>NC_136063.1:496089072-497339072 GCF_964261635.1 Lissotriton helveticus
ACATTGTTCTACATTCTGTCCATCAACTGTGTTTTTTGCCTTTTCTGCACCAGGCACATCCGGTGAAGTTGTGCCACATATTGGGCCCATGTGCCTGTAATAATTTAGTTCTTGGGCAAGTTATCAGGCTCACCTGTCCGGGTAATGTGCTATCGTGCAAATCCCATCACCGCTGTGTGTTTCAGTTATCATCTGCCCACATGGAGAGCATTTAGATAAAAATATATGTTGGTGTGGCAAACAGCAAACGCATTGCATTTATTGGGCGGTTAAATGACATACCCTCAAGGAAGACTAATGAATCTTAACACAAAAATATGTATCAACCAATAATATTAATGAGTTTAGAGGAAGATGTTGAGCTGTAGACACAGCTTCTAAAGTTCAAGAAAGCGCTGACAGATGGCTCTATGGACTAGCAGAGGACTAGCTGGGCTGACAGCGGGCACTTCTTGCATAAAAGTCATACCTTCAGTAACCCAATCTGCAACTGCGGCTTAGAAGTACAACAGGAAATATTGCAGGCCACACTACACACAGCTCTGCATAAAAAATACAAGAAACGTTAAGCATTTCATTGTTGCAAGTTTACTCATGAATTCGAATCAGTTTATTTGGATACTTTATACTCCTAAAATAGTAAAATCAAAAAAATCAATTTCAAATAATCAGTACTTCGTCAATAATTGTAAACAATAGATGATAGAACAGTGATAGTAAAACGCCAAGCACTTTTCCAGTGGCGGCTACTACTTATAAAATATAACGTCCACGAAAAGGAATGGAAGGACTTCCTTGCTGCTCAGTGGAACGCAAATCCAAACAATCCACTTAGAATTCTGAAAGTGAAGAGTTGCTCTACGTTTTCTTACAGTTAAATGATGGAAAGGTTTGTTTTAGGGTGTGAAGTTTTCTGCAGTGTTTAGTCAGAATACTTTGCTTTTATAATGTTGCGTTTATAACTTATATTATTAGTATTCAGTTTGTGAATTAGGTGCATGTGTAATGTATTTTATCTGCACGCACTTCTTTATCTGCACTCACTTCTATGTCTGTCTCTGGCATGCAATAAAAGTTGATTGATGATGATGTTTCCCCATTGCTTACACAAGCACAAGAGTAATTTCCACCCAATGGTTCACGCTAGGCTTAAATGTGGCATCTCCAGGCACCCAATTCAAAACACTCCTGGACAGAAGAGGACTTGACCTGCTGTCTGTGACCTTAGAGGAGCCTTTGAAGGTCTGAACATGCTTCCTCTTGGACACAGAACAAAGATGTGGGCTCCAAGGGACATAAGGCTGGCCTCCTCTTAAAGCTACAGGGACACAAGTTACAAGAGGCCTTTTCCTGCAACTGTCAAACTGACTAGTGGCAATTGGACCTGAACTGGACCCTGCTATTGGGTTCTGCCTTAACACTGTGTGAGTCTCTAAGTGCTTTCTCTCATGTCCTATAAGATTTAAGAAGTGTACTCCTATAGTGGATTACGACTTAAAGGCCTAATGTCAAAAGGTAAAATCTGTGACCAGGACTAACCTGCCAGGTGTATCCAACCCAAACCCCAATGTGGTCAGCATCAAGATGCCTCTACATCCCGGTCTACTGCGATGATTGACTATCGTTGGCCCTTTATGCCACTTAGAACTTTAAAAACTAATTTCTCTGGTTCCCCGTTGGATTTTTTTCATTTTGGAGTTAGTTTGCTGACTAATCTATTTAAGATTGTTATTGTGTCACATTTCAACTTTATTAGTTTTGGTACTGCCGAAATACTTTACACATTGCCGTAAGTTATGACTATCTGCTCTGTTCAATAGCTACCATGGTGTTGCGCTCAGGTTAATTTAGTGACTTTGAGGGTTCAGCGTGACAAGAGTTCTGCTGGTTCCTTAAGGTGAGTAAGTCACGCATCCTAAACATAATCAATTTATAACATGAGGTTTTACATTTTTAAGTGAAACTAGCGCCTAAAGCTTTAAGTACCACTGATACTCTATGGTCATGGTAGACTGAGGCCTAACTGCACTTCGCTGCAATGAATTCTGATGATGGATACACCACGCGTGACAGCACAACCAAGGATTTTACCTTGAAATACAATCTGCAAAATGGAAGCCAGCATCCCTCAGTGAGGTAAGGCAGCAGGCTGAATCCTGGAAGGTCTCACAGAAGTTAGACAGGCATTGAGCATGTTTCTGCTGAAGCTGCTGATTTTGGCTGGAAAAATACACAGCATTGGTCAGATACTTTCAGTGCCTTCGCCCAGTCAAGTTTTTACCTTGGGATTTACTCACTGAAAAGGAGCTTGTATTTCTTCAGTGGGACAAGGCGGCAGGTGGTATCTCAAGAGTGCTCCATAGGGACAGATATGTCCTACCACCCAGCTTTCCCCTTGGTCTCCCGAGTAAAATGATACCTCACTTGTGTGGGTGGGCCAAAGGCCTGTGACTGAGAAGGGCCAAAAATATAGGGATTAAGGGTATAGCACTGCAAATTTTAAGCGCTACATTTTTAAATAAATACATTTTTAACTGATTCTGCCTTGGGCAGCTAAACAAAAGAGAAATCATTTTACTCGGGAGACCAAGGGGAACGCTGGGTGGTAGGACATTTGTGCCGGCACAGTGATCCTACACAAAAATGTGTGGGAAAAGTGGTTTTTTTTCAGCTAAATTTGAGGTTGCAGGGGATTCTGAGTAGCAAAACGCTGGGGATCCACGCAAGCCATACATCACTCGACTTCACAGGGTGTCTAGTTTTCAGAAATGTGTGGGTTTCGTAGGTTTCCCAGGATGGCCGTGAGCCCGGGGCCAATAAACCAGGTGCAGAAAGACTGTCAGTACCCAAATTATATGGGGGGGAGCAAAGTCCCTTGCTCAAGGGGCTGTTCCCCCCACCTTGGTGGTTAGTGGATGGATCCCTGCTTGGAGATTGCCCTCCTGGGGCGCTCCCCAAGCATTGATCAGCTAGGGAAGGATACCACTGGAAAGGGGCGATTTTCCCCTTTTCAATGATACCTCTCCCAAGTGTTTCAGTGCTCGAGGGCTGAGATAGCCTCACGAGAACCGAAACAATGACACTGAAACTAAGTTTCAGTTTCACTGCAATGACATCAGCGCGCCATGCGCGCGATCGATTGCAAGGAAAATGCAAATCGGCCTTAGGAGGTTACAACCTCCTGAGGCCAATAAAAAAAAAAAAGGAAATCCCTCTGCTGTTTGCAGCAGAGGGATTTAGTGCCCCTGTTCTCATGCCAGAATGGTTCCATCAGGAGCACAGGATCACTGGTGGATTATATTAACTTTTCATGCTGAGACCTAAAGATTAATACTTAATGAATAAAACAAGTTACTTACCTGTACACTATGGTTCTCCAGTATTGATATCTTTCATAGATTCACATGCTAGTATCTTCCCCGTCGTCATGGTGTGAGTCCCAGGGTAAAAGAATAACCATAGCAATAAAGGAAAAAGCTGCTTAGAAAACACATAGGGAAGTATATAGTTTGGAGCATATCACCATTATTATGTGGTCCAAACGCACAAGTTACTTACCTTCGGGAACAATATATCTGTAAGAAACAGTAGTTAGTGTTAGATTCCTTACCTTAGAATATCCCCAGGCGTCAGACTGGATCCGGAAAGTTTTGCGCAGCAGTACCTTTGCGCGTCGGTAGGCGTCGTCCGCGGCTCCGCGTCCGCCGTCGTGATGACGTCGGAGTACTTAGACGCCGCCCTCGTGCGCTGACGTCAGTTCTTATACATAGCTTTGCCGCACCAGAAACACAGAGCCATGATAAAAACCGACACTGGTGCCATGAAACTACGGCCCTCATAGGAATGACCTTAACCCTAGATATCGGTTCGCAGAATAGGGAGGATGGGTGGGGCGGTAAGGAATCTAACACTAACTACTGTTTCTTACAGATATATCGTTACCGAAGGGAAGTTATGTTATGTTATGTTAAAAACACTTTTATAGCGCACAGCTGCCCCAGCCAAGGGGCGTCCCGGCGCTTCATAGAAAGTACCCAAACACAACACAGCAGCACACGGACAAAGGCGAACAGATCAGAGTACTAAAATGTATGGGGGAACAAATGCGTTTTAATAGCTCTCCTAAACTTCAGAAGCTCGTCCATTTCACGAATGTGGGACGGAAGTGAATTCCACAATTTTGCAGCCAAAACCCGGAAGGACCGACTTCCAGCCCTACACAGCTTAAACCGTGGGACTACCACCAAGTTTTGCCCCAAAGATCTCAAGGAGCGCGAGGGCACATAAGGCACCAAAAGATTGTCAAGGATCTGGGGGGAGGCCAACTTGAGGATCTTGAAGGAGAGGCACAGGGTCTTAAAATGGATCCTCTGTGCCATAGGCAGCCAGTGAAGCGAACAAATGGTGCTTTCCGCAGAGCAGAACCTCGGTAGGCCCACCAGGGCTCTGGCTGCGGCGTTCTGGACACATTGCATCCGGGCGATTTCAGCCTGGTTGGCTCCCAACAGGAGCGAGCTGGCATAATCAAGCCGGGATAAAATGGATGCCTGTATGACCAGCTGCCTAGTGGAAGCATCACAGAACCTCAGAATAGGTCTCAACCCTCATAAGATGCCAAAACAGGTGGCCGCCACTTTTTTTAGTGTGGCCACAAAAACTGAGGGCAGGATCTAACCAAACCCCCAAGTTCTTTACCTCTGAGACTGGAATAGGAGTTACACCCAGCTCAGGGGGCCACCATGTATCACCCCAAAGATCAGTTCGCTTGCCCACAATCATGACCTCAGTTTTTTTGGCATTAAGCTGGAGGCAGTTGGCGTTCATCCAGCTAGCTACCGCCAGAAGTCCATCCCGGAATCTGGGGGCGTCAAGGTCGGAGTCCCCACTCAGGGCGACCGCCAGCTGCGTGTCGTCAGCATAAGAGACCATAGTCATGCCCCAATGCTTGACGACAGCCGCCAGCGGTCTCACATAAAGATTGAATAACGTGGGACTCAGCGACGAACCCTGCGGCACACCCAGCTCCAGCGGATAGAACTTGGACTCAAAAGGCGGGATGACTACTTTGAAGGTCCGATCAGCAAGGAAGGAGCTGAACCAATCGAGTGCAGTGCCCGAAACTCCCGCCTCTGCAAGACGTTGGAGTAGGATCCTGTGCGAGACCGTGTCAAACGCGGCACTAAGATCCAATATTATCAGTGCCGCAGTCTGACCAGAGTCAAGCACAGAACGAAGGTGTACCGTCATTGAGAGCAGGGCTGTCTCAGTGCTGTGACCAGCACGAAAGCCATTCTGGGAGGGATCCAGAATGCCTGCCCTCACAAGATGTTCGGACAACACCCCATTCACAAAGGCCTCAGTGATTTTAGCGGCCCAGGGAAGGAGAGAGATCGGGCGATAGCTCTCGAGTTTAAGGGAATCCATTGTAGCCTTTTTCAATATAGGTGTCACAACAGCCTGTTTCCATTTAATTGGAACGAGACCCGAGGCAAGAGAAAGATTTATAAGCTGGCGCACTGGAGGAAGACAAATAGCCGCAGAGTCTTTGAACTGGGCTGGTCTCAGAGGATCTGCTGGCAAACCGGATTTTATCTTACAGACCAGCTTATGGAATGTCTCCTTCGGTAGACTAGGGAATGAGGCTAAAGCCTGACATATGGTCAGTGCAGGGTTAGTGGGCTCAGCTACTGGCTCAGTGATGGAAAAGGCGCGATAGATAGCTTGAACCTTTTCAATGAAAAAAGCGGCCAGATCTTCGCAATGAGCCACTGAACAAATTTCTGCCGCAGGAGCTCTTTTAGCCGTCAGGTCCTTGAGGACCTTAAAAATTAATTTGGACGGGTTAAGACTATTTCTAAATTCCTGGGAATAGTAGGCTGCACGGGCTCTACACACTGCTCTGTGATATATTTTAATTTTAGTGAAGTACAAAGTTTTTTTCCCAGCCTCATATGATTTCCGCCAGTCCCTTTCTGCCTGTTTGCAAGCTTTTTTTAACGGCACCAGGGAACTGTCATACCATGGGCTGTGTTCTCTGGAGCGAGATTTAGTCCAGACCGCGGGGATCAATGCGTCCAAGGCCCGAGAAACCCAATCAGAAAAAAGGTCATACCCAGAATCAACATTAAGAAAAGGGCCTAATGGGTTGACCTCCAGGAGATGATGGAACTCCTCCAGATTGAGTTTCTTCCAGTGGCGTTTGAGCACTACTCTGTCCAGGGGCTTAAATGGGTGCTCTTTAATCAGAGGAGAAATTTTCACTAAAAAGTGATCAGTCCAAGCAACTGGGCTGGGCCTAGCCACTTTGGCCCCAGTCAGGTTCGTAAATTAAAGATCGAGGATGTGGCCCCCCACATGAGTGGGGAAAGTAACCAGCTGAATAAGCTGAAGCGCCTCCAGATCCGCCAGAGTACTGCTAATAGTTGAAATATGACCGCAGTCAAAATGAAGATTAAGGTCTCCTACTATGCTGAAGTTTGGGCAGCCTATTGCCAATGAGCTAACACATTCCGGGAGAGCCTTTCTAAAAGCAGAGTCACAACCAGGAGGACGGTAAATTAAAAGGCCAGAGAAAGTGAAATGATGGCTAATAGAAATTCTAAAGAACGCACTTTCACATCCTACCAGATCCACTACCCTCCAGTCACATGGGTAGCAGGACTTTACGGCCACAGCAATGCCACCTCCCCTAGATGCCCGATTGTGAGTAAAGATGGAATACTCAGGAGGGAGTGCAAGATTAACAACTGCCGTGTCCACTTCCTGGAGCCATGTTTCCGTCATAAAGAACACGTCAGGTGTCTCATCCCTTATAAGATCATGGAGTTCTGAGTGGTGCTTCCGAAGGGATCTAATATTTAGATTCCAGATAGTAATATCTCGCGAGACCAAAGGTCTACTACGAGGGGGTTTGACCAAAGAAGATTCCGTCAGGGCAGAGATCGAAGAAGGGGCATTAAGAGACCAAGTCCCACAGGCACACGTATACGGGCCACACAAGGGACTGACAGGCCCATGCAAACAGCATGGGACCGACTGTCTAATGCCCAACAACTCATCCCTGGTATATCCACTCAACAAAGACATTACCTAGAAGCAGTCAGAACTCCCGTGTATAGAGTACCGCCCCGCCTTACGCCTCCTTAGCACTGACGGGCGCAGACGGGCAGGACTCTGGCACGACTCAGGCGCGATGAAGGCGCACCCGCTGCGCGATACCGCTGCGCGCTTGAGGGCTGGTTTAAGTAGAGCTACCGCGTGTCTACACCACCACTAGACCGCTCAAAATGGCGCCCAAAAAGCGGCACCACCACTCCCAAGATGGCGGGCGAATCTCGTAGGTATCAGAACCCCCAGGACCGGACCCGCTAAAACAGCGGTGAATCAGCAATTACAATGCAGGTAAGTGGGAAGATGCCCAGAGTTAAAATCAGGGGAGAAGAACCTATAAATTGACAAAAATACAAAACGGGTATTTTAAAAGCGAAGCACCTCTTCAGCCAAGCGCTGAAGCACGTAGGTCCTCAGGCACTATGAAGAGCTAGGGTAACTTATCAAGGCAGACCCCCTTGAGGAACCGCCTTAAGTAGGGCTACCGCGTGTCTACACCACCACTAGACCGCTCAAAATGGCGCCCAAAAAGCGTCACCACCACTCCCAAGTTGGCGGGCGAATCTCGTCGGTATCAGAACCCCCAGGACAGGACCCGCTAAAACAGCGGTGAATCAGCAATTACAATGCAGGTAAGTGGGAAGATGCCCAGAGTTAAAATCAGGGGAGAAGAACCTATAAATTGACAAAAATACAAAACGGGTATTTTAAAAGCGAAGCGCACCTTCAGCCAAGCGCTGAAGCACGTAGGTCCTCAGGCGCTATGAAGACCTAGGGTAACTTATCAAGTAACTTGTGCATCTGAAGGAAACAGGTTAGTGTTAGATTCCTTACCTTAGAATAGATACCCCAGCAATACCAACCCCGGTGGTGGGTCTGCGAACCAAGATCACACCAGAAAGTCCTGGAGCATGGAACGGCCAAAGAAGCCATCTCTCCGGACTTGGCTGTCCAGACAGTAGTGTCTAGCGAACGTGTGCAGCGAGGCTCACGTTGCTGCCTGACAGATGTCCTGCAAGGGGACTCCCCGACCCAGGGCAGCAGTAGCCGCCGTGGCCCGAATGGAGTGGGCACGCAGCCCCACCGGAGGCTCCTTCTTAGCCAGAGAATAACCGGCCTTAATGCACAAAACGACCCATCGAGAAATGGTGTGTTTGTGCACTGCCCGTCCCTTCTTAGCGCCTACGTAACCAACACAGAGCTGGTCGTCCACCCGGAACTGGCGTGTGCGGACCAAATAAAATGAGAGCGCACTTTTTGGGTCCAGACGGTGGAGCCTCTCTTCGTCTTTTGAGGGATGTGGAGGTGGAAAGAAGGTGGGCAAGGTAATGGACTGCCCGATATGAAAGGCTGTAACCACCTTGGGCAGGAAAGGACGTGTTTTTAAGACAACCTTGTCTGGATGGACAGAAAGGAAAGGAGGCGTAGAAGAAAGAGCCTGGAGCTCGCTCACTCTCCTGGCAGAGGTGATGGCAACCAGGAATGCAGTCTTAAGAGTAAGAAGACGAAGAGGACAATT
This sequence comes from Lissotriton helveticus, assembly GCF_964261635.1. NCBI lineage: Eukaryota > Metazoa > Chordata > Amphibia > Caudata > Salamandridae > Lissotriton > Lissotriton helveticus. Next base: position 496,097,702 of record NC_136063.1, read on the forward strand.
GTGAAGTGGCTCAAAGGGAGCGCACATCAAATAAGTTAGAACAAGGCTCAAGTCCCACTGAGGCATCACAAAAGGAACAGGAGTAAACATGTGAGTGATGCCCTTCAAGAATCTATTTACAACAGGGGACTTGAACAGAGAAGGCTGATCTAGAAGCCTTAAGAAGGCTAAAATTGCAGAGTGGTAGCCCTTGATAGTGCCCAGAGCAGAGCCCTGCTGGGCAAGTGAAAGAAGAAAGAGGAGAACCTCTGAAAGAGGGGCAGAAAGGGGATCCACAGCCTTTGCTGTGCACCATGCCACAAATCTGTTCCACCTGCAGGCATATACCGTTTTTGTGGAGGGACGCCTGGCAGCCAGAATGACATCACAGACTTCAGGAGGCAAGTCAAATGGCCTCAACTGCCGCCGCTCAATCTCCACGCATGGAGGTGGAGGCTGGACAGGTTCGGGTGGAGGACCGTCCCTTGCTGCTGCGACAGAAGAGGCAGACGAATCGGGGGATCGACTGACATGCTCAGTAGCTCGGGATACCTTTGTGCCCAGTCCGGGGCCACAAGGATGACTTTGGCCCGGTCACGCCTGATCTTCAGCACTCTGGGCAGAAGTGGTATAGGCGGAAAGGCGTACAACAGACCGCAACTCCACTCACGACGAAAAGAGTCTCCGAGCGAGTGCCGCCTTGGAAATTCCAACGCGCAGAACTGATGACATTGCGCTTTCTCTCCTGTGGCGGATAGATCTAACCAAGGCTCTCCCCACTGCTGAAAGAAACCTTGCGCCACGTCCGAGTTCAGACACCATTCGTGAACCATCACGCACCGGCGGCTCAGTTCGTCCACCAAGGCATTCAGAGAGCCTGCCAGGTGTTGAACCACCAAGGTAATGCTTTGGTGTTCCAGCCATGTCCAGAGGCGCACAGCCTCCTGACATAAGGTCCACAACCCCACCCTGCCCTGTTTGTTGCAATACCACATGGCGGTGGTGTTGTCCGTGAACACCTGCACTATACTTCCCCGGACAGAGGGAAGGAATGCCTTCAGTGCAAGTCAGATCGCCCGAAGCTCCAAAAGGTTGATATGGAGCCGGGACTCCGTCAGAGACCAGAGGCCTCTGATCTCCGCCTCTCCCATGTTGCCACCACATCCCAGGAGGGACGCATCTGTCAACACTATGTGCTCTGGTTGGGGAAAGGAGAGGGATCTGCCATTGACCCAATCGCGATTTGTGAGCCACCACTGTAATTGTCATGCAGTACCCTCCGAGATCTGGACATGATCAGACAGGTTGCCCTGATGCTGTGTCGACTGGAACTTCAGGTCCCACTGCAGAGCCCGCACATGCCATCTGGCATGTTGCACCAGTAGGATGCCAGAGGCCATCAGGCCCTGGAGCAGGAGGGTCATCCTGACTGAAACCTGGGATAGAGGCTGAAAGATCAGAATTATAACCTGAATATCCCGGACTTGCTGCTCGGGAAGATACACCTGAAACTGCGTCGAATCCAGGACTGCTCCAATGAAAGGGAGCTTCTGAGAGGGACTCAGATGTGACTTCGACATTTTGATGGAGTACCCCAGGAAATGCAGGAGGTCGGCCGTAGACTGAAGGTGGGTGACGACGGTCAGGGGCGAGCCCGCCTTCCACAACCAGTCGTCGAGGTAGGGTAAGACTGACACCACTGACCGGCTCAGATGAGCTGCGACCACCGCCATCACTTTGGTGAACACCAGAGGGGAGCTGGTAAGGCTGAAGGGGAGCACGGCAAACTGAAAATGCTCCTGGCCTACCGTGAACCCCAGGTAACGCCGGTGGGCCAGCAGGACAGGGATGTGATAATATGCGTCCTGCAAGTTCAACGCTACCATCCAGTCTCCAGGGTTGACGTTCCTGAGGGCCAAGATGGGGCTCAGGCCCCTTTGTACTTCTTAGGGACCAGAAAGTAGTGGGAATAACAACCATGTCCTACTTCTGAACCTAGTTCTGGTTCATCAGTTCTGCTTGATGGCCCACTTGGCCAGGAGGGCCATGACTTCCTGCTGGAGAAGCACAAAGTGATCCCAGACATGCAGTGAAACGGAGGTGGCATGGCTGGGGGGGCAGACTCGAAGGGGAGGGAGTAACCCCTTTTTAAATTTTGAAATTTGCAGCACCCACCTGTCCGAAGTGAAAGAACGCCAGTGGGGGAGGTGATGAATCCTGCCTCCCACAGGCGTGGAGTGCACCCCAAAGCTCAGACTAGGAAGGCTTTGAGGCGGATGCTGCGGGGGTGGAGGTGGACTGACCTGCCCGTTGGCCCCTGTGCCACCACAGCGGCCTCCACGCCCGCGGCAGCGCTGATTTTGGGTCCGCGCAGGCTTGTGGCTGGACGAAGGTGCAGGGGCACCTCTTCCGTGACCACGAAAGGAACGAAAGGTAGAGGTGGCCGGGCGTGTGGTGGAGAGACCTAAGGACTTGGCAGTAGCCAGAGAGTCCTTGAAACGTTCCAGCGCACTGTCTGCCTTATCGCCAAACAGGCGAGTACCATCAAAGGGCATGTCCATGAGGGAACTCTGGACATCTCCTGAAAACCCAGTCGAAAGCAGCCAGGCATGGCGACGCAGGGCCACTGTCATGGAGATCGCTCACCCTAAAAGTCCACAGTGTCCAGCCCACACCGAATGGCGAACTTGGTGGCATCCTTCCCCTACGCAACAGCTTGGGAAAGTACAGCCCAAACCTCTTCCGGACACTGGGGCAGTGACTGCGCCACTGTGTTCCACACAGCGTGGGAGTAGCGGCCCAAAAGGCATGCAGTGTTGACTGACCGCAGCCCTAAGCTGGCAGAGGAAAATAACCTCTTGCCAAACTGCTTTAGCTTTTTCGATTCCACTTCTCCATCGATTTCGATGGAGAAGTGGTGGCTCACTGCTTAGAAGTGGCAGACCCTGAAGCAGAAATCGTCCCGGGACCAGTGTTCAAGTCCCGACACGGCAGGGTCTTGGGTCAATGTCTGCAGACTCGATAATTCTCGCCGAGGAGCCTACGCTAACCATGGGTCCCACTCTGCAACTCTGGGCAATAGCTTGCTTAATCTTCACAACGGCCCCATCAGCGCCAGGGATGCCTGGCTTCACCTTGGAGGTGCCCAGGAGGGTCCATCTCACAGGGAAAGCCAGGACGGATTCCCCAGCGGTATACAGCGCCAGGACACTCCGAGATGGAGTAACAGTGCGCTCTACAAGTATACTTACTACTTATCCGGCGGGGCGGTAGGGAACGCACTTTGGGAAATGGAAGCCTGAATGACCGGGCTCTCCGGAGTCAGATGATTTGTCAGAAAGGCCGGGTCACCCGGTGTCGGGCGATGACACCTGGCCACGTTCTTATCCACAGGAACCCCTGTGGCTGGCCTAGACCAGGTGCCCATCAAAACATCCATCAAGGATTCATTAAACGGGAGCAGAGGCTCCAAAGAACTTGCCACTGGCTGAAGCACCTCAGTAAGGAGGTTGGTCTTGTGAGTGACAGTAGGCAGATCAAGGTCAAGGGCCTCAACTGCTCTACGGAGCACCAAAGTATATATGGTGCCCTCCTCCATGATCGCGGGAGGAGACATAAATCCAGGCTCGGAGGAGATGTCAAGGCCACTTGTGTCCTCCGAGTCTTCCGCACACTCCCGTTCAGACTCGCACTGCCGTGCAAGAGGGTCCTCCGACCCCTTCCAGTCACCCCCCCACCTCCATAGCCTGTGGTACTGGCGGCAGTGGCGGGGGAGGAACAGGAGAAAACAAATGCTCCAATGTCGCCGGTCGGCGCCGATCCGGCTACATGTCCCAATTAGGGTCCCAAGCCAGAGCAAAATTGCCTGGATATTCAAAGGCGGAGGACCTTGCGGCGCCAGGGCAGGAGCCGCTGGCGGTGCCGAGGGCGGAGCTGATGGCAAGCAAGGGCCCTCAATAGGAACCGCCGGGCCTGAAGGCGCGCCGGCGGGAGACCTAGGCCTGAAAAGGCAGTCCATGGCGGCAAGAATCTTGCACATGGGCCGGAGTCGCCAATGGACCCGGAGAAGGTGGGTAGGCCGCGGGACTCTCAGGCTCCAACGAAGGAGCGGGGAGAGAACTCCTGGCCCCCTCGTCCGTGTCCGGAGACCGACGGCGGGACGGCGGAGAGCGAACACGCTTGTTCGACTTTTTCTTGTGACGTCTCTTACCAGATTCCAAGGGTGAGGACTTTGACCCCGAGGAGCGATGATGATGGCTATACTGTCGGTCCCTCGAGCGACCCCCTGGACCTTGAACGGCGCAGAGATGACTGCCTGGCTTCCCGCAGCTTTCAGGACCGCTTCCGCAAAGCCTTCGGAGCCATGGCCAGACAGTCGGAACATGACCGGGAGTCAAGGTCGCGCTCCACACAGTAGAGACAGACGCCATGGGGGTCGGCCACCAACATCGAACGGCGACAGGCCCCGCAGGATTTAAACCCAGGCATCCCTACGTGGCACCAGGAGTGAAAGACTCAAAAGAAGCAGAGACAAAAGTCTCAAAAAGTTAGTCAAAAAGTGACTAGGGTACGTGCTCTAACCGGATCTGCACTTGCTGGTGTGGAAAAAGAAAGAACTGACGTCAGCGCGCATGGGTGGCGCCTAAGTAGTCTCTGTGACGTCATCTCAGCGCTTACAATGCCAGCGGTGGACACGGAGCCGCACGACGTCACCTACCAACACGCAGGGGTACTGCTGACGAAAAACATTCCGGATGCAATCGGACGCCTGTGATATATCAAGGTAAGGAATCTATCACTAACGTGTCTCTTTCAGATACATTGTTGTCGTACTGTCTGTCCTGACTATAACAGGCGAGTTTTGGATTCTGGGAAGGAAAGCCTGCAGGCCCAGAAAAAACACTTTTAATTGGAGTAGATTGATATGTAATTGGGACTCTTGCTCTGTCCAATGACCTTGTATTTCCAGTTCCTGAAGGTGTGCTCCACATCCGTGTAATGAGGCGTCTGTCGTCATGACATAGCTTGGAGATTGGGGTTCGAACAGTAGACCTTTTGACAAGTTGCTCCTGATGCGCCACCATGACAGAACTTTTCTGATTCGATGGTTGATAGTCATTCGATCCTCGAAGGATCCTAGGGCTTGAACCCATTGTTTGTCGAGAAGTTCTTGCAGCGGCAATCAGGGACTATTGGAATGCAAGAAGATATCATTCCCAGCAAGGATTTGTAGATTCTTACAGAAATGAACCTTTTTGATTTTATTTGTTCTGTCAGACTCATTATTTTGTTTGTTCGCTCTTCCGAGGGGTAAGCTTTTGCTTCTTGAGTTTGTAATTTGGCTCCTAGGAACTGAAGCGACTGTACTGGAACGAGTGAAGACTTTTCCATGTTGATCCGTCGACCTAAACTTTTGAACACCATGCAGCATTCTAGGGATTGTTCTGCGTCCTGGAACGATGCACCCTTTATGAGCCAGTCGTCCAGATACATCTGGTACATCTGGTAGCCTTGCTGTCTCAAGTGTGCCGCAACCGGCGTGGATTTGAGTCCTAAGGGTAGCACCTTGAATTGGTAGTGGTGCCCCGCCACTGCATATCGTAGATACTGTCTGTGCTTGATGTCAATCACGATATGAAAATAGGCATCTAAGAGATCTAACAATGCCATGTAGTCTCCTCTGCGTAACATTAGGAGAATATCTTGTAGCTACAGCATGCAATTTTTTTTATATATTTGTTCAGGCCTCTGAGATCCATTACCTGCCTATATTTGGAAGACTGCTTTTTTCGTATGAGGAAAAATGCAAATAGAATCCTTTCCATCGCGGTTGAGTTGGAACCTCCTGTATTGCTCCTTTCACAATAAGGACCAAGACTTCTGCTCTAAGTGCTGAGAGATGGCTTTGAATCCTGGGAATGGGTGGTCAAGCTGGAGGTTTTTGAATAAACTTCAGGGTGTGGCCTTGATGTATAATATCCAACACCCATCTGTCCGATGTTATTGACAGCCACTGATGATAATAGCAAGAGAGGTAATGCATCTGATTGGGATGAGACGAGTTGGGAGGCGCCTGGAGGTCGTCACGGTCTCCTATTGGAGTCCTGTGCCTTTCTTCTCACTGCTTTCTTCTAGACTGCTGCTGGTAAGAGGTGTTAGAAGAGCGAAATTGTTGATTAGTGGAGTATTGACGGTACACCTGTTGGTAAGGTTGATACCTGTTAGATTGGAAGGAAGAGCTTTGATTGAACTGTCCTCTTGACCCTCTTCCACGAAAAGACTGAAATCTTCCTTGCTGTACGGATCCTAAGGCTCTTGCGGTGTCTGTGTCCGCTTTTATTCCCTGCAACGCATCATCTATGTGCCTTCCGAAAAGGCTCTCCCCATCAAAGGGCATGTCCACGATCTTTGCCGGACTTCGGTTCTGCAAGATGTTGCCTTCAGCCACCCATGTCTTCGAAGCGCTACCGCCGCAGCCATCTGTCTAAATCCGATTGATGATATGTCCATGGCTATGTCAATGGACTCAGAAGCAGCTCTAGCCCCATCTTGTAAAATTATAGCTGCCTCCTCTTTATTGTCGTCAGGAAGATGAGACAAAAGTGGAGCTATGTCCGACCACATCTGTCGGTTATATCAGCTGACAATTGCCAATGCATTTGTGGCCTTGATAGAAGCCACTGCCAACACTGCAAAGCGCTTCCCTGTGCCATCCATCTTTTTTCCCTCCTCATCAGGAGGAGCTGACAAAGCAGAGGCCGGGTTCTTGGAGCATCTCTGCGCCGCCTACATAACAACCGATCCAGGTCTAGGATGACTTATTAGGCACGCTGGTGATGTTTCTGGGGCACAATACTTTTTCTAGATCCTAGTATGACAGTGGTCAGTCCTCAGGATCGGTTTGTTGCAAGGAGTGGTCCACCTCTTGATCTAACCAAGCCTAAAAGCCGGTATGGCATAGGTCATTGGAAGGATAAAGTGGGGGAAGGAAAGGAAGGGAACAGCGGGGAAGGAGGTCTGTAACGAGAAAAACACCACACTGAGAACATCTTCTATTTCCTCCTGTCAAATCATGAATAACATATGAGCAATAACAGACCCTGAAGGGGTGGCTACACCTCTTATACCTGTAACAAAAATGAATAACCCTTGTAGAGGCTGTTGCTGGGATAGAAGGGGGTGCCTTCTGGGTGGACGGTACTTGTCATGTTATAACTGCAAGAATTAAATAAAGAACACATAGCCATATACTCATGAGCTCACTATTTCTGTAGATACAAAACATATCAACAACCTTGCACCAGACATATACCATGAACCTACCCTTATCTAGACTCCACTGTACTTTACAGGGATAGAGCGTAGTCCTCTACCACTCATTCTAACCCCTGTTAAAGATAGAGCCAGAACAACACATATTACAAGACCTTATAAATCCTCCAAGTACATAGCAAAAGCAATCCTGTGTAATTCAGCCTCAGGATTAGTAATTCAATATATGAAACTTTTATCCTTACATAAGGTTTTGTTGATCCATTAGAAAGTATATGAAAGTACTTCGTGTGTAATACGTCTTACACAAAAGTACCTGAGTAATGCGGCATACAAAGTACATAGAACAAAAAGGGGTAGCGCCTTGGAGGTTGATGCCAAGAAGGGACAAAGTAATTTCTCTTATTAAGTGCGTGAAAGAAGCACTCTTCAATGAACCCCCCACCAGCCGTCAATGCAGGCCGAGCACATCAAGTGGACTCCTACTCCCTCGCCGCCAGCTGAAAATGCCAGCCGAGAAAGTAAACCAAGAAACGAGCCAGCCTCCGCAAGAGCAAACTGCTCACCAACAGAGGTTGGCAGAAGAGGAACAATGAGTGGTGCAGAGCACCCTACTGGTCTGCAGAGAACAGAAACCGCAGCGGGAGACCTGACTTGGACAAAGAATTTCTGACGACGGCTGGGAAAACCACTTCCTCCTTATGCCGTCTTCTCGCGACGTCGGACGTGACACGCGAGGGTTCATGGGTTGTGTAGTTCCTTTGGAACAGAACGGAATGGCCCATGCTAAGAGTTCCGAAATATGGATAGTGCGCTCGCTGAATCACGCTCATGACACCTAGGAACTGAGGCTGCAACCGATGTTGGATTTTTCATAATCTTCAGCCCTTCATCCCAGATGTGGTTGATGGTTGGTATTGTCCTTATGGATTTTCTCGAAGTTTCCTTAAAATAATAAAGGAAACACTCATTTTCCTTTACCGGCAAAAGAAGTTTGAGGCTTTCTCAATTAAGTCATGAAAACCACCTATGTCTTCCGGTGGTGAATTTGCCGGAGATGGTGATGGCACTAGAGTAGAAGTAAGATATTGATCCCATTTCACCTGCCCCAGGGTCGTCGTCTTGTAATTCTCCTTCCTCTGTCTGCTCCTCCTACTCGCTTTCCACAAAGTCACCCCTAACTGTTATAATTTTAGGGGTATGCACTGTTAGCACTTGAGGTGAGGGTTGAACCACTGGAGTCTGAACCACCTGTTGTGGAACCCTTGTGCTGCTGGAGCAAGGGGTATTGGCATCTGGAAAACGGCGATAATAATCGTTAATCATCTGTCTTAAGTCGGAGACTAAAGAGACAGGCACGGCTATTGTGTCTTCCCTGACATTATCCTCTACTTCCTCGTTGTAATCGTAGGCTTGCTGGAATGATTCGTACCTTTTGGAACATTGAACTTGGCGATCTTTAAACAACTGTTCTTCCTGAACTTCCTGGACCTCATCCTCGTCTGTATCTTGGCTTTTAATTTGGAGTTGCGAGGGACTATAAGCCACTCCATACTGCCCTTCATCTTCTGACTCCTGTAAATCCAGTGACTTGGAAGGAGGAAGCGGTGATATCTTGGTCCATGCGGTGATTTCTGTTTTCTTGTTCGTCAACGAGCCCGTCGACGGTGGAAACCTTTTTATTGTAATGGATGATCTAGTCGCCGGTGATTTGAAACTCGTCATTGACGAGAGACAACGGCGTTATTAGGATCGTCGCCGACGAGGTTTGTGCATTAGTCGTCGATAATGTCGTCCATGTCCTTGACGATGCGGTCGTCGTCGAGAAGGTCATAATCAACGATGTGGTCGCCGTCGAGGTCGTCGACGTCTTCGTCATGACAGAAGATACCCTGGTCTTCGTTGATGAGAGCGACGGCGGTACCTTCATCTCTGGAGGATTTTTATGGGGCATATGAGGCAAAGAAGAAGACGATGAAACTTTGGCTTTAGATCTTTCTGTTCTTTGCTTCTTCACATCCATTTTTTCCTCAGACAACTCCCTCTTATGTTTAGAAGAGGAGTGCCCTTTAGATCCTTCATCAGACTCAGAGTCTGAGGTAGCCTTCTTTTTCTGAAGCCATAATAACAAGCGTGCTTCTCTGTCTTCCAAGGTTTTTGCTGAGAAAGTGCGACAGTGTTTGCACTCCTTGGGGTTGTGCTTTGGGTAAAGGCAATATAGGCATTCTTTGTGGGGAGTCCTCAGAAAATAATCTGGCCTTCCCACAAGATTTGCAAAGTCTGAAAAGCCTCTTCTTAGAGCTATCAGACATGGAGAAGAAATAAAGGAAAAAACAGTACCTCAATCCAAAACTGAAGCTAGGTCAAAAGTTCACCAATACACTGAGCAGAGCTCAGGGAGACTCCTTCTCCCACGATGGCGGTTGGAAATCTGAGGTATGGTGGCTCTGCTGGGGATTGTGATCTCAGGGCTGGCAGCTGATTGGTTGGTGTTTGGACCACATAATAATGGTGATAAGCTACCAATCTATGTACTTCCCTATGGGTTTTCTATGCAGTTTTTTCTTTTACTGCTACGGTTATTCTTTTACCATCAGACTCCCACCATGACGAAGGGGAAGATACAAGCATGTGAATCTAAGAAAGATTCAATAGTGGAGAAAAAAAATGAAAAACTAAAAGAATTGAAAGTAAAACTCTAAATCACATGAACTCTTTTATTGACTGAACAAAAAGTATTTAACGTGTTATTGGACTGATGTGGATGATGGCTCCTTACCTCTCCTTGTCGACAATCAAAGTTCCATACGACCAGTGTTGAAGGTTATTTATTGATTATACTAGAAAATTAAGGTATATAAAACCCCGCTCCATTACACCTTTTATTCACCATTATACACCACATAAATCACCGATATAGGTTGAAGACAGCTTGTCGTCAGTGCATTAAGGTGGCCTGGATGAAGCAGGTGCTTTATAAGTAATCAGCACAACATGACATTATGCCTTACTTCTCCCTTTCTGTGGCATCCCTCTTCTGTTTTTCCACAGCACTGTGAAGCAAATCATGTTGCTGCAAGGCGAAACACAAAAGCTAACAAAAACTACACACCAAGAGTACTCTAGACCAGTTTAGCACTATCTCCCCCACACCCTCAAAAATGAACTTAATCTCTATGTAAACTGTCAATGTTTTCAAACCGTGTGAGCACTTATCTGTTGCATATGTGCTAGCAAGGCAACAAACATCACTTTTTTGATTGGTACTAATGTCTCGAGACATGTCCTTGGTATAAACACTCTAAATAAAAAATACACACATTTTATCACCTCTAGCAATAAAAGAGTCAAGTTGTAGAAACATTCGGATCCACGTTCGACTTACAATTTGATTTAGTACTGTACCATGAAATGTTTTCCTACATTAACAATTATAAAACTAATGGGCATGATGCCATAAGAAACCTACAAAAGGTGTCAGATTGGCTTATACAGGCATGTCAAGTGCTAAAGCTCTCCACTAAGGTTTTTGGCTACAGTACTACAAGAAGTTTGTGACAATCACAAAGAGCAGTACGACAAATGGCAAATAATTTATTAAGAAAATAAAATAGGTGTTACATACCAATGTACATGTTTGAATAAATAACTATAAAACAATCAATACATATCCACATTAAAAATCGAATTATTCTTGGTTAAAACATATTTAGAACTGTACAATTATTTTTCACAGGTTATCCCACATATATGTACATATTTATACAGAACAATTTGAATTTTCAAGCCCCTGATCACATTACGCAATTAATCAAAGTTAACATTTAATAAGACATGCCTTATAATTCTGACATTGTTCTTAGAGCCCTTATATCCCTAGGTGTATATATGTAATCAAAATCGCTCTTGAAATACTACATTTTAACGATGATTAACGTATTAGAAGGCTATAAACTATTGTTAGTTAATTGCCTGCTGTGCGATGATGTGCCAGACCTGAAACCAATGGCTCATAATAACGGAAAGGGCAATTGAGAGCAATTAATGAAAACCAGCAGTAAGTCAATACCAGACTATAATGGCAGTAGACAAGAAAACCATGTCAGCTTCATGTCCCTGCCACTAAGCTTAGAATGCAAACAGAAAACAGTTGTTAGTGTCTACACTCTAAGCTTTCTGATTGGCTGAGTGAATCCCAGCACCCAATATCATGTGTTGATGGAAGTTCTATATCATAAATTCATCTCCATCAGAGATCTTGCTGAATGTCACTTAAAGCACTGGTAAGCCTTTTGATTTTCTCCTCCATTGCCCTCTTGCTATGGGCTGTTTCACGCAGAAGTTGACGCATTTCTTCTTCTACTTGGTAAACCTAGATTAAGATTGAAATAGCATATCATTAAGGCACATCGTGCTACCAGAGTCTGCTCAGCTAACTTTTCTATTTTGCTAGTCATCTTTACATAAAGGAGCGTAGAGGTAACGAGACAGTGTTGTATTGAAAAGAACTGAGAATAAAGCCACATCTCTAGCTCAATCACGCACTCTTACAATAACAACTTTAATATGTACAAACTCCGATATCAAAACTTGTTAAGGAGGCAAGATACATAGCAGCCGAGTATTTCTAGTTAATTTGTTCCATCGCAAATACTGGTTTAAGTAGTCTGACATTTCATTCTCAGTCCTTTATGGACATTGTAGTTATTCATGCATTTCCTTAAATTGGGCTTTAATGCAAATCCAGACACACATTTTGCTAGATGAGGAACTCAGCAGAATATTTTTTCCAGGAGTTGCATTATTGCAAAATATGAAGAAACGTATTAATAGCACATGAACTATACCGATAACCAGTAAGAGTTGCACTGAAACAAAATGTGAAAGAATGCATAACTATACAAACAATTAACACAACCATAGTTCATTTGTATGTGAACATAGTTAGCCTTTCAAGCAAATGACTGGCGACTCCAATCAAGAAGAGGCGAAAGAAAGCACGGTGTCCTCGGTCTGGAGGTGTTTCTCATCCACCCAATGGGAATGCCAAAGCGTCTGGCTTTAAAGGAATTCTGTACGGTAATGTGAAGAATTACAAGTAAATAACATGGGAATGGAATGTATCTGTGTGGAAGCAAATAACTGTAGAATGATATTGGTGTAGGATAAACGGTCAGGTGACAGTTGCACTGTCAAGCTGGACCTAAACATTTGTGTAGGTTAATAACTGCCCTCCATCCATCTGTGCTGCTGCCAAGGGAAAACACTATAAATTATCTAGTTCTCTAAGAAACGTTAATAGCACTACAATGGCGTGTAGGTGCCCCTGAAAATTCCAGCTCAGGCAGCTGGAAAAATAAACAAACTGCTGTGTGGAGAGCAAAAACTTTTTGGTGGAAGCACACAACTTCTTTCCAATCAAAACATTTTATCCTGGTTTGAAACATGTGGGCGGAGCTAAACCCCCCCTCTCAGGATGCTCACACCATTGTTTGGCCACAGCTGCGCTGTCATGTCAGACCATAAAAATGTAAATGTAGGGAAAGTGGCCAGCAAAAGTTTGTGAGCATGAACTGGTAAATCAGGAAATAAAGAGAATGATATGCTATCACTCGGAGTGCAAAATGCATGTATTGTAATGGGCCAGAACACCAACAGGAAACTAGTTTGTGCAAAATTAATAACTGTGCCCCCTTGTGACTAATTTGCGACAAACCTCGGAAAAATGCACTACCACATTAAGGCTTTCATCCTGCAAAATATATTGCACATTAGTTGGGGGAAGAAGAGAACTTTACAAATAGGGCGGCTAAAATAATAAGTCCTTTGTTTTAACATGGCAATCAACATATGCACCATTAGCCACAAAAACTATCTGATTAAATGAACAAACTGGCATCCATGCTGTTCTAGGATCCAACTGGTGCCTTTTGCTGGTTTGATGTATATTTTTTCAGCCTTTAAAGTTGATGAGTAAAACCCAACGTGGCCAATGAGCATGCACGGGGTCTGTATATTTTAGTTCATGTTTGCATACAACATTAAAATGCCTCAAACACAAAAAAGGGGACATGGCTAGAATCAGTGAAACATTTTCTGTGGGGAGCCATTTTGATTCCCCCATATTGGACTATGGACTACTTACATCAAGATGTTCTGAAATTAAAATAAGGTAAACATAAATCGGATGTTTAAACTTGTTTAAAATGACAATGTCAGTGAAAATTAGTGCACATGGTTTAGCAATGTTTGCCTAAATCAGGAGGACGTGGGGAGGGAGGGGTGGAAGAAGGAGCATAACAATGTATTATGCATAAGTAGGTGGGTCATGGCCAACCCACTTACTCTTCGATTTAAAACAAACAACAACAAAAAACGCCCTTCACCCGATACCCTCGTATGACTGGCCAGGGCCTGGTGTGGTTACAAACAACTGGGCCCTGCCACAAATGCTGAGTGTAAAATATAAGTCTTGTCCACTCCAGCAAAGTTACAGGGATGCTTCATTTGACCTGCTCCTCACCCTCCCCTTAATGCTGCCCCGGTCTTGCCCAACAGTGAGGATGGGGGAATCCTTTGCCCTTCACTCTATAGTCTTGCCTAAGCAGCCGAGAAGCCTCTGTGCTGAATTATGGCATTTGCAGACCACTTGCTATCCCTATGGGTGGCACTGAAGTGTTATCCATAAGGGGAGCCTGCTACATAGTGTGGCTGGAAGTGTGTTGTCCTTGCTTTGTGCATATGTGGAAAGTGCTTTCACATTGTTTGTGATGACCTCCACATCAGCAAGGATGTGGAGGACACAGCAGAAAAATTTCAATTATGTATGATACAGGTTAGCCAATGGATGGAAAGAAACTGTCTAAAGCTTAATGGAGACAAAAGTGAGGTGATGATATTAGGGGGTGACACAAACATCTGGTCGCCCGCTTGGTGGCCTAATGACCTGGGTAGATGCCCTAGTTCATCAGAAAAAGTGAGGAATCCGGGCGTCATTCTTGACACCAATCTATCTTTTGAAGCCCAAGCCAGCAAGCTGTCATCAACACTCTGGTATATTTTAAAAATGATAAAAAAGATACTGCCTTATCTACCACAGGATTCGCGTAAGAAAGTAGTGACAGCTTTAGCTTTGTCAAGACTGGATTACGGAAATGGTCTATATGCCGGAGCCAGGACAAAAATCATAACTAAATTACAACGTCTGCAGAATGCAGCAGCCAGACTGGGTTTAGGCATACCTAAGTTTGAACCAATCAGTCACAAACTAAAAACCCTACATTGGCTGCCAATTGAAAAAAAAGGGTGACATTTAAATCACTCTGCCTGACCTACAAGGCACTTCAGGGAACAGGATCACAATTTTTGAGATCGCATTTAAAAATATATGAACCTTCTCAGATCCGGCCAATTAAAGCTAATTAGTGTCCCCAGATTTAGACGAGCTAACTGGGGTGGAAGAAGCTTCCTTGTACATGCAGCACGAACCTGGAATCAGTTGCCCCTCGCCATAAAAACTTGCCCATCTCTGGAATCCTTCAGAAAGGAAGTAAAAACATGGCTATTCTCTGTACAGCTCTAGAAACCGTTACCAAGAGATGAGGATCTGTCATGGCGCCAAGACGCCCACGGGCATTCGCGCGCTCTACAAGTTGACAAATCAAATCAGAAAGAGCAATTATTGTGCATCGCCTAGCAGTGTGATGGATGAGGAAGTGTGAGGGATAGATGTGCATTTTTCTTTTTTATAGTTTGTGGCATGTTGGCGGGCCCTATTAGCTGAGCAGGTCCCTTTATTGCGATGTCAGTTTTTAGGTCGAGCCTAAACAGTGCTTGCACTGTAGGAGATAAAACTAGTTACTTACCTGTACACTATGGTTCTCCAGTATTATCTTTCATAGATTCACATGCTTGTATCTTCCCCGTCGTCATGGTGGGAGTCTCCCGGTAAAAGAATAACCATAGCAGTAGAAGAAAAAACTGCCTGGAAACCATAGAGTAGTAAAACAATAGGCAACCTCTCCTCATTATGTGGTCCAAACTACAGCCAATCAGCTACCAGCACCAGCCTACACCATTCCCAGCAGAGCCACCATACCTCAGATTTCCAACAGCCCAAGAGTGAGCTTTGTAAGAAACCTGAGATAAAGGTGGTCTACCTAGAAGAAACGGGGAGGTGGGCGAGCACATGTGAATCTATGAAAGATAATACTGGAGAACCATAGTGTACAGTTAAGTAACTAGTTTTTTCTCCAGTATTGTATCTTTCATATATTCACATGCTTGTATCAGAATAGATAGCAGTCCTTTTCTAAGAGCGTTTCTAGACAAGACCCCCTTTGTCTCAGGGCTCTGCGCTGTAAGCTCTCTCTCTTCTTCTTTTTTTTTTTTTTTTAAAAGACTCATTTAGAAAAATATGTAACAACTTTTGTCATTAAGAAACCTTTGTGTATAAACAACATTACAGAAAAGTAATTCTAAATTTAAAAAACATGTACCTTATTTAAAAAGTGTGTCGTAGAACTGCTTGTCCCACTGCTGCATCTGCTTTCCATTCTGTGTCCAGACAGTAATGTTTGGTAAATGCATGGACATTTGACCAAGTTGCTGCTCTGCATATGTCTGGAAACGATACGCCTGCTTGCAATGCAGTTGAAGTTGCCATCTTCCGTGTATCATGAGCACGTACTTTTGTGCACAGAGGTTTTCCCGCTTTTTCTTGACAGAAGACAATGGCGGATGCAATCCAGTAGAGATGGAGGATCTTGAAAGAGCCAAACCTTTTCTAGGTCCTGAGTAAGCAATAAACAACTGATTTGATTTACGAAAAGATTTTGTCTTTTCAATGTAAAACTTAAGACATCTCCCAATGTCCAAAGTATGAAGAGCTTTCTCTGCCGCAGTGATAGGATTCTTGAAATAAGTAGGCAGGATCACTGGTTCATTTAGATGAAAGGAAGAAGATATTTTAGGGACAAATTTTGGATTAGTTCTTAGCAGCACCTTATCCGATCTGAATTGCATGAAGGGATCTTGAATTGAAAAAGCTTGAATTTCGCTGACTCTCCTGGCTGATGTGAGAGCAAGAAGTAATGCTACTTTCCATGAGAGAAATTGCAACTCAGCTTTGTGAATTGGTTCAAAAGGTGCTTTCGTGAGCTGTGACAAGACTATGTTAAGCTGCCAAGGAGGCGGAGGACGTTTAATAGGAGGACATTTCCTGAATAAGCCTTTTAGGAATTCTTTAATTAACCTTTGAGACCAAAGAGATTGACATCCTGGAGATCTACGGTATCTGGATGTTGCTTCCAAATGGACTTTAATTGAAGAATGAGAAAGTCCCGATCTGGCTAGTTGAAGCAGATATGGAAGTATTTGTTCCGGTGAGGAGGTAAAAGGATGAATCTTATGTGCAAGACACCAGTTACAGAATATTTTCCATTTTGCCATGTATGTCTTGTTAGTAGACATTGCTGTAGAACTTGCCAGGATTTCACGACATTCCTGAGGAATATCTAGTGACTGAAACTCATGCTCGAAAGGTTGCAAGCTGACAATTTTAGAGAGGTCAATTGCGGGTGAAGAACTTGACCCTTGTTCATGGAAATCAGAGTTTGGATTATCGGGAACTGTATACTGGGCTCCCCTGACAATTGGAGAAGTTCTGTGTACCAAAATTGCCTCGGCCAGGCTGGGGCTATTAGAATTATTTGTCAAGGTCCCGATCTCATCTTTCTCAATATCCTTGGAATTAGAGGAAAAGGAGGGAAAGCATAAGCAAACATCCCTGTCCATCGGAGATGAAGAGCATTCCCTCTTGAACCTTTCTGTGGGAATCTACTTACGTAATGTCTGCACTTTTTGTTGCTCTGAGTTGCAAACAAGTCCAAATTTGGTTTGCCCCATAGATGGAATATCCAATCTAGTTGGTCTTGATTCAGTTCCCACTCGTGGCAAATGGCGGATGATCTACTTAGCAAATCCGCTCTTGCGCTGTCTACCCCAGTAACATGCTCTACTTGCAGAGCTATGTTGTGACGAAGAAGCCAAGTCCAAATTTTGTGAGCCTGCGCAGAAAGGGGCTTTGATTTTGTGCCACCTTGCTTTCGAAGATAAAACATCGTCGTAGTGCTGTTGGTCCTCCCCAAGATCGATGAACCCTGAATTCTGGGAAGAAAAGCTTGAAGACCCAGGAAAACTGCTTTCAATTCCAAGAGATTGATGTGAAGTTTTGCCTCTTGCGGAATTAAATTTAAATGCCACGACCCCATTTAACTTTGACTCAACCTTAGTGGATCTGTTCCAGATTTTACATAACTACAGGAAAGCAAAAACGTCTAAATGTCAGCCAAATGTTGTGCCGATTCATCAAATAGTAACAAAAGTACTAGCAAATGAACACTTTGTTTACCCCTTTAAATTCTCCCTCTCCCTTTGATGGATCTCCATGAACCTGATAACCCAAACAGCAGTGTTTGCCAAATTAAGTGATGATCCATCAAACTGTGACAAAATTATTAGAACATAAAAAATTTCTTGATACCCCTCAACTTTAATCCTTCTCACTGGATATGCTCCTTAAGTAACACTTCTTCAGGTAGAACCTCTATCTAGACGCAGATTCCTCACCTTTTGAATATTCCCCAGGCGACCGACTAGATCTGGAAGCTTTTCAGCAGTACCTTTGCACGTCAGGAGCTGGCGCCATGGAGCTCCGTGCTGATGCCGTTCCGCTTGGGAAATGAGGTGCAGAGCATATATAGGCTCAATTCCTGTCCACTGATGCCAGCTGGTTTCGAATGGGTCCAAGCCCCCGGACACAGATTCCCCAAAAGCAAATTGGTGTGACCTGTGTGAGGATTCCTAGACTTGGGATCTTATTAATAGACAGAATTCAACCACGGAATGGGGAGGATGGGATCGTTGATAAGGAATCTGTGGTTGGAGTCTCTACCAAAATAAGCTTTACTGACGGTAAGTAACTAGTTATTCTGATAGAGACTTTTAACCACAGATTCCTCATCCTTCGAAAAGATACCAAAGCAGCACATATTTGAAGGTGGGTCAGTGGCAAGACTGCGACCAGAAAGCCCTGCAGGATAGAGAGGGGAAAATACCCCTCTCTGCAGACCTGAATGTTCAGACAATAGTGCTTCATGAATGCATGCAGGGACGGCCATGTAGAAGCCTGGCAAATATCCTAGACAGGGACTCCTCGTGCCAATGGCCCTGGTACAATGAGCACGCAGTCCATCTGCAAGCTGCTTTTTAGATAATGTGTAGCAGATCTTAACCAGACCCCCCAGGAAATAGCGGCATGGATTAGCTTTTGTAAAAATGCAGCGATTTCTACAAAAGTGCTGATTTCGCGGGCACTTATGTAAAAATCGTGGCATTTTTACAAAAGTGCCGATTTCGCTGCAAACTGTGAAATCGCGAAATCCTGGAGGGTCTGCTTAACAGAGCACAAGACAGAGAGAGATGGTTTCTTATGCACAGCCTTGCTTTTTTGCTCCAGAGAACCCCACAAAGGCCTGATCGTCCACCTGGTATTTTTTGCTACAACCAATATAAAAGCTGAAAGTTCTCTTTGGGCCCATACAGTGAGCCTCTCCTGCTCCTCAGGTTTAGGTTTAGGCGGAGCACAGAACATCGGTAAGGAGACGTTCGGACTGATGTGGAACAGTATCACAGCCTGTCTCAGGAGAAGATTTTTTACAAGGGTTGACACAGAGGGCCTGAAGCTCACTCACACACCATATAAATGTTATGGCGGCGAGGATCACTGTCTTGAGGGTGAGAAGACGCAAGGAGCAGGTGTGAAGTAGCTCAAAGGGAGTGCACATCAGAAATGTATGGGTCAAGTTAAGGTCCCACTGTGACATGACAAAGGGACAGGGAGGAAACAAATGTAAATCTTTCAAAAAGAGTATAATAATTGGGGCCTTAAACAATGAGGGCTGATCCGGACACCGTAAAAAAAAAGTTGAAAGAGCCAAATGGTACTCTTTAATTGTGTCCGAGAAAAACCTTGCTGGGGATGAGACAAAAAAACAACAGAATGTTGGACAATGTGGCCTGGAGGGGGTTGATCTGGTGGGTGCCCACAAATTTGACCCATCAGGCGTATACAGTTTTGTTGAGGATGTCTGGCTGCCACAATGACCTACCTCCACTGAATCTCCATGATCAAAGGTGGAGATTGTGAAGGGCCGGGTTCAGAACCCTGTCCTGAAGCTGAGACAGCAGGTGCTCCCGGATGGGTAGCCAGATTAGATGACACATGCTCAAGCCTAGGAATTTTGGATACCATACTCTCCATGCCCAATCCAGGGCCACTAGGATGAACTGGGCCTGGTCGTTGCTGATCTTCCTGAGAACTCGGGGAAGGAGTGGTATTGGCGGTAAGGCATAAAGGAGTACCGAGTTACACTCAAGATGGAACGGGTGTCCGAGCAAGACACACCTTGTAAGCCCCAACGTGCATAAGTGCTGAGATTGTGTGTGCTTGGAGGTGGCGAACTGATTGAGTCAAGGTTCTCCCCATTCCCAGGAGAGACCCTGTGCCACCTCCGGGTGCAACTGCTGCTCGTGATCCATCTGCCACCAAAGGCTGAGTTTCTCCACCCTGGCATTCAACGATCATGCCAGGTGTGTTCACCACCAGGAAAATTCTCTGGTGGCCCATCTGTTTCCGGGGGAGCAGGGACTATTGGCACAGGGTCAGTAAGCGCCGTGGGACCTACCCACAGTGGGACCTACCGCCCCCCTCCCCTCCCCCTCCTGTTGTTCTGGGTTTCACTAAAACTTTTTCAAACAATGGAGAATAACCAAGGCTTGTCGTTCAGTGACAACCTTGTTTCTGAAATACTTAGAACACCCTCTCTGTTAGATGCGGATGGAGGAGCCTCATCCAGTAGCCAAGGTAGTGACTGGAACACCATCACAACAATGAAAAGACAACTCATGAAAATCATCATGCACAGAGACATAATGACCGAATATCTGCACGCCAATATAGCTCCTAACAATCTCATCATCTCTAATACTCCAAGAATATTCCTGGAGGATAAACTATTTAAAGATAAATGGTCCCTGGAAGTGTACCGGGGAATTGTTGATGCTGATCATCAAAACAGCCAAACGTCTAGCAGACAAGGTCATCATTAAAATCACAGTGGCAGAAGGAGCCCTAAAAGCCAGCATTACCATTGCGTCTTTTAATTCCAAATTGGCAGAAATCAATAGTGAAATTGCAAATAATTAAGACTATCTAATGAGACAAAAAGGTTGCTAAATTACAAAAAGATATCTCTAAACTCAGCAAGGAAAAAAAATCAACCCATACCTGAAGGATGTCTACAACCCAGGAGTGGAAATTAACTCCTCGGATGACAGCTACACCTCATGAAGAAGGAACTACTCGACAGTACTGATAGTCGGGGCAGTCAACATCTACATCTATGAGCACCAATGAACATGACATGAGGTTCTGAAAATTACGAATTTGTTCGTACTCAGCCTCCATTTTGTGACCGCCGCCATTTTATGTTGCCCTCACTCAGGCAGCTTGGCGATCGCGATGTCTTTCTGTCGTTTCTGCCTTTGCGCGTCAGGTGGCTTCTCTGCTAATGTTTACTAGTGAGTGTCAGTGTCTGGCCGAGTACACTAATTCTTGTCTGAGCTGAGTAATCCCCGTCCGGACTAACATGTTGGTTCACACCATTGTTTCCTTTAGTTTATCTTATCTGCTGTCCTTCGCTACATGTCTCCTGCATTCTCCTGTTTCACGACTGTCCTCCTGCGACACACACCTGTGTGTTTCCCTTGCTCGTAAACTGAATAATGTGGATTCATTTGTAATTTACTTAAGAGGTCGAGTGACAAATGAGACCGGGAATTTGAGTTGCCTTAGTCTTAAAACATTGTTTCTAACGTTTGCCTATAGCTCATGCTCTTGTGAAATTGGCTTTTTACATTGTGTTGTACTGTATTTAAACCTGTGCGCCACGGAGTTAAGTGGCAGTCTCTTTTGAACCTCGTTGCATTGACGACTTCTAAGACCACTGTACTAGCTGCAGCTAATAAATACCATCTTCTACGCCAGAACGAAGAATCCGTGTCTCTGTATTTGATAAGGCAGGTGAACCCAGGGGATTTAGGCGTACCCTGCGCCGCCGGGCCCTAAGGCTGCGGTTCTCCAACAGGCGCCCAACGTGGGGCGACTTCAGCGGTAGCGGTTGAGCCTGAGGGTCGTGAGGAGCCCCACAAGAAAATTCTGGAGGAGGCGCACCACCTGATCGACCCCTGTATGTCGGAAGTGGACCGAAGGTCTTTGACAGCGCGGCTACTCCCCTCCGACGGCTGCTGACGACTGCTGCCCTGACTGTCGCCCTGCCTTGGACCCTTCTGATGACGTTTGGTAGAGTGAGACGATAGACGGACCTTCGCTGGTGTGGAACGATTCTTAGTTAAGTATTTGGTGGGTCGCTCCCACAGACCTTTGCTTTGTTTTGTTCTTTGGTATATTCAGGTATTGCAATCCTTGAAGCCAAGGGGTGAGTACGATTGTACTGTCTTACTGTTTTTCACCCCTTGTTGTTTGTGATCAGTCTAGAGAAGTAACGATGCCTGGACTGAGTAAGTTTAAGAGATTTTGTTGTTTAGGTTGTACGAGGGATTCCCAGTTGGAGGAATCGTGCCCGATCCCTCCAGTTGGAACTCCCACTTACGAGCTCTATTCGAAACATGGTATTGGTCTCATTACCTTTAACGAGACATAGGTCCGATATACGAAAAATAGTGGAGTTTTAAGATGGCCCCAAAATGGTAGCTTTGACCCCACTATACTGGATAATTTAGAACGATTTTGTTTAAAAGAAAAGCCCTATGTTTGACTCCTTTCGCCTTTGGCGTAAAGAAGCCAAACAGAAAGAAATTAGACAAGCAAAAAAGGATAAGAAAGCACAAGATATGTCGATTTTACAGGCTGCACAACAGCTTAAAGATAATGAAGAAGAAGGTGCGAAGGAGGTGTCAGAAAGACAACATCATATGGCGATAGATAGATGCTATCCAATGTTGCCTACTTCCTCCTCAGATAAACATAAGGAATTAGAAGATGACTTAATGACTTGTTTGCCGAGTTCCCCTCTGCCCTATGTGCAAAATGCTACCGCACCTCCGTTACCCCCTCCCGTTGCTCAGCAAGTGGTTGCTCTTTTGCCAATTGTTCAGCAACAGGCTCAGCCTGTCAATACTTCTTTTTCTGCTTCTGCTCCATCCTTGCAGTCTGTGATTCAGCCTCCGCCTTCTCCTGCTCCTCAGCCTGCTATGTTTCAGTCTCCGCTGCCTTCTACATCTGTCATGCCCCCTATTCTTCTGAAGAATTCTCCTACCTCACAGAGGAGGATAACGGATGCTGTTTCAAGTTTCCTTTCTCCTCTTATCGGGTCTTTCAATCTGTCTCCAGCTTTTTCTAGAGGACAATCTCGTTGTCAGCTTCCTCTTACGGACGAGAAAGTGGTTTTGGGTTCTCTCGCTCGTAGATGGATTGAGCAGGGATTAGAATACAGTACTGCAGATATTATGAGTAACTTCTATCAGTGGTCAGAACCTACGCAGAGATATGTTTTTAATATTATGTGTCAAACCCTTATTAAAGGTTGGGATGATATGGAGTCAGATACAGTTCCCTTGGAATTATTGAAATTACAGGTTGACTTCGATAAAGGCGTTATTGTAGGAAACGGGGTTGAAGAGGCAGTGAATAAACTCATTGCATTCCGCACTATGTTCTTGTCCTTGTCTGTTTCTGGAGTTAACACCGCTAACAAACAAGGTAGTAAGAATTATCCGATGCGTGAGGTTCCTCCTGTGTGGAGAGAAGCGGTGGTTGGCTTCCTGTCCCCGCTCATTTCCAGCGTATATGGGTCCATGAGTCCTGGAAGAGGTCTGAAGTTTTAGCGCTTAAGAGCACTCTTCCGGACCCTCGTAAGAATCCTGCTGGATACTATAAAGAATTGTCCCAAACAGTCGACGCTTGCATTATAAATTTGGCCGATGTCGATATGCTGTTCGGAAATGTGGTTCCGCAGGGTATATGGGCACGAATTCGCAAGGAAAATCACCTGGCTTTATTAGGTGGCGATTGGGCTGCTATTAGAGCCGCAGATGCAAATCAGGTAGGCGGTGCGAAGCCTGAGGATTTGATTACAGCTCTTCCAGGTAGAATAATTGAATTGATGAAGACAATGATGCCTGCAGTGCGAGTAAATTGGGATAAGCTGGCCGCGTGCAAGCAAAAGAAAGACGAAAGTGTCTCGGATTTCTTCACTCGTTTCGAAGAGACGTTTATAGACCACAGTGGTCAGGATTTGAGTGTAGAGGGTGGTCAGCGATTATTTGTGGATAAGTTTGTATATAATCTGCTTCCTGAGTTGTCGAACAAATTAAAGAGTTCTGAAAGTGCATGGGCTGTCTCTTCCCCTGCCAAAATATTGGCTACTGCACAGTATTATGAGAACAGAGATAAAGAGGAAAAGGAGAAACAAGAGAAGAAAAATAGAGATCTGAAAACAAAGGTTCTCTTGCAGCAGGCGTATCCGCCTCGCTCGAATCCAAATCAGCAGTCTTCCCAGTTCCAACAGCCCCCGCAGTTTCAGAGATTATTACAAAAGCCTGAGTATTATGTGCCGCGACCTTCGTTAGGCCCGAATCAATGTGCATATTGTAGGGAAGAAGGGCATTTTAAGAATAATTGTCCGGTTCTATTACAGCGTAATAATGGGATGTCTACTCCCCGTGGTCGTGGTAATTTTCAGACAGGATGTAGAGGACAGGGTGCGTCCTCTAAGGAGCAGCGATCTTTTCCTTCATCTACTTCGAATTATTTTGATCAACAGGCAGTTCCGTCCATACAATATTACAATTATGATTATTATGTTGAAAATGGAGTCGACGATTCTCAGATTGAATAGGACAGCCATGGACAAAGTGAGGGAGTTGTATTGATTCCTGTAGATCAAAATGGGCCATATGTTACTGTCAATACTATGGGCGTTTTAGAACCGTTTCTTTTGGATACTGGTGCGATGAGAAGTTCTATTATGCATTCTAAACTCCCTGGGGCACCTTTGTCTGGCTTTGTGAATACATCCGTGGGATTTTCTGGCGCCCCAGTCGGTAATCCGGTTTCTTGCCCGTCTCGATTGGCCCTTATGATTTTGAAACTTCACTCATCTTGACAAACTGGTTGTGGGGAAAATTTGCTGGGTTTGGATTTGCTAAAAAGACTGCATGCAACACTGTATTGTTCCCATTCTGGTGTGCATCTTACATTGGGGAAGAAACTGATGTCTCCCATACGTTTGTCTCGAGATCAGTTTCCACCTGAGTTGCTTTCTCTCTCGGAAAGTCTTTTGGGCTACGGGCCCCACAGGGTCCAAATGACGTGGGTCGTCTTGCGATCCCGCCGTATGTTGTTACAGTTAGAGAGAATGCTAGGATGCCACGTATTCCCCAATATCGTATATCAAGTGATGGGGAGAGAGCACTATTGGCTATTGTTGATGATTTTATTCGGAAAGGCGTGGTTGAAGAAACGAGAGGCAATGTTTGTAACAGTCCTGTTCTTCCGATTCTTAAAAGAACGGATCCCTCACAACCTCCTGTCTATCGATTTGTTATCGACCTGAGAGAGGTCAATAAAATAGTGGTACCACAGTTTCCTGTTGTTCCGGACATTACAGCCTTGTTAACGATGATCCCTGCTTCGGCAGCTTGGTTTTCAGTGATCGATCTTAAGAATGCTTTCTTTAGCATTCCTATAGCTGAGGAAAGCAGGGACATCTTTGGTTTCTCTTTAGGTGGCCGAAGTTTCCGCTTTAAGAGAGCTCCTCAAGGCTATTGTGAAAGTCCTTCTATTTACAGTAAAGCTCTCAAGTCTCAGCTTGATGCTTTTTCTTTGCCTCCTGGTGCTACGCTTATTCAGTATGTGGATGACTTACTGGTGGCTGCTGATACGGAAGATGTGTGTAAGAGTGCGACTGTTGCTTTGTTGCATCATTTGTCTGCTTTGAACCATAAGGTGTCACCCTCTATGTTGCAATATGCCCGCCAAGAAGTGACCTATGTAGGTCATCTCTTGTCGAAGGAGGGAAGGCGATTGACCCCAGAACGTATTCATGCTATTTCACAGATGCCTGTACCTACCACACAGAGAGAAGTGCGTGCCTTTTTGGGTATCACTTCTTATTGTAGACAATGGATTCCTAATTTTTCGCTCCTGGCGAAACCATTGCTGGCACTAACGTTGAAAGATACGCCCCATCCGCTCCCTTGGACGGATGAATGTCAGCAAAGTTTTGTTGATTTACGTACTGCCCTGTGTTCTGCTCCGGTGTTAGGGACCCCAGATTACAACAAGTCCTTCACATTATACGTTCACAAGAGAGAGGGTTGCGCATTGTCAGTCTTGACACAGCAATTCGGAGATAAACAAAGGCCGTGCGCCTATTTCTCCGCTACATTAGACCCAGTAGCTAAAGCTTTGCCCAGTTGTCTCAGAGCTACAGCAGCTGCCGCAATCTCTATTAGACAGTCTGCTGGATTAGTATTGGATAATACACTCATTGTTATGGTTCCACATGCAGTGGACACCTTGCTGAACAGAACTAAGACGCAGCATCTTACGAGTGCTCGTTTGTCTGGTTACGAGCTGACACTTCTAGCGAGTCATGTACACATTAAAAGATGTAACACGTTAAATCCAGCTACGTTGTTGCCCCTTCCAGATGAGAAAGATGATCGGGAGAAACATGATTGTTTTCTCCGAACGGAAGAAGAAACGAAGGGTAGAATTGATTTAAAGGACACTCCGCTCAAGGACCCGGATGGGACCCTTTGGGTGGACGGTTCTTGTTTTAAGCTCCCGAATGGAGAAACCACTTCTGCCTATGCTGTCACTACCTTATGCACTATTGTTGAGACAGCACGTATTGAACATAATTCAGCCCAAGCAGCTGAATTAATAGCCTTGACTAGAGCGTGTGTGTTGTCAAAGGGAAAGAGAGTGAATGTGTACACGGATAGTCAGTACGCCTTTGGCGTTGCACATAGTTTTGGCAAGTTGTGGAGGGAGAGAGGATTTTTCACTTCCCATGGAACAAAGATTCAACATGGCCAGTTAGTGACGGATCTTCTCGAGTCACTTACCTTACCTACACAAATAGCGATCATAAAGTGTAGTGCACATAAGAAAGTTACAGATGATGTGGGTCGTGGAAATGCATTTGCAGATGAGGTAGCAAAAACAACAGCTAGAAATATTGCTAGCCGAATGTATGTGGCAGGCCCTGCAAATTGGGTTAGGGAAGTTGGAATGTGTGAAGATACGATTGAGAGAGTGCAAACGATTCAGGGAGAGGCTACTGAGAAGGAATTGAGCACCTGGAAATTAAGTACGGGAATGTTAGACCAGATGGGCTGCTGGACAGAATTGTCGGAACATCAGCGATGGTTATTACCGGACGCTTATGTATTACCGGTTGTGACTATGGCTCATGGTCCAGCTCATATTAGTGCGAAGGGTATATGTAAGCTTTTGGCCCCGGTATGGCAGAATGAAGGAATTCCGAAATGTGCAGAAAATGTGGTTAAACATTGCATTGTTTGCCTAATGCATAATCCAGGAAAGGGTACCCCAACTCCAGCAGGTCATTTTGCTCCTCCGTCATATCCTTTTGAGGTGTTGCAGATTGATTACATTCATATGGATCGCTGAAACAACCTCAAGTATGTTCTGGTGGTGGTATGTGCCTTTTCCCGGTGGATAGAGGCCTACCCCTTGAAAGATAATACTGCTTGGTCGACTGATAAGGTGCTAATAAAGGAATTCTTCCCTAGATTTGGTTTGCCGCGCATTGTCTGGAGTGACAATGGAAGTGAATTTGTGGGGCAGATTATGCAGAAAGTCTGTTCTAGTCTCGGTATACGGCAAAAATTCCATGCGGCAAACCATCCACAATCAGCAGGTTTGGTTGAGTGTTACAATGGCACACTCAAACTGAAGTTGGCTAAGATCCAAGCTAGCACTGGTCTTGCTTGGCCTGATGCTTTGCCCCTAGCTCTTTTATCGACCAGAACTACTGTACACTCTCGTATGGGACTTAGCCCCTATGAAGTGGTATTCAGACGCCCGGCAAATGTTTGGGGTGTCCCTCGTCCCAAAAGATATTCTGACATACCATATCCTTTGTTAATTGACTATCTGCACGATTTGACTACTAAATTGAGTGTTATTCGTCAACAGGTGCAAAGTGTTTTGCCGGAAGCCTCCACAGACCCAGGTCACACGATTCGACCTGGAGACTGGGTCTGTGTGAAGAACTTTCAACGGACAAAGAATCTGGAGCCTCGCTGGTCAACCCCTACGCAAGTCCTGCTCGTCACTCGCACAGCTGTCAAAGTGGTGGGAAAGCGCAATTGGGTCTACGGCGTGCACTGTAAGAAAGTGCCACTGCCGTTGCCCTTTGACCAATGGATTCGTAGTGGTCTGAGAGAATCGGACACTGCGGCTATTCCTCATTTCGTTCCCTTCAGTGACGCTCAAATCTATGGGACTCAGTCAGAAAAAGCGGATGATGACATTCTTCAAGCTGCTGTGCCTTTGCATCGTCGGATAGATACTACCAATCCAGAGGCTTTATTCCAGGACCAGACTGTGCCGAGCAAAACGCGTTACAATTTAAGACCAAGAATTAATAAAACGAACTGAATTTTTTTTCGTGAACATTCTCCTATTTGAAGACACTTCTTTTCGAACTCTTCGTATTTTTCCTTCCTTGTTGATATAAATTTGTTTTAGTTATAGATGTGCCATCTGTCTCCGTCGCAGGGTCACGGTAGGAGTCTCAGACTGAAACCTGGTTTTTGACCTTTTAGTAAGTGGCTAGTGCCTCAGGTTTTACAGAAATAAATAGCTGAGTGATTAAGGAAGAGTGCCGTGAGCGACATTTTTTTTTAGACAAAGATGGATGGCGCTACAACCATAGATAGGGAAAACAGGAAGAAGGAAATGTGAATCAAGTACTGTAAATTACTGCGTATTCGCTTTGGCGTAACTGTGTGTTTTGATGGTTTTATGTATTTTATTAGCTTGCACAGGATGGATCGTTCATATTCTGCAAACCAGAAATGTTGATAATTCTACATCTTCTTTGCCTTCTCGTCTTTCTGTCCTTTCACATAAAATGCATACTCTACCCCCTCATGAGCAGATTAGGAGAGCCAAGGATATGAACAATACGTTCATTCAGATGTTGCACCAACATCAGTTGGCTATTAACATGACTGACTGTTGGGTGTGTGGTCTTATGCCACATAATGCGCAAAAGGGAATGCCATATCTGGTTCTTCCTTTTTCATATGAAGGTTCAGCTTGGGCTTATTTGACAATGTTTTCGGCCGCATACCATAACAGACTTAGAAGCCCTGTAAGAACTTCTGGGATCGAACTAGATTTTAGTCATAGTTCCCTGATAAAAGGCATAGTAATAATGGCTAAAATCGTAGAGAAGAGTAAGATTCCATTAGATGAGAGGAAAGCTTACGATGGATGGAATGTTACCGACTATGTCTCTATTCTTGGGGACAAGACTAAGAAGGGTGAGTCCTCTCCAGTATGGACTGTGCCCTATCAAGGTAATTTTTGTCTCCAATTAAATAGCAAGAAAAATGACATACAGCAGAAATGTGCATATACATATTTCTTTTCATCCCTTGATTTTCCTCCGTTGGTCCCGTCACAAGGAACATATTTTGTTTGCAATGACCGAGGCCATACTTGGCTTCCTTCCAATTTCTCTGGAACTTGCTACATAGCTTTTCTCCTTCCCCCTACATATACGGCTCCATCAGACCATCACAAAACTAGACATAGCAGAGGTGTAATTGATGCTAAAGACACGACAGAGCAAGAGAGAGGAGACTTCCTTAAAGGATTCCTTCCCTTTTGGGGTCCGATGATTAACAGTAGGCATATTAGGCAACTGGTTCGGGTGGTTGAGACCACTATTAGTGTTACTGCAGGTGTCCTAGGTAACATTACAGCAGAGCTTCAGGCTGACCGTCTTATGACATTACAGAATCGAATTGCTCTAGATGTTATCCTAGCAGATCGAGGTGGTGTCTGTAGACTGATTAGATCTAGTTGCTGCATTTATATTCCAGACGACGCTCCAGCAGTATACCAAGCCATTTCCAAATTGCACACGATCTCCGAGTCGATTCATCAAGACGAAGGAGATTGGTCTTTTATGGGATGGATCTGGTGAATATTGTCAACTTGGGGATGGAAGATCTTAACATTCATTGGAGCAATCTTAGCCGTCATATTCTCTTGTTGTGTGTGTGTGCAATGTGGTCCTGCAGTCTGTGGCCTGTTGGCTACTTTGTGTGTTCCATCATCTGCTACTCAGAAGACAGAGAATATTCGAATGATTGTGCAGCAACGACTTGAGGACCCTATGAACATCAGTGTTGACTCTGACTCAGATTAGCATGAGTTGGTTTGTCTTTGCCTGAGTAATGGCAAAAGGAGGGTCTGAGGTTCTGAAAATTACAAATTCGTTCGTACTCAGCCTCCATTTTGTGACCGCTGCCATTTTATGTTGCCCTCACTCAGGCAGCTTGGCGATTGCGATGTATTTCTGTCGTTTCTGCCTTTGCGTGTCAGGTGGCTTCTCTGCTAATGTTTACTAGTGAGTGTCAGGGTCTGGCCAAGTACACTAATTCTTGTCTGAGCGGAGTAATCCCCGTACGGACTAACATGTTGGTTCACACCATTGTTTTCTTTAGTTTATCTTATCTGCTGTCCTTCGCTACATGTCTCCTGCATTCTCCTGTTTCACGACTGTCCTCCTGCGACACACACCTGTGTGTTTCCCTTGCTCGTAAACTGAATAATGTGGATTCACTTGTAATTTACTTAAGAGGTCGAGTGACAAACGAGACCGGGAATTTGAGTTGCCTTAGTCTTAAAACATTGTTTCTAACGTTTGCCTATAGCTCATGCTCTTGTGAAATTGGCTTTTTACATTGTGTTGTACTGTATTTAAACCTGTGCGCCACGGAGTTAAGTGGCAGTCTCTTTTGAACCTCGTTGCATTGACGACTTCTAAGACCACTGTACTAGCTGCAGCTAATAAATACCTTCTTCTACGCCAGAACGAAGAGTCTGTGTCTCTGTATTTGATAAGGTGGGTGAACCCAGGGGATTTAGGCGTACCCTGCGCCGCCGGGCACTAAGGCTGCGGTTCTCCAGACATAGGGATATGGTCATTCGCCCTACCAGGGACCACCCATGTGGCAATACCTAAACTTACTGCCAGGCCAAAAGCCACAGTTTGCCCCTTATCAGCCACCACCTTTTTTAGGCAGAGCCAGAGGCAGAAAAAGGAGAGGCAGCTACAACCAGCAGAAGCAGGTACAGTGGAAGGATCAAGCACACCAACATATGGAATTGAGAAGCCACACGGAGAAGAAAAACGAATTGTTAATCTCTCTGAGAGACCGCAAACCGATGTAGAAAAAACAGTACTGAAACGAGGGTTGGGCTTTGTGCCTACTCCCAAAATTGACAACTTTCGTATCAACTGTGAACTCCAATTTATTTTTAGGAAAATACGCCTAAAAGCCTTTATTGGCAATCAAACTGATTCAGAGCAAACCCTCGACGTTCACCCCCAACGCTAGCATGGTACCATCTGAAGTCCTCACTTTTGAGAAGGCAGTCCTATAAGAGATTGCGGAGAAAAGCACCAATGCAGGATTTCAGAATACATCCAGATTGGAAACTGAGGCCATTAGAACATTGGCCAACGACACTACCATCATCATCAAAGAAGCAGAGAAAGGCGGCACCATTGTCATTATGTCCACCACCAACTACAGGACGGAATGCCTGCATCAACTACAGGACAGCAGATACTACACCCCCCTCCTGGAGGATCCTACTGCACGTCTCTTGACACAAATCAAATCATTTACAACATCTGCTCTTAACCAAGGATGGATCTAAAAAAATTAGCCAGAATTCCTTATCAATGACAACACCAGACTACCCTACTTTTATACTCTGCCCAAGATTCATAAGGGGGTACTGTCACCACCAGGAAGACCAATTGTGTCGGGCGTAGGGCCAGGATACTAGGGATGTCCTTTATTTAATTGAGGCCACCAACCTGGAGAAAGTGAAGGAATCTGCGGGGAGAAGTGTCCATCAGAAGCAGACATATATAAATTGGATAATGCAGATAGATTCCCATTCATTTGCTTGCCGAAATCTCATCTGGATTTGATATACTTTTGCAAAAACTCCTTTACAGAAGTCACTAAGGGAGAAGAAACCGTTACTGTCTATTTTGCGGCTCACTGGTAAATACTTCTTCATCTGAAGAAGTACTCTTTGTACCAACCAAATAGGCAGATACAAGTTTAGCGTGCAAAGTCATGAGTCTGGTAGGTCTCCTTTTTAACGATGGATGTTTAAAGGCTATAATTACTACTTAAATTGGGGATATGAAAATCACTAAAAGAAATTTCACCGCAAGAATGTGCAGTAAACTTTCCAAAGATATTCTAAACAAAATGTGTGAGCAGATTAAGACACGATTTTCAAAAGTCACAAAATCATTGCAAGCATTGAATATGAATATCAGCAGCCCTACATGCCAAGAACAGATGCATACTGGTAAGTAGCATATTCCGTTCGAGGCATGTGGGCTGCTGAATTCATATCTTGTGCATAGAATGTATAGCAGTCTCCCTTTTAGCGGTGGTTGCCCGTGCCAGCTGCGGCAGTCTGAAAAAGAGTCTTGAGAACAGCCTGTCCTACAGCTGCTTGCTGTTTGGAGTGTACATCTACGCAGTAGTGTTTGATGAATGTGTGTATGGTAGTCCATGTGGCTGCTCTACATTTGTCTTCTAGAGGAATGTTCCCTAGGAGAGCCACGGATGCCCCTAATTTGCGTGTTGAATGCGCTCTTGGGGGTACTGTTAATGTGCGTTTAGCTTTTTGATAACAAATTTGTATGCACTTAACAATCCACCTGGCTATACCTGAATTGGAAATGGGGTTGCCTTTGTGCTGTGGTGAAAAGGCAACAAACAGTTGTTTAGTTTTTCTGAAAAGTTTTGTCCTGTCTATATAGTACAGGAGAGCTCGTTTAACGTCTAGGGTATGCAGAGCTCTTTCTGCCACTGAATCTGGATTTGGGAAGAACACTGGCAGTTCTATAGCCTGATTGATGTGAAACTGAGAGACCACCTTTGGCATAAATTTAGGGTTTGTTCGTAGCACAACCCTATTTGAGTGAATTTGTATGAATGGCTCCTGAATAGTTAGAGCTTGTAGCTCACTTAACTCTTCTAAGGGAGGTAATTGCCACTAGAAAGGCCACTTTCCACGTTAGGAACTGTATCTCACATGGGTGTAGCGGTTCAAAAGGGGGTCCCATTAGTCTGGTGAGAACAATGTTCAAGTTCCAGACAGGTGAAGGTGGGTGTCGAGGAGGAATTACTCGTTTGAGTCCCTCCATGAAAGCTTTAATAGCAGGCACTCTGAAGAGGGAAAGGTGCTGCCTGTTCTGAAGATAAGCTGCCACAGCAGCTAAATGGATATGTATGGAACTGTAAGCCAGATTGCATCTGTGTAAATGCAACAGGTAGCATATGATGTTTTGAGTAGATGCGTCTAGCGTATTTATGTAATTATTGGAGCAATAGATGACAAACAGTTTCCACTTCGCCGCATAGCATGCCCTGGTAGTAGGTTTTCTTGCCTCTTTGATAATATTCATACAGTCAGGAGGCAAGTTCAGGTAACCAAACTCTATGACTTCAGGAGCCAGATCGCAAGGTGCAACTGTTGCGGATCTGGGTGCTGAATATCGCCATGGCTCTGCGTTAAAAGACTGGGTGTTAATTTTAGCCTTTGATGAGGCACCACGGAAAGTTCTAGGAACGTGGTGTACCATGGTTGCCTTGCCCACGTTGGAGCAACTAGGATGAGTGTCATGGAGTGTTGTCGCAGTTTCCGTGCCACTAGTGGTATGAGCGGGGCTGGTGGAAAAGCGTACGCAAATTTGCCTGACCAGTTCATCCATATCGCATTGCCCTGAGACTGCGGATGTGGAAATCTGGCGGCGAAGCTTTGGCATTTTGCGTTTTCTTTTGTGGCGAATAGGTCTATCTCTGGGTGACCCCACTGCTGGAAGTACGGGTGCAGCACTGAGGGATGGATCTCCCACTCGTGCATCTGGTGGCTGTGTCTGCTGAGCAGATCCGCCATCTGGTTGTCCTTGCCTGGGAGGTGTTCCGCCATGAGGAAGATGTTCCTCTGAATGGCCCACTTCCACATGCTTTGCGCTAGATGGGACAACTGCGGAGAGTGTGTCCCTCCCTGTTTCTGTATGTAGTACAAGGCAGTCATGTTGTCCGTCCGGATCAACACGACTTTGTTGCACAAATGTACTTTGAACGCCTTCAGTGCCATGAAGATTGCCATCAGTTCCAGCAGGTTGATGTGCATCCTTCTCTGTTGGGTTGTCCACAGCCCCTTGACAGTGTAATGGAGGACATGCGCTCCCCATCCCAGGAGAGATGCGTCCGTAGTGAGCACTATTTGTGGTACAGGCTCCTGGAACGGTCGACCCTTGCAAAGGTTTTGTGGGTTCCACCAATGCAGAGAGTTGTATGCGCGACCGGTCACCAACACTAGGTCTTTCAATTGTCCATGAGCCTGGTTCCACTGCTGTGCTAGGCACTCCTGAAGCGGACGCATGTGTAGTCTTGCGTGGGGGACTATGAATATGCAGGAGGCCATCATGCCTATCAACTGCATAAATACCCGTGCTGGGAGCGAGTGTTGGGGTCTGAATCCCTGGATCAGCGATTGAATGCTGTTGATTCTTGCTAAGTTTGGCTGAGCCTTTGCTGCCAGAGGGTTTATTGTCGCTCCCAGGTACTGTTGTACGTGGGCGGGCTGGAGATGAGACTTTGTGTAGTTTAATGAGAATACGAGGCTGTGGAGGAGGTGAATAGTGCGGGACATGTGGTCGGCACATTGCTGGGCTGACTTTGCTTGGATAAGCCAGTCGTCCAGATACGGGTAGACGTGGATGTTGTTCCTCCGCAGGTGCGCCGCTACTGTCGCTAGGCACTTGGTAAACACCCTTGGGGCAGTTGTTACCCCGAAAGGCAGTACTTTGAACTGGTAGTTCTTGTTTTGTATGGTAAACCTGAGATACTTCCTGTGCGCTGGATGTATCGGTATGTGGAAATACGCATCCTTTAGGTCTAATGTTGCGAGGAAGTCTCCCTAACGTAGTAATGGTAGAACCTGCTGTAAAGTGAGCATGTGAAAATGTTCTGACAAGATGTATTGGTTTAGGAGCCTGAGGTCTAGTATAGGTCTGAGAGACCCGTCCTTTTTGGGGATTAAGAAGTACAGCGAGTACACCCCTGTACCCTGTTGCTCTATAGGGACGAGTTCTATGGCCCCTTTTTACAGCATGCTGATAACCTCCTGCTGCAATAAGTCTATGTGCTCTACGGACATAGGACGGTGTCTTGGGGTATGTTGGGTGGAGTGGACGTTAGCTCTAGACAATAGCCGTATTGAATAAGTTGCCTCACCCACCTGTCTGTTGTAATGCTCTCCCAGACTGATAGGAACTGTTGTAATCGTCCCCCGACCGGTGTTATATGGTCCGGGGGCAGTGAGAAGGCGTCACTGTTTAGTATTGGTGGAGGATCTGGTGTTGTTATTCCCTCGTCCTCTACCTTTGTTGCTGTTGCCACGGTAACCACCTCTGTTGTTTTTATTATAGGTGGTTTGCGTGCTCCCTTTACTGTATGGGGTCTGCTGTGATGCCTGGCCTCGTGTAGCTCCTCTGTTACCGGAGCGGCGAAAGGAACCGCCTCTGAATTGTTGTGACTGCAAGGCACCCATGGATTTGGCTGCTTCAGTGTCCTTTTTTATTTTTTCTAATATTGTGTCCACATCA
Source organism: Lissotriton helveticus (assembly GCF_964261635.1). Taxonomy (NCBI): domain Eukaryota; kingdom Metazoa; phylum Chordata; class Amphibia; order Caudata; family Salamandridae; genus Lissotriton; species Lissotriton helveticus. The sequence goes on from NC_136063.1 coordinate 496,133,020, forward strand.
GGACCAAATAAGAAATCAGGGTTTACAGGCTGATTTATTAATGTGGTTTGAATCTCTTGTTTGAACCCTGAGATGCGCAACCAAGCATGCCTTCTGAGCATGACACTTGTGTTGATGGCCCTGGCTGCAGTGTCTGCTACATCTAGTGCACATTTATTGGATGCGTTGGATATTAGTTTCCCTTCCTGTATGAGAGTTTCCGCACCTTCCTTGTAGGCATCAGGCAAATGTTGTAGCAGTTGCTCTAATGTGTCATAATGTGCCCTATCGTATCTGGCTAATAGGGCCTGTGTGTTGGAAATTCTCCAGATGTTAGTTGCTTGAGCAGCCACCCGTTTACCAGAAGCTTCTAATACTTTAGATTCTTTGTCTGGAGGGGGAGCATCACCAGTAGTTTGGGAGTTGGCACGTTTCCGAGCATTGGATACCACCAAAGAGTCCAACGGCAGCTGTCCCCGAATGTATGTAGGGTCCACAGGCGCCGGTCTGTATTTTCGTTCAATCCTGGGGTTAACAACCCTTGCTCTTGTGGTTTCCTTGAAAATGTCTCCAGCGTGTTTGAGGACCCCCTTTAACATTGGCAATGTCTTAACTGATTTCTCTGAAGTTGAGAAAGTGTCAAACAAGAAATCCTCCTCAATTGGGTCAGCATGCATGTCCACATCATGATTTTGTGCTGCCCTCTCTATTAACGCGTTAAACGCTGCTGTATCCTCTGTTGGCGAAGTTTTTACAGGGTAAAAAGGAGTATCAGGGATAGGTTGTGACTCCCCCTGGTCAATAGGATCAGTCCAGGATTGGGTCTGGTCCTCCTGATCATCGCCTGCAGGGTAACTATATTGTTCATCATTGTCATACCCCATATCCTCAGTAGAGCATGTGGGTGAGCCTGCAGAGGTGTCCTGGCTATAGTACCTTACAGGTTCAAAGTGGACAGGTGAGGTTGAAGAATCCCTTTTTTTCTTCAGTGGGATTTTATATGACTCCAGAGGATCTTACAACCTTATTTTTGATAAACTGTAAGTTTACCTGTGTCGGCGTCGATATGAAGCTTCGACTGATTATCATAGGAGGGCTCCTGGTACATAACATCCTCATCTAGTGGATGACTCCTTTTCCCAAGTGACACCGACTTGGTCGGTGCGATCCTTGTCTTCGGATCGACCACCTTAGGCCGTGCTGTTGGGGGCAGTCCGAACTTTATCGGTGGCTTATGGCCCGATGTTGATATTGGACCGACAGACGTCACCTTGTCATCGTGCTTTTGGCCTAGCGGGGACTTCGGTGTCTGTTGTGTCGGAGGCGCGCTCTTTTTCTTCGGTTCGACCTGCTCCTTCGAGGCGCCTTTAGGCCTCGGCTCGAGTGTTTTGCCGAGCTGTTGTTGTTCGACCCGATGGCTTTTCGAGACTCGAGTCCTTTGTTTGTGTCGCTGTCCGTCGACGCTGACCTCGTCGGTTCGACACCCTTTGTGGTCGATCCAGCCGGGTCGCCGACGCTTTTTTTCAGCGTCGAAACTGATGCGGCCGCACTCTTCGATCCGAGGACTGTTTTCAGCAGTTTCGGTTTCGTTATTGTCTCGACAGCTTTCGGTTTCGCTTTCTGTAGGGCAACCGATGGCTCGTGTGAGATATTCTTAGCCGGGCCGAGACGCGGGGCTATAGAATGTTTGGTAAGATCTTGGCTAAGGCCTTGTGGCGATGCCTCGACCTGAGCCTTTGCAAGTCTTTGAGTGTCTTTTTGAGGCCCAGTACCCACTGTTGGGCCTGGTTCATCACTCGAGTCGTCATCGACGGCTCCGATGGGGGACACGTCGTCCCTTACCTCTTCGACGTGTTGTTCTTCCTCGACGCGTTCTTCTTCGTCTTCATAGTAGGTGGAGTCGTGCTCCGAACCTGGATCCGACGCTTGTTCTGGATCCTCGGCCTCGACGACCTCATCGTCGTGTTCATCGAAGATATTCACCGGGTCGGGCGCTGGCTTCGTCATCGTTTGTCATGCTGCACGTCGGAGCCGAAGCGTCTTCTTCGACCGGAATCGAGCACAAGCTAGACAGTTGTCCTCGTTGTGGTCGGGTGATAAGCACTTGTTGCACACCGGGTGTACATCGATTTGCAGGGAATTTCGAGTTACAAAGGGGGCATCGCTTGAACGGGCTCCGTTCCATCGACGATCGGGCCTCTGGTGTCAAAAAGGCCACGCGGCTCTCCTCGACGTCCTGCTTCGAAAAGAACTGGAACCAGAACTCGGCACTGATCGAATATACAATACCGACGACCCCGAAGGCCTTTTGGCCTTATAGAAAAGTTTCCGAACTTGAGTAAAGAAAGGTACATCCGAACCCAATGGCGGAAAAAAACAATCTGAGGATGGAGAGGATGCTCATGCGCACTGTAGTCCAGGGGAGGAGCCACCTATCTTGTGATACTTCGAAGACTCTTCCAGGACAACAATGTGCAATCATCCGGACCCAACACTAGGCGGCGATCTATGCACAAGATATGAATTCAGCAGCCCACATGCCTCGAACCAGATTGTGCCACAAGTCAGAATACCTAAACAGGTGAGCTGTGGCGAACAATTGAGCTGCAGAGTCAAAAGCAGAGCAAACGGAGCGAGTATCCAACACAAGGCATTAGGAGTGACAAGAACCCATCAAGAGTACAGCACGTCAAAGAAGCACAGGTGTGGTTAATATTGTGCAAAATTGTACCCACAAGCACTGAAAACATTATATGAAGGCACGTTTAATTTAGCATGTTTTTTTTAAATTTAATGAACAAGTTACTTACCTTCGGTAATGATATATCTGTAAGAAACATTAGTTAGTTAGATTCCTTACCTTAGAATAACCCCCAGGCACCGGGATGACGTCGGAGTACTTAGACGCCGCCCTCGCGCGCTGACGTCAGTTCTTATACACAGCTTTTCTGCGCCAGAAACGCAGAGCCATGATAAAAACCAACACTGGTGCCATGAAACTAGGGCCCCGAAAGGGATGACCTTAACCCTAGATATCGGTTCGCAGAATGGGGAGGATGGGTGGGGCGGTAAGGAATCTAACTAACTAATGTTTCTTACAGATATATCGTTACCGAAGGTAAGTAAATTATTCATCTGAAAGAAACACGTTAGTTAGATTCCTTACCTTAGAATAGATACCCCAGCAATACCAACCCCGGTAGTGGGTCTGCGAACCAAGATCACACCAGAAATTCCTGGAGAACGACCAAAGAAGCCATCTCGCCGGACTTGGTTATCCAGGCAGTAGTGTCTAGCGAACTTGTGCAGCGAGGCCCACGTAGCTGCCCGACAGATGTCCTGCAAGGGGGACTCCCCGCACCAGGGCAGTAGAAGCCGCCGTGGCCCGAGTGGAATGGGCCCTCAGCCCAATAGGAGGCTCCTTCTTTGCCAAGGAGTAGCAAATCTTGATGCACAAGATGACCCACCGAGAGATGGTTCGTTTGTGCACCGCCCATCCCTTCTTAGCGTCCACGTAACCAACAAAGAGTTGGTCATCCACCCGGAACTGGCGTGTGCGATCCAGATAGTATGAGAGCGCACGTTTTGGGTCCAGACGGTGGAGCCTCTCTTCCTCTTTCAATGGATGCGGAGGCGGAAAGAAGGTGGGCAAGGTGATGGACTGCCCGATGTGGAAGGCCGTGACTAACTTGGGCAGGAAAAAGGGTCGCGTCCGCAACACAACTTTGTCTGGATGAACAGAAAGGAAAGGAGGTTTAGAAGAAAGAGCCTGGAGCTCACTCACCCTCCTGGCAGAGGTGATGACAACCAGGAATGCAGTCTTAAGAGTGAGAAAACGAAGAGGACAGTTATGAAGTGGCTCAAAAGGAGCGCACATCAGATAGGTCAGTACAAGGTTCAAGTCCCTCTGCGGCATCTTGAAAGGAACAGGGGGAAACATATGAGTGATGCCCTTCAAGTCTCTCTCCCTCACCCCCACCGCAGCACTCAGGTCGCGGCCGTCCCCCGCAGCCGCCTCCGCTGCCCGGGGCCGCCGAACAGGCCGTCCCCCACTCACCGCGGCAGGAGCAAGGTACCTCTGGTCCGCCACTCAGTCCACGTCCTCCGCGCCGCACCACGGGGACCGCTCCGCCCTCGCTTTCTCTTTCGCCCGATCACCGCTACCTGCGGCGTATGTCTGTCACTCCCAGTGTTCCAGGGCAAGATTCCCGGCTAGTGCTCAGCGCCGTTCCGGCCCTCCTCCGCGCGGCCTCCGCTGCCGAGCCGCGAGTCGCCCGTCTCCCCTTCTGTTGGGACCGCCCTCCAGGGTCCCGCATTCGCTTCGGACGGCCACAGCCTAAGGCGACCCTCCTGCACAGCCCGCCTCCTTGATTTCGAGGCTCTCGGGCCGTCAGGGTTCCCGGGCCCCGCAGCAGGACGCCTGGCTGCCAGAATTACATTGCAGACTTCAGGAGGCAAGTCAAATGGCCTCAACTGTCGCCGCTCAATCTCCACGCATGGAGGTGGAGACTGGACAGGTTCGGGTGGAGGACCGTCCCCTGCTGCTGCGACAGAAGGTTCTTCTGGCGAGGCAGACAAATCAGGGGATCGACTGACATGCTGAGTAGCTCGGGATACCAGTATTTTCGTGCCCAGTCCGGAGCCACAAGGATGACTTGGCCCCGGTCGCGTCTGATCTTCTTCAGCACTCTGGGCAGAAGTGGTATAGGCGGAAAGGCGTACAACAGACCGCAACTCCACTCGCGACGAAAAGCGTCTCCGAGCGAGTGCCGCCTTGGAAATTCCAACGCGCAGAACTGATGACATTGCGCGTTCTCTTCTGTGGCGAATAGATCTAACCAAGGCTCTCCCCACTGCTGAAAGAGACCTTGCGCCACGTCAAAGTTCAGACGCCATTCGTGATCCATCATGCACCGACGACTTGAGTTCGTCCGCCCTGGCGTTAAGGGAACCTGCCAGGTGTTGAACCACCAGGGTCACGGCCTGATGTTCCAGCCACTGCCAGAAGTGCAGAGCCTCCTGGCATAGGGTCCACGACCCCACCCAGCCCTGTTTGTTGATGTACCACATGGCGGTGGTTTTGTCCGTGAACACCTGCACTACACTTCCTCTGACAGAGGGAAGGAATGCCTTCAGTGCAAGCCGATCGCCCGCAGCTCCAGAAGGTTGATGTGGAGCCGGGACTCCGCCGGAGACCAGAGTTCTCTGATCTCCACCTCTCCCATGTGGCCCCCCCAGCCCAGGACGGACGCATCCGTCACAACTACTTGCTCCGGTTGGGGAAGGGAGAGGGATCTGCCGCTGACCAAATCGCGGTCCGTGAGCCACCACTGCAGCTGTCTCGCAGTGCCCTCCGAGATCAGGACATGGTCTGACAGGTTGCCCTGATGCTGGGCCCACTGAAACTTCAGGTCCCACTGCAGAGCCCGCATCCGCCACCTGGCGTGATGCACCAGAAGGATGCAGGAGGCCATCAGCCCCAGAAGCCGCAGCGTAAACCTGACCGAGACCCGGGATAAAGGCTGAAAAATCGGAATCAGAGCCTTAATATCCCGAACCCGCTGTTCGGAAGGATAACCCCGAAACTGCGCCAAATCCAGAATCGCTCCGATAAAGAGGAGCCTTTGAGAGGGACACAGGTGAAACTTCGGCACATTGATGGAAAACCCCAGCAAGTGCAGGAGGTCGGCCGTAGTCTGAAGGTGACTGACCACTTGCAGGACGTGTATTTCCACATCCCTGCCTTCAACAGCCTGTCTTCGAGGTAGGGAAAGACTGACAGCCCTAACCTGCGCAGATGAGCTGCGACCACCGCCATCACTTTCGTGAACACCCATGGGGCGCTGGTAAGGCAAAAAGGGAGTACAGTGAACTGGAAGTGCTCGTGCCCTACCATGAACCGCAGGTAACGCCGGTGGGCCGGCAGGACGGGCATGTGGAAATACGCGTCCTGCAAGTCCAACTCTACCATCCAGTCTCCGGGGTCCAGGGCAGCTAAGACCTGAGCCAAAGTCAGCATCTTGAACTTCTCCTTCCGGAGGAAGCCGGTGACGTTCCGTAGGTCCAAGATAGGGCGCAGGCCCCCTTTGCCCTTCTTGGGAACCAGAAAGTAGTGGGAATAGCAACCATGTCCTACTTCTGGCCCAGGAACGCGCTCGATGACCCCCTTGGCCAAGAGGGCTGACACTTTCTCTTGCAGAAGTTGCAAGTGATCCCCCGACACGCGGTGGTACTGCGGTGGCATGGCTGGAGGGGTCGCCTCGAAGGGGAGGGAGTAGCCCCTTCAGACGATTTGCAGCACCCACTTGTCCGAAGTGATGGTGCGCCAGTGGAGGAGGCGATGGCGGACCCTGCCCCCCACTGGCGCCAAATGGGCCTGAAAGCTTGGACTAGGAGGGCTTTGAGGCGGGTGCTGCAGGGGTCGATGTGGACTGGCCGCGTCGTTGTCCCACGTCCGCTACCGCGCAGGATGTTAGACTGCGGCCTGTGGCTGGCAGGACGTGAAGGGGCGCCCATTCCTTGGCCACGAAAGGAGCGAAAGGCAGACTGCTGCTGACGCTGGCCAGAGAGGCCCAAGGACTTGGCCGTAGCCCTGGAGTCCTTGAAGCGTTCTAGCGCATAATCTGCCTTGCCACCAAAGAGGTGGCTGCCATCAAACGGCATGTCCATGAGGGTGTTCTGGACATCGGCCGAGAAGTTGGCGGACCTCAGCCAGGCGTGGTGGCGAACCGCCACCGTTGTTGACATCGCCCTGCCCAGCGAGTCCGTGGTATCCAGCCCACATCGTATGGAATACCGAGCTGCGTCTCGTTCCTCCGCGAGGGCTTGAGCGAGCTTCGCCCGGGCCTCCTCCGGGCACTCTGGCAGCACGGCCGCAACCGTATCTCACAGAGAGTGGGTATGACGGCCCAAAAGACAAGCGGTGTTGACTGACCGCAACCCACAACTGAGGGATGAGAACAGTTTCTCACCAAACTGTTCATACCTTTTGGACTCCCGATCTGGGGGTGCAGTCGGGAATGCAGATTGGGAAGTAGAGGCCTGGATAACCAGGCTCTCGGGGGTGGGGTGGGTGGACAGGAAGCTAGGGTCGCCCGGAGCTGGGCGGTGGCGCCTGCCGACGTTCCTATCTACAGGGGGCTCTAGGGGGCCTGGACCAGGTGCCCAACAGGACGTCCATGAGAGCCTCATTAAATGGCAGCAGAGGCTCCGGAGTGCCTGTCTGCGGTTTAAGGACCTCAGTGAGGATGTTAGACCTCACAGTAGCGACGGGCAGCATAAGCGCCAAGGCCTTGGCTGCCCGCGTCAGCACCACACTATAAGCAGCCCCCTCCTCTGTAGCCACGGTAGGAGGGGAGACAAAGCCAGTGTCAGGGAAGTATCAAGACCACTGGCCTCCCCTAGTTCCTCTGTCCAGTCCTGAAAGGACTGACACTCACGTGTCAGAGGGTCCTCAGACCCCTCCCAATTCCCCTCGTCCCCCATCTCCTGAAATTCAGGGTCAAAGGATGGAGCCGGATCAAAGAAGAAATGCTCTTCAGCTGGCGTCGAATGCGGCATCGGTCGACGCCGGATCCGGACCGAGGGAGGTATCAGGGGCGGCGCCGTGGGGGGACACCCTGGGGGTCGACGCCGGCGGGGTCGTGAGGTCGACTAGCGGCGACCCGGATCAGGAACAGGATCCAGCGGGAGCCTGCGGCATCGGGACCGAAGTCGCCGACGGCGCTGGGGCCGAAGCACCCGGCCCGCCTGGACTCCCAGTCGGGGCCGCGGGGCCCGGAGGCACCGCGGCACCCGACGGAGAAGAGAGGGACCGCATGGCCATGAGGAAGGCCTCGATCTCCACCGGCGTCGCGTTCAGCCCAGGGACCGGCGGGTATGGATCTGGTCGCGGCGCCTGCCGGCGGAGACAGTGTCGCCCGAACCCCCAGCCACATCGTGCGAGCATCGGGGATGGTCGGAAGAGCGATGTCATTGCATCGACTTCTTATGCCTCTTACCTGAGGACTTGGAGCTCGACGAATGGTGTCGACTCGTCGAGCTTCGATGACTGTGGCCCCGCAACCGGTCCCCCGACCCCCTCCTGGACAAGGACTTTGAGTGGCGCGGGGCCGACTGCCGGAGCTCGAGGCGCTTACGGGACTGCTCCCATCTAGCCTTCGATGTCAAGGCCCGGCAATCGGGGCACGACCGGTCGTCGTGGTCAGCCCCAAGGCAATACAGGCACAGTTGTTGGGGATCGGTAACCGACATCAGTCGGGCGCAGTCGGTACAGGGCTTGAACACGGGAAATCCCTACCGGCACCGAGAGTCGTGAAAACTCGAGAAGAGATCAAAAATGATCAAAAAAGTTTAGTCAAAAAGTGACTAAGGTACTGCTTTCTCCGGACCTGAGCTTGCTGGAGCGGAAAAAAGAAGAACTGACGTCAGCGCGCGAGGGCGGCGTCTAAGTACTCCGACAACGTCATCCCGGCGCCAACGACACAGACGAGGGACGTGGAGCCGCAGACGACGCCTACCGACGCGCAAGGGTACTGCTACGCAAAATTTTCCGGATCCAGTCTATCGCCTGGCGGTTACTCTAAGATAAGGAATCTAACTAATATGTTTCTTTACATGTGTTCCACTTACCCATTTTATCCTTTTAAGAGGATTTATTTTTCTTTTTGGTTATGTAATTTGAACTTTTTAGATTTATGGGGACTGGACGTACTACTTAAAATGTTGAATCCTTCTGAATGGTTGTGTTCTTAATACACTAACACCAGCAATGTTGGTAGACCAAGTCTTACTGACTAAATTGCTTTAAAATCATAATGTTTAAATTTTAAAGTTGTCAGCACCCCGTTCAGAGGGTCAAGGAACTTGCAGGAGCTACTGGGCCCAGCCTTGGAAGTGGAGGCCTTATATTTCTGATGTCCCTATCTAAGAAGAACGGTTATTTTCCATTTTCATTAGGCGACATCCAAGCAAGGCCTGCTAGTGAGTTCAAGAAGTTCCACCATGGCTGTGAGAAAGTCAAAGTGTCTCTGCACCATAGCTCGTCAGTCAGAGCATTTTTATCCCAAGGCCCACTGGCCCAGTAGTCAGTCTTACCTGTTCTCACTGGGTAAGAATGTACGAGCATACTGTCTGTGGCCAGTCAATGAGCATACTATTAGATGCTGTGGCCTGGTAGGTCACTACCCCCCGCTGCAGCTCCGCCTGCACTCCCGCTGTCGCCTTCTGCCGCTGCTGAAGTCGATACCCTCCACTGTCCACAGGCTACCACCTGCGCCTCATCCCTGGTGGCCAGTGGTGGCCTTAGGTTTGCATCTGCTCTCTGTTGTGCCTGTACTCTGTCTGTCCGTCTCTTTCCTGTACTCTGCTGCCCTCGTTTTGCTCACCCGTTCCTCTTTTGTGCCTGTACTCTGTCTGCATATCCGTATGTGTGTGGATGGGGGACAGACCTCCCTCCTGATCCTCTTAGACCTTACAGCCGCCTTCGATACCCTTTCTCCCTCAGTTCTAACATTTCGCCTGAGGGAGATTGGGGTTCAGGGGGAGGCACTAGCTCTACTTACCTCTTTCCTCGATCAACGAGAGCAAAGAGTGAAGCTGGGTAAATTTCTATCTCCATCCCTGTCTGTGCAATGTGGGGTCCCTCAGGGGTCGGCGTTAAGCCCGACCCTTTTTAACATCTATGTGACCCCCCTTGCCAGACTAATTAGATCTTTTGGGATGGAGGTAGTTTCCTATGCGGATGACACCCAGATCCTCGTCTCTCTCTCCCAGTCAGTTACTCCGACTGCCTCCAATTTTAGATATTGTATGGAGGCTGTCGGACAGTGGATGATTCACAATTCGCTGAAACTGAATGGGGAGAAGACCGAGGTGATGGTGTTCGGAGGTAAGGAGGAGGTATGGTCAGCCGATTAGTGGCCAGACTCACAGGGAGCATGTCCTGTCCCTGCTGCATCTGCCAAAAATCTCGGGGTAGTGATCGATCCTACCCTCAGTATGTGTCAACAGGTAAACAGGACCATCTCTACCTGTTGGGGCATCCTTCGCATACTGAGGAGGATCAGGCACTATCTTTCGCAGCAAGCTAGGAAACAACTGGCAGTTGCTCTAGTGGGCTCTCGCCTGGACTACTGCAATGCACTGTATGCAGGACTGAATAAAAGCCTGCTGCAGCGCTTGCAGGTAGTCCAGAACGCAGCGGCTAGGTTTGCTTTGGACCTACCTCGGGGCACCTCGGCCACTTTGGCCAGAAAACGGCTTCATTGGCTCCCCATGGAGGATCGTATCCTGTTTAAAACCTTGTGCCTGATCTATAAGGCTTTAGCAAAAAACAGCCTTATAGGAATTGTATCCATCTTGTCCTGTTACAGTCCTTGCAGGAACTTACGTTCCTCAAACAAGGCTCTCCTATCAGTCCCGCGTATCCGAAGAGCTAGATGGGGTGGTAAAGCCTTTTCCAACTTGGCACCCAAGTGGTGGAATGTTCTCCCTGTGGAATTGAGGTCTCTCCCCACCCTGCAGTTATTTAGAAAGGCCCTGAAGACCCGTCTTTCTGCGCACGCATACTTGTAGTTTGATCTGCCATTTTTTTTATTCATTTTGTTAGGCGCCTTGATACCTTAGGGTTTTAGTTGCGCGATATAAATTATTTTCAAATCAAATCAAAATCAAATCTGCCCGCCTCTTCCCTGTACTCCGCTGCCCTCGTTCTGTTCACCCATTCCTCTTTTGTGCCTGTACTCTGTCTGACCGTCTCTCTCCTGTACTCCGCAGCCCTAGTTCTGTACACCCGCTCCTCTTTTGTTCCCCCCTGCCCCCACTCGCCGCCGCGACCTCCTTTACTTCTGTGCCCCCACTGCCCGGTCTGCTCTGTACCCCTTTTGCCGGTCTCCTACCCGCAACCGCTCCGCTTCCCTGCTCCCGTTCCCCGCTGCTGCTTCCCCTGCGGCCCGCCCCCTCCGCGCCCATTCGCTGCCCCTGCCACCCGCCTCCCAGCTGCTCCTCCCTCCGCACCTCCCCATATATGGCGGCCACGCCTTTGGCGCGCCTAAGGCGCCCCCGTCCGCGCCTGGACCGCGCCCAGCGCTAGAACCCCGTGGCCGCCGCACCAGCCACGAAGACCGACTCCGCTATGACACCAGTACCCTCGTCGCCCTCAACCCAGGAAGGAACCACACCTGCTGCAAGGCCGCCCCGAAGCGCACCCACAGCTTCTCCTGCCTTGAAGCCGCCGAGACACCCGCCACGACGGAACCCAACCAGCTCAGATGCATCCTGATCAACACTCGCTCCGCACGCAAACACGCCGTCGAGCTCTGGGACCTACTCGAAGATGTATTCCCGGAAGTCGCCTTCCTGACCGAGAACTGGATGAACGAAGCCTCCTCTCCGGACATCATCATAGCCATCCCCGACGGGTACAAGATCACCCGTAGAGACCGCACCAATGGAGCCGGAGGAGGAATCGCCATCGTCCACAAGAACACCATCAGGGTCTCAACAAACACCAATGACCCTCTCAGCACCGCCGAACACATGCACTTCCAGATCCACACGGACCCCAAGACCACCCTTAGAGGCACCCTCGTCTACAGACCGCCCGGACCCCGACCACAATTCTGCGACTCCATCGCCGACCTCATCAGCACGCACACGCTGACCTCCACCGACTACATCCTCCTCGGAGACCTGAACTATCATCTGGAAAACAACAACAACCACAACTCCTCCACCCTGATCGACAACCTCGGACTAAAACAGCTCGTCACGACCCCGACCCACATCGCCAGTCACACGCTTGATGCCATCTTCTCCTCGAGCCCCCACGTCGCCTTCAGCCACGCCTCCGGACACACCTGGACAGACCACCATTGCCTCCACTTCACCTTCCGTAAACCCATCACACACCACCGCACCCTACAGACCCCCCGCCGATGCTGGGGCAAAGTCACTGAAGAACAACTACAGACAAACCTCGCACTCAACCCACCGACCAACCAAGACGATGGTGCACACACCCTCAGACGACTGCGCCAACACCTTAGCACCGCTGAAAAAGCCAACCAACAGAGACACCAGCAAGAGAGCCAGCTGGCTCACCCCATAGCTCCCAGCATCAAAGCGCACCTGCCGGAAATTGAAGAACCCATGGCACAGCGACAAGACGCCGGACAGCCGGGCTGCCAACAAAGACGCCATCCGCAACCACCACCACCTCATCAGGGCCGCCAAAAGGACCTCCTTCAAAGACTGCCTTGACAACAACGCACACAACAGCAAGGTGCTCTTCAACATCGTGAAGGAACTCTCCAACCCCAGCGCCAGCGCCAACGACATCCCGCCATCGCAGGCCCTGTGCGACTCCCTCGCCACCTTCTTTCACCGCAAGATCACCGACATCCATGACAGCTTCAACCCCCGGACGACCCCTACAGGCCTAGACACGCCGGACCCACCGCACCCCATCGACCACGACTCCCTGACAACCTGGGCCAACGTGAGCATCAAGGACACAATCAAGACCATGGGCACAATCCACTCCGGCTCCCCGTCTGACCCTCTCCCACACCACATCTTCAACAAAGCCGGCAGCTCCATCGCACTCCACCTGCGCAGCATCATCAACCTCTCCTTCAAGACCGCTACCTTCCCTGACAGCTGGAAGCAAGCAGAGATCAACACCCTACTGAAGAAACCCAAGGCGGACCCGAGTGACCTCAAGAAATTTCGGCCCATCTCCCTGTATCCGTTCCCAGGAAAGGTCATCGAAAAGATAGTTAACACCCAGCTCACCCGTCACCTCTAAGACAACAGCATCCTGGACCCATCCCAATCAGGATTCCGCAGCAACCACAGCACCGAGACCGCCCTCATCGCCGCCACGGACGACATCAGGATCCTGCTAGACAACAGCGAAACGGCGGCCCTCATCCTCCTAGACCTCTCCACCGCCTTCGATACTGTCTGCCACCGCACACTACGCACGCGCCTCCACGAGCAGGGATCCGAGACAAGGTCTTGGACTGGACCACCTCCTTCCTCTCCGGCAGAACTCAGAGAGTCCACCTCCCCCGTTCCGGTCCAAAGCCTCCGAAATCATCTGCAGCGTCCCACAGTGATCCTCCCTCAGCCCGACGCTGTTCAACGTCTACATGGCTCCACTCGCACGCATCGCCCGACAGCAAGACCTCAACATAATCTCCTAAGCTGACGACATGCAGCTGATCCTCTCCCTCACCACCAAGGACCCCCCACCGCCAAATCCAACCTCCACCAGGGAATAAAGGCTGTCGCCGACTGGATGAAGGAAAGCCGACTTAAGCTGAACTCAGACAAGACAGAGATCCTCATTCTCGGGCCCAACCCCTCAGCATGGGACGACTCCTGGTGGCCTGCATCACTGGGGACACCCCCGGCTTCTACCACCCACGCACGCAACCTGGGAGTCATCCTCGACTTGAAACTCACCATGATCAAACAAGTCAAACGCAGTCTCCTCTACCTGCTTCAACACCCTCCGTATGCTCCGCAAGGTCTACAGATGGATCCCGACAGACACGAGGAAAACAGTCACCCAGGCCCTAATCAGCAACAGACTCGACTGCGGAAACACCCTCTACGCCGGAGCCCCGTCCAAGCTCATCAACAGACTGCAAAGAATCCAGAACACCTCTGCACGCCTGATCCTCTACGTCCCGCGCCGCGACCACATCACCCCCCACCTGAGGAACCTGCACTGGCTCCCCGTCGACAGAAGAATCTCCTTCAAGCTCCTGATCCACGCACACAAGGCACTCCACAAAAGCGGCCCAGCCTATCTCAAGAGTCGACTTTCCTTCTACGTACCCAACAGGAAACTCCGCTCCGCTGACCACGCCCTGGCCATGGTCCCGCGCATCCGTAGAACCACTTCCGGAGGCAGGTCCTTCTCCCACTGCGCCGCCAAGACCTGGAACACCCTCCCCCTCAACCTAAGACAAACCGGAGACCTGCTTACTTTCAGGAGACGACTCAAGACGTGGCTTTTCGACCAGTAGCAGCAGCACCACCCCACCCCCCAGCGCCTTGAAACCCTTACGGGTAAGTAGTGCGCTTTACAGATTAACTGATTGATTGATTGATTGATTGAGGCAGGTCCTAGGTAATTATGGGCTCGGTGGATTACGTGTTACTCTTCCTCCGCAGGTACCGCAGCCCACTTCTTGGCGGCTGCACGCTGCTTTAGCATGGTCCCCTCCTGGCATACCGGGGTTGCACAGGGGCACACATGACTATGACTGCTTTATTTAGTGCACTGCACAGAGCAACAGACCACTTCTTGTTACAGCAATGCATCAGGGCGACAGCCTTCAATCTTCACTGCGGCCCCTCCTGGTACAAGGGGGTCCCAATAGCACAATAAGGTGATTGCACAGGTCATGGTGCTGCACAGGGGTAAGGCTCTCCTCTTGGCACCAGGACAACGACCCTTACTCTTAACTGCAGCCCCCAACTGGCACACAGGGGACACAAACTACACATAGGGCAGACAGCCTAATCAATACTGCAGTTAAATCTAATTTGTGACCCCCCTCCCCCCCTTTCCACCCTCCGAGCATGCTGTGATCAACACAGCAAACATGAATAGGCAGCCTGAACAGTACACTGATTCCGATGAACCAGAATCTCACACTCTGCTTCCTGGGATTCACTCTGCAGGATCTCGCTCCCTCCGGAAAATCTCACAGGGCTCACTGGTCTCGGTCAGTCAAGCTGGTTCTCAAGGCTCCAGGGCAAGGGGTGTTCTTGATTCTCCTGGGTGATGTCGACTAACTCAGCAGGGAGACTGGCAGACCCTCAGTCACCAGTCCTGGACACAACAGGAAGACATAGCGCCAAGCTTCTGCACTATGATGAACAACTTTAGACTGACAAAATTGGGAGGCTTAAACTCCCCTTTTCATAATCTTTCCAGACCTAAATGTAATTTAGTGTCTGAGACATTGAAGTTTATGTTATCCGGATTGCCCACTTTAAAGAGGCCATTCCTTTGTCTCATCCTTCATCTACATAGCAGTCTGTTGCAGCAGGAGTGTCTCCAAACTTGACAGTCCCAAAAACAAGCCATGGGATTGACTAGAAGATCACATCTGAATGTCAGACTTACTGATATAGGTTTATCAATACAATTCAATAAATCTTTATTCGGATATGAATAGCCATAAAAGTACAGATTAAAATACCAGCAAAGTACAGTTATAAACAATGCACAGTATATAAACAGTAGGCATGTAGGGGCTTGTAGTTTGTATCAAAGAATAACATCTATATGTTAAAAAGGGGCTTAATATTCAAAGCAGCAACATCATGGATAACGTTGGAACACAAAGAGTATATAACCCTTAAGAGGTAGCAGCATAGTATTATAAAGTGCAATCAAATGTTCAATGAATAGCAGCATATTGTAATAAAGTGCAATCAAATAAAAATAGTTTTAGCAGCATAATACGAAGTGCAATTGAATATAATAATAAAAGGAGGATTCTAATGTAGAGAACATCAGTTTCTTGCGGAGCACCATCCCATAATAAATATTTATAACTCCAATCAAATAACAGCATAATGAGATTGAATACAATTAGCTGGATTAGGGGGTGCTCTTTGAAACATGTGAACGAACTGCCACTCTCAAGAAAGACCTTACACAAAAAATCAGATCATCTCTATTGAGCTTAAGAATTTCCAAATAGGCTATTCTATAATCAATAATAGCAGTAGCCTTAAAGAAGGGGATTAGAAATTGTTTGGTGTATTTTTGATAAAAGTTGCAGGAAAATAAAAAGCGTAACATAGATTGATTGCTGCATGTGCCACAGGGGCAGGGCATTTGCTAAAGATTGATATTAAAGCTAATAGGGAAGCAAAGTGAGTATTTTAAGATTCCAGCTTTAAGGCTAAAGAGCAAACTTCTCTCCAACCGGCCTATGTTCTTTAAAAAGTAGCTGGACGGCAGATGTGATGGGGGGGCTATAAGCATCCACCAAAGACATGTACCTTACAACTGATGATTTAGAGAGCTCTTAAGTGTCTCTTGTGTTGCTATATTGTTCCTATAAGGCCTCTTGGAGGGTGTTTTTACTTATTCCCTCCAGGTCAGTTGGGTTTAGAAAAATGTGTTCCAAATTCAAGCTGCTCAAGCTTTTTCTGACAGCGGCAAGCAAGGGTATGCTCCCTCCCTTATCACATTTAAGGCAGTCTACTATTATGTCTCTCGTCAGAGTAGCTGCTGAGTTTTGCCTGACTTTTAACCAAAATATAGCGGGACGGGGACCTAATATAATTCTCAATATAATGCAGTTTTCATTCGTTATAGCATACAAATTGTGAGGAGGAATTTAGGGCCCCTAAGAGTTTCCTGCAAAATCTATTTTCCTCTCCCTGGATACCACTGCATTTTGTAAAGCCCCAAACTTCTACGCCGTATGTGCGGTCGGAATGCACAGTGTTTTACAGATTTTACTCATGGATAGCACTACCTCAGCTCCTTTGGGTTGCAGGAGGCTCAAAATTGAATTAATCGCCTTTGAAAATGTACTTCTACTATGAGCCGCATGGCCTGTCCAAGAGCCATTGTCAGACAATACTAACCCCAAGTATGGGAAAGTGCAAGTGCGTAACAAGCGTTCTGGACCTGAGGTAATTGAATTAATAAGGTGCTTTTTAGGGCCACAGGTCATTACGAATGATTTTTTAAATTAGTGCAAAGGTCTAAGCCAGCCATGAAATCTACGAAACCCTTAACTAAAGTGCGTAGTGCATTCAGTGTGAGACCCATTATAACCATATCATCTGCGTACAATGAGAGGAGTGTATTACCGTTGATTCTCGGAACATCATTAATAAGTTCAGACACTACGTTGTGTAAATCATTAATATATCGAATAAATAAGAGAGGGGCCAGTACACACCCCTGCCTGACCCCTCTACCAATATTGATGTCCCTTGACACCTCCCCGTCCTTACCAATCCTCACCCGTGCCTTCAAATCCCTGTGCAAGAAAATTAACTAAAACCTCATCCAACCCATATTTTAAAAGAACTGACCACAAGTGTGACCTGTTAAAGTCAAAGGCTGAAGTGAGGTCCATAGAAGCCAAGTAAATGGGCGACTTCTGGGCTATGGTATATTTGCCGACAATCAGATTAAGATTTAGGCACTGTTCCATTGTTCCCAATTTACTTCTAAAACCTCAATGGCACTTATTTTAAAAGTGTTCCCCCTCAGCCCAAGACACAATTTTGCTAAACAGGATCCTCCCAAGAATCTTCAATGTATTGTCAATCAGGGAGATCGGTCTGTAGCAGCTAGGGTTGGATCGGTCTGCTTTTTTAAAAATCGGAACAAAAATGCTGGTAGTCCATGTGAAGGGATAAAAGTGTTTGCTAAATTGTTAAAAACATTAGGCAAAAGGGGTGCCCAGAATTCGGGTTTATGCTTGATAAGATCAAAAGAAATCCCATTGGGACCAGGCGCCTTATTACCCAGGCTTTGATAAATGGCATCCTCAACATCTGACACGGATATCAACATCTGCGACACACCCTGGGAGTTTAAAGGTTCCTCGCTCTAGGATGGGGCTATATAAATCTTGAAAAAAAGACCTATGGGGACCTCATATATTTTACTGCTGCCCAAAAACCGTTCCCATTGTTAAGACTGGCGGCACAGGCAAGATCGTCCCAGAGTTCTTTTAGGATCTCGTCTTTATTTGCCTGGCCACTTGTTTGTAGTGTGACCTGAGAGACTTAACGAGAGTTACATCCCTTGGTGTTGCTGTGAGTGCTGCACGGAGTTCTCGGTTTGCTTGCAAGCAGGCATTGTTAAAACATTTTGGTTCAGATTATTATCTAATGCAGGCCTAGAAATCAATCGTTTGATGCCAGCACAGATGACTAAAAGCGTTTATTGCCTTTGGGTTAGGATCACTAGGTGACAGACAATTATCAATGAGTGATGGGTTGCTTTTATCATTTTGGAAAACAAATTTTTGTTATCAATGCCTTTCCAGGTCACTCTTAGATTATCAGTCGAGGGCACTAGATTACTGGCCCCAGGCTCTTTAACAAAATCTAGTCTCTGGGCAAATATAATTGTAGTTGAAATCGGGTTATAGTCGCCCTGTACAGTAGATAAAACCTCGGACTTTAATAAAAAAAATCTTCAAGTGTGACAGATATAAAAACAATCAATGGTAGAGGCGCAACCCGACCCCTGTATGTAGGTATTAAACAATTATCATTGTGACATACAGCAGCGATTTCCATCACATTTAATAAGTTATGATTAGACAAATGATCTAACAATTCTGTCCCCCTTTTGCATGGGTGCTCGTAAGCCGGGGTACAGTAGCTAATTCATTTTCCCTGGGAATCCTGGTGTTAGTGTCACCGCCTAAGCAAATTCCAACCAACTTATGGGACGCCTTTTGACTTTGTAAATTGGCAATAAAATTAAACAAATTAATAAAATTCATATTTGGTAAGATTAAAAAGTCATTATTATAAATAGCGATAAAGCAAATTGGGGTCCCATGTGTAGATCAAGGCTTGAAAGCACTACCACCTAAGGAGATATTAATCCAGATGGAGAGTCCGCCTGATGGGCGGCCTACTTTAGGAGCGGGTACAATGTTTAAAACCTTCAAACTCTTCTAGATATAGATCCCTTGTAGCCCAGGTTTCTTGGAACATGCGGATGTCATATTTTTGGACTATATTTACCCAGAGTTTAATTTAGAGGCCAAGCCTGCAACGTTCCAGCTTAGCACATGCAGGTTTGATTCATATGGTTCTTGGATAACATGTCCCAAGGAATTGGACAGGGAACTAATGGGAGCGGGTTCAGCTAATGTTGGCATGGGCATCAGTCAATCCAGGCTGTCTAGACCAGACAGGGCGGGAAACCTGTTATGCATTGTATGAGGGGGGATGGCAAAGATGTTTGGTTCTGGGGTTGGTTTATAGAAAAAACCTAGGGGCAGTGACCAGATGAGGGTTGGAATGATGTTGTTAAACTCCTGTATCATCAAGATCGATCTTGCTAGTGACGGTCATCGAAAGTTAATGAAAACACAGTCTCCCTCAATTTTCTTTAATGAGGGTCCAACCCACCCCACCCTGCGCACCATAATGATGTCGCTAATGTTTGCCACCCTAAACCCTTTGTGTTTGACAAGCCAGTCAGAGCTTTGTTTTGCAATTGATCCCAAGTTTCAGTCTGATTTTTTCTTAGAGGGGGAACGCCTGCTAAGACTAGGACATAGGGACATGCTGCTGGTGGTTAGCTAAGAACTTCTCGAATGGCATCAGCAGACATTCCGCTATCATGGATTTCGATAGCGGTGGTTGCGCTTTGAGTGCTACACCCTGAAGTGGCTTTATTTATAGAATTTGCAGTGGCTACATAATTAGCTGGATGGGTATGGGCACTTGGGCTGTTCATGCGGCCTGTAGTTGATGGTTTATTCTGAGCAGGAATGGGTTTAGGTAGAGGACATTTCGTTGCTTTGTTACACATACCACATGCACTGTTATAGGGGGGGCATAGGTGTCGGAGTTTGCGGTTGTTGGTTCGATTTCACTGCACTAGGGGATTGCGCATTGGAAGACCCCCCTTGTTCTGTGGTTGATTTAAAGATATTAGTATGTGTATTCAATTTATTTGTCAATGACTCCAAACGATCTAAACGTTTCTTAAGGGCAGTGAAATTCTTGTCCACGAGGTCTCTAATATGCTCATATACAGTTTCCACTATAATGTCGATTGAAATGTCACCAGATCAAGGGCGGGTTGGAGGAGCTGCTGTGGGTTCAGTCTGAGCAAAAGTAGAATGATTGAATGGTTCTGATAAAGTTAAGTCGACAGTCACATCAGCAGTCTCCACAATCGCTGGAATCCATGAGCTCAGGGCTGTGCGTTGTTGTTTTAAAGAGGAGGGTGTTGTTTCCTCTTAGAGCTGGTCGGTTTAGCCAGTTTTCTTTTTGCCCCTGTGAATACTGGGTTCGGGGAGACATGCATGTCTGGTACAATGTCCTTTTTGCAGACCACTACTGGGTGATCCTCGAGGGCTCCATTGCCCTTATCGCCCTGATTGCTCTGGTTATGTTCTATGTTGCAATCACCCTTTATATTTGGTGAATGTCTAGTAGTACTGTTGAACGGATTTGGCATCGGGGGGGGGGGGGGGGGATCTAATACAATCGCCTCTCAGTTAGCTCGATCTCATTTGCAACAATATTAACTGCTCATTCTATCATGCTGTCTATGGAGGTAGAGGGGTGGGAGCTTGTTATAATGGTATGTTTCTCCATGTCGTGGTATTTCTACACTCACCTCGGCACAGAATAGAAGTTGGAGCTTCTTAGGGGGGTGGCCCTGCTCAGCCTCTTCCAGTCTCTGACGGGTGCTGCGGGAGCCCTGTGACCCTTTTATGTGCCTCCTGGCGCCGTTTCAGGCATGGGCGGCGTGCGCACCGCTAAGGCTGGGTAATGTAGTACTGGTCTCCTCTCCTGAGACCGGCAGACCAGCAATGCTCCCAGTGTGACTCTGGCGGCGGTGGTGGCAAACACAAGGCAGGAACCCGGTAAGTTGAGCTCCCGCGCTGTGGGAGCCCTGTGTCCCTTTTATGCACCTCCTGGCGCTGTTTCAGGTGTGGGCGGCATGCGCACTGCTAAGGCTGCTGGGGAATGTAGTACTAGTCTCCTCTCCTGAGACTAGCAGACCAGCAATGCTTCCCCTGTGACTCTGGCGGCGGCAAACACAAGGCAAGAATCTGGTAAGTTTAGGTTCATCAAAAGGTTGCAAAGGCCCCCCAGCCCTACTCTTTAAGATTCTCTTGTTAGCTATATCTCCTTTCTGAGATGTGTCTAGGTCCCTTAGACCCGTACCCTCTCTCACAATCAAAGAGCCTTTTTGAAGAAAGGGCCTGGCTCTTCCTCCCTCCAGTGTGTGTCCTAGCCAGCTGTCGGGAATGCAGGAATCCAGAAATCTGTCTGGGGGGCTACTTGACCGCCACATGCTTCTCCAACAGGCACTGCATCTCCCTAAATGAAACTTAAAGGCTTCCTTGTATTTTGCCCTTGACACTCACACACGTCCCTGCAAGCACACGCAACATATGTGTGCAGGCTTCCATTTACTGCACCATACATCACAGTGTGCTCACACAGAAACGATAAGTCTTCTATGTACGGCACCACTCAGGGGTACCTTTACATCACAGTGCACACACACGCAAACAAGGGTGCACTGTCTGGCGCTACATTCATAACAACATAGGTCAAGGGTGAGTTAAGCACACAACAGCGGAACACGAGTGGGCCCTTTACACCCCACTCTTGTGACAGGTAAAAACTCCTTATCACTCTACTGATAACGATGACTTAAAACGCAGTATGCTACCACCAGCACGCTTGTGCTCCTAGTAGACTCTCACTGCACACGGTTGGAGATTTGTGGACCCCTCCCACTCTAAGCAAGACCAAAAACCATGAGAAAGGCCTAGGTAATGGCAACCACGGATGATACGGGCTCGACCATGACCAAAAATCGCTATTAAGGATCCAGAATCACCACAGCCTGGGCACCCTGGTCAGGGGTACACGTCAATTAGCATGTAAGGAACTTTATTGACTAAGAATGTATTTAGCTGTGCTATATTTGATTCAATTTGATCTTGATAAATACATATAATAGGTTACCTTTTCATTTGCTGCCTCAATTTGTTTCTGCTTTTCATTTGAGAGTTGCAGTAGTTCTGCTTGATGAGAAGCTACGACGGATTCAAGCTGTCTTCTGAATGCATCATCAACAGAGTGAAGTTTTTCCACTGCAATTCTGAAAAATATTTGTACTTTAAAATGTGCACTAAGCAACACTTCAGTCATGAATGTGCACATGCCATACATTTATCACAATCTTCTGTTAATATAGTGGAATATTCACCTTTTGTAGATAACATTAAAATGTGGGAGAGCCGGTGGAAAAAAAGAAGCGTCAGTGGTCTATAAATATTAATGTATGACTACTTTCATGAACATTTTAAATAAATCAGCCACTTCCTTTCAGAGCTTTGAGAAACACAGGCTATGTGGTTATCAATGTGAGAGCTGCAGAAGGGATGAACTCCACAGCAATCTCTTTTGTTGTCATGAAATTGCACGACCCAAGTAGTTGGGCAGAGCAGGGGGAGAGGCAGAGCCTCCTATAGCAATAATAATCCACTAGTATCCTCATACCCCTCCCAAGTACTAGGCATCATAGACATCCTTTATGTTCACTTTCATCGAAAAAGGAGGCGGTAAGGAAGCGGACAGAAAAAAATCCAGACATCATTCTAACTTGCTGATTCCTGCTCACCCTCACATTGTATAGTATTGCAATTGTCCTTAAAGATTGCTTACTATCCCTGGCGAGGCAAGAAGCACATTAAGGGGAGGAAGGGTGACATTCTTTCTAACATTCATTTCTGAAATCATAGGCATTATTAATGAATACTTGGCAAAGGGAATAATGAATCAATGATTAAAGTATAAAAAATAAATTGACCCTAGCAAATTACAGGCCACATTAAAATCTCCTTTACCAGAGTAAGATCAGTGAAAGGGAAGCCAAAGCAAATTGCAATATGTGGAAATTCAAAACTTCACATTCACCTATCGGCATCCAGACCCATTTGAGAGATGGAAAGCTCAAGCAAGTCAAGCAGCAAAGATTCCAGCTCACTTACCTGGAACACACAACACAGTACACTAAAACATACAACGTAATGGGGCCAAAATCACATTACTAGCTTTAGAGGGAATCCAAAATAATTCTGCAAGGCCTGGAAATTGCACTGGGAGTAGACATTTGCCCTTGTTGCTTTCAAAAGCAGACAATGTTTTCAGGAAGACAGAAAGAGGCAGCTCCGGACCAGGTCAATGAGGTGAGGTAAAACAGAAACGGATGTCAGCGAGCTGGTTGGCTCCTAATATACCTCGGGTGACATCACTTCTGGAAATGGAGTCATGGCTAAAGCTGCGTGGTGCCAAATAAGCACTGCTGGGCTCTCATTGCTTGGAAAAACTTTTCTGTACTACCCTGGAAGTCTGGACAGAGTATTCAATAAGGTGATGAATCTGCAGGAATATGTATCCATCTGAAGATTCATCTTTAACACCATCACTCAAAATTAATTTAACAATTAATGAACACGCACAATTTCAGATGAACCAGGACAATACAACAAGCGATCTTTGCTTGAAAAATGCAACCGGAAACCAAGCAAAAATCACCAAATATTTGACACAGATGGGCAATTAGATGCCTCCATTGAAACAAAATATACTTTTACTATCGGGTTAACAGAAGTGGTTTTCACGTATGACGAAGGTCTTCGACCAAACTATGAAAAGAGCATTTTGCATTTTCTGTGGAAGTGCAAACAGCGATGCATGCAGTTTTCCTGTATCAAACATGTCTAAAAGAATGCCATTATTGAGCACCCACTTATGCTCTTTGCCCAACATCGACCTCAAGTATGGAATGACCGGTTCGATGATTTAGTTGAAAGACCTAATCTACAGGACTGGGTCTAGAAAAAGATCCAGTGTTGCATCTCATAAAAGTATACTGGTCAGTGTTTGAGCGGAATGAGGAGTGCTCTGCAATCAGCAAGTTACTTACCTTCGGTAACGCTTTTTCTGATGGATACAGTATCTGCCTGTGGATTCCTCACCTTATAAATATCCCCTGCGCCAGCATTCCGCAGAAACTTTTTCCTAGCTCTCCACACCGACGAGGTAGTCACAATGCTATGGCTCCCCATGACGTCACTGGAGCCATAAGAGGGCCACGCCGGCGTGATGACGTCAGTTCCCTTTTTTTCCGCGCTGGCGTCACAAACTGTTTTTCTGGGACTCTCTATACTGTCTGCTAGATACTTTGTATTTTGGATTATTTCTTTCTGTGGTTTTGCTATGTCTGCTCCGGGAAAGTCGCGGCTCCGCATGACTTCACTGGAGCCATAAGAGGGCCACGTCGGCGTGATGTCGTCAGTTCCACCCATTTTTTCCGTGCCTCCGAGGCAAACTGGTGGACTGACCATAGAGACATTGCATACATAGTATACAGTATCCACACAAATACACACAGTGTAAAGTGACATAGGAAAGCAAAAGAAAGCAAACATTTCCTATTAGCCTACACAAAGGCAAACAGAGTCCATACAAAATGACAATATGATACAACCATATTAACCAATACCTCTTTTAAGGTAAGGTGGAGTGGTGTGGCTCACTGGTTAGAGGCGGCAGACCCGTAAGCAGAGGACGGCCCGGGACCAGGGTTCGATTCCCGACGCGGCAGGGTCGTGGACCAGGGTCAGCGGGCTCGATAATTCTCGCCTCGGTGCCTACTCTAGTCAGGGACCACACTCGGCAACTCTGGGCATTAGCTTGCCTCATCTTCACAACGGCCCCCCAGACCGCCGGGGATGCTTGGTCGCACCTTAGAGATACCCATTAGGGACCATCTCTCAGGGTGAGCCAGGACGGGTTCCCCAGCGGTCGAAGTGTGGAGATACTCCTCCGGGAGTTGATTCTAGCGCTATATAAACCCACAATTAATTAATTAATTTTTAATTAAAAGGGTAGAGAATGGGGAGGCGGGTGGGTTAGTGAGGAATCCACAGGCAGATACTGTATCCACCAGAAAAAGTGTAAGGTAAGGTAAGTAACTTGTTCTTCTGATGAATACATCTGCCTGTGGATTCCTCACCTTATGAATAGAATCCAACAGCAGTCCAACCCCCGGAGGAGGGTGTCCACCCTTCTATACCAACACAAGAACACCTCTGGACAAGGCAGAAGTAGATTATTTAGCCCTGGTGGAATGAGCTCTAATGCCTTCAGGAGGCTCCTTACGAGCCAGAGCGTAGAAGATCTTGATGCACAAGATGATCCACCTGGATAAAGTGCACTTGTGCACCGCCTTGCCCTTCATGCGTCCAACTTAGCCCACAAAGAGCTGATCGTCCAGTCACTAGTCCTTCATTCTATCCAGCCATCTAACCGCCATCTTAGGATCCAAGCAGTGAAGCCTCTCCTCCTCCTTGGAAGGGTGAGGGGGAGGATAGAAAGAAGGGAGGGTAATGGACTGCCCTAGATGGAAGGGAGTTACCACCTTAGGTAGAAAAGCAGTCCTGGTCCGGAGAACCAACCTTTCAGCATGTATATGTATAGTCAGAAACTGTGGCTTAGAACTCAAAGACTGAAGCTCATTCACCCTCCTGGCCGAGGTGATAGCCACAAGGAAGACCGTTTTGAATGACAGCAGTCTCAAAGGACAACTATGCATAGGTTCCATTGGGGAACCCATTAAGAAAGTTAAAACTAGTTCAAATCCCACTGGGGCATAACCAAGGGAGTGGGGGAGACATATTACTTAGGCCCTTAATAAACCTTAAAACAATCGGAGATTTAAAAAGAGACGGCTGATCAGGCAAACAAAGAAATGAAGATAAAGCAGACAATAAACCTTTAACAGTAGCCACAGCACAACCCTGCTGGGCCAAAAGCAGCGTAAAACAAAGAACATCAGAAAATAAGCTTTTAAAAGATCAATAGACCTCACTCCACACCTTTTAACAAATCTTGACAACCTGTAGGAGTAAATGGACTAGGTGGAGTGTCGCCTGGCCGATAAAATAACATCCACCACGTCAGGCGAAAGAAAGAATTTAGGTTGCCCCGTTCAATCTCCAGGCATGACGGTGCAGGCTCTGGAGGTGGGGGTGTAGAACCTGCACCTCCGACTGCGAGAGGAGGTCTACCCTGAGAGGGAGACGGAGCGGAGGGTGCGACGAAAGGTGAAGGAGGTCTGTATACCACACCCTTCTTGGTCAATCGGGGCTCAGTCTTGGTGAATCTTCCTCAGAACCCGAGGAAACAAGGGTATGGGAGGAAACGCATAAAGGATTTTAACAACACTTTTACGGTAGTAACGTAAGGGGAGCGCACCTCAAACAAATATATAGTCAGTTCGGGTCATTGAATAATATTTTTGTCTTCAATATTAGCAAATCACAAAACAACAATTTGAACGCGGTGCCACTCAGGTTACACATGCACCCTACTACCTAGATGCTGAAGTACAAAGGTCCTGCAAAAGCATTCACTGTGATAAGGAGTAGTTTCTGTCCTGTAACTCCTGTTCTGTAGTAGGGGTATCTCTGTTATAGTCATAATTTAGTGAATAGTCCCGCCCATGTGCGTGGACCCCGGAGCAATCAAAAATAATCTCTTAAGGTGTCAAACCATGCAGAACTGCATTGACACTTAAGAGAAGTTAAAGACAGATAATGCAGCCTATATCCACAGGCTACACTGTCCAGTACTTCAACTAGAAATTCCACCAAAAATCTACAAACAGCACAGCCTGTCCAGATTTCTCCACAGAGAAAAACCTTGCCTTAACAGCAAAACCCTCTGGAATGATAGAGAGGAAGAAATGGACAGACAAGCTCCATAGGCTGCCATTATGTGGCTCAGAACAGGATACTGTGCCTTTAAGAGAATTTTCCAGAACTTCACAGTATCCCAGAATGCACTGCAGGTCCCTTTTACTTTCAGTTCTTTTTGAAGGCGTAACACGCCAGACCTGTAGCATTTCTATATGAATATCTCTCTCCACCGGGGAGGAGGGCGGGCGCTTATGACTATAATAGAGATACCCCTACTACAGAACTGGAGTTACAGGACAGAAACTACTCCTTCTGTAGTAGGGGATCTCTGTGTATAGTCATAATCTAGTGAATACAATGGCAAGCCCATCCCCACACCAAAGCGGCGGTGGAGAGGAAGGAATAACACCACTACTGTGCGAACAGATTTCGCAGCGAAGCCTGCCCAACCTGAGCGCCTGTCCTGGCATCAGTGTCCAGACAGTAATGCTTAGCAAAGGTATGGACCGACTTCCAAGTGGCCGCCTTGCAGATTTCTGCAATGGGAACATTACGCAGCAAAGCAGTCGTGGCAGCTTTGCCCCTGGTGGAATGAGCCTTAGGTTTGCCCCCTAAGGTCTTATTAGCCTTTTGATAACACAATTGTATACAGGACACAATCCACCTCGAGATGGACTGTTTTGAGGTAGCAAGACCGGTCCTGACTGATACATAATTGATAAACAATTGGTCTGACCTACGAATATCTTTGGTTTTATCCAGATAAAATTTCAACATCCTCCTGACACCAGGGAATGCAGAGACCTTTCCGCTGGAGATGAAGGATTCTGAAAAAACGTAGGTGAAGTTATGGTCTGGTTAACATGAAAATCAGATAATCCGCGCCCTGGACTGGGACAGCTTGATGAGCACTGCCAGAATCAGGGGAATGGGTGGAAAAGCGTACAGAAAACTGTTCGACCAGTTGATCCATAACGCATTCCCTAGCGTCCCCGGCTGGTAGTACCTGGAGGCGAAGTCTCGGCATTTGCTGTTTTCGGAGGTGGCGAACAGATCTACGTCTGAGTCCCCCACCTTGCGAAGACTTCTCCTAGTACTTCGTCGTTTATGACCCACTCGTGGTTTTCCTGAATCAGTCTGCTCAGGGTGTCGGCCTGAACATTCTGCACACCTGGTAGATGGGTAGCCGTTATTGTCAGTCCTCTGGCTAGAAGCCAGTGCCAGATCGCCTGCGCCTCCTGCGACAGAGTGCGCGATCTCGACCCCCCCCTGCTTGTTGAGGTAATACATCGTGGTCGTATTGTCCGTCTGTACAAGCAGAGAGTTGGTCTGGAAGGACGGATGAAAGGCCTTCAGTGCCAAGTGAACAGCCCTGAGTTCCAGGAAGTTGATGTGATACGTGGACTCCGTCGGGGTCCACGTTCCTTGTATCTGTAAGTCTCCGGAGTGCACCCCCAGCCGTGGAGAGACGCATCCGTCATGATAGTCTGTGTGGGAATGTCCTTGTGGAAGGGAACCACTCTGAGGAGATTCTCCGCTGAACACCACCACTTCAGAGACTGAAGAGCATGCCGAGACAGTCGTATCCTGTCGTCCCAAGATCCTTTCCTCTGATCCCACTGATCCTCCAGGCACTCCTGCAATGGTCTCATGTGCAGCCGTGCGTTGGGAAGATACAAGAGGCCATCGACCTCAGTAGAGAAGACACCGTCCTCACTGTTGTAGATGGAGCGGTCATAAGAGCCTGAGCCTTCCGAAGGAGTGATAACCGACTCTCCACCGAAGGAGACATGCTTGCTGACAGCGTATTGATGGAGGCTCCCAAGTACTGTATGCACTGGACCGGAGTCGGGACAGACTTGGACATGTTGATGTGCAACCCCAGCTTGTTCAAGAGAACGCACGTCTTCCGGAAGTGCGCTTGAGCAGGTACGGGTAGACAAACACCTTGTTCTTTCTCAGGTGTGCGGCTACCACCGCCATGCACTTCGAGAATGCTCTGGGTGCAGACTTCAGCCCGAATGGCAACACTGTGTACTGATAATGATTGGCACCGACCTGGAATCGCAGGAACTTCCTGTGTTTGTGTGCAATGGGCACATGGAAGTACGCATCCTGTAGGTCTATAGCACATAGCCAGTCTCCCTGTTGCAGCTGAGGATAAATCTGATGCAACGACAGCATGCGAAATTTCTCTCTGCGAATCCACTTGTTTGCTTGCCGCAAATCCAGAATGGGCCTGAACTCGTTCTTGTCCTTCTTGCGAACCAGAAAGAACCGGGAGTACAGACCTCTTCCCCTTTGAGACAGAGGTACGTCTTCTATCGCACTTTTCCTTAACAGAATATTGGCCTCCGCCTGGAGCTGGCGCAGTTGAAACTGCAAGCAAACCGGTGGAATGGAGGGAGGCGGGCTGGTGAAACGAAGACTGTATCCATTGCAAACAATATTCAGCACCCACTTGTCCTGAGTAATTTGTCTCCACTCTACCAGAAAAAATTTAACGCTTCCCCCCACCGGAGCGGGTAACGGATGTAGGGGAAGTAACCGCTCAGGGTCGAGACCCAGCCGGGCCTTTGTTCGCTGCCGCGGCCTGCTGGCCTCCTCTACCCCTCTGGTGCTTCTGGAAGGGCTTCCGGAACTGCTGCTGCAGTTGTTGCTGCTGTCCCGAAGTCTGTCCTCGCCCATGGCCTTGACCCCCGAACCGTCTCTGGAACGGGCGGTAGGTCTTCTTCTCTTTAGGCTTTTCCAGCCCGACCGCCGTCAGGGTCTCGGCCTCCGCCTTCATGCGGGCCATTTCGTCATCCGCATGTTTGCCAAACAGGGTTTCACCCGAGAAAGGCAGATTGGCCACCCTCTGCTGAGCTTCGGGCTTGAGTGACGTAAGCCGAAGCCGCTGGTTGATACCATGACAGTACCCGTGTGCAGCCAGAAGGGACGAATCCGCACCCGCGCTGATGAGCTGGTTCGACACCAGCATCCCCTCCTTCAGGACTTCTTGAAAGTCTTCCTTTTTCTCCCGGGGAAGGAACTCAGCGAACTGCTGGAGGGACTCCCATAGGGCACGATCATAGCGCCCTAGCAAAGCCGCAGCGCTGGCGGACTTCATAGCAGTAGAGGCCGTCCCACAGACCTTTCTGCCCACTGAATCAATCCAGCGGCTCTCCTTATCCGGAGGTACAGTAGAGGACGGGGAGGTGACATGCTGCTTCCTAGCCGCCGTCACAATGACAGAATCCGGAGTAGGATCCATCCGAAGAGTCAGAATCCTGGGCCCTGTACTTATTTAGGAGCCGCGAGGGAGCGGACTTCGTCACCGCAGGGGTGAGAAACAACTCTTCTGCAGGCTCCCCAAGTCCCGGCACCAGGGGTAGTAAAGGGCGAGACAGGTGTTTCTTATGCAGTGTCTCGAAAATCACGGATGTTGTTGGAGTAGGCACCGTCACCGTGATACCCAACTTCGCTGCACCCCTCAGGAGAACATCCTGGAACGTGCTGATGTCGTCCACCGGCGATACTCTCGTCCCCGGGGATTCCGACAAGATCGGTGAGTAGGTTCTGGTCCCGGAGGAATCCGTGAGGGACCGTGACCGTCTCCTCCTGTGACGCCGTCTAGATCTCGTAGAGGACCTGTGACGACTCCGCGATCTCCCCCTCCGATCCGAGCGAGATTGCGATCTCCTTGGCTTCGGGCGCTCAGCCGGCTTCACCGGAGCGGGCGACTTTGGCCCAGCAGGGGCCCTCGGCCGAGGGGTACCCTTAGGGGGCGTCGGGAATCGAGGCAGCGACGCCGTCCTCCGAGGAACTGGAGGAGGTCTGTCAGCCAGAATCTGAGGTTGAGGCTTGAGGTCGAGGTTGAGGCTGAGGAGGAGGTGGAAGTGGAGGCGGGGTGGGAGCCCGCGGCGGTGGCATCCCTGGGCAATGGAGGAGGGGGCGTAACCGACTTTGGCCTAGAAGGCGTAAACACTTCGGAGTACACCGAGCCCGGTGAACCGCCCTCTTTCCTAGGCTGGGATGTTGGAGAATCCCTCATAGGCACCAGCCGCCTGCTCGACTGACTCCTGGCGCCAGAACTCCTTTTGCGCCTCTTCGGCATCGAAGAACGGCGACCCGACGGCGAGCGCCGACTCCTCGACGCCGAACGCCTCTTCCATGACGTCGAGTGCCTTCGTCTCGACGGCGACCTTCGCCTCGATGGCGATCTTCGTCTCGACGGCGATCTTCGTCTCGACGGCGAGCATCTCTCCTCGACGCCGAACGCCTCTTCCATGACGTCGAGCGCCTTCGTCTCGACGGCGAGCATCTCCTCGGCGCTGAACGCCTCCTCGGCATCTAGGTTCCCCACGACAACGACCTCCTTCTCCTTGCCGACGGCGAGCGGCGGGGTCACCTCGACGGCGAGCACCTACGCCGGGCCCCTTCTCGACGTGAAATACTCAACGACGACGACGAAATCGTCACCGGTGACTTCGACGGCGGTCTATTCAGTTCCCTCGACGCCGAGCGTCGACGCCGTTTCAACCCAGAGCCCTGGGGAGACGGGGAACAGACTGTAGTCATCCCTCTCGACGCCGTAGTCCGTGCAATCGACGCCGACAGAGAATGGAGACGTTTGCTGGTCTTCCTGCCCTTGGGGAGCCCCCCAGAGGCCTCAGCACGGGCAGAGGAAGCCCTTCAAAACCCATCTTGTGTCTTCAGTCTTCTGTCTTCCAGGACTTGGAGTCTGATCTTCAGTCTGTCCCTCAGGGTTCTGCTAGAGAAGCCCTGGCAGATGTCACACTCTTCCGGGACATGAGATGAGGGAAGGCAGATGATGCACACCTCGTGAGGGTCAGGCTTGGCCTTAGTCCTCGAGCACTCCGGGCATTTGTCAAATAATGCAGGCATGCTGGCAAATAAAGAGTACCCCAAGACAAACGCAAGGAAGAAACACCAAAGTACTTCAAGAAAAACTTTGAAAACAGTGAAAAATCACCAAATAAACGCTTAAAAAGGGTCCTGCTTGCAGGAGCCGGAAAAAAGAACTGAAAGTAAAAGGGACCTGCAGTGCATTCTGGGATACTGTGAAGTTCTGGAAAATTCTCTTAAAGGCACAGTATCCTGTTCTGAGCCACATAATGGCAGCCTGGGCTTGTCTGTCCATTTCTTCCTCTCTATCATTCCAGAGGGTTTTGCTGTTAAGGCAAGGTTTTTCTCTGTGGCGAAATCTGGACAGGCTGTGCTGTTTGTGGATTTTTGGTGGAATTTCTAGTTGAAGTACTGGACAGTGTAGCCTGTGGATATAGGCTGCATTATCTGTCTTTAAATTCTCTTAAGTGTCGATGCAGTTCTGCATGGTTTGACACCTTAAGAGATTATTTTTGATTGCTCCGGGGTCCACGCACATGGGCGGGACTATTCACTAGATTAGGACTATACACAGAGATCCCCTACTACAGAAACAATGTAATTGTACAGATATCCCGGCACTCAAAAGTAACATCTCCTTTTCATAATTAGTCAAAACAAATTACATTATATTCTCTCAGAATATCACTGGCAACAAACAGGTTTAGGTTCTCAAAAAAAGTGATTTAATTCAAAAAGACATTCAGAGCATCACTTTTGAGTGCAGGGATATCTGTACAATTACAACGCATAAAGGAGTTGTGTGCTCCAACTCAACTGAAACGCATCCCCCAACGCTCCCTGTTTCGAAAAATGGAGACTGCAGAATGATGGACAGTGCACGTTCTCGAGAGTGGCAAACAGGTCAACCCGTGGAGTTCCCAAAGTCCGGAAGAGGTGTCGAACTACCTCGGTATGAAACCTCCACTCGTGGTCGGCAGAGAACTGCCAACTGAGACTGCCGGCAAGCACGTTCAGCACCCAGGCCAGATCTGCCATCAAGCAAATCCAATGGTCCTGAGCCCAGGACCAGAGCCGCAATGCCTCTCGGTAGAGACGGTACAACCCTACTCCTCCCTGCTTGTTGACGTACCACATCGCGGCAGTGTTGTCCGTTAGGACTTGAACCGACTGACTGCGAAGGGAAGGGAGAAAGGCCTTGAGCACCAAACGTATCGCCCGCAATTTCAGAAGATTGATATGAAGTAATCTTTCTTCTGGAGACCAAAGACCTTTGACCTCAGATCCCCCAGATGAGCACCCCACCCTAGGGTAGAGGCATCCGTAATCACTGTGGCCAACGATGGAGGTAGATGGAAGGGCTTTCCTTGAGACAGATTGCCCTCCACGCTCCACCAACACAAATCCGCTGCAGCTTCTCTGGAGATCCTGACTAACTTCCTGAGATCTCTGTTATACTGATTCTACTGCCTACGGAGACACCACTGGAGTGCCCTCATGTGTCAGCGTGCATGGTTGACGAACAGAATGCACGAAGCGAACAGACCGAGCAGGCGAAGGTCCTTCAGAACTGGAACAAACGTGCCATTGTGAAACAAAGGGATCATTTCCTGAATGTCAAGAATCCTTTGCGGATGTGTAGGGCTGGTTTGATTGCCTCCCCGGACTGTCTGAGATGTGGCCGAGATGTGGGCACTTTCATGCACACGGTATGGTCCTGCGGGGCATTGGAAGGATACTGGTCGCGTGTTTGGGACTGCTTGGATGAGGTGCTAGGCTGAAAGCTCCCCCGCACATCGCAGCTGGGTCTTTTACATGTCATGGAGCGGGTGGGTGGCAACATCTACAAATGACACTTACTACTCCTGGGACTTACGGTGGCTAAAAGGGACTTGGCCCGTGCCTGGAAAAAACCTAGAGCCCCCCCATTAGAGGTCTGGAAACAGGGATTGGATTACTTTATGGGGCTGGAACGCCCGGTGTTTGAGGCCCGTGGCTGCCCTAGAAAGCACTACAAAATCTGGAAGAGGTGGGCGGATTACAGGGGGCTGTGGCTGGAGCCGCCAATGCAACAAGATGTAACTGGTGAACAATTGCTTTAAGTACCAGGGCGTGGGTAAGAGTGTATTGCTATTTTCATACGGACTACTTTGCTTGACCAGGATGGACATCGTGAACGGGGCTAGGGGGGGACACGGGTGGGGGGTAGTTCTTGTGGGGTGGGGGGAATAGGGTCTGTTTGATGATACTGATTAATATGTAATACTATGTTGATTGCTTTCCTTTGCATTTTTGATACTATGCTCACAGCTCCTCCGGTGTTCGGAGTGCTGTGGATATCTTGCAATCTTATCCAGCACAACAATAAAATCTTGTTCTGAAAAAAAAAGAATCCTTTGCGGAGGAGGAAAAGCTTGACACATAGTGGTATCCAGTACTGCCCCTATTAACACGTTGCGCTGTGAGGGAAGGGCGTACCCATTTTCAACCAGATCTAAAACCCAAAGCTCAGTAGTGACCAATTTCCAATCCTGCAGAAAATTGGTAAGCCGGCCACTCACAGGACCTGCAAGATCCAGGATGGCGGATCTAGGGCTGCTTTCCTGTATTTCCAGGAGGGGTTGGGGAGGTGGAGGAGGAGGAAGGCAGCTGACAACCCGCCCCACGAAGGCAACCTCTGCCTTTATCCCTGTAGGACTTGTACAAGGGGTTTTGTTGCTATTGCTGCTGCTGTGGTTGATGGAAACCACGAAAGGAAGACTTTCCGGAGCCACGGTATCTTCTATAGCCATAACCCTTTGCCTGAGTCTGCAGACCCAAGGATTTCGCTGTGGCCTTACTGTCTTTGAACTTTTGCAGAGCAGAATCAGCTTTTCTCCAAAAAGTCTAGACTCATCAAAAGGAAGATCGAGAAAGGCAGCCTGTACATCAGGAGAAAACCCAGAAGACCGTAGCCATGCATGCCTTCTCGTAGCAATGGATGAGCCCTTCACCCTGGCAACCGAATCTGCTGTGTCCAGGTCAGACTGGATGACTTGGCAAGCCGCAGCCTGTGAGTCTGCCAATACCTCACTTAAATTTCCCAGATCTTCCTCAGACAATTTTGGAAGAAGCTGTTTGGCAGAGTCCATAAGGGCATGAATGCAGCTACCCAACAAACAGGTAGCATTGGTGGACTTTAAAGCCATACTTGCAGAAGAGAAGAGCTTCTTTGCAGATTGTTCCAATTTCTTGGAATCCCTGTCAGCAGGAGCCTGCGGAAAAGCGCCCGTGGACTGCTTAGAACATGAAGCCTGTACCACCAAACTCTCAGGAGAAGAATGAGACGAAAGGAACACAGGATCCCCTGGAGCAGGCCTGTACCTTCTGGATACCGACCTTGAAACTGCAGGAGCAGAAAGAGGATTCCGCCATACATCAAGAATTGGCTCAGTCAAGGCATCATTGAACGGCAAAAGTCGTTCAACCGCAGAGGGCGGAGAATGAAGCATCTCTGTGAGCAAATTAGGCTTATACTCAGCCATAGTGAGCTGAAGATCCAAGAGCTCTGAAGCCTTCCTTCACAGTATGGTAAGGTGCAACTTCCTTTGAAGGGGAAGCTTTCTGTGAAGCAAAGTCCCACTCCAAGGAGGTGTCAAGTTCACTTGCCTCACACAGACCCTCAAAAATATCCTCAGTATCATAAATTTCACTTTCCTCCACCTCTTCAGCCTGGTACTGCTCCTCCTCTATCAACCTCTGCGCTTCTCTCCTCGAGCGTACCTTCAGTTGCGGCGTCAGCACCACACGCAGAGTCGATGGCTCCGGGAGCGGCGTTGAAGAAGGATCCGCAGCCGCAACCGGCACAGAACGAATCCGAGAAGAAGGTTCAGAGGATGGAGTCGGAGACTGCACCTACGGCGTCGACATCCTCAAAGCCGGAAACTATCAGGACGGCGTAGTCAGCATGATTGGCACGAAGGGTGCCTGAGGATATTGGTGAGGCACACCTAAATTAAATGCCAGAGGACACACGGGACCCGAAGGTGCACCAGAAGGGTATGAAGCCCTAGCAAACACGTCATACATCACATTTAAAAAATGCGAGGGATCCGAACCTGGCGCCGGAAATTGAGGATACTGAGCCGGTTCGGGATCCAATCGAGGCACCTCCGGAGGTGGAACCGCAGGGGCCACAGGAGCTGAAGGAGCCTCAGCATCAGCCGGATTCGACAAACCTTCCGTAGTCTGAGAAAATCTCGGCGTTGGTGACTGCACTGGAGTCCTCTTGCACGAAGGAGAATGGATCGGAGTTGCTTGAGGAGACACTGAAGGTGAAGGAGACAAAGTCCTTTTCACGACATCGAGGAGCCGGAGAATGCTACCTTGAAACCATAGCCTTCGACGAGTGGCGCAGAGATCCATGCCTCTTCTTCTTCTTGTGCTTCCTCTTCGAGTCATGTGAAGTGGACGACCTCGACTTGGAACGTTTTCGACCCCTTTTTTTTCTCTCACTTTAGCCATGTACAGCTTGGCTTCCCGTTCCTTCAAGGCTTTCGGGTTAATTTTTCTACAGCAAGAACAGCCCTCGACGTCGTGATCTGATGATAAACACCACAGGCAGTCCTCATGGGGTCAGTGATCGACATATGACCCCCGCACTCTTTCCAGGGCTTGAAACCAGAGTTTCTCAGAGCAGACATGGCAAAATCATAGAAAGAAACAATCCAAAATACAAAGTATCTAGCAGATAGTATGGAGAGTCCCAGAAAAACAGTTAGCGACGACAGTGTAGAAAAAAGGGAATTGACGTCATCACGCCGAGGTGGCCCTCTTACGGCTCCAGTGACGTCATGCGGAGCCATAGCATTGTGATGACCTTGTCGGCGTTGAGAGCTAGGAAAAAGTTTGAGCGGAATGCTGGCGCAAGGGATATTTATAAGGTGAGGAATTCACAGGCAGATGTATCCATCAGAACCAATATTCAAGAAGCATATGGGAGAACCTTATTGTAGAGTTTAAGCCCCCGCTTACTGTATTTACTCCTAAATCCAGAATAACATCTTACTCTCACTGGTGCGAGAAATACCTAATATGGGACATTGTTACTTACAGCTGGATGTGGATGATGGAACAGTCTGTAGACCTGCTGAAATATCCCTCACAATAAAAGTATGAGTTAAATATGCCCAAAAATAATACGAAGATCTGCTTTTTGCAATCGGGAAATAGTGGCATTTGTCATATCTGGAAATGTTGTTACCTGTTGCTGATTGGTAACCACACTCCTAATGCCTGCTTTAATTGCTAAGTGAATTCTGGCAGTTGTAGAATGTATTTGTAGGCATTCTATACATCACAATATACAATGCGACAAAATACAAGGCATTTCGAGACATCATTCTACAAGGGAGGCACGTAAAATGTGACGCTGAGTTGGGCCAGGAGAAAGAATAAGACCCCCTCCAGTTTAGAAGAGCAGCTCAGTCTACCTGTGGTGGACATGTGCTCAAGCAGAAGAGGGTGTCCTGAAGCACTTTGTGGGGAAAGAAAGGCAGGCAACCAGGTCAGTTTTGCCTTTACCTATTTTTCTAATCATAATCGTTCTAAAGAGAATCCTCCTGGTCAGCCTTTTCATCAAAAAAGGCGGCGAAGTTGTTGATCTCAAATTCTACTGCAAACTAGACTGAGCACATGACCTAGTTTTAGATAATGTTACAATATGCAAAAAATGGACAAGTTATAAGACTACATATCACAACAGGAACAGTTATCAAAATGGAGATTTCACAGTTTCAAGGGAAGCAACCATATGTACTGTATTTTCCATCATTTACACTGAAAAAGCTACAAACGTGATAGGTATGTTTCAAAAGCATAAAGTAATTATAAGCAACACTAGGGCCTTAATTACAGGGGGCAGTTACAATCTTGTTATTTCCCTTCAACAGGATAGCATTACCAGGATTCATTGTAATACTGGGGATGAGTAAATAACAGGGATTACAGGTTTTTGGGAAATAATGTGCAGAAATTGATGTTTCCACGCCCGGTCCAGTATGTTTTTCTGGAGATTCATATGGTAATTTTAAGGCTAATTCTCACTGTGAAAAAATGCAAAATCTATTAAGTTAATTGGCCCCACTAACATCTATTACCGTGCCCACTGGAATTTACAGCCCACTGATAATAGATGTTTGGATGCCAATTGCCTCTAAGTGTTATAAAGATGTATTTTCTTACTTCTGCGACTGATTGCTTTTGTTCCTCTCTTCAATCAGCTTTCTTTCCTTGCTATCAAAATGTTCTTTCATCTGCTTGACTTGTGCCTCAAGCTGTGTCAGCAGTTCTGCCTTGTCTTGCCACTTTCTGTTCATCATACTGAAAAAGACCAAAAAGACTACAATCAACCAAATGCCCACATGAAATTAATTGTTTACACATACTTACAGACTTTCCACTTCACATGTACAAGTTATGGTTGATTACCTGTATTCTTTTTTAATATCTTCCAGCTCAGTGTCTCGGTCTTCAAGTAGCTGCTTTAGTTCCTCTTTTCTCTCATTTTGCCTTCCTAGTTTCAGTTTAAGATCTTCAAGTTGTGCACTTTGGTCATCAATTTGCCCCTGAAAGGTCTTCTGAATTACAATATTTTCATCCCTGAGCTTTCTGACCTGTTCATCTCGGTCCTGTAGACCCTAGAAAGGAAAAACACACTGGATTTACCATCATCCTCTCCAGCAGCATATGCGTACAGGCGTAAGCTACAGCTACGTATAACATTGAGACTTATGCTTTCTAAAATATTCTACATTGAAATGCCCTTAAATTATCTTTTTATTTTTGATTTCCATCATCACTCCTTACTAGAAAAATCAGATGATGATCACTATCAGATTCCTTCATCTCTGTAACTGTAAAGTGCAGGGCGAAGAGAATGGGTCAAATGTCAGTTGTCACTTGTCTGAATAAAGGGCGACTTCCAGCTGAAGCCACTGTTTTGCCATATATATTAATGGCAACATATGAATCTTCAGGAAAAAGAGTCAATTTGTGTGGAAAAAAGGCAAAAAACACCAGTAGTGGCAAAGGTACCTTGAGAAGAAATGTTGCGATGGAAAGTACTGACTTGAGTAGAAGCACAGAGATAACAAGATACTGAATAGCTTAATCATAAATAGGGTTTCCAGTTAAACCCAATTACAACCGCTGAAGGGAAAGTTTGCTTTTCAGTTGATGGAAAATACCGCATTTTGCAACACTATTATTGCTATTGGGTCCTCTGGTGTAAAAAAGTATAAGTGCAGCCCCAACTTCTAGGCACTATTTGGTGATGGATGCTTATGCTAAGACCGACTCAGCCCTTAGTAAGCCACTTAATCTTCCCATCTGGACATTCACAAGGTCTTGTGACCCCCAGGACCTACATCCATTCCAGTCTCTAAAGCATGACTGCTTCATATGGCTTCAGCTTACTGTGTACTGCAAGTTGCTGTGTAGAGGTCAGCAGATTTGAAGCTGACCTTTGAGCAACATATCCGTTCATGTGCCTCTTCTAGGATGTCCTCCTACATAAAGAGCAAAACAGAGCTTTGCTTCTAACCGTTCAGGTACTAGGACTATGAGACTAAAGGTCACTCAGCATACGGATATCTACAGAATCAATCCCCCCTCCCCCCACACACACATAAAACACAACATTCATCACTCCTGTATACACTGTGGTGGTCTGAAATGAAAGCCCGTAAGAGCCACATGCTTTTAATGCTTACATTAACTCACAACATCTATGAGTTAGTGTATGAGCTGTTAACAATACATCTCAGAAACATGAAGGCGGCAACTACTGCTCTGTTTCCTAGCATATACAAATTCAGCAAACCAGGTTTAAGGATCTGTTCTGAACATGTACACTGATGTAGGACCTGTTTATTGTTCAGCCTCAGGACCATCAAGTTAAATCGTCATTCCTACAGTCTCAATCCAAAATTAAGCTTGAAATGTATGGTGACGGATTAAGGCACCTTTATGAAACACTGACTGCTGTTAATGGTAACATATTGCAAGGTACTTGTTCTTTGCTGAAAGATATAAAATGCAATAGAACCATGCACAGAATACAAAGGTAAAATGTCTTGTGCAATTGTCACAAGCCTGACAGGAAGGCATTCCTAGGGCCTTTTTCAAACAATCAAAAACCCACCCATCCACATGCACAACAAAATTTGATTCTTAGAGGTCTTTGTGCCAGCAATAAATACACAATTCCACAGACTAGATTCACTAATGTAAAGTGGACTTCACAGTGTGAACTGCACAGGCAAGTGTTCCTAGGCACCCTTCTGTTCATGAAGTTTCTTTATTACATGAGCTGCTTCTTCCTTCTTCATACAACACCACTCTTTGCTATCACTAAATTCCCTACAGCTAACAGTAGGCTTAGTAATATCTTAGCAAGTATATACCCTATGTCAAGGTAGAGCAGGAACAGGCCCAAATAAGTTAGTAATAACACATTTACTAGCCCAGTTCTTTTTAAGGTATCTTGGGGCAAAGAAGAGGACAGTGACACTGGCTTTGAATATTAGCAGCAAGCTCCCCAGAATATATAGCTCATGTCCTAAGTAGAAAATCTCCATTCAGCAGATCTTTGCAATTTGTCTGAAGAAAAAAAAAATATATATATATATAACAATTTCTAAAAAATAAACAATGCAGCCTTACAGAGAAAGACTAAGCAATGCTGTGAAATCTTGTCTTTGCACATACAAAAATAAACCAAGAAGACCAAAAGGCACTTGAACTGCTTTTAATGAATAGCAGAAAAGTAGTCCTGCAAAGAGAAAAGCAGGCACTGTTAGTCCATAGGCTGCATTATAACTTCAATAGCATAGAAACTCAAAGCAAATGTAGAGAATCAAAAACTAGCACCGTGCCTTTAAGGCAGCCATGAACCCTAGCTTCCCATCATGACTCGGGGGTGACAGGTAGGTCACTTGTTCTTTGCGAAGACCCGGAGGTCAGGGCACAAAGAGATGATAGTCTTGGCTCATTAGCCCGTGGAGGTGGGTGGGTTGCTTATGACTTTGATGAGGATACCCCTGGAATGGAACTAGGATTACAGTTAAGTCTCTTACAATTCTCTTCCAGGGGATCCTCATTAATAGCCATAAGCATTTGAATCGAGTAGCAAGCCCATCCCCTCTTCCTGCAGGCAAATGAGTACCATAAAACTAATTTGAATGAATTTAGCATTGAAATGAATTCCTCAAAGAGGCTTGGCCTACTTGAGTATCTGCTCAGGTTTCAGAATCGAGGCAATAGCGTCTCGTGAAAGTATGTACTGATTTCCAAGTGGCTGCTTTGCAGATCTCAGCCATCAGTATATTGTGTAAAAAAGCTACTGCAGCTGCCTTTCCCCTAGTGGAATGTGCTTTGGGAGAAGCCAGAAGGGGTTATTTGCCAATTGATATGCCAGCTTGATGCAAGACACTATCCATCTGGAGATGGAAAGGTTGGAGGCTGGGAAACCTGCTCTGATGGCACAACATCATTTAGAAATAACTGATCAGACTTACTAATGGTCTTGGACTTATCTAAGTAGAATTTCAGAACTCTCTGAAGATGAAGGGAATTAAGAGATTTTTCTGCTGGTGTAGATGGATTGGTAAAAAAAGAAGGTAGCGAGATCGTTTGGTTGACATGGAAATCCGACACCCCCTCCGGAAGGAAGGAGGGGTGGTCCTTAAAACCACTCCGTTGTGATGGAAAACCGTGTACGGTGCTTTGGAACAGAGCACCTGAAGAACAAGTTACTTACCTTCGGTAACACTTTTATCTGCCTGTGGATTCCTCACCTTGTGAATATCCCCCTGCGTCAGCAACGTTCGGAAAATTCTTTTGCAGCACGCCGGCGGGGACAACGTCATAGGAGCACGGCATCGCGCGCGACTCCGACTGACGTCACTGACTCCTTATTAGGCCTACGTCGGCGTGATGACATCAGTTCCGCCCTTTTTTCTGTGCCTTCGAGGCACCCGGACGGACCAATGACAATAGATATATACATATACAATGTACATAGTACAAAATATTCAAGATAACACACACAGTGTGAATATAAAGCATGAAACCAAACTCAATATATAAAAACAAATATATATATATATATATATTCACTGAAAAAACCATAGGTTATAGACCATATATAGTTAGGAATTAGCATTTAAAAAACCTTATTTTACTCACACAAAACCATTGAAATTCCATATATAGTTAGTTGCACTAACTATATATCGCGCACCCGCAATCCACTGCTGATCATGTCACATATTACATCATTCATGACATGGTCAGTGACATCACTGATGACATCACTGATGACATCTCAAATGACATCACTGATGACATCACTGATGACAACATCCAGTGACTGTATGTTTCTGTAAAGTTAAAATATGTCTTACATATTGAAG
Organism: Lissotriton helveticus; assembly: GCF_964261635.1. Taxonomy (NCBI): domain Eukaryota; kingdom Metazoa; phylum Chordata; class Amphibia; order Caudata; family Salamandridae; genus Lissotriton; species Lissotriton helveticus. Next base: position 496,174,784 of record NC_136063.1, read on the forward strand.
AATGAGTGGATGTATAAGTGTCTGGATGAAGGATTTAGTAGGTGCGTGACTGACTGTATGAGTGAGTGATTAAATATGTCTCACTGAATGCATGGGTTAGTGACTAAACTGTCTTAATTTGTGCATCATTATGTCTGTTGTGATGTAAACTGCTGCATGTGTTGATCATTAGCTATACGAGAGGCTATATGTGTTATTAATTGGTTGCCCAAGTATTTCTATGGGAGATTGAGTTTGTGTGGGGGTGGCTGTAAGGTGTGTGACTCTGTGCATAGATGTGTGAGCAGTTTATTCACTAGGTGTATGAGTTCAAGAGTGCATGTGGAAACAGCTACATGGGCAGTTGACTGTGTGCATGAGTGTATTGATGAGTGAATGGATATCTCAATGCTACATGTCATACTAAATACATATGTAAAACACAGTACATGTGAGAGTTGGCATATATAAATAACTGTGCATGAGAGCCACTGAATGAGTGAGTGGTTGTATCGATCATTGTGAACTTGTATCAGGGATTGTATAAGAGAGTAAATATGTGTTAGTATATGTTTCAATAAGTAAGGTGTGTTTAACTGTATAGTTGAAGAAATGGAGGTGAGATTGTTTCTTTGCATGACTGACTGGGTGTGTGAGTAACTCCATGGATGAGTGGCAGTGTGTGAGTGTCTGTATACACTGAGTGTATCTAAGGTTATATTAGAGTCTGAAGAGGTTTATCGTATTAGCACAAGAATGATGTCAAATGAGATGTCATCAGTGATGTCATTTGAGATGTCATCAGTGATGTCATCAGTGATGTCACTGACCATGTCATGAATGATGTAATATGTGACATGATCAGCAGTGGATTGCGGGTGCGCGATATATAGTTAGTGCAACTAACTATATATGGAATTTCAATGGTTTTGTGTGAGTAAAATAAGGTTTTTTAAATGCTAATTCCTAACTATATATGGTCTATAACCTATGTTTTTTTCAGTGAATTTCAATGGTTTTTTAATAGCAAATATCATAAGCTGTCGAATGTCAAGTACGTGGTAAGTAAAAACATTTTCGTGTTTATGCACACTGATCTGCTTTGAATGCTGCCCCCCACCCCTCATTTCTATTAGGAGTACTCTCTCTTTGCAGATAGTGAAGGGTAGTTAACGCAGGCCTTTGCCCCCGTTGTAATCCGTCGTGCCTGCTTCTCTCTCCATTTGATTGATTGTTCTCTTTGGTTCATTCTCTATTTACAAACAAGCACAGAGTCACAATACTCTGTTTAGTCTTTGCAGATAGCGAAAAATCGTGTAAAAAAAGAAAAGGAATCGAGCAAAATCAGTAGGCCACTAATGGGATCTCTTTTTGACCTCCCTAAAATAGAAACATTAGGAACAACCTGTTGATAATACCAATGTGTATGTACATAAGCGGCGTTCATTTGTGTTCACAGTACCCCTTCTTAATTGTTTGAATCGAGCATTGAATTGTTCGAAGTTGGTTCTCTTAAGAATCTTCTCTGCCTGCAAACGAGGAAGAATAGGAATATTCTCTCTCCCTTTGCAGATAGTGAAGGGTAGGTAACGCAAACCTTTAACACGTCGTGCCTATTTCGTTCCTCATTGATTGATTGTTTCCCCAAACATTGACTGTTTGGGAATTGGTTCTTTTTGGAGGTATTCCCTGTTTGCAAATATACGTAGGAAAATCTTTGCAAATAGTGAAAGGGTACGTAATGCGGACCTTTCTCCCCCGTTGTAATCTGTCATGCCTATCTACTCCCCACTGATTGATGCACCTGTTTCACCCGGACCATTTACTAGAGATACGTCATCTGGCCCGACCAGAGAGCACCCCTAGTGAAAAGGACATATGCAATAATAACGAAGTGATCACTGTATCCTGTTAACAGAAACTTTAGCATGAAACAACCTGGAAAGAAAAGAATAGGAAAACGAAAATCAGTAGGCCACTGATGAACATAAACTTTTATTAAACAACGAACAAAGAAACGATAACATAACGTAATGATAAAACCTATTAATGTCCTAGAAACAAGAAAACGTTAGAAATATGCCAGTGGTGAGAGACCAGAAAAACAGTAAGAGAAACCAAATCACCCCTCGCTGTCCCACCGCCTGCCACGCCAAAAAAATCGATAGACTAGGGAAAATGCAAGTCAGTAGAACATCCGCCCCCACTCTGGAAACTTCCAAGGTGGGGCAGGGTTGCGGCTACGCCCAGCCGGGAGCAGCCCATATAAGGCGGATCCTGCTGCCACGCCTCGGCCAGGAGATCCTAACGTAGGGTGTAGCCGGAGGAGAGGCCGAGGCCATCGGGACCCGGCCAGGGGATTGCCTTTACAACGCTGAAGAGTTTCGGGGGGGGGGAATGTCTCCTCAACCCTCCCCTCTCTCTCCCAGTCCGGCCGCGGTGGCCCTTGAGAGTTGCAGGTAGTCCCGCCACATGCTCTTCCGGTCCGGCCACCAACGGTCGGGGGGCCGAGGCGGACGGGATCCGGCTGCAGCCGATAAACCAAGAAACCCGTTCATGGGGCCAGAGCCAGGGGCGTCCGGCCGACATCCACCGGAAGCCCGGCCCGAAGACGGACGGGACACTTCTTCTATCTTGAATAATGGCTGCAACAACACTGGGGGGGGGGATGTCTTGCACATGCCTCCGACCCCCCCCCCCTCGTCCTCATCGCCTGGTCCGGCCATAACAAATCTCAAGCGAGACGCCGTGGGGTGCACTGGGAGGGAGAGACGATGCGAACAGGCCTCTCCCGCCTCCCCAGTGGAGGCTTCCCACCTGCACCCTCGGCGCTCCAAGCGCCCGGAAAAGGGTTCTTCCACTGTGGCGATGCTGCAACGTCTCGCCCGGCAGGGTGGAGCCCGTCCGCTCATTTGACCCCGCGATCGCCAGTAGCTACCGAACTCTCAAAATGGCGGTCGACCTGGCAAGAGCGGGCCCAGCATAAAGAAATGGCCCGGTCACTGGTTGACTCCACCACCGTAGTCCTCCACGACCTTGAAGATTCTACAGGAGCCGCGGGAGTCTCCGACCCCCGCAGACACCCCCGATGGGGAATGACTGCCATGATCGCCCGTGGAGTGACGAAACTGTATCTGCGGGACGTCGGCGCTCCCATGCTGGCGCCAGCCTCACTTTGAATTACTAGAATCCTGCAGACCTCAGTTCCGGTGAAAGCACAGTGTGACCCGGTAGGAAAAATTGTTGCACCCCCTCCCCTTTTTGACTGATAGTTCAAACCACCGATCCTTTCCTTTGCCCTTTTAACGGAACTTTGGACTGCCTCCCCCTCTTTTACATTTTCTAGAGAAAACAAAACATTAACCACTACATTAGCATAGCAATTGACACCAGAACTGTTTTCAAATTGAAAACCAACAACATCTTCAACAGAATCCTTTTTGTTTCTGCTGTGACCCTGCTACAGCACAGGCATTGTCCCCAGCAGTAATTCTGCAATGCCGGTAAGAATAGCTGTGGTGCCTACTGGACTCACTCACCCCCGCGGCGCCCCACGCCGTTATTTGCTGGGCGGCAACTTACTAGACATCACCTTCGTGACATCCAGATTTCAGCGCTTTCTGCTGCCTTGGAACTATTCGCACAACAGACCGCTACTGACAATCCACCCCCCGCGGCGCCCCACGCCGTTATTTGCTGGGCGGCAACTTACTAGACATCACTTTCGTGCCATCTAGATTTCAGCGCGTTCTGCTGCCTTGGAACTATTCGCACAACAGACTGCTACTGACGACCCACCCCCAGGCAACATCTTCTGAATTTTCATAATTTGAAAGAACTAGTAACATGTCCTCATCAGGAATTCAAAAGAAATTGCCACGGTCTCTTCGTTGTTTAAATGTTTTTACTGTTTTTGTTTTGTTGTATATATTTATATGTTATTAAAGTTTTATATTCCTACTACTTTGTTGGAGTGCTATATATTTTTAATGTGACACATAATTGTAAAAACTTTGATGTACAAAGAGTCATTCCTGGAATCTTCCGCTTCAGGCTCGGTCCCCTCCCCAATCACAATACAGGATGGTTTTCAGATAGTAGGAACACGTGTGGTGTGACGGATCTCATCGGGTGTGGGCCTTGATCTACTATAACTCCTTTAAAGAGGGGTGATTCTTTACAGCTGGAGCCATAAACTACATCTGCAGGGCTAGCTGATAGCCTGGACAATCGGACACAGAGGAAGAGGAGTGTCAGAGGGTGCGGTAGTGAATAGGGCGAAAGGGAGGTGTCGGGCGGGCACAGAGTGTGATTCTCAGGGAAGAGCAGCGCAGATGGGGGGAGGTTTATTGCCCATGCATAAGACAGAGAGCGGGGGTGACCAGTGCCTGGGGAAGATGCTTGCGTGGGTGGGGAGCCATGCTACGAATCGACAGCGTGCAGAGAGTGGGTCTGGTCAAGGCATCTAAAATGGCTGCCGTGCACGACAAAAGTGTGGCATTTCAAAAAAGGCAAGATGGCGCAAACAATGTTTTTCAACACTTCCTCATTTCCTTCGAATCGAACGTTAACAGACGTTGGTGCATATTACCAAAGTTAAGCGATATTTATCGCTAACGATGCTTACCAACGAATTTTTTACCGCTAAGCATCGTCAGAAATTATCGAAGATAAACCTTGCTATTATCAAGGTTTATCGCAAATGCGATAAAAAACGGCCGCAATGCATGAATATCGCTAAAAAGTCCGCGATATTCATGCATTACCGAGCTAATGCTCTTAGCCATGTTATCCACCTCCCATTGGATAACATGGCTAAGAACTGCTCAGGGCAGGTATAACTTTTTGGAGATATTCGCGCTTAGCGCGAATATCTCCAAAAGTTGGTAATAGGAGATAGATATCTTGCATGTTGTAATGCAAATTATTGTGGTATATGGAACTCATACCATAATCTCTCAGGAAAGCAGAAACTGATCCTTTTGGGACCGCCTGAAAAGGCCTACGGGGTGAGGGGTACTCTACTTTGCCCCCTTTTCACGTTCCGAACTATTTTATTTTACTCTCTTCTGTAATTACACAAAATAGCAGCGATAAGATGCATCGGAGACACACAGTGAGAGAAAGGAGGCCGGAGATGAAGAAGAGATGTCAAATACACATTGGAGATAATATAGTGGCAGAAGGGAAGTAAATATGAGTAAACTTACCATGTAACATAAAAATGTTGCACTCTATACTATAAGTCTCATTTTATACTACAATCACTTCGCTACAACCTCATAAATTAAAAATAAAAATGAATAATGTCTCAAACAATTTTTGATTTCTAAATATAAATGTATTCTTCAGAATTTTCTAAATTTGAAAGAACTAGTAACATGTCCTCATCAGCAATTTCCTCATGAAAAGTCTGCAATGATGATTCTTGTAACTCTATGGTCTCCAAACATTCGATAAATTCGCCATCAACAGATTGATCAAAAAAATCATTCAAGTCATCTCCTCCTTGTGACAATATTTCATTATTGGTGCTGTCAATTTCAATCAATGTAGTGGAATCATTCAAGTCATCTCCTCCTTGTGACAATATTTCATTATTGGTGCTGTCAATTTCAATCAATGTAGTGGAATCATTCAAGTCATCTCCTCGTGACAATATTTCATTATTGGTGCTCTCAATTTCAATCAATGTAGTGGAATCATTCAAGTCATCTCCTCCTTGTGACAATATTTCATTATTGGTGCTGTCCATTTCAATCAATCTAATGGAATCATACAAGTCATCTCCTCCTTGTGACAATATTTCATTATTGGTGCTCTCAATTTCAATCAATGTAGTGGAATCATTCAAGTCATCTCCTCCTTGTGACAATATTTCATTATTGGTGCTGTCCATTTCAATCAATCTAATGGAATCATACAAGTCATCTCCTCCATGTGACAATATTTCATTATTGGTGCTCTCAATTTCAATCAATGTAGTGGACAATTCAAAAGAAATTGCCACGGTCTCTTCATTGTGAGCCATTTTATTTTGAAATTGCTTGCTGTAAATTGCAGAAAAAAATAATCACTTTCATTTATCGTTTTTAGTAATACATAATATAAAACTAACTTTATCAAGTATTTAGTATAACAGAAAGGACTGCAAATAAATAACAGAAAACATTTTTCAAATTATCTTCAAGTGTACAACATAGTTCCCCTTACAAATTAACAACTCACCTTTTTAAAAGTAGGAGAAGTGTTAGTACTGTGTAAATCAAACACCAGAAATTCACCACCAAAAATTCCTCACAAATGTACCTCAGACAGTAGTATCACAAAATGGCTGTGGTTTCCTCTCATTTGACATATATACATAACCAATTAACTTTCATCACACACAAATACAAAACCAAAGTAACATTTTAATTGGTTCTAAATTTCAACACTTTCAAATGTGTTTTCCCCATGCAATTTTCCATAGGACATTTACATACGTCTACAGCCTGAATGGCTGAACGGAATTACACCAAACTTGGCAAAATGGTACATCAAACCTAAGAGGTCAGGAAGGATCTACTATGCCCCCTTATGGTCATTTCCCCCTTCGCTTTGGCCTCCTCTTGTCTCTCGATCCTACCGAGACACAAGATGGCGGCCGCTACGGACTGTTTGGAATGTTGACAGACGCCGGAGAACCAATCAGCTTCGCAAAGCTCCGTAACGCGAAAAGTATGCGAAGCGGAGCGCTGTTACAGATATATATCTTTTTTTGAACGTTAATTTCTCAAAATCCACTGGAGCACATATATTGAGACCTAGCAAAGGCACATCGGGCTACCAGTCCCTAATATTTTGCCAAGTTTCGTGCAAATCCATTCAGCCGTTCGATTATTGACATTTAGATACGTCTACAGCCTGAATGGCTGAACGGAATTACACCAAACTTGGCAAAATGGTACATCAAACCTAAGAGGTCAGGGAGGATCTACTATGCCCCCTTATCGTCATTTGTCCCTTCCCTTTCGCCTCCTCTTGTCTCTCGATCCTACCGAGAGACAAGATGGCGGCCGCTATGGACTGTTTGGAATGTTGACAGACGCCGGAGAACCAATCAGCTTCGCTTCACAAAGCTCCGTTGCGCGAAAAGTACGCGAACTGGAGCGCTGCCCGGTCCGCTGTTACAGATATATATCTTTTTTTAAACGTGAATTTCTCAAAATCCACTGGAGCACATATATTGAGACCTACAAAAGGCACATCGGGCTACCAGTCCCTACAATTTTGCCAAGTTTCGTGCAAATCCATTCAGCCGTTCGGGCTAAAAGTGAGGCCAACCGCCCTATGGAAAACTCAATGTTAAAAACACGTTTTGGGACCCCCCTTTTTTCTCGACCTCCCCTGGACGAACCCCCCCCCAATTTTCAGGGGCTGCTCAGAAACAAAATGTGCCATTTTCCTGAAAATTTCAGCCAATTCCGTCCACAAACGCCAAAGTTATTAGACATAGAATTTTCAAAAAACCCATAGAGAAAAAATCCTAACTATATATACCTACTGGCGACCAGCAGTAGGTAATATATATACACATTTAACGTCACATAATATTAGGTATAATAATAATAATATTAATAATCCACATTTGTAAAGCGCACAATCACCCGTAAGGGTCTCTAGGCGCTGGGGGCCGTCGGGAAGATTAAGCAAGCTATTGCCCAGAGTCACATGGTGCTGGACTAACCTGCCGCCGGAGCCGGGGATCGAACCCTGATCCCCAGATTCCAGCATCAGTCGCCCTGGACGCGGCGCAACACCTCTCCCTCATATAGAAGAGTGGACAACGGGGAGGCGGGTGGGCATGTGAGGAATCCACAGGCAGATACTGTATCCACCAGAAAAAGCGTTACCGAAGGTAAGTAACTAGTTCTTCTGATGGATACATCTGCCAGTGGATTCCTCACCTTGTGAATAGAGTCCCACAGCAGTCCCCACTCCCGGAGGAGGGTGTCCACTCTCCTATACCAGAAAATCCTGGAGGACAGAACGCGCAAAGTGGCCGTCCCTCCTCACTTCGGAATCTAAGCAGTAATGCTTCTCGAAAGTGTGGGGGGAAGCCCAAGTTGCCGCTCTACAAATATACTCTACAGGTACACCCCTAGACAAAGCAGATGTAGAAGACTTTGCTCTAGTAGAGTGAGCTCTTATACCCTCTGGAGGTTCCTTATCAGCCAGGGCGTAGCAGATCTTGATGCACAGTATAATCCATCTTGAGAGTGCGCTTTTGCACAGCTCTTCCTTTTCTGCAGCCAGCAAATCCAATAAAAAGCTGGACATCCACTCGATAGTCTTTTGTTCTATCAAGATAAAAGCTCACCGCCCTCTTAGGGTCCAGGCGGTGAAGTCTCTCCTACTCCTTGGAAGGGTGAGGGGGAGGATAGATGGTAGGTAGGATAATGGACTGTCCTAGATGGAAGTGAGTTTCCACCTTAGGCAGAAAAGCAACCCTGGTCCTAAGAACCATTCGTTCAGCATGAATGATCAAGAACGGGGGCTTTGAACTAAGAGCTTGAAGCTCACTTACCCTCCTTGCCGAGGTAATTGCAACCAGGAAGACCGTCTTAAAAGATAAAAGTCTCATGGGACACTTGTGCAAAGGTTCGAAAGGAGAACCCATCAGAAATGTAAGCACAAGATTCTTGAGGCACAATAAATGCACAATAAAAGGAGTAGGAGGAAATTTATTCGTAAGACCCTTTAAAAACCTTAGAACCACAGGAGATTTGAATAAAGACGGCTGATCCGGCAGGCAGAGAAAAGCCGACAAAGCCGAAAGATAACCTTTAATTGTAGCTACAGCAAACCCTTGCTGAGCCAGGAAAAGAGCTAATTGAAGTATGTCAGATAAACGAGACCTCAAAGGGTCAATAGACTTCTCCCCACACCAAGTCACAAATTTAGACCATCTGTATGAATAGATTGACTTGGTGGAGTCATGCCCTGGCCGATAAAGTGACATCCACCACATCATGTGGGAGAGAAAAGGAATTCAGGTTGCCCCGTTCAATCTCCAGGCATGAAGGTGTAAGGTCTGGAGGTGGGGTTGTAGAACCTGCCCCTCCATCTGAGAGAGGAGGTCTGCCCTGAGAGGGAGACGGAGCGGCGGGCACGAGGAGAGGTGGAGAAGATCGGTGTACCACACCCTTCTTGGCCAATCCGGGGCAATCAATATGACTTGGGCCCGGTCTTGGCGAATCTTCCTCAGAACCCGGGGAATCAAGGGTATGGGAGGAACGCGTAAAGGAGTTGTGAGTCCCAACTCAACTGAAACGCGTCCCCCAAGGCTCCCTGCATCGGAAACTGGAGGCTGCAGAATGACGGCAAGTGAGCATTCTCGTGAGTGGCAAACAGGTCCACCCGAGGAGTGCCCCACGTCCGAAAGACGTGACGAACTACCTCTGGATGAAGCCTCCACTCGTGGTCGGCTGAGAACTGCCGACTGAGACTGTCTGCACGCACGTTCAGAACTCCAGCCAGATGATTTGCCATCAGACAAATCTGATGATCCTGAACCCAGGGCCAGAGACGCAGAGCCTCTCTGCAGAGACACTGCGACCCTACTCCTCCCTGCTTGTTGACATACCACATCGCGGTGGTGTTGTCCGTCAGGACCTGAACCAACCGACCGACCGCGAAGGGAAGGGAGGAAGGCCTTGAGTGCCAGACGTATCGCCCGTAATTCTAGAAGGTTGATGTGAAGCAACCTTTTCTCTGGAGACCAAAGACCCTTGATCTCCAGATCCCCCAGATGAGCACCCCACTCTAGAGTGGATGCATCCGTTATTACTGCGGCAACCGATGGAGGTAGATGGAAGGGCTTTCCTTGAGACAGATTGCCCTCCACGCTCCACCAAGACAGATCCGCTGCAGCTTCTCTGGAGATCCTCACTGACTCCCTGAGGTCTCCGTTGTGTTGATACCACTGCCTGCGGAGGCACCACTGGAGTGCCCTCATATGCCAGCGTGCATGGTTGACCAGCAGAATGCAGGAAGCCATCAGACCGAGCAGACGAAGGACCTTCAAGACTGGAACGACAGCTCCATTGTGAAATAAAGGAATCATTTCCTGTATGTCGCGAATCGGTTGTGGAGGAGGGAATGCCTGACATACAGTTGTGTCCAGTACCGCACCTATGAACAGGTTGCGCTGGGAGGGCACCAGGTGAGATTTGGGTACATTTATCGAAAAACCCAACCTGTACAACTGAGTTGTGTCTTGCAGATGAAGGAGCACTTTCTCTGGAGATTCCGCCTTGATCAGCCAATCGTCCAGATAAGGGCATACTAGAATCCCTGATCTTCTGAGATGTGCTGCCACCACAGCCATCACCTTGGTGAAGACTTGAGGCGCAGTAGTAAGACCAAACGGAAGGACCACAAACTGGTAATGCTGCGATCCCACCGTAAAACGGCGATACTTCCTGTGTGACTTCAGGATTGGGATGTGAAAATATGCATCCTGCAAGTCGATCAACACCATCCAGTCTTCTTCCAGCAGCGCTTTAAGAACCTGCGCAAGGGTGAGCTTCTTGAACTTCTCCTGCTTCACGTAAAGGTTCAAGATCCTGAGATCCAGGATTGGACGAAGTCTGCCATCCTTTTTCGGGATCAGGAAATACCGGGAGTGGCATCCCTGACCCCTTTCCTGCTCTGGAACCACCTCTATTGCACCTTTTCTCAACAGTGCCAGGACTTCCTCCTGCAGAAGCAACAGGTGGTCCTCCAAACAAAAACCTTGGCACGGAGGGTAATTTGGGGGAAATTCCCGAAAGGGAAGAGCTTACCCATTCTTCACGAGATTGAGAACCCAAAGATCTGATGTAACCGATTCCCAATCCTGTAGAAAATAGGTAAGCCGACCCCCTACAGGACCCGCATGATCAGGAATGGTGGATCTAGGGCTGCTTTGCTGCTGTGGGAGGGGGGTGGGTAGCAGAAGAGGAAGAGGAGGAGGAGGAGGCCTGACGTCCACGGGGACAAGCTCTTTGTCTGCCTCTGTAGGACCTATACAAAGGATTTTGCTGCTGCTGCTGTGTTTGCCTATAGGGTCAAAAAGAAGATCCTCCAAATCCCCTATATCTTTAGGTCACAGAGCCTCTGGATTGCAAACCCAAAGATTTTGCTGTTGCCCTGCTGTCCTTAAACCGTTCTAATGCAGCATCAGCCTTCTTCCCAAAAAGGCCTGAGCCATCAAAGGACAAATCCATTATGCAGCCTGAACATCAGCCGAGAACTCCGAGGTCTTTAGCCAAGCCGCTCTTCTAGGGGCAATCGAAGAACCCATTACTCTTGCCACTGAGTCTGCCGTGTCCATACCACTTTGAATGACCTACCGAGCAGCAGCTTGCGTGTCAGACATCACCTCGTTAAAAAAATTTCTGTCTTCTTCAGGAAGCTTAGGTGACAACTGCTTCACTGAATCCATCAAAGCATGGATATACCGTCCTAGCAAACAAGTGGCATTTGTTGATTCTAAGGCCATACTGCCAGATGAAAATACTGTTTTTGCAGTCTGGTCCAGCTTCTTTGACTCCTTGTCACCAGGCATTTGAGGAAAAGAGCCTACAGATCTCTTAGAGCAGGCAGTTTGCACCACCAAACTCTCCGGTAAGGGATGAGATGACAAAAAGTCAGGGTCACCAGGAGCCACTCTGTAACACCTAGCCACGGCCTTAGACACTGCAGGAGCCGTTAGAGGCCTACTCCATACTTTCAGTATTGGATCCGTTAGGGCGTCAGTAAAGGGAAGAATGGGTTCAACCACTGATGACGGTGAATGAAGCACTTCAGTCAGTATATTTGACTTGTATTCAGCTGTAGGCAAAGTCAAATTCAACAAGTCTGCTGCCTTCTTAATCACAACGTGATAAGGCGCCACATCTTTAGAAGGAGCACCTGACACTGATGTCAAATCCCACTCAGGGGACAGCTCTAAACCACTTGCCTCTCGCAAGTCATCAAATTAATCCTCTGGATCAAGAAGCTCACCTTCCTCGTATTCAGCTTCCCTATAACTCTGCTCCTCCAAAAGGCGCTGGGCTTCACGCCTCGACCTCTCCATTCGAATCGACTTCGTCAGGTCCGGTATCGACTCCGAAGGCTCCGGAGCCTGGTCGAACGCGGAGCCGGCGTCGAGCTTCGAGGCGGATCCAGAGGTCTACCCGACGTTAGTGAAGCCGCATACGGCGATGATGACTTCGGCGGCGCCGAGATATGCCAAGGTGGAGTCGGCGTCGGCATAAAAGGAAGGAAAGGCGCCGGAGCATAGGCTTGAGGCACACCCAAATTATAAGCCAACGGACCCATGGGACCAGCCGGTGCTCCAGAGGGGTACATGGCTCTCGCATAAACACCATACATGGTGTTTAAAAAATGCGAGGGGTCCTGTCCAGGACCTGGAAAGGGAGGATACGAGCCCACCGGCTGCTCCTGAGGAGGCTGTACCGGAGTAGACACCTCTTGTTCCTCTTTGTCCTCGGGTTGGCCAACCGGAGTCGTCGAGCCCTGAGGATCAGCAACCTCTTTCTCCTCACGCTCCGGAGATTCCGATGGAACTGGAGACGGATTCAACTCCGAAGCCGGTGAATGTTCCGGAAATTCGCAAGGCAAGGCCTCACCTTCAGGATCTCGACTCGGTGAGGGAGTCACCATGCCCCTTCAATGCCTTCTTCCAGATGACTTAGCTTTTGAGTCTGAATCCTTCCTTGAATGATGCCTGGAACTATGTCTCCTCTTCTTATGTTTCTTCTTCGAAGACCTGGAAACATGCCCCGACGTCGACTTCGAAGCCGACCTCGAACGAGACCTCGAACAAGACCTCGATTTTGACTTCGAGCACCTCGACCTTGACTTCGACCTTGAACTCTTCCTGGCCTCCCTACCTTTCAATTTGGCAACAAGCAGTTTGGCCTCACGTTCTCGAAGAGCCTTCGGGTTCATCTTTAGACAGGATCGACAACTCTGCACGTCGTGATCCGAACTCAGGCACCAGATGTAGTCACTATGCGGATCCGTGATGGACATCATCTTCCCGCAAGCATCACAGGGCTTAAAACCGGTCTTCTTCGACGACATCTTTCGAAAAGACAGCCACACCAAAAAAGATACAGTAGAAATCCAACAGTAACAAAGTTACCACGATTCGCAACAGAAGATTCCCGAAACCGTTAGCGTCGACGACGCGGAAAAAAGGGAAACTGATGTCATCACGCGGACGTAGGCCTAATAAGGAGTCCGTGACGTCAGTCGGAGTTGCGCGCGATGCCGTGCTCCTATGACGTCGTCCACGCCGGCGTGCTGCATAAGAATTTTCTGAACGTTGCTGACGCAGGGGGATATTCACAGGGTGAGGAATCCACTGGCAGATGTATCCATCAGAATTTCGCATACTCTACGAGCTGAAGTAATCACCACCAAAAAGGCGGCTTTCCATGTGAGATGCTGAAAGGCCGCCTCATGAACAGGTGCGAAAGGAGGGCCCATCAGTTTGGAAAGAACCAAGTTCAACTTCTTGGGGGGTTGGCCTGCCAGGGGGGGGAATACTTTCTTTAAACCCTGAAGGAAATCCTTAACCACCTGGAGGGGGAGAAAGAAAGTTGATTCGGAGCCTATCTGTAGGCTGTAATGGCAGCCAAGTGCACCTTAATGGAATTAAACTTTAGACCTGATTTTGCCAAATGTAGGAGAAAAGGTCAAACTACCTCCTCTTGACCCTTAGTAGGCTGAAAACCATTGCGTATACACCCCAAATAAAATCGTTTTCATTTAAAAGAATATGAATGTCTCGTGGAAGGTGTTTTGGATTCCCTCAAAATGTCCATACAGTCCTGATGGAGATTTAGGTGGCCGGACTGGAGGACCTCAGGAGCCATGGTGCCAAGTACAGCGAGGGAAGGTTGGGATGATGAGTCCTCCCGTTCCTTTTGGACAGAAGGTCCGTTCTGCCTCATGTAGGGACACTCCGAGAGGTGTAGCAGTTCCTTGGGTACCACCACCGCCGTGGCCAGTCTGGTGCTATAAGAATCATTCTCATCCTGGAGCGTGTGAGTTTGGCTATTAACATCGGGATGAGAGGAAGAATGTAAACAAAGGTTCCAGACCAGGCGATCAAAAGGGCATTCCCCATCGATCATGGTCGGTAAAACATTGACGCGAAGGCGTGGCATTTTTTGTTTGACTCGTCCACACAGAGGTCGACGATAGGATGACCCCAATGTAGAATAATGTCCACCACCACTTTGTCGTTTAATACCCAGTCTTGCTGATCTTAGAAATGATGACTCCGAGAATTTGCTTGTTAATTCTGTTCCCCTGGCTGATGGACCGCTGTGATAAAGAGCTGTCTGGCCAGGAGGCAATGCCTAAACCTTCAGGGACAAAGGGCGACAGTGAGCCCAACTTGCTTGTTTATATAGTATATGGTGGTCGTGTTGTCCGGATATCGACTTGAATTGTATCGATGGGTAGAATGCATTGAGAGCTAGATCTACTGCCCGTAGCTCCAGCATGTTTGATACGATTGTTCTTTGTTTGACCGCCTGCCTTGAGTCTATAGAAGGCCCATGGGTACACCCCAACCCGGAAGTGAGGCGTCTGTGATCTGGGATTGTGTCGGAGGAGGTTGGTGGAAAGGGGCTCCCACCAAGAGATATTTTCGATGAGTCCACCAGGGAATGGATGCTTTAGCAGACTGGGAGAGAAGAATACTGTCTTCCCATCGTGCCGACGTCTGATCCCATTTGTCTTTCAAGTCCTGTTGTAGAGGCCTCATTCTCAGTCTAAAGTTGGTAACCAGAAAAATGCAAGATGCCATCGACCCCAGAAGTGATTCAACTTGTTGAACTATGGGCAGATTAACTTGAAGGAGATTGCACTTCTGCTGGATTGATAACAGTCTCTTCTCCAAAGGAAACACTTTTCCTCCGCTGGAGTCCAGAGTAGCCCCTAGGTAGTGAATTGTTAGAGTGGGCTGATGCATTGATTTCTCCATATTTACATGCAGGCCCAGGCGTTGCAGTAAGTTCAGGCATATTCAATAGTGTTTTTCCACCATTTGAGATGAGCCCTTCAGAAGCCAGTCGTTGAAATATGGGTAGACGAACAGACCTTGGTGACGTAAAGCTGCGGCTACCACTGCAATGCAGTTTGTGAATACTCGAGGTGCAGATTTCAGGCCGAATGGTAGGACTCTGTACTGATAATGTTTGCGCCTATCATGAAGCGTAGAAACGTTCCCTGTGCCGATTACACCATGGCAATCGGGACATGGAATTAAGCGCTCTGGAGGTCTATCAAGCACATCCAATCTCCTTCTCGAAGATACAGATATATTTGATGGAGCACCAGCAAACAAAACCTCACTTTTTGAATGTTTTTGATGAGGAATTGTAGATCCAGAATAGATCTGAACCCTCTTTTTGACCCTTCTTTTGCACCAGTAGAAACCTGGAGTATACCCCTTTTCCTTGCTGTGATGAAGCAACCTTTTCTATAGTCAATTTACCTCCTGACGCAACAGCAGCAGTTGGTGAACTCTTGACTTCACTGGGGAATGCACTTTGGAGGGGCACGAAAACGTGTATAACCATTTTGTAGTATATTCAGCACCTACTGATCGTGTGTTATTTTGCGCCACTTTTTTACATGTCTGAAGATGCTTCCTCCCACTGGAATGGGTGACGGCGACAAAAGGAAGTGAACTTTCATTGTATGCCGTTGTTCTTTGCTGCTGAAGAGGACTGTTGGGGCACTCCTCTACATCTGGGAGGGGGGAAGTCCCTGATAGTGATATTTGTCCTGATGGTACTGCTTTTGGGACCACTGAGGGGCTTGTACCCTCTGATGGAACGCCCTTCAATCGTAAGGCCTGTACTGACGTCTGAACTCTTTCTTTTTCTCTAAACACACAGCTTTGAGAGTGTCCAGTTCCGGCCCCATCCTGCCCATCTCCTCATCAGTGTGAGAGCCGAACAATGAATTTCCCAAAAAAGGAAGGTTCAGGATGCGTTGCTGGATCTCCGCTTTCAAAGATGTTAGACGCAACCAGGAGGATCTTCTTGCGCATACACCATGCGAATATGAGTGAGCAGATAAAGATGCCCCATCAGCTGCCGCACTGATCATTTGTTTGGTCATGAGGGCTCCCACCTGGAGAATCTCCCCAAAGTCTTGATGGTCTTCTTTGGGTAGTTTTTCTTTAAAGCGTTCTAGAGAGTCCCACAACGCTCTATCATAACAGCCTAACAGAGCCGCTGCACTGGAAACCTTCAAAGATGCTGCTGCAGAGCCGCAAGCTTTTCTCCCCATAGAATCTTGGGCTCTGCTCTCCTTGTCCAGAGGAACTGTAAAACAAGAAGCCACTGCATGGGCCTTCTTTGCAGCCACAATAATCACCGAATAAGGTGGAGGATCTGACCTGAGGAACAGGGGATCTTGTTCTGCTGGTCTACATTTCTTTAAGATCCTTGCTGGGGTCATTTTTATTGTTGCTGGAGTAAGGAAAACGTCCATGACTGGTTGTAAAAGACCAGGAACTAATGGCAGCTAAGGCCTCGACTCGGACATCGGATGCAGAGTCTCAAATATGTTTAGCTTTTGTGCTCCTAGGGATAGGACATCATGGAAGGTGCTGATGTCATCAGCAGGTAACACACTGGAGGGTGGACCGCCCATAACAGTGGATGAATAATCAGTCTAGGAGGAGTGGGTCGAGGAGGACGACCAGGAGGGTGATCTTCGTCCCCTACAACGTCCATGAGAAGCAGATTTATGAGACGGAGACTTGTCCCTCTGGCGACTCGGATGGTGTGGAGGGTGATCGGTCAACTGCCTGCACCAGCCGAGCCAAAGGGGATCTATGCAGAGGGCTTGAATAGTCCAAAGGCTGTTGAACCTGTGCAGAAGGCTCTTTCTGCCAATGATCAACCGGGAGAAGCCACCTGGGTGAAAGATGAACAGAGGGAGATCTGTGTTCTTCCCCTCGTTGCGTACGTGAAGCAGTAATCTGTGGGGTGGATTTCTGTACCCGCAGTTCCGGAGACGGAGAAGATGAGCTTCTCGACATCGAGATGACTTTTGGGGATCCTGCAGCAGACACTGAAGGTTCCGAGAGGTCTTTTGACATGGAATGGTATCTCCTTGAGATCGAACTATGCACCACTAAAACCTGAGAGTCCAATGAAAGAGACCTCTGCCTCAACGTCAGCTGTGTGTGTTTTGACGTCGACCGATGTCCCATTGACAGAGACTTGTGCTTAGATGTTGGAAGAGGAGAACCCAACGGAGTACATGGTCTCGACATCATACGTGGGGAAGGTGATGGTGAAATCCTTCTCGATGTCGAACCCCTTGACGCCGTCGATTTAGGCCTCGACGTTGAGCGCCGTCTTGTGGGCTGAAAAGGAGGAGTCTGCGTGTTGATGGCTGCGACAGAGGGTTCTGCTTCGATTTCGAATCCTTTTGGGAGGTCTTTGATGACCCAGGCCTCGATGTTGACTGCCACCAGATTGACGGCAACGGAGGGCTGCGCCTTAACGTCGAAAGCCGTACTGATGGTGGCGATGCAGAGCGGTGTCTCGACGTTTGATGACCCCGTACCAACGGAGAGCGAATCTTCGATTAAGACTGGTTGACGGTGGCGGATCCTCTCTCTGTCCTTGAGAGTCCGTCTTGATAATGGCTGGCAGTTTTTTCAAGTCTCAGGTACATGAGAATCCAGAAGGCAAAGAATACAGACAGAGTGGGAGTCTGTTTTGGCCTTCTTTTTCCCACAGGAAGGGCAAGGATCAAAAAGGCAAGGCATTTCTGAGAGATACAAAATGCCAAACTTCTGAAAAAAGGTAAAGGAATACCCCAATAAATGTAAAATGTCGAAGTACAATGGTTTTAAGTGAAAAAAGAATATAATTTCTGAAAGAAACGTCAAAAAAAGATGGAGTTGATTAACCAGGGTACTGACGGAAGGAACCGGAAAGAACAACTGACCTAACTGTCTCCCCAGAGCCATGATGGGATGTTAGGGGTCATGGCTGCCTTAAAGGCAAAGGGACAGTTTTTGATTGTCTACATTTGCTTTCAGTTTATATGCTATTGAAGTTACAATGCAGCCTATGGGCTAACAATGCCTGTTTTTCTCTTTGAAGGACTACTTTTCTTTTGTTCATTAAAAGCAGTTCAAGTGTCTTTTGGTTTTCCTGGTTTATATGTGTATGTGCAAAGACAAGATTGCACAGCATTGCTTAGCCTGTTGGTGTCTGTAAAGCTGCATTTTTGTTTAAAAATAAAAAAAATGTATATGTAAATATATAGAGCTGCATATATATGTTTTCATATATAATTTTTATATATTTTCAGGGTCCCCGCGCATGGGATGGAATATTCAAGTGCTTATGACTATTGATGAGGATCCACTGGAAGAGAATCATATGTTAGTAAGCTAGCAAACAAATCTACATTCACATGCACTATTGGCATGAGGTGGGACTGGACTGTTGGAAAGAGGATGTGAGTACAGGGACTTTAGACAGGCAAGGAGGTAAGATAATGAAAAGCTACCTGCTAGAGCAAATTCAAGGAAAGGTTAAGAAGAATGTAGGTAGAAGCAGGAAGAAGGGAAAAACTATTTACAAAAGTACTGAACAAGGAAAAGGAGAAAATAAAGGTAAATTGCTTTATAAGCACTGGAAAAACCTCATCCTCTTTTGTATGGACCAAAAAGATTAAACACGGATAGCCACAGATATTTTACAGTTTTTCAAAAACATTACAAAAAACCCACTTAAAATGTACCAGAATGCACAACAAATAAACAATGGAAAGAAGAAGGACTTATCATAAGCTAAACAGAAACTTACAGAAAAATGCATAAATCATGTAAGGACAACATTATTTTGGTGGGGATGACAAACTGAATGGGAAAAAAAATAATTCCTGCTGTGTTGTATTGAAGTAGAGATACATTTTCTGCTTCTTATAAAGCAATTGCACAAGAAATACCGACTATAGGAAGAGGTGAAGTAGGAAATACAGGTGCCATCTTGTATTGGGTAACTTAAGCCCAAAAATATTTTTGCCCATCTTGACTTACTTTCAGAAGGTTCACTTAAAAGATGCCAGCAAAGTGGGTACGCAGTCTGGAGTATAATTCATGTAGCAGGTTCAGAATCCCAAGCTTGCGGGTTAGGCTCCTCACCACAAACCATGGAGTTAGGAACGAATCAGAGACAAATTCGGAGCCCCGGCCAAGATGCCAGTAGAAGCCACTGCTGAGTGCAGCTGAGCAGGATCTGGAGACAAGTCTGACAGCAGCAGGTGTGTGTTCTCAAAGCTCTGCTGACCAAATGATGACCATGCGGTCTTGCAGGGCACAGAGTTAGATTCAGAGGCGCAACGGGGATACAGCATCTCTTCAACTGGAGCTTAGATGGATGCAATAAACATTGATATCATCACATAGCCTTTACACCTATTTTTCAGGTCTTCCATTTGGACATCTTTGGTGTATTTCATAAAATAATTAGCACATCTCTTTTTCTCTCATTATAAGCTTTCTCTTCTACTCAGGCACCCTAATTTAAAAGTGGGAATGAAGTGAAAAAAAACATAAGACAGAAAACTATTCTTTAGATTACTACATTCTTAATCCTAGTTTTTATTATTCATCCCGGTGTACTTGCTCATACCATCCTCCCTATTTGGAGTAACTCTTTTTCCTTTGTTGGCCTGAACATTTTCATTTAGTTACCCCACGCATGTCATTAAGAAGACATGAGATGGCACCTTCTCTTCGACACCATACCCACAAATCAACAGCAAGGGCCACCGCTTCCTCCGTCTCAACTCACTCAGTAAACAGACTTGAGGCTAGGCTTAGTGTCTCTCCAATTTGAGTATATAAGTCTTTCACATTTATAAATATCCTGAATATAAAGTAAAAATTATTCTTAGGAATTCAAAGCTATGTCCCATCACCATGTGGTATTATTTGGGAACCCACAACACCCACCTTAGCCAGATTCATGGAAGGGCACTTCCTCAGGTAAAACACCTTTAGATGTTGATGCAGTCACTATGCAACTGCAGGAAAGGCAGGCAAAACCCATTTAGAGGTTGTATTGATGCTGTCACACCGCAACTAAAGGAAAGGAAGATTTGACCAGTGGACTCTATAACTGCAGCACTATTGGTATGTTAGGTTCTCCCATTTTAGTTTTTTGCTGTTCAACCTCGAAGTGCTGACTGCAGACATGCCAGCTTCCAGAATTTGGATTGAGTTTGAGCCACCACAGCTGCCATTTTATGGGAGGTGCCATCTTCGTAACTCTGGTTGCAGAACAAGTGCTGCTTCTAATCTTGGGTCTATTTCAGCTCCGAGAGTAGCATTTCAAACATCCTGACAACACTATAAGCTCTTTCATATCCTCTACTCATATCAGCTTCACTGGGGCTACTCTTTTCTACATGACTGATAACATGGCCTCAAAAAGCAAGGAGCCAGTATGAGTTGCAAAGAGAACAACATTACTCAGAGCTCAGCTAACCATGCCCCTCCTGTACAAAGCTTTTCATTGTACATTTGTTTGGCAGTTTACTCAAATGTGTGCAACAGTTTAGGGATGAGTACAGGTCACATGAGCATTGGCCTTCGTTTGTATATAACCTTATAACTATGAAGTACCAATTTATTTGAAATAGAGAGAAAACTGGTAGGCATATTTTTAGGTCTCGACTATTAAATTCCGCTGGAATTAATAGCTCAAGACTATTGGGGCTAAACTAAGAGCTAAACTAAGCTCTCAAAAAATGCAGATTTCCAGAAGTGCATGTGTCCAGGGCACGCGCTTCTATCCGCCTGCCTGCCTCGCATCACCACATCAAAGCCACCTGTTGCTCGAGCCTCCTGCCTGCCTCCTGCCTTTGAAGTGAAGCATTCTCCTCCCTCCCTCACCACAGCAATGCCAATAGCTTTTTTTTTTTTTTTACCGAAACAAAGCAGACTTTAAAATAGGGCTTGCCTTCATGTCCACGCAAAATGATTCTCAGCAGTTCATGTAAGCTGAGTCTACGCATGTGGTATTTAATGTCATTTAGCGCACTCCCCCGGAGAATAGGCAATTTGGTAGCCTTCCGTATTGCAAGCGTCCTGGTGAGCGCTTCTGCTGCCATTTGTCTGCCAGGCGACTCCCTGCTGCTCTAACTTGCCCGCCCCTACCAGGACTGATAGGCTGTGACTATTTCTGTTGTGAGACAAGGCGCTTTGTATGCTCAGTAGCGTGAGTCAATGATGCTGTGTAGCTACACGTGTGTGTACCCATTTATTTCAAAGTTTTATGTAGCGCGAACAAGATCTTTGCAGATAACAGAGCGCTTTACACAGGCTGGTGGAAGGGTAGGGGAAACAGGGGGCATAGTAGGTAGGTAATTCATCAAGTTCATGTTCATGTACATAACAAAAATAACAGAAATATAGTACAGGTACGAGGAATCAAGGCTATTATACTAAAATATATAGTACATGTATGAGGAATCAAGGCTAATATGCTAAAATATATAGACTAATATAAGTCACAACACATGTGCAAGGGAATATATAGGCTAAATCATAATAAAATACTGGAATACTGTTCGCAGTGTAGGTCAGACGCATTGTTCAAGTATATTTAGCCATAAGGATACTTTTGACTTCTCTCTTAAAGAGAAGGGAGGAGGAGATGAGCCTAGTTTCAGGAGGAAGTGCGTTCCAGATCCTGGGCGCCATTCCAGAGAAGGAGCGTTTGTAAGTTTTTTCCTTCCGGAATCTTCGCGGTTTCAGCAGAAGATTGTTTGGGCTCCTGGTAGTTCTGGACCCTCCTGAAATTGTCAACTTATGAGTGAGGTAGCTAGGTGATTTCAGGTGAATAGCCTTGTGCGTCATGCAGGCAATTTTCAGGTGTATTCTGGCTTCAAGAGGCAGCCAGTTCAAGGATTTGAAGTCAGGGGAGATATGCGAATGTTTTTTTGATCCAGTGATGAGTCTCGCTGCCGCATTTAGTGACGCTCTGAGGGGTGCAGTTGACGTTAGGGGGAGGCCGCAGAGGGCCACGCTGTCGTAGTCTATGCGCTGGATGACTAGAGCTTGTACTGCTGTTTGGAAGTCTTTTGCTGGAAGGAAGGGTTTCAGTTTCCTCAAGGTATTTATTTGGAAGTTCGCCCCCTTAGTAGCCTTGCTGATATGCTGCTGCATGTTGAGGTTGGTGTCAAGTGTTATGCCTAAGGATTTTGCTGAGTCCACGATTGTCGGTTGGACATTGAGTGCTGTTAGGTGCTTAAGCCATGTTTGTGCGGAGGATATTTTCGAGGGAGGTGAGATTAGGAGGAACTCAGTCTTCATAGCATTGAGTTTGAGGTGGTTATCGGCCAGCCAGGATTGGGTACTTCTGATCGTTGAATTCAGACTCAGGATGTCTTTGGGGGAATGTAACTTGAGATATATTTGAGTGTCATCAGCGTACATGTGAAAGTGTACATTGGATGCTTGTAGCAGGGTGGTGAGAGGCTCCATCACTAGGTTGAACAAAGTAGGGGATAGGCAGGATCCTTGAGGGACACCTAGAGATACCGGTACTGGGGAGGACATCAAGTTTTTGCTCTTGAATTTTTGAGACCTGTTGTGTAGGAAGGAAGTGAACCAGCGAAGCACAGTCCCAGAGAAGCCCATTCTTGTCTTTAGGAGATCGAGTAAGTTCTCATGTTTCACTGTGTCGAATGCTGAAGAGAGATCAAGAAGGATGAGGAGGCAGGTATTATTTTCATCTAAGATTTGGATGGCGTCGTCAATTATGTGAGTCATAGCAGTTTCAGTGCTGTGCCCTGCTCGGAAGCCTGATTGGTGTGGGTTGAGGAGATCAAACTGTTCTATGTGCTTTGTCAATTGTAGTTGGACGAATTTTTCTAAGAGTTTGGCGAGAGTGGGAATGTTGGTAATCGGACGGTAGTTGTTTAAATCAGTGGGGTCGGCTGTTGGTTTCTTTAGTAAAGGTGTAACTTGTCCAACTTTGAGGGCGTCAGGGATGGTTCCTTGTTGTAGTGAGCTATTGATAATTTTAGTCCAGAGTGGGAGTAGCAGAGGGATGAAGTATTTTACGGCGTTAGCAGGAAGGGGGTCATTGAGGTGATTGGATGGTTTTAGGGTGCTGAGTATTCTGTCAATTTCTTCTTCAGAGTAGGTGTCAAAGTATGACCAGGTCGCATTGTTTTTTAGTTTATTGGGAGTTATGCAGTTGGGTATTGAGTAAAGGATTGCGTCATTGAGGAGGTCGCTCCTTATATTGTCAGTTTTTTTGTTAAAGAAAGCTGAGAAATCTTCACAAGAAGGAGTAGTGTTCACACTGTTGACAGCTGGGGGTAGCTCCTTAGATTGAAATCGGATTAGCTCGAACAGTTTACTTGGACGGTTTTTTGCTTGGTCTAGCTGGAGTCTGAAGAACTCTGATTTTGATCGTTTTATTTTCCTGAAATATGCATTTATCTTTTTCCTCAGAGTTTTAAGATGCAGTGCTGAGGGGACTGATCTCCAGGTGCGCTCTGCCATTCGCATAGCCCGTCTCTCTTCATTGAGACTCCCGTTGTACCAGGGGTTGGATATCTTAGTGGATACTCTTTTCAGTTGCATTGGAGCGGCCTAATTGATTACTGAGGCCATGGAGTTGAGATAGTGGTCTGTTAGGTCCTGGACGTCAGTGACGTCGGTCGGGGGGAGTAGGAGATTGCAGCTGTTAGGGGGTAGAGAGATTGGATTGAGTTTCCTCATGTCTCTTTTCCAAACTTTGGGCATGGCGTATTGTACCGGGATGAGTTTTACTTTTTCCTTGATGAGCAATGTGATAATAGTGTGGTCTGACCAGTCACAGGGTTGTATTGAGTCAAGTTGAGTGGTGCCTTCTTTGGAGATGACCAGGTCGAGGATAGATCCTTTGTCATGTTTTGGGGTGTTGCAAATTTGAGTGAGGTCAGAGGTGATAAGGAAGTTTTTGAGGCTATTAACTACTGCGTCACTGCTATCATTCCAGTGGAGATTGTAGTCACCCAGGTAGATTTGTGTATTTTGCCGTCCTGCGTTGATTGACATTGTGTCCATGAGTTGTTGGGAGAAGAGGAGGTTGTCCCCCGGGGGGTGGTACATGATGTGTAGTGAGCATACAGGTTTGTTCTCACTGATGACATCAAGGCAGAAGTATTCACAGGAGGTAAGAGAAGGGGCGGTGACTTTATTAATAGAGAGATTGCTCTTGTAAATGCAGGCTATTCCTCCGCCTGTCTTGTGGGACCTGTCAAGTCTAGTGATACAGTAGTTGGGGGGGACTAGGATATCCATGATAGGATTGGAGGATTGAGTTAACCATGTTTCCGTTAGTATGGCCAAGTCAAGGTTCCTAGACAGGATGAGGTCGGCGACCTCCGTCGAGTGTTTTTGGGCCGATCTACAGTTGAGAAGTGTGCATTTGAGTCTGGGGGTGCAAGGGGAAGTGGAGGGGGCCATAGCGAGAGGGACTTTAGTGAGGTTGTCGGGGACAGAGCCTCTGTTGCTATGCGTTGGGTGCCTAATAGGGTTGGAGACAATCGTAGGGATGGATATGTGAGTGGTGGCTAAGCTGTTTTGGGTTGCAGGGTCATATGTGCTGAGTAGGGTGTGTATGTCGCGGTCCGAGAGAGTCTTGATTGCGCGCTGGGGGCGGTTGGCGGTATTGCGAGAGGGGATGGCGGTCCAATGTAAAGAGCGATTGGGATGTGTCCCGATGGTGCGCTTAGGCCTGTTGGAGGTATTGCGAGAGGGAATAGGGGTCCCAAGTATGGGGTGCCTAGGAAGTGGGGGGGAGTTAATGATTCGTTGAGAAGTGGTGGAGAGGGGGGGGTGCTCGGTGTGCGTGAGGATTAACTCTTTGAGCGTGCGGAGATCTTCTTTCACTTGGAGGAGGGTGGTCATTATTGCGTCTAGCGTGCCGTTGGGTGTGAGGTTAGAGTTATTGGAAGGGTAGTCGGTAACAGGAGGGGAGGGGAGAATGCGAGACGTGTGGTGACTGATCGATGTGGGGGGGCAAGTGTAATGATGGGGGGTGAGAATGGGGGGGGATATGTTGAGTGGGGACCAGGAGTGGAGGGGGAGCTAAGGGTGGGGAGTGAACTGTTGAGGGACGAGTGGGGGCTAGAAGTGGCGGGAGTGCAGGGAGTGGGAGGGGAGATGTTGAGGGTTGGGTGTAGGTCTGGAATGTGATGAGTGCCGAGAATGGGGGGAGCGCTGTTGGGGGCGGAGCGAAGGCTGGGAGTGGCGGGAGTGCAGGGAGTGGGGGGGGAGATGTTGAGTGTTGGGTGTAGGTCTGGAATGTGATGAGTGCAGAGAATGGGGGGAGCGCTGTTGGGGGCTGAGCGAAGGCTAGGAGTGGCGGGAGTGCAGGGAGTGAGGGGGGAGATGTTGAGGGAGGGGTGTATGTCTGGAATGTGATGAGTGCCGAGAATGGGAGGAGCGCTGTTGGGGGCGGAGCGAAGGCTAGGAGTGGCGGGAGTGCAGGGAGTGGGGGGGAGATGTTGAGGGAGGGGTGTATGTCAGGAGTTGTTTGTGTGCATAGAGTAGGGAGGGAGATGTTGAGGGAGGAGTGGTGGCCCGGAGGGGGGGGAGCAGGGAGTGGGGGGAGAGAGGGCACTGTTGGCACTGTTGGAGGGGGAGCTGGGTGCGGCGGGAGTGTAGGGAGTGGCGGGGGTGGCGGTATTGCGGGGGTATTTGAGGTGGCATAGAGTCGGGTTGTGAGGGTCAGAGGCGGTGGGTCGCTCTGAGACGTTAGTTGGCAGTGAGGAGTTCTGGTTCAGTTGGATTGGGGTATGTGTGGAGGGCCGATGATTGGGGAGGTGCTCTTTGAAAGTGGGGAACAGGTTGTCGAGTAGTTCCAGGTTTCTGTCCGTGGATTGAATTAGAACAATCCCGTTATTGTAAATAGTAATGGCTGTACTGCCTGGGAAGAGATTAGATGGTGCGATGGAGAGAGTTAGTCCATGTGCGGATTTCCTGGTGGTGGAGACGTTGAGTAAGGTAAGAAACGCTTTTTTCCATTGAGCTCTGCGTGCGGTGTGGAAGATGATATCAGTGTTCAAGGATCCATTTACCGGAGAGAAGTAGGTGTCGGCAAAGGGTGTTTCAGGGTGGGACCTCAGGAAGTTGCGTTTAAAGCGCTTAGCTGCTTTTTTTGTGAGTGCGGGTGGGACCCATGACACTGAGTGTATTGTTGTGTCAGAGACACTGAGCACGTAGGGTGACTGCATATCAGTGATGTGCTGAGTGAATTGCTGCTTTAGTATCAGTGATATAGTGCTCTGGGGGGTTTGTGTCAGGGGTACTTTTGGCCGTGTGCAGCCGTGTGTGCCTGCATGTGCATGTGTACGTGATGCATTTTATGCAAAGTGTGTACGTGGTGAGACTATGATGCTTTGCATGTTGTGTGGTTCAGTGTGGCAGTACAGTTTGTTTGTGGGTCAGTGTTAGTTACTAATGCTGTAAACATATACACAATGCTTTTTGCAGGTAATCTTGTAATGTGTTGTGAAGCCAAGCGATTTTATAGTCATTATTGCATTCTATTGTTTTTTGCCTGCATGTTGTTATGGTTTTTATTAACTAAACAATAAACAAAACTAAATAATGCAGTGTGTGCTTTGTGTAACTGTCAATTATGTTTGTGTACAAGTGTCAGTGTCTTCAAAGTTGTTTGTGTGACTCTGTACTAGTGATGGTGTAGATGTGTTGGTGCGTGTGTGACGCTATGCGTGCATGTATCAGAGGGCTGTGTTTGTTTTAATGCTCTCTATGTGCACCCATGAGGTTATGTTGCTCCGTATGGCAGTACTGTTGTGTTAGTGTGTCTGTGTTGGTCAGTAATGCTGTGTGTGTGTGCATTGTGTCAGTCAGTTATGTGTTGGTGTGCCTGTGTCAGTGTTATGTGAACGTCTCTTTGTACTAATGATGATTTATACGTTTTGGTTTGAGTGATGCTGTGTATCATGTGTAGCTCTTTGAGCATGTGTTTCAGTGATGGTGTATTTGTTGTGGGTCTCTCTATGTGCACCAAAGAGTTTGTTGGTGTGTCTCATCTTTTGTGTGTTGTGTACTAGTGTGTTAAGGTGTCTACATTGCGGAGTAATGCTGTGTGTGGGAGCGTGTTGCCACTGACAGTTACGTTGTGTGTTGGTGCACCTGTCTCAGTGTTGTGTGACTCTCTATTTGTACCAGGGAGGCTGCTGGTGAGTTGCTGTGTGCGACGCTGTGTGCTGCGTAGTTCTTTCTGCACGTGAAGATGTTTTTGTGGCGTGTCTCTCTTTTGGACATGCTATGCTTTGGGTGTGTTACCGTGTCTGGGAGGCGTTGCAAGCGTAGCATGACCGTGTGTAGGTATTGCTGTGCGTGGGTGTGTTAGTGCCTCTCTATCAGTTGGTGGTGCCGTCTCCCTACCAGCGGCGCTCTGTTATTTATTTTCATTTATGAGGCGCTCCTGTAGCTGGGGCAGTTGGTGGGAAGGCCTCTGCTGCTGCTGCACGCGGCCTCATTCCTCTTTATCCTTCTCACATTTCCGTTTTCTTCAGCGGATGCCATTTATCTTTTGATGCATCTTTTCCCCTCAGTAGTCTTTGGCTCCACAACAGAACCCACCCACTCACTCACTCTCTCACTCACCCACCCATCCACCCATCGATCGATCCATCCATCCATCCACTCATTCATTCATTCATTCATCCACCCACCCATCCATCCATCCATCCATCCATCCATCCCCACATCAAAACCCCAGTTTCTCTCTCTCTTTCCACCATCCCTCTCAACCTTCATTTGTCTCTCTATCCCACATCTTTCTCCTTCACTCCCCCCACACCTACAGCTTGTCCGCAGCTGGTGCTATCTGCAGAGCTTGGCTGAGCTGCGCATTTACACAATATACATCTTTTCCCACAGAGAACACATGTCTCCTCGTAGAGAAACTCCTTCCTTTGCACCCCATTAAATAAGGGGGCGCTCACTTCGATTTCTACTCGGGCCAATAAATTTACTTCTGCTTTTTGCAGCAGTACATGTACTTATGGAAAACAGCCCTCTCTGGGAGCTCCACTTTTCATTACATTGAAGCGCCTACAAGTCCATGAAGTGCTTTATAAGCCAAACAGGCACAAGAGCAGAGACTTTATATAGCGCAGAGAAAACGCTCTGTTGTTTTAGGTGCTATAAATAGTGCCCGTATCACCGTTTTGTGAAGATGAAAGCATGAGTCAGGCCGCCAGGATTTAAAGGTGTGGCCTGTATGACCCTAAATGGTGTAAACCGAATGAGCGACCACGCTAACATCGTACATCTACCAGGACAAAACACACTCTCCCCCCCCCGAAGTTTTATATAGCGCGAACTTGAAAGGTATCAGAGTACTTTACATACCATCAGTTGCGTTACATAACATGCATTGGAAATGCAAAAGGTCTCGCCTTTGATTAAGTTAAAGCAATTTGCTTTGCTAATGGTATTGTATAGCAAAGCAAATGGCTTTAACTTAATAAAAGGCGAGACCTATTGCATTTTTAATGCTTGTTGAGGTGATAATTTACTGATCCTCTTTATGTGTTTAGGATTAATTCTGATCTGGACACAATTACCAACTCTGTGGTTTTTTTGCAAAGCCATAAGTCTTTACTGCTAAGATTTTGCCTGGAAACCCTGGTGAAATCTTCACAGTTAGATGGCAGAATCTGTTCTAAATGGGTATACAAGATCCAAACATGTTTGTTATTCTTCATTCAAAAGCTAATTAACTAAAACTCCTGCCGGAATTATGTCCCAGGAAAATTAGGCGCAATGCAGTATTGGTGTTCCCAATGGGTAGCATTAACTCTAAATCCAGCATATTTAGAGTAATCTATCACGGCGAACAATTTGATATTATGGCTGATATTATTTGTTGGATGGCCTTTGGTGTAGGCCAAAGCAGGCCTCTTAAAAACTGGAAAAGGAAAATGCTACTTACCAGTATGCATCTGTTCTTGGCATGTAGAGCTGCAGATTCGTACACTTTTGCAATAGATCGCCACCTGGTGTTGGGCTCGGATGATTGCAGGTTGTTGTCTTCTTGGAAGAAGTCTTTGCAGTCACGAGATAGGTAACTCCTCCCTTGGACAATACTGCGCATGGTCATCGACTCCATCCTCAGATGGAGTCGATGGCGGTGAAGGGGAAATGAAATGTAGAAGCCATGGCATGACCCAGCACATCCGTGATATCCAGAGCAGAGCGGAGAATAAACGCTGCCAGCTCCGGCCATCTAGCGAATGGTGTGGCAAGTCAACACCAGCACCCTCCTGCGAAGCTGCAGATCTAAGGGACTCCGTTGAGTCCCACAAGCAAGACGTGGCCCTAGCTAGCACACATAAGGTGTTAAGGGCCCGCCGAGCCGCACTGGTCGAGGCAAACATATTGCAGCCCCAGGAGTCCAGCCAGCGGGCCTCCCGAGAGGGTGGAGCCAACAACGATAGCAGGGAAGGAAAGGCGTTCCACAAGAGGGGGCCACTGGCAGAGGGGTGAAGGGAAAGACGGCGCTAGAAGGTGCGGGTGCAGAAGGTGTTGGGGCACCGGTTCCCCAGTGGCGGGGTGCCGCCAAGTTCCCGTCAGCGAAGAATGCAGCGAACCTTCAAAGGGGAGCAGCAGCTCCCTCCCACCAGAGCCCTGGTGAAGAACCTCCAAAAGATGGTCCGAGGGGAACTGGGAAGCCGGATCTCCCATGTGCAAAATTCCCATAGCCGTGGAAACAGCACGAGCGAAGTCCGCACCCGCCTTCGTAGGGCCCTACGGCGGAAAAAGCAACTCCTCCGTGGGGGGCAGCTGCAAACTAAGACATCCATCCCCAGACCAAGCGGAGTGGGAACGGGCCAGGCCCAAAAAGGAGCACCACAACCTCCAAACCTGGAGCTGAACCTGTCGGCGCCGGGCCGAAGCCGTCGGCAACGCCGCGGAGAGCCCCGCATGGCGCAAGGGATCCGCCGACGTCCCAGGAGGCAAAGGAGGAGGAAGAGGAGCCAGCGAGGCTTGCACAGCCGCCGCATAGGTCTCCATCTGGGCTCTCAACGCCCCCTCATTGGGGAAGGATGGCTAGGGGGACGATACGCGGGGCCGCATCACCCGCAGAGAGCCCACGCCCCCAACAGGCCAGAAACCCGCCCTTGAGGACAAACTGTGACACCTACCCACATAATTTAAAAAATAACTTACCCACAGGGGAGCACCGCTCTTGCGGCACAGGATATGGATGAGGAGGACGGTGACGATGACGGCCGCTCAAAAACCCTTCGCAGAAGCTGAGCTAGGAGACGAAGCCAATCTGGACATGCAAGCCGAGAGAAGTTTCATGCGGCGCTCCCGCCGCGACTTCGGCTTCAACCGCTGACATGCCTCGCAGTCGGTGGAGCCATGATCCTCCCCCATATATTTACAACAAGGGGTGGTGAGGGACAGAGTCTCTGAATTAAGCAGAATACTCTCACCCCGTCAAAAGATCAGGGCTAGATCCAACACCGTTTTTTAGCTCATTGCACCATCCCAGTTTCAGAACCTGGCTGTATGCAAATTAGTCTGTTCCTGTCCCAGTGCATGATGGGAACAGGGCAAACCAAACTACAAAAGCCAATTCTTACACTGGGAAGGAAACAAGCTTCCGGGGACCGGTTTCTGGCATTACAGCCGTCTTCGGCCCGGCTTGCTTGAATCCTGATGGTGCAATGAGCAAGGGACTCATGTCTGAGTATACCCTTCCACGCTTAGGGTGGACAAAAATATTTACAACAAGGGGTGGTGAGGGACAGAGTCTCTGAATTAAGCAGAATACTCTCACCCAGTCAAAAGATCAGGGCTAGATCCAACACCGTTTTTTAGCTCATTGCACCATCCCAGTTTCAGAACCTGGCTGTATGCAAATTAGTCTGTTACTGTCCCAGTGCATGATGGGAACAGGGCAAACCAAACTACAAAAGCCAATTCTTACACTGGGAAGGAAACAAGCTTCCGGGGACCGGTTTCTGGCATTACAGCCGTCTTCGGCCCGGCTTGCTTGAATCCTGATGGTGCAATGAGCAAGGGACTCATGTCTGAGTATACCCTTCCACGCTTAGGGTGGACAAAAATATTTACAACAAGGGGTGGTGAGGGACAGAGTCTCTGAATTAAGCAGAATACTCTCACCCAGTCAAAAGATCAGGGCTAGATCCAACACCGTTTTTTAGCTCATTGCACCATCCCAGTTTCAGAACCTGGCTGTATGCAAATTAGTCTGTTCCTGTCCCAGTGCATGATGGGAACAGGGCAAACCAAACTACAAAAGCCAATTCTTACACTGGGAAGTAAACAAGCTTCCGGGGACCGGTTTCTGGCATTACAGCCGTCTTCGGCCCGGCTTGCTTGAATCCTGATGGTGCAATGAGCAAGGGACTCATGTCTGAGTATACCCTTCCACGCTTAGGGTGGACAAAAATATTTACAACAAGGGGTGGTGAGGGACAGAGTCTCTGAATTAAGCAGAATACTCTCACCCAGTCAAAAGATCAGGGCTAGATCCAACACCGTTTTTTAGCTCATTGCACCATCCCAGTTTCAGAACCTGGCTGTATGCAAATTAGTCTGTTCCTGTCCCAGTGCATGATGGGAACAGGGCAAACCAAACTACAAAAGCCAATTCTTACACTGGGAAGGAAACAAGCTTCCGGGGACCGGTTTCTGGCATTACAGCCGTCTTCGGCCCGGCTTGCTTGAATCCTGATGGTGCAATGAGCAAGGGACTCATGTCTGAGTATACCCTTCCACGCTTAGGGTGGACAAAAATATTTACAACAAGGGGTGGTGAGGGACAGAGTCTCTGAATTAAGCAGAATACTCTCACCCAGTCAAAAGATCAGGGCTAGATCCAACACCGTTTTTTAGCTCATTGCACCATCCCAGTTTCAGAACCTGGCTGTATGCAAATTAGTCTGTTCCTGTCCCAGTGCATGATGGGAACAGGGCAAACCAAACTCTGTCCATCACCTTATCCTTTTTGAATCGTTTTGGCCACCAAAAGTGTGGAAGGGTATGCTCAGATGTGAGTCCCTTGCTCACTGCACCATCAGGATTCAAGCAAGCCGGGCCGAAGACGGCTGTAATGCCAGAAACCGGTCCCCGGAAGCTTGTTTCCTTTCCAGTAGAGAATTGGCTTGGTAGTTTGGTCTGCCCTGTTCCCATGATGCACTGGGCCAGGGTCAGACTAATTTGCATGTAGCCGGGTTCTGAACTGGGAAGGTGCAGTGAGCTAAAAAACGGTGATGGATCAAGCCCTGATCTTTTGACTGGGTAGGAGTGTTCTGCTTAATTCAGATACTCTGTCCATCACCACATCCTTTTTGAATCGTTTTGGCCACCAAAAGTGTGGAAGGGTATGCTCAGATGTGAGTCCCTTGCTCACTGCACCATCAGGATTCAAGCAAGCCGGGCCGAAGACGGCTGTAATGCCAGAAACCGGTCCCCGGAAGCTTGTTTCCTTTCCAGTAAAGAATTGGCTTGGTAGTTTGGTCTGCCCTGTTCCCATGATGCACTGGGCCAGGGTCAGACTAATTTGCATGTAGCCGGGTTCTGAACTGGGAAGGTGCAGTGAGCTAAAAAACGGTGATGGATCAAGCCCTGATCTTTTGACTGGGTAGGAGTGTTCTGCTTAATTCAGATACTCTGTCCATCACCACATCCTTTTTGAATCGTTTTGGCCACCAAAAGTGTGGAAGGGTATGCTCAGATGTGAGTCCCTTGCTCACTGCACCATCAGGATTCAAGCAAGCCTGGCCGAAGACGGCTGTAATGCCAGAAACCGGTCCCCGGAAGCTAGTTTCCTTTCCAGTAAAGAATTGGCTTGGTAGTTTGGTCTGCCCTGTTCTCATGATGCACTGGGCCAGGGTCAGACTAATTTGCATGTAGCCTGGTTCTGAACTGGGAAGGTGCAGTGAGCTAAAAAACGGTGATGGATCAAGCCCTGATCTTTTGACTGGGTAGGAGTGTTCTGCTTAATTCAGATACTCTGTCCATCACCACATCCTTTTTGAATCGTTTTGGCCACCAAAAGTGTGGAAGGGTATGCTCAGATGTGAGTCCCTTGCTCACTGCACCATCAGGATTCAAGCAAGCCGGGCCGAAGACGGCTGTAATGCCAGAAACCGGTCCCCGGAAGCGTGTTTCCTTTCCAGTAAAGAATTGGCTTGGTAGTTTGGTCTGCCCTGTTCCCATGATGCACTGGGCCAGAGTCAGACTAATTTGCATGTAGCCGGGTTCTGAACTGGGAAGGTGCAGTGAGCTAAAAAACGGTGATGGATCAAGCCCTGATCTTTTGACTAGGTAGGAGTGTTCTGCTTAATTCAGATACTCTGTCCATCACCACATCCTTTTTGAATTGTTTTGGCCACCAAAAGTGTGGAAGGGTATGCTCAGATGTGAGTCCCTTGCTCACTGCACCATCAGGATTCAAGCAAGCCGGGCCGAAGACGGCTGTAATGCCAGAAACCGGTCCCCGGAAGCTTGTTTCCTTTCCAGTAAAGAATTGGCTTGGTAGTTTGGTCTGCCCTGTTCCCATGATGCACTGGGCCAGGGTCAGACTAATTTGCATGTAGCCGGGTTCTGAACTGGGAAGGTGCAGTGAGCTAAAAAACGGTGATGGATCAAGCCCTGATCTTTTGACTGGGTAGGAGTGTTCTGCTTAATTCAGATACTCTGTCCATCACCACATCCTTTTTGAATCGTTTTGGCCACCAAAAGTGTGGAAGGGTATGCTCAGATGTGAGTCCCTTGCTCACTGCACCATCAGGATTCAAGCAAGCCGGGCCGAAGACGGCTGTAATGCCAGAAACCGGTCCCCGGAAGCTTGTTTCCTTTCCAGTAAAGAATTGGCTTGGTAGTTTGGTCTGCCCTGTTCCCATGATGCACTGGGCCAGGGTCAGACTAATTTGCATGTAGCCGGGTTCTGAACTGGGAAGGTGCAGTGAGCTAAAAAACGGTGATGGATCAAGCCCTGATCTTTTGACTGGGTAGGAGTGTTCTGCTTAATTCAGATACTCTGTCCATCACCACATCCTTTTTGAATCGTTTTGGCCACCAAAAGTGTGGAAGGGTATGCTCAGATGTGAGTCCCTTGCTCACTGCACCATCAGGATTCAAGCAAGCCGGGCCGAAGACTGCTGTAATGCCAGAAACCGGTCCCCGGAAGCTTGTTTCCTTTCCAGTAAAGAATTGGCTTGGTAGTTTGGTCTGCCCTGTTCCCATGATGCACTGGGCCAGGGTCAGACTAATTTGCATGTAGCCGGGTTCTGAACTGGGAAGGTGCAGTGAGCTAAAAAACGGTGATGGATCAAGCCCTGATCTTTTGACTGGGTAGGAGTGTTCTGCTTAATTCAGATACTCTGTCCATCACCACATCCTTTTTGAATCGTTTTGGCCACCAAAAGTGTGGAAGGGTATGCTCAGATGTGAGTCCCTTGCTCACTGCACCATCAGGATTCAAGCAAGCCGGGCCGAAGACGGCTGTAATGCCAGAAACCGGTCCCCGGAAGCTTGTTTCCTCTACAGTAAAGAATTGGCTTGGTAGTTTGGTCTGCCCTGTTCCCATGATGCACTGGGCCAGGGTCAGACTAATTTGCATGTAGCCGGGTTCTGAACTGGGAAGGTGCAGTGAGCTAAAAAACGGTGATGGATCAAGCCCTGATCTTTTGACTGGGTAGGAGTGTTCTGCTTAATTCAGATACTCTGTCCATCACCACATCCTTTTTGAATCGTTTTGGCCACCAAAAGTGTGGAAGGGTATGCTCAGATGTGAGTCCCTTGCTCACTGCACCATCAGGATTCAAGCAAGCCGGGCCGAAGACGGCTGTAATGCCAGAAACCGGTCCCCGGAAGCTTGTTTCCTTTCCAGTAAAGAATTGGCTTGGTAGTTTGGTCTGCCCTGTTCCCATGATGCACTGGGCCAGGGTCAGACTAATTTGCATGTAGCCGGGTTCTGAACTGGGAAGGTGCAGTGAGCTAAAAAAACGGTGATGGATCAAGCCCTGATCTTTTGACTGGGTAGTTGTGTTCTGCTTAATTCAGATACTCTGTCCATCACCACATCCTTTTTGAATCATGATCCTCCCCCAAGCATCACACGCAAATGAGGCGAGGGTCCGTCACTGACATCAAGCGCCCACAAGACTAACACGTCTTGAAGCCCGAAGGAATCCGCACACTGTTCCCACAACACATAAAAGATCGAAGGAAAAGGCCTAAACAGGCTCAGAGCAAGAACCCGGGTATAATCAGTAGGTGTTGACCTAGTGAGCGAAGGTTGCGTTGAGGCACATATGGTGTTAGGAGTGGGCAGAGTAGTTCTGGGCGTCCAGTTTTAAGTATTTTAAAAGTCATGATAAGTGCTTTGAACTGGATACGCGATTCGATGGGTAGCCAGTGCAATTTTTGAATAGTAGCCCTGGCTGAACATCTGCGGGGGAGACCAACCAAGGCTCTTGCCGCGGTGTTCTGCACGCGTTGCAATCATGCTATTTCCGCTTTATTGGCGCCCAGTAGTAGAACATTGGCGTAGTCCAGGCGGGAGAGAATTGTGGCTTGTACAATCAGCTGACGAACCTTGGAGTCGAAGAATCCGAGTATAGGATTGAGGCTCCTCAGCAGGCCCACACAGGTAGCTGCCACTTTTTTTGTGTGGGTCTGGAAGCTAAGTGCGGAGTCCATCCAGACGCCAAGGTTTTTAACCAGGGATTTAGGAGGTGCGATGAGGGCCACCAGTGCTTGTTCCAATAGCTGGTGTTCTTACCGAGGAGCAGCACCTCCGTCTTTCCTGCATTAAGCTGCAGGCAGTTGTCCGTCATCCACTGGGCTACGGCCATCCCTAAATCTTGAGGCCGTGGTGGAAGGGCCTTCGGTGAGAGTGATGGCCAGCTGCGTGTTATCAGCGTATGACACCAGCGTGAGATCCCATTCTTTAGCCACTGCGGCGAGTGGCTGCACATATAGGTTAAAAAGGGATGGACTGAGTGCAGAGCCCTGAGGGACACCCTGTCCGATGGGGTAAGGCTGGGAAAGAAATGGGGGGCCGACACCCGGAAAGATCTGTCTCTCAAGAAGGAGCGGAACCATTCCAGGGCAGGACCTGAGATTCCTACATTGGCCAGACGATTAAGTAGTATGTTATGGGAGACCGTGTCAAAGGCTGCGCTGAGGTCTAACAGAATCAGAGAGTCAATATTAATGCCAAGGCAAGAAAAATTCTAGGGATTCGATAGATTGGGCCGGCCTCATCGGGTCTGCAGGGGATCCAGATTTGACTTTCTTACATAGCTTCGTAAGATCCTCATGTGAGATTTCAGGTATGAGCATCATAGTGGTGCCGTTACTGATGGAATTAGGGGGGTTAGATGGGACCGAAGCGCTTTGTGGGAATGATTTGTAGATTTTTTGCTCCTTCTCTACGAAAAATGTGGCCAGGTCCTCACATTGTTGCGCGGAGGCGATGTTGGAGGAGGGAGATCTGCTACTCTGCAGTTCTTCTACCAATTTGAAAACAACTTTAGCGGGGTTAGGGCTAGAGTTAATTTCGTCTGCATAGAAGGTAGCACGCGCGGAGCGAATAGCTTTGTGGTAAAGTTTTTGTTTAAACAGGTAGATAGCTTTATCCCTATCATAGTATTCTCGTCTCCAGACTCTCTCGGCTTTCTTGCATTCCTTCCGCATGGATTTTAAGGTGTTGTCAAACCATGGGTTGGAAGGGGAACTACGTCCTTTAGATCATTTGAGAGGGATGAGGGCATCTAGTCCCTTCGTGATCCAGTCATGGAAGGCAGCATATGTAGTGTTGATGTCCATATGTGCCTCATGCCGGAATTCTACAAGAGCGGAGTTGCAAGTCCCTGGTTGAAAGTTTGTGCCACGGTCTTTTTAGGTGTTGAGTAGGTTCGGCCTTCTTGAATGTTTCTGTGATCAGTATAGTGAATTTAATTAGGTAGTGATCTGTCCATCCCATAGGTTTGAGCGCTTCTGTCGCAGTCTCCAAGATGTTAGTGAAAACAGGGTCTAGTGTATGCCCGGCCGAGTGGGTGGCGGCCTGAATCAAAGGGTAAAGTTGCAAGGCTGATAGGTCAGCCAAGAGAGTTTTAATGATGGAATCTTGATTCAGGTCGAAATGGAGATTAAGGTCTCCTAAAATGGTGAAGTTGGCCGAGCTCACCACTAAGGAGTTTGCCGTTTCAAGGAGAGCTTCAATGAATTTAGAAGCAGGTCCGGGGGGCCGATAGATGTAAAGGCCAGATAGGGAGAAGTGTGGGCCCGTCGTGATATTGAATCGAGCGCTTTCACAGCTCGAGATATTTTCTTTAGTAAAGGAACAGATAAATTGTTTTCTGTAGATGACAGCGATGCCACCTCCTCTGGCTTCTCTATTTAGTGATTTCATTAAGTAGCTTTCTGGTAGCGTGAGGTTCGGTATGCTAGTCGTATCGTCGCGGAGCCGGGTTTCGCATAAAAAGAGAATGTCAGGGTTCTCTTCAAGTAGGAGAGTATTTACTTCTAGGTGGTGTTTAACGAGGGATCGGACATTGAGTTGAAGAATGAAAAGGGGGGATTGTTTATGCGTGCCTGAGAGGTGCCTAAATAGGCAAGGGATGGGTGTGGAGAAATGACAGGACTTACATAGGAGGCGAGTCGGCCCGAGAACTCCTGAAGTCATCTCGCAGCTCTGCCCGGGGTTCAGGGCGGCTAGGGATTTTCTATCATAGTGGCGGGGGTCTTGTGGATTTTGGCCAGGGGGACAGGCGAGAGGCGATGTCTTGGCGATGACGAGCGCAGATGGGCTTGCCTTAGGCGCGCAAACGTCGCGCCCGCTGCGCGTTCGAAATATGCACATAGTTTATAGGGTGTAGGTCCTGGGAGGGAAGGGCGTGGCCTCTGAGAGGGGTGTGGCGTCAGTGATGGCGCCAAGAGTTGTTTGGACGAGTTCCCTCGGCAACGCTAAGATCCGCTGCGTGGGAGTGGTGAGGAGACTGAGTTTCGGTACGGTGAGTTTACAATCAACACACTTCTGACGTGCCACTCAGTAATTAAAAACAACAACACACTGCAATTGTGACTCTCAAAGGTTAAAAATTAGAGTGCTCTTTACGTTCGGCTACCGGCTTCCGCCTCAGGAGATATAGTAGTCTCTATCAGATGTTGATGTTTACCTGCAGAAGTGGGTTTGAGAAAGACCAGCCCTGCAACATGCTGCTGTTCCACCACTGCAGAAAGTAGCGAGTACTGGCCTTCATCATCACTATATCTTCCAGTGACCTTCCACTTGTGACAATTCTCTCGCAAGGCACTCCAGTAATGGTGCACGTGAAGACTGGTGTGCAATATGACTACAATGCAGGAGGCCATGATTCCTAAAAAATACTTCACTGTTCGGACTATGATACGACAATTAGGTTGAGAAAGAGGCCGCAGCTTCTGAATGCTGCTACCCTTTGGTTGTCGGGGTAGGCTTTTCCTGTAACTGCACTCAACACAGATCGCAGGAAGGGTTGGATCTATTGAGGGTGGTGATGGGACTTGGTGGCAATTATGGTGAATCAAAAGATGTTGAGCAGGCAAAATGCTGCTTGACTGGGAGCTAAGCACTGCTGCCTGCCCCCACTATTGATCAGCCAATTGTCCTGAAAGGGGAAGGCTTGAGTGCGCCTCCCCTTAACAGATGGACGGCAACTAAACACTTTGTGAACACCCTTGGAGCCATGGTGATCCTGAAAGAGATTACTTTGTATTGGTAGTGATTTCCACTTACCACAAAGTGAAGATACCAACAGAGGGTGCAGTGAGTGGGTTTTTGGGAATATGTGTCTTTGAGTTTGATTGTTGTCTTGTAGTCACCTTTTTGGGGCACAGAGAGAGGACATCCTGCAGGTTGTCATATGGAATTGTTCCGACAAGATGTATTTATTGAGAGGTTCATTTATTGAGGGCATGAGGGAATAGTTCATTTTGCAAATGAGCTAATAAAGAGTGCAAACTCATTTCCCTGTTGGTGCTAAGGCAGCCTTTCTATTACCCCCTTTTTGAGGTGCGCCTGTACTTCTTTCTCAAAGAGCCAGAGATGGCCTTGGCTGAGGACAGGTCTGCAGGGTGGAATGTTGAGAGGATATGTGAAAAGCATTACACAGTAGCTGTGGTGGGCCATAGCTAAAACCGACTGGACTGATGTTATTTTTTGCCAGCAACAGAGCAAATCTTGTATTCTACCAGAACAGATGTCACGTGATTGAGGGGAAGGAAGGGCGAGTCGAAGTTTAGAGGTGGAAGTTCCTTTCCCAGGGTCACTCTGCCATTTCCAATGTTGTTTCTCCTGTATGCACCCCTAATGTTACCCCTGACCACTTGTTAGGGATATGTATGATGCTGTCTTTGATAAGACGGAGGCTCGTTTGGTCTTAGCTCTTCTCCTGGGATGCTGTTAACGAAAAGTGCCTCTTGCAGCTGACGATTACTAGGCACCCAGACTTAGCAGTTGGGATGGAATGTATGAAGAACACTTCTTCCTGGCATCAAGTTCCCTCTGTAGTTTCTGCACTGTCGGTGCCTCTGACTCTTCCGATTCGGCTGTCAGCGAAGCTTTCAGCATGGACAGGATTTTGGGTGCCATCATCAGTGGTGCCTTTGGTGTAGACTTCTGGTGTGAGTTAGGGCTTTTTTTTTGCCCTTGGGTTGCGAGACGCTCCAAAGCTGGTGAGGACTGACACCCTTAAGAGGAGGCTTATTTGACTCCAAAGAATTCTCTCACTGTCAAAGCTGAAGGCGACAGAGGTCCTAGAATCAGTTTTTGTCAAGGTTCGGGGATTGATGCCAGACTCCCTTTACCTTGGTGTGGGATTTCTTTTGCAACCTCGGGTTGGCCGCATGGCTCTTAGAGGCAGGCATGGGTGCTATAAGCCTGTGTGTCTTTATTTTGAGGGTCAGCAATCTTTGGTCCGGTTCGATTTCCTCTTCCCACTCTCGCTCTAACTCGCTTGAGGATATGGGTTTTGGCTTAGCAGCTGAGACTCCAGACTGACAGGTTTTATTCGGCACCAAAGAGAGCCTTTTCTCTGATGATGTCCAGAGTTTCAGAGGAATGTTGCTGGTGTAATTTGTGGGGTGCCCAGCACCTCTCTCTGCGTTACCTCAAGGTCTTCTTATAGCAGAATGCGAGGCAGGACTTGCAGCTGGTATCATTTTGATTGGGGAAGAGGCAGAGATTGCAGAAGTAGTGATAATCTCACCATAGACACTTAGAGTTGCATATCCGGCAGTGTTGGAAGGGTGTTCATTCTACCACCCCTTCTGGATTGCATTCTCCGGTGCTGGTTATCGAGGAAGGACTCATGATACCCAAATAGCATGTGGAGGTCCCCGGTCTCTGGGGTGTTGACTAGTAGTTGGCGGTCTTCTGAAGGCATCTGGCAGAATAGAGGAGCGAAGTGGAGTCGAGACATAGACTTTTCTTTTGAATCTTCAGTGTTGAACTTAAACTGTGTGGGCCCGAAGAATAGGGCAGTCTCTGAGCCATCTCAGTGTAGGTTCGAACCCAAAGTAGGAAAAAAAATCTAACATGGAGTTGGTGCCCATGCGTGTTGTGATCTAAGGGAGTTGTCACAGTCCATCCCATGACTCGAAAGCTTATTTGAAGAAGAAAAAAAACTTTCAAACATCCAAGTCCAACACTAGATGGCAGGAGTATGCAGAGCATGTGTTTCTACAGCCACACATGCTACAAACAAATATTACCTTTAACATGACCAGGATTGCCACCCTTTGAAGAAAGGTGAATTTGAAAGTAGATGTGGAAAACATTTTTTTTAATGTAGCAGTTTTGGGGGCGTACTAAACTGGCTGTTCAGTAGGAATTCCTTGCAGAAAACATTTTGTTTTCGTTCAACATCCATATAGATTTATTCTTTAACTATTTCTGACAGAGGTGGTGTAGCTAAGAAGATGTAGCATGATTGGATAATTGCTGGTTTCTTTTTGCCTCAGACAGGTAGCAACTCAGTCAGTCATTTGCATATAATATTGCAGCAGTAGTGAGAAATTCTGGAATCTTCTCAAACTAGCAGGCGCTACTCACTGCAGGGACAACGGATGACCACTTTGCTCCAGCTATAGTTTCTTTTTCCTATTCCCATCCCCACCACAGAGTACTGTTGTCTTCAATTGCAGAGGACCATAGAGTCCAGGAAGGATGAATAATATCATACTTCAAGAGCAGTGTATTCCCACAACATGTATAAGTGCGTGACACAGAGCAGGGAATATAAATAGATCAATCATTTGAAGGGACATGCACTACAATTATCCTTTAACTGACGGTAAGCTACAGAATGTTTACTTAATTCTTTTGAATTAGAAAACGTAATGGCCTAGGTGGTAAATGAAGCACAGATCCATCTTGCATTAAAACGATGCACCTTAATATTTTATCTTGATTTCTGATAGAAAACAGAAGTCTACTTGACACTTAAAACATCAGGTATTTTAAGTCACAATAACAAAAAGAACATCCTTCCTCAAATAGCAAGATTTTATGTGAGGCATAAATACTTTATAAGACTGTGGTGCGCTAACTTAACCCGGTAATCCACTTTAATGCGGTCCACTGTAAAGTATAGCATTCTTTATGAAACTGAAAAAACAAAGAGCCATAGCTTACCTCCTTTAGTTTTCTAATGGTCTCTGTCTGGTCTTCAACAACCTTTGCTTTAATTCTCAAAGTATCATTGTCGCGTTCATTTTGTTTTTTCAAGGTCTCGACTTCAGCGGTTAGAACCTCAATTTTTGCTTCAAGTTTCCCACGATCCTGAGCTAAAGATACTCCTAAAAACAGAAAGCAGAAAAAAACACTTGTTGCACAAAACATTATGAGGCTCAGGTTTAACCAATATAAACACAAACCAAAGTATCCACAAAAGAAAACATTCACAATGCATTTAGCAACTAGAAGGACATGCAGTATAACTCTAGATGAAACTATTTAATATAACATTGTTGAAAATAAGGAGTCAGTAAGAAATTGTAGCAATGCCGATCATCAGAAAGAAGATGGTCATACAAATACTTCATATGTTTATCATGGTTATCGAGGAATCCTTCCACACTTGAGATCATGCAAGAAATAACCAAACACACATTGAATATCATGTGTCAGGAGATCCGAAACCAGATAAGTTTCCAGGAAGTTGTTGCTATAGAGCAGAATCAGGTCAGAAAATCTGATCTATTGCTTAGCCAATAACAGAACACTTTAAGCCCTCTCATTCCAAAAGTCCACACACCATATTCATTCACCATATTGGGATAATGAAAGGTGCATATGTTAAGGAGAATAAAACGGAGTGTGAAAAAAAGGCAAACAATTAAGAATCTGAAGAAATGATACCACCACAAGAAAACTGTCAATATGACTAAACAAAATAGGCAATCAAACAGTTTTTGGATAAGGGCAAACTTAAAACTGTGTGCCACAATACACTTCGAGCTTGGTTCACTCCTATACTTGGGGATTAAAAACGCAATTTAAAAGGAACACTTAAAAGGGTTTAGAAAACCAAAGATTTTCAAGAGACCTTTGCCAGAATAGCGTTAGAAGTGAGCTAGAGAAGATAGAACGGGACGTACCAGAATAGTGTGGGGCTATGAGAGGAAGAACAGTAGATAAAGATATGGGTGTCCCTCACCTCCTCTCTCCATTTTCCCAAACCAGAAACCCTATTTCAGCACTTATTGGCCTACAATGCTTGCCCTCCCTCGCCATCCCCCCACCCATCC
This sequence comes from Lissotriton helveticus, assembly GCF_964261635.1. Taxonomy (NCBI): domain Eukaryota; kingdom Metazoa; phylum Chordata; class Amphibia; order Caudata; family Salamandridae; genus Lissotriton; species Lissotriton helveticus. Next base: position 496,217,679 of record NC_136063.1, read on the forward strand.
CACACACACACTCAAAAGACTGCTTTCTCTTGGTGTGTGCAGTCATTGGCAATATTGATGTCACCAAGATCCGTGATTTCGGTTTCGAACATCAACTTCTGCAAGTGCAACTCCTGGGTCCTCTTGGTGCGTGGTACGCAGGGTGAGGGTAGTGGAATGTAACTATGCACAGCAATAGGCGGGGCTCCGCCTATGACTTGAGGTTAATATTTCCTGATAAACTGTGTATGAGGCATAAATGAGGTGAAATCATCTACAGTGGAGACAATATTTCAAGAATAGGGGGAGTGGGCATTATATCAGCAGAACAACATGTAGAGGAGAAGGGTACAGACTTAAGAGGGTACCCCCATCCAGGGCACCACCTGCTCTACACCTCCCCTTCTCAACACTTGTCAGACTCTATTCCTCTTCGCCCTCCATTCCCCACTGCTGCATGTGCCACTTTCTCACATTTGGACAGTCCCTATAGCCAAAGGAAACAGCAAACTCCAGGGCTCTCCAATTGAAGTGAGTAAAGCCAATGGAGCATTTTCCTGTTAGCATTTGGCTTCCAGCTCAGCTCTCCACCATAGTTCAGCCCACTGTTGCAGTAGAGGTGAGAGGCAAACTAGATCTAAGGCCGCATGCAAGTATATGCTGCAGCAGCAACACTCAAGTTGTGGTTCTGCAGAGGCTAGTATTTGAGATGGAATTCTAGTCCTGGGTGGCAATCATGGAGAAACTACTGGATCCCTGAGGGTTAATTATATATTGCCACCTACAATAAAGGTTGGGTGGGGGGTGAGACAAGGCTAGCCTCTTTTCCTCAGGCTTCTCGCTTGCATATTCAGCCTCTGGACCTCCTGGATCAGGGATGTTCACCCTGTTAAAGGATTTCCTATGGGCCAAAGAGAACAAGAACAAGAACAAGATCTTGCTCTATACAGATTTTATTTCCAAAATGTGACACCAGATATACAGTGCCTAGGCTTATGAATATATTTAGGAAAATACGGGAAACACTCTGGGTACCAGAAGAATTGAGACAAATGTACCTTATATGAAGTCTTTGCCTGGGACAATAGAACTTTGAGATTGTTCCAATTTAGAACAGGAGAGAATGAATTATTTTATCCTGATATGGAGATCATCAGGACTACTTGAAAGCATCATACTGATTGTACTGCATAACAAGTGGTGTTTACCACTGGAAAATGATGCCCCTCTCACTAGTGGCACAAGCAGCCATTTTTAAGATGATAGTGTTCCCAAAATGTGAATACGTACTGCAGAAGAACCCTTATCAGGTTCCAGAAAAAATTAAAGCAAACTTGGGGCACTGCTATGGAATGGCAATACATGCCAGATAGTCTTTTCACAATTTATTTAGCAGTGACCAAAACATTGGGGCACACAGATGATTACCAAGAACAAGGCGGCATGTCGGATGCATGAACACAAGAAAATACACAGGCATCACAGAGCACTAGACAAGGCAGGACTTGAGAAAGTGGCAGGCAGACAGAGGCGGCTAGCCTTGGGTCTTAGACAGAAATCCCTCATGTGCCACTTATTCACTTAGAGTCACCGTAAGTTGCACTGTCAAATATAACTTGGGGTCTTGCAACTTTAGCTGTTGCATGGGATCTAGCTGCAGTCCCCAATTCACACCTGTTTTGTGTACCTCACTATCTATTTTTGTAATTTCATTAGGGATGGGTGGAATTTGCATAGTCACACTACGCAAAACTCAGCGAAATGGTAAAAAATCTCAGCGAACATGACGAAATTATGCGAACACGCGGAATTGCTTCCTTACGATGCTTTTTTCCTGTTCGCGATCGCTGTTTGCATGCTCGGGGGGAAATATCTTGCGAACACGCATTTTGAGAATGCGAGCAAGCAAAAAATTACGCAAAGCCGCGGAACACAGAATTTTGGGCAATTTCGCGTTTTCCGCAGAACGCGAAACTACCCAAATTCTGCGAGCGGAACGGAATTTACCGCCCAGGCATAAATTTCATGCTGTTTGTATCTTGCCGGCTATCCCTTCTACATCCCTCACTTTGAAGGCTTTACCAGACTCCCTTTTCAGCTCCTCTATTGGTAACTTGTCACAATTTAGTCCATCCAGGAACAGGTAAGATGCACATTATGATTTCCATATATCTGATTTAATTGTGGTTATGAACTAGTACTTGATATCTGGGACTAGACTGTATGTTATAGGTAACCTCTACTGCCTGTGATACTGCTGACTCACCTTTTAGAGGGGACCTTCAGGTTTGAGATACAACAGTGTCTTCTGTGCTTTCTTTCTTTTACCTTCCCCTTTTTCTCCCTTGGGGACTTAGCCATGTCCTGAGGTTACCACTCAGCTGCAATCTGACTTTTGGATGCAGGAGTGGAATAACTTCAGATTTCATATTTGCTACAAGCTCGTAATCAAGATGTAGCCAGCTGCGGGTACAGTCACTGGCTGTTAAAGTCTACTTAGCAAGGAGACCACCGCTATGGGTGGCCAAGCAGCAGATGAACTCCCTCAGTTGGAGGGCTTTAGACAAAGTAACCTGATAGTATTTACAAACTTTTGAGGACCAAAATACTATTAAAACATTTCATGAACTGAAATTCGAATGTGGCCTACATAACTGCAAGATGTGCAGGTACCTATGAACAGAAAACAACATGCCAGTTATGGTATTGTCTGGAGGGCGTTCTCTACATTGACGACTAGCGCAGTGCTTTCCAATCTTTTTAGAACCACAACACAATATTTATAACAACAAAATTTCACCACCAACCCAGCTTTCATGGACATGAGCAAAATTGCTGAACGGAACAATATGGAGCTCAAGCAAGCGATTTCTTGTTCCATGGAGCAATAACCATGCCCACACAACAATGGTGGTGAGAGGGGCTAATATAACCTCAGATGCACAAGGGCCTGCAGAGCATTTGTGAGATTTCTTGAACAAGACATGCAACGTCACTCATATACAGGGAGCTGCAGGGACAGACTAAACTTAGGCACTAAGAGAACAATAGTAACATGACCTGGGTGGCCAGATAAGCAACACAGACTGGACTAAAATATTGGCGCTCACCCCAACGGTATCATACAATGCGAGTTTTAAACGAATCCAATACTACCTCCACATAGCATATACATCACACCAAAATGAGCAAATCTAATGTACCCCAATGCAAGTGTGACTTGCCCTAAATACAGCGAGAATACTGCATTTATGCATATGGTGTGGGACTGTCCAACTTCACAAAATTACTGGACTGAGGTGGCGGAGATAGCATCAATAGGACGGCGGATAACAAACTCCCAGAGCATTCCTACTACTAGGGATTCTTCACACAAAGGAAGATAGAAGCAATTATTGAATAGATTCACAGATCTGGCGATCAAACTTGGCAGACGTCAAATATTAATAGCCTGGAAGGCCGTTGGTAGCCCGAATTTTAAGAAATGGCTAGCGGAACTCCACAGATGGGACAACTATGAATGAAATGCATTACATCAAGAGGTTAACAGGGCCCAGAGCTAAATAGGGATCACTCACTGGTCGAAATACATCAACGAGGGAACCAGGCAATTATAAGGTGCCAGGCAGATGATGGGTAACACGATATGAGCACAAAAAGGTGGTGCACCCACAACACGTCCCGAGACTCCTCTAAACGCAGGCCCTCATCTATCACCCACCACAAGCAAGTATCTCAGACAATTGAACCCACCATACACACACCCACCACCATTGTCCTACATGAGCCAACGCCCAACCCCACTCCACCCACCGATTGCTAGAAGGGCTGTTAGTTGTCCTTTTTTGGTGAATGGTATCTACATGATCACACAGCACGTTTCACTTTAATGTTTAGACAAAATGTTATGGGCTGATGTGGCAGTGCCATGCGAGAACTGTGGCAAACTGGAGGAGGGAGGGAGAGACTGGGTCAGCCAGCATGTGTGCTATGAATAATGACAAAATTAAACAAAATACGTTAAAAAATAAATTTTTCTTTTAAATATCAAGTTTTACATTATCAAGATACACAGGTCTTACATGGGATTTGTTTCGGCTTCATATAATTCTTGATAAAAATCGTGAAACACCTGAACAATCTACCCTGGGTCATGCATTAGGATAACTTTCATGCTCTGAATAGCATCTATTCTGTTTCAGGATCTATTTTGTCTTATTTTTTAGTGCAAGCACCTTCCAATGGAATTGCTATATTCATAGTTCTGATCACTATTAAATAGTGTACTTCATTGCAAGTTCATTAGTATAGATATTGTGGACACTTATGTTTATACTGCAATGTTTGTAAAAGCTGCTCCATAGGATGTTTATTAATGGTAGCTGTAATATGCCTGGCTTCTAGATCAGCTATTTCTACATAGAGTTTGCCAATCTGATTGAACACCAGCTTTTGTTTTCTGATGGTATAGCTTAATGTTGCCCATCAAACACCTGCCTTTAATTGACCTCACATTGACATTAAATGTAAAAAAAAATCAGGTCTCCACGGCTCCATATATTTAATATATTCTGAATCTAACAAAAGAGCTTTGTCAAACGTCTAGTTAAAAGTTGTTCTCTGCATGGCCCCTTACGTTCTAATACCAATGGGTTATGTTCTGAAAACACCTTAGGGTATTTCTGCATCGAGACATTATGTATAATATTTGCTAATCCCAAAACAAATGTATTAATTAAACATAGAAGGATGCTTTTCCAGGCTGGCAGAGAATAGATTACGGATGAATTACAGTGTGGGACCACTTTGTTTCTGCAGCCAAGCACTGTCCTCTGCCCACTCCTAAGGGGCACAAACACTACTCGAGTAGGGTCGGTTTTCAGATGTCCTGTACCGTAGCAGGTATGGTTGACAATATTGGGCACATTTATTTAATACACACCTTTATTCCTAATCAGGTGTGGGGCGTCATCTATTTTGGTCCTGATGAATTGCCTAAGTCCAGTTGGGCCACAATGCCAAGAAACATGTTGACCCTACTTCACATAGTTTAACCTGTCGAGGGTCATTAGTCCCTAAAACAGCATTTGTTTTTACTTGTCATGGGGATCACCTTGTTAAAACCATCTTTGGTACCCCTTAGACATTTTTAACCACTCACTGCCGCACCAGACACACACGGTATCCTCACTTGCACTCATCATTACGGCAATCACATCAGAAGACCTCCGACAAAGACGCCTCAAGGGGCCAGTTGACATTGCAGCGCAAGTCCAACAAGGAGCAGCCCAATGATGAAGAATGATACCTTTCTGGGTGTGTGAGGGCATTCACTTTTGATCAATCAGATTCCCTGATCCAGCTGACCAGCCCAGACTGACAGCTTCTCCTCCACCCATTTCCTTTCCTTGGAGGAACACCATCCTTCGATGTTTAATCGTTACATTTAAGGCTCCTAGTCCGTCCCTTTGTTCATTAAAAAAAACTATTGTCATACACTTTTTACGGGGATGTGATTTGAATGTAAATCCCATATATATGGGGTGTAGTCTAATCTAGGAATCCACTAAGCCATGAATCAGCATAAGTCTATTGATAGCATACCTGACCGTTGTTTTTGCACCATGTAGCTTTGTAGCAACTTTTCATTATCAAGACTACAATTAAAATCACTGCAGATTAGTGGCGCTAGAAATTCACATATCTCAATGTCGTACATATTTTGGCCTTAAACTGAACATACGGTAAGGGATGTCATTCCAGTCATGTTTTCTCATCTTACAATGTGGTCAGTGGCTTTTTTCAAAATATTACATCGATTTCCCTTTCTTTGATTGTTACACCACAAGTTGGGGCTTGTGTAGTGCAAACGATAACTAAGACCATCTAGCCATTATAGGGAAAAGAAGGTGGATACCTAGCTTGAAGTTAAGGAGCTCTTCTGCCCACTATTGATCCTGCCAGCATAGGAGCGAGAAACTACGTATGAAAGATGACCTATATCTGTGATTGGTATCTGCTTCATTTTCTGCCTTGTAGCCAGTGTAAAATTTGTGCTGCACAGCGGATAAGACTTACGATTTGAGCAATCAATGAACATGGTGCCAAAAGTAGCCAACATGTACCATGGTGCTGGTGGTTCAGGCGGAACTCTTTTTGGGCAATAGTGACATGACAGAGGGGTAGCTTCCCCCAGAGTATCAAGTGGTGTCAGCTATGCTCATCTGAAGAAGACTACTGCAAGCTTCTTCATGACTCCAGAATACCTCGAAGCCTGCGAGGACCAGGTGGCCCAAGAGATCCTGCAGACACAGACTCAGATGCTGGATCACCCAGGGTGCCACTGTGGCCTAAGAACAAAAGATGATGATAAGCAAGAGAAACATCACCCCCAACACTGCCATCAACTAAATTCTTGACTGCGGATGCATACAACTACTGAGAATAGAGCGCAGAAGACAGCAGAAGATGCATTACAGACGGTAACCCAAGTTAATTTAAATTTACTTATCATGCATGATTTGTTACTACAAGAACTCAGATAAAAAAACTGCACATTAAGCAAAAACAATATAGCACCACGTATAAAATGTATTATGGGAGTGGTAGTATTAACAGAAGAATTGAAATGGAAACTAGGGGAACATAAAACATAAGCTATAGCCGCAAGGAAAAGTGATTCTATATGTGCAGAAAGGAGCTGAATCTGATGATCAAATAAATGATCAATCATAGATAAAATCGCAAACAACCACACTTTGGTAGAGCAAATTTAAAGTGATAAAAGCAGTTATGATTCTGTAGCATACACTAAACCAAATCGTTTGCTGCAGAACAACAGCGTTTCAAACACCAAATTAACTGCAGAGATACAGGAAGAATACAACAGTTAGCACAAGAAAGCATAATCTGACCGAGCAAATTTTCCACACGCAGACTGATCATCCGAATTATCAGAGAACAGCAACATTGAAGACACAAATAATATGTAATTTCCTCCTTCAAGAGCCTCAATAAACCATAAATCTCTGCTTCCTCTACAATGAAAAGTCCTTCTTTGGTTTTTTTTGCAGGCATGATGGTGGGAGAATACCAACGAAGGACTTCAGGTAAGTCCTCCTTTGGGTCACATTTACCTCCCTAAAGTTGATAATCCTCAGATGTCTCCCTCTCCAGGCCTACCTAACAAATAAGGCAATGGCTTAGATACGGGGAGAATGTTCTCTATCGGCACTGTATATTCTGGGATCACATAGCATGTGAGTGGAGCAAAGATCCATGAACCGGAAAAAAACGGAAAAAGCCATAATCATGTCTATGTTAGCTATCTCCTTTATGATGAGCTTTTGTTGTGCTTGGTCACAGTGTCCATTTACTCTACCTTTTACAACGGAGGATGTAGATGGTGGTCTTGATGTTCCAATTGTGCTTGTCTTGGACTATGTTGCCTAAGAGGCAAGGGATAGGAGGTGAGTGTAGTCTGTGTTTAAGGAAGTTAGCTACCCTAAAGCACAAAGGTACCAACAATTTGATGTGTTTGAAGTTGGTCATCATTTCTTAAGCAAAACACAACTATTTTACCTGGCCACGTATATTTTATTTTCAGGCATATTTAACTAATAATAAAGACAGGGGGAACAATAAAATAGGTCTAGCCAATTAAAAAAACACTTTTAGAACAGTGCTTAGCAATCCCAAATAATCCTGAGTATATTACCCTGATGTGCAAGCTCTTGTCCCCAGATTTTTCTTTCTGCTCTTAAACCATCTATCACAGATTCTTGGGCAGTTAGCTGTGAAATAAGTTTAGCCTTGTCTTGCTTGAGTAGTTCAATTTGAAGTGCCTTTCGTTTTTCTTCGTCCGCTGTATCCTCAAGTGCTCGAAGTTTTTTCTTAATTCAACAAAAGAACAAAAGAAACAAATGATAGATAAGTATGAACTATTTTTAACAAAATACAAGATGCATTTTAATGAAAAGGCAGTGGGGTAAAGATGTTCTATAGAACATATAATTTTCTTCTACTTAAATGTTGCTAACCAACAATAATAAGCAGCACCATCAATCGTGACTTTAATCTACATGAATAACAATGTATGCATAGAAACACCCAACTTGTTTGCTCTTTTAGTCCATTTCTTGATGTTAATGGTACACTAAACAAACAAGTTACTAATCTTGGCTAACGCCTAATCTGGTGGACACTATCTCGCCGCAGTTTCCTTGTCTTTGAATATCCCCAGGAGTCAGACTGGATCCGGAGGATTTTCGAGCAGTACCCTAGCGCGCACGTAGGAGGCATTGTTCAGTTACATGTCAGCGTTGTCCACACTGGAAGTGACATGCGCGGTACCTATATAGGCGCCAACTCGGCACACTAACTTCAGCTACTTTTGTGACTTTCCACGCTAGGAGTGCAGAGCCACAATGAGAACTGACCACTGGTGTGGAAAAGACTAAGGCCCTGAAAAGGGTGTTCCCATACCTCAACCGGTTCGCAAAGTGGGGAGGATGGAAGGGTCGGTATGAAATATGAAGCTAGATCAAGCCCCTATCATGTAAGGCATTACTGAAGGTAAGTAACTTGTTCATGATAGAGACCTCTTGCTGCAGATTCCTTACCTTTGAATAGATGCCCAAGCAATACCTCCCTGGAGGTGGGTCAGCGAATCTAATTAAGTCAATAAGTCCTGCAGGCCAGAAAGGGCGAAGTGCCCATCACGATGGACCCGACTGCCCAGGCAGTAATGTTTTATAAACGTGTGTAGGGACGTCCATGTCGCTGCCTCACAGATATCCAGGAAAGGAACGCTGTGCGTTAACGCAGTGGTCAAAGCCTTGGCTCTGGTAGAGTGAGCCCACAAGCTCTCAGGGGGTTGTTTCTTGGCCAATGTGTAGCAGATCTTAATGCACAGGACAATCCTTCATGAGATGGTTCTTTTCTGTACAGCCTTCCCTTTCTTTGCCCCCACATAACCAACGAACGGTTGATTGTGCACCAGGAACTCTCTTGTGTGGTCAAGGTAGAACGACAAAGCTCTGTTTGGGTCCAGGCAGTGGAGTCTCTCCTCTTTTTTGAAGGGATGAGGTGGAGCAAAGAAGCTAGCCAGGGTGATGTTCTGGCCTACATAGAAAGGGGTGATCATTTTTGGCAGAAAGGAGGCACTTGTCTGAAGAACCAGTTGTCTTGGTAAAAGGTGGTATAAAGGAGGGTGACTTAGTGCACTTGCAGTTTGCTGACCCTCCTGGCCGATTATATGGCCACTAAAAATGGCAGTTTTGATAGTCTGCAGCGTAAGAGAGCAATTGTGTAGTAGCTCGTATGGTGCACACGCAAAAAGGTCAGAACCAGGTTGAGGTCCCACTGAAGCATGATAAAAGTCTTAGGTGGTAACATATGTTGTAGGTCTTTAAGGAACCTTGCCGCAACAGGTGGCTTTAAAAAGTAAAAGCTGGTCTGGCAACCGAAAAAAGCGCAGAAATGGCAGACAGGTAATCCTTAACTTTGCCCAAAGCAGAGACCTGCTGGGCTAAAGACAGAACAAACAATAGAACTTGAGAGGGGTGCAAATAAGGGCGTTGATATTGTGGGAGGCACATAATAATACAATTTTTCCCCAACTGCAGGTGTATTCAGTCGTGGTCGAGGGACGCCAGGCTGCCAAAATAACCTCAGACTTCGGGAGGAAGGTCAAAGCTGTCCACTGTCGCTGTTTAATCTCCATGCATGTAGGTGAAGAGTTCACAGGTGTGGGTGCAGAACCCTGCCCTGTTGTTGCGACAGAATATCCTCCCAAAGTGGTAGCTTGACGGATGACCGATGGTCATGCTCAACAGCTAGGAATACCAGACTCACAGTGTCCAATCCAAAGCCACAAGAATGACTTGGGCCTGGTCATTTCTGATCTTCTTGAGAATTCTGGGCAGTAGTGGTATTGGCGGAAAGGCGTACTGGAGGCCGGAGCTCTACTCATACGAAAAGCACCTATGAGCGAGGGTCGCCTTGGAAACTCCAAGGTGCAGAACTGCTGACATTGCACGTTCTAGGCAGTGGCGAACAGATTTAACCAAGGTTCTCCCCACTGCTGAAAGAGACCTTGCACCACCTCCAGGTGGAGACACCATTTGCGATCCAGTAGGCATCTCCGGCAGAGTTAATCCACCCTGATGTTCAGAGAGCCTGCCAGGTGTTGAATGCCCAGAGAAATGTCCTGATGTTCCAGTCATGCCAAGAGGCACAGGCCTCTTGACAGAGGGTCCCCGACCCCACCCTGCACTGTTTGTTGTAGTACCGCATGGCAGTGGTGTTGTCTGTAAAGACCTGCACCAGCCTTTCCTTGATTGCAGGAAGAAAGGCTCTTAATGGCAAGCGGATCGCCTGAAGTTCCAAAAGGTTTATGTGAAGATTAGACTCTGCCAGAGACGAAAGTCCTCTGAACTCCGCCCCTCTACATGGCTACCTCAGTCCAGAAATGACGCATCTGCCACTACAGTCAGCTTTGGCTGGTAAATGGAGAGGGGTCTGTCACCGACCCAATCACGGTTCGTTAGCCACCACTGCGGGTCTTTTGCCGTTCCTCCTAGATCTGGACCATGTGGGAGAGATTCCCCTAATGCTGCATCTACGGGACCTTCAGTTCCCACTGCAGAGTCTGCATATGCCAGCTGGAATGCGTCACCAGCAGGATGCAGGAGGCCATGAGGCCCCACATCCTCTGAGTCAGTCTCACCGAAATCCAGGACAGAGGCTGAAACATCGGTATCTTTTTTTTAATTTAAAGTTTTAAACATCTTTTTATTGAATTTTCCCTGCTAGTCTGTCAAAGAGAGGAGGAGGGGGGGATGGGGGAATAGAGAGGGGCAGCTTATTATAGTGTGACGGCACCAGTCACGGCAGGGGACTGCGAGTCTCGTTCCACAGCCTCTGGGTGCGTGAGGTGTTTGAGGAGTTCACCCCAGGCCTGTGCAATCGGATATTTGCGCAACCCCGCAGTTTCCTCCTTATGTAGCGTAGTGCTCTCAGATTGCGCCCATACTGTAAAGGACTTCTCCCAGCTAGCTGGCACTGGTGGGTCAGCGTGTTTCCATCGTTTCGTGATGAGGCGTTTTGCCGTTATCAAGCCCAGGTCTATGAATCTGGATGCTAATCTATTCTTTTTTGTCCGTGTGTGCAGCCCCAGGATATAGGTTTTCCAGGTAAACGGCAAGAGGACCGTGGTGCAGTTTGCCAATGCGTCCACCACTGTGTGCCAGTAGGATCAACCACAACATGTGCAGCAGATCAGCGTCAATTAGGGGACACCGGGGGCAAACAGAGGTGTCAAGGTGGAAGTAGTCATTAATCTCATCAGGGGAAAGGTACGCTTAATGAATTATGCATGTCTGAATGAGTTTGAATCATGAGTTGCGTGGTATGTAAGTGGATCCAGCCACAATTGTCTCCCACTCCTTATCAGCCCACAAACGTCCTCTGTCGGCAGCGCACTTCTCGCGTAGTCTTTTCAGTGGCTTCAGTGTGTGTGTCAGGAGAGCCTCTGTCAGCCAGTGTACCACGTGTGAGCCCTCTCCCATCACATGCAGGTATTGTACAAGGAAATGCGTTTGGGGCTCAGTGGTGATGCCTCCCCAGGTCGCGTCAGGGTGTGCACTATTGCCGCATGTAAGAGGAAGTGGCCGGTAGGGATGTCATTTTCCATGGATAGAGTGTCAAACGTGAGAAGGGTGTCCTCCGCGTATAAATCACCCACCACGTCTAGGCCCGCCTCATGCCACCCTTGTAATTCAGAGTCAGACACTTTACCCTTGCCTCTGGGAGTTCCTAATAATGGTAACAGTGGAGCATAAGGAGGCGTGTCGTGTGCCAGATGCAGGCTTCTCCTGAAGCACTTGTGAACCAGCGATACGTAGATCTGGGACGGGCAGGAGAGGCGATTTATAGGGTGAAAAAAGTAATACAGCTGGGACTGTGGCCATGGCAGTGTTGTGGTCGCAGTATCCGTCATTCCACACCCACTCATCCATTTTGACACCCATTGCAGCTGGGAAGCCAGATAATACAATTCCATGTTCGGGACTGCAAGACCGCCGCTGCACGAGGGCGCATATAGTTTGCTTAGTGCTATTCGAGGCCTGCCTTTGTTCCACATCAAATCACGAAGGATGGCCTCCATGCTCCAGAAAATCTTAACTGGGCTTGTGCTCTGATTGCACAAAGAAGTGTGGCTCAATGGTTAGAGCGGCAGACCCTGATGCAGAGGTCTGGCCCGGGACCAGGGTTCAATTCCTGCCTCGGCGGGTCTTGGGCTCAATTTCCTCGGACCTGATTCTAATCATGGGTCCCACTCTGCAACTCTGGGCAATAGCTTGCTTAATCTCCACAATGGCCCCAACAGCCCTGGGATGCCTGGCTTCACCTTGGGGGTGCCCAGGAGTGGACATTTCACAGGGAAAAGCCAGGAAGGGTTTCACAGCGGTATGCATTACAGCGCCAGGACATCCATGGGTATTAGTGCGCTTTACAAGTCCAAATTACAAATTACAATTACATTGCCATTATGGCTCGTACCAAATTGCCCTCTAAGATGTCTGTGGGAGATGTATATATATATCTCTCTAAGTACCTGAACATGGATGGATATCAAGTCAACGTGGCTCCCTTGATAATAATAGGTGTATCAGTCACCCCATTGACAACAGAATAAACTCCAGATTTCGACCAGTTATCTTTGAGCCCTGACAGTCGTTCAAATTGTCGGAAGATGTCCGTTATGACCGGTGGGATAGTCCGCAGGTCTCTAACATACAATAATAGGTCATCCGCGTAAAGCGAGACAGTGTGTAGCCTGTCACCTAGCTGTAGACCCCAATCACCACCACTGGCCCGAGCAATGCTGCCAGGGGTTCCATAGCTAGGAAAAAGAGTTGTGGGGACAGCAGACATCCTTGCCTTGTCCCTCGTCTAATTCTCAAGGCGTCGGAAATTAGCTTCCCCATCTTGACCCGTACCATAGGGCGTCTATAAAGGAGGCCAACCATCTGGATGTAATCGTCCCCCAGCTCGTATTTGCGCAAGACCGCCGCAAGATAAGGCCATTCTAGGGAATCAAAAGCTTTCTCCAAATCGAGAACTAGGCATCCGGATCGCGGCCAGTCATGGGGGCATACGTGTGCACGTGGAATAACCGTCGTATGTTGACGGAGGTGCTTCTGGTAGGGACAAAACTGTTCCTGTCGGGGTGAATCAGTCTTTACCAGTGGAGCTAAGCGTTTGGCCAGCACAGATGAAAATATTTTGTAATCTGTATTGAGGAGTGCCAAGGGCTATAGGTACAAACGGGGGTGGTGATGGACGGAGCATCTGAACCAATCAAACACTCACACCCAGTCAACAGATCTGGGTTTAATCCATCACCGTTCTTTAGCCCACTCTGCCACCCCAGATCAGACATGGGCATATGCAAATCAGTCTGACCCTGTGCCTCATGGGAACAGTCCAGCCCGAACTGCCAAGCCATGCCTTCCCTGGACCGGAATCAAGCTTCCTAGGACCGGTTTCTGGCATTTCAGCAGTCTTCAGCCAGGCTTGCTTGAATCCAGTGGCAAAGTGAGCAAGGGCCTCAACGTCTGAGCATACCCTGCTAACTTACGGCGAACAAAACGGTACAAAAGGGGGTGGTGATGGACGGAGCGTCTGAACCAATCAAACACTCACACCCAGTCAACAGATCTGGGTTTAATCCATCACCGTTCTTTAGCCCACTCTGCCACCCCAGTTCAGACATGGCCATATGCAAATTAGTCTGACCCTGTGCCTCATGGGAACAGTCCAGCCCGAAATGCCAAGCCATGCCTTCCCTGGACCGGAATCAAGCTTCCTAGGACCGGTTTCTGGCATTTAAGCGGTCTTCAGCAAAGGCTTGCTTGAATCCAGTGGCAAAGTGAGCAAGGGACTCAACGTCTGAGCATACCCTGCCAACTTATGGAGAACAAAGCGGTACAAAAGGGGGTGGTGATGGACGGAGCATCTGAACCAATCAAACACTCACACCCAGTCAACAGATCTGGGTTTAATCCATCACCGTTCTTTAGCCCACTCTGCCACCCCAGTTCAGACATGGCCATATGCAAATCAGTCTGACCCTGTGCCTCATGGGAACAGTCTAAGGGCTATAGGAGCCCAGGAGTTGAGGGTCTCGACCCGGCTTAAGTAAGTAGACAAGGGTCGCCTCATTTTGTGTAGTCGTGAGCGAGGAGTCTTTTATGGCGGTTGTGTACAGAGTCAGTAGCTGCGAAAGCAAGATGTCTGAATATGCCTTATAAAATTCAGCGGGCAAGCCGTCAGGGCCCGGTGATTTGCCATTAGATAGCGAAAAAATGCTGTCACGTATTTCCTCCTGCAAGAGGGGAGCATTAATCTCTTCTTGTTGCTCGGGGTGGGCTACGGTAACTCGACTCCTGTCAGGAAGGACTGAAGCTCAGCGGGTGTGGATTGCGCTTGGGATAGATATAACTGAGCGTAGTGAGAAGTAAACTCGTCATGAATAGCTGCCTGGGTGTACACCACAGTACCCTGCGGAGTATGCACGGATGTGATCGGCGGAGTCAGAAGATCAGAAGAGTAGCTTGTCTGCCTTGTCACCCTGGTGGTGAGTTTTCACAGCGTGTACCGCATAGTTTAAACAGCGTAACCTATCCAGAAGCCGGGAGTGTTCCTCTCACACGTCAGACAGGGTGTCTGTGGCATCCATGTCCTGCCCCGTTCAAGTGTAGCTAAGCGCTTTTCTATTCTGAGCAATTTCTTCTCCAGCTGCTTGCGCATACCCCCTTGTGTGTGTGGGCAGTGGCCACGCATCACCACCTTGAAAGCATTCCACTCTATATGAGCGGCGGATGCTGTGCCTGCATTGTCATCAAAATGTTGCAATGGCGGTGGCCAAGGAGCCACGGAAAGGCGCATCTAATAAAACAACAGGCTGCAGCCGCCAGGTGGCGATTGGGGGTCGGGCGTCTGCCCACTGCAGGTCTAGGATGTGGGGGTTGTGGTCTGAGTGGGTTCGGCCCAAATAATGTGCTGAGACTACATAAGGCAACAAGGCGGGAGACGTCATAAAGCGGTTAAGGCGAACATGCAGCCTGTGGGCCTCCCCGATTGATAGGAGTATACTCTGTCAGTCGGGTGTGAGTGTCTCCATGCATCAATCAGGTTCCACTGTGACGCCCAGCCGGCTAGAGCCCTCATGGCGTGTGCTGTGCTCATACCTGGGAGGGGAGGGAACAACCTGTCCAGTCCTGCATCTAATACACTATTGTAATCACCCCGTAGCAGCATAGGGAAATCATGCCAGGGTGCTAGAATTTGTGAGATATGATCAAGGAACACCCCTTGTTACGTGTTAGGGGCATACAGCGAGGCAAGCACTACATGCCTGTCGTCTAATTGTATTGTATGTATTTTATGGCATATTTATATAGCGCAAAACTGTCACCCAAAGGGTATCCTGGCGCTTGACTTAACCAGCCATACGCAATGTTATGCTGCCTCAATCTTTACGCTATCCTGGGAAGAGGTGTGTTTTTAAACCTTTTTTGAAGGAGGGAAGATCCTCCTTGCTTCTTAAGGGCAAGGGTAGAGCATACCACAGTTTAGCTGTGGCGAATCTGAAGGAGCGTCCGCCCATCCGAGTCCTCACAATTTTAGGGATTACCACCAGACAAGCTGATGAAGAACGAAGGGGTCTGGTAGGAATATACCAGGAGAACATCGTCTGCAACGAAGACGGCCCCTGGCCATGGAGGGCCCTAAAAACAAGACATAGAGCTTTAAAATCAATCCGCTGGACAATTGGCAGCCAGTGGAGATCCATAAGCGCCAAGGAAGAGGAATCAAAACGCCGTCTAGACAGAGCCAGCTTAGCAGCCATATTCTGCACTCGCTGCAGTTTACCCACTAGGATAGCTGGCGCACCCAGAAGTAGCGCGTTGCAGTAATCCAGCCTGCTTAAGATGATACTACGCACTACCTCTGGGCGGGCATGGACCGGGAGGAAGGAAAGAATCTTCCACAATGTTCGGAGCAGCATCATACATGTTGCCATGGTTTTATTGACAAACGCGTCTAGCTGTAGATTAGATTCGAACATCACACCCAGATTCCGAGTTGAAGCTGCCGCTGCCCCAGTGCCCTGGGAGGAAGAAGGCCAAAAGTCCGGTGGCAGAGGCCGGGGAATGCGATCCATTGAGCAGTGCAGAACCTCGGGTTTTGAGCTGTTAAATTGCAGGGAGTTCAAACTCAGCCATTCTGCGGTAGCTGTCATGCAGCGATGGAACGTCTCCTGCGACACAGCATCCCTACCCTCAAACGAGAAGATAAGTTGCGTGTCATCGGCATAATTGATGACCGCAATGCCAAAGGACTTAATCAATCTGACCAGGGGACGGAGGTATAGATTAAATAGAATAGGGCTAATGGCCGACCCTTGAGGTACGCCCTGCCCCACTTTCTTGATGTCAGAACGGTAGGGCGGCAAGGCTACCACCTGGTGTCTATTACCAAGGTAAGAGACCAACCAATCCAGGGCCAGGCCAGATACCCCAATCTCCTCTAGTCTCGTGGCCAGAATGGCATGGCTGACCATGTCGAACGCGGCCGACATGTCGAGCAGCACTAAAAAGGCTGCTCGACCAAGGTCGACACGCGAACGAAGGTCAGCCAAAGCGGTCACCAATGCAGACTCAGTACCGTGGGCTGGCCTAAAACCAAACTGAGCCTCGTCCAAGCAGATGTTAGTCTCTATAAAGCTGGACAGATGTTTTGTCGCCAGTTTCTCCAAGATCTTAATTGGCAAAGGAAGCAGTGAAATAGGCCTGAATGTGAATAGGTGAATAGGTACCGTGCGCCACCACATATCTGCCTTCAGTGTTTATTTTGACATCCGTAACTTTGAAAGGGACCCTCGGTCTGACCCATATTAATGTTCCTCGCGCAAACGCTGAGTAGCCTGTGGCGTACAGCTTACCCCGCCATCGGCGATGTAGGTGTGGCAGCTCAGTTTTGGACAAATGGGTCTCTTGCAACAGCAATATCTGTATAAGGTGTCGCTAGAGATAAGAGTATATTTGATAGCGTCGTGATGGAGTGTGCATGCCCCGCACGTTCCATGTGCCTATTTTAACGGAGGCCATAGTGTGTGAAGAATGTGAGCAGAAGAAAGAGCACATAAACAAGTAGACTTCGCAAGCAATGAGTGTGGCCGCATTATTGGCTCCTCTAGCCCTATAGCCCTAAGTGGTTGAAAATTAAGCTTCCACACGTTAGATGGCGAAGCAAACAGTTCAAAAAGAGTAAGTAATACCAAAAGGGCGATTTTGCAACAGGCCATCGTCCAAACCTTGTACCAAGACAACATTCACACAATGACTAAGGGGGGGGGTGCGCTAAACACTTGTAATGAACAAAGGATATGCAAGTATCTTGAAAAAATCTCAGGAGCTCCCCGACTGTCAGCCAGTCGTAAAGGGGCGATCGTCGCGCCGAGCGATATCTCAGCCCGGTGATCCATGCTGACTCAGGGATAACGAGTGAGTGTGCAGTCCTGTGTACTCTCTACCATTCCTATGTGACTCTTAGAGTATATCCATCCGTAGCCCTTCCCTATGTATATAGAGATAACTCTAATCACCAGTCTCTTCTTTGTGTGACTTTACATCTTGTACATTTGCAACTTTTTCTGTTTGTATCTTTTATGTAACGCATGTAATCCTTAGTCCTTATGTTTTGCAACTGGTTCTTATGTAAAGCACTCTGACACCTTCGGGTAAAGTTTGCGCTATATAAAATCGCATTAAATAAAATTAAAATAAAAAAGGAACGAGAGGAGCCCCAGGACCATCGTAGGAGCAGAGTTCAAGACACAGCCAAGCTGCAACTGTGTCGAAGATCCCAGGGACTGCAGCACTAGACAGTGCAAGGTAGGGCAGGCCGTGTCCGCTGGCCCCAACAGATGACAAAGGCGTGTCGCATAAGCGATGATCTAATACAACTTGTTAGACAATGTTGTCGGACGTTTGTGCAGTGACGTTAAGCAGTTCATAAGAGGCCTGCTGGACGTCGGAGTAATCATTGTCACTGATCTGGTCCCGGTCCTGATGGCTGGAGACAGAGGCGTGGTCGTCCAGTTGAGAGCCTGTGATGTCCGCAGTGGCCAGGAATACCTCACAGCGCTCCCTCAGCGCTTGGCTCCGGTCTGGTCCAGCAGACTGGGAGGTCTGAGAGTGCCTCCGCCGTCTGCCAGTACAGCGGCGGTGGGAGGACGCATTGCGTGACTGTTGTTGCGGGCCAGAGGGCGCAGCTTCAGGATTTGCGGAGGCATAAGAATCCATCCATTCTGCCGCTTGTTGTGGGGTTTGGAAGAAATGAGTCTTCCCATTGGCAACTACATGAAGACGTGCTGGGAACAGGAAAGAGTACTGCAGATTGTGTTGTCTAAGGCGTTTTTTGACTGCCATGTAGGAGTACCTCTGTTTTTGGACCTGTATTGTGTAGTCTGGAAAGAACATTATTTTATGATTATCAACCTGAATGTCCCATAGTTTTCTCATTTCCTGCAATATGGCATCTCTGGCCCTGTAATTGAGGAGGCAGATCAAGAACGGTCAGGGGTTGGAGCCCGTTGGCAACAGCCTCGCAGGCATCTTGTGCACCCACTCCACTATGAAATGAGATGAGCGAGTGCCTTCAGGTAGCAGAGAACGGAGCCAGGTCTCGGTGTACACACCCGGATCTTTCCCCTCCTGGCCCTCCGGCAGGCCCACCAGGTGCACATTGTTGCGTCTTGTCCGCCCTTCGGCATCCTCGACCCTGTCCTCCAGGAACTCGACGCGGTTGAGCAGATTTTGTATATGCTGGTCTGCGGCTACAACCTGCAGAGCGACGTCAGCTTCTGTGGCAGAGGTGAGGTCCGCTAGTTTGCGGTGATCTGCGCGCAAATGTGTAAGGTCTATGGCCACCTTGTCAATTTTATTTTCTAAGGAAGTGCGCACTTGTTGCAGGGTCTCGCCCAGGTTCTCGACTGCCGCCAAAACTGCATCCAATTTGCCAGAGGTGGAGTCCGTGGCAGTTTGCGTCGCCATCTTGCTTGATTTACTGCTGAAGGACAGAGGCGAGGTTAGGGTACGTCCTGCACTCACCTTAGCACGAGTGCCGTGGGACATGTGGCTGGGGCCTCAGTTGCGTGGCGTCCACTGGTACAATCCGGTCACGGACCAAGAGCACCGGCTCAGCACGGAAGAAGCCGTCACGCCAGGGCAGGCACTGCAGGGAGCAGAGGCCGGCACGCAGCACACCAGGAGATCCCCATCACAGGGTGGCGGGGCCGGCGGGAAGCAGCCAGCGGAAGAGCGTGGTGCTAGGGGTTGAAGTGCAGCTCGGCGTGGTGCATAAGGGGTGTAGAGTCCTGCCACTGGAACCAGTATCTCAGAGGTGGGGGCTCTACCTGCACTGCAACGCCAGGAGAAGAGTGGCCTCTGCTTCAGTTACAGGGGTCGTGCCAAATGTCAGAGCCGCCGAGACAAGACATCCACCGGTCAAACACAGAAGGGCGCGGGTGTGGAGCGTGCGTTGCACCACTTACCAGTGGCATTCAGATAGTAGATCCTCTTCGCCACACCCGGGTGCCCCCGTCGGGGATGCAGCAGTGAACGGATAACAGAGCAGAGCCGCAGTCACAATCCAGCAGCCCAACTGAGAATAGCAGCGCAGGTGGGAGTGGAGCTGTGGGGCAGCTGTGTGTGGCATCCAGAACAGCAGAAGCACCACAGTGTTACCCCAGCATGCAGGACCAGAAGAAGATTGCTGGTAGCGCCCCAACCCGACCACTAGAGC
This sequence comes from Lissotriton helveticus, assembly GCF_964261635.1. NCBI lineage: Eukaryota > Metazoa > Chordata > Amphibia > Caudata > Salamandridae > Lissotriton > Lissotriton helveticus. The sequence goes on from NC_136063.1 coordinate 496,237,536, forward strand.
CACAACACCCAGGACCAAATGGGCAGAGCTCGATAGAGGCCAGGGGGGTGACTGGGGGGCCACCCAGGAATGTCCAGAGTCACTAGGGTCCACCATGACTCGCTGCCGGCCCTCCACAGTACAATGTCCCCACTGTCACCGGGCCTCCAGCTCGCAGCGAGGTCAGTTCAGTAGAGCACAGTCCGTCAAGGGGCCCACTTACCCGAGCCTGGGATTTCAGCAGGCACACTCCGAAAGTAGGGTGCGATTCACGAAGTCAGCCCCTCTGGGTCGGGCGTCAGTGCACGGTCGCCAGGCCGTCGCGCGGACACACCAGGGGTCAATGCCAGGAGCCAAGGCACGCCGGTTATCCAGTCCAGCGGGGCAGACATCTAGGGCACGGTTCCCACTCCTCCGCTCAGCGTGGCCCGAGTCTCACTCCCGGCAGCACCGTGAAAGCAGCTGCGCCACTCGGCGGGGCCTGGTGGGCGGAGTTCAGCCTCGGACTCGCGTAGCCGGCGGCTCCGATGAGTTGGGAGCGCGCCCCGCCGATCACAGGGCTCAGAGTCTTGGGCACGGTCAGCAGTCCCCGATTTTCGGGGAAACTCGCCTCCGGGACGCTGTAGGCATCCAGGCACGTCTCTGCTTGTCAGGAGCCACAGCAGGTCAGCATTGGGCAGATAAATGTGGCCGTGTATGGGGAGCTCCAGGCGGAGCTCTACCCGAGCACGTCTGCCATCTTTGCCAGCTTAGCCACGCGCCCCCTGAAACGCGCCCCCCTGAAAAGTCGATATCTTAGCATGAATATCCTAGACTTGCCACTCGGGAGGATAGGCCCGAAACTGCACCGTGTCCATAAAAGTGCAGATGAAGAGGAGCGTCTGAGAGGGAGCCAGGTATGACTTCTGCATGTTGATAGTGAACCCCAGTGAGAGCAGGAGGTTCACTGTAGTCTGAAGGCGAGTGAAGACTGCCTGGGGTGAGCCGGACTTGAATAACCAGTCATTGAGGTAGAGGAAGAATTAAATCCCTGATCTCGGCAGGTGAACTGTGACTACCGCCATCACATTGGTGAACACCGAGGGGCACTGATAAGGCTGAAGGGGAGCACAGTGAACTGAAAGTGCTTGTGGCCCACCATGAACCAGAGATACCGTCTGTGGTCTGGCAGGACGTGGATGCGAAAACAAGCATACTGCAAGTCCAACGCTACCATCCAGTCTCGCAGATCCAGGGCAGACTAAACTTGGGCGAGCGAGAGCATTCTGAATTTCTCTTTCAAGAGGAGGTTGAGAAGCTGCAGATATAGAATAGGACGAAATCCTCCGTCCTTTGACACCAGAAGGTTGCAGCAATAGCAACCACAACCTACTTCTGATGCAGGCTCTCTACGTCTCCCTTGGCCAAGAGAGCTTGCACTTCTTAACAGAGCAAGGAATGATGGTCCTCCGTCAGCCAATAATAAGTGGGTGGGATGGGTGAAGCGGGTATCACAAAGGAAAGGGCGAAGCTACTTTAGACTATCTGTAGTACAAATCGGCCTGATGTTACTGACAACCAGTGGGGGAGGGGATGGAATATCCTCCCTAATACTGGGTGCCTGTGATGGCCGACAAAATAAGGTTTGGAAGCCGGGGGGATGAGGGGCTTGTTGGTGGACTGACCTGACCACTGGCTTCATGTCCCACATGATCTGTGGGACTAGAGCCCTTGGCTGGGGCGCCTACTGGCTGTGGTAGCTGAGAGGCTATGGGTGCAGCTTAAGACCCCTTCCATAGCTCCAAAAAGGGGGGAATCTGGAGTGGAGTTGATCAGGGGCCACAGACCAGCCCAAGGACCTGGATGTAAGCTCTGCTATCCTTTAAATGCTACAGCGATGAATAAGCCTGGTCTCCAAATAGGCGAGAGCCATCAAAGTGCATGTTCATGAGGAAATCCTGGACATTCCCTGAAAAACCAGATGTTCTCTGCTAGGCGTGCTCCGCAAGGTCACAAACTATGAAATCGCTCTATATAGCGAGTCGGTTGTGTCAAGACCACACCTGATTGAGAACTTTGCTGCTTCTCTTCCGTTGGCAACTGCCTTAGAGTGTATGGACCATAGACAGCCAAATCCCATAGTGTATGGGACTAACGGTTCAATAGGCACATGGTGTTCACTCACGGCAGTGCAAGGCTGATGGAAGAGAACATTTACTTACCGCAGGTGTCCAGTCTCTTGGAATCCCTATTTGGTGTGGTAGGGAACGCTCCAGGGTGAATGCGGAACAAGGAGGCTTGGAAAAAAAAGCTCTCTGGGGTGGGATGCTGGGTAAGGAAACTGGGTTCCCCAGGAGTTAGGCGTTAAAGGAGGGCAATCGTCCTATTCACAGGAGCCCCTATGCAGTGCTTGGGCAATGCCCTAAGTAGGACATCCGGCTTAATGAAATAGGAGTAAAGGCTCTGAGGGGGTGACTCCTGTTTGAAGCACCCCCAGTCAAGCCACTGGGGGCAGCTGAAGGTCCAGGATGTCAGCTGCCCTGTGCACCACCATAGGGAAAGAAGCTTCCTCCTCCGTAGCCACAATAGGAGGGGAAACCAGGCTAGTGTCAAGTGAGGTGTCTAACCTGCTGGCCTCACCCAGTTCCTCATACCAGTTGCCCTCGTCAACTGGGTCGTCTCCATAAGGGTCTCTCTTTGAGCATGTTTGATTCACAATCCAGTTCTTTACTATATATTTAGGTTTTCTAAGGTATAAGAGGAAAGGTTAATTCTAGTTATTCAGTTCGATAACTATCTTTTTCATTTATTTCTTCAGGTCACTTTCTGGATTCTGCCAGTTGGCACCCTCGAAAAAGAATATACCATAGGTAAGCCTCATGACCATATATCATTTTGCCTTCTATTTTACCCCCCTCTTATATTCCATATATCTGTTGATCCCCTTGTCGCCTATACCAATGTTGATCTCCGTTTTCCTGTATTGGGGGATTTTTATACTGTTTTTCCAAACATTTATACTCTTGTTGTTAAGAAAAAGTTAAACGGAGTCTCACCCGGAATCCTTTCTTTACGCGGGGAGTGTGTTTTTCTCTTGGCAACACATCCTGCTTTGCACAGGAACATGCTAAGCACTTATCCAGGTTGGTGGTCGGTATTTCTTCACTGTCTCCTCTCCTTACATCTATGTCCCACTCCTGTGCATGACCTTGTCCTTCCCTTGTTTGGGTCTCTGCTTCCTGTAAAATGAAAAGTCCTTCTTTGTTTTCTTTTTCAGGCACAATGGTGGGAGAATACCAATGACAGTCTTCAGCTAAGTCTCTTCTGGGTCCCCCTTTACCTCCCTCAACCTGACACCCTCCCACACATCACCCTTGTCAGGCCTATCCACTAAATAGGGCACTGGCTCCTCCCCGGGGAAAAAATCCTCTGCCGGCACCAGTATCAGACGACTCCCATCTGGCTCCGTGTCAGATTCGGGTATGATGATGGGAATGACATTACCTGAGGAGTTGGCACACGGGCGGGTGCAGAGAAAGGTCTCTGTTTCTCCAGCAGCTCCGCTCTGGAACCAGCAATGGATCCTTGTGGCCTGACTGACAGTGAGGGTGGACCCGCCAGCATGGTTTCAGTGGGGTCCCCTCCCACGACTGTGGGGTCCAACGGCAATCCAGCGGACCGGGCTGCCCAAAATTGAGGCGCATGGCCTCATAAAATTTCTTCAGCTGGGTGGGGTCCACTCCGGCTCTGGAACAATTAGGGAAGTGTGAAGCAGCCCAAAGTTCAGACCCAAATGACTCGCATGGCCTGGAGTGACTTCGACGGACGCAGGGAAGGCAGAGCGTTTCCACTTCTTGTGCGAATTACCTGACAATTTTGAGGGCAACGAGGAATATCAGAAGAGGCTCCGCAAATGGTCTTGGGGCCTCTTACGCAAACAGGACCTCGACTGTCGTGGAGTCGACTGACGTCTGGCGGCGAGGAACTTAAGGGATTGCTCCCTCAGCGTCGTCAGGTGCATGACGCGGCAGTCCTCACACGCCTTGGAATTGTGTCCTGGCTTCAGGCACCACAAACACACCAAGAGGGGGTCTGCAACCAATTTGCCTAGGACAGGCCCCACATGGTTTGAAACCTGCTGGGTTCTTGGGTGACATGCTCACACCAGGAGATGAAATCTCACAAAAAAAGCTGACAGTGGTGCCTGTATAGGTACTGCGCATGTCACTTTTGACGGGGACGACGTTGAGCCAACAAAACCACCTACTGGCACGCAGGGGTACTGCTGGAAAATCTTCCAGGTCCAGTCTGACACCTGGGGTTATTCAAAGGTAAGAAATCTGCGGCTAGAAATCTCTATTCGATAGTTTAAGCCTCTAAAGAACCACCAGGTCCAGTAGAAGCAGGAGTTCTGAAGTAAAGCATGACCTGCAATGCCCTGATATGCTGGGTAAAGAATACCTCTGATCATTCCAGTGATTGGAGCAGAATGAAAAACTATCAAATTTGCAACAGTTGGTTCACTGAACACTTCAGTATCTGATGCAGCCTGTGCAAGAGATTGTCAGTAACATGGCTCTAATCATGATTTCACTGAATTACATGCAGACACGTACCCCTCAAGAACCCTGACTGGCTGTCACTACCACCAGTAACTTCAGCCATACTCAGGAAGCTGGATTTGTCTTTCACACTTTTTGCGTCAAAGAAGGTCGAGCTGCTTTAAATTCTTCACTCGTGGAGGTTTTAAGCACTGGTGTTTCACGGGCACAAAGTGAACCGAATTCGCTTCTTCATTCACCGAGTTATTCCTCGTTTTTTAATATGGGACTTTTTCATATGAGAGTGGTACTTTGCACAATGAACTTACTTTCCTCTATTCACTTCAGCTTCTTTCCAGTTACTGTAACATGCAGAGGATTTTTTTTCCAGCATTTTGGATGGTGTCTGTTGTGGTTACTTGGGGATTTTCATTACACTTAAAATACATTGATCATTGAATATTGATACTCTGGTTACATTTTAGGATACCTTCCCCTGAAGTAGGGCTTTGTCCCAAAATGCATTGGGATCTGTTCAACAAAATATATAATTGTTCATGCTTTCACTTTTGATTTTGCAATACGAGGAGTGTGAGTTATGAATAATGGATTTTTAAAAATCAATAAATTGTCGCTGAAGATATAAATTATAAGTTGAATAAGGTTATTATGAAAGCTATGTGAAGTAGTACACCACTATCAAATGTTAAAAGCTAACTAGGTTATGCCTTGTTGTCCCAGAAGCTGGCACATCTGTGCATAACTTATATGTCCAAGATTTCCTAGAACACTAAGTACTGAACCTTAAAGCTAAGTGGTCCATGAAAAACAGATGCAATTGAGAGCAGAAGACAAATCCCAGTCACTATTAATAGCCAATAATCATCGGTAACCAATAACACTGGACTAACCATAACCCTGAGTTTCGGAGATATTGGGCCTGATTCACCAAAGTAAAGTTAAACCTAAGTCTAATTTTACTACTGTGCAGTATTCACAAAAGTAAGTTATTACTAGTACCTTTACCGCTAGTAACTTTACTAGTAGTAACTTTACTAGAAGTACGTTTACTAGGAGTAAAGTTACTAGTAGTAACTTACATTTGTGAATACCAAAAGGTGGTAAAGTTAAGATTTTATAAACAATAATAAATAGGAGCAATTTCACTCAACCAGAACAAGCTTTGGCAAAGTCAACAAATTGGACACTCATAATCTTTTTCAAGGAAAACGTCGGTAAGTATCAATGTGGTTGGTTAGAAGTACTTGGGGTGACCAACTCTGGCACAGAACTAGTCAAGGGGACCAGCAAGGTTTTCCAGAACCGTAACCTTCACAGAAGGAGCAGCCCTTCGACAGTTCCAGGTACTTTATCCACACTGCAACGGATTCCTATGGAGTGATCCTGATGCAAGAGAAGAAGGATGCTGAAGATGCCATAAAGATGCTATGGATGTGAAGTGTTTGCCAGGTGTCTTTCTGCATGGATTCCTCGGTCCACTAAGATGGTGAGGGAGTCCTAGTTGCACGGTCAATGTCCCACAAAGTCCTCTCCGGTCTGTCCAAAGTCCAGTCACCACTGGACTACCAGGTGCCCTTTGTCATGGTCACAGGCCAATCCTTTCAAGACTCAATAACTCGCATTCTGAGGGGCCCAGCAACTCTCCGACAGAACTCCTGAGTTTAGTTGACTATGTGCTTAGGGTCTTGGTCCTCGGTGCTGCACGGCAGCGGTGGTTGCGGCAAGAAGAATTTGGGCTACCAACTTGCCTCAGCAGACTTCTTTAGTGTGCTGCGAGCAGGAGGCAAGTCAGCTGGTCCTTGAAGTTCTCTCGGCTTGACTGGGCTCTGGAGACTGCTTTGATTGGAGCAGGACACGACGGACATAGTCCCTCTCTTTGCTCGTCACCAGGTGCAGCAGGTGCAGTCCTCGTCAGTGCAGCCTCTCTTTGCTGGTCCATCCTTGTAGCAGGGAAGTCCTTCTTCGGTTTTTCTTCCAAGGTAGTCGAGATCTGAGGTCTGGGTGCCAGGGGTGCCCTCTTTATGCTCGGAAGATGCCCTCCTTGCAGGATGCGGTTGGTGGCCAATGGGCTACCAGGTTCCCTCCTACCTGGTGACCATTTCCTGCAGAGTGTGGCATCAGGCTATGCCAGGATGCACCATTCTGCCCACTCCCAAGATAGCAAGACACCTCTCTCAGTAACCAGACATCACCAGTCCACCCCTGGGCTGTGGCTACCTCAGAGCAAAAAGCCACTGGGAAAACTGGGTTGGCAACTGGTTTCCCCTCTCTGTTTCCTGTTCTAGCCTGTCCACCTCAACAATGGAGCATTCCTCCCACTGGGTGTTACACATCTTCCCTTCAGAGGTGGCTTCAACTTTGAATCCTGCCTTTTGGGGCTTTCGCCTAAGTGGATTCCTGTAGGAGGGGGGTAGACGCTTCCCTGGCCTGCAATCCCCCATTGTTCTTTTTCCTGAGAGTAGTTGGCACATCTCTCCAGGATGGCAGAAAGCTGTCTTATGGAGCAGGCTCCATGTGTGCCCAGTAAGGCACAGGAGTTGTAAAGGCAACAAAGTGGCAGCTTTGCTAAAGCTGCACACTGAAACAAGTTACATTAATCTCGACTTGAGATACAAGTCAGGTTTAATATAACAAGTTGCTTGATACCTTGGAGTGCCTACTTTGGTCGCAACATTCAGTTGTTAGAACAGCGGAGGGTCAGCATGTAACCCTGTATTCGCTAACTAGGCGATCAAGTCTTTCCACAATACAAATGACATTTGTGTGGGTTTTACTGTCAGGACATGCAGTGTACATGTCCTGCCCAGGCAGGGCTCTGTAGGCTTGCCAGAGAGGTAACTTACACAAATGTCCAGGGAAAGTTGTGGCTTTGCCAATGCATTCAAAAGAAAAGTTGGGCTAGCAGTGTTCAACACCTTCCTCAATTTCATGAAACAGCTGCTGCTGCTTATATTCCGGTTTCATAAATTGGGTTGATGACCATGTGACCCCCTCTTTACTATTTCTTATGGAAAAAAGCTTTAGGCTTTGATCTGTAGAAAACACACAGCTTTTTTAGTGCCTTTTTTGATTTTTTCTAACATGCTGTCGATTTGGAGACCAAACAAATACTGAGGTTTTGTTCAACCGCTGGTTTGGACATACACACTAAGCCATGCATGGCGGCAGAGTTTGATGCTAGTATACTTCTCCCGTGATGAGATATTGGACGAGTGAAAAATCCAGCTATTATTAGCAACTTGTAGTGTGCACAGCTACCACGAAGAGTTTCCCAGCGCAAAGGCGGTCGCATATTAGCTGTCCCAACAGTACAAAATCAGAATAACCAAGTTTTCAGCATCTCACGGAAGATAACAAATGATTTACAGTTTCTGAAAATCATCCAGTAACGAGTACCAAAGCTTAAGACCAAGGTAGGCAAAAGAATGGTCCGTCATACGGGTAATTTGAAACCTGGGAACCGGGTTCTCGGAGTTGTTGAGGACTACGAATAGCAGATGCAAGCGCCTTGAGAGACAGTTGCGAGCGGACCACGATAGCACAGCAAAAACAATATATATATAAAAAAAAAAGTTAAAAAAAATCGCTGAAAGAAATGTACAAATCAATGAAGGAAGCTAGGAGAGATTATATAGCTAAATGTATTGAGAATGCTGATAAACCTGGCAAGGCTATTTTTAAGGTTGTAAACGCTTTCCTTAAACCTCGCGAGTTGATGACTGACACACAACCTTCGGTGGCATTATGTGAGAAAATATCAGATTTTTTTTGCAACAAAACCTGTAAGGTATACAATTCTTTTTCGGCAATAGTTGAAACTGTCAAATCAGACGTAATGATAAGGAAAACACTTAGGTCTCTCTTCTTAGAAATCACTTTGATCTCACAGAAGGAGGCACTGGCGGTGATCCAGGGCTGTAAGTCGGGTTCTCCGAAGGGCCCACGTCCTCCGAAACTGTGGAAGGAGGTTGGCTAACTCCTCCATCCAGGTGCTGTCTGAAATATGGAACACATCCCTCACTACCGGCATCTTTCCCTATTTATGGAAGCTCGCCACTCTCCTCCCCCTCAAGAAGAAACCCAATGTTGATTCAGGTGAACTGAATAACTACAGACCGATCTATCTGCTGCCTGCACCAGCAAAGATGCTTGAAAAGATGGTGCAGAGACAACTGGCAAATTATATCGAGAGCCACGCTATCTTGCACAACACACAATCTGGCTTCCGCGCTGGTTTCAGCACAGAGACAGGCTGATAAAGGTGGCGGATTCAGTCAGGATGGAGCTGGATTCGGGGGCATTGCTTGTGCTCCAGGATCTTTCAGCGGCATTTGATACGGTGGACCACTCCATACTGGTCCAGCGCCTCTCGGACATGGGGATAGAGGGCACAGCCCTGGTGTGGCTAAAATCTTTCCTCCATAAGCGCATGCAGAGGGTGGCGCTTCAACCCCATCAGTCAAATTGCAAGCACTTATGGTGTGGGGTTCCGCAGGGGTCGGCCTTGAGCCCACTGCTTTTTAACATTTATCAGGCCCCTCTTTTTTTGTTGCCAACTGGGGGGTGAAGGCAATCTCCTACGCCGATGATTCCTTTTAAAGATATGTCGATAATGTTAAGAGTTGCTTAAAGGATATAGCTCAATGGATGAATAACAACAAACTCAAGTTGAATGCAGACAAAACTGAGGTGTTGTTTTTTGGTAAAAATCAACCCCCCCGCTGCAGACCATTGGTGGCTGGAGGAAATGGACAGTCCTCCCGCCCCTGCAGGTGGTGCAAACATTTTGGGAGTAAAATGGCAGGCGGACTTATCTTTTTCGTCTCAAATTCAGCAGGTGAGAGGTGCACGCTTTAGCAGTCTGAGAAACCTGCGAAAAGTCATACACCTTTTGCCAGAAAACTGTAGTCGGGTCGTTGTCCATGCCACGGTAACATCTCGCTTGGACTACGCGAATGGCCTTTATCTGGGCCTACCAGCGTACCAGATAAAGAAACTGCAATGGTCCAGAAGGCGGCTGTGAGATCGAGCAAACGTTTTCCATTTAGACCGCATATCTCTCAGAATCTCAAAGAATTGCATTGGTTGCCGGTCGTTAACAGAATTAAATTCAAGTTCTTAACCTTAGCCTTTCGGGCATTCCATTGAACATGCCCCAGTTATTTGAAGCTGAGGTTAGGCGCGTACAAGCAGTCTGGGCTCCTCAGGTCTAGTTCTCAGAACCTGCTATGCACCCCCGATGGGCGGCAGATCTTTCACGTTAAGGGTGTCCATGATCTGGAACGCCTTGCCCAACGCCCTGCGCCAGATTACCTCGGAAACACAATTTAGGAAAGCAGTTAAAACAAGGCTTTTTAATCAAGATTAACCTCCTGGAATCTTTGAACGCCACATATCTTTGCGTGCCACCTGTTGCTATAGCGCCGGGACACCTCTTCGGAGGTAGCTGTTCACGCTCTACAAATGGCAGTATTATTATTATTAATCAGGGCCTGGGTCAAGGATCTTAGTAGCAGAGTCGGCTGGTCAGGAGATACTAGTTCCTGAATGTAAAGTGGCCACAGGCCAAATTTGGCCTTTAAAATATAGCACAATGATTTGAATTCAATTCGTTTGGCCACCTTAAGCCAATGATGCGCTTTTAATAAATGAGAAACAGAAATATATCTGGGTAAGTGATAGAGCAGTCTGGCATCGCTGTTATGGACAATTTGCAGGTACAGTATAGACGAGTTATCAGCCCAAATCACAGTATATTACCATAGTCCAGGCAGGAAAAAACCAGTGCCTGGGTAAGGGTCCTCTGGCTGTGTCAGTTGCCTTAGCTATCTGCGGCTTCTTGAGAGCTTATCATCAATAAGAAAGCCAGGCGGTTTACCTTAGATACCGGAATGGGAAGGGTCCCTAGCACTTCTGGTCAATGGTTGGCCCCCCTAGAGGGAGGAGTTATTACCTAGAACTAGGACCTCGCTCTTATCACTGTTGAGTTTAAGTGAGTTTTTGGTTCAACCAGGCTGAAATTTTTCGTCATACCCAGATTCAGTAAGGATGGATAATTTCTCTGTGCCAAGGACCAGGAGAAGATGATCTGTGTATCATCGGCGTATGAGAAAAGGGTGAATCCACAACTCTCATTGATATTGAATTCGCCAGAAGGCGTACATAGATGTTGAATTGTAAGCCTTAAGATGGATCCCTGTGGGACACAGGAAGTCAAGGCTTGCGCATGGGACTTCACATTGGATTAGGAAACTTGAAACGTGCAGTCTTTTAAGAAGGGGATACTCCACTCGAAGGCTGAATCCGTCATAGTCATAGTTATAGGTTCTTATATAGCGCGCAAATCACCAAAAAGGTCTCAAGGCGCTTAGCAGAAAGAGACAACGACCCTGAATAAAGAGGTGACAATGATCAGTTAGGGAAGAGCCATGTTTTCAGACCCTTACGAAAGGCCAGGTGGTTAGAGATGGATGACAAATGGAGGGGCAGTCTGTTCCAGAGTAGGGGAGCTATATAAGAAAAGGCCCGACAGCCGTTTCTCAAGGTTCTGGCCCTTGGTTGAACCAGAAGGCATTTAGAACTGGACCTTAGAACTCTGGAAGGATTATATAGGACCAGTTTCTTCGCTAAATAGGAAGGACCAGTTCCCATTAGAAGCTTGTGGACAATGCTAAGTATCTTGAAGTGGCTTCTTTGGCGCACAGGGAGCCAGTGTAATTCCCTAAGACTGGGTAGGGCTGATGATCTAGGAGGCAGCCCCAGCGCCAAGCGTGCTGCGGTATTCTGGACCGTTTGTAATTTGGTCAATAGACACTCATTTATGGATGCAAACAGGGCATTGCCGTAATCTAAACGACTAATGATGAGCCCCTGAATCAAGGGTTTCCTGGATTCCAGGGGAAGCCATTTAAATATTTTCCGCAGCCTGCGCAGGATGCCATAGCAGGTACGCGACACCAGGTTGACATGGGACTTCTAGGAGAGAGTGGGTTCGATCATGATTCCCAGGTCACGAACCACTTCTTTGGGCTCAGGACAAGATCCCATTTCTTGCGGCCACCAATCTTGTGCCCATATCTGATTGGCCTTGCAGCATTATTTCAGTCTTGCTGGAATTCAGTTGGAGTTTGTTGGTACTCATCCAGTCCTTAATGGCAATCATGCATTTCTGGAATCTGGAGCGAGTATCAAGAAAGTCCAAGCTGCAGGTAATCAACACCTGAGTGTCGTCTGCGTAGGACACTGTGGAAAAGCCATAGGACTTTATTACCATTCGCCAGAGGGGTGAGGTAAAGATTAAAAAGCAAGGGACTCAAAATCGACCCCTGAGGAACTCCAACAGAAAGGGGAATCTTATTGGATTCCAGAGTGTCCATCTTTACATAGGTGTACCGGCTGGCCAGATAACTCTCAAACCATACACGGGCTTTGCCTCTGACACCAATCTCCCACAGTCGTTGGTAAAGAATACTGTGGGAGACGGTGTCAAAGGCTGCCGATAAATCCAGCAAGATAAGAACAGCAGACTCACCCCGGTCAAGAGAGAGGCGGATGTTGTCCACTACCTCCATTACTGCAGTCTCGATCCCGTGGACGGCCCGGAATCCCGACTGAGAGGGATCAAGAAGGCCCTGTTCCTCTATGAATGTTGAAACTCGCTTGTTGACAAGATGCTCCAGTACCTTACCAAAGTAAGGCAAAAGCGAGATCGGCCTATAATTAGACAAGATGGTAGGGTCGCTGTTGTTTTTTTTTAAAAATAGGCTTGATCTGAGCCACCTTCCAACAACTAGGGAACAAAGCGAGATCAAATGAGGCATTAAAGAGGTCTGTAAGGGAACCAATCAGTGATGGAAAGATCTGATTGCACTTACCCGGGACCAAGGAATCTGTGGGGGAACCAGATTTTACCTTCAAGAGAGTTTCCAACACTTCCACCTCAGTGGTGGGCTCGAATTCCAGAATGGAAGGGAACTCAGTGTGGACAGAAATGGAGGGATGGCAGGGAGGGGCCTCTTGGTTTAGATGGATATCTAATTTGGGGGCAGCAAATGTGGAATAGATCGTCTTGACCTTATTATCGAAATAAACTGCAAGCGAATCAACCCACTGAGCAGTAAGTTACTGTACATGCTACACCATGGGGTCTTTGAGAATAACAGCCATAGCCCAGGCGATCCTACCTGAACACCAATATAACCATCAGCCATTCCCATTAGGTACGATAAGCTACATAGATATACGCTCACCGACACACTTAAGACGTAACGCAGCCTCATCTTCTACTACCGCTGCCCCGCGCCCTCTTGGAGGGCGGACCTAGCTGACACATTTCCTCATGACACACATGTGTAAAAACGGGACGCTATCCATCTGCTGCAGTTGATAAGTGTTATCACAGCTCTGTAACTACAGATTTAAATACAAAAAGAGAAAACCCTATAGGCCTATACCTCCATACTACTGAATGTTTTGATGATTGTGAAGTGCTCAAATGGAACAAATTACGCCGCCGAACCTCAGGGTTGTCGGCCTTGAGGCTGTGTTCATCTACTGATAATCATGCAGTTAAAGACATACGCGGCTGGCCCTGGCGGGTTGTAAGCTGAATGCTGTGTACCATGCACGTTGAATAATAAAGGTCTTAAAAAAATAAAAAAAATAAATCCACCCACTGAGCAGTGGGCACAAATGCAGTCTGCTCCACCTGCGGGGAGGTGAATTCATTGACGATTTTATATAATTCTTTGCTCGAGTTGGCTGCTTTATTAATCCTTAACGTGAGGTAAGCGGATTTAGCCGCTACTGACTCCAACCTTTGAACCAGGGTAGGGTGGGACACCTTGTCAAAAGCTGTGCTCAAGTCCAGTTGGATGAGTTCGGCCGTGCCTCCCACATCCAGATATTGTCTAAGATGTTCTGTTACGACCAAAAGAGTGGATTCAGTGCTGCGCCCAGCACTGAAACCAACTGGGAAGGGTGGAGATGGTAATGCGTGTCAACAAACGACGAGAGTTGGGCACTGACATGCTTTTCCAGTACTTTGGAGAAAACAGATAGCAAGGAAATGGGGCCGAAGTTCAAAAGACAGTCAAGATTGAAGAGGGAGGACTAGAGCATGCTTCCTACATTGAGGTACCAGTCCCTCTTTAAGAGATGTATTCAGAATCTCCATAATTGTCATTGGGGCAGGTGGATCCAACAGGCAGAGCTTATCTGGGGGACAGGGTCCAGTGGAGAGCCACTTTTGATTAAAAGCAAGATACCAACAAAGGATGATAGGTCCAGGGGAGACCATTTGCTTAAGCTGGCAGCATATTCTGCTTTAGATGCCAAAGAGTTGGACATTACTATACGTCTATCATAGGGATCATCGTCGTATTCAGCCTCTAGCAGCAGTTAGTCTTTGGCCAGCTGAGAATGAATGTTATCCACTTGGTGAGTGAAGAAGAGAGTTAATTCATCACAATGTTGTTGGGAAAGAGAAGGCTTGGACAGGATGATACTGGCATACGAAGGTTTTTTCACCCCATTTAAAAAGGTCCTCTGGCAGTTCTGGCCCTTAGTGATTTTAGCTGTATAAGAAGAAGCACAGGCAGATTTATAAGAGGCATGGTAGGCTGTGAGTGATTCTTTATATTCTGACTCAGCATCTACAGTGTATGACTTCCACCAGAGTCTTTCCAGCACTTTGCAGTGTTTCTTTTCAGATTTAAGTGATTCAGAGAACCAAGGGGCAGGCGGGTAGGTTCTGAACACACCTTTAAGTAGACTCAGGAAGAGCGGCATCAATCGCCTTCTCCAACCAATGATAGATCATACTTTGATCCAAATCAAGATGTTGTTGGAGGAGGGCTTAGTGCAGAGTAGGTGCCATTAAGTGCTACAATGTTCAGCTTACACCAATTCTTAGCTTTACATTTCAGGGAACGCCGTGAGATGAGAAGCAGAGGAGGCCAACCTGATCCTAAATGGTACAGCGAGATGGTCTGACCAACATTGTCGCAATGGAGGGTCTGTCAGTAGACTCTTGATATATGACAAAATAAGGTCTAAGAGGTGCCCCGCCTTGTGCGTGGGTGAGGTGTTGAGCAGCATCAGATCAAGGTCGCCCAAGTCCTCAATTAAGGATCTAGTGCAATTATTGTCCAGGTCCTCAAGATGAAGATTGAGGTCCCCAAGCAGAATAAAATAGGAGGTACAGGGGATATGGGGTGCCAAAAAGTCAGGTAAAGCTAATATTGACAGTGGATATAGTCTTCCCCTCTGCCACCATTTTCTTCTCCCTTTTGTGAAAGGGTTCTGTGAGGTGCTTTAGCAACTGTTCCATCTCCCCTCATCAAGCTCAGCCATAAGGGAAGAGTAATCCATCCCAAATCTTCCACCCAGTGGCTGTTCTCACAACCACCCTTTTGCTGTTTAATTTAGTTTTTTCACTTCCTTTGTCTGAAGGGGGGCATGAGCGTGCATCCTGGCTGGATGCACCACCAGGGAGTACGATGTAGGGTGGAACAATAGGCCTGGGGAGGTTTTATATTTTTTCCACCCCTAGTGTGACCACAGACATTTACAGGTTCTTTATATTTTTCTGTGCTGCATTGGACACACCTTAAAATTTTAGAGAGTGAAAAATTACTCCTCTTCTTCTAGGACATGCAGCTTGACTTTACGATGGGCTGAGGCAATCTGGTTGACTGTATGCTATGTTGTAATATCAGCAAGGAGGATTTAATGGGGTAGGGCTCTAAACCAGAGTCGCCTTGTAGGTGGACATGCCGATTCCCCATGATCATCTCAATTCCCTGGTGGCTGGCCTTTTAGGTATGAGTCTTGCGCGTCATAGGCACTCCCCTGACTGGAGTCCATATGACTGGAGTGGAACAACTCCTCAGGTGAGCGAGGTGGTGGTGTGAGTCACTGGGGACAGAGTGATGAAAATTGTAATTGAGGGCCAGCAACCTAGGGTATGGGTAAAACCAAAGTTTCTCAGATATGGGCTCCTCAAATTTAACTTCCCGATAGAGGGGTGCATAATGATCTTTCACTAACTTGAATTAGGCATCTTGCGTGATCAATGGCACACAGAGGCTCTCTGGTCTCCGAGTTCAGCACAGAGTCCTTTTTTGGAGCAGACTTAGGGGTGGCGTTCATAGTCCACTAACTCCTAGGTAGGGTTGGTTAGCAGCTGGAGGCCAAGAAGGTGTTGGCTGGGGCAGAGATTCAGACTCTTTGTCGAAGGCTTTCCTGGAGCTATGGGGGAATTTCAAGATCAGTCATTTGTGAGTGGTCTCGAAAATTAGACACCCAACTCTATGAGAAGCAGTGGTCTGCCTTCTGCCAAGACCTTTTTTCCAAGGCAGATACCCTGTAGTTAGGTCCTCGAGTTTATAATCGAGGGATAGTGACCATAAGGGGTAGTCTTTGTCCTAGGTCCCTTAAAGGCTGTAGAGGCATGGCCTCTGACTCTACTCCGAGCTAGAAACATCAAGTGCC
Source organism: Lissotriton helveticus (assembly GCF_964261635.1). Lineage (NCBI taxonomy): Eukaryota > Metazoa > Chordata > Amphibia > Caudata > Salamandridae > Lissotriton > Lissotriton helveticus. The sequence goes on from NC_136063.1 coordinate 496,253,549, forward strand.
ATTCTGTCTTGGCGTGAAGTTTGATTGGTCACCGCCTTCCTCTTTGACCTTCTTGGAGTCTTCTGTGCTGAAGATGCCTGGTACATCAGATAGGACCTGGTGCTGCATGTTGGGGTGGGTTCAAAGCCAAACGTATTGGTACCGAAGTGTCTTCTTGTTTTTGAAGGCCTGGCAAGCAGTACAGTTGGACTCTCCATGCGAGGAAAACAGGCCATGAGTACCCACCCCATGATAATCAGACCAGGGCTATTTTGTAGTCCAACTTGGACAAAATTGAAAAGGTTTATTCTCCCTACCATTCTAAATATGACTCGAGTTCTGGAAGAGATCCAGTCTGAATGGTTGAGAATCTAATATCACGGTCAACTCCATTCAACTGTGATGCTTCTTCTGATGTCCAGCAGCCTAGATGGGCCCAACACTAGATGGCAGAGTATGTTTATCTACAGCCAAATATGATGAACATTTTTTTGTCAATGACAGAAGGGGTGTGGCCCAGGATTTTTGTGAAGTGTAGCCATTCCTGTACTAGTTTAAATGATGCCCACTGCAAAAACAAACCCTGTATTTTACAGATTGAACTTGAGATTGTAGATAACAAATCCAGGATAGTGTATTATCTTGGGTTGAGGCCAGTCAGGACATGTTACGAAAGAACAACATTGTAGGAGTTCTCCGTGTGTATATTGTTGCACTGGAGACTTCAAATAGCAGGATCCCAGTGCTAATGAGATGAGGCTCACCAGAATGCACTGGGTATTTAAGCAGTTCAGTATACCCGTAGCACAAACGCACTCAGGCAATGCCATGCTATGCCTGGGCAAAAAGGCTGGCCTCTCTGTGGCTCATCAGAGGAAAGACTGTGCCTACTTTTTTGATCTTTTGCCTTCTTCCTTTTCAACTTGTGCTATTTAGTTTGGCTATATTCCATGCACTATAGGTAAGAGAAAAGCTATTGCGATTGTCTTCTGCCAGCATTGATAAGTCCCTAAAGAAAGCGGTGAAACTATTAGACAAAGAAATCACTGTTACTGCTTCATGGATTAATGTGCTGCAGGCTGAAAGTCTTGCGGGCGCACCAGTTTTGACCACCACAGACCACCTCGTCAGTTTACAATGGGCATCTTTGAACAAAACTATTAATTTAGAAGGAACTCAAATTATGGTTCAATCAGATGTACACAGATCCTCTGATGAACCAGTTGGTGCTCATGGAGGGGGGTAATACTAGCTCTGCTAGTACCGATTAATGACAAGTCTGTTGGCCATATATTCGGGTAAAACACTGTTACTCAATAGACAATTCCGCTCTCATTGCAAGTAACTAATTAGCCGCTCAAATGTTGCAAGACGTTGGTCTGCTACTTGACAATTTGCGTGAGAAATAACATCTCTTGCACTTTTGCTTAAGTGAGATAACCTCTCTTCAGAGTAATATTATTGCACATTACAAATCAACTCAAACTGATTTTAGTAATGACTTGGTGCATCAGAAAAGCTTACCTGACACTCATGAAGTGTACTTTAATTGTACATCAGACCATTGACAGACTATTTTTATCAACACATCCTATGCTCGGTAGTGCACCCGTCAGCTCCCGAGTAAAAGAGCACAGAACTGTGAAACACCCACAAATTAATCCTTATGCAATGCTATTGAAAAACGTTTCCTGTTTGCCTAAGATTATTATAGAGAACCAGGCCCCTTTGAAGAACAAAGTGGTATATTGGTTTAACTCACAGCTAACACAAATGAATGGGCCAAAGGTATCTCATGAGGATATTAACACGGCCAGAAGAGTAGGATGGGTTGGAACGCTGCACAAGCTGCAAGAACGGGATTGTATTGCTAGCTATCACTTTCAAACATCCTACTTAAGTGGCTTTTCTTCTGGAGTATATTTTGTCAACCATACTCATTTTATCTTTATTAGAGTACTTTCCAGGGGCTATTTTTATAGGCCAAAGGGTGCTCGCTTACTGAGCTCTACAGTACTCTAAACCTGTTCAAAAATAGTCTCTGACATTAGTAAAAATCTATTATATGGTGATAGGAACTTTTTTTCCGCAAGTTAGCAACTTTTGATAGGCAATCTGTTTGGTTAGTGAATATGTTGGCTAAATGGAACTTGAATTATATTTTCGAGACAACAGAGTCATTGTACAGATACATGACTGGGTATGAAGTGTCACCTAGCCCTTTAAGCGATCGCAATCCACTTATGATTAGTTTTATGATAGGAAATTCTTTTTAGAAGGTGACATAATTATAGGGTTAGCAGTAAAGTAACTATAGTAGGGGTCAAAAGGATACAAAAGAAAACAATTATTCCTAGTTCTGTTAAAGAGGATTGTACTTTCAGCTAAGCAATATATTATTTTGTGTCTGGAAAACCATACCCCATTTCTGATATTAGTTGCCCTTATGAATCTGAGAGTCTACTACATATAATCTTTTTTTACTACTTATATGAATAGTAGGATTCAGCTCTCAAATTGCTGGTTTGACTCTAGGGTAGTAAAAACAATCATAAACTAACAGTAGCATTAAACAAAAGCCCCCCTAGATACAGTAGAGGTGAAAATAAGTAGATTGGTATACAGAAAGGCTATAAGACAATGTTAAACTTACCTGCAAGAAGTGGCATGGGATATACTAACTGTAACCTCGCTTTCTGGGTATGTGGGTGTTTGAAGTGAGATAAAATGGTACATTTGTGACAGGGTATGATAAGACACTAAGGGCCAGATGTACAACCCTTTTTTGAGGCCGCAAACGAGAGATCCTCACGTTTGCGGACACAAAAAAGGGAAATGGCATTTGCGACTCTCGCTATTAGGAAGGGCACCCATTCCTAATAGCAAGTTAACATTCTATGTACTAATGTTTTGCAACCGCATTTGCGGGCATAAAACACTCAGTTTACCACCTACTTCAAGTAGGTGGTAAACCACTCGCAAAAGGGAAGGGGAACCCAAGGGACCCCTTCCCCTTTGTGAGTATGTGGGAAAATATTTTTTAAGAGACCACCGACTGCCCTTAAAAAAATTAAACTGAAAGATTCATTTTTCTTTTTTTTAAATGCATTCCGTTTTTATGCTTTATTAAAAAGGCAGTCACAGACATGGTGGTCTGACGACCCCGGCAGGCCACCAATCCTGTGAGTGCTAGCCATTCCCTATGGGGTCGCAAATTGCGCCTGCCTCATTAATAATAATGAGGCATGCAATTTGCGACCCTATTAGGAATTGCAAACAGTGTCTGAGAGACTGTTGTGCATTCCAATTAACGATTCGCAAATGCGACACAATTTGCGACTCGCTAATTGGCGGGTCATACTTCTGGCCCTAACTCTGTAGGCACTTAGAGCCCTGAGCTAGCTTTTGCCCTTATTTCTTCATTTACGGTAATCGCACCCTTGATAATGCGCATCAACTGTCTAATGGTTATTGTTCTTTACATTTTGTACTTACAGACGTTCTGATAGTACTAGACCGTAGCACTTCTAAAAAAGAGCCGCGTTCCAATAGCTTACCATTGGAGCATTTCAAGGGCACTCCTGTTCTTTGGGAACTTTTTCTGATTAATATCCTTAACAATGCTTGTGGATTTCCTATGCCTTATTCTCAGCGTTCCTATATTATTTTCAATTTAAAAAAACAAGGGGTGAGAGCGAATCCCGGATGTTAGACGCCAATCCATTAGGAATCGCAAACAGTGTCTGAGAGACTGTTGTGCATTCCAATTAGTAAATCGCAAATGTGACGCAATTTGCGACTAGGTAATTGGCGGGTCATACTTCTGGCCCTAACTCTGTAGGCACTTAAAGCCCTGAGCTAGCTTTTGCCCTTATTTCTTCATTTACGGTAATCGCACCCTTGATAATGCACATCAACTGTCTAATGGTTAGTGTTCTTTACATTTTACACTTACAGACGTTCTGCTAGCACCAGACGTGGCACTTATAAAGAGTTGCATTCCAATAGCTTACCACTGGAGCTTTTCAAGGGCACTCATGTTCTTTGGGGAGCTTTTCTGATTAATATCCTTAACAATGCTTGTGGATTTCCTATGCCTTCTTCTCAGCGTTCCTATATTATTTTCAATTTCCAAAAACAAGGGGTGAGAGCGAATCCCAAATGTTAGAAGCCAATTTCGCATACAGATTCCCCTATGAAAGTTGTGGCCAGAACACTTCTGGGGCAGATTCAGATCGGGGCTATTGAAAATTATTTTCTTGCAAATGCTCAGTATGGATTCAGGCCTGGACTAGGCACCGTGCAATAGTATCTAAAGCTGCACTTAATTATAAACAAATATGTCCATGAAAGAGGTGGTTCTTACATCTTGCTTTTATGGACCTAATCTCTGCATTTTTTATGTTAACTTGTTCTTAATGTCTATGAATTTTAGAAGGTTAATACAAACATACCTTTACTTTGTTGATATTTAAAACAACATAGCCCTTTCGAAAGAAAATAAATGAAATGCCATCAGGTCACTTTCTGACAATTGCTTCTCGAAAGAGTTTCTAGCAACAATGAGATTGGATTATAAAAGCAGAGCATAGAAAATGAAAACCAAAGAGGAGTCTTCACACCAGACAACAATTTGACAGGCCATCTAGAATCTAGCCACAGACTCCACACCTTTTGAATATTCCCAAATCACTACCCAGAATGCCAGGTTTGCTGACATAACCTTCCCACCTCCTAAGTGTGTAGAGTACCATTATATAAAAATAAACAATTACTAATAGGATGGAAACATACCGGTCAGACATTATGGAAATATTTGTCTTACAGGTCCACAGCTTTAGGCAGCTGGTAAGATACAAAGATATTTGGAAACATCTGAATACAACCATGTTTAATTAATCGCTCTTGATAAACTTAATAATGCTCAAGACAAATACACTTCTTTGTACCTCCTGACTCATCTCCTATCTTATCTTGCCTATTGTAGGGTTAGTGCTCAGACATAGCAGATGGAAGGCACTGCTTAGCATAAAATGTGAAAGGTGTGTGACATCAAACAATCGTATGATTTTCGAATTCATTAAACTACACTCGGGCATACTATTTTTCGAACTCTGAAAAGGATATAGCCTTGATTGGTTATTGGAATTAAACTTCACTGCTGATATTTTCAACTCAGATTAGATAAACACTGTAAATTTGGTTTTACTAGTCCTTTCCTATCAAATGTTATATATTTAAAGTTTAAATTAATTTTTTTAATATTAGTAGGCTGTTAAGAAAAGGAAAATGCTACTTACCACAGTATGCATCTGTTCTTGGCATGTAGAGCTGTAGACTCACATGCTATGCATAGCCCACCATCTAGTGTTGGGTCCGGATATTTGCACTTTGTTTTTGCTCAAAGCAGTCTTCCCAGTCACAAGGTAGGCGACTCCTCCTTCCGGTGATACTGTGCATGGGCATCGGCTCCATCGCTGGATTCTTTTCCCGCAGAGGGTGATGATGGAGTTAGTAAGAGTAGTAAAGATAGATGTCCATGTAGTTTGTATCCAAGTAAGATATTACTGCAACAGATATAGGTACCCGGGGAGGTGAGTGGGCGCATGGGCTCTACAGCTCTACATGCCAAGTACAGATACATACTGTGGTAAGTAGCATTTTCCGTTCGAGGCATGTGAGCTGTAGATCACACGCTATGCATAGACTATAAAGCAGTAACTCCCAAAGCAGTGAATAACCTGTAGCTGTTGCAGCTGTCTGAAATAGTGCATGTAAAACTGCTTGGCCCACACTAGCTTGTTGTCCAGCTAACACATCTACACAATAGTGTGTTGCAAATGTGTGTGGTGTAGACCATGTTGCAGCTTTGCAGATGTCATCTATGGGTATGTTTCCTAAAAATGCCATAGAGGCCCCTAGTTTGCGAGTGAAGTAGGCTCTAGTGGGAATTGTCAATGTGCGTTTTGCTTTAATGTAACATGTTTGAATGCACTTGACTATCCACGGTGCAATACCTGATTGGGATATAGGCTTGCCTTTATGTGGTGGAGCAAAGGCAACAAAAGAGTTACTTGGTCTTACGGAAGAGTTTGGTCCTTTCAATACAGTACAGTAATGCTCTTTTCACATCTAGGGTGTGAAGAGCACGTTCTGCCACGGAATCTGGTTGAGGGAAGAAAACAGGCAACTCAACAGATTGGTTGATATGAAAGGCAGAAATGACTTTAGGTAAGAATTTGGAGTTAGTCTTAAGAACCACTTTGCTTTGGTGAATTTGAAAAATGGTTCTTCTATGGATAGTGACTGAAGCTCACCCACTCTCCTCAGAGATGTGATGGCTATGAGAAAAGCTACCTTCCAAGTGAGAAACTGTACTTCACATCTGTGCAATGGTTCAAAATGTAGACCCATGAGTCTAGTAAGGACGATGTTGAGGTTCCACACTGGAGCAGGTGGAAGTGTTGGGGGGAATTATTCTTTTAAGTCCTTCCATAAATACTTTAATAGCAGGCACTCTGAAAAGAGACAGATGTAAGCATATAGATGTGTACGCTAAATGGGAACGCTGTAGATGTAACAGATAGCAAATGGTGTTTTGGATTGAAGCATCCAGTCGATCGATTAGATTGTTATTAAAGTATATCACAAACCGCTTCCATTTTGCTGCATAGCATGCTCTTGTAGAAGGGCGTCTAGCCTCCTTGATGATATTCATGCAGTCTGGGGGAAGATTGAGGTAGCCAAACTCTAAGATTTCAGGTTCCAGATCGCAAGCTTGAGATGACAGGGATCTGGATGCCTTATCTCTCCATGGTTCTGAGTGAGGAGATTGGGAGTAATGTGTAGTTTTTGGTGGGGAACTACTGATAACTCTAACAGGGTTGTGAACCATGGTTGATGGGTCCATGTGGGAGCAACTAGGATTAGTGTCATGGACTGTTGTCTGAGCTTCCGAACCACTCATGGAATGAGTGGAAGAGGCGGAAAAGTGTAAGCAAATATCCCTGACCAGTTCATCCACAGTGCATTGCCTTTGGACAATGGGTGTAGATACCTGGACGCGAAGCTTGGCCATTTTGCGTTTAGATGTGTGGCGAACAGATCTATCTCTGGGAAGCCCCACATTTGAAAGAATGAGAGGAGAACTTGAGGGTGAAGTTCCCATTCGTGGATATGTTGTCATGGATGACTGAGCAGATCTGCAATCTGGTTAACTCCTGGAAGGTGTTCTACGAGGAGATATATTATGTGAGTTATGGACTATCTCCAGATGTTCGGAGCAAATTGTGACCGCTGGAGAATGTGTGTCACCCCCTAACTTTGTATGTAGTACATTGCTGTCATATTGTCTGTACGAATCAGGACAGCTTTGCCTACTAGATGAAGTTGAAACGCTTTGAGAGCTAGATAAATTGCTAGCATCTCAAGATGGTTTATGTGGAGTTGCTTTTGTTGCACAGTCCACATGCCCTGAATAGTATGCTTTTGGAGATGAGCTCCCCAACCAATGAGCGATGCATCTGCTGGTAGCACTAGCTGTGGAACCAGGTCGATGAAGGGCTACCCCTATGAAAGGTTTTGTTTATTCCACCACTGCTGAGAGCGATGGGTGCAGCCGTCCACCAACACTAGATCTGATAACTGAACCCCGAACCTGGTTCGACGGACATGCTAAGCACTCTTGAAGGGGGCGCATTTGGAGTCTTGCGTAAGGAATGATTAAAATGCAAGACGCCATCATTCCTAGCAATTGCATAAACACTCCAGCTGATAATGAGTGTTGGGGCTGAAATTGAGAGATTAGAGTCTGCATGTTGCGGATTCTGACTGGGTTGGGACACGCTAGAGCTTTGTGTCTATTGTGGCTCCTAAGTACACTTATATGTTGGACGGTTGGAGATGAGACTTGGTAAGGTTTACAATGAAGCCAAGGTTTTGAAGTAGTTGAACTGTTATTCGAGTGTGGGATAGGCAGCTTTGCTGTGAGCTGGCCTTTATGAGCAAGTCGTCTAGGTAAGGGAAGACGTGGATGTGCTGTCTTCTCAGATGAGCCACGACTACTGCCAGGCATTTTGTGAAAGCCCTGGGTGCGGTTGTTACTCCGAAAGAGAGGACCTTGAATTGATATGTTGGCCGTCTACCACAAATCTGAGGTATTTGCGGTGAGCAGGGAGATTGGGAATATGGAAATAGGCGTCTTAAGTCCAGAGTGGACAGAAAGTCACCTTGCTGAAGGAGTGGAAGTACTTGTCGGAGTTTGACTATGTGAAAGTGGTCCGACTGAATGTATAGATTCATTACTCTGAGGTCTAGTAGAGAGCCGTCCTTTTTGGGAATGAAGAAGTACAGGGAGTATTCTCTGGTTCCCTAGTATTGTAATGGGATTGGCTCTATACCGTGCTTTTCCAACAGAGAGAGAACCTCTTGTCTTAGAAGGGTAAGATGCTCTTGTTACATTGCATGTGATCTTGGAGGAATATTTGGGGGAGTGTTTGTAAGCTCCAGGCAGTAACCATACTGGATAATTTGTAGTACCCACTTGTCTGAGGTGATTGAATTCCAGACAGGTAGGAACTGGGAGAGACTTCCCCTGATGGTAGTGGATGATCGGGGGGCAACGGAAGGAAGTCACTGCTTGTTTGCGGGGGAGTTGCCTCTACCCTTACCGTTGATTCCTCTAAAACCTCCTCTGAAATAACCTCTTGATCAGGGGGATTGGTCGTTGACCTTGTAAGAAGAGGAGGGATTTTCGGTGGATACATTTTTGGAACCACCCCCGTAAAAGGAGCGTCGAAAGGAATCCCTAGTGGTAGGTAACTGCAAAGCCCCCATGGACTTTGAGACCTCTATGTCTTTCCTTACTTTCTCCAGCGAGGTATTCACCGCTGGGGTAAATAGATGTTCCTTATCAAATGGTTGGTTGAGAATGGAGGTTTGCACCTCAGGCTTGAATCCTGAGATTCTCAATCAAGCATGCCTGCGTAGGAGTAAGCTAGTATTTTCTGCACGGGCTGCCGTGTCTGTTGCGTCTAGGGCACCCTTGATAGATGTATTGGTGATGAGTTTACCGTCTTGGATAAGATCATTAGCCTTAGTCTTGAATTCATCAAGCAAAAATTGCATGAGTTTTTCTAACTCTTTGTAATGAGCCCTATCGTGGCGAGCCAGCAAAGCTTGAGCATTGGCAATGCGCCAATTATTGGCTGATTGTGTATCCACTCTCTTGCCAGAGGCATCAATGAGCTTAGACTCCTAATCAGGAGGAGGAGCCTCACCTGTGGTCTGTGAGTTAGCTCTCTTGCAAGCGTAGGAAACCACAAGCGAGTCTAAAGGCAACTGATCTCTGATCTACCCAGGGTCAGTGGGGCAGGCTTATATTTTTTCTCCACCCTAGGTGTAATAATTTGTGCCCTCACAGGATCTTTAAATATGTCATCTGTGTGTTTTAACCCCTTGCTTGCTGGGGTAATTCCCCCACGGTGCTGGGGGGGCCGCGGCCCAGCTGTGCTCATGACTCACAGCGGAGCTGTGCTCATGACAAGATGAGCTCGTCACAGACCCGCCCACTGATTAATTCTCCCGCACAGGCGGGGAATTAGCCGCGCGTGGGCTGGCCACGGCAGTTATGTCGAGCTCAGCTCGACATGAGCACAGCTCCACTGTGCCTCATGACGAGCTGAGCTCATCATGAGTATGGGAGGGGTTAACATGCCTTTAAGCGTTGGCAATGTATGAATGGTTTTTTGAGAAGAAGTAAAAGTCTCAAAGATGAAATCCTCTTCTAATATCTCTTTATGGAGTTCCACACCGTGATATTGAGCAGCCCTGTTAGGAAGCTCAATATATCCAATGTTATCATCAGGTTGGGAGGGTCTAGACGGCTACAGATCAGGGTCGAATTATCTGTATTGGGGTCAGTATGATAATCCTCCCAAGTGTCGGTGTCCTGTGGCATATACTGAGCCTCATCCCCATCCCCTCCATCCTATGGGTCAGGTGATAGTGGTGGTGAATTTGAGGGAGTAATAAGTAAATTGGGATCAGTGGGAGAAGGAGGTGGAATGTAAGGGGGAGAAGGGCTTGTACCCACACTTTTCCTTTAGAGAGGAATGTGGTAATCCTCCAGCTGGTCTGTTTTACGTTTCTTTGGAAGGGTGGCATGGATATGTCCTGTATCAGGATGTATAATCATATTTTCTGCTTTGGATCCGAAGGTGGAGCATCGGGCTAAGGCTCTTTAGACGGAGTGTCTTTCTCCTTGCTCGCCAGTTTCGGGTAGAAGTTTCGGCTCAGTGCCTTTCGGCGCGGAAGGTGGATTCTTCAGTAACGGTGGAACTGTTACCAGGAGATGTTTCGATTTCAGTGCAGAAGGTGTCAGTTCGGCACTGATATGGGGACGGCTCGAGCCCGAGCTGGAAGGCCTGTCTATGTGTTTCGGAGCCGGGCCCGAGGGCGGGGCGTCGGAAACTTTTTGTCGGTGCAGACTTTGGCCCCGAAGGCAGAGGAGGGACCGGAACATTTTTCTTTGTTTGTTGAGGGGGCAAGGGGGTATCTTTACTCACGGTATGCTGACCCGGAGTAACCTTTTCCTCCTATTCCATGTCAAAGTCGGCTTCAGACACGGAGATATGTTGTTCTTCTTCCTCCTCTCCTTTAACGTGATGTTCTGTGTCGAAACCGAAGATGTCCTGTGCGGAGCCGCTTTGATGTTGCGTCTTGTGACATCGAGCCCGATGGTCATGAAGCGTCTTCTTCGATCGAAATGATCTGAACATGTTGCACTCTTTCTTGTCGTGTTCTGGCGACAGACAGAGGTTGCACACTTCGTGCAAGTCGGTGCATGGAAACTTAGCACGACACCTGGGGCAGAACTTGAAGGGAGTCCGTTCCATCGATTGCTGGAACTGTCGGCGCGGGTAGACCCGATGGCCCTCCACGAGTTTTCCGATCGAAGTTGTTTTGAATTGAGAGGATACCAAAGAATTGGGAAGCCGTGATCAATAACAATACCGTCGAGGGTAGAGGATTGAGCGTCGACGGGTCCGAGAAACGGTGCAGAACCGGAGCGCAGCAATACACATCTGAACCTGATGGCGGAAAAAAACAATCTATCAATGGAGCCGATGCCCATGCGCACTATCACCGAAAGGAGGAGTCACTTACCTTGTGACTGGAAAGTCTTCTTCTAGCAAAAACAAAGTGCAAACATCTGGACGCACGCTTTTCTGAAATCTCATGTAATGGTTTAGGTGTAGGTGGGGAAAAATGTCGCTCTCTCAACCGCTCAATACTTATCTTCTATGCAAGCACACTGCACAGACAGATAACTCAATGTGGCAGCTATTGGATTTTCTATATGAAAACAGTTTGCCCTTCCAAACAGAAGGGAGGTGAATGGCACCTGTGTTTAAGTCCTCAGCCACAGCAGAGGTCAAACCACAACATGTTGAGAGCTAATGAAAAAATGTGGATGGAGCGGGTTCAATCAGTACTGTTTTAATACCAATAATCTGCCTAAATAGAATACAAATTAATAAAGACCCATACCTTTAAATCAGATACCGACTCTTCCTTCGACTTTGTTATTTCTGCTATCCTCATCTTTTGTTCTTTCACCATTGTAGTTAGCTCTTGAACTAATGTAGATGACTGCTTTTCTCTTTGCTTAGAATGAACAAGAGCACTCTTGTGCTCTGTTAGTTCAGTTGTGACATTCTCAAAACCATCCTTAACCTTCGGATTAATGAAAAATAAAACACAGAAGTCTTTATTGGCTACATCTGTTTTAAAAAGGTTTGCCACAAATGAATACATATAGCTATGATGTACCCTGGTATGAATAATGACCACATTATTTCAAATGATGTTGCACGATTATTACTGTATGTGAGTGTATAAAAAAAGTTAAAAGTAGCCAATAAACAAATACTACATCAGCACTTACTGGTATAGCTGCTCTGAAAACCAGCACTGGGAAAGCCAAAATTGCTATTTTTAATGAAGTAATGCATGCAAGCAAATAAATGCCCTAATGCGGTTTCTAGGCACTGGCACGGATATGTTTTGGCAAATACTGGCTTTTTCAAATTGTATCTGTATTGGTTTTAAAAAATAAAGCGGATACAACACTTATTAGTGTAGCAGTAGCAGGCCAGCATTTGCAGAGGAACGGCATGCTAATGTGATGTTTGCCTTTAGCAATATATTCTTCCTCCTAAAAGGTTCCATATACTTACCCCCGAAGATAGCTCAGGGAGTTTTCTACTTACCCGTAAAAAATCATTAGGAGCAGTGAATTAGGCGTCATAAATTAGGTAATACTAATGCTAATTATTTACAATGGCAAAAGTGCAGGATGAAGTGTTATATAAAACAGGTTACTATTAAAATGAAGGGAAATGGAGAACCAGCCCATGCAACAGGACAGTGGCATCAATGGCCTGGGTCTAACAAATCTATGTCTAATACCTAGTGCAGTATATTCAACACGCTAAGACGTAATAACAATAGCTGGATTTATTGGATAAGCCCATGCACTGAAGCATTTACAGGCAACAGAAGTATGATATATGATGCTACTTAAAAACAAGTCATTACTATTAAGATAATAATACAAACAACAGGATACAACACAGTGGTTCCTTGAAATTCCAAATAGATGAAGGAACTTCAATTGATCTTTTTCCACACACACTTGCATCATTTCCAATGGCACAAGATTCAAAAGTATGCACAAGTCTAGCAGTGCTGTGTAGTACTAGAGGCACTCCCATGTTTTGAACCACTTGACCTTTAACTACCATTACTTTAATTGACTTTGGTGTTTTACTGTACTCTTGCCTGAATGTAAGACATCATTTTTCCCTGCATGTGCATGTTTCCTTGAAGATGTATTTCATGTAATCTTGTAGTTTTAAAGTGGGAGAGCCTTCACAGAGTAGAACAGCGTTGCCAGGAACAGAACGTGCGGGATGTGTATTTGGAAGCATGAGAGAAAGAGAACAAGGTGTGGAATGTACCTCGAAGTGCAGTGTTATAAGTAGTGGTGCTCCAATGTGCATTGTGTTGTTCATTGGGGATATGAAGTGTGTGATGCTATAGGCAGTGGCCCACAAATGTAAATTGTGTTGTACATTGGGAAGTATTATGTCATCTTGAATTCTGACTCGGTCTTGCTTGAGCTTTTTGCACGCACAGGCAGGCCCCCCAGATTTCCCAAGTTGTTTAGGGTATTCATGTTCAAGGTTGTTTTTTTTTATTGTACTGCCGGAGACTTTCGTAAGTTTTGTTAAGATAAAGGCTGGAACACATGAGAATGCAGAAGGAGGGTGAGAACTCCTTTACCTTTGGAATACTTGCATGGAAAGTCGCCAATTCCAGTAAGTTTCCTTGGCGCAGAGGAAGGCCTCTCGGAACCTTCCGGTGTGTTTTGAGAATATAAAGCTGGGGTTTGTTGACTTGGAAACTGGAATTTGAGCCTGAATGACAGACGCGTCTACAGTGCAGCAGCTCCTGGTTTTGCGGAGTCTCTGGACCCTGGCTGTGAATTCCTGAGTCTGGAGGGGGCCAAGATGAAGCTTGCAGGCAGTGATGCATCTTGTTTTTGATTATTGCCATTGTGATGTGTGAGTGTCTGTGTGCACATTCGAGTCTCCAGTGGCTATAATCATCTGAGGTGTTTTCTTTGAATATTGACTTTGTGATGTGTGGGTGTCTGTGTGCAAATAAAGACTTCAGGTATTGTAATCATCTGATGTATTTAGTGTATATATCATTCTGATTTCTTGCAGCGGATGTCCAGCATAATCTGCTTGTGTTTCATTCTATATCATCTGCTTGCGTTTCATTATGTGCTTGCATTTTATTTCATGTATATTCCATGCAATATATATATATATATATATATATATATATATATATATATATATATATCAAAGCTCCAAACATCCACAAACGATAAGTCTGTATAGAAAGCAGCACACGCAGGGGGTGATTCCTCAGAAGATTTTAATGAGGAACCTCACAGCATACGACGCGTTTCGCCAGAGGGCTTCGTCAAGTACTGCAAAGAGCCAAGGCGCTCAACTCATTTTTAAACAAACAATCGTGCATGAAAATTTAAAAAAAAAAATGTTGGTATATACATTTAGAAACGATTGCTTTCTGTTTGTGTCTATATATGCTGCTTTCTATACAGACTTATCGTTTGTGGATGTTTGGAGCTTTGATTTATATAACGGGCACACCCCCGTTCTGGCGTGCACCCGCTCATGTGTGCAGCTAGCTGGTGTTTGGAGCTGGACATATATATATATATAAATCAGAAAGGTAGCCCCAAAGGAAGAAGGCCTCCAGCAGAAAATATTCCACTTTTTTATTGTTGAAAGCTCACACTCAGGCAAAAGCACAAGCCGAACATCCATTATACAGCATGGCCAGACGCGTTTCAGGAAGTTGATTCCTTTCATCAGTGGCGTGCATATGTTCGTTTAAAGACAGCGTGTTCCATGCGCTTTATATTTCCTAAGAACCTGCCCCAGTGGGCGTTGCCAATGTCTTAGCCTTGTGGTTCTTGTAGTGCCTGAAACAAAATAAAACTTCAGTGAGTCTGTCTTTAAAGGCATCTCTTTTAAACAAAGTTATTACCCCAGTGGGTTGGTGCAGGCTAGCGCTCGTGTGCCCGGCACGTTTTGTAGCTTTCATCTTGGAACTGCCGCCCGTTATGTGCAAACTGTCTTTAAACGAACAGATGTTTTGGAGTTAGGGGGCTTTGAACCTGCCTCTCTCCTCCATTCTCCTCCATTGGCTGGCTTCCTAAACGGAGGCCAGCCATTGGAGGAGAAGGGAGTCACTCCAATAAAGCCCCGTCTCTTTCGGATTCGGGGGCGTGTTTTTTTGCGTTCTTTCGCCTGTGACGTCATCCGTCACTCAGAACGCCCAAAACACGCCTCCTAAATTTGCGGAGCTTTGCGGCCGCCATTGCTCCCCGACCGCCTGACGCAACAGACATGCACAAGGCACACGTTTCACCAGCCAGCAGTCCCTGCAATGCCCAGCAACCTCCGCAGTGCAGCCCAGCTCCACCAGCGTCAGACCCCTGCTCCACGGCACCCAGCACTCATCTCAGGTGGGCGTCACAGCACAGGGAGGCTCCGGCAGGTTCCTCGCTTCTCCAGTTCTTCCTCTTGATCTTGCGGCCTCTGCGATGCTGCTGTGGAGGGGGCTGGCCGCCGCCGCGCAGGCCATGTGTGGAGTGTGCACTGAAGGCTTTAGCCGACGCGTGCCTCCTCTGGGGCGAGGGGGGCTCCCGGGAGCTGCAGGCACGAGCCATAGGTGGGGTGCGACAGCCCGTGGCGGGGGAAGATGGAATTCCGTATCTCTTTCCCCGCCGTGTCTTTTTCCCGCCCCCCTCCCGCTAATTAGGTCGTCCGCTGCTGTTCTCGTTCCCCTCTCTCCACAAATGTTATTGTAAAGCAGAAAACAATTTTAAAGCTATTGTGTGGGTGGGTGTTTTACTGTTGTCATTTTTTATTAGGTGCAACTAAGCTGCATTGTTTGCACGTGCAAACGGGTTACAGTGGCAGCAAGTATCTCTAAATCTGTGCAATTAGTGTCTAATGTTGAGTACAAGTGCTACAGAAAAATAATCCAAGTCGGTAACTTGCCAGGGCTTTGCTTGGACAGTATCACTGTATCAAACCCCCTAGGGATCGTGGGAAATCTGATAGTACTGGTATGCCCTGACCCCTGGGGGGAGAGCTGCCCCTGGGCAGCAGGTCTGAGACAAACAGGCTGCCTGCTAGGCCAGAGCACGCAAAGTGCAGACCCAGGGACATTCCCAGGAAAGGGTGACAGCGCTGTATCTTGTGGGAAGATGATCCCTTCATCTCTCCGCTTCATCCATATCATGAGGGAGCAGGGATCTCATTTCAAGAGGCGGAGAGGAGACGGGATGGACATTAGCTGGGGAGGGCGGGAGAGGGTGAGGGTGAGGGCAGATAAGAAAGGCAGTGGGAGGCCGAAAGGGGAAGCCCGTCGGAGAAACTTGAAACCGAATCTTGTTAGTGACCTGCAAAGTGTATTTTCCATGCCACTGGCCTCGCGCACTGCGAGTGGTACATCGCACATGAATGTTATATTAGTATTTGTTCACAGAGGTCCACAGAGAATGCAGGGACATTTTACACCTGCAGTTTTGTATTTACACTGGTCACGGCAGTTTATATTTGAATATTGACTGGAATATTGTTGCAGCGCACGGTCAAAAGATAAGTCTAGTGCAGCAGTGACGTGTATAGCAGCCAGTGTAATATACTGTCATACATACCCACCTACCTATAGGGCTGTAAGAAGTAAGTATGGAAAGTGCCTGATGCGGAGAGAGGAATGCAGGAAGGAAAACTGGGAAACAAGAATAGAGGCCCCAGGTTCTGTCTCCTGCCCCACACTGACATCCACAAAGGTTGGAACCCAGACCAACATGATCCCTGCATCCCCATTTCATGCTGTTGATGGTTGTGGCCGGGTGGCTCTGTGTGTGGGTGGGTGGCTCTGTGTGTGGGTGGGTGGCTCTGTGTGGGTGGGTGGCTCTGTGTGGGTGGGTGGCTCTGTGTGGGTGGGTGGCTCTGTGTGGGTGGGTGGCTCTGTGTGTGGGTAGCTTTGTGTGTGTGTGGGTGGCTCTGTGTGTGTGTGGGTGGCTCTGTGTGTGTGTGTGGGTGGCTGTGTGTGTGTGTGTGGCTCTGTGTGTGTGTGGCTCTGTGTGTGTGGGTGGCTCTCTGTGTGTGTGGGTGGCTCTGTGTGTGTGGGTGGCTCTGTGTGTGTGTGGGTGGCTCTGTGTGTGTGTGGGTGGCTCTGTGTGTGTGTGGGTGGCTCTGTGTGTGTGTGTGTGGGTGGCTCTATGTGAATGACTCTGTGGGTGGCTCTGTGTGTGTGTGTGTGGCTTTGTGTGGGTGGCTGTGTGGGTTCAAATGCAATAGGTCTTGCATTTGCGAGTGATTAAGCTATTGGCATTGTAAATGACAATGCCATTTATTTATGTTTTAAAAACAAAAACATGAATAAAAATTATGTCATCAGCAATGCCAATAGCTCTAACTTTAAGAATCCCGAGACCATTGCATTGTAAATGCTTGTTCTGTGAATTTCAAAGTTTTTTTCCTAACTATATAAGGCCTGAAACCTATGTTTTTTTCAGTGAATTTGCAAGGTTTTTTAAATGCTAATTTCTAACTATATAAGGCCTGAAACCTATGTTTTTTTTCAGTGAATTTCAAAGGTTTTGTTAAATGCTAATTCCTAACTATATAAGGCCTGAAACCTATGGTTTTTTCAGTGAATTTCAATGGTTTTTTAAATGCTAATTCCTAACTATATCAGGCCTGAAACCTATGGTTTTTTCATTGAATTACGAAGGTTTTTTAAATGACAATTTTTAAATATATTAATTGTTATTTTTTTACACTGATTTACTACATTTTTGCAGGCAGGTGTTCAGAGGGCACGCCCCCTTTTTACAACACTCTGCAGCGCAGCTCCATGGCGCTTACTGGAGATACCTGTTGGAATAGTTCCCTCTAGGGGACCTCTGGATTGAACAGGAATTAATTCCCCAACTTAAACTGTGCAAACGCACCCTGTAGAGTGTTCTAAATTGGGGGATTAAGTACCCTTGCATACTAGGGGTACCTGAAACCTCCATTATGCGCCAGGGGGCTGCATTGCAGAGAGGTGTAATGAGGCCACACCCTTTTTTACACCTCTCTGCAACACAGCCCCCGGGCGTGTTTGCAGAGGGGGAACTAATTCCCCTTGCATACTGGGGGTCCCTGGGGGCCAAATAGCCCACCAGGAGCCTCCAGTATGCGCAGAGGGGCTGCGTTGCTTTGCCCCGGGGGGCGGCGGTCCCCGGGGCAGTGTGGGGGGGGGATTGGGAACCCCCCCACACGTCTTTATCACTATGCCCCCGTGATTTGGTCCCCCCGGGGGGTAATTTAAAAAAAAACAGACCGTGTTTTAAAAAAAATAAATGTGGGCCTTTTTTGTCCTTGTGGGACCACCGGGGCAGGCCTAGGGGGTCAGGGTGTGTCTACCCTGCCCCCTTTTTGTGTTCTACACGTTTTTTTTTCTGCTTTCTTGTGCCTCGGTCTACCAAGCACAAGATGGATGCCAACACTTCCTGGTTTGAAGTGTTGACAGCCAATGAGCATGCAGCTTTCTCTGGAAGGCATGCTGATTGGCTGCCACTGTCTATCAACACTCCAAAACAGAAATTGTTGGCAGTCATCTTGTGCCTCGGTAGACTGAGGCACAGGAAAGCAGAAAAACAAACGTGTAGAACTCAAAAAGGGGGCAGGGTAGTAGCACCCTGACCCTCTAGGCCTGCTCAGGGTGACCCACAAGGACCCCCAAGGCCCCCCCAAACTTTTTTTGTTTTCAAAAAATCGCGGGGTGCTCGCACGGGTGCGCGCTTATAGATATATACATGTTTTCTCAACAACTACTGGAGGGATTTACACCATTTAAACAAAAGGCCGATCTGCGAATCAGACTCTACCATTTTGCCAAATTTGGTGTAATTCCGTTCAGGCTGTAGCCGTGTCTAATCGTCCTATGGAAATTAACATGGGGAAAACACGTTTTGGGACCCCCCCTTTTTTCGCGGCCCCCGCTTGACGAATCTACCCGAGACTTTCAGGGAAGAAGCGGAGCGGAACGGGCCATCTTCTTTGAGAAATTCGCGAAGATTCAACAACCGGCGCCAAAGTTATTCCCTATAGAATGTTGCGGATTTCCTATGTAAACTAGGTCATAAATATATATATATATATATATATATAAATCACAACAACCAGCTCCCACAGAGGCATCCACGGAAGAAGGCACAGACTCGGGGCAGTCAGGATACAGCATCAGTTTTATTAGATCAGGTCATCCTCAATCTCAAGATAACAGAGAGACGCGTTTCGGCTTACTAGAAGCCTTTATCAATCTACTTGGCGCTATTGTATCAATGATTTATATAGTCCCTCCCACTAAAAGCATTAATGAACATAGACAACATACTCTGAAGCATGAAACCACAGTGTAGCCCTGCGATGAGTATCCAAGGTTGCTGTGCATGGATAACAGGTAAAAACATACAATTATGTCTTTAAATTACATAGTGTTGTTAACCACCAAAACATATCTTTGTCTTAGTTGAATGTACATACGGATTTAAAATGTATATGCCATCTGCTTGGGTTGGGAACAAATAATTGCATAGTGCCGCCAAGCTCTCATTGCGCATTGCCTGTGTGTAAAATAAAGTAAAATATATTGCGTATACTAAAAGAACCATGCTGCTACTTATCCGCCTCATAATTGCATACCCACAACCTCTGACTCGACATTTTCATCAACACAGATGGTAGATTGTTGGGCATTTGGCCTCTGACCCCTGTTACGGAAACAATGTTCCCTCTAGCCCAGTCTTTGAAAACCGCGATTTCAGTACATTTTTCTAGAAGTAAAATGACAGGATAAATCACAGCTGCTTCCCCGGGGCCCAACTGAGCACAAAGTGTGCTACTCGACAATTGTATCTGCTTCCCAGCTCGTGCTTGTGTCCTGTTAGGACTACCTGTCCCATAATCCTACTTGCTGACCAAAGAAAAACGCGGTGGCACAGGCAGGAGTCCTGCAACATAGTCTTAATGATGGAAACCTTGCAAATTATAACAAAGTCCCGAGGTCAAAAGGCAATTGTAAAATTAGTCATTTAGAGGGGAACAGAGTCTCAGTGTCCTGAATGACATGCAGCAAATTAAAATATTGGTTCAAACCAGGCACCAGTTCGAGGTTGAGGGGGACCGATGGACAAAATACGGATGCGCCAAACCCACCTCACCGCATCGGCATAGGCCATCCGCAGTGCCCAGACCCAGTCACCAGATGGCGCCGGTCTTCTGGGCAAGGCATTTCTTGCTGGGAAAACGTAGAATCCGCGCTGGCTGTCGCAAAAACAGCCTCGCTACGGGCCCTTGGTCTCCCTCTGTAGTCATCCTCGTTCCTCATCCCAGCTGCCACACTGGGGGCTCCCCTTTAGCACTCCAGTACTCCTCCAAAGAACATTCGGTCAGAAAGGAGAGCCACAAACGACTGGTGTTCCGTGAAAAGCGTGACGACCGCTCACGCTGAATTAAATGAATCACAACAACCAGCTACCACAGAGGCATCCACGGAAGAAGGCACGGACTAGAGGCAGTCAGGATACAGCATCAGTTTTATTAGATCAGGTCATCCTCAATCTTAAGATAACAGAGCGACGCGTTTCGGCTTACTAGAAGCCTTTATCAATCTACTTGGCGCTATTGTATCAATGATTTATATAGTCCCTCCCACTAAAAGCATTAATGAACATAGACAACATACTCTGAAGCATGAAACCACAGTGTAGCCCTGCGATGAGTATCCAAGGTTGCTGTGCATGGATAACAGGTAAAAACATACAATTATGTCTTTAAATTACATAGTGTTGTTAACCACCAAAACATATCTTTGTCTTAGTTGAATGTACATACGGATTTAAAATGTATATGCCATCTGCTTGGGTTGGGAACAAATAATTGCATAGTGCCGCCAAGCTCTCATTGCGCATTGCCTGTGTGTAAAATAAAGTAAAATATATTGCGTATACTAAAAGAACCATGCTGCTACTTATCCGCCTCATAATTGCATACCCACAACCTCTGACTCGACATTTTCATCAACACAGATGGTAGATTGTTGGGCATTTGGCCTCTGACCCCTGATCGGTATTACAAAATAGGCACCTCTTTTGTGTCCACCAGCCACACCAACGAGTTAGAGTTGGAGATCAGTTTGTTTAAATTCATGCGTAATCTTCGCTTAAGACATTTCTTTGATAACATCATGCCTATATCTGATTCCATTCAAGTTGATCAACTCAGAGGATTACGTGCCAAGAGCACATTTATGGCACCAGTGAGCCATAAATCTTTTGATATCTTTGAGAATCTGGTGAAAAATGACATATCTGGTTTTAACTATGGACGCAAGAAAAAATATACCAACATGACCAATAAGGAGTTTGCCATTCTCAGGAATTTGGCCAACAACATCGATATCACCTACCAGTCAGCTGACAAGGGAGGAGCTTTAGTCCTCATGGACACTACATTCTACCGTGAACAAGTACAGGAACATCTGTCTGACACGAACACGTACAATGCCATACAATACAATCCCAAAAGTCAATATATGGATATCTTACTCACCATTCTGTCCACTGCTCATGACAACGGTATCATCAATCACACAACTAAACAGTTTTTGACTCCAAACAATCCAAGAACTCCAAGCATGTATATGCTACCAAAAATTCATAAGCATATGACACGACCACCTTTCAGACCAATTGTTTCTACCCGAGGTAGTATTCATGAAGGAACTGGTAAATTCATTGACAGATACTTGCAACCATTTATACAACTATCACGCACATATGTTAAGGACACTACCGACTTTTAACACCAAATACAGAATGTTTCATTTGAGGAAGATGATCCAATCTGGTTATGCTCTATAGATGTGAAGTCACTGTATACCAGCATACCACACGATCTTGGCATGGAGGCTATTGAGGACATTTTGGTACATTCAGACCTAGACAGAGAATTCCAGCTATTCATTATGCAACTCATGTACTTCACACACTATCAGAGTTATTTCACGTGGGAGGATCAATGTTACACTCAGTTGTCCTGGACCTCAATGGGCAACTGTGCGGCACCTGTTTACGTCAATGCGTTCATGAAATACTTTGAGGAGAACAATATCTTGAACCAGACCCCTTGGCAGACACATGCCAAGATGTTCCTGAGATACATAGACGACATTTTTAGGTCTCGCCTTTACCATTCCGAAGGAATGGGAAATGGCGAGAATTCAAGTGCTCGAACTGATTGTGAAACCACCGCTTTTTTTCGTGGCGTTTTCTTCGAGTGCACGTGGCCACAGGCACGCGCTTTTGGCCCATACACTTTCATGGCCATCTGTTCCTCAATGTCCCTCCCACCCTTCGTTTGATCTTGCCGCGAGTTCAGGCTAATGGCCCTCCCCCTCCCCCAGCACAGAGCGCGCATCGCGGCCGCACAGCACATCAAAGGGCTTCTCCCAGCGTGTGCTGTGCGGCTTCTCCTCCCCTAATTATGTGGCCGGCCGTACTTGTGTTTCCGGCCGCTTCCCGGCCACTCTTGTATTTAATTAGCAGCAGCAGCATTTCTCCTGCGCCAGGCCACATCAAAGGCTCAGAGCCACTTTCACCCACACAGCAACACTTACGCAACGCCACTCACACCCACGCAAGCCCACTATCATCCACGCAACACGCCACTCACCCAAGCAACACCACTCACACACGCAACGCCACTCATCCACGCAACGCCACTCACCCACGCAACGCCACTCACCCACGCAACGCCACTCACACACGCAACGCCACTCACACACGCAACGCCACTCCCACACGCAACGCCACTCCCACACGCAACGCCACTCCCACACGCAACGCCACTCCCACACGCAACGCCACTCCCACACGCAACGCCACTCACACACGCAACGCCACTCACACACGCAACGCCACTCACACACGCAACGCCACTCACACACGCAACGCCACTCGCAGATTGTGGGTGCAGATTGTGGGTGCAGATTGTGGGTGCAGATTCAGAGTGCAGATTCAGAGTGCAGATTGTGGGTGCAGATTGTGGGTGCAGATTCAGAGTGCAGATTCATGGTGCAGATTGTGGGTGCAGATTCAGGGTGCAGATTGTGGGTGCAGATTCAGAGTGCAGATTCAGAGTGCAGATTGTGGGTGCAGATTGTGGGTGCAGATTGTGGGTGCAGATTGTGGGTGCAGATTGTGGGTGCAGATTCAGAGTGCAGATTCAGAGTGCAGATTGTGGGTGCAGATTGTGGGTGCAGATTGTGGGTGCAGATTGTGGGTGCAGATTGTGGGTGCAGATTCAGGGTGCAGATTCAGGGTGCAGATTCAGGGTGCAGATTCAGGGTGCAGATTCAGGGTGCAGATTCAGGGTGCAGATTCAGGGTGCAGATTGTGGGTGCAGATTGTGGGTGCAGATTGTGGGTGCAGATTGTGGGTGCAGATTGTGGGTGCAGATTGTGGGTGCAGATTGTGGGTGCAGATTGTGGGTGCAGATTGTGGGTGCAGATTGTGGGTGCAGATTGTGGGTGCAGATTGTGGGTGCAGATTGTGGGTGCAGATTCAGAGTGCAGATTCAGAGTGCAGATTCAGAGTGCAGATTGTGGGTGCAGATTGTGGGTGCAGATTCAGAGTGCAGATTCAGGGTGCAGATTCAGGGTGCAGATTCAGGGTGCAGATTCAGGGTGCAGATTCAGGGTGCAGATTCAGGGTGCAGATTCAGGGTGCAGATTCAGGGTGCAGATTGTGGGTGCAGATTGTGGGTGCAGATTGTGGGTGCAGATTGTGGGTGCAGATTGTGGGTGCAGATGTGGGTGCAGATTGTGGGTGCAGATTGTGGGTGCAGATTGTGGGTGCAGATTGTGGGTGCAGATTCAGAGTGCAGATTCAGAGTGCAGATTGTGGGTGCAGATTCAGAGTGCAGATTGTGGGTGCAGATTGTGGGTGCAGATTCAGAGTGCAGATTCAGAGTGCAGATTGTGGGTGCAGATTGTGGGTGCAGATTCAGAGTGCAGATTCAGAGAAAACTCAGCAGCACCACCACCATTGCAATGCAATAGGTCTCGTTTTAACGCAAATTTAAGCTATAGGCCTTGTAAATGACAAAGCCTTTTATTTATGTTCCAAAAACCAGAACGCAAAAATAAAGGGCATTATCATTTACAATGCTAATAGTTCAGACTCGCGTTATTGCGAGACCTATTGCATTTCCAATGCTTGTTGTTCTATGGCATGGAGATGAAATTTCTTTGACAACAGCACTGTCACAATTGAATCACATCAATGAACGGATTCAATTTACTTTTGAAATCAGTCAAGAGTCTATCACCTTCTTGGATGTCAGTGTTAACAGAGCCAAAGATCATTTGGAAACCAATTTGCACAGAAAAATAACGGATAAAAACAACACACTGCACTATAAATCCTTCCACCAATCATCATTAAAAAATCATCTACCGTTCTCTCAACTGCTTCGTGTTAAACGAATTGTATCGGATCCAACAAAATTTGAGACACACGCAGACAACATGATTAAACGTTTTGAACTGAGAGGTTATCCCCACAACATCTTGAACAACGCAAAGGAACGCTGTGACAAATTCAAACGTCAAGATGCATTAACAATGAAGAATAAAGACAAGACCACAAGACCTGTGGTCGTTTCTAAATTCTCAGTTGTTTCCAAACTCTACAAGACGTCAATACTCAAACATTGGTCGATCATCAGCACAGAACCAGATTTTAAACAACTTTTTGAGGAACAACCTTTGTTTGCGTACAAAAGGGGAAAAACATAAAAGAAATCATTAAACAACCATAACGAACCACCTCTACCATGTTCAAAGGGAACCAACCTTGCCTCAATTGCAAAAATTGCAATAATTTGATAAAAGGATCGGTTTTAAAACATCCAATGAAAGGCACTGACATCAAATTGAAATTGAATGCGACGTGTGACACTGAAAATGTGATCTACATTGTTAAATGCCCATGTGGATTGGTCTACACTGGAAAGACCTCACGAAAGTTGAAAATACGCATTATTGAACATAAAAGCAATATAAGGACTGAAAACGCTAAATCCAGCTTGGCGACACATTTCAAAGAAAAAAGACACAACATCAGTCAACTTAGATTCGCTGCTGTTGAAGTGGTGACAAAGCGAGAAGACAGGGACAACAATAACTTTTTGCTGCAACGTGAGAACCATTGGATTACATTTTTACAATCCACCAAACCTTTGGGTCTAAATGATCGTATGGAGTTTTTATGTTACCTGTAAATGAGGATTTTTGTTCAAATTATGATGCATCATTTAATTAATTTCATGTATTTCAAATATGTTCTCGTTTTAATCGCACACTAGATCAGTTTTTGACCATTACAATATGGCCGCCTATTCGTTGTCCTCTTTCTATACACATGATTTCAGGTGGGTGCACTTCCGTATATTTGACACACACACACGGCTGTAGACGCATGGAGTAGACGCGCGAGTCCACGCTGCACCATCAGTAAGTTCCATATTAACGTCGTCCGCATAGCGTTTTACACTTTGTTTAGGCTTTGTCGCTTTTGTTAATTGCTGCGTTAGCACGTTGTGCTTTGGGAACTTAAACATTTTGTTGATCATGTAACATCAACCGCGAACTCCTTTTGATGAGTCACGAGTGAACACACGCCTTGGGTTGTCATCATTGCACAGTTCGATATTCGCACCGGCTCATCTGCAATTTGTTTTAAAACGTTTGCACACTATCGATTATGCACGTCACTTAATTCTTCTTTGGGGGTGGCCCTCCATTGGGTACACAATACTTTTTATATTTCGGTTTATCCTGTGAACATGCACGAATCATTTTTTGAACACACTTTGTTTAGTTTCACCCTATATGCACATTAACTCTGTTTATTTCAACCTGCACGCAACCATACCTGAATGTCTTAACTTATGTTTTTGATGCATGTATATCATTCATTTCCTGTGGGATCATACATACATTGTGTTTATATTATTTGCAGAACACCCCTGATGAAGGACAATTTGTCCGAAATGCATTGGGTGACGATGAATTTATCAAGAGTAAAATGTGACATATGAATTGATCGACCATGACAAAGCAATCAAATTTATTCATGTGAAAAACAACAGTGAATAAAAGAAGAAGCAAGTCATTACAAATTGGATTTGAATTTTATTGATAATCAGTTATAAAACGTTCTTCGTTTTCCAAGGTTGTGCTCAGGGAGTCAGCACTTACCTTAAGTGCTGCGGACACTATTTGCATTTCAACACCTTCTGTCAGGGGGTGATATCTTTGAAGCACACCACAGCTATTCATTTTTGATACAGAGCGGCAGTGCGCAATCCAAAACCCCCTCTAACATAGAAAAAACAACATTGCGACTCCTACTATAGCGAGACAACAACTACAACAATCCACTGGTGAAACTACAGAACCTTCTACATCCCGCGATGACTCATCCTCCTTGGTTCATTTTTTAGAGCCTGGCCAAGAAGAAAGAGAAGACTCAGGAGGAGCAAGAATAAAAGAGAAAGACAAAGAAAAGGGGCCCCCACAAACGCGAAGCACCATTCAGAAGAAGGACACCAAACCCAAGAAGAACACTTAGTCATCAACATTTCAGACGCTCACCTGACTACACATGAAATGAAACCACTTGAAAAAGGCACTTCTTTTATTCCAACCGCGACAACAAATTTACTGGAACTTGAAGTCAGTACTTTCAAGTTTACCAGAAAACTCAGATTACGTAATTTTTTTGACTGTGTCCTCACACCGACCACACAGACCAAACCGGACCAACTTATGGGATTACGTCCCCACAGCACATTCCTAGCACCAAGCAGTCACAAATGTATTGACTTATTCGAGAATCTAGTGAAACGAGATCTTTTAAAACTGAATTTCAACAAGAAAGTCATCAAAGATGTAACACAAAAAGATCTAGACACTTTTAAGAAAATTGCCACCAACAAAAACATTAAATGCTTGAAAGCAGACAAAGGCGGCGCCTTAGTGATTGTCAATACCAGCATGTATAACCGAAAGGTTATTGATCAGTGACGAGAACATATACATGAAACTACCCAACAATCCAACTCACGAATTCAAAGAGATCTTGTCTAACATCGTTTCTAAAGCACACGAATCAGGAATCATTGATGATCGTACTAGAAAATTCCTTATTCAAGAACATCCGAAGAGTCCCTCCATACACATGACACCCAAGATTCACAAGAATCTGGTCGACCCACCATTTAGGCCAATTGTCTCCACCAAAGGATCGATACATGAACCTGTCGGGAAATGTATAGATAAGTATCTCCAACCTTCAGTCAGAAACATGAAAAGTTACGTGAGAGACACCACTGAATTTTTACAAAGACTTATGGAAGTGCCCATCCATCCAGATGAACAACTAATACTGTGCACTGCTGATGTTAGTGCATTATACACTTCTATCCCGCATGACGGCGGCATAGAAGCCATTGAAAAAACCATCTTAAATTGCAATCTCGAATTACCGATGCAAGAGTTTCTTATGCAACTAATGACTTTTACGCTATACCATAGCTACTTTCAACATGACAAAAATTGGTACCTTCAAATGTCTGGAATGTCCATGGGAAATTGTGCGGCTCCCACATATGCCAACATATACATGAAAGAGTATGAGGAACTCCACATCTTTGGCAATAAGAATTTCCACAAAAACATCAAGTTATTTATACGCTACATCAATGACCTATTCATCTTATGGAAAGACTGAGGAAAATTTACAACAAGCTTTGATGGAACTGAACAAAAAAAATGAAAGGATTCAACTGACATGGCAAATGAGTAAAGACACTATACATTTTTTGGATGTGGCCATCACCAGGATTGCAAATGGGTTTAAGACTGACCTTTACCGAAAACCCACAGATCGAAACAATACCCTTCACTATAGTAGCTTCCATCAGGGAGCTCTTAAGAACCATTTACCATTCTCGCAAATGCTGCGTGTTAGACGCATAACATCTGATGATCAACTTGCCGCAGTACGAATGAATGAAATGAGAGAAAGGTTTACAGAAAGAGGGTATCCTAAACTCATACTTGAGGATGCGAAAACAAAAGCTCTATCCACCAGGAGACAAGATGCATTAAAGAAAAACATAAAACAACCGGATGACAGGATGGTCCTGGTATCAAAATTTTCAACCATGAGCCGAACTTACAAAAAAATCATTTTGAAACATTGGCCGATTTCAGAACTAGAGCCTGATTTCAAAGACATCTTCAAGAAACCACCTATATTTGCTCATACAAGAAGTCAAAACATCAAAGAAATATTAGAGAAACCCCCCACCATTCAAACCAACTACAAGGGCACACGCCCTTGTATTAATTGCAGCAACTGCAACAACATTACTAAAGGCAATAGAATTACCCACCCCATGAAAGGGAATAACATCAAACTTCACGTAAATGCAACCTGTGATTCCACAAACTTGATTCACTCCCTAAAATGTCCATGTGGTAAAATCTACGTGGGTAAAACAGAGAGAAAAATAAAGTACGGATAAATGAGCATAAATCCAATATAAGAACAAATAACGAAAAGTCTGCAGTGGCAGTTCATTTCAACCAACAAAGACACACCATTGCCCAAATCAAACTCATGGTTTTGGAAATTATCGATAAAGTGGAAGGGAGAGACAACCACAAACATCTGCTGCGACGCGAAATGAGTTGGATTTATCGCTTACAAAGTATGAAACCTTTTGGTCTAAACGACAGAACTGAATTTAGTTGTTACTTATGACCAATTTCGCCTTATGAAACCATTCGTATGGTCTTACTGACACTGAGACTTTGCTGTACCTCACACTGAATCAAGTGGTATTTAAAGTTATATTACTTATGTAGTATGAATTATGCTTTGTACTATGTATTAATTGGCCTCTACTGACAGGCAGTATTTTTAGTAGAGTGATATTCATTTGAACTATAGTTAACTTTAGTTATATGTGTATTCAATAGTCGAATGTTTCACTTTAATGTTTTGATTTGTTTACCCCACTCAAAATGGCCGCTCTTGTGAGTCCATCGTTGATGTTTAGGCCCACCTGTAGGTCACGTTACTAACCACTAGCTCTAGCAAAAGCACGCACTACCTCACTTCCGCGTTTTGGTCGGCGGATCGACATCCAGGAGCTTGAACACTATCTACGTTTAACATCACTAACCCGATAACGTAAGCTATATTTTCTTTAATACCCTGTTTACCGTGTGGGTTACGCTATTTAAGGCACTGATTAGGCTATAAAGGTAATATTTGATCATATTTACTCCGCAGAGCACAGCATTTTAACACTCCGACCGAACGATTGTAAGTAGTCGATTAAACCTAGTTGTATCAGCACGCTCTTTGTAACTAATCGCGCAACATCTCTACACCCCGTGGTTTCTTTTTAACGGCTGCACGATTGCAAGTGGTTTCTGATGTAACACGTGTGTTCACTCTTCCTTCATATTACTTTTACACGCTGGGTTTCTTGCACGAGTTTCCCTTTTTTCTTTCACATCGGGCACACATGATGTGTGGCACTTAACTTATTGTTACACATATACCCACATTTATAATGCATGGTTTTTTATGCATCTTCACACATAAGGTTGTTTGAGCACACCTTAGTGTTTGACTATAGTTATTTTTACCATCCAAACCACTTTTATATCTTCTTCGCCCTTTACAGTACTCCTTGAAAAAGGGCACCCCAAGCCCGAAATGCATTGGAGTTGGAATTAAATGCTGTGTTTAATGAGATGTTCATCATTACACCAAATGTACCGACATATTGAACATAAATTATGAAACTTGAAACCATACATAAAATTTGAATAATGTAAATTCAACAACAGTGGAGTCATTTTTTTGTGAACCCCGAGGAGTGCATCACACAGGGATGCATCCAAGTAGTTGTATGCACATTTGAACTACATTATGAAAGCTATCATCCACAAGCACAGAAACAGAGTATTCCTTTCAGACAGTTTCTACGATTACAACTAAATTGGTCCAATTTACCAGACTTTAGTTTACAAGCAACTATGAAAAGCAAAATTCCTGACCAGTGGATATCCACACCGTCTAGTCAGAGAATCTTACAAAAGAGCGAGATTTTATGACAGATATTCCCTATTCAAATCACACACTCATATTCCAGTTACACAACTAGTTTGTGTCATTAAACATTCCACCATGAATGGAAAAAGTCAGACAAATGATAAATTCCAACTGGCATATTCTCAATAGCCATACTGATTAAGTGTTCAAGCTTCCTAAGCCTTTATTTGCTCACCGTCGCAATAAAAATATCATTCTACATTCTCACTTTACAGGCAGTCCGTCATTCATTCAAAAAACTATTGATGGCACTTTGCCAGTGAAAGGCACTTTCAAATGCTCTCAAAGTAAATCATGTGACACTGTAATTGAAGGCAATACATACATTCACAATGGATATACCATCCATGCCAATAAATTCTGTAACTGTAAAACTAAAAATGTGATTTATTTTTTACTATGCCCTTGCAATCTGGGCTACGTAGGCGAAATGTCTCGCTCATTGTCCACCCGTTTGACGAAACACCGATCAGCCATCCGTACCTTCAAAGCTACTGCGCCTTTAGTCTCACATTACCTTGAAAAGGAACATACAACCAATAACATCAGGTGGCTTATACCTGAGAAAATGGAAATAACTCAAGAGTAAAAGTAACGATAGCCGTAAAAGGAGAGAGGTATTCTGGATTTTTGTCTTAGACACCTATAAACGTGGTCTCAACAGTGAGATGCCCTGGGAAAATGCTGTATGCTATAAGTGAGGTAGTGAGTGAGTGAGTGAGTGATGGTATTTATAAAGCGCACTAATGCCGAGGCGTCTTGGCGCTGTGCAAGGCAACAAGCTGAGAGGGATGACCACGATCCTATCTAGTGAAAAGCCACGTTTTGATTTCCCTCCTGAACTGCAAGTGGTTGGAGATCTGCCTGAGCTGTTGAGGTAAAGCGTTCCAAAGCCTTGAAGCCAGATGGGTGAAACTCTTCCCTCCCCAACACTGTCTATTGATCTTAGACACCAAAGCCAGCCCGTGAGAGGCAGACCTTAACGGGCGGGTTGGCGTGTACCTGGAAAATAGATGTTGAAGATCGAGGGCCCCCATTCCCGCCAGCGCTTTGTGAACTAGGCACAGCGCCTTGAAGTCAATACGCCAATGGACTGAGAGCCAGTGCAGCTTCCTGATGGCCTGTGAGGTGGAACAAGTAGCAATCTGGCAGACGCATTCTGAATAGACTGCAGTTTGGCCAGTTGTGCACACCCCACTCCCAGGTAAAGGGCATTGCCGTAGTCTATTCTAGAAAAGACAGTGGCAGTTATGACCGTTTTCTTGAGATGGTAAGGAATAAACGGCCAGATCTTTCTCAGCCCCTTAAGCACAAAGAAGCATGCAGACACTACCTGGTTTACCTGTGGCTTCCAAGCCAAATCCTTATCAAAAAGGAACCCAAGGTTCCTTGCTTTCACCACTGGAACCGGACAAGCTCCCGCAGACGAAGGCCACCAGGTATGGTTCCAGAGGGATGCTTTCTGTCACAAACTCGAGAACTTCTGTCTTTTCGGTGTTCAATTTCAGAAAGTTCGATTTCATCCACTGCATAACTGCCGACATACAGTCGGCGAAATCAGCTGACTTCGAGTCTGCAGAATGGGGCATAGAGACAATCAGCTGAGTGTCATCAGCGTATGACACCAGTTTAAAGCCCAGGTTCTTTATTATCTTAGCCAAAGGGGAGACATAGATATTAAACAGGGTAGGCGATAACGCCGAACCCTGAGGAACTCCTCCAGGAAGGGTGAAATTGTCTGACTGATGGCCCTTCCATGAGATGGCTTGTTCCCTATCTGACAGAAAGGAGGAGAGGAGATCTAATGCTAGGCCCCCGACACCGATATCCTGCAGCCGTTGGATAAGTACCTCGTGGTTTACGGTGTCTAAGGCCGCCGTAAGATCCAGTAGAATCAGCGTGACCCTACCTCCCTCATCCATCCCCTTCCGGATTTCCTCGGCTGTCATCAACAGGGCAGTTTTAGTTGAATGATTAGCCCGGAAGCCGTGCTGAGTGCTGTCTAGAATGTGCCATGTCTCAAGATAAGAGGATAATTCCACATTCATGGCTTTTTCCACTAGCTTAGCTGGCAACGGCAGGCAGGATATAGGGCGATAGCTCTTCTCGTCAGAAAGGTCTAGCTTGGGATTCTTTAACAGGGTCCGAATGCAGGCCTTCTTCCATATTAGTGGAAAGAGTCCCGAGCTCAGCATCTGATTCAAAACCGGCAGTAATAGGGCACTGGTTTCAGTTGGTGCCAAATGAAGCACAAAAGGTGGGCAGGGATCTATTGGAGAGCCTGACTTGGTGCTCAGCAGCAAGTCAGCCAGCCTGTTCACATCTAGCAAGGGAAACGATGAAAGTACACCTTGTGCATTACATATATAATTGCCCCCGCTTTGCACTATGGGTGTCCTGTCTGCTGTTGTAGACAGATCATTGTAAACAGCTTTCTCTGGAAGGCATGCTGATTGGCTGCCACTGTCTATCAACACTCCAAAACAGAAATTGTTGGCAGTCATCTTGTGCCTCGGTAGACTGAGGCACAGGAAAGCAGAAAAACAAACGCGTAGAACTCAAAAAGGGGGCAGGGTAGAAGCACCCTGACCCTCTAGGCCTGCTCAGGGTGTCCCCCAAGGCCCCCCCAAACTCTTTTTGTTTTCAAAAAATCGCGGGGTGCTCGCACGGGTGCGCGCTTATAGATATATACATGTTTTCTCAACAACTACTGGAGGGAATTACACCATTTAAACAAAAGGCCGATCTGCGAATCAGACTCTACCATTTTGCCAAATTTGGTGTAATTCCGTTCAGCCGTTCGGGCTGTAGCCGTGTCTAATCGTCCTATGGAAATTAACATGGGGAAAACACGTTTTGGGACCCCCCCATTTTTCTCGGCCCCCGCTTGACGAATCTACCCGAGACTTTCAGGGAAGAAGCGGAGCGGAACGGGCCATCTTCTTTGAGAAATTCGCGAAGATTCAACAACCGGCGCCAAAGTTATTCCCTATAGAATGCTGCGGATTTCCTATGGAAACTAGGTCATAAATATATATATATATATATATATATATATATATATATATATATATATAAATCACAACAACCAGCTCCCACAGAGGCATCCACGGAAGAAGGCACAGACTCGGGGCAGTCAGGATACAGCATCAGTTTTATTAGATCAGGTCATCCTCAATCTCAAGATAACAGAGAGACGCGTTTCGGCTTACTAGAAGCCTTTATCAATCTACTTGGCGCTATTGTATCAATGATTTATATAGTCCCTCCCACTAAAAGCATTAATGAACATAGACAACATACTCTGAAGCATGAAACCACAGTGTAGCCCTGCGATGAGTATCCAAGGTTGCTGTGCATGGATAACAGGTAAAAACATACAATTATGTCTTTAAATTACATAGTGTTGTTAACCACCAAAACATATCTTTGTCTTAGTTGAATGTACATACGGATTTAAAATGTATATGCCATCTGCTTGGGAACAAATAATTGCATAGTGCCGCCAAGCTCTCATTGCGCATTGCCTGTGTGTAAAATAAAGTAAAATATATTGCGTATACTAAAAGAACCATGCTGCTACTTATCCGCCTCATAATTGCATACCCACAACCTCTGACTCGACATTTTCATCAACACAGATGGTAGATTGTTGGGCATTTGGCCTCTGACCCCTGATCGGTATTACAAAATAGGCACCTCTTTTGTGTCCACCAGCCACACCAACGAGTTAGGAGTTGGAGATCAGTTTGTTTAAATTCATGCGTAATCTTCGCTTAAGACATTTCTTTGATAACATCATGCCTATATCTGATTCCATTCAAGTTGATCAACTCAGAGGATTACGTGCCAAGAGCACATTTATGGCACCAGTGAGCCATAAATCTTTTGATATCTTTGAGAATCTGGTGAAAAATGACATATCTGGTTTTAACTATGGACGCAAGAAAAAATATACCAACATGACCAATAAGGAGTTTGCCATTCTCAGGAATTTGGCCAACAACATCGATATCACCTACCAGTCAGCTGACAAGGGAGGAGCTTTAGTCCTCATGGACACTACATTCTACCGTGAACAAGTACAGGAACATCTGTCTGACACGAACACGTACAATGCCATACAATACAATCCCAAAAGTCAATATATGGATATCTTACTCACCATTCTGTCCACTGCTCATGACAACGGTATCATCAATCACACAACTAAACAGTTTTTGACTCCAAACAATCCAAGAACTCCAAGCATGTATATGCTACCAAAAATTCATAAGCATATGACACGACCACCTTTCAGACCAATTGTTTCTACCCGAGGTAGTATTCATGAAGGAACTGGTAAATTCATTGACAGATACTTGCAACCATTTATACAACTATCACGCACATATGTTAAGGACACTACCGACTTTTAACACCAAATACAGAATGTTTCATTTGAGGAAGATGATCCAATCTGGTTATGCTCTATAGATGTGAAGTCACTGTATACCAGCATACCACACGATCTTGGCATGGAGGCTATTGAGGACATTTTGGTACATTCAGACCTAGACAGAGAATTCCAGCTATTCATTATGCAACTCATGTACTTCACACACTATCAGAGTTATTTCACGTGGGAGGATCAATGTTACACTCAGTTGTCCTGGACCTCAATGGGCAACTGTGCGGCACCTGTTTACGTCAATGCGTTCATGAAATACTTTGAGGAGAACAATATCTTGAACCAGACCCCTTGGCAGACACATGCCAAGATGTTCCTGAGATACATAGACGACATTTTTAGGTCTCGCCTTTACCATTCCGAAGGAATGGGAAATGGCGAGAATTCAAGTGCTCGAACTGATTGTGAAACCACCGCTTTTTTTCGTGGCGTTTTCTTCGAGTGCACGTGGCCACAGGCACGCGCTTTTGGCCCATACACTTTCATGGCCATCTGTTCCTCAATGTCCCTCCCACCCTTCGTTTGATCTTGCCGCGAGTTCAGGCTAATGGCCCTCCCCCAGCACAGAGCGCGCATCGCGGCCGCACAGCACATCAAAGGGCTTCTCCCAGCGTGTGCTGTGCGGCTTCTCCTCCCCTAATTATGTGGCCGGCCGTACTTGTGTTTCCGGCCGCTTCCCGGCCACTCTTGTATTTAATTAGCAGCAGCAGCATTTCTCCTGCGCCAGGCCACATCAAAGGCTCAGAGCCACTTTCACCCACACAGCAACACTTACGCAACGCCACTCACACCCACGCAAGCCCACTATCATCCACGCAACACGCCACTCACCCAAGTGCTCGAACTGATTGTGAAACCACCGCTTTTTTTCGTG
Organism: Lissotriton helveticus; assembly: GCF_964261635.1. NCBI lineage: Eukaryota > Metazoa > Chordata > Amphibia > Caudata > Salamandridae > Lissotriton > Lissotriton helveticus. Next base: position 496,288,781 of record NC_136063.1, read on the forward strand.
GCGTTTTCTTCGAGTGCACGTGGCCACAGGCACGCGCTTTTGGCCCATACACTTTCATGGCCATCTGTTCCTCAATGTCCCTCCCACCCTTCGTTTGATCTTGCCGCGAGTTCAGGCTAATGGCCCTCCTCCCTCCCCCAGCACAGAGCGCGCATCGCGGCCGCACAGCACATCAAAGGGCTTCTCCCAGCGTGTGCTGTGCGGCTTCTCCTCCCCTAATTATGTGGCCGGCCGTACTTGTGTTTCCGGCCGCTTCCCGGCCACTCTTGTATTTAATTAGCAGCAGCAGCATTTCTCCTGCGCCAGGCCACATCAAAGGCTCAGAGCCACTTTCACCCACACAGCAACACTTACGCAACGCCACTCACACCCACGCAAGCCCACTATCATCCACGCAACACGCCACTCACCCAAGCAACGCCACTCACACACGCAACGCCACTCATCCACGCAACGCCACTCACCCACGCAACGCCACTCACCCACGCAACGCCACTCACACACGCAACGCCACTCACACACGCAACGCCACTCACACACGCAACGCCACTCACACACGCAACGCCACTCCCACACGCAACGCCACTCCCACACGCAACGCCACTCCCACACGCAACGCCACTCCCACACGCAACGCCACTCCCACACGCAACGCCACTCACACACGCAACGCCACTCACACATTGTGGGTGCAGATTGTGGGTGCAGATTGTGGGTGCAGATTCAGAGTGCAGATTGTGGGTGCAGATTGTGGGTGCAGATTCAGAGTGCAGATTCAGGGTGCAGATTCAGGGTGCAGATTCAGGGTGCAGATTCAGGGTGCAGATTGTGGGTGCAGATTGTGGGTGCAGATTGTTGGTGCAGATTGTGGGTGCAGATTGTGGGTGCAGATTCAGAGTGCAGATTCAGAGTGCAGATTGTGGGTGCAGATTGTGGGTGCAGATTGTGGGTGCAGATTGTGGGTGCAGATTCAGAGTGCAGATTCAGAGTGCAGATTCAGAGTGCAGATTCAGAGTGCAGATTGTGGGTGCAGATTGTGGGTGCAGATTGTGGGTGCAGATTCAGGGTGCAGATTCAGGGTGCAGATTCAGGGTGCAGATTGTGGGTGCAGATTGTGGGTGCAGATTGTGGGTGCAGATTGTGGGTGCAGATTGTGGGTGCAGATTGTGGGTGCAGATTGTGGGTGCAGATTGTGGGTGCAGATTGTGGGTGCAGATTGTGGGTGCAGATTGTGGGTGCAGATTGTGGGTGCAGATTCAGAGTGCAGATTCAGAGTGCAGATTGTGGGTGCAGATTGTGGGTGCAGATTCAGAGTGCAGATTCAGAGTGCAGATTCAGGGTGCAGATTCAGGGTGCAGATTCAGGGTGCAGATTCAGGGTGCAGATTCAGGGTGCAGATTCAGGGTGCAGATTGTGGGTGCAGATTGTGGGTGCAGATTGTGGGTGCAGATTGTGGGTGCAGATTGTGGGTGCAGATTGTGGGTGCAGATTGTGGGTGCAGATTGTGGGTGCAGATTGTGGGTGCAGATTGTGGGTGCAGATTCAGAGTGCAGATTCAGAGTGCAGATTGTGGGTGCAGATTCAGAGTGCAGATTGTGGGTGCAGATTGTGGGTGCAGATTGTGGGTGCAGATTCAGAGTGCAGATTCAGAGTGCAGATTCAGAGTGCAGATTGTGGGTGCAGATTGTGGGTGCAGATTGTGGGTGCAGATTCAGAGTGCAGATTCAGAGTGCAGATTCAGAGTGCAGATTCAGAGAAAACTCAGCAGCACCACCACCATTGCAATGCAATAGGTCTCGTTTTAACGCAAATTTAAGCTATAGGCCTTGTAAATGACAAAGCCTTTTATTTATGTTCCAAAAACCAGAACGCAAAAATAAAGGGCATTATCATTTACAATGCTAATAGTTCAGACTCGCGTTATTGCGAGACCTATTGCATTTCCAATGCTTGTTGTTCTATGGCATGGAGATGAAATTTCTTTGACAACAGCACTGTCACAATTGAATCACATCAATGAACGGATTCAATTTACTTTTGAAATCAGTCAAGAGTCTATCACCTTCTTGGATGTCAGTGTTAACAGAGCCAAAGATCATTTGGAAACCAATTTGCACAGAAAAATAACGGATAAAAACAACACACTGCACTATAAATCCTTCCACCAATCATCATTAAAAAATCATCTACCGTTCTCTCAACTGCTTCGTGTTAAACGAATTGTATCGGATCCAACAAAATTTGAGACACAAGCAGACAACATGATTAAACGTTTTGAACTGAGAGGTTATCCCCACAACATCTTGAACAACGCAAAGGAACGCTGTGACAAATTCAAACGTCAAGATGCATTAACAATGAAGAATAAAGACAAGACCACAAGACCTGTGGTCGTTTCTAAATTCTCAGTTGTTTCCAAACTCTACAAGACGTCAATACTCAAACATTGGTCGATCATCAGCACAGAACCAGATTTTAAACAACTTTTTGAGGAACAACCTTTGTTTGCGTACAAAAGGGGAAAAACATAAAAGAAATCATTAAACAACCATAACGAACCACCTCTACCATGTTCAAAGGGAACCAACCTTGCCTCAATTGCAAAAATTGCAATAATTTGATAAAAGGATCGGTTTTAAAACATCCAATGAAAGGCACTGACATCAAATTGAAATTGAATGCGACGTGTGACACTGAAAATGTGATCTACATTGTTAAATGCCCATGTGGATTGGTCTACACTGGAAAGACCTCACGAAAGTTGAAAATACGCATTAATGAACATAAAAGCAATATAAGGACTGAAAACGCTAAATCCAGCTTGGCGACACATTTCAAAGAAAAAAGACACAACATCAGTCAACTTAGATTCGCTGCTGTTGAAGTGGTGACAAAGCGAGAAGACAGGGACAACAATAACTTTTTGCTGCAACGTGAGAACCATTGGATTACATTTTTACAATCCACCAAACCTTTGGGTCTAAATGATCGTATGGAGTTTTTAATGTTACCTGTAAATGAGGATTTTTGTTCAAATTATGATGCATCATTTAATTAATTTCATGTATTTCAAATATGTTCTCGTTTTAATCGCACACTAGATCAGTTTTTGACCATTACAATATGGCCGCCTATTCGTTGTCCTCTTTCTATACACATGATTTCAGGTGGGTGCACTTCCGTATATTTGACACACACACACGGCTGTAGACGCATGGAGTAGACGCGCGAGTCCACGCTGCACCATCAGTAAGTTCCATATTAACGTCGTCCGCATAGCGTTTTACACTTTGTTTAGGCTTTGTCGCTTTTGTTAATTGCTGCGTTAGCACGTTGTGCTTTGGGAACTTAAACATTTTGTTGATCATGTAACATCAACCGCGAACTCCTTTTGACGAGTCACGAGTGAACACACGCCTTGGGTTGTCATCATTGCACAGTTCGATATTCGCACCGGCTCATCTGCAATTTGTTTTAAAACGTTTGCACACTATCGATTATGCACGTCACTTAATTCTTCTTTGGGGGTGGCCCTCCATTGGGTACACAATACTTTTTATATTTCGGTTTATCCTGTGAACATGCACGAATCATTTTTTGAACACACTTTGTTTAGTTTCACCCTATATGCACATTAACTCTGTTTATTTCAACCTGCACGCAACCATACCTGAATGTCTTAACTTATGTTTTTGATGCATGTATATCATTCATTTCCTGTGGGATCATACATACATTGTGTTTATATTATTTGCAGAACACCCCTGATGAAGGACAATTTGTCCGAAATGCATTGGGTGACGATGAATTTATCAAGAGTAAAATGTGACATATGAATTGATCGACCATGACAAAGCAATCAAATTTATTCATGTGAAAAACAACAGTGAATAAAAGAAGAAGCAAGTCATTACAAATTGGATTTGAATTTTATTGATAATCAGTTATAAAACGTTCTTCGTTTTCCAAGGTTGTGCTCAGGGAGTCAGCACTTACCTTAAGTGCTGCGGACACTATTTGCATTTCAACACCTTCTGTCAGGGGGTGATATCTTTGAAGCACACCACAGCTATTCATTTTTGATACAGAGCGGCAGTGCGCAATCCAAAACCCCCTCTAACATAGAAAAAACAACATTGCGACTCCTACTATAGCGAGACAACAACTACAACAATCCACTGGTGAAACTACAGAACCTTCTACATCCCGCGATGACTCATCCTCCTTGGTTCATTTTTTAGAGCCTGGCCAAGAAGAAAGAGAAGACTCAGGAGGAGCAAGAATAAAAGAGAAAGACAAAGAAAAGGGGCCCCCACAAACGCGAAGCACCATTCAGAAGAAGGACACCAAACCCAAGAAGAACACTTAGTCATCAACATTTCAGACGCTCACCTGACTACACATGAAATGAAACCACTTGAAAAAGGCACTTCTTTTATTCCAACCGCGACAACAAATTTACTGGAACTTGAAGTCAGTACTTTCAAGTTTACCAGAAAACTCAGATTACGTAATTTTTTTGACTGTGTCCTCACACCGACCACACAGACCAAACCGGACCAACTTATGGGATTACGTCCCCACAGCACATTCCTAGCACCAAGCAGTCACAAATGTATTGACTTATTCGAGAATCTAGTGAAACGAGATCTTTTAAAACTGAATTTCAACAAGAAAGTCATCAAAGATGTAACACAAAAAGATCTAGACACTTTTAAGAAAATTGTCACCAACAAAAACATTAAATGCTTGAAAGCAGACAAAGGCGGCGCCTTAGTGATTGTCAATACCAGCATGTATAACCGAAAGGTTATTGATCAGTGACGAGAACATATACATGAAACTACCCAACAATCCAACTCACGAATTCAAAGAGATCTTGTCTAACATCGTTTCTAAAGCACACGAATCAGGAATCATTGATGATCGTACTAGAAAATTCCTTATTCAAGAACATCCGAAGAGTCCCTCCATACACATGACACCCAAGATTCACAAGAATCTGGTCGACCCACCATTTAGGCCAATTGTCTCCACCAAAGGATCGATACATGAACCTGTCGGGAAATGTATAGATAAGTATCTCCAACCTTCAGTCAGAAACATGAAAAGTTACGTGAGAGACACCACTGAATTTTTACAAAGACTTATGGAAGTGCCCATCCATCCAGATGAACAACTAATACTGTGCACTGCTGATGTTAGTGCATTATACACTTCTATCCCGCATGACGGCGGCATAGAAGCCATTGAAAAAACCATCTTAAATTGCAATCTCGAATTACCGATGCAAGAGTTTCTTATGCAACTAATGACTTTTACGCTATACCATAGCTACTTTCAACATGACAAAAATTGGTACCTTCAAATGTCTGGAATGTCCATGGGAAATTGTGCGGCTCCCACATATGCCAACATATACATGAAAGAGTATGAGGAACTCCACATCTTTGGCAATAAGAATTTCCACAAAAACATCAAGTTATTTATACGCTACATCAATGACCTATTCATCTTATGGAAAGACTGAGGAAAATTTACAACAAGCTTTGATGGAACTGAACAAAAAAAATGAAAGGATTCAACTGACATGGCAAATGAGTAAAGACACTATACATTTTTTGGATGTGGCCATCACCAGGATTGCAAATGGGTTTAAGACTGACCTTTACCGAAAACCCACAGATCGAAACAATACCCTTCACTATAGTAGCTTCCATCAGGGAGCTCTTAAGAACCATTTACCATTCTCGCAAATGCTGCGTGTTAGACGCATAACATCTGATGATCAACTTGCCGCAGTACGAATGAATGAAATGAGAGAAAGGTTTACAGAAAGAGGGTATCCTAAACTCATACTTGAGGATGCGAAAAGAAAAGCTCTATCCACCAGGAGACAAGATGCATTAAAGAAAAACATAAAACAACCGGATGACAGGATGGTCCTGGTATCAAAATTTTCAACCATGAGCCGAACTTACAAAAAAATCATTTTGAAACATTGGCCGATTTCAGAACTAGAGCCTGATTTCAAAGACATCTTCAAGAAACCACCTATATTTGCTCATACAAGAAGTCAAAACATCAAAGAAATATTAGAGAAACCCCCCACCATTCAAACCAACTACAAGGGCACACGCCCTTGTATGAATTGCAGCAACTGCAACAACATTACTAAAGGCAATAGAATTACCCACCCCATGAAAGGGAATAACATCAAACTTCACGTAAATGCAACCTGTGATTCCACAAACTTGATTCACTCCCTAAAATGTCCATGTGGTAAAATCTACGTGGGTAAAACAGAGAGAAAAATTAAAGTACGGATAAATGAGCATAAATCCAATATAAGAACAAATAACGAAAAGTCTGCAGTGGCAGTTCATTTCAACCAACAAAGACACACCATTGCCCAAATCAAACTCATGGTTTTGGAAATTATCGATAAAGTGGAAGGGAGAGACAACCACAAACATCTGCTGCGACGCGAAATGAGTTGGATTTATCGCTTACAAAGTATGAAACCTTTTGGTCTAAACGACAGAACTGAATTTAGTTGTTACTTATGACCAATTTCGCCTTATGAAACCATTCGTATGGTCTTACTGACACTGAGACTTTGCTGTACCTCACACTGAATCAAGTGGTATTTAAAGTTATATTACTTATGTAGTATGAATTATGCTTTGTACTATGTATTAATTGGCCTTTACTGACAGGCAGTATTTTTAGTAGAGTGATATTCATTTGAACTATAGTTAACTTTAGTTATATGTGTATTCAATAGTCGAATGTTTCACTTTAATGTTTTGATTTGTTTACCCCACTCAAAATGGCCGCTCTTGTGAGTCCATCGTTGATGTTTAGGCCCACCTGTAGGTCACGTTACTAACCACTAGCTCTAGCAAAAGCACGCACTACCTCACTTCCGCGTTTTGGTCGGCGGATCGACATCCAGGAGCTTGAACACTATCTACGTTTAACATCACTAACCCGATAACGTAAGCTATATTTTCTTTAATACCCTGTTTACCGTGTGGGTTACGCTATTTAAGGCACTGATTAGGCTATAAAGGTAATATTTGATCATATTTACTCCGCAGAGCACAGCATTTTAACACTCCGACCGAACGATTGTAAGTAGTCGATTAAACCTAGTTGTATCAGCACGCTCTTTGTAACTAATCGCGCAACATCTCTACACCCCGTGGTTTCTTTTTAACGGCTGCACGATTGCAAGTGGTTTCTGATGTAACACGTGTGTTCACTCTTCCTTCATATTACTTTTACACGCTGGGTTTCTTGCACGAGTTTCCCTTTTTTCTTTCACATCGGGCACACATGATGTGTGGCACTTAACTTATTGTTACACATATACCCACATTTATAATGCATGGTTTTTTATGCATCTTCACACATAAGGTTGTTTGAGCACACCTTAGTGTTTGACTATAGTTATTTTTACCATCCAAACCACTTTTATATCTTCTTCGCCCTTTACAGTACTCCTTGAAAAAGGGCACCCCAAGCCCGAAATGCATTGGAGTTGGAATTAAATGCTGTGTTTAATGAGATGTTCATCATTACACCAAATGTACCGACATATTGAACATAAATTATGAAACTTGAAACCATACATAAAATTTGAATAATGTAAATTCAACAACAGTGGAGTAATTTTTTTGTGAACCCCGAGGAGTGCATCACACAGGGATGCATCCAAGTAGTTGTATGCACATTTGAACTACATTATGAAAGCTATCATCCACAAGCACAGAAACAGAGTATTCCTTTCAGACAGTTTCTACGATTACAACTAAATTGGTCCAATTTACCAGACTTTAGTTTACAAGCAACTATGAAAAGCAAAATTCCTGACCAGTGGATATCCACACCGTCTAGTCAGAGAATCTTACAAAAGAGCGAGATTTTATGACAGATATTCCCTATTCAAATCACACACTCATATTCCAGTTACACAACTAGTTTGTGTCATTAAACATTCCACCATGAATGGAAAAAGTCAGACAAATGATAAATTCCAACTGGCATATTCTCAATAGCCATACTGATTAAGTGTTCAAGCTTCCTAAGCCTTTATTTGCTCACCGTCGCAATAAAAATATCATTCTACATTCTCACTTTACAGGCAGTCCGTCATTCATTCAAAAAACTATTGATGGCACTTTGCCAGTGAAAGGCACTTTCAAATGCTCTCAAAGTAAATCATGTGACACTGTAATTGAAGGCAATACATACATTCACAATGGATATACCATCCATGCCAATAAATTCTGTAACTGTAAAACTAAAAATGTGATTTATTTTTTACTATGCCCTTGCAATCTGGGCTACGTAGGCGAAATGTCTCGCTCATTGTCCACCCGTTTGACGAAACACCGATCAGCCATCCGTACCTTCAAAGCTACTGCGCCTTTAGTCTCACATTACCTTGAAAAGGAACATACAACCAATCACATCAGGTGGCTTATACCTGAGAAAATGGAAATAACTCAAGAGTAAAAGTAACGATAGCCGTAAAAGGAGAGAGGTATTCTGGATTTTTGTCTTAGACACCTATAAACGTGGTCTCAACAGTGAGATGCCCTGGGAAAATGCTGTATGCTATAAGTGAGGTAGTGAGTGAGTGAGTGAGTGATGGTATTTATAAAGCGCACTAATGCCGAGGCGTCTTGGCGCTGTGCAAGGCAACAAGCTGAGAGGGATGACCGCGATCCTATCTAGTGAAAAGCCACGTTTTGATTTCCCTCCTGAACTGCAAGTGGTTGGAGATCTGCCTGAGCTGTTGAGGTAAAGCGTTCCAAAGCCTTGAAGCCAGATGGGTGAAACTCTTCCCTCCCCAACACTGTCTATTGATCTTAGACACCAAAGCCAGCCCGTGAGAGGCAGACCTTAACGGGCGGGTTGGCGTGTACCTGGAAAATAGATGTTGAAGATCGAGGGCCCCCATTCCCGCCAGCGCTTTGTGAACTAGGCACAGCGCCTTGAAGTCAATACGCCAATGGACTGAGAGCCAGTGCAGCTTCCTGATGGCCTGTGAGGTGGAACAAGTAGCAATCTGGCAGACGCATTCTGAATAGACTGCAGTTTGGCCAGTTGTGCACACCCCACTCCCAGGTAAAGGGCATTGCCGTAGTCTATTCTAGAAAAGACAGTGGCAGTTATGACCGTTTTCTTGAGATGGTAAGGAATAAACGGCCAGATCTTTCTCAGCCCCTTAAGCACAAAGAAGCATGCAGACACTACCTGGTTTACCTGTGGCTTCCAAGCCAAATCCTTATCAAAAAGGAACCCAAGGTTCCTTGCTTTCACCACTGGAACCGGACAAGCTCCCGCAGACGAAGGCCACCAGGTATGGTTCCAGAGGGATGCTTTCTGTCACAAACTCGAGAACTTCTGTCTTTTCGGTGTTCAATTTCAGAAAGTTCGATTTCATCCACTGCATAACTGCCGACATACAGTCGGCGAAATCAGCTGACTTCGAGTCTGCAGAATGGGGCATAGAGACAATCAGCTGAGTGTCATCAGCGTATGACACCAGTTTAAAGCCCAGGTTCTTTATTATCTTAGCCAAAGGGGAGACATAGATATTAAACAGGGTAGGCGATAACGCCGAACCCTGAGGAACTCCTCCAGGAAGGGTGAAATTGTCTGACTGATGGCCCTTCCATGAGATGGCTTGTTCCCTATCTGACAGAAAGGAGGAGAGGAGATCTAATGCTAGGCCCCCGACACCGATATCCTGCAGCCGTTGGATAAGTACCTCGTGGTTTACGGTGTCTAAGGCCGCCGTAAGATCCAGTAGAATCAGCGTGACCCTACCTCCCTCATCCATCCCCTTCCGGATTTCCTCGGCTGTCATCAACAGGGCAGTTTTAGTTGAATGATTAGCCCGGAAGCCGTGCTGAGTGCTGTCTAGAATGTGCCATGTCTCAAGATAAGAGGATAATTCCACATTCATGGCTTTTTCCACTAGCTTAGCTGGCAACGGCAGGCAGGATATAGGGCGATAGCTCTTCTCGTCAGAAAGGTCTAGCTTGGGATTCTTTAACAGGGTCCGAATGCAGGCCTTCTTCCATATTAGTGGAAAGACTCCCGAGCTCAGCATCTGATTCAAAACCGGCAGTAATAGGGCACTGGTTTCAGTTGGTGCCAAATGAAGCACAAAAGGTGGGCAGGGATCTATTGGAGAGCCTGACTTGGTGCTCAGCAGCAAGTCAGCCAGCCTGTTCACATCTAGCAAGGGAAACGATGAAAGTACACCTTGTGCATTACATATATAATTGCCCCCGCTTTGCACTATGGGTGTCCTGTCTGCTGTTGTAGACAGATCATTGTAAACAGCTTTCTCTGGAAGGCATGCTGATTGGCTGCCACTGTCTATCAACACTCCAAAACAGAAATTGTTGGCAGTCATCTTGTGCCTCGGTAGACTGAGGCACAGGAAAGCAGAAAAACAAACGTGTAGAACTCAAAAAGGGGGCAGGGTAGAAGCACCCTGACCCTCTAGGCCTGCTCAGGGTGTCCCACAAGGACCCCCAAGGCCCCCCCAAACTTTTTTTGTTTTCAAAAAATCGCGGGGTGCTCGCACGGGTGCGCGCTTATAGATATATACATGTTTTCTCAACAACTACTGGAGGGAATTACACCATTTAAACAAAAGGCCGATCTGCGAATCAGACTCTACCATTTTGCCAAATTTGGTGTAATTCCGTTCAGCCGTTCGGGCTGTAGCCGTGTCTAATCGTCCTATGGAAATTAACATGGGGAAAACACGTTTTGGGACCCCCCCTTTTTTCTCGGCCCCCGCTTGACGAATCTACCCGAGACTTTCAGGGAAGAAGCGGAGCGGAACGGGCCATCTTCTTTGAGAAATTTGCGAAGATTCAACAACCGGCGCCAAAGTTATTCCCTATAGAATGCTGCGGATTTCCTATGGAAACTAGGTCATAAATATATATAAATATATATATATATATATATATATATATATATATATATATATATATATATATGGAAAACCAATTTCTAGGCTGAAGAAATTAGAGGCCAGAGGGGGCTTCAAGGCGACAGCAAGCTTTATTGAGTTGATGACAGTGGCGGTAAATGCATTTCGGCTCCCAGGCCTTCTTCAGTACCCATCACTGTTGTCCTTTCCTTCTGTTGCTCCGTCCTGTCGAAAATATTCGTCAGCACCACTGACTCCTCCCCCTTATGTAGTAGACACACCTGGGCAGTTCGAATGCAGTTCTGGGAACTACCCACCCCAGCATGCACTGTTCCGTCAATACCGGGTCGTTGGCATGGGCGAGGAGTTTGAAGACTGTAGGTCTGTGCTGACATTCAGGTGAGTGGAAACGGACTCTTTACAGCTCCCCAATGTCCACAAGCTTAACCCTGGGCCCCCTCGTACCGTCACTACCAGTTTGCCAAGGATTTCATTCAGGAAGGGACTGCCAAATGCGAGGCGTCACGTCCAATGGAGGTTTGAATACCTTCTTCTTCCTGTTTTCCTCCGAGGGTCCGGGCGGTCACCGCTTCTTATTGATTCCTCAATCACGAACAGCGCTGCAACAGCGCGATGCCAGATTAGAACCGGGACTCTTGCGTGACAGGGCCATCTTTACTGCGACACTGGCTGGCGCAGAATTATATGGAAAACCAATTTCTAGGCTGAAGAAATTAGAGGCCAGAGGGGGCTTCAAGGCGACAGCAAGCTTTGTTGAGTTGATGACAGTGGCGGTAAATGCATTTCGGCTCCCAGGCCTTCTTCAGTACCCATCACTGTTGTCCTTTCCTTCTGTTGCTCCGTCCTGTCGAAAATATTCGTCAGCACCACTGACTCCTCCCCCTTATGTAGTAGACACACCTGGGCAGTTCGAATGCAGTTCTGGGAACTACCCACCCCAGCATGCACTGTTCCGTCAATACCGGGTCGTTGGCATGGGCGAGGAGTTTGAAGACTGTAGGTCTGTGCTGACATTCAGGTGAGTGGAAACGGACTCTTTACAGCTCCCCAATGTCCACAAGTTTAACCCTGGGCCCCCTCGTACCGTCACTACCAGTTTGCCAAGGATTTCATTCAGGAAGGGACTGCCAAATGCGAGGCGTCACGTCCAATGGAGGTTTGAATACCTTCTTCTTCCTGTTTTCCTCCGAGGGTCCGGGCGGTCACCGCTTCTTATTGATTCCTCAATCACGAACAGCGCTGCAACAGCGCGATGCCAGATTAGAACCGGGACTCTTGCGTGACAGGGCCATCTTTACTGCGACACTGGCTGGCGCAGAATTATATGGAAAACCAATTTCTAGGCTGAAGAAATTAGAGGCCAGAGGGGGCTTCAAGGCGACAGCAAGCTTTATTGAGTTGATGACAGTGGCGGTAAATGCATTTCGGCTCCCAGGCCTTCTTCAGTACCCATCACTGTTGTCCTTTCCTTCTGTTGCTCCGTCCTGTCGAAAATATTCGTCAGCACCACTGACTCCTCCCCCTTATGTAGTAGACACACCTGGGCAGTTCGAATGCAGTTCTGGGAACTACCCACCCCAGCATGCACTGTTCCGTCAATACCGGGTCGTTGGCATGGGCGAGGAGTTTGAAGACTGTAGGTCTGTGCTGACATTCAGGTGAGTGGAAACGGACTCTTTACAGCTCCCCAATGTCCACAAGCTTAACCCTGGGCCCCCTCGTACCGTCACTACCAGTTTGCCAAGGATTTCATTCAGGAAGGGACTGCCAAATGCGAGGCGTCACGTCCAATGGAGGTTTGAATACCTTCTTCTTCCTGTTTTCCTCCGAGGGTCCGGGCGGTCACCGCTTCTTATTGATTCCTCAATCACGAACAGCGCTGCAACAGCGCGATGCCAGATTAGAACCGGGACTCTTGCGTGACAGGGCCATCTTTACTGCGACACTGGCTGGCGCAGAATTATATGGAAAACCAATTTCTAGGCTGAAGAAATTAGAGGCCAGAGGGGGCTTCAAGGCGACAGCAAGCTTTATTGAGTTGATGACAGTGGCGGTAAATGCATTTCGGCTCCCAGGCCTTCTTCAGTACCCATCACTGTTGTCCTTTCCTTCTGTTGCTCCGTCCTGTCGATATATATAAATCACAACAACCAGCTCCCACAGAGGCATCCACGGAAGAAGGCACAGACTCGGGGCAGTCAGGATACAGCATCAGTTTTATTAGATCAGGTCATCCTCAATCTCAAGATAACAGAGAGACGCGTTTCGGCTTACTAGAAGCCTTTATCAATCTACTTGGCGCTATTGTATCAATGATTTATATAGTCCCTCCCACTAAAAGCATTAATGAACATAGACAACATACTCTGAAGCATGAAACCACAGTGTAGCCCTGCGATGAGTATCCAAGGTTGCTGTGCATGGATAACAGGTAAAAACATACAATTATGTCTTTAAATTACATAGTGTTGTTAACCACCAAAACATATCTTTGTCTTAGTTGAATGTACATACGGATTTAAAATGTATATGCCATCTGCTTGGGTTGGGAACAAATAATTGCATAGTGCCGCCAAGCTCTCATTGCGCATTGCCTGTGTGTAAAATAAAGTAAAATATATTGCGTATACTAAAAGAACCATGCTGCTACTTATCCGCCTCATAATTGCATACCCACAACCTCTGACTCGACATTTTCATCAACACAGATGGTAGATTGTTGGGCATTTGGCCTCTGACCCCTGATCGGTATTACAAAATAGGCACCTCTTTTGTGTCCACCAGCCACACCAACGAGTTAGAGTTGGAGATCAGTTTGTTTAAATTCATGCGTAATCTTCGCTTAAGACATTTCTTTGATAACATCATGCCTATATCTGATTCCATTCAAGTTGATCAACTCAGAGGATTACGTGCCAAGAGCACATTTATGGCACCAGTGAGCCATAAATCTTTTGATATCTTTGAGAATCTGGTGAAAAATGACATATCTGGTTTTAACTATGGACGCAAGAAAAAATATACCAACATGACCAATAAGGAGTTTGCCATTCTCAGGAATTTGGCCAACAACATCGATATCACCTACCAGTCAGCTGACAAGGGAGGAGCTTTAGTCCTCATGGACACTACATTCTACCGTGAACAAGTACAGGAACATCTGTCTGACACGAACACGTACAATGCCATACAATACAATCCCAAAAGTCAATATATGGATATCTTACTCACCATTCTGTCCACTGCTCATGACAACGGTATCATCAATCACACAACTAAACAGTTTTTGACTCCAAACAATCCAAGAACTCCAAGCATGTATATGCTACCAAAAATTCATAAGCATATGACACGACCACCTTTCAGACCAATTGTTTCTACCCGAGGTAGTATTCATGAAGGAACTGGTAAATTCATTGACAGATACTTGCAACCATTTATACAACTATCACGCACATATGTTAAGGACACTACCGACTTTTAACACCAAATACAGAATGTTTCATTTGAGGAAGATGATCCAATCTGGTTATGCTCTATAGATGTGAAGTCACTGTATACCAGCATACCACACGATCTTGGCATGGAGGCTATTGAGGACATTTTGGTACATTCAGACCTAGACAGAGAATTCCAGCTATTCATTATGCAACTCATGTACTTCACACTCTATCAGAGTTATTTCACGTGGGAGGATCAATGTTACACTCAGTTGTCCTGGACCTCAATGGGCAACTGTGCGGCACCTGTTTACGTCAATGCGTTCATGAAATACTTTGAGGAGAACAATATCTTGAACCAGACCCCTTGGCAGACACATGCCAAGATGTTCCTGAGATACATAGACAACATTTTTAGGTCTCGCCTTTACCATTCCGAAGGAATGGGAAATGGCGAGAATTCAAGTGCTCGAACTGATTGTGAAACCACCGCTTTTTTTCGTGGCGTTTTCTTCGAGTGCACGTGGCCACAGGCACGCGCTTTTGGCCCATACACTTTCATGGCCATCTGTTCCTCAATGTCCCTCCCACCCTTCGTTTGATCTTGCCGCGAGTTCAGGCTAATGGCCCTCCCCCCCTCCCCCAGCACAGAGCGCGCATCGCTGCCGCACAGCACATCAAAGGGCTTCTCCCAGCGTGTGCTGTGCGGCTTCTCCTCCCCTAATTATGTGGCCGGCCGTACTTGTGTTTCCAGCCGCTTCCCGGCCACTCTTGTATTTAATTAGCAGCAGCAGCATTTCTCCTGCGCCAGGCCACATCAAAGGCTCTGAGCCACTTTCACCCACACAGCAACACTTACAGACACGCAACGCCACTCACACCCACGCAAGCCCACTATCATCCACGCAACACCACACTCACGCACGCAACGCCACTCACCCAAGCAACACCACTCACACACGCAACGCAACTCATCCACGCAACCCCACTCATCCACGCAACGCCACTCACACACGCAACGCCACTCACACACGCAACGCCACTCACACAACGCCACTCACACATGCAACGCCACTCCCGCACGCAACGCCACTCCCGCACGCAACGCCACTCCCGCACGCAACGCCACTCCCGCACGCAACGCCACTCACGCACGCAACGCCACTCACGCACGCAACGCCACTCACGCACGCAACGCCACTCACGCACGCAACGCCACTCACACACGCAACGCCACTCACACACGCAACGCCACTCACACACGCAACCCCACTCACACACGCAACGCCACTCACACATTGTGGGTGCAGATTGTGGGTGCAGATTGTGGGTGCAGATTGTGGGTGCAGATACAGAGTGCAGATACAGAGTGCAGATTGTGGGTGCAGATTGTGGGTGCAGATTGTGGGTGCAGATTGTGGGTGCAGATTGTGGGTGCAGATTCAGGGTGCAGATTGTGGGTGCAGATTGTGGGTGCAGATTCAGAGTGCAGAGTGCAGATTCAGAGTGCAGATTCAGAGTGCAGATTGTGGGTGCAGATTGTGGGTGCAGATTCAGGGTGCAGATTCAGGGTGCAGATTCAGGGTGCAGATTCAGGGTGCAGATTCAGGGTGCAGATTGTGGGTGCAGATTCAGAGTGCAGATTCAGAGTGCAGATTCAGAGTGCAGATTCAGAGTGCAGATTGTGGGTGCAGATTCAGAGTGCAGATTCAGAGTGCAGATTGTGGGTGCAGATTGTGGGTGCAGATTGTGGGTGCAGATTGTGGGTGCAGATTGTGGGTGCAGATTCAGGGTGCAGATTCAGGGTGCAGATTCTGGGTGCAGATTCTGGGTGCAGATTCTGGGTGCAGATTCTGGGTGCAGATTGTGGGTGCAGATTGTGGGTGCAGATTGTGGGTGCAGATTGTGGGTGCAGATTCAGAGTGCAGATTCAGAGTGCAGATTGTGGGTGCAGATTCAGAGTGCAGATTGTGGGTGCAGATTCAGAGTGCAGATTGTGGGTGCAGATTGTGGGTGCAGATTGTGGGTGCAGATTCAGAGTGCAGATTCAGAGAAAACTCAGCAGCACCACCACCATTGCAATGCAATAGGTCTCGTTTTAACGCAAATTTAAGCTATAGGCCTTGTAAATGACAAAGCCTTTTATTTATGTTCCAAAAACCAGAACGCAAAAATAAAGGGCATTATCATTTACAATGCTAATAGTTCAGACTCGCGTTATTGCGAGACCTTTTGCATTTCCAATGCTTGTTGTTCTATGGCATGGAGATGAAATTTCTTTGACAACAGCACTGTCACAATTGAATCACATCAATGAACGGATTCAATTTACTTTTGAAATCAGTCAAGAGTCTATCACCTTCTTGGATGTCAGTGTCAACAGAGCCAAAGATCATTTGGAAACCAATTTGCACAGAAAAATAACGGATAAAAACAACACACTGCACTATAAATCCTTCCACCAATCATCATTAAAAAATCATCTACCGTTCTCTCAACTGCTTCGTGTTAAACGAATTGTATCGGATCCAACAAAATTTGAGACACAAGCAGACAACATGATTAAACGTCTTGAACTGAGAGGTTATCCCCACAACATCTTGAACAACGCAAAGGAACGCTGTGACAAATTCAAACGTCAAGATGCATTAACAATGAAGAATAAAGACAAGACCACAAGACCTGTGGTAGTTTCTAAATTCTCAGTTGTTTCCAAACTCTACAAGACGTCAATACTCAAACATTGGTCGATCATCAGCACAGAACCAGATTTTAAACAACTTTTTGAGGAACAACCTTTGTTTGCGTACAAAAGGGGAAAAACATAAAAGAAATCATTAAACAACCAAACGAACCACCTCTACCATGTTCAAAGGGAACCAACCTTGCCTCAATTGCAAAAATTGCAATAATTTGATAAAAGGATCGGTTTTAAAACATCCAATGAAAGGCACTGACATCAAATTGAAATTGAATGCGACGTGTGACACTGAAAATGTGATCTACATTGTTAAATGCCCATGTGGATTGGTCTACACTGGAAAGACCTCACGAAAGTTGAAAATACGCATTAATGAACATAAAAGCAATATAAGGACTGAAAACGCTAAATCCAGCTTGGCGACATATTTCAAAGAAAAAAGACACAACATCAGTCAACTTAGATTCGCTGCTGTTGAAGTGGTGACAAAGCGAGAAGACAGGGACAACAATAACTTTTTGCTGCAACGTGAGAACCATTGGATTACATTTTTACAATCCACCAAACCTTTGGGTCTAAATGATCGTATGGAGTTTTTATGTTACCTGTAAATGAGGATTTTTGTTCAAATTATGATGCATCATTTAATTAATTTCATGTATTTCAAATATGTTCTCGTTTTAATCGCACACTAGATCAGTTTTTGACCATTACAATATGGCCGCCTATTCGTTGTCCTCTTTCTATACACATGATTTCAGGTGGGTGCACTTCCGTATATTTGACACACACACACGGCTGTAGACGCATGGAGTAGACGCGCGAGTCCACGCTGCACCATCAGTAAGTTCCATATTAACGTCGTCCGCATAGCGTTTTACACTTTGTTTAAGCTTTGTCGCTTTTGTTAATTGCTGCGTTAGCACGTTGTGCTTTGGGAACTTAAACATTTTGTTGATCATGTAACATCAACCGCGAACTCCTTTTGACGAGTCACGAGTGAACACACGCCTTGGGTTGTCATCATTCCACAGTTCGATATTCGCACCGGCTCATCTGCAATTTGTTTTAAAACGTTTGCACACTATCGATTATGCACGTCACTTAATTCTTCTTTGGGGGTGGCCCTCCATTGGGTACACAATACTTTTCATATTTCGGTTTATCCTGTGAACATGCACAAATCATTTTTTGAACACACTTTGTTTAGTTTCACCCTATATGCACATTAACTCTGTTTATTTCAACCTGCAAGCAACCATACCTGAATGTCTTAACTTATGTTTTTGATGCATGTATATCATTCATTTCCTGTGGGATCATACATACATTGTGTTTATATTATTTGCAGAACACCCCTGATGAAGGACAATTTGTCCGAAATGCATTGGGTGACGATGAATTTATCAAGAGTAAAATGTGACATATGAATTGATCGACCATGACAAAGCAATCAAATTTATTCATGTGAAAAACAACAGTGAATAAAAGAAGAAGCAAGTCATTACAAATTGGATTTGAATTTTATTGATAATCAGTTATAAAACGTTCTTCGTTTTCCAAGGTTGTGCTCAGGGAGTCAGCACTTACCTTAAGTGCTGCGGACACTATTTGCATTTCAACACCTTCTGTCAGGGGGTGATATCTTTGAAGCACACCACAGCTATTCATTTTTGATACAGAGCGGCAGTGCGCAATCCAAAACCCCCTCTAACATAGAAAAAACAACATTGCGACTCCTACTATAGCGAGACAACAACTACAACAATCCACTGGTGAAACTACAGAACCTTCTACATCCCGCGATGACTCATCCTCCTTGGTTCATTTTTTAGAGCCTGGCCAAGAAGAAAGAGAAGACTCAGGAGGAGCAAGAATAAAAGAGAAAGACAAAGAAAAGGGGCCCCCACAAACGCGAAGCACCATTCAGAAGAAGGACACCAAACCCAAGAAGAACACTTAATCATCAACATTTCAGACGCTCACCTGACTACACATGAAATGAAACCACTTGAAAAAGGCACTTCTTTTATTCCAACCGCGACAACGAATTTACTGGAACTTGAAGTCAGTACTTTCAAGTTTACCAGAAAACTCAGATTACGTAATTTTTTTGACTGTGTCCTCACACCGACCACACAGACCAAACCGGACCAACTTATGGGATTACGTCCCCACAGCACATTCCTAGCACCAAGCAGTCACAAATGTATTGACTTATTCGAGAATCTAGTGAAACGAGATCTTTTAAAACTGAATTTCAACAAGAAAGTCATCAAAAATGTAACACAAAAAGATCTAGACACTTTTAAGAAAATTGCCACCAACAAAAACATTAAATGCTTGAAAGCAGACAAAGGCGGCGCCTTAGTGATTGTCAATACCAGCATGTATAACCGAAAGGTTATTGATCAGTGACGAGAACATATACATGAAACTACCCAACAATCCAACTCACGAATTCAAAGAGATCTTGTCTAACATCGTTTCTAAAGCACACAAATCAGGAATCATTGATGATCGTACTAGAAAATTCCTTATTCAAGAACATCCGAAGAGTCCCTCCATACACATGACACCCAAGATTCACAAGAATCTGGTCGACCCACCATTTAGGCCAATTGTCTCCACCAAAGGATCGATACATGAACCTGTCGGGAAATGTATAGATAAGTATCTCCAACCTTCAGTCAGAAACATGAAAAGTTACGTGAGAGACACCACTGAATTTTTACAAAGACTTATGGAAGTGCCCATCCATCCAGATGAACAACTAATACTGTGCACTGCTGATGTTAGTGCATTATACACTTCTATCCCGCATGACGGCGGCATAGAAGCCATTGAAAAAAACATCTTAAATTGCAATCTCGAATTACCGATGCAAGAGTTTCTTATGCAACTAATGACTTTTACGCTATACCATAGCTACTTTCAACATGACAAAAATTGGTACCTTCAAATGTCTGGAATGTCCATGGGAAATTGTGCGGCTCCCACATATGCCAACATATACATGAAAGAGTATGAGGAACTCCACATCTTTGGCAATAAGAATTTCCACAAAAACATCAAGTTATTTATACGCTACATCAATGACCTATTCATCTTATGGAAAGACTGAGGAAAATTTACAACAAGCTTTGATGGAACTGAACAAAAAAAATGAAAGGATTCAACTGACATGGCAAATGAGTAAAGACACTATACATTTTTTGGATGTGGCCATCACCAGGATTGCAAATGGGTTTAAGACTGACCTTTACCGAAAACCCACAGATCGAAACAATACCCTTCACTATAGTAGCTTCCATCAGGGAGCTCTTAAGAACCATTTACCATTCTCGCAAATGCTGCGTGTTAGACGCATAACATCTGATGATCAACTTGCCGCAGTACGAATGAATGAAATGAGAGAAAGGTTTACAGAAAGAGGGTATCCTAAACTCATACTTGAGGATGCGAAAAGAAAAGCTCTATCCACCAGGAGACAAGATGCATTAAAGAAAAACATAAAACAACCGGATGACAGGATGGTCCTGGTATCAAAATTTTCAACCATGAGCCGAACTTACAAAAAAATCATTTTGAAACATTGGCCGATTTCAGAACTAGAGCCTGATTTCAAAGACATCTTCAAGAAACCACCTATATTTGCTCATACAAGAAGTCAAAACATCAAAGAAATATTAGAGAAACCCCCCACCATTCAAACCAACTACAAGGGCACACGCCCTTGTATGAATTGCAGCAACTGCAACAACATTACTAAAGGCAATAGAATTACCCACCCCATGAAAGGGAATAACATCAAACTTCACGTAAATGCAACCTGTGATTCCACAAACTTGATTCACTCCCTAAAATGTCCATGTGGTAAAATCTACGTGGGTAAAACAGAGAGAAAAATTAAAGTACGGATAAATGAGCATAAATCCAATATAAGAACAAATAACGAAAAGTCTGCAGTGGCAGTTCATTTCAACCAACAAAGACACACCATTGCCCAAATCAAACTCATGGTTTTGGAAATTATCGATAAAGTGGAAGGGAGAGACAACCACAAACATCTGCTGCGACGCGAAATGAGTTGGATTTATCGCTTACAAAGTATGAAACCTTTTGGTCTAAACGACAGAACTGAATTTAGTTGTTACTTATGACCAATTTCGCCTTATGAAACCATTCGTATGGTCTTACTGACACTGAGACTTTGCTGTACCTCACACTGAATCAAGTGGTATTTAAAGTTATATTACTTATGTAGTATGAATTATGCTTTGTACTATGTATTAATTGGCCTTTACTGACAGGCAGTATTTTTAGTAGAGTGATATTCATTTGAACTATAGTTAACTTTAGTTATATGTGTATTCAATAGTCGAATGTTTCACTTTAATGTTTTGATTTGTTTACCCCACTCAAAATGGCCGCTCTTGTGAGTCCATCGTTGATGTTTAGGCCCACCTGTAGGTCACGTTACTAACCACTAGCTCTAGCAAAAGCACGCACTACCTCACTTCCGCGTTTTGGTCGGCGGATCGACATCCAGGAGCTTGAACACTATCTACGTTTAACATCACTAACCCGATAACGTAAGCTATATTTTCTTTAATACCCTGTTTACCGTGTGGGTTACGCTATTTAAGGCACTGATTAGGCTATAAAGGTAATATTTGATCATATTTACTCCGCAGAGCACAGCATTTTAACACTCCGACCGAACGATTGTAAGTAGTCGATTAAACCTAGTTGTATCAGCACGCTCTTTGTAACTAATCGCGCAACATCTCTACACCCCGTGGTTTCTTTTTAACGGCTGCACGATTGCAAGTGGTTTCTGATGTAACACGTGTGTTCACTCTTCCTTCATATTACTTTTACACGCTGGGTTTCTTGCACGAGTTTCCCTTTTTTCTTTCACATCGGGCACACATGATGTGTGGCACTTAACTTATTGTTACACATATACCCACATTTATAATGCATGGTTTTTTATGCATCTTCACACATAAGGTTGTTTGAGCACACCTTAGTGTTTGACTATAGTTATTTTTACCATCCAAACCACTTTTATATCTTCTTCGCCCTTTACAGTACTCCTTGAAAAAGGGCACCCCAAGCCCGAAATGCATTGGAGTTGGAATTAAATGCTGTGTTTAATGAGATGTTCATCATTACACCAAATGTACCGACATATTGAACATAAATTATGAAACTTGAAACCATACATAAAATTTGAATAATGTAAATTCAACAACAGTGGAGTAATTTTTTTGTGAACCCCGAGGAGTGCATCACACAGGGATGCATCCAAGTAGTTGTATGCACATTTGAACTACATTATGAAAGCTATCATCCACAAGCACAGAAACAGAGTATTCCTTTCAGACAGTTTCTACGATTACAACTAAATTGGTCCAATTTACCAGACTTTAGTTTACAAGCAACTATGAAAAGCAAAATTCCTGACCAGTGGATATCCACACCGTCTAGTCAGAGAATCTTACAAAAGAGCGAGATTTTATGACAGATATTCCCTATTCAAATCACACACTCATATTCCAGTTACACAACTAGTTTGTGTCATTAAACATTCCACCATGAATGGAAAAAGTCAGACAAATGATAAATTCCAACTGGCATATTCTCAATAGCCATACTGATTAAGTGTTCAAGCTTCCTAAGCCTTTATTTGCTCACCGTCGCAATAAAAATATCATTCTACATTCTCACTTTACAGGCAGTCCGTCATTCATTCAAAAAACTATTGATGGCACTTTGCCAGTGAAAGGCACTTTCAAATGCTCTCAAAGTAAATCATGTGACACTGTAATTGAAGGCAATACATACATTCACAATGGATATACCATCCATGCCAATAAATTCTGTAACTGTAAAACTAAAAATGTGATTTATTTTTTACTATGCCCTTGCAATCTGGGCTACGTAGGCGAAATGTCTCGCTCATTGTCCACCCGTTTGACGAAACACCGATCAGCCATCCGTACCTTCAAAGCTACTGCGCCTTTAGTCTCACATTACCTTGAAAAGGAACATACAACCAATCACATCAGGTGGCTTATACCTGAGAAAATGGAAATAACTCAAGAGTAAAAGTAACGATAGCCGTAAAAGGAGAGAGGTATTCTGGATTTTTGTCTTAGACACCTATAAACGTGGTCTCAACAGTGAGATGCCCTGGGAAAATGCTGTATGCTATAAGTGAGGTAGTGAGTGAGTGAGTGAGTGATGGTATTTATAAAGCGCACTAATGCCGAGGCGTCTTGGCGCTGTGCAAGGCAACAAGCTGAGAGGGATGACCGCGATCCTATCTAGTGAAAAGCCACGTTTTGATTTCCCTCCTGAACTGCAAGTGGTTGGAGATCTGCCTGAGCTGTTGAGGTAAAGCGTTCCAAAGCCTTGAAGCCAGATGGGTGAAACTCTTCCCTCCCCAACACTGTCTATTGATCTTAGACACCAAAGCCAGCCCGTGAGAGGCAGACCTTAACGGGCGGGTTGGCGTGTACCTGGAAAATAGATGTTGAAGATCGAGGGCCCCCATTCCCGCCAGCGCTTTGTGAACTAGGCACAGCGCCTTGAAGTCAATACGCCAATGGACTGAGAGCCAGTGCAGCTTCCTGATGGCCTGTGAGGTGGAACAAGTAGCAATCTGGCAGACGCATTCTGAATAGACTGCAGTTTGGCCAGTTGTGCACACCCCACTCCCAGGTAAAGGGCATTGCCGTAGTCTATTCTAGAAAAGACAGTGGCAGTTATGACCGTTTTCTTGAGATGGTAAGGAATAAACGGCCAGATCTTTCTCAGCCCCTTAAGCACAAAGAAGCATGCAGACACTACCTGGTTTACCTGTGGCTTCCAAGCCAAATCCTTATCAAAAAGGAACCCAAGGTTCCTTGCTTTCACCACTGGAACCGGACAAGCTCCCGCAGACGAAGGCCACCAGGTATGGTTCCAGAGGGATGCTTTCTGTCACAAACTCGAGAACTTCTGTCTTTTCGGTGTTCAATTTCAGAAAGTTCGATTTCATCCACTGCATAACTGCCGACATACAGTCGGCGAAATCAGCTGACTTCGAGTCTGCAGAATGGGGCATAGAGACAATCAGCTGAGTGTCATCAGCGTATGACACCAGTTTAAAGCCCAGGTTCTTTATTATCTTAGCCAAAGGGGAGACATAGATATTAAACAGGGTAGGCGATAACGCCGAACCCTGAGGAACTCCTCCAGGAAGGGTGAAATTGTCTGACTGATGGCCCTTCCATGAGATGGCTTGTTCCCTATCTGACAGAAAGGAGGAGAGGAGATCTAATGCTAGGCCCCCGACACCGATATCCTGCAGCCGTTGGATAAGTACCTCGTGGTTTACGGTGTCTAAGGCCGCCGTAAGATCCAGTAGAATCAGCGTGACCCTACCTCCCTCATCCATCCCCTTCCGGATTTCCTCGGCTGTCATCAACAGGGCAGTTTTAGTTGAATGATTAGCCCGGAAGCCGTGCTGAGTGCTGTCTAGAATGTGCCATGTCTCAAGATAAGAGGATAATTCCACATTCATGGCTTTTTCCACTAGCTTAGCTGGCAACGGCAGGCAGGATATAGGGCGATAGCTCTTCTCGTCAGAAAGGTCTAGCTTGGGATTCTTTAACAGGGTCCGAATGCAGGCCTTCTTCCATATTAGTGGAAAGACTCCCGAGCTCAGCATCTGATTCAAAACCGGCAGTAATAGGGCACTGGTTTCAGTTGGTGCCAAATGAAGCACAAAAGGTGGGCAGGGATCTATTGGAGAGCCTGACTTGGTGCTCAGCAGCAAGTCAGCCAGCCTGTTCACATCTAGCAAGGGAAACGATGAAAGTACACCTTGTGCATTACATATATAATTGCCCCCGCTTTGCACTATGGGTGTCCTGTCTGCTGTTGTAGACAGATCATTGTAAACAGCTTTCTCTGGAAGGCATGCTGATTGGCTGCCACTGTCTATCAACACTCCAAAACAGAAATTGTTGGCAGTCATCTTGTGCCTCGGTAGACTGAGGCACAGGAAAGCAGAAAAACAAACGTGTAGAACTCAAAAAGGGGGCAGGGTAGAAGCACCCTGACCCTCTAGGCCTGCTCAGGGTGTCCCACAAGGACCCCCAAGGCCCCCCCAAACTTTTTTTGTTTTCAAAAAATCGCGGGGTGCTCGCACGGGTGCGCGCTTATAGATATATACATGTTTTCTCAACAACTACTGGAGGGAATTACACCATTTAAACAAAAGGCCGATCTGCGAATCAGACTCTACCATTTTGCCAAATTTGGTGTAATTCCGTTCAGCCGTTCGGGCTGTAGCCGTGTCTAATCGTCCTATGGAAATTAACATGGGCAAAACACGTTTTGGGACCCCCCCTTTTTTCTCGGCCCCCGCTTGACGAATCTACCCGAGACTTTCAGGGAAGAAGCGGAGCGGAACGGGCCATCTTCTTTGAGAAATTTGCGAAGATTCAACAACCGGCGCCAAAGTTATTCCCTATAGAATGCTGCGGATTTCCTATGGAAACTAGGTCATAAATATATATAAATATATATATATATATATATATATATATATATATATATATATGGAAAACCAATTTCTAGGCTGAAGAAATTAGAGGCCAGAGGGGGCTTCAAGGCGACAGCAAGCTTTATTGAGTTGATGACAGTGGCGGTAAATGCATTTCGGCTCCCAGGCCTTCTTCAGTACCCATCACTGTTGTCCTTTCCTTCTGTTGCTCCGTCCTGTCGAAAATATTCGTCAGCACCACTGACTCCTCCCCCTTATGTAGTAGACACACCTGGGCAGTTCGAATGCAGTTCTGGGAACTACCCACCCCAGCATGCACTGTTCCGTCAATACCGGGTCGTTGGCATGGGCGAGGAGTTTGAAGACTGTAGGTCTGTGCTGACATTCAGGTGAGTGGAAACGGACTCTTTACAGCTCCCCAATGTCCACAAGCTTAACCCTGGGCCCCCTCGTACCGTCACTACCAGTTTGCCAAGGATTTCATTCAGGAAGGGACTGCCAAATGCGAGGCGTCACGTCCAATGGAGGTTTGAATACCTTCTTCTTCCTGTTTTCCTCCGAGGGTCCGGGCGGTCACCGCTTCTTATTGATTCCTCAATCACGAACAGCGCTGCAACAGCGCGATGCCAGATTAGAACCGGGACTCTTGCGTGACAGGGCCATCTTTACTGCGACACTGGCTGGCGCAGAATTATATGGAAAACCAATTTCTAGGCTGAAGAAATTAGAGGCCAGAGGGGGCTTCAAGGCGACAGCAAGCTTTGTTGAGTTGATGACAGTGGCGGTAAATGCATTTCGGCTCCCAGGCCTTCTTCAGTACCCATCACTGTTGTCCTTTCCTTCTGTTGCTCCGTCCTGTCGAAAATATTCGTCAGCACCACTGACTCCTCCCCCTTATGTAGTAGACACACCTGGGCAGTTCGAATGCAGTTCTGGGAACTACCCACCCCAGCATGCACTGTTCCGTCAATACCGGGTCGTTGGCATGGGCGAGGAGTTTGAAGACTGTAGGTCTGTGCTGACATTCAGGTGAGTGGAAACGGACTCTTTACAGCTCCCCAATGTCCACAAGCTTAACCCTGGGCCCCCTCGTACCGTCACTACCAGTTTGCCAAGGATTTCATTCAGGAAGGGACTGCCAAATGCGAGGCGTCACGTCCAATGGAGGTTTGAATACCTTCTTCTTCCTGTTTTCCTCCGAGGGTCCGGGCGGTCACCGCTTCTTATTGATTCCTCAATCACGAACAGCGCTGCAACAGCGCGATGCCAGATTAGAACCGGGACTCTTGCGTGACAGGGCCATCTTTACTGCGACACTGGCTGGCGCAGAATTATATGGAAAACCAATTTCTAGGCTGAAGAAATTAGAGGCCAGAGGGGGCTTCAAGGCGACAGCAAGCTTTATTGAGTTGATGACAGTGGCGGTAAATGCATTTCGGCTCCCAGGCCTTCTTCAGTACCCATCACTGTTGTCCTTTCCTTCTGTTGCTCCGTCCTGTCGATATATATAAATCACAACAACCAGCTCCCACAGAGGCATCCACGGAAGAAGGCACAGACTCGGGGCAGTCAGGATACAGCATCAGTTTTATTAGATCAGGTCATCCTCAATCTCAAGATAACAGAGAGACGCGTTTCGGCTTACTAGAAGCCTTTATCAATCTACTTGGCGCTATTGTATCAATGATTTATATAGTCCCTCCCACTAAAAGCATTAATGAACATAGACAACATACTCTGAAGCATGAAACCACAGTGTAGCCCTGCGATGAGTATCCAAGGTTGCTGTGCATGGATAACAGGTAAAAACATACAATTATGTCTTTAAATTACATAGTGTTGTTAACCACCAAAACATATCTTTGTCTTAGTTGAATGTACATACGGATTTAAAATGTATATGCCATCTGCTTGGGTTGGGAACAAATAATTGCATAGTGCCGCCAAGCTCTCATTGCGCATTGCCTGTGTGTAAAATAAAGTAAAATATATTGCGTATACTAAAAGAACCATGCTGCTACTTATCCGCCTCATAATTGCATACCCACAACCTCTGACTCGACATTTTCATCAACACAGATGGTAGATTGTTGGGCATTTGGCCTCTGACCCCTGATCGGTATTACAAAATAGGCACCTCTTTTGTGTCCACCAGCCACACCAACGAGTTAGAGTTGGAGATCAGTTTGTTTAAATTCATGCGTAATCTTCGCTTAAGACATTTCTTTGATAACATCATGCCTATATCTGATTCCATTCAAGTTGATCAACTCAGAGGATTACGTGCCAAGAGCACATTTATGGCACCAGTGAGCCATAAATCTTTTGATATCTTTGAGAATCTGGTGAAAAATGACATATCTGGTTTTAACTATGGACGCAAGAAAAAATATACCAACATGACCAATAAGGAGTTTGCCATTCTCAGGAATTTGGCCAACAACATCGATATCACCTACCAGTCAGCTGACAAGGGAGGAGCTTTAGTCCTCATGGACACTACATTCTACCGTGAACAAGTACAGGAACATCTGTCTGACACGAACACGTACAATGCCATACAATACAATCCCAAAAGTCAATATATGGATATCTTACTCACCATTCTGTCCACTGCTCATGACAACGGTATCATCAATCACACAACTAAACAGTTTTTGACTCCAAACAATCCAAGAACTCCAAGCATGTATATGCTACCAAAAATTCATAAGCATATGACACGACCACCTTTCAGACCAATTGTTTCTACCCGAGGTAGTATTCATGAAGGAACTGGTAAATTCATTGACAGATACTTGCAACCATTTATACAACTATCACGCACATATGTTAAGGACACTACCGACTTTTAACACCAAATACAGAATGTTTCATTTGAGGAAGATGATCCAATCTGGTTATGCTCTATAGATGTGAAGTCACTGTATACCAGCATACCACACGATCTTGGCATGGAGGCTATTGAGGACATTTTGGTACATTCAGACCTAGACAGAGAATTCCAGCTATTCATTATGCAACTCATGTACTTCACACTCTATCAGAGTTATTTCACGTGGGAGGATCAATGTTACACTCAGTTGTCCTGGACCTCAATGGGCAACTGTGCGGCACCTGTTTACGTCAATGCGTTCATGAAATACTTTGAGGAGAACAATATCTTGAACCAGACCCCTTGGCAGACACATGCCAAGATGTTCCTGAGATACATAGACAACATTTTTAGGTCTCGCCTTTACCATTCCGAAGGAATGGGAAATGGCGAGAATTCAAGTGCTCGAACTGATTGTGAAACCACCGCTTTTTTTCGTGGCGTTTTCTTCGAGTGCACGTGGCCACAGGCACGCGCTTTTGGCCCATACACTTTCATGGCCATCTGTTCCTCAATGTCCCTCCCACCCTTCGTTTGATCTTGCCGCGAGTTCAGGCTAATGGCCCTCCCCCCCTCCCCCAGCACAGAGCGCGCATCGCTGCCGCACAGCACATCAAAGGGCTTCTCCCAGCGTGTGCTGTGCGGCTTCTCCTCCCCTAATTATGTGGCCGGCCGTACTTGTGTTTCCAGCCGCTTCCCGGCCACTCTTGTATTTAATTAGCAGCAGCAGCATTTCTCCTGCGCCAGGCCACATCAAAGGCTCTGAGCCACTTTCACCCACACAGCAACACTTACAGACACGCAACGCCACTCACACCCACGCAAGCCCACTATCATCCACGCAACACCACACTCACGCACGCAACGCCACTCACCCAAGCAACACCACTCACACAAGCAACGCAACTCATCCACGCAACCCCACTCATCCACGCAACGCCACTCACACACGCAACGCCACTCACACACGCAACGCCACTCACACAACGCCACTCACACATGCAACGCCACTCCCGCACGCAACGCCACTCCCGCACGCAACGCCACTCCCGCACGCAACGCCACTCCCGCACGCAACGCCACTCACGCACACAACGCCACTCACGCACGCAACGCCACTCACGCACGCAACGCCACTCACGCACGCAACGCCACTCACACACGCAACGCCACTCACACACGCAACCCCACTCACACACGCAACGCCACTCACACATTGTGGGTGCAGATTGTGGGTGCAGATTGTGGGTGCAGATTGTGGGTGCAGATACAGAGTGCAGATACAGAGTGCAGATTGTGGGTGCAGATTGTGGGTGCAGATTGTGGGTGCAGATTGTGGGTGCAGATTGTGGGTGCAGATTCAGGGTGCAGATTGTGGGTGCAGATTGTGGGTGCAGATTCAGAGTGCAGAGTGCAGATTCAGGGTGCAGATTCAGGGTGCAGATTCAGGGTGCAGATTGTGGGTGCAGATTCAGAGTGCAGATTCAGAGTGCAGATTCAGAGTGCAGATTCAGAGTGCAGATTGTGGGTGCAGATTCAGAGTGCAGATTGTGGGTGCAGATTGTGGGTGCAGATTGTGGGTGCAGATTGTGGGTGCAGATTGTGGGTGCAGATTCAGGGTGCAGATTCTGGGTGCAGATTCTGGGTGCAGATTCTGGGTGCAGATTCTGGGTGCAGATTGTGGGTGCAGATTGTGGGTGCAGATTGTGGGTGCAGATTGTGGGTGCAGATTGTGGGTGCAGATTGTGGGTGCAGATTGTGGGTGCAGATTGTGGGTGCAGATTGTGGGTGCAGATTGTGGGTGCAGATTGTGGGTGCAGATTGTGGGTGCAGATTGTGAGTGCAGATTCAGAGTGCAGATTCAGAGTGCAGATTGTGGGTGCAGATTCAGAGTGCAGATTGTGGGTGCAGATTCAGAGTGCAGATTGTGGGTGCAGATTGTGGGTGCAGATTGTGGGTGCAGATTGTGGGTGCAGATTCAGAGTGCAGATTCAGAGAAAACTCAGCAGCACCACCACCATTGCAATGCAATAGGTCTCGTTTTAACGCAAATTTAAGCTATAGGCCTTGTAAATGACAAAGCCTTTTATTTATGTTCCAAAAACCAGAACGCAAAAATAAAGGGCATTATCATTTACAATGCTAATAGTTCAGACTCGCGTTATTGCGAGACCTTTTGCATTTCCAATGCTTGTTGTTCTATGGCATGGAGATGAAATTTCTTTGACAACAGCACTGTCACAATTGAATCACATCAATGAACGGATTCAATTTACTTTTGAAATCAGTCAAGAGTCTATCACCTTCTTGGATGTCAGTGTCAACAGAGCCAAAGATCATTTGGAAACCAATTTGCACAGAAAAATAACGGATAAAAACAACACACTGCACTATAAATCCTTCCACCAATCATCATTAAAAAATCATCTACCGTTCTCTCAACTGCTTCGTGTTAAACGAATTGTATCGGATCCAACAAAATTTGAGACACAAGCAGACAACATGATTAAACGTCTTGAACTGAGAGGTTATCCCCACAACATCTTGAACAACGCAAAGGAACGCTGTGACAAATTCAAACGTCAAGATGCATTAACAATGAAGAATAAAGACAAGACCACAAGACCTGTGGTAGTTTCTAAATTCTCAGTTGTTTCCAAACTCTACAAGACGTCAATACTCAAACATTGGTCGATCATCAGCACAGAACCAGATTTTAAACAACTTTTTGAGGAACAACCTTTGTTTGCGTACAAAAGGGGAAAAACATAAAAGAAATCATTAAACAACCAAACGAACCACCTCTACCATGTTCAAAGGGAACCAACCTTGCCTCAATTGCAAAAATTGCAATAATTTGATAAAAGGATCGGTTTTAAAACATCCAATGAAAGGCACTGACATCAAATTGAAATTGAATGCGACGTGTGACACTGAAAATGTGATCTACATTGTTAAATGCCCATGTGGATTGGTCTACACTGGAAAGACCTCACGAAAGTTGAAAATACGCATTAATGAACATAAAAGCAATATAAGGACTGAAAACGCTAAATCCAGCTTGGCGACATATTTCAAAGAAAAAAGACACAACATCAGTCAACTTAGATTCGCTGCTGTTGAAGTGGTGACAAAGCGAGAAGACAGGGACAACAATAACTTTTTGCTGCAACGTGAGAACCATTGGATTACATTTTTACAATCCACCAAACCTTTGGGTCTAAATGATCGTATGGAGTTTTTATGTTACCTGTAAATGAGGATTTTTGTTCAAATTATGATGCATCATTTAATTAATTTCATGTATTTCAAATATGTTCTCGTTTTAATCGCACACTAGATCAGTTTTTGACCATTACAATATGGCCGCCTATTCGTTGTCCTCTTTCTATACACATGATTTCAGGTGGGTGCACTTCCGTATATTTGACACACACACACGGCTGTAGACGCATGGAGTAGACGCGCGAGTCCACGCTGCACCATCAGTAAGTTCCATATTAACGTCGTCCGCATAGCGTTTTACACTTTGTTTAAGCTTTGTCGCTTTTGTTAATTGCTGCGTTAGCACGTTGTGCTTTGGGAACTTAAACATTTTGTTGATCATGTAACATCAACCGCGAACTCCTTTTGACGAGTCACGAGTGAACACACGCCTTGGGTTGTCATCATTCCACAGTTCGATATTCGCACCGGCTCATCTGCAATTTGTTTTAAAACGTTTGCACACTATCGATTATGCACGTCACTTAATTCTTCTTTGGGGGTGGCCCTCCATTGGGTACACAATACTTTTCATATTTCGGTTTATCCTGTGAACATGCACAAATCATTTTTTGAACACACTTTGTTTAGTTTCACCCTATATGCACATTAACTCTGTTTATTTCAACCTGCAAGCAACCATACCTGAATGTCTTAACTTATGTTTTTGATGCATGTATATCATTCATTTCCTGTGGGATCATACATACATTGTGTTTATATTATTTGCAGAACACCCCTGATGAAGGACAATTTGTCCGAAATGCATTGGGTGACGATGAATTTATCAAGAGTAAAATGTGACATATGAATTGATCGACCATGACAAAGCAATCAAATTTATTCATGTGAAAAACAACAGTGAATAAAAGAAGAAGCAAGTCATTACAAATTGGATTTGAATTTTATTGATAATCAGTTATAAAACGTTCTTCGTTTTCCAAGGTTGTGCTCAGGGAGTCAGCACTTACCTTAAGTGCTGCGGACACTATTTGCATTTCAACACCTTCTGTCAGGGGGTGATATCTTTGAAGCACACCACAGCTATTCATTTTTGATACAGAGCGGCAGTGCGCAATCCAAAACCCCCTCTAACATAGAAAAAACAACATTGCGACTCCTACTATAGCGAGACAACAACTACAACAATCCACTGGTGAAACTACAGAACCTTCTACATCCCGCGATGACTCATCCTCCTTGGTTCATTTTTTAGAGCCTGGCCAAGAAGAAAGAGAAGACTCAGGAGGAGCAAGAATAAAAGAGAAAGACAAAGAAAAGGGGCCCCCACAAACGCGAAGCACCATTCAGAAGAAGGACACCAAACCCAAGAAGAACACTTAATCATCAACATTTCAGACGCTCACCTGACTACACATGAAATGAAACCACTTGAAAAAGGCACTTCTTTTATTCCAACCGCGACAACGAATTTACTGGAACTTGAAGTCAGTACTTTCAAGTTTACCAGAAAACTCAGATTACGTAATTTTTTTGACTGTGTCCTCACACCGACCACACAGACCAAACCGGACCAACTTATGGGATTACGTCCCCACAGCACATTCCTAGCACCAAGCAGTCACAAATGTATTGACTTATTCGAGAATCTAGTGAAACGAGATCTTTTAAAACTGAATTTCAACAAGAAAGTCATCAAAATTGTAACACAAAAAGATCTAGACACTTTTAAGAAAATTGCCACCAACAAAAACATTAAATGCTTGAAAGCAGACAAAGGCGGCGCCTTAGTGATTGTCAATACCAGCATGTATAACCGAAAGGTTATTGATCAGTGACGAGAACATATACATGAAACTACCCAACAATCCAACTCACGAATTCAAAGAGATCTTGTCTAACATCGTTTCTAAAGCACACAAATCAGGAATCATTGATGATCGTACTAGAAAATTCCTTATTCAAGAACATCCGAAGAGTCCCTCCATACACATGACACCCAAGATTCACAAGAATCTGGTCGACCCACCATTTAGGCCAATTGTCTCCACCAAAGGATCGATACATGAACCTGTCGGGAAATGTATAGATAAGTATCTCCAACCTTCAGTCAGAAACATGAAAAGTTACGTGAGAGACACCACTGAATTTTTACAAAGACTTATGGAAGTGCCCATCCATCCAGATGAACAACTAATACTGTGCACTGCTGATGTTAGTGCATTATACACTTCTATCCCGCATGACGGCGGCATAGAAGCCATTGAAAAAAACATCTTAAATTGCAATCTCGAATTACCGATGCAAGAGTTTCTTATGCAACTAATGACTTTTACGCTATACCATAGCTACTTTCAACATGACAAAAATTGGTACCTTCAAATGTCTGGAATGTCCATGGGAAATTGTGCGGCTCCCACATATGCCAACATATACATGAAAGAGTATGAGGAACTCCACATCTTTGGCAATAAGAATTTCCACAAAAACATCAAGTTATTTATACGCTACATCGATGACCTATTCATCTTATGGAAAGACCGAGGAAAATTTACAACAAGCTTTGATGGAACTGAACAAAAAAAATGAAAGGATTCAACTGACATGGCAAATGAGTAAAGACACTATACATTTTTTGGATGTGGCCATCACCAGGATTGCAAATGGGTTTAAGACTGACCTTTACCGAAAACCCACAGATCGAAACAATACCCTTCACTATAGTAGCTTCCATCAGGGAGCTCTTAAGAACCATTTACCATTCTCGCAAATGCTGCGTGTTAGACGCATAACATCTGATGATCAACTTGCCGCAGTACGAATGAATGAAATGAGAGAAAGGTTTACAGAAAGAGGGTATCCTAAACTCATACTTGAGGATGCAAAAACAAAAGCTCTATCCACCAGGAGACAAGATGCATTAAAGAAAAACATAAAACAACCGGATGACAGGATGGTCCTGGTATCAACATTTTCAACCATGAGCCGAACTTACAAAAAAATCATTTTGAAACATTGGCCGATTTCAGAACTAGAGCCTGATTTCAAAGACATCTTCAAGAAACCACCTATATTTGCTCATACAAGAAGTCAAAACATCAAAGAAATATTAGAGAAACCCCCCACCATTCAAACCAACTACAAGGGCACACGCCCTTGTATGAATTGCAGCAACTTCAACAACATTACTAAAGGCAATAGAATTACCCACCCCATGAAAGGGAATAACATCAAACTTCACGTAAATGCAACCTGTGATTCCACAAACTTGATTCACTCCCTAAAATGTCCATGTGGTAAAATCTACGTGGGTAAAACAGAGAGAAAAATTAAAGTACGGATAAATGAGCATAAATCCAATATAAGAACAAATAACGAAAAGTCTGCAGTGGCAGTTCATTTCAACCAACAAAGACACACCATTGCCCAAATCAAACTCATGGTTTTGGAAATTATCGATAAAGTGGAAGGGAGAGACAACCACAAACATCTGCTGCGACGCGAAATGAGTTGGATTTATCGCTTACAAAGTATGAAACCTTTTGGTCTAAACGACAGAACTGAATTTAGTTGTTACTTATGACCAATTTCGCCTTATGAAACCATTCGTATGGTCTTACTGACACTGAGACTTTGCTGTACCTCACACTGAATCAAGTGGTATTTAAAGTTATATTACTTATGTAGTATGAATTATGCTTTGTACTATGTATTAATTGGCCTCTACTGACAGGCAGTATTTTTAGTAGAGTGATATTCATTTGAACTATAGTTAACTTTAGTTATATGTGTATTCAATAGTCGAATGTTTCACTTTAATGTTTTGATTTGTTTACCCCACTCAAAATGGCCGCTCTTGTGAGTCCATCGTTGATGTTTAGGCCCACCTGTAGGTCACGTTACTAACCACTAGCTCTAGCAAAAGCACGCACTACCTCACTTCCGCGTTTTGGTCGGCGGATCGACATCCAGGAGCTTGAACACTATCTACGTTTAACATCACTAACCCGATAACGTAAGCTATATTTTCTTTAATACCCTGTTTACCGTGTGGGTTACGCTATTTAAGGCACTGATTAGGCTATAAAGGTAATATTTGATCATATTTACTCCACAGAGCACAGCATTTTAACACTCCGACCGAACGATTGTAAGTAGTCGATTAAACCTAGTTGTATCAGCACGCTCTTTGTAACTAATCGCGCAACATCTCTACACCCCGTGGTTTCTTTTTAACGGCTGCACGATTGCAAGTGGTTTCTGATGTAACACGTGTGTTCACTCTTCCTTCATATTACTTTTACACGCTGGGTTTCTTGCACGAGTTTCCCTTTTTTCTTTCACATCGGGCACACATGATGTGTGGCACTTAACTTATTGTTACACATATACCCACATTTATAATGCATGGTTTTTTATGCATCTTCACACATAAGGTTGTTTGAGCACACCTTAGTGTTTGACTATAGTTATTTTTACCATCCAAACCACTTTTATATCTTCTTCGCCCTTTACAGTACTCCTTGAAAAAGGGCACCCCAAGCCCGAAATGCATTGGAGTTGGAATTAAATGCTGTGTTTAATGAGATGTTCATCATTACACCAAATGTACCGACATATTGAACATAAATTATGAAACTTGAAACCATACATAAAATTTGAATAATGTAAATTCAACAACAGTGGAGTAATTTTTTTGTGAACCCCGAGGATTGCATCACACAGGGATGCATCCAAGTAGTTGTATGCACATTTGAACTACATTATGAAAGCTATCATCCACAAGCACAGAAACAGAGTATTCCTTTCAGACAGTTTCTACGATTACAACTAAATTGGTCCAATTTACCAGACTTTAGTTTACAAGCAACTATGAAAAGCAAAATTCCTGACCAGTGGATATCCACACCGTCTAGTCAGAGAATCTTACAAAAGAGCGAGATTTTATGACAGATATTTCCTATTCAAATCACACACTCATATTCCAGTTACACAACTAGTTTGTATCATTAAACATTCCACCATGAATGGAAAAAGTCAGACAAATGATAAATTCCAACTGGCATATTCTCAATAGCCATACTGATTAAGTGTTCAAGCTTCCTAAGCCTTTATTTGCTCACCGTCGCAATAAAAATATCATTCTACATTCTCACTTTACAGGCAGTCCGTCATTCATTCAAAAAACTATTGATGGCACTTTGCCAGTGAAAGGCACTTTCAAATGCTCTCAAAGTAAATCATGTGACACTGTAATTGAAGGCAATACATACATTCACAATGGATATACCATCCATGCCAATAAATTCTGTAACTGTAAAACTAAAAATGTGATTTATTTTTTACTATGCCCTTGCAATCTGGGCTACGTAGGCGAAATGTCTCGCTCATTGTCCACCCGTTTGACAAAACACCGATCAGCCATCCGTACCTTCAAAGCTACTGCGCCTTTAGTCTCACATTACCTTGAAAAGGAACATACAACCAATGACATCAGGTGGCTTATACCTGAGAAAATGGAAATAACTCAAGAGTAAAAGTAACGATAGCCGTAAAAGGAGAGAGGTATTCTGGATTTTTGTCTTAGACACCTATAAACGTGGTCTCAACAGTGAGATGCCCTGGGAAAATGCTGTATGCTATAAGTGAGGTAGTGAGTGAGTGAGTGAGTGATGGTATTTATAAAGCGCACTAATGCCGAGGCGTCTTGGCGCTGTGCAAGGCAACAAGCTGAGAGGGATGACCGCGATCCTATCTAGTGAAAAGCCACGTTTTGATTTCCCTCCTGAACTGCAAGTGGTTGGAGATCTGCCTGAGCTGTTGAGGTAAAGCGTTCCAAAGCCTTGAAGCCAGATGGGTGAAACTCTTCCCTCCCCAACACTGTCTATTGATCTTAGACACCAAAGCCAGCCCGTGAGAGGCAGACCTTAACGGGCGGGTTGGCGTGTACCTGGAAAATAGATGTTGAAGATCGAGGGCCCCCATTCCTGCCAGCGCTTTGTGAACTAGGCACAGCGCCTTGAAGTCAATACGCCAATGGACTGAGAGCCAGTGCAGCTTCCTGATGGCCTGTGAGGTGGAGTGGTATTTAGGCAGACCAAGTAGCAATCTGGCAGACGCATTCTGAATAGACTGCAGTTTGGCCAGTTGTGCACACCCCACTCCCAGGTAAAGGGCTTTGCCGTAGTCTATTCTAGAAAAGACAGTGGCAGTTATGACCGTTTTCTTGAGATGGTAAGGAATAAACGGCCAGATCTTTCTCAGCCCCTTAAGCACAAAGAAGCATGCAGACACTACCTGGTTTACCTGTGGCTTCCAAGCCAAATCCTTATCAAAAAGGAACCCAAGGTTCCTTGCTTTCACCACTGGAACCGGACAAGCTCCCGCAGACGAAGGCCACCAGGTATGGTTCCAGAGGGATGCTTTCTGTCACAAACTCGAGAACTTCTGTCTTTTCGGTGTTCAATTTCAGAAAGTTCGATTTCATCCACTGCATAACTGCCGACATACAGTCGGCGAAATCAGCTGACTTCGAGTCTGCAGAATGGGGCATAGAGACAATCAGCTGAGTGTCATCAGCGTATGACACCAGTTTAAAGCCCAGGTTCTTTATTATCTTAGCCAAAGGGGAGACATAGATATTAAACAGGGTAGGCGATCACGCCGAACCCTGAGGAACTCCTCCAGGAAAAGTGAAATTGTCTGACTGATGGCCCTTCCATGAGATGGCTTGTTCCCTATCTGACAGAAAGGAGGAGAGGAGATCTAATGCTAGGCCCCTGACACCGATATCCTGCAGCCGTTGGATAAGTACCTCGTGGTTTACGGTGTCTAAGGCCGCCGTAAGATCCAGTAGAATCAGCGTGACCCTACCTCCCTCATCCATCCCCTTCCGGATTTCCTCGGCTGCCATCAACAGGGCAGTTTCAGTTGAATGATTAGCCCGGAAGCCGTGCTGAGTGCTGTCTAGAATGTGCCATGTCTCAAGATAAGAGGATAATTCCACATTCATGGCTTTTTCCACTAGCTTAGCTGGCAACGGCAGGCAGGATATAGGGCGATAGCTCTTCTCGTCAGAAGGGTCTAGCTTGGGATTCTTTAACAGGGTCCGAATGCAGGCCTTCTTCCATATTAGTGGAAAGACTCCCGAGC
Source organism: Lissotriton helveticus (assembly GCF_964261635.1). Lineage (NCBI taxonomy): Eukaryota > Metazoa > Chordata > Amphibia > Caudata > Salamandridae > Lissotriton > Lissotriton helveticus. Next base: position 496,327,727 of record NC_136063.1, read on the forward strand.
TCAGCATCTGATTCAAAACCGGCAGTAATAGGGCACTGATTTCAGTTGGTGCCAAATGAAGCACAAAAGGTGGGCAGGGATCTATTGGAGAGCCTGACTTGGTGCTCAGCAGCAAGTCAGCCAGCCTGTTCACATCTAGCAAGGGAAACGATGAAAGTACACCTTGTGCATTACATATATCGTTGCCCCCCCTTTGCACTATGGGTGTCCTGTCTGCTGTTGTAGACAGATCATTGTAAACAGCTAGCACCTTGCTCTGGAAGTAGGTCGCCATTTTATCAGTGAATGCCTTATCTGGTTGGAAGCTGTTGTTCAGAGGACAGCTCAGTAAGGTGTTAACTGTGGAGAACAATTCTCTACTAGAATAGGCAGCATCCTGATCTTCCTGGAGTAGTATGAGGATTTAGCCTGAATGATTAAGTTCTTATACTCCTCTAGTGCAGCACAGTAATTTCACCCATAACACCCATCTCTAATATTCGCATCGCTATTACACATATGTGGTTTTAAAACATCTGCCCTCGACTATATTTACTGTCTCCCTTCAAGCTGAATCCATCCAATGAATTTTACCTTTATCTGCGTTTACACCGGTAGCTACAAGATGATTTACTTTCCTTCTTCTGACATTTATCGTGATCTTATCAGCCTCTCCATCTGGGTTTTTTGTTTTTTTTAAATTTTTGACAAATAGCTACTGTACATTACAGCTATATTTCCTTGCCTTTTGTATACAAAAATCCTGCAGCTGCTGTTATATGTATTTTATTTAAGTATCAATTCTACTTGACTTCCAGTAGTTTTTCTGTGTAGTAGATTTAAAATATGCTTTAGTCCGCATTTCCCATAAATCATGAACGCATTCGGATTTCTCATTTACACATATTTCGTATTCCTCTAAACCGACATAGCTTCTATTTTTATACTATATTAGATACACATGTTGGTTTTAGGCTTTAGATTCTTAGTTAAATTGTCAGCATCTCTGTTGTGATCAATTTCCCTGCCCTTATTCATCTTTTACTTCATTTAGTGATAGTCTATCTTCCATTTAGACCCTTTGATCTTCCACTCTACGGTCTAGTTGTTGTCAGATCCATAATTTAGTTTTACGTAACGTCACGTCTCTTTAATGTTGCGTATCAGAGCATAAATACTTCTGGGTTTTAACATAGCCTTTTTTCGGTCTGAATTCTTGCTGCTAACTCCCCCAGGTAAGACGCTATACACTTAAACTCAATCTATGGTGGATATAAACATTGGGTTAATTGGAAGTCTACGCTTTTTGGAAACAGAGCATAATTATGCGGATTCTGTCAGTAATATAATGCTCCCTTCTTACCAACCCTTAAAACTAAGTTGAGTCCTTTTGACATGGAAGGGAAGGAGTGAAATTGAACTGGATATATCTGTCCTTTTCATAATCATCAATCTTGTCATAATTATGCGGATTCTATCAATGATATATAATGCTCCCTTCTTATCGACCCTTACAACTAAGTTGAGTCCTTTTAACATAGCAGAGAAGGATTGAAATTGAACTGGATATATCAGTCCTTTTCATAATCATCTATTTTGTCATATGAATGGTTTTAATGTATATTCACTCCTCAGCATTCATATGAGATAATCATACTTTCAAATACAAGTACCAGCATTGTTCACGTTTTTTGATATAGTTTTCCTTTATGCATTTTGACTCCCACTCTAATTTTACTTTAATGAAAATGGAGCACCAAAACTCAAGAATGTTATTTAAAGGAACTCTATTCCTTTGCAGATTCTTCGAATTGTAGCATTAGTGTGCTCGGCTATATATTTAAATGCAATATTTTTTCTTTTTTACTTTTTTTCTCATATATAGCGGAAATTCCTACCCAGCCACACCCTATTGGGTATTTCTTGGAGTCGTTTTCGTGAAACTTAATTCTATTTCGAAGACCATACTCCTCTTGCAGAAGTCTTTCAGCGGAATTAAATGCCTATTTTTCATGACTAATTTCATTTGTCATAACAAATCCCTTAATTTTTCATTAAAGTCCTGAATTCATTATCTCTAGTTTTAGCGGATTTACCCAGTACAAATGTTATTTTGGGTTCCAATCCTGACTTTAGGTTGCTTGAGCTCAAGCAATTTACATATCAAACCTACGAGGTCGTTTTCACATATCACGATTCATAGTATTTAATAAAGTGGCTAAAGATCCATCTAGATTCTTTTTAGGTTAATATTATTTCCACAATTTATGTTTCAGGTATCCATCGTATTTTAAACCCCACATTCATACATTCTATATTTATCTTGCCTTGGCTATGTCATAATTCAATCATGGTAAGCCATAAAAATATTCCTCTTCCTTAATCCACTTCACATATTCAGGTTCACAATAGAGGATACATTTGGACCCTTTTTCTTCTATCTGGCACATTTTCCTTTCTAGGTCTTTTCACCATCTAAAGGAACATTTCATCTTTCTCTTGACTGGGGCATAATGAGCACCCTATTTGGTGAATGTAAATCTTTATACATCACCACTTCTTCTGCTTTCCTCAAAAAATCATGGAGTTAGAAGGTTTTAAAAATGCAGTATATGTTTCTTTTAAATAAGACTTGGTGTACAACTTTTTTTTCTCAATTTTTTTGGCATAGGAATTACTGTGACTTTTCTAAGAAGGCGCTTTGTACGCCGAAACGCGCATAGATATTAAGAAGGTTCATCATTAAACTAGCCACTTCATTACATATTACATTTTTGATTTATCGTGTCCTTTGATTCTCCTTTGTTATTTGCAATTTTTCTACAGTTATAAATAGTTTACTTGAAGATTAATCACCTTATATGATAATTTGAACAGGAGATATGGACATGTTTGCCGATTGTATTCATTTGTGTTTATTTTGTTGGTCATATTGTGATGTTATTGTTTTATACATGTGTTCAATGAAATTATTGCAGAACCTATAAAGGTTATTTTTAATGAATTTGTATTAATAAAATAATTTTTCACGGATTTGGATTGCACACCGCATGTATAAATATCATGCTTGTGTTTAACCAAGTCTCATATATTGTACACATCTACAGTTGCCCTGGGGTCTTTCCTCAATAATTCTATTTTACCTGCCCTAGTAACCTACATCAGTGGGAGGGGGCCTTGTTCTTGAAACGATATTAACGTATTTCAGTCGGCGTTAAACGGACCAAAAAGAAAAACAAAATAGGAAGCAGTTTATGGGGCGTCTCTCACTGACAGCCAATCCGTATTTGAGTACTATCCCATTTATGTGACATTTCCAGGTGATTATTTCTATGAAAGAGTAGGTGGCACATGAAAAGCAGAAACTGCAGTCTCCGTCATCCTACTCAGCATGTCGGCTGTGTAACAGACAGGAATCTTTAGGTCTCGCATTTATGCGAGTTTAAGATATTGGCATTGTAAATGACAATGCATTTTATTTATGTTATAAAAACCAAAACATAAATAAAAGGCATTGTCATTTACAATGCCAATACCTCAAACTCCCGTAAATGCAAGACCTATTGCACTGCAAATGCAAGGCATCACGGACAACGGGAGGGCCGGCGGGAGGGGGGGGCAGGGGAGGGGAAGGGGAGGAAGAAGGCACTGACAACGGAAGGCAGAGCGGGGGGGTAAACAAGGTATAACAACAGGAGGGAGGGGGGTAAAATAAGGCACCAAAGCATGTTGTGCCTGCAATAAGAGAAACTGAATAAAGAAAATAGTGCTCACAGTCTAAATAGCACATACCGTGTAACAACCGAAGTAAAGGGGCCAGTCGCCATGGGAGGTGATTAATGAAGGAGGCGGTACTAAGGAGGGACTAACAAGCCTATTTTTGAATCAGAAGCCAGCATTTAAGACTGACAATGACACAAGCCAATGGCAAAAATGGGCAGAGAGTGGGCGGGGCTTCTATTCGCTACTCCAAACAAGTCTCACAGCGCATGTACTAAAATTACCACATGTTGTATCCTAAAGCAAGCCAGTTGTTGGTGTTATTAGCCTGACATCCAAAGTGCCGACCGGATGTGGGCGAAGGTCCACGAGGGCCCGTGTTAATTAGCATAATTACGTGCTATTAACCAAGGAGAGCGAGACCTGGCAACTATGCTTTTGTTATGCTAACCACCCAGCTGCCCTTTTCCTGGCACACAGTTGCCAGCTCAAGATCCGGTCTAACACCTCTAGCTGTCTGGGTTTTAAAGGTGAACATGAGGTGTGGATCGTGCGAGCTTTCTTAAGTCTGGCAGATATGTGGCCTCAACAGAGTCAGTCTTTGACAGGACTAGACTGGGAAGTAAAAGCAGCCCCGGTAAGATATTCTTACAACTGCACCACTTTGCACAGCATGAGCGAGATCACCCGCATGAAAAGCAATGGGTTTGGAGGCAGGCGCCCCCACTCCCCAAGTTTGTTTACAACATATGACCATTAACTGTATAGCATAGTTTTTCAAAAATAGTGGCTAAAAATAAATTAAATTCTGAAATGCAGCTTAGAAGAGAAACTTGTGAAAAATGGAATTCTACAGGTCTGCCAATGTACTTCGGAGCATTCTTTCTCCGTAGCAGCAAATGTTGCGGGCACCTGTAAGAAGACTGTGAGCTGGTCCATCGGACATCCTTTACAGGCGATGTGAGCTGAGATGCCATCTGTGAGAAAGTGAGTTCCTGTTGCAGTACCCCCCCACTTTTTGCCTGATACCTGATTCACTTTTCCTAGGTGTGCCCTGGCTCCCTGCCAATCAGGTACTCAGGGCCTGTGTTTCTTTCCTAAACACTATACTAAAGCCTAAACCCAATTGACATCTCTGGCCACATATCAGCCCCATGTAAATGGTACCCTAGGTACCCAGGGCATTGTGACCAGAGAAAACCCCTAAGAGCTGCAGCACTTATTGTGCCACCCTTAGGGGCCCTGTACCTTGACACCCACACACTGCCTTTGCAGGCTGAGTGTCTAGGTGCAGAACTAAACAAAGAGTCGACATGGCACACATCCCTGTGTGCCATGCCCACAACCCCACTGCCCTGGCATACATCAGCCACCCCTCTAGCTGGGTTTCCTATGCCAGTGGTGTGGGCACGGGTGCATGAGCCCTGTGCCCCTACAGTACCCAGGGCCATTCCTGGGCATTGTAAGTACAGTGATACCATTAAGAGTATATGGTGCTGGGAGGTTGTCATTACGAACTCCACAGCACCATAATGGTTACACTGAACACTGACAGGTTTTGATATCAAACTTCTCAGCACATTAAACCCACACTGATACCAGTGTGGGATTTAATGTAAAATGCACTACAGAGGGCATCTTAGAGATGCCCCCTGAAACCTAACCTACAATCCACGCCTGGGCTGAGTGGCTGCAGAGGCTGCCACACAGCAGACATGTTGCTGGACCCCTAGGTGGAGAGCCCCCCGCTCTCCTGGGCCTGCAACAATGCACATCCTGGGCGAGGTGCTATGTCTCCTCCCCCAGGATGGACAGGATGGACAGGGGGAAGCTGCAAAGGCATGCCGCCTCTGAGAGCTTCTCCAGACCATTTGCTGTACCCAGCAACTGGCCCCCACCCGTTCTACCCCCACTCTGGCGGGAAAAACTACGTCAGGAAGGGGGGTGTGCCAACCTTTGCCAACTCCACCCCTCAGGTGGAGGAGGCGAGGTGAAGCACAACCCCGGGCTCTGGCCATCTTGTAGATGGGGAGCCCTGCCCAATCCCAGCTAGGCTCCCGCCCCCCTCCCACAGGAGAGGAGCAGGCTAGGGGGTGTACCAACCCCAGGACAGGGACCCATTGGTCCCTGCCCTTGCCCTACCTGTAATGCCCCCAAATTTAGTAGTATTTAGGGGCTCCCTGAACCTTCCTTCCCCAGATCCAGATACAAAAACAAGCAAGAAGAACAAGAAACAAGAAGACCTGCCGTGCAGCTGCTAAGAAGAGGAAGACACCAACTGATTTAGCCCCAGCCCTACCGGCCTGTCGACCCTTGAACCTGCTCCTGCTAAACCCCGGCGTCTACAGTGGTCAGCAACCTCAAAAACCCCGGAGGACCTGACTGCCTTGTGACTCTGACTACCTGGGTCTCCCACGAGCAGTGGTACTGCTCAAAGCAAGTAACAAGCCCTGGCATCAGCCCGGAACCGCGAACCCTGCACACTCTGCACCCGCCAAGCCTGGCCTGTGCTGGAGTGAACCAAGACCCTGAGGACATCCCCCCGGCGATTCTGACTCGGAGTCCAGTGCCCAAGGACCCTCCTCGACGACCCCAACGACGCCTGCAGCCTCAGGACAAAGGATCCCTCCGACCGCGACCAGCAGGGGGTAAGATTTCCCGACCTCAAAAGACACCCTGCACCCGGCGCCCCACGGCCCCCTGTGCCCAACTCCTGGGTTCCTACCCATCCTCCAAGATCCCAACTTACCCCTCGAAGTGTTGGTCGCTCCTGAAGATCCACCGTCCCCGAGCCTGCAGCCTTTGTTCCCTTTTCAAGATCCTCATTGGATAACATTGAGCGCCCGACGGCACAAAAGCCACCCTGCCCCTGGCAGTGCAACCTGTACCCTATTCTACTTACCCATTTGCCCTGAGCAAGTGACCAGGAGCCCAGCTCCCACAGCCGCGTGGCCTGCTAGCCAGCAGCCACCAACCGAAGGCCCCTTGCCTCTCATTGGGTAACATTGGGCCTAACTACCTCTGCACCCGGCCGCCCCTGTGCCGCTGAGGGTGTACTAACTGTACCTACCTGACCCTGGGGGACCCCTGAGTCTAAGCCCAGAACCTCAACTTCACCAGTCGAGTACTCACCTGAAAACCGATGACTCACTTTCCTGCCATTGGATAACATTGACTGGTTTGACTCGAAAAATCTTCTAAGTGTGAAGTTTTGAAACCTTAAAATATTCATCTAAAATCAGCCGAATAACGAATTTCGAATTACTCACATGGGATCAGGAGAGAAGCCAGTACTGTACCTTGTAGCCCAGTACTGGACCGCAAAAGTAATCACAACTGTGTTTGCTAGTAATCTAAATTTCTGCCATAGGAAACCATTGACTGCTTTTCTGTGAAATTTCTTCTAAGTGTCTACTTTTGAAAACTGCAAATATTCTTAAAAAATTGTACGAAATACTGAAACACAATTACCTACCTGTTTTGAGTTAAGCCCCCAGTGCTGGCCCTAGGAGATTAGTGCTGGGTTACAAAAGTAGCGTGATCGTACTTACCTGCAACCTGAATTCCCTCTCATGGTCAGATTTCGCGCCGGGATGCCCCCGGGTAAGCTGAGCTCGCTACAAATTTCATATAATAATAATAATAATAATAATAATTTACCTTGAAAAGTTTCTAAGTGTGAACTTTTAAAACAGCTTTATATTCCTGAAAATCCCTCACAGTAACTAAAACGTTTTTGCTAATCTGGTTTCAGCTTAGACCCCAGGACTGAATCTTAGATCTAGTCCTGGAATTACCAAAGTAATCCATAGAGTAATCAACTGTACTTATCTATGAAAAACCCATTGAGCTCAATGCTAGACTGTGTTTCAGAACTGTGTTGCTTACTGTTTGTACTGTAACTATTGTGTGCACAACCTTTATTGCTTCCTGGCAAAGTAACTAAATGAGAATACTCATATCGAGAAAAGTAAATTTTTTTAACTGTTGGTTCTAAAAATAAAACAACTATATCTTTTGATATACAAACAATTAGCCTGGAGTTCAGTCCTTGAGTGTGTGAAACCTTTTGCTGACTGAGTGTGTACAACAAATGCTTTACACTGTCCTGTGGTACTGCCTTACTGCTCGACCAAGCTACCACTTTGGAGAGTAAGGTCAGTTCTGACTTTCACCTCTGTTATACCTCTGGGGTTGGCGGACTCTATACACACTGTACTTCCTTCTAGTCCAGTATATATAGAGCCACTTTCTCACACCATCTGTTCGTCCAGCCATGGCAACTAGCGAAACGTAGGTCCCTGCAAGAGGGGCGGGGGTGTATCATTTTGCGTTAAACCTCTGCATGACAGCAGAAAGCTGGCCCACAAGCCTCAGGAACTTTCGCATGCAGGGCTGTAGCCCCAGACTTTCTGCAATGAAAGAAGGCTATGCGCAGGAGGCAGTACAATAGCAAAGATCCTTTCATCGCCACCCTTCTCTGGAAGTAGCTAATAATTTAACCTGCAAACCTGTGACATTCTCAGCTTGAATCCTGCATGTGGATTTGACAAAACATAAGGGGTATCACGAGTGACTGTCTGTCGGAACAATCAGCTTTTTAATAGAAATCAAGTCCTACATATAACCACCTACTGGCGACTTCAGTAGGTAATATTCATATATACACACCCACACGGGTATACATATATACACATACACGTATACATATATACACGTATACATATATACACAGACACATATATGTATACATATACACACACATATATATACACACACATATAAAACAGTCTTGACAGAGCTGCGCTGTCTGCTCCACAACTGCAGATCTGCAGTAAAACACAAACTTTAAATCTCCGATATCATCACCTTTCACAATATTGACATGATCTTCCTCACAGAAACCTGGTTCAACGATACCTCTCACTCTGTGTTTGATCTCCTATTACCCACAGGCTATTCTATATTTAGGAATGACAGAACTGACAACATTGGGGGAGGTGTTGCAGTCATCTTTAGAAACTCCCTTCAACTTAAGGCTTCTCCTAGCAGCTCCTTCCACACCTTTGAATGCCTTTCTCTTGAGCTTCAATTGCACCACCGCTCACCCCTCAGATTCCATGTCATTTACCGTCCGCCTGGTAGTGGCCCTTCGTTTATGGAGGAACTCACTGACTTCATCAGCGACCAATACTCGCGAAGTGACAATCAGACCTTTGTGGGTGACTTCAATCTCCACAGGGGCGTACCGCATGACTCTTCTGCGAACTCGCTGGCCACCTTCCTCTCTGCAAACGATCTTATCCAACACTGCGCAGAACCAACACACTCCAAGGGCTCAATCCTGGACCTTGTTATTTCTAAAGCAGGCATGCTCTCTATCACCACCCCTATTCATGTAGACTGGTTCGACCACCTCCTCATCCCATACTCTCTTCACCTATCACACTCTAACTCTTGGCCAACCTAAAAGGGCTACCTCCTGGTTCCGTGATGCTAAAAATATTGATGTCGGTCCCCTCTGTGAATCAGCTTTGTTATCACTTCCAAGGCTGGACCCGAACCTAGATGTTGACTAACTCACCTCCCAATGCCTCACAGTCCTTGCAGCCGAAATCAATAACGTCGCTCCGCTCAAAAGCAAAAAGATAAGGCCCACTCCCTCAGCACCTTGGTTCAACAAATCCTTCCACGAAGAAAGGAAGCAGCTAAGATTCCTGGAGAAACAATGGAGGCAAGTGCCCTCCACCGATAATTTGGCTACGCTTCGTTCAGCAAGATCCAAGTACCACAAGCACATCTTCCTTGGGAAAGCATCGCACTTCAAAACCCTTCTTGACTCAGCCAAAAATAGACCCACAAAACTATTCGATCTCATCAAGATTCCTAACTGCTCTCCCCTAACCTCCAAGTTTGAGGATTCTACAAAGAAAGCAGCAAATTTCGCTATATTCTTCGATGACAAAGTGAAATCACTTGTGGATCAGGTCGCTCATCCTACCCCTAAAGAGGAGCGCAAATCCTCAGCCATTTGGGAGAACTTTGGCCCAATATCTGAAGATGCCCTCCTCAAGTGCATACGCGAAACAAAGCCCTCTAACCATTCTCTGGACCCCATCCCCAGTGCCATTGACTTCTATACCCATTCCCTTCCCTATTGGACCACTCTGGTCAACCTCTCCCTCTGTCAAGGCTCCCTTCCTGTCTCCTTCAAAACTGGGTAGGTCACCCCTCTGCTTAAAAAACCCACAGCTGATGCGAATGACCTCAACAACTTCCGCCCCATCACTAATCTACCCTTTCTTGTGAAGATCACAGAAAGATGTGTAGCAAAACAACTCTCTCGTCATATCAAGGACAATGATCTTCTTGACAATTGTCAGTCCGGCTTCATCCAAAACTGCAGCACTGAAGCAGCCCTACTGCAAGTGGTTGATGACGAGCTGAGGATACTCGATTCGGGGGGGGGTCCTGTCTTCTAATTCTCCTAGACCTTTCTGCAGCCTTTGACACTGTCAATCACAACACCCTCCTCAACACTCTTCAACAGAGAATGGGCATGGAGGGCACTGTGCTTAAATGGTGTGCCACCTTTCTCTCAGATAGATCCCAAATGATCAAAATAGCAAACAGTCTTTCAGCTCCTGTGGCGGTAGGTCAAGGTGTTCCTCAAGGCTCTATGCTTGCACCCACATTGTTCAATCTCTATTTAGAACCACTGGGAAATCGCCTAAGTAAATCCGGGATCCACTATGCAGACGACACTCAAATCTACCTCAAGGTTGCCTCCACTCACGATCTCTCCATCCTAAGCTCTACTCTCGACTCCATCCAAAACTGGATGTCAACTCATCAACTGATTCTGAATCCCTCCAAAACTGAAATCCTCCTCCTCTCCTCCTCCTCACTCTCTCGTCCCCCGGTTCAATCATGGATGGATCAGATGAATCTACTTAACAATAAACCCATCAATGTCGACAGCGCAAAATCCAATTAGACATATATATTATTTTTTTAAAGGGGAAATCCAGCAGTAGGGAGTGTTCAAATGCAATCCATCGTGGCATGGGGTTATCTTCAAATCCATAAGTTAAGCCAAAATATTGCCTAATTAAAAATGCAGAATGATATTGTTTAAAATCAGGAAAATGAATACCTCCCCCATTTTTGGGACGTTTAAGTTTTGCAAGGGCAATACGGGGGCATTTATTATTCCATAAAAATTTGATACAAATAGAATTGATTTGACAGAAATATGAAACAAAAAACTCAATCTAATCTCCCACATCAATTCCATTGCAAAGTCTGCTCGATACCAACTGCGCCTTCTTTGGGGAATTCGTCACTTTTTCGCGGAGCAGGACCTTAAAACCCTGGTGCAATCGCTGGTCCTCTCCAGACTGGACTACTGCAATTCTCTTCTTACTGGCCTCCCAAATCCCACTTGTCCCCCCTTAGATCTGTTCTCCACTCAGCAGCTCGTTTCATTTATGGGGCCAAAAGAAGCGACCACATCACACCGATGTTACCCACCCTCCGCTGGCTTCCCATTGAGGCTAGAGCTACCTACAAGACTGCCTGTATCACCCACAAAGCCTTGCACTCCTCCTCTCCTCGCTACCTGGCGAATAAACTGAAACTCTCTGGAGGCTCTAGACCATGACGTAATGCAGAAAATCTACTGCTTGAACCTCCCACATTCAAGAAGGAAAGATCGATGGCCCAATCCTTTTCAGGCAACGTGGTGAGAATCTGGAACTCACTTCCGCCTGAGCTCCGGACCACCACCTCCTACCAGATCTTCAAAACAGACCTCAAAGTTCTCCTCCTCCAAAGACGACTCCAAAAGTAATTCACGTCCGCTCTATTATCTGAAGGAAGACCTCCCATTACTGAAAACTCTATTCTCCATGACTATGGAAGTGCCTTCCCAATGTGTTCTTGTGGTTGGAGTGTTTGCCATTTATTTCAGTATTATCCTTGTACCTGTGTTTGGTACTCTTTTGTAACATGCACACGCCACTTTTCTCTTGTAACACACTGTTTGCTACCTCTCACATTTTGTTTGCTTTTGATACTTGCACAAGTGCCACCATTGCCTACGTAACGTTTGTTCTTGTGCCTGAGTGTCTAGCATATATTGCAGTATATTACCTCTAATTGCACTTTGTTTTCTCTTGTAACCTGCACACTTGTCACTCTTTCCTCCTGTAATGCACTGTTTGCTACCTCATGTATTTTGTTGCTCGCAATTGTCACTTTTTACCTCATTTAACTTAACGTCTGCTTTTGTAATTTGTTCACTTGTAATTTTCTGTTCCTTTTGTGAAGCGCTCCAACGCCTTCGGGTAAAGTCCGCGCTATATAAAAACGCATAAATAAAATAAATAAAATATACACACACATATATATGTATACATATATACACACACATATATGTGTATACATATATATATACACACACGTGCACATATATATTCACACACACGTACACATATACCCACATGTATACACATATACCCACACCCACGTATAAATATATATACACACACGTATACATATATATACACACACGTATACATATATACACACACACATATACATACATACACACACACACATATACATATATACACACACGTATACATATATACACACACATGTATACATATACACACACACACATACATATATATACACACACATACATATACACACACACACATATACACACACACATATATACGCATACATATATATGCATACATATATACACACATATATATGCATACATATATACACACAAATTACCTACTGGCGGTCGCCAATACATATGCACTTACTCACACATGTACCGCACAGGCATCCATTCACTCACCAAGACACTCTTACACACTCACCCAGCCATAGATCCCTTCACAGATATAGACTTGAACACATATACCCAGTGAGTTATCCACTCACATATCTATGCACAGAGTATCAACCCTCACCCACCCACACAGACACTCAGGCACCCATAGAGATACTCAGACAATCAATCCATAGCTGATATAGATGCTCATTTAGCTGCTAACCAAACCATGCAACCGCGTACACACCAACTGACAACCTAAACTGTGTGAATGTCTGTATCAGTTTGTAACACATATATTAAGCAAGTCATAATTAATCACTAAGTTATACAGTCAGTCACACATCTACTTAATACACCCATTCATTCTTCAATACACCTTGGCATACGTATATAAAGGATAAGTTACTTACCTGTAATCCTAGTTCTCTTCCAGGGGTATACTCATCAAAGTCATAAGCAGTGAATTATTCCCGCCCACGTGCGGGACCCGACTTTATAACAATATATATACACACATATATATATATATATATAAATATAATAAATAACTATGCAGCCCTATAAAAACCCAACTAAAACAGGGGCAAACAGCCAGGAAAAAACTTAGCCATACTTGTATAGTAACACATTACTTAAGAAAACGTGTACTAGAGACCATACACCCAAATGGCTTCATACAAGAATTTCTTTATTTTCCAGAACAAGGAAAAAAACATAAGTTTTTGAAGGCAGTTTGGCCCATAGGCTGCATAGGAATTACTGTCCTGGGACAGAAAAGAAAACGGGCACCTCGCTTTTAAGACTTCCAAGAATCTATGTACTTTCCCTTTAAGAACCTCAGAGAGCCCTATGCTCCCAGCATGCACCACAGGTGACAGTTAGGTCAGTTCTTTTTGTAAAGGCGAGTAAAATATCATTTAAAACCAGTACTAAACATTGCTAGACGGGGGAGGAGGGCGGGTTGCTTAGGACTTTGATGAGTATACCCCTGGAAGAGAACTAGGATTACAGGAAAGTAACTTATCCTTCTCTTCCAGGGGATTCTCTTCCATGGGATACTCATCAATAGTCATAAGCAGTGAATAGAATAGCAAGCCCATACCCCACACTTCGCGGACTAGCAATGTAGCACTACAAATAAAACCAATCTTAAAGTAATAGGTATCAATAATCAACCAAACAGATTCCTCAGAGATGCTTGACCTACTTGCGCATCTGCCTGAGTATCTGAATCTAAGCAGTAATGGCGAGAAAAAGTATGAACAGACCGCCATGTGGCTGCTTTGCAAATTTCTCCTATGGGCACATTTCTGAGGAGAGCCGTAGTTGAGGCCTTTCCTCTGGTTGAGTGAGCTCTAGGTCTTCCTTGAAGAACTTTATTAGCTAACTGATAAGTCAAGGAAATACAAGAAACTATCTATCTTGAGATGGATCGCTTAGAGGCTGCTAAGCCCGTATTAATAGGACCATAATTGACAAATAATCTGTCAGTCTTTCTAATACCTTTAGTTTTATCTAGGTAGAACTTCAACATCCTCCTAAGGTCTAAAGAATGTAAGGCCCTTTCAGGCGGCCTAGAGGGATTGGGAAAGAAAGTAGGTAATGTGATTCCCTGATTGATGTGGACACTGACACCACCTTTGGCAGGAAACTAGGATGAGTTCTAAGAACCACCCTATTTGCATGAAATACTGTGTAGGGTTCCTTACAGCACAGAGCTTGCAATTCACTTACTCTGCGAACAGAAGTAATTGCGACCAATAAGGCCTGCAATGTATAGGTTCAAAAGGTGTTCCCATCAGTTTGGTCAAGACCACATTGAGCTCCTATGGAGGAGAAGGCGCTCGCACTGGTGGATACACCTTTTTTTAGTCCTTCTAAAAAATCCTTCACCACTGGCATCTTAAAGAAAGAGTCCTGTGTAGGGGACTTTCTGTACGCTGTGATGGCTGCTAAGTGCACCTTGATGGAGGAAAATTGCAGCCCAGATTTAGCCAGATATAACAAATATGGCAGTATGACTTGTACCTGACCAGAGACTGGGTCATGTCCATTATTCAAACACTAGATGTAGAAAAGCTTCCATTTGAAAGCGTAGGAACCTCCAGTGGAAGGCTTTTAGCCTCCTTGAGGATGTTCATACAGTCATCTGGTAAGTCTAAATGCCCATACTGCAAGACTTCAGGAGCCATGCTGTCAGCCGCAGCGAGGGAAGGCAGGGATGGAACACTCTCCCTTGACTCTTGGACAGCAGGTCCAGACGGCAAGGCAACCTCTGAGGTGGAACTTCGGAGAGCTGCAGAAGTTCCGGGTACCACCACTGGCGCGGCCACTCCGGAGCTATCAGTATCATCCTGGATTTGGTCTTGTAGAATTTGGTGATCACCACTGGAATGAGAGGCAGTGGGGGAAAGGCATAGAGCAAGTTCTGGGTCCAGCTCATCAGCAGCGCATTCCCGCTCGAACCTGGTTGGGGAAACCTGGATGCGTAGACGGGGCATTTGGCGTTTGTTGCGTCTGCGAAAAAGTCTATGTCTGGAAAACCCCAGCGTTGAAAAATGTCGAGAGCAACGTTGTCGTTGAGCACCCAGTCGTGCGCCTCTACAAACTCTCTGCTGAGGAAGTCCGCCTGAACATTTAGGGCACCCGGAACGTGAACTGCCTTGATGGTCAGATGTCTCGCCAGTAACCACTTCCAAATTGCTTGCGCCTCCTGGGACAGAATTCTGGATCTGGTGCCCCCCTGCTTGTTCAGGTATAACATAGTTGTGGTGTTGTCTGTCTGAAACAAGAGGGAGTTGGATCTCAGAGAAGGGACAATGAAGATGCACGAGGCCATGGACCGTGGGAGAGAGGACACTTGCCTGACCGTAGGGAGAAGAGTCTGAAGAAGCTCTTGTGACTTCTTCCTGATAGATAGGAACCTCTCCTCCGAAGGACACACGTTTCCTTCCATGGTGACCAGGGACGCTCCCAGATAGTGAATGTTCTGAGTGGGGTTGAGAATCGATTTCTTGTAATTGACTCGAAGACCCAGGTTGTTATGAATGTGAAGAGTGACAGACAGATGCGACTGAAGAAGAGATGGAGTGGAACTCTTCAGAAGCCAGTCGTCGAGGTATTGGTAAATGAAAATTCCTCGTTTGCGCAGAAAAGCTGCCACCCCTGCCATGCACTTTGAAAACGTTCTTGGTGCTGACTTGAGTCCAAATGGCAGAACTCGAAACTGATAATGATGCCGAGCCACTTGAAAACGGAGAAACATTCGATGCTTCCTGGACACTGGAATGTGGAAATAAGCGTCCTGCAAATCTATGGAGCACATCCAGTGTCCTTCATGTAAATGTGGAAAGATCTGGTGTAGAGCCAGCATCCGGAACTTTTCCTTTCTTATGTATCTGTTTAAGATGCGAAGATCCAGAATAGGCCTGTACTCCACAGAGGGACCCTTTTTCTCGACCAGGAAGTAACGAGAGTATATGCCCTGGCGCTTCTGATGAATTGGGACACGTTCTATGGCTTCTTTTTCTAGAAGACTGCGTACCTCCTTTAGAAGTATGAGATGACACGATCTGAGAGCCCTCGGAGGGATGGAAGGAGGTGGAGTCTTGAAACGTAGCAGATATCCAATTTCTACAATATTTAGCACCCACTTGTCATTTGTTATCTTGCGCCACTCCTCCAGAAAACCAACGATGCTTCCTCCTACCGGAGTGGAAAACACGTTTAGAGGAAGTAACTGCTCATTGTTTCGCTGGTTGCTTTGAGATACAGGCCTGTTGTCTATTGTTGCCTCTTTCTCTCCATGGACGTCTCTGTTGGAAATGAGACCTTTGCTGCTGCAGTTGACCTTGCGACGACCACTGGTTTGATTGACCTCTCTGTTGAAATTGACATTCATCATTGGGACGAAAACGTTTGCGAAAGTCTTTCTTCTTTTCGAGACCTACCGCCGTAACTGTGTCCAACTCCGCTTTCATTTTTGTCATCTCCTCGTCCGCATGAGGACCGAAGAAAGAAGAACCATTAAACGGCAAGTTAGTGATTTTTCGCTGCACTTCTGGTTTAAGGCCTGTTAGTCGTAGCCATGCAGTCCGTCTTGAACAGATACCATGAGCGTATCCGTGAGCAGCCAAATCAGCCCCATCCGCGGAAGCGCTAATCATTTGGTTAGCGACAAGACCTCCTTCCTGCAAGATTTCTCGAAAATCTTGTTGATCTCCTTTAGGAAGCTTGTCAACAAAACGACCCAGGGAATCCCATAAGGACCTGTCGTATCTTCCCAATAGAGCCGATGACTGGATACCTTCATAAAAGAGACCGATGGTTTCCATGAGCAGAAAAATATGCAACACATCACTTTTCTGTCCTTATCAGGAGGAGCGGAGGATGAAGACATCGATGACTGCGTTTTCCACGCCCCTGCCACAATGATGGAATCTAGGGGAGGATCTGAACGAAGGAATAATGGGTCCTGATTAGGAGCCTTATACTTCTTAGCTATTCGCGAAGGCACAGACCCCACTGTTGCAGGAGTAAGAAAAGTCTGAGTGGCAAGATCAATAATGCCAGGAACAAGTGGAAGCAAAGGCCTTGCTGAGGAATGGTGATGTAGGGTCTCAAAGATCACCGTGGTGGATACCTTAGTTTGTTTGTGTATAGCGACTGGCTTGGACATGGCGGAAATTTGTGCTAACTGTGTCCCCCCCCCCCCCTTCTTTCTACACATTAGAGCGGGGCCTCAATTTCCCAAGTGGTTGCCGGGCGAGATGAGGTCTTCACCCACATAAAGCTGGGTGAGTATCATTAGGAGGAAAAGCCTCTTCATGATGAAGCTAATATGCTTATCTTTTGCGGAACGCCAATTGTTCTCGCAGGTGTGTTTTGTCTTGATGGTTTTTTTGGGTCATGCTGACTCTTGTGTGTTAATGGATACATGGTATTTTCTGTTTTTTTACACAGGAAGAAGATTCTTTTCCTGCCCAAAGTGGATACTGAGGTTCTAAGTTTTTGGGAAAATTGTCTTCCCATAAGTACATTGTACGCTGTGGTGTGAAACCAATGTGTTTGCACTTGTGTCTAAATATCTATTCACACTGTATTGCAGTAGCTAACTATTTTATAAGGTCCTGAAGAAAGCTGGAGAAAAACTCCATCTAGCTGAAACTAGTCGACCATACTGCACAGCGCTCAAATGTAGTCTCACCTTTTGACTACCATGCGCGGGTTTTTAATCTTGACACCTACACTTATCCTCAAAGACAAATGTTTTTCAGTTTAGGTAGTCATTTTTAACCAAGCACTTTTTCTTTAAGCACTGCATTTTTTTGTATTGTAGGTTGCGCACAATTGAGGCTACAGGTACCGTTTTCCAATTCCGTACCATCTTTTGAGGGCATGGGCGGTACACTGAGCTGTTGCCCCTTTTCCCCACATGATGATATACCGTCACGAGGGCGGTCTGATGGGACTTTTCAGCCCGTTGTGACGCAACACACTTCCCCACACACGTATCCGTGTGATCCTCTTACACCAATCATGAGAACACATCCATTTGGACCTGGTCTTCTCTCTTTGTTGGTCTACCTTAGTCTAGGGGCATGAGGTGACAGGTCGTTAAATTATTACCCCTTTGACCCTCTGTAAAATTGAGTGTTTTGAGTATTTAGAGCAACTTCGTGTTGCGGGTCTTTTTTCAGATGCAAACCTATGGGTGTTGTTTGCATCATTAATGCTCACCCAATGTAATTGAGTGTGACCCCTTCTGCTTGCCGGCCCACTCGCCACCTCTTCTCAACATTTTTTACCCTAATACTCCGTTGTTACACCTCTTTTTGGTTAAACATCTGGATAATGTGTCCTTTGTCATTACCTTTAATGAGGATAGTTAACTAGACTTATCCCATCATTTGGGTCTGAGTACACACTACTTTGATACTGTTATCCCCAGCACTTTGCCTTTTTCCAGCTGTACACGATATACTGACCGAAATGGTCTATGGTGACATGAAGGACTATTTCTCTATGTCCCTGAAACTCACGGGGATTCATCATGATCGACGTTTACTGGATAGGGGTATACTCAGCCCCCATATTTAACACAGTTGCATCTTCGTATTACTGTGCTAGATAAGATGTTTTTCAATTACTCTTGCAGTCTCCTTTCAGGGCATGCGCGATGGGTTAGTGGTCTCCGAATTCCAACACCCCTGCGCATGCGCGACGAGATCAGTGCTAGACGCTACTGACCTGACTCCCGTGCTCGCGCCCGGTGATACACAGGTGAGCCTGCCCTTCCGCTTCCTACGAGTCACAATGCGTAGGGGCGGACTCATGGGCAAACGAGCACAGCGGTTGCTGCAATTGGTTAATTATATGTGAAGCCATACGCATTTAAACCAGACGCTTGGAACTCGTCGGTGCCTCCCCTTCCGCTCGATTGAGAGCGACGGGCACCGACGGACAGGTGAGCTTTTAGAGTTGCTAGTTTTATCAGCCTAGCACTCATTACCACTATTTGTGTAGGCAACTTTGGTAGCTAACAGTCCCTACGACATTTGTGATATTACATATGGGTGTTTAACAGGCCGTATTTCAGTGTGTTGGCTGGCCTTTGCTGCCCTCCTACTTTACGATTTACAGCGCTATTGAAGGAAACGCCTTAAGATTGGGGTCTTCCTCCCACCGTATCTTGAACAATAACATCACAGTGATATTATCTATTCACAGTACTCTCGAGGTTCTGTATGTAATTAGTGATGAGGTGTCATATGGTCGTTACTGGCCTTATCACTATCCCAGTCTCTAGGCTACCAACTTTCAACTTAATAATAAAGCCTAGCACAAAAAAAGTAGTAATTAGGATAACAATTAATGTTGACTCAGTGGCAAGGGTGGCTCACGGCAAGCTAGTGGGGTGTCTATCACACGTACATTGGTGTTTGTGTATAGCGACTGGCTTGGACATGGCTGAACTTTGTGCTAACTGTGTCCCCCCCCCCCCTTCTTTCTACACATTAGAGCGGGGCCTCAATTTCCCGAGCGGTTGCCGGGCGAGATGAGGTCTTCACCCACATAAAGCTGGGTGAGTATCATTAGGAGGAAAAGCCTCTTCATGATGAAGCTAATATGCTTATCTTTTGCGGAACGCCAATTGTTCTCGCAGGTGTGTTTTGTCTTGATGGTTTTTTTTTGGGTCATGCTGACTCTTGTGTGTTAATGGATACATGGTATTTTCAGTTTTTTTACACAGGAAGAAGATTCTTTTCCTGCCCAAAGTGGATACTGAGGTTCTAAGTTTTTGGGAAAATTGTCTTCCCATAAGTACATTGTACGCTGTGGTGTGAAACCAATGTGTTTGCACTTGTGTCTAAATATCTATTCACACTGTATTGCAGTAGCTAACTATTTTATAAGGTCCTGAAGAAAGCTGGAGAAAAACTCCATCTAGCTGAAACTAGTCGACCATACTGCACAGCGCTCAAATGTAGTCTCACCATTTGACTACCATGCGCGGGTTTTTAATCTTGACACCTACACTTATCCTCAAAGACAAATGTTTTTCAGTTTAGGTAGTCATTTTTAACCAAGCACTTTTTCTTTAAGCACTGCATTTTTTTGTATTGTAGGTTGCGCACAATTGAGGCTACAGGTACCGTTTTCCAATTCCGTACCATCTTTTGAGGGCATGGGCGGTACACTGAGCTGTTGCCCCTTTTCCCCACATGATGATATACCGTCACGAGGGCGGTCTGATGGGACTTTTCAGCCCGTTGTGACGCAACACACTTCCCCACACACGTATCCGTGTGATCCTCTTACACCAATCATGAGAACACATCCATTTGGACCTGGTCTTCTCTCTTTGTTGGTCTACCTTAGTCTAGGGGCATGAGGTGACAGGTCGTTAAATTATTACCCCTTTGACCCTCTGTAAAATTTAGTGTTTTGAGTATTTAGAGCAACTTCGTGTTGCGGGTCTTTTTTCAGATGCAAACCTATGGGTGTTGTTTGCATCATTAATGCTCACCCAATGTAATTGAGTGTGACCCCTTCTGCTTGCCGGCCCACTCGCCACCTCTTCTCAACATTTTTGACCCTAATACTCCGTTGTTACACCTCTTTTTGGTTAAACATCTGGATAATGTGTCCTTTGTCATTACCTTTAATGAGGATAGTTAACTAGACTTATCCCATCATTTGGGTCTGAGTACACACTACTTTGATACTGTTATCCCCAGCACTTTGCCTTTTTCCAGCTGTACACGATATACTGACCGAAATGGTCTATGGTGACATGAAGGACTATTTCTCTATGTCCCTGAAACTCACGGGGATTCATCATGATCGACGTTTACTGGATAGGGGTATACTCACCCCCATATTTAACACAGTTGCATCTTCGTATTACTGTGCTAGATAAGATGTTTTTCAATTACTCTTGCAGTCTCCTTTCAGGGCATGCGCGATGGGTTAGTGGTCTCCGAATTCCAACACCCCTGCGCATGCGCGACGAGATCAGTGCTAGACGCTACTGACCTGACTCCCGTGCTCGCTCCCGGTGATACACAGGTGAGCCTGCCCTTCCGCTTCCTACGAGTCACAATGCGTAGGGGCGGACTCATGGGCAAACGAGCACAGCGGTTGCTGCAATTGGTTAATTATATGTGAAGCCACACGCATTTAAACCAGACGCTTGGAACTCGTCGGTGCCTCCCCTTCCGCTCGATTGAGAGCGACGGGCACCGACGGACAGGTGAGCTTTTAGAGTTGCTAGTTTTATCAGCCTAGCACTCATTACCACTATTTGTGTAGGCAACTTTGGTAGCTAACAGTCCCTACGACATTTGTGATATTACATATGGGTGTTTAACAGGCCGTATTTCAGTGTGTTGGCTGGCCTTTGCTGCCCTCCTACTTTACGATTTACAGCGCTATTGAAGGAAACACCTTAAGATTGGGGTCTTCCTCCCACCGTATCTTGAACAATAACATCACAGTGATATTATCTATTCACAGTACTCTCGAGGTTCTGTATGTAATTAGTGATGAGGTGTCATATGGTCGTTACTGGCCTTATCACTATCCCAGTCTCTAGGCTACCAACTTTCAACTTAATAATAAAGCCTAGCACAAAAAAAGTAGTAATTAGGATAACAATTAATGTTGACTCAGTGGCGAGGGTGGCTCACGGCAAGCTAGTGGGGTGTCTATCACACGTACATTGGTGTTTGTGTATAGCGACTGGCTTGGACATGGCGGAACTTTGTGCTAACTGTGTCCCCCCCCCCTTCTTTCTACACATTAGAGCGGGGCCTCAATTTCCCGAGCGGTTGCCGGGCGAGATGAGGTCTTCACCCACATAAAGCTGGGTGAGTATCATTAGGAGGAAAAGCCTCTTCATGATGAAGCTAATATGCTTATCTTTTGCGGAACGCCAATTGTTCTCGCAGGTGTGTTTTGTCTTGATGGTTTTTTTGGGTCATGCTGACTCTTGTGTGTTAATGGATACATGGTATTTTCTGTTTTTTTACACAGGAAGAAGATTCTTTTCCTGCCCAAAGTGGATACTGAGGTTCTAAGTTTTTGGGAAAATTGTCTTCCCATAAGTACAGTGTACGCTGTGGTGTGAAACCAATGTGTTTGCACTTGTGTCTAAATATCTATTCACACTGTATTGCAGTAGCTAACTATTTTATAAGGTCCTGAAGAAAGCTGGAGAAAAACTCCATCTAGCTGAAACTAGTCGACCATACTGCACAGCGCTCAAATGTAGTCTCACCTTTTGACTACCATGCGCGGGTTTTTAATCTTGACACCTACACTTATCCTCAAAGACAAATGTTTTTCAGTTTAGGTAGTCATTTTTAACCAAGCACTTTTTCTTTAAGCACTGCATTTTTTTGTATTGTAGGTTGCGCACAATTGAGGCTACAGGTACCGTTTTCCAATTCCGTACCATCTTTTGAGGGCATGGGCGGTACACTGAGCTGTTGCCCCTTTTCCCCACATGATGATATACCGTCACGAGGGCGGTCTGATGGGACTTTTCAGCCCGTTGTGACGCAACACACTTCCCCACACACGTATCCGTGTGATCCTCTTACACCAATCATGAGAACACATCCATTTGGACCTGGTCTTCTCTCTTTGTTGGTCTACCTTAGTCTAGGGGCATGAGGTGACAGGTCGTTAAATTATTACCCCTTTGACCCTCTGTAAAATTTAGTGTTTTGAGTATTTAGAGCAACTTCGTGTTGCGGGTCTTTTTTCAGATGCAAACCTATGGGTGTTGTTTGCATCATTAATGCTCACCCAATGTAATTGAGTGTGACCCCTTCTGCTTGCCGGCCCACTCGCCACCTCTTCTCAACATTTTTTACCCATATACTCCGTTGTTACACCTCTTTTTGGTTAAACATCTGGATAATGTGTCCTTTGTCATTACCTTTAATGAGGATAGTTAACTAGACTTATCCCATCATTTGGGTCTGAGTACACACTACTTTGATACTGTTATCCCCAGCACTTTGCCTTTTTCCAGCTGTACACGATATACTGACCGAAATGGTCTATGGTGACATGAAGGACTATTTCTCTATGTCCCTGAAACTCACGGGGATTCATCATGATCGACGTTTACTGGATAGGGGTATACTCAGCCCCCATATTTAACACAGTTGCATCTTCGTATTACTGTGCTAGATAAGATGTTTTTCAATTACTCTTGCAGTCTCCTTTCAGGGCATGCGCGATGGGTTAGTGGTCTCCGAATTCCAACACCCCTGCGCATGCGCGACGAGATCAGTGCTAGACGCTACTGACCTGACTCCCGTGCTCGCTCCCGGTGATACACAGGTGAGCCTGCCCTTCCGCTTCCTACGAGTCACAATGCGTAGGGGCGGACTCATGGGCAAACGAGCACAGCGGTTGCTGCAATTGGTTAATTATATGTGAAGCCATACGCATTTAAACCAGACGCTTGGAACTCGTCGGTGCCTCCCCTTCCGCTCGATTGAGAGCGACGGGCACCGACGGACAGGTGAGCTTTTAGAGTTGCTAGTTTTATCAGCCTAGCACTCATTACCACTATTTGTGTAGGCAACTTTGGTAGCTAACAGTCCCTACGACATTTGTGATATTACATATGGGTGTTTAACAGGCCGTATTTCAGTGTGTTGGCTGGCCTTTGCTGCCCTCCTACTTTACGATTTACAGCGCTATTGAAGGAAACGCCTTAAGATTGGGGTCTTCCTCCCACCGTATCTTGAACAATAACATCACAGTGATATTATCTATTCACAGTACTCTCGAGGTTCTGTATGTAATTCGTGATGAGGTGTCATATGGTCGTTACTGGCCTTATCACTATCCCAGTCTCTAGGCTACCAACTTTCAACTTAATAATAAAGCCTAGCACAAAAGAAGTAGTAATTAGGATAACAATTAATGTTGACTCAGTGGCGAGGGTGGCTCACGGCAAGCTAGTGGGGTGTCTATCACACGTACATTGGTGTTTGTGTATAGCGACTGGCTTGGACATGGCTGAACTTTGTGCTAACTGTGTCCCCCCCCCCCTTCTTTCTACACATTAGAGCGGGGCCTCAATTTCCCGAGCGGTTGCCGGGCGAGATGAGGTCTTCACCCACATAAAGCTGGGTGAGTATCATTAGGAGGAAAAGCCTCTTCATGATGAAGCTAATATGCTTATCTTTTGCGGAACGCCAATTGTTCTCGCAGGTGTGTTTTGTCTTGATGGTTTTTTTGGGTCATGCTGACTCTTGTGTGTTAATGGATACATGGTATTTTCTGTTTTTTTACACAGGAAGAAGATTCTTTTCCTGCCCAAAGTGGATACTGAGGTTCTAAGTTTTTGGGAAAATTGTCTTCCCATAAGTACATTGTACGCTGTGGTGTGAAACCAATGTGTTTGCACTTGTGTCTAAATATCTATTCACACTGTATTGCAGTAGCTAACTATTTTATAAGGTCCTGAAGAAAGCTGGAGAAAAACTCCATCTAGCTGAAACTAGTCGACCATACTGCACAGCGCTCAAATGTAGTCTCACCTTTTGACTACCATGCGCGGGTTTTTAATCTTGACACCTACACTTATCCTCAAAGACAAATGTTTTTCAGTTTAGGTAGTCATTTTTAACCAAGCACTTTTTCTTTAAGCACTGCATTTTTTTGTATTGTAGGTTGCGCACAATTGAGGCTACAGGTACCGTTTTCCAATTCCGTACCATCTTTTGAGGGCATGGGCGGTACACTGAGCTGTTGCCCCTTTTCCCCACATGATGATATACCGTCACGAGGGCGGTCTGATGGGACTTTTCAGCCCGTTGTGACGCAACACACTTCCCCACACACGTATCCGTGTGATCCTCTTACACCAATCATGAGAACACATCCATTTGGACCTGGTCTTCTCTCTTTGTTGGTCTACCTTAGGGACCGCCATCGCTATATTTAATTTGCTCGCTCCTCGACATAACACCTCATTGAAGGTAGTGAGATCGTCCACAGGTGAAACCCGTGATTGAGGTGAAGAAGTACAAGTAGGAGATTAATCTCTCCTAGAGGACTTGGTAGATAAAGTAGACCAAGTGCGAGGTCTTCGAGGACTCCTCCTTGAAGAAGAATGCAAGGATCTAGATCTGTCCCTTGAATGCCTCCGACGGGATCGTGGAGAGCGTGATCTTGGTGGAGTTCTTCTTCTTGAAGATACCACAGTGGGTGGAAAATAAAGAAATTCTTGTATGAAGCCATTTGGGTGTATGGTCTCTAGTACAAGTTTTCTTAAGTAATGTGTTACTATACAAGTATGGCTAAGTTTTTTCCGGCTGTTTGCCCCTGTTTTAGTTGGGTTTTTATAGGGCTGCATAGTTATTTATTATATATATATATATTTATTTATTATATCTACATATATATTTATTATATATATATATGTATATATATTGTTATAAGCTCCGGGGTCCCGCACATGGGTGGGGATAATTTACTGCTTATGACTATTGATGAGTATCCCCTGGATGAGAAATATATTTACATTTTATAGAAACACACATTCAAAAAATCAAAATCGAGCTTTATTCGGTTGTAGAGAAAAACATCCATAAAATCACAGTGCATTTACATATTGCTAAAAGAAATTACATTTAAAAACAATATAACAAATATAATAAAATATCATAATAATGACAGAGTTTTCTCATTGTTCCGTTACTCGAGCAGTTTTGACTCCTGGCATAAAAGCTACGACAGATCGAGTATAAAGTGCGGTATGCCTACACAGTTAATCAATACACTAAAATTAATCTGCCTGAGGAAAATTGAATTTTGCCTTGTCATATGTGCCTACGTGTTCCACATCCTATGTAATATGTACATGATCGATATGCATATGTTCCCCTATGATCGATTAAAGACGCAATTATAGTTGTGTCCAACGTTAGTATGCCAGTCTCCAGCTCTCGTGAAAGCAACGAGTATTAGGCTTATGTTGCCCACGTTTTACATTATGCACGTTAATTTATTGAATTGTCCCCGTTTCTATGCCTCAAAGGGCCTGAGCACCAGATTCAAGCTCCAGTCTCCTGAACCCACTCCGAGGAGCGATGCAGCCCCCACCTGCATCCCTGACCCTTCACTTACTTCCTGCCGCGCAGCGCAGTGCCCGGCCTGGCTCTGCCTGCCTGTCTGCCAAGAATATGTTATGCCTCTAGTTATCAGTTCAGCTCTCCGTCTTCACATTCCTAAGCTAACGAACCACATAAACAGCTTTAGCTATAGTCTAGTCTTTCTGTCTCCATGTAAGAGAATTAATTAATATCCATAGAAGATTCATAGCACACGCAATACATAAAGAATATATGCATGCACCAGTCTTAGTGTCCAGTAGCCTTTGCCCTGATAACTTTTAGATTCTATCAACATGTACTCCAAAACACCAGATACCAGATATGCTATAGGTACATGTCGTCCTGACATCGCAGACTTCCGTCTCCTCTTCTAGTGCAGAAGTCATAGCCCCCAGTTCTCCCAGTCACACGTCATAGCCCGTTTTGCGCGCACCACTAGGTTAAAGGTTCCAGCTGCCCAGGTAGCCCCCTCCATGTATCCACCCACTTTCATGACACTTCTGTGACGTTCTCATCACATGTCTATGTGCACGCCTTCTTTTCACGCCCATGTGTTCTTATCTTACGCTTGTCACTTGTTACGCCTACTGTATGCAATGTAATTCTAATGTTTTACTATATATACCTTGTACTGTTAATGAGACGTTGCAGCTGCCACTCGTGCCATTCTATTTCAGGCTGTTCCGATCCTGTCCCTTCCCTTGTGCCTGATTAAAGCCTGTTAGACTCAGATTCCCCGGATCCTGCCTCTTATTTATTGAGCTATCTGTTTTATTAATGTATTCAAAAATAGTACCGGTAATTAATTATTTATTTACCACATAATGGCGCCCGAATAGGGACGAGCCCCTTCCCCACGTGCCGGCGATGTAACGCAGGCCCCCTGACCCTTCTACAGCCGTGACGGAACTCTACCGTGCACGTGCAGATATTTCTGCTTCATCAAGTCTCCCTCAGGCCCACGGAGGAGACGGAGACTGCGGTCCGGCATCCAGACGAGGCGGTGAGGAATGCGGTTCGTCCCGACCAGAGCCCAAGCCGAGAGAGCAAGGTCCGAGGTATCCGGAGGCCCACCTGTAACCGGAGTCCGAGGTCCGAAGCGCATGCGTAGTAACCAGACGTCGTAGCAGTCCAGTCCAGTCCGAGGCCTTCAAGTTCTGCTTCCCGGTGAGTACCGTTGCTGGGGGAGTATCTAGACAGGGTCATTAGTTTGTCCCTGGTCCGATGGGTTTGGGTACACAGATCCAGTCCGACGTGTCCACCTAGGTGGATACGGTATGACGTGTCTCTTTACGAGACCGGTATGTTCTGTACTGTTTTAGCAGTGCATCCAGTAATTCTAGTAAGTCCGTTCTCGAGAAATTCAAGTATTATGTTTTCAGTGTATCAGGTGGTATTCTGTTCGAACTGTTATTAATGTATTTTTTATGTCGTGGTATGAGTGATTTGTTTGCCATTTCATTACTGTGATTATTGTGTATTGTGTTTAGTACTAGTACGATCCGATCATGCCTCTGTTTTCGAAATTACGTCAGATCAAAACCAGAAAAGGGTTACTCGAAGAATCAGTTCCTGTCCCTCCTAGGGACAGTCCTGGACATTTTATGTATCACAAGCATGGCTTAGATGCCATATTATATCTAGACTTATGGGTGGATTACACAAAGGATCTTGAAGAGAAATATAGATGGCCTGTAACAGGTACATGGGATGCCGAGTGCATCATGCGAGTAGAAGAAGCATTATGGAAAAAGAAAGCTAGACAGTCTCAGAAAGATGCCATCGAGTTGTGGCGCAAAGAATCTCATAAAAGAACCGAAAAAGAATTCAGAAAAGCAGAGTTAAGTAGGGAATCCTCAGAAAAAGCCCAAGAAAGGGAACTTCTAGAATAAGGTGAACGAGTTAGAGCAGAACAGTCAGACAGACAGAGAAATGCCCTTATTAAAGGTATGTATCCTCTTCTTGCCGAGGGCTTGCCGAAGGCAACCCCGGAAGTACCCTGTAATTCACCGCCACCATTGGTCCCGATTAAGCTACGTCATAAACCGACTGCAGCTGAAATTTTTCTTTCGTCCTACTTAGACGATACAGTCCCAGCATATGCAAATCATATTCCGCCTGCTCACCCGCAGCACCCTGTTAATAATGTAATTCCTGTTCCTCCAGCCACTGGTCCCGGGGACCACGTTAATGTGCAAGTACCCCCGGACCAGCCCACATTAGGTGTGCCCGTTTTGTCAGTCACTCTACCAGCACGTACAGTATTAACTGACGATTCCAGTTCAGGAGGTGCGGGGGGAGGTGCTCCTATCACCCCGCCTCAAGTAAGACGACTGACGCCGCGAGAAGCAGCGTTACAGCGTACGCCAAAAGTGGCTACATACGCAGACCTCAAGCGACTTCTTACTGACTGCATATATGATCCAGTTCCAGGCGAAGATCACATGATATTATATTCAGTACGTTTAAGACGGGTTGCCAACTTTTTGGCCACCCTGCCCGACATGAAAGAACATCTAGACAGAATATATCATTTTGTCCGTACAGGGGAGAATCCAGGAAGTATTCACGAAGCTATGACACACAGGAAAGCCGAGATTCAAAATATGATTTTACAGTTCTTGATTAACTGTTTAATAAGAGAACAAGATTATCCTGATAAAGACCAAGACGAGATGAAAGGCCTGACTAGGTGGAGTGACAATATAGCCGAGGGAAAACACAAGACACTAGGTAGTATAGAAAGTATGTACAAGAAAATACGTAAGGAAATTATAAGTATACACCAGAAGGAGGAAGCAAAAAGAGCAACCGAGAAAGAGAATGACTCTTCAAGTGAAGAGGTAGATAGCGAGAATCCCGCCAGAATAGCATATGTAGGTAGAACTAGATTTTCCGACAGACATTCACGCCTAGATTACAAGAAAGTTTTTCCTCCTCCCGTACCAGAACAATGTTCTCTAGAACAAGTATTCCAGGCTACCGATAAAATTCTGAAATCACGAATAGGTTATAGTGAGCTTAGTACAATGCATGAACAAGAACTAGCCCGATCAGCAGTCCGATGGACTAGTGATTCTACCACGTTTCCAGACGAAATAGTGGCCCAAACGTTTCTGAAACTGCCCCCAGCCGAGCAGCGTCTGGTGGGTACGTATATGATCCAGCACCTCATTACATTGTATGAGGATCAGCATTCTGATCCAGGTCCTTTACATGATGTACTGAACGAGTTACTCTTAAACAGATGGAAAGGTCTAGGTACTGATTTAATTAGTGTCATCTTAGAACAGCGCCACAAATACAGAACGTTCCTGAATCCACATTTTGTTCCTGTCCCACCCCCAGTAAGAAAATCATTCTACATAGATAGACAGAATCCGTTGCGAGAAGTACATCCAGTTAAGGGAGAGGGGGGTGATCTAGAACGAGTATTTGTTTACACCCCTATCACGAAAATAGAACTTCTGGAAATGAAAAAGTTAATACCCTGTCACGATAAAGACCCAGCAGGGTTCCACCGTGAATTAAAGGACATGCTCCGTATGGGAGAATACACGTATCCTGATATCATTAAAATGTTAAAGGTCCTGTTGCCTGCGGGCATATACGAAAAACTTAAAGAAAAAGAATGGGAAGTGGGAGAGAAAAAGATAGATTGGACCGCATTAGAGACTGAAGACAATACACGAATTCCAGGTACCGGTCTTGGGGAAAAAGCTAAAGCATTGCCCGAGTTACTGATACAAGTCTTGCCAAGATTATTAGCCACGAAAAAGGAAGACTGGGATGCCATCTCAGCCTGTAAACAGAAACAAGATGAAGACACTAGTGATTTTTATTCTAGATTTGAGAAATGTTTCATTATTAATAGTGGTCTGAAAACAAGTAGTGAATCGTATCCACATCTTTTTGTTACCAAACTAGTCGAGAATTCTTTACCACAAGTTAAAAATCGAGTACTGAAAGTCGAAAGTACCTGGCAAGCTAATACTCCGTCACAAATGCTCCAGATGCTCCAGTATCACCAGAACAGAATTAGGGAGGAGCAGGAACATGAAAGGAGACGTATGAAAGACACGAAAATGAAAGTACTAGTTGCACAGTCTGTTCCACAAGACAGTCAGAAGAGGGGTCCGAATCAAACTAGTCACCCTGCAGCTCCCGTTAAAGGGACCTGCAATTACTGTAAACAGCCAGGTCATTATATAAACGAATGTGCAGTTCTGAAACACAACATAGCTACTGGTAAAACGAAAGAGAGACCACGTCCGCCTAGACAAGAACAGGTTCCGCAGAATGCCCAGACACCGCAGAACGCACAACAGACAGTTACAGTACCGCAGCCTATAGCTGCCACACAGCACGTTACACAGCAGATGTACCAGTATGCACAGTCAGAGTATCCAGATTATCAGCCGTATTCATGAAACAGCCTAGAGAGGGAGGTTGGCTTGCCTCTCATCGAGATTCCTGTAGATCAAGAGGGTCCCTATGTACATAGTCAAGTATTAGGGAAAGACAGAAAGTTTCTGATTGATACAGGGGCAAGTAGGACTACCATCAGTCATGACGAGGTTCCAGGGGCTCCGCTCTCAGGCTCTAGAAATGTTTCCCTTGGATTTTCAGGAAAGCCTATTGTTAATGAAATATCGAAACCAGTTACTCTAGAAGTTGGTCCATTGTCCCGAACTACAGACTTGTTACTTACGAAATCATGTCCAGAAAATTTACTGGGCATCAAGACACTGAAAGAATTAGGAGCAGTTATATGCTGTTCACCAGAAGGAGTACGATTGTTTTTAAGAGATTTTAATGGTCATTATATATTACGTGATTTAGATCCAAGATTATTGAATGTACCACAGCATTTATGGGCGCAAGGTCCAACTGATGTAGGTTGTATGCACATTACACCCTATCGTGTTACTCTGAAACAAGGTGTTGTATTACCACGAATCCGACAGTACAAATTGCCACCTGAGGCTGTAGCAGCCTTATCCAAAATTATTGACAAACTTATTGCTCAAGGAGTAGTTGTAGAAACTGACTCCAATGTATGTAATTCTCCTATCATTCCGATTCTAAAACGTACTGATCCCAATGCACCTCCAGTTTATCGATTAGTGATTGACCTTCGAGAACTTAATAAATGTATCATACCCCAGTACCCAGTGGTTCCAGATATTTCTTCCCTATTAACTGCCATTGATTCAGAAGCTACGTTCTTCACTGTTATTGATCTCAAGAACGCATTCTTTAGTGTCCCCATTCATCCAGACAGTCAATTCCTTTTCGGATTCTGTTTAAATGGAAGGAGCTATAAATTTACACGAGCTCCTCAAGGTTTCACAGAAAGTCCTAGTATTTACAGTCAAGCACTTAAAAGACAACTAGACAATATTCATATGCCAACTGACACTGCCCTGCTCCAGTATGTCGATGATCTACTGATCACAGCCCGTTCTGAACGTGACTGCGAACGTGCGTCACTTACAGTCTTGTATTTTCTGGCCGAGATGGGGCACAAGGTGTCCCCTTCCAAATTGCAATTCTGTGTCCAGCAAGTGGTCTACCTAGGACACTTACTGTCCAAGAGGGGTAGGCAGTTGACACCTGACCGTATCCAGTTAATAGCACATCTTCCACAGCCCAAGACTCAGAAGGAGGTACGAGCTTTTATCGGCCTCACTTCTTACTGCAGACAATGGATTCCTCAGTACGCATATCTAGCCAAGCCACTGATACAGTTAACGACACAGGAGGCAGCCGTATCGACTGTCCTCCCTTGGACCCAAGAACATACACTTGCTTTCAATGAGTTAAAGAAAGCTTTATGCCAAGCACCTGTTCTAGCAACACCAAACTATAGTAAGCCTTTTACACTTTTTGTCACTGAACGTGATGGTACTGCATTATCTGTTCTCACACAAGATCAAGCAGGACAATACAAGCCCTGTGCTTATTTCTCTAGCACATTAGATCCGGTGGCCCAGGCTCTGCCTGCGTGCCTCAAGTCAGTTGCAGCCACAGCTCTAGCTATCAGACAAAGTGATTCCATAGTGTTAGGACACTCCCTGACAGTACAGGTTCCACACTCCGTGGAAGTTCTTTTAAACCGAACACAGACTCAGCACTTGACAATTGCACGTTTAACAGGATATGAACTGACATTGTTTCAGCACACATAGAAATCAGACGCTGCAACATTTTAAATCCAGCTACACTGTTACCTTCAGTTACTTCAAATCCTGCCACACATGACTGTGTGGAAGTTGTTAACATCATGACAAAGCCAAGACAAGACTTGACAGACATTGCATTACCTGATCCCGACCTGACACTTTATGTGGATGGTTCATGTATGAGAACAAGTACAGGAGAACTAGTAGCCGCGTATGCAGTGACTACTGAAACTGAAGTTATAGAAACACATCGTATTGACACCCTGTCTGCTCAAGCAGCAGAACTCATCGCTCTGACCCAAGCCTGCATACGAGCCAAGAACCTGAAAGTAAACATATACACAGATTCACGTTATGCATTCGGAGTCGTACACGACTTTGGAGTGCTCTGGCAAGAAAGAGGTTTTATGACTTCTCATGGAACCAAGATTCAGCATGGCCCCCTCATTCAAGCTCTGTTAGAAGCAATACATTTACCGACAGCTATCGCTATCATGAAGTGCAAGGCACATACGAAAGTCACTGACATCATTTCCCAGGGTAACGACCTGGCAGATCGAACAGCCAAGCTCACAGCTCAGACTCCAGATATTCCAGTTAACACGACACCGACAGACATTCCAGATCAGACTACTTGTATGACCGTTAAGGACCCTACACAAGACGTACTAGATATACAGTCACATGCTACCCCAGAGGAAATCAAGAAATGGTCTGAACAAGGAGGGGTCCAGACAGATCAAGGATGGTTGACGAAGGGAAAAGCCACATGGTTTCTCCCCGACTCTATGGTTCAAGTTATTATTAACACCGCACATAGTCCAGCACACTTAGGAGAAAAGGCCATGTTAGACAGTATTCAGAACCTCTGGTTTAACAAGCATTTACGAGCAGCAGCCAAACAGAAAGTGCGTACCTGCATGATCTGTTGTCAGTTCAATCCAGGTAAAGGTGTCCCGGTGGAACAAGGTGGATTCCATCCTCCTGACCACCCTTTTGAGGTCCTCCAGATGGATTATATTCAGATGGATCGATGTCGAGGTTTCAAGTATGTCCTCGTAGTTGTATGCGCTTTGTCCAGGTGGACCGAAGCCTATCCAGTCCCAGATTACACTGCTGCGACCACTGCCAGGCAGTTGGTTCGTGAGTTTTTCCCACGCTATGGATTACCGAGGGTCGTAGGGTCGTGTATTCAGATAACGGCCAGCCATTCTCATCCGAGCTTATGAAACAAGTATCCCTTCTGTTAGGGTACCAGTGGAAGTTCCATTGTGTACGACATCCCGAAGCAGCTGGTCTCGTAGAGAGACATAATCAGACTCTGAAAATCCGCATTGCCAAAGTATGCGCAGAAAAAGGCGTAGATTGGATGGTAGCCCTGCCAGTCGCTCTTTTTTATATGAGAATGGTCGCTCACTCCCGTTCAGGTCTGTCTCCTTATGAGGTAGTGTTTGGTCGTCCCCCAAACATGTGGGGTACACCTAGACCACGTACAATAACTGATGTTGACAGTAATATGCTGACAGATTACCTGGCTTCCTTGATGTCTGCACTACTCTCTTGTCGTTCACAGGTTGCCGCTGCTTTTCCAGACAACACTCAAGTAAAACCGCACGAGGTCATACCAGGCGACCTAGTCCTCGTGAGGAATTTTGATCGTTCAAGTCCGCTGGAGCCCCGGTGGAAACAACCAAGACTTGTATTAATGACAACAAGGACGGCGGTCAAGATCGAAGGCCGCAAGGGGTGGTTGCACTCCAGTCATGTGAAGCGATTTCATGGACTTCGGCCAAAAACTGTTTTCAAGGACTGCCCCGTTCTCAAGGACTGCCCAGATACTGACTCTAAACTTCCCCTGTTAGAGAAAACTCCGCAGCAGGAGTATAAAGAAAAACTGAGGTCTAGTAAGTCAGCCAGTTTAATTGTCTAAGTCCCTCTCGGGTGAAACGGTTAGACAGGTTCCTGACATGTATGAGATAGACCCACACAGTGAGAGAGTTAGTCAAAACTCTAAGAGAATACGATACTGTAAGAATCTTCGAAGTCGATGTATTATTACTTTATTGCTTTTGTTATTTCTGAGTCTTATGGTTACCTGCATAAGTTATGCCTTACATTTATGTTTTCCAATTAATTCGCATGTACATTTTTCCTCTAATGCTACAGTAGAGCACACTTTTAGCGACCTGCCTCCTCACGAGTTATCCTATCGTCTTGCCATGCGCAATAATACGTTTATCCGAATGTTACACTATTCACATCAGACCAGCAATGCCACTAATTGTTGGGTGTGTGGTCGACTCCCCCCTTTCCAGACACCGAAGGGAGTTCTGCCACTCTTTCCCTACCCGTTTTCACACAATGGTTCGTGTGGAGCATGGTCCACGTTAACGTCATCCTCAAATGATATGTCCCTTCTGAATAGAACATGTTTTCCAGACAAGGAAGGTCCTTCCCATAGAACAGGGTTAGATCTAGAAAATGAAGTATATGATCTAGGTAATTATTCCTCGAATTTCATGGTCCTGAATGTTCAGTCCGAAACTACTCCAGATTTGCCTGCTATTTCAGTTCTACCCGTGAAAGGTGAATTATGTGTCAGAAAGAATGGTTCCGCACATGTAGGTCATAGTGATTGTACTACTGTGGTCGAGTATAGTGACAGTGGGAAATCTACTTTCAAAGCCTCACGTCATTCATATTTTGTATGTGGCCAGACCGCATATGTACGTCTGCCCCAAGATTGGGATGGAACATGTTACCTTGCCTTCCTACTGCCACCAGTTTTCCTAGCCCCATCCGATTATCACAGAAATACACATCTAGTACACGTTAGACATAGAAGGGAGGTCGAGTCCCCAATTGTCGATCAGACTGAAACTGCCTTAGAACAATATCAAGACTTCAATAAAGGTTTCTTTTTCTTCATAGGTCCTGTCCAGAATAGTAAGCTAATACGTAGGCTAACCAGAACCCTTGAAGCAGTAGTGAATGAGACTACTTCCGCTCTAGGTAACTTAACTGAAGAGCAATCTGCTATGAGATTTGTTGTGCTCCGAAATCGTCTCGTCTTGACGTCATACTGGCCGATAGGGGAGGAGCTTGTAGAGTCATCGGATCTAGTTGCTGCATTTTCATTCCTAATAACGCACCGTCTGTTTATTCAGCTATAACCAGACTTCATAAAATAGCCCATCAGTTACACCAGAATCCAGGCACCTGGACATGGTCTGGTTGGCTCTGGAGTATAATATCTGCCTGGGGATGGAAAGTATTGTCATTCCTGGGTATAGCAGTAATGATCATATTCAGTTGCTGCCTCTGTTTACAATGTGGCCCTGCGATTTGCGGCTTGTGTGCTACCTCTTGTATTCCTAGTCCTAAGTCCCGTTCCAAGACAATTCGAGACGAGCAAATGATGTTATATGAACAAATAGATGGTATCATGAATATTGATGTTTCCTGATGGAAACGTAGGGCACAAGGAGGGAATAAGGAAAATTGAATTTTGCCTTGTCATATGTGCCTACGTGTTCCACATCCTATGTAATATGTACATGATCGATATGCATATGTTCCCCTATGATCGATTAAAGACGCAATTATAGTTGTGTCCAACGTTAGTATGCCAGTCTCCAGCTCTCGTGAAAGCAACGAGTATTAGGCTTATGTTGCCCACGTTTTACATTATGCACGTTAATTTATTGAATTGTCCCCGTTTCTATGCCTCAAAGGGCCTGAGCACCAGATTCAAGCTCCAGTCTCCTGAACCCACTCCGAGGAGCGATGCAGCCCCCACCTGCATCCCTGACCCTTCACTTACTTCCTGCCGCGCAGCGCAGTGCCCGGCCTGGCTCTGCCTGCCTGTCTGCCAAGAATATGTTATGCCTCTAGTTATCAGTTCAGCTCTCCGTCTTCACATTCCTAAGCTAACGAACCACATAAACAGCTTTAGCTATAGTCTAGTCTTTCTGTCTCCATGTAAGAGAATTAATTAATATCCATAGAAGATTCATAGCACACGCAATACATAAAGAATATATGCATGCACCAGTCTTAGTGTCCAGTAGCCTTTGCCCTGATAACTTTTAGATTCTATCAACATGTACTCCAAAACACCAGATACCAGATATGCTATAGGTACATGTCGTCCTGACATCGCAGACTTCCGTCTCCTCTTCTAGTGCAGAAGTCATAGCCCCCAGTTCTCCCAGTCACACGTCATAGCCCGTTTTGCGCGCACCACTAGGTTAAAGGTTCCAGCTGCCCAGGTAGCCCCCTCCATGTATCCACCCACTTTCATGACACTTCTGTGACGTTCTCATCACATGTCTATGTGCACGCCTTCTTTTCACGCCCATGTGTTCTTATCTTACGCTTGTCACTTGTTACGCCTACTGTATGCAATGTAATTCTAATGTTTTACTATATATACCTTGTACTGTTAATGAGACGTTGCAGCTGCCACTCGTGCCATTCTATTTCAGGCTGTTCCGATCCTGTCCCTTCCCTTGTGCCTGATTAAAGCCTGTTAGACTCAGATTCCCCGGATCCTGCCTCTTATTTATTGAGCTATCGGTTTTATTAATGTATTCAAAAATAGTACCGGTAATTAATTATTTATTTACCACACGATAAATTAAAACAGAGAGTATAAAAATTCGATCAACCAGCTTTAGTGCAAAAAACGCAACAGATTGGGGACATTAAACCGACATTTTTTTTTGTCGGGAAAGGTGCAAACAAGTTTTACTCCAAGTACTGCCTGTGCTTAATCACCAATTTCAGAAAATTTGCTATAGATTGGGCAAAAGATTCAGTTTCTAGAAATTGGAGCGCGAGAAATGCTGGGCGACACCTACGAAGGGCCATGACTTTTAAGATGGGAATAAGCCACTGCTTCCTCAGATCCTGATAGAATTTACAAAACATTATTGTATGGATTGTTATTTGGGGAGCAATGTCGTCGCAAGAGCAAGGTTGAGGAGATTTCTCCCAGGTGTTCATTTTAGGAAAAGTGACCAGATGGTGGAAAATGTTTAGTCTGAGCCTAATTAACAATAATCTTTCATAGCCCGAAATACTAAAAGTTAAATAAGGCTGGACCGTCAATGATTTGTAGTGAGTGTTGTAGTGATTTTGGAAACCTCACTAGACAGTCGTAAAGATTCTAGGTGAGCCAAGCAAGCCTTTTTAAATCACTTCCTTGGAATTGCAGCAATTAAAATAGGGGAAGAGTAATGCTGAAGCATTCCCAGATCGCTAGGGAATTTCCTAATATAGGCAATCCAGGCGATCTTATGTGCCTTATCGAGAGAGATACAATCTTCGATGAGTTCCCGGCACAGAGTGGTTTCACTAGACGACCATATGCGGTGCCACAGAAGTAAGGGTTCAATCCTCATCAGGTCTGTTATGTATGGGGAACCCAATTCCAAGTGACATGCATAGGTCGACGTACCCTGAGGGAGAGCCAGAAGAAATCATAGAAAACCATTCTCTACCGTTTGCATCTCTTCGACCTTGGCGAATCCCCACACACCCGCCCCATATATTGCACTTGAAATGCATTTTGCCCTATAAATTTCTAGAAGTTCAAGGGTCGGCCCCTTACCTAATTTATTTGCAAAATTAACCAGGGCCGCTGCTGTCCTCTTAAAAGTGAGTTTCCTAGACTCAAAGGAAAACTTCCAGGAGCATTTATGGTTGAATACAATGCCCAGGTAAGGATACGAGATGGTGCTCTCTATTTTTTGATTATCAATGTACATGGACTTGATATTCTTAACCCTCGACCCTACAGACATAACAAAGGTCTTTTTAATGTTAACGTGAAGGTCAAGGTTAGCCATGAAAGTGTGGTATTTTACGAGGGCACGCTGTAACTCCATGGGGGTGCGGGCTAAAATTACAGCGTCGTCCGCGTAGAGCAGGATCGGTATTGGGCGTTTATTTATAGCGGGAAGGTCCTGGCTTGCCGTGGCCATAGCTTTTTCCAGGCCGTTGGTATAAAGGTTAAATAAAAACGGGGCCAGGTCGCAACCCTGCCTTACCCCACGCTCTACTCTGAACGACTTTGTTAGCTTGCCCCCCACGCCGTATCTAACTCGCGCTGTGGGGCCTGTGTATAATTCGCGTAAAAATGTTAGGAGGGGCCTCTCTATTCCCATATCAGCTAAGATGGTCCAGAGCTTGCTATGGTTGACACAGTCAAATGCTCCTGACAGGTCAACGTATGCCATATAGAGGGCCCCCCCTTTCGCATTAACATATTTACCAATTAGCAGTGATAAATTAAGGGCTTGTTCTGTTGATCCCAGGCCCTCTCGGAACCCAAATTGCTGGTCAGACAGGACTTATTTGTCTGTAGCCCACTGCTGGAGGCGCTCTAGGAAGACACGGCCAGCCACTTTCCCCAAAGAATCCAGGAGGGATATAGGGCGGTAGCAAGATGGTAATTGGCGATCCCCCTTTTTAAATATAGGCAGGAGGATTGATTTGGACCATGATTCGATAAGACCCACGGCGCATGATGCCTGAAGGACCCTGGTTAAGATTGGAGACCAGACTTCCATGTTATGTTTAAATAAATCGATCGGAACCCCGTCAGGGCCTGGCGCTTTACCGTTTTTACTGGCCATCAGGGCCAGCTCCACCTTCTCATGTGCTACATTAATAAGCAGCGGGAAAGATCTTGGATTTGGGCCAGGCAGAATCGATTGAGTTGCAGAGTGAGGAAGGCTGAATATCCGCTCGAAATACTCAACCCACCACTGTTCATCAATCGCAACGTCGATGCTGGCCTTGACCGTTGAAATTATTAAGAAAGGGGACTTCACGACCTTCCAGAAAGCGGCACTGTCCCGCAAGGAACATGATCTGTGTAATTGAGTGCACAGGTCTTTTTTCAGATTTTTCTTCCTAATCTTTAGTGCTTGTTTGTAGGTTTTCCTAAGTGCCGCAATTTCCGTAGGAGATCTGTCCTTTTTATTTAATGCTAATTTTAGGCTCTGATAAGCTTTCGTACAAGAGTTATCGAACCAGCCCTTGATTCTAGTTTTACCGGTTTTAGTCTTAACAAATAAGATTTCCCTAATTGAAGCTATCAATATCAAAAAGTTGGCCAGGACGCCCTCACTAGTAGTGGCTAGATCAAGGCATTTATCAAACACTGGGCACAAATTTGAAACCAGTGTTGCAGTAATGGCCAAGGGGTCCACCTTTTCCCACCTTAGCGAATAACCATTCAATCTATCTAAAGTGAGATTATTTTGAGTTAAAGTCGACTTGATGTTAAAGCTCACACAGTTGTTAATAAGTTTTAGAGTGATGCTGATTGGATAATGGTCGCTAATCGTGATATTATGGGTTTTATAATCAAGTAGGTCCTTTCCCGCTATCAATTAAATAAAGATAAAATCAATTGCACTTGGCCTGCCTCTACCAATAAAGGTAGGTGTGACTGGAGTGGGGGGATTCAGCAGATAGTTGGCAAGTGCAAGGTCTAAACCACAAAAGGTGTCGTTCAGACAGTGCCCAACTGTAGTGTGGGGGAAATGGGTTATCTGATCACCGTTTTCATCAACAATGCCACAGACTATATTAGTACTCTGCGTACAGAGAGTCTGATTAAAGTCCCCGCCCCAAATTATAGACAGCTCTTTCCGTACTTTATCTGTTAGGTCATAGACAAGCATTTATTTCCTTTATGGTTTTTATCAGGTCTTCTATCGGGAGGTTATTGTAGACATTCACAATTACGAGAGCCTTAGTGTTACTTTGGTGTAACATAAGTATTTGAAAATTTGTGTCCAATTTAATGGGGTCTATGCTTATAAAATAAAGAATGTTTGATACAAAGATAGTCAGTCCACCCTTTGCTCTGCCTGAAGAAGAGGGTAGTGCGGGAGAGAAGAATGTTCTATATCCCTCAATATGTAACTCAGATGGAGCCCAAGTTTCCTGCAGGCATAGGATGCCAAAATCGTGAACGAAGTCTAACCAGATGCCGTTCACGACCTTTGCACGTAAGCCAGCAACATTCCAGAATAAAATTTTAACTACTGGGTCGACCCTATTGGTTTTAAGACCAGGGACCATTCTCATGGTTTCTTCTTGATGACAGGCCTTGCTATTGGTTAGGGGGAGTTGTTCATCTATGACAGCACCATGGTCTGACTTAGCTAAATTTCTAGGAGAAGTGGGTTCGGAGGTCGTAGAGTCAGGGAGAAAACCATTGCAGTGAAGTCAATCCACCCTTTCTAGTTCGGAGAGTTTATCAAAATAATTGAAAGTTGGGATGTTGTATCTAATGCTCGTTCCCTCATCCAGCTTCATGTTTGCGATGTCCCTTCGGCTCATTGTTGTTTGTAGAGGGGGAGGTCGAGGGTAGAAAAAGCTCACATCCCTAGTAAGAATCTGAGATTCACCAAACTGGGAGGGCCAATTGCATACATGCTGGACCACCCGCCTATCCCCAAAATTAATGATAATGCAATCCCCTGGAACGTCTTTTCTCCTATGCCCCAGCCAGGCTAGCCTTCTTGCAAATAATATTTGTCCTGATATATCAGGAGGGAGTGGCCTGTTCTTGTTCAGCCAATAGGCTGCTTTGTTTCTTAACTCAAAGTAGGATTCAGTTTTTCCTTGGGGTAGCTCCGGGACACCAACTAACACTACAGTGTATGGCTGTGATTGAGGGGGTAGGTCAATATGTACAAATGTCCTCTTTGGTTTAGCAGGCGGAGAAGGGACATTGAATACACGGGGGTAATTTTCCGTCTGGCCCGTATGGTCTATAGGCTTTCCCGAGCAATCTACCCCTCCAACCTGTTCATTAAATTCCGGCCTACTAGAAGCCCTCTGTAAAGGCCTACCCTGAGTTCCCGTGGTGTTTGTTGTTTGAGCGGGTTTGGGCCTAGGGTCAGTTGGTGGCTGCGAAGTCAGCTGATACCTATTCTTTGACTTGAAAGGGGATGATGTTGTTCAGTAAGCTTTGTGTTTTCCCCAACTGTTAGTTGCTCTAAGGTGGTCACTCTATTTTTTATTATATGTTCCAATGTGTCTATTTTGTCTCCCAAGCGCTTTACCCTTTCAAGGAGGGGTGCCATTAAAGATTTCATCAATAATTCAATTTTATCAAAAAGACCCTCATTACTTAAAGGAAAGGGAAGGAGTGATGAAGTAATGACTGGATTTTCCGTATTTGCAGCATAAGGCCCCAAATCATTGTTAGGTGTGGGTACGGTTGTAGTAGCAGGGACAATATTTTTAACAGTCTTACCCTTTGTTACGTTATGTTTCAGAGGTACTTTCTTTTGTTTGTAGCCCCCTGCAAGTCCTTTAACCTTTTTGGCCACAGGGCTTAGCGTGTTCGCGTGGTTTGACTTATGCTTGGCCTTCTGCCCTCTAGTAGTTACCCTCGAACTATTGTTGTTTACACTCTGAGGTGAGGGGGAGACCAAGATTGAACTTATTGATATATCAGGTGACTCATTAGCTATAGGAGACTCTAACTGAGGAGTGGAATCGGGAATGGAGTCATTTAAAAAAAGAAGTAGGAGTCATGGATAACCTTGTTAATTGAGGCGGGGTTTCAGAATGTACGTCAGCCCTGGTAAGGGCAGTGTCTTGAGTTGCTAAGAAATTATACGGCCCAGGGAGAGTGGCAAACGAAGGTGCTATTATCGAATCCTGGGAATTAATAGTCAATACTGATGTGTTGATAGGGGGAAAAGGAGGAAGAGCACCGGCTGGAAGCGAAAAGCGGTGTTCTGTGTGTTCGATAGCATTTGCCACCACACCAATGGTTTTCTGCAGGATGCGGTCAATTGCTGTCAGACTGGGTAATGGAGGGTTTAGCAATGCCTTTTGCTTCAGGGCAGGGACCAGCTTGACGAGATTGTTTTTCCCCATTCTTTGCTACTGTTAATCCAGGGTAATTCCCAGTGCTCGTGTTTAGAAAAATGAAAGCCTAGAAGTCTTTTGTGCACTATTAGTCCAAGAATATCATCAAATCGCATAAATAGAATACAAACCCAAGAGGGGTGACCCTTCCAGACCTCTTCCGGCCACAAACTGTCCCGCCCTTGTCCCGGGACGCTCCCGCGCAATGGAAGATGCCGCGCAATAAATACCAGTCAGCAAGAGGAGCGGTGCTCCAGGCCCCTCTGCAGGTGTGTGGACGGCGAGGCTCCTGGGAGATGGAGTCCTGTTAGGGGAAATGAGCGTTGTCTCGCGCCTGCACTCCGGTCCCCTCTTTAGTATGCTGCAAGTCTTTTTGGCCCCAGCAACAATAAACACCAGCAGGACAGTCACACCACGAACACCTAACGCTGCGGCACCCATTCTGGTTCTGTCTTCACAGCGCGGGGACACACTGTTTTTAGTGTAACCAGGCGCTTTATAAACTTTGTTATTATTATTCTTTTCCCGAAGGAGTGTTAGGCTCTCTGTCGGCTCTTCCGGCCTGGCAACTAAGGAGAACATCTGGTTCTGTCTTCACAGAGCGGGGACACACTGTTTTTAGTGTAACCAGGCGCTTTATAAACTTAGCTATTATTATAACAGGCAAATGTCTCTGGTGTTATAGGAGTCAAATGTCCAACTAACTATAACGTCCCTGAAACCTATGTTTTTTTAGTGAATATATATACATATATACACACACATATAAACACATAGATATATATATTTCCTCTCCGTTCCTAGGTCACCCACAGGAACCCAAATGAAGTCACACTCTCACCATTGGTTTTCTAAGCAGCAGTGTTGATTTATTATTTCTATTAAATTCCAAATGAAGGTACTGGTGAACAACCTACGCGTTTCGGTATGCCAATATATACACACACACACACACACATATATATTACCTACTGGCGGTCACCAGTAGGTAGTTAGAGTTAGAACCTAGTTTCCATAGGAAAAGTGTTTTTTGATTTGCCAATAACTTTGGTGCCGTTTGACAAATCTTCAAGAAATTTTCAAAACTAATTGTTCACTCAGGTCAGCTCCTGTGAGGACCTCAGGACACAAGTGGACTCCGAGCAGCAGTGCGCCAGGAGCGGCTTTTGCAGAGTGGTGTAAAAAGGGTCGTGGCCTCGGACCACCTCTCTACAATCCAGCTCTCAGAGCATGGGGGAACTCATATGCATTCAAAATACACCAAAAACGAATTAACAGTAGTGTATGTTAACATCGTTTAAGTAGTTAATATCTGCTAAATGCCACAGGTTGAAACCAACTCTGATGGACAACCCTGTCAGGTAAAGCCAGCTGAAAAATGGTAGACCATGGCTGCAAGGGGCTTTCCAAAAACTTCTATCTATAAGTTCTGAATCTGATCATCTTTCATTTTAACCATTCTGATATCTTTCTCCCAATAATTCCCACCTCGACAGAATGATGAAAGCAAATTTTCTCATACCCATACCAATGTATAGCCCCTGGTGGATAGCTAACAACCTTCACAAAAACTTAAAATCTAGTTAAAAAAACAACGCCTGCTAGAAAAGTAAAAAAAAACTGCAGAGGCCATGACTCTGAAAACCTTTAACAATT
Source organism: Lissotriton helveticus (assembly GCF_964261635.1). Lineage (NCBI taxonomy): Eukaryota > Metazoa > Chordata > Amphibia > Caudata > Salamandridae > Lissotriton > Lissotriton helveticus. The sequence continues at coordinate 496,371,676 of NC_136063.1, forward strand.
TTGAGATAAGCTGGACTATACAGAACTCATATTGATTATACCATGTCAGGTGTGTGCCATCCTCTTCTTACCATCACCTGTGAAGAGAGTCAACGTTTCAAATTCATGCTATTATCTTTTACCTCTCACATGGCAGGATTCTAAACATACAATAATTGACTGTACCGGTTCCATCTTACCCTCCCCCAGCCACTTTCCTGCAATTACAATAAATGCTAAAAAGAAACAAAGGAAAACTTGAAAGCATGTATGACCACAATGCTAACAGCAGTGACCAAGATCAACATTACCTCTTGAAATCTTTTGGCTTCAATAGTAAGAGCTGCACGAAACTCATCCTCAAGTTCCATGTATTGCTTCTTCAATAAATTAATCTTTTCCTGTAATTCGTTAACATGTAGGCTATGCCTCTGTTCTTCTTTTTCAATTGCCTTAGCCAGAGCTGCTTGAAATTCAGGTCCATTCAACATTACTCTGGCTTCAAGTTCTTTTCTAGAAATAAACAAAAAGATACTATAGTAGATAATTTTTAGAATATGGATTCTATGTTTGCTATCTATAGTTTCCTATCAATAATATACAAAATCCAAGCTGCAAAAATAGGAAAACTGCTTCCAATGTTCTGGCTAATTGTCATCTCAGCACACTGGGGATAAAAGCATTGGAGGCAGGGGCTGAAAGAGGTTTCTCAATGAGATGTAGCTCAGGTATAGGAAGGATACTTTTAAGGTGGCTCTGTTGACCAATTTGAGCCAGTGTGAGAAACTTTGCATCTGTACATCTGTGGAATAAGTGTAGAAAAAGATGCTGGAGTTTTTTTAGTCTACGTCATAGCCTCTTGCAGCTTAAAAGAGAGATATCTGATCGGTTAAGATCTCATGTGATTACAAACACACTGGCCACTCCGAGGGCGATACACACAAATTTAGGAGAACTTCATGAGCTTATTATGAAACATTTTGAGTTTATGATATAGACTGGATAGCTTCCACCTTCTTACTAGAATCCTTTGCCATAACTATTTTGAAGCCTAGCAAGCCAGCTGACTTTCCTTACTCAATACAGACACAGAAATACTGGAAACTATTGTGGAATTCGCCTTTGACTCTTCATGGCTTGTCTGATTCTGCCTGAGTAAGAAGGTTTTGTTACAGCTAGGTCAACTGTATACAACCGTAGAACACCTTTTTGGTGCAGTTTTGCAGATTGACCCCCGATGTCCATGCTGTAGCAGTTTTTCTAGACGCCAAGGGGGCATTAGAATCTGCTGAATGGAAATTTATGTTTACGGTGTTGGCTAAGATTGGGGTCAGTGATACATTTCTTAAGTAGACTCATCTTTTATACGTTGACCATACAGCCCATATTGGCCTGAATGGTGCTGTAACTGCTTCTATGCCCATAAGCAGAGGAACTCACCAAGGGTGCCTGAGTTTACCAGTGCTCTATGACATAGTAGCAGATGCACTGGCATGAACACCCACTAAATCAATGCAACAAACAAGTTACTTACCTTTGTTAACGATCTTTCTGGTACATGCTCCATCTAACTGCAGATTCACCACCTTGTGAATATTCCTCAGGCATCAGACTGGATCTGGAAACTTCTAGAGCAGTTATCCAGTGTGCAAATGCATATAAGTGCCAACCATACGTGCAGACGTCAGTTGCTTTCTTAGGTTCTCCTAGTCCTCAGATGTAGAGTCAATCGGCAGAAGGGTATGATCTGTGTGCAGATCTCTAGACTGGGAACTTTTTAGATGGAGAAAGATTCCAGGTCACAGAACATGGAGGTTGGAGGGTTAGTGAGCAATCTGCAGTTAGATTATCTACCAGAAAGATTACTGAAGGTAATTTGTTCTTCTGATGAATTCTTCTAACCACACATTCCTCATCTAGTGAACAGATAACATAGCAGTACCGCTAATGATGGTGGGTACGTAAACAGGCTCATATCAAAAGTTCCTGCTGCACTGAGCGGGTGAAATGCCCCTCTCGATGGACCAGAGTGTTGAGGCAGTACTTTGTAAACATGTGTACCGATGTCCGCGTAGCCACCTGACAGATGTGCAGGACAGGCACTCCACGTTCTAACAAAGTGGTAGTAGTTGTGGCCCTGTTGGAATAAGCCCACTGTGCAGCACCTCAAAACGGCTGTACGTCAAGAAGGTGAAGTTCACGTCTCAATGAAGAATCCCAAAGGGTTTTGGTGGGGATACGTATTATAAACCTCCCAATCATCTCTTCACAATGGGTTTTAAATAACAGTCTGATCCAGCAACCACAAGAAAGCGAAAAAAGCAGATAAATAGCCCTAACCATACCCAAAGCAAGTCCTTGCTGGGCTCGAGACAGAGCAAATAATAAAACTTCGGACAACTTCCTCTGTAATGGCTCGTTTGTCAGGTGCCACACCAATACACAAATTTGTCCCAATGACTGGCATATACTGATTTTGTGGAGGGAGGCCTTACCGCCAAGAAGACATCATCCACCTCAGGGTGCAGGTTGAAGGAGGTCAACTTTTGCCACTCAATCTCCAAGCATGGAAATGCAAGGTGTGCACGACAGGAAGGCATAAAGGAGCCCTGAGCTCCACTCTAGGTGGAAAGCATCTCCAAGCGAGAGGTGCTTTGGAAACTCCAGCACCCACAAGGGCCGATGTTGTGTGATTACGGCTGCAACAATGAATAAGGAATATGCTACTTACCAGTATGCATTTGTTCTTGGCATTTAGGGCTGCTGACATTCATATCTGTGCATAGATCGCCGCCTAGTGTTGGGTCCGGATGATTGCACATTGTTGTCCTGGAAGAGTCTTCGAAGTATCACGAGATAGGTGGCTCCTCCCTCGGACTACAGTGCGCATGGGCATCCTCTCCATCCCCAGATTGTTTTTCGCCATTGTGGCAGAGATGGAGTATAGTACAGTAAGAGATGGCCATGCAAAGAGTGAATGCTACAGCTGCAACAGGCACCGGGGAGGTGGGTGGGAGATATGAATGTCAGCAGCCCTACATGCCAAGAACAGATGCATACTGGTAAGTAGCATATTCCGTTTGAGGTATGTGGGCTGCTGAATTCATATCTGTGCATAGAATGTATAGCAGTATCTCCCCTAGCGGTGGCCACCTGTGTCAGCTGCAGCAGTCTGGAAGAGAGTTTTGAGAACAGCTTGGCCTACAGCAGCTTGCTGTTTTGAATGTACATCTACACAATAGTGTTTTGTAAATGTATGTGTTGTTGACCATGTGGCTGCTCTGCAAATTTCGTGTAAAGGAATATTTCCTAGGAAAGCCATGGATGCCCCTAGCTTGCGTGTGGAATGCGCCCTAGGGGAAACTGTTAAGGTGCGTTTTGCCTTTAAGTAGCATATCTGAATGCACTTAACGATCCATTTGGCTATACCTGACTTTGAAATAGGGTTGCCTTTGTGTTGTGGTGAGAAAGCAACAAACAACTGTTTTGTTTTCCGAAATGCCTTAGTTCTATCTATATAGTAAAGTAGGGCTCTTTTTACATCTAGAGTGTGCAATGCCCTTTCAGCTACTGTCTGTGGGTTCTGAAAAAACACTGGCAGTTCTATAGTTTGATTTATATGGAAATGGGATACCACCTTCGGCATGAATTTAGGGTTTGTCTGAGAACTACTCTATTTGCGTGTACTTGAATGAATGGCTCTTGAATAGTTAGGGCTTGCAGCTCGCTAACTCTTCTAAGCGAAGTAATGGCAATAAGGAAAGCCATCTTCCAAGTAAGAAACTGTATTTCGCATGAGTGTAGTGGTTCAAAAGGTGGTCCCATAAGTCTGATTAAAACAACGTTTAGATTCCAGGCTGGTGAAGGTGGGTGTCTTGGAGGAATGACGCGTTAAGTCCTTCCATAAACGCTTTAATTGCTGGCACCCTAAATAGTGAAAGGTGTTGCCTGTTTTGCAGATATGCTGCTAACGCAGCTAAATGTATCCTGATGGATGAATAGGCTAAATTGCAACGTTGTAGGTGCAAGAGATAGCAAATGATGTTTTGAGTGGAAGCATCAAGTGGGTTAATGTCATTGTTATTACACTAAATGACAAAACGTTTCCACTTTGATGCATAACATGCTCCGGGTAGTGGGTTTTCTTGCCTCTTTGATAATATTCATGCAGTCTGGAGGCAAGTTGAGGTATCCAAACTCTAGGATTTCAGGAGCCAGATCGCCAGGTTCAGCTGTTGCGGATCTGGGTTTTGGATTTCGCCATGGTTCTGAGTTAGAAGACTGGGAGTGAGTCGCAGTCTTTGATGAGGCACCACTGACAGTTCTAGGAACGTTGTGTGCCATGGTTGCCTCGCCCATGTGGGAGCAACAAGGATTAGTGTCAGGGAATGTTTGCGCATTTTGCGTGCCACCAGCGGAATTAGTGGAGCTGGGGGAAAAGCGTACGCAAATTTGCCTGACCAGTTCATCCATATCACATTCCCTTGTGATTGCGGATGTGGGAACCTGGCAGCAAAGAACTGGCATTTTGCGCTTGTGGCAAACAGGTCTATTTCCGGGTGTCCCCACTTCCGGAAGAATGGTTGGAGCACTTTGGGGTGAATTTCCCATTTGTGTATCTGTTGGCTGTGCCTGCTGAGCAGGTCGGCTACCTGATTGTCCTTGCCTGGGAGGTGTTCTGCCATGAGAAACATGTTCCTTTGAATGGCCCATTTCCACATTGCTTGAGCTAGGTGCGACAGCTGTGGCGAGTGTGTCCCCCCCCCTGTTTTTGAATGTAATACATAGCTGTCATGTTGTCCGTCCGGATCAGCACAGCTTTGTTGCATAAGTGTCTCTTGAAAGCTTTTAGGGCTAGAAAGACTGCCATCAACTCTAGAAGGTTGATATGCATTTTCTTTTGCTGTACAGTCCAGAGTCCCTGTACTGTGTAGTGTAGGACATGAGCTCCCCATCCCATGAGAGAGGCGTCCGCGGTTAACACTACTTGTGGGACAGGCTCTTGGAACAGTCGTCCCTTGCAAAGGTTTTGTGGATTCCACCAATGCAGAGAGTTGTATGCCCGACTGGTCACCAACACTAGGTCTTTTAATTGCCCGTGAGCCTGGTTCCACTGTCTTGATAGGCATTCTTGGAGCGAACGCATATGTAGTCTGGCATGAGGGACTATGAATATGCACGATGCCATCATGCCTATTAGCTGCATAAACACTCGAGCTGGTAGTGAGTGTTGGGGTCTGAACTTTTGTATCAACGTTTGCATTCCCTTGATTCTTGCTGAGTTGGGATATGCTTTTGCTGCCAGTGTATCTATTGTTGCTCCCAGGTATTGTTGGACCTGGGAGGGTTGTAGATGTGATTTTGGGTAGTTTAGCGAGAATCCTAAACTGTGCAGGAGATGTATGGTCTGTGACATGTGGTTGGCACATTGCTGGGCTGTTGGTGCGTGTATTAGCCAATCGTCCAGATAGGGGTACACATGGATATGTTGCCGTCTGAGATGTGCTGCCACTGTAGCTAGACATTTGGTGAACACTCTTGGAGCTGTCGTGACACCAAATGGTAGGACTTTGAACTGGTAGTGTTGTCCCTGAAGGGTGAACCTTAAATACTTTCTGTGAGCAGGGTGTATTGGGATATGAAAGTATGCGTCCTTGAGGTCTAATGTTGCTAAGAAGTCTCCCTGGCGAAGCAGTGGTAAGACTTGCTGGAGAGTGAGCGTGTGGAAATGCTCCGACAAAATGTACAGGTTGAGGGGCCTGAGGTCCAATATTGGCCTTAGAGACCCGTCCTTTTTTGGAATCAGGAAGTATAGAGAGTATACTCCTGTTCCCTGATGTTGTAGTGGGACTGGTTCTATGGCCCCCTTTTGTAGCATACTGATGACCTCTTGCTGTAGTAGCGTAATATGTTCCTGTGACATTGGACGGTGCACAGGTGGTATGTTGGGTGGGGGTGAGGTGAGTTCAAGGCAATAGCCATGTTGGATAACTTGCCTGACCCATTTGTCTGTTGTGATATTTAACCAGACTGGCAGAAATTGTTGTATTCTTCCCCCGACTGGTGTTATATGGTCTGGGGGGTAGTGGTAAGAAGTCACTGCTTGGTGTTAGTGGAGGATCTATTTGCATTGCCCCCACGACCTCTTCCCTTGGTGTTGTTCCCTCTGTATCCACCCCTGTTGGTGTTTTTGTTGTATGTGGATTGTGTGTTACTTTTGTAGTTGGAGGATTGCTGTGATGCATTATTAGAAAAGGGGGTGGTGATGAACAGAGTGTCTGAATTAAGCAGACCACTCTTACCCAGTCCAAAGATCAGGGCTTGATCCATCACCGTTATTTAGCTCACTGCCCCATCCCAGCTCAGAACCTGGCGATATGCAAATTAGTCTGTCCCTGGCCCAGTGCATCATGGGAACAGGGCAGACCAAACTACCAAGCCAATTCTTCACCAGAAAGGAGACAAGCTACCGGGGACCACCATAAGCGTGGAAGGGTATACTCAGATGTGAGTCCCTTGCTCATTGCACCATCAGGATTCAAGCAAGCCGGGCCGACGACGCCTGAAATGGCAGAAACCGGTCCCCGGAAGCTTGTTTCCTTCCCAGTATAAGAATTGGCTTGGTAGTTTGGTTTGCCCTAGTTCCCATCATGCACTGGGACAGGAACAGACTAATTTGCATATAGCAAAGTTCTGAGCTGGGATGGTGCAGTGAGCTAAAAAAACGGTGATGGATCAAGCCCTGATCTTTGGACTGGGTAAGAGTGGTCTGCTTAATTCAGGCACTCTGTTCATCACCACCCCCTTTTCTGAATCATTTTTGTCCACCATAAGCGTGGAAGGGTATACTCAGATGTGAGTCCCTTGCTCATTGCACCATCAGGATTCAAGCAAGCCGTGCCGACGACGCCTGAAATGGCAGAAACCGGTCCCCGGAAGCTTGTTTCCTTCCCAGTATAAGAATTGGCTTGGTAGTTTGGTTTGCCCTGTTCCCATCATGCACTGGGACAGGAACAGACTAATTTGCATATAGCCAAGTTCTGAGCTGGGATGGTGCAGTGAGCTAAAAAACGGTGATGGATCAAGCCCTGATCTTTGGACTGGGTAAGAGTGGTCTGCTTAATTCAGGCACTCTGTTCATCACAATGTCACTTGCGTGTTTTAATACGCCTTTTAGCATTGGGAGTGTTTTAACATGTCTCTCAGATGTTGTTAAGGTATCGAAGAGGAAGTCCTCCTCAGCAGCATCAGAGTGCATATCTACATTATGGTATGATGCTGCTCTATCCAGCAGTGAATTAAAGGCTACTGTGTCTTCTGTTGGAGAAGGCTTAGTGGGGTAAACTGCAGGCTCTGTAATGGGCAGAATTCCCTCAGTGTCTGGTTCCCCTCCCCCACCCCATGGCTGTGAGTGAGGGTCTGCAAGTGGGTTTTGTGGATAGCCAAACCCTACATCTGCGTCCTGATCTTCGTCTGGTTTGTAGTCAGAGCGTTCTGGTGAGGCAGGGGCATATGGGGTATGAGGCATAGCTGTAGTCATAGGTTCAAAGAATATAGGAGAGGTAGCACAGTCTCTCTTTTTCTTCAGGGGAATTGTAGAAAAGTCTTGATTGGCAGAGGTCTTTTCTTTTTGGTGTACACAGTCACTATACCAGTGTTTGGGTCAATATACAGTTTTGACTGGTCTTCTGTGGAGGGATCTGGATGAATAAGTTTCTCTGCCACAGTCCTTGGTTTTGGTGCCGTAGCCTTTGGTTTGTCTTTTTTCGGGTCGACGCCTTTTGGCGTTTGGACCGTTTTTGGTGTTTGGACCGGTTTATGATGTTTTTCAACAGGTTTTGTCTGTTCAACGTCTTTGGTTGGCTTCCCCACCTTTTTCGGACCGAGCGGTGTTGTCGGTTCGACAGTGTCTTTAGGTGTTTTTGGAGCCTGCGTTTTTGTGTCGACGCCCTTTTTCGGCTCGAGGCGCTTCGGCTCGACCGATTTACTTTGGTCCACTTTCTGTTTCGGTTTCGGCTCGACAGTAGTCTTGGCCGCAGGCCTTGTGCTTTCGTCGACCGTTGTTTTCCCCTTGTCGACACCTGAGGCTGGTTTGCTCGATTCGACGTGCTTCTTGGGGGTCGATTCGACGTGCTTTTGTTTTTGTGTCGATTCGACGTGTTTTGGCCTCGAGGTTGACTCGACGGCTTTCGTCTTCGACTCAACAGCTTTGGTCTTCGATGTCGACTCGATAGTCTGCGGGTTCGAAGGTTGTATCGGTACGGTGGCCTTCGGGTCGACGCCCTTCGGCTTAGTCCCCTTCGGTTCGACGTAATTCGGTACGAAGACAGTATTGTCGACGAGTTTCGGTTTCGATTGAACCGGTGTCGTATATTGTGTCTCAGAGGGCTCTTTTTGTGTGTTCTTAGACGGGCGGTATGGCGGGGCTGTAGAACGAGGTTGTTGATCTCGGCTAAGGCCTGCTGGCGATGCCTTGACCTGAGTCTCTGATAGAGGTGTAGTGTCTATATGGGGCGGTGTACTCACGGTTCGCCCGTCGTTGCCATCGGAGTCGTCTTCGACCGCTACGATGTCTTGATCATATTCCTCGAGGTCGACGACTAGTTCTCCTTCCTCGAGGTAATATTCAGAGTCGTGCTCCGAGTATTGTTGATCATCTTGATCCGAGTCCTCGGCGCTTGCTAGATCTCCGTCATCGTCGAAGATGTTCTCGGGTGCTGGCGCCGACCTTTGCATTTCTTGCCTCGCCGCCCGTCGATTCCGGATAGTTTTTTTCGATCGGAACTGGGCACAGGCTAGGCAACTATCTTCATTGTTGTCTGGAGATAGGCATTTGTTGCACACTGGATGTTGGTCGGTGTGCGGGAACTTCGAGTTGCACTGCGGGCAGTACTTGAATGGACTTCGTTCCATCAACGGTCGGTCCACATGGTGTCAAGAAGGTCACACGTCCCGATTCGACGACTGGAGTGCAACGAACGTTCAAAAAGCGTATCGGTACCGAGCGTACATCCGAACATCCGTACATCCGAAACCAATGGCGGAGAAAAACAATCTGGGGATGGAGAGGATGCCCATGCACACTGTAGTCCGAGGGAGGAGCCACCTATCTCGTCATACTTCGAAGACTCTTCCAGGACAACAATGTGCAATCATCCGGACCCAACACTAGACGGCGATCTATGCACAGATATGAATTCAGCAGCCCACATGCCTCGAACATATATAATGGCACGACTGCCATTCTTGATCCGCTAGACTTTTGCAGCTGAGTGTGTGTGCCCTGGAGGTTAAAGATCCCACCAGGTGGTTCACCAACAGAGAAATCCCTTGCCAGGTCAACCATTTCTAGAAGAGCAAGGCTTCTTGACAAAGGACTCAGGAGCCCACCCCACCCTGCTTGTTGCAGTACCAGATGGCAGTGGTGTTGTCCTTGAGTTCCTGCACCAGCCTTCCTTTGATTGCGAGCAAGGCCTCCAACACCAAGGGAATCATTTTCAAATTTAACAGACTGATGTTGTGTCGAGTTTCCACTGGAGACCAAAGACCTCTATTCCCATGTCTCCTAAATGACCTTTCCAACCCAGAAGTATTGCAGCCGTGAACACTGTCACCTCTGGGCAAGTTAAGAAGAGGGGCCTGCCACTAACCCAATTGTAGTCCAGCAGCCATCACTGCAGGTGCTTTGCAATCTCATCCCAAAAACAGTTAAACAGATTTTCCTCATGTTGCGCACACCGGTATTTGAGGTCCCACTACAGAGCCCGCTTGTGCTATCTAGCATATTTCATCTGCAGAATGCAGGCAGCCAACAATCTGAGCAGCCTCAGAAACATCTGCTAACAGTTCCAGGACAAAGGGATCATAAACAGGAGCATCAGTGAAGGAGTGAAGTGTAACTTTGGTACGACTACGGCACATTGATAATGAATCCCAACAAAGTAAGGATGTATGGCGACAGCTGTCATAGTAAGGGAAGACAGGTACCTCTGATGGTATGCTGCACCTCTGGCTGGAAAAATACGCTACATCACCCCTGCTTCTTGAGGCTGTGATTTTTAGCTATTTCACCTGAAAGTGTGGCTCCATAGATTTGAGTGGAACTATTATGCATGCATGGAGATGGGTGATTAAAAGTGAACAAGAGGAATAATTGTACACTCCTGCAACATAAGTGAGTTGGGGTGTCTGGCTTCTGGTATGTCTGGAGAGATGGTTTTTTGAGTAGTTAGAAAGACCGCAATTATGAAAGACTTATTTTGTGAATAGATTTAAGACATGGGACCAGATCAGAGAACAATAACCGGCTCTCACAGTACTTGATATATTCCTTTATTACCGGATGCACAGTGCTCTTGGGATATTATTGTCAGCCACCTTGGCCAGCCTGACTCTTTTCCATTGCACTTATATCTCATACATAATGCCAGTTCCAAACACGTTGTTTCACGATTATATGTCCTGGCTGGAAGTGCTGAGTGTTCAGCCTTCCCTGAGCCAGAACACAAGCAACCCAGGACCGGTTTTGCCCTAGTAAGGGATTTTAAGCTATACCACCTCTAATAAGAGGAATGTTCTGGTTAGAGCAGGGTGAAGACTAATTTGCAGTTACAAGAAATTGGGAGGCAGCCGGAGTAACTACCACAGGCAGAGATTAATTAAAGCAATCCATCCTTTTCTTTTTGCATACCTCAAAATATATGGGTGCTTCCAAAAACGATACTGTGGATAAGACTAAAGTGTAGTTGCGGAACTGTGTACGTACTATTATCCCCCTATTTCTGCATTACTGAATTGTGCCAGAGAGCTTCTAGTGCTGATGCTGCATGTCGGATGCTACTTTCAGGTTTTATTTACTGTTAACATCATGCTGTACAGATTGTGCAAGCCATTTATTGAGGATGCATACTGAACTCTATTTGCATATTTTTTTCCTTCTTTTCTAATTTGTGATGCCTGTATTTATACTGATTGAATAAAACATAAAAAGGCAAGATTTAAACTAGGGAAGCTTCAAAGTATATAGTCCCTCAGTTGGCCAACGATTAGTAACTCAATAATAATACGGAACATACAGACATTCTTGTGCTAGTTGCTATGTATTTACATTGTTTATTTCCAACACATCCTTAAGGATTTGTTTGTTAATCATATCCTTTATTCAATTCTCACCGTCGAGTTCATGTGATCAGCAAATCCTTTAAATACAATTGTATGAAAATACAAATGCCCACTTTGAGGCTCATTATCTATTTCCGAGCATGAGCCCTTTATTCATCATGTGTTTCTTTCGTAACCCTATAATCAAGCCCAACCAGCTAATATTGTCTCCTAAAAGGACTGAATACCACCAGTCAGTATACAGTCTCCCGGAAACTGATCATCAGTAATTGGGAAGTGGTTCCTACTAATGGCACTTTGTCACTAATAATGGTATTTGCTACAAACCCCTTGCAACTGTGTTTTGACCTCCCTTTTATTACAATATTCTTGGAGTTCTTTCCCATGACCAATAAACTATTTTGTCGGGAAACTACTCATACATAGAATCTATTTTAACACACCGTCATCTTAGAGTATCCTTGTTATTCATTTGGCAGTGACTTTAAAAATCATAAACTGTGTAGGGTGCTGCATAAAAAATGAAAAAATACTTGGGTATTTCCTCAGCCAACTGAATTCTTATCGGCCAATTGTCTAGGTAAGAGTAGGTGTACTTTCTCGTTTCAGTAGAAGATGAGAGTTTGCTCAAAAGTAGCCTTGTAAAATCATTTGGGGCTAGATGTACGAAAGTCAGGAATAGGATTTCCTAATGACGATTTTTTTGCAATTCACAATTAGGAAATCGCTATTCCTAATGTATGAAATCTTTTGAGTTTCATTAGCGATTTGTAGAGGGTCGCACATAGACCTATTTCATGAATATTAATAAGGTAGGTCACAATTTTTGACCCACTACGATTTAGCCACATCATAGCGATGGTGGACTGCTGGGGTACCATGTTTGCAATTGCTTTTAAATAAATCAATCATCGTTTATAAAAATAAAAAGTTAAATGAAACTTTTAAGTTTCATTTTTTTAAGAGTAGGCAGTGGTCTCTTGGACCATTACTTGCTCTTAAAAATATTTTTAGATCAGTATCAAAGGGGAATGGGTAGACCCATTCCATTCACAAAATGGATTACCACCAACTTTCAATTGGCGGTAAATTGCTAATGTCTTACGTACCATTACAATTCAGTATTAGGAAGGGACGGCCTCAACATGCTCCTTCCAGGTACCAAATCGCAAAACCCAAATGACGATTCAGTAACAAGATACCGAATCGGAAGGCGCATTGCTTGGTCGAGGATAAATGTGGACACGTGAGCCGGAAGCTCCGCATCAGCCCACAATTTATCCGCGCTAACCATACAGCCGGGCCGACCTGCACATTCCTGGATCCCTAGTGGGGGTCGCTGTACTGAGGGGTGTGCCCAGGCAACGATTGGAGGCTGCTGGTACTACAGGTCGGGAGTGCCAGCCTGCGCAGTGGAGGGAGTATCGGAGGCCACATCAACGGGGACGAGGGCGGTGAGCCGCCCGGAAGTGGGGCTGAACTCCGGGCGAGAGACTGTTGCTGCCCCTGGGGTCTGCCGAGTGTTGGGCGGTGAGAAGGCGCGAGAAGCAGCGGGGACACCTGCAGACGGCACCTGAGACACCAAAGACGTGGCTTGGGCGCCTCGGACGGCCCCCATCGAAGGGTGAAGCCGGGAGAGCGACCTGATGAGACTGCGAGTGTCGTCTGGTCGGGTGGCCATACAGGTGAGCTCCCCTGGCCCTGGAGGGCCCCCTGGTTCGTGCTTCTGACCGGGGGCGGAGTGGTTGTGCCCGGGATCCCGTTCGACTGCGGGTGGCAGCCAATTGAAGTGCGCAGTTGGGCCTTGGGACGAGTGGTGTCCGGCCGGAACGGGATTGCATACCCCAGCAGGTGTAGTGACGATCCCGCCGGCCCTGACTTGGAACTGCAGCCATTGAGGGGGCAGAGTCACGTGAAGGGCCTAGATTCGGCTGCTTGCGATAGTGCAGCAAAACCTACGGCTGAGCGGTGTCTGGTTACATGGGCCCTGAACAGCAGCGGCTTGGCCCTGGGAAAGAGATTGGAGCGGTGAGCGCTTGCGGCTGGCAGACAACAGGGAGGCTCTTGGTTACTGCGCGGCCAGAGTGATTGGCCTAGAGCGGTTGGCAGCGAAGCGGAACATCCTGAGGAGGGCGTGGCGCTCGCCCGCTGGAGTGGCTGTGCGCTGTGAGACAGTGTCCGGTTGAAGCTGGGCCGCAGCCTGGTGGAGGCTGTGCTGGGGCCGTAACAGAGATGTGGCTGTAGCATTAAATCAGAACATCTGGTGGTGTGCCCCAAAGCGATGCGGTGATTGGATCCCCTTGAGCCAGCAGCAGGTTGGGGAGTTATGGGTCCTTTTGTTGGTCCTTTATGCTTGCAGAGGGGAGCAATGTTATGTGATATGGGAGGGTGCTGAGGGGGGCCCCCTTCGTAGTGTTGCTTGACGACATACCATGAGAATGGCAGGGGTCTCAAAGTGTTATACGGTTCCTAACGTGGAACATCAGGGGGATGGGGTCTATCGCAAAGCGCCATGAGATCTACTCGTACCTGAGACGACGGGATATTCATATAGCGTTCCTGCAAGAAACTCACCTGAGAAGGGAGGAGGCTGAGAGGCTGAAACGGAGATGGAGGGGACAGGTCTTCACAACTGCATACTAGGCCTTTGCCATGGGGGTGCTGATCTGGGTCAAACCGGGGGCCCCTTTTGCTGTAGAGCGTCGTGGCTGGATGCGGGAGGCAGATAAGCACTGGTTGTTGGGAGTTTGGCAGACAAGAGGCCACCCTAGGGAATTTATGCACTTAACCAGGATCAGGTTGGCTTTCTGGATTCCTTTTCTGCTGTACTAGCGGGTAATTTGAGGTGCACTCTGATTCTTGGGGGGGGAGGGATTTTAATTGTGTGGCGGAAGTTGTCGCGGACCTGTCACATCCTGTTGGGGTTTAGTGCATGGGTCACGCACTGGGGTCTCGAAGGCACTTGGGGTCTCGAAGGCACTTGGAGGCTGCAACATCATAGCCATAGGGAGTTCTCTTTCTTCTCACCGGTACACCAGGTGCATACTCTTCTAGATTCGTTCTTATGTTCCACCGCATTTAATAGCGCTGTCACCCATACTGAATACTTAGGACGTACCCTGTCAGATCACAGTCCGTTGGTAATGACGTACCAACCCCTGGGAAGGCGCCCTCCCATCCCCACTTGGCGGCTTAACTCCGCACTACTAGAGGACGAACCTTTTCGCACGTCACTGCACACTCTCATAGATATATATTTCCCTGAAAGACTAACACGGCCTCCTCTGTTCAGGTGGAATGGGAGGCGTTCAAGGTGGTAGTGCAGGGTCATTATATGGGACAGGCGACGGGAGCCTATAGAGAGCTCCTTTGGGAATGATTAGACTTGGAAGGGTCCATCCGCTGCTTCGATAAGGCTCAGGGTACTGGGGACGCATCCCTAGTGGCACTGCAGGCTGCGAGAGCGGAATATAATGCTGCACTTGGGCGGCTACGCTGCTATAACCATAAGGATTACCTAGACAGGGTGCAGAGAGAGGAAGCTAAGGCGGGCCCGCTTGTTAGCTCGGTTAATAAGAGCGGAGCTAGGGGGATCCCCCATCACACAAATTGGCCTGGACACCTGGGAGGTGGTGTACAGCCCGGATGAGATCAATGAGTCTGCCCCTGCGAGTGTTGGAGGAAGAGGATCAATACGAGCTGGGGGAACCCATAACCCTGAAGTATAAGGCTACCATATATGCTTTGGCTCCTGGCAAGACCCCGGGGTCGGATGGCCTTCAGGCCTAATTTTATCAACGTTTCGCAGAGCTACTTGCGCCGCACCTGGTTCGGCTGTATGCAGACTCGTACGAGGCTGGGAAGTTGCCTAGTTCCATGCGGGCAGCCCTGCTGGTCCCCCACCCGAAATCTAAGATTCCGGGGGCAGGAGTTAAGAAATTTAGGCCCATCACCATGCTCAACATGGATTGTAAGATTCTAAGCAAGGTGTTGGCAGGTAGGCTGTTACTGCACATGAAGACGTTAATACACTCCGATAAGAATGGGTTTATCCCTTCCCGTAACACCTCTTATAATCTTCGCCGGCTCTACTCTTTGCTTTACCACGCCGAGACCCGGTCCAGATTAGAGGCCGCGGTGCTCTCAATCGATCTGGAAAAAGCTTTTGACACAGTGGGGTGGGACTATCTATTTGAAGTGATGATGCGCATGGGCTTGGGAGAGGCTTGGGTGAGATGGGTGCAGCTACTGTACGCAGCGCCTACTGCAAGGGTTAGAATGGGCAGAACAATCTCCAGGGAGTAGAAGGTGTTTCGGGGGACAAGACAGGGGTGCCACCTTTCCCCCTCCTATTCGCCTTGGCAATTGAACCCCTTGCTGAGAGACTTCGCCTGGGAGGGGACGGAAACGGGCTTGATATTACAGGGCGGACGCATCATGTTTCCCTTTACGTAGACAACCTATTGTTGTACCTGTCAGAGGGTACATCATTAGCTATACGTATTTTAGAAGATTTTGCGGGCCTAAGAGTCAACAAAGCAAAGACGTTCCAGTTCCCAGTTGCGGGCCCTGCCCCCAGGCCGGACACGTTGATGGCAGGAATATTATGGGCCCTGAACACGTTTAAATATCTGGGCATAAATATATTTCATTCGCTCGATGACCTGAAGGAAGGCAACCTGGGTAGAGCGGTGCGCTCGTTACGAGTGTGCGTACACTTTTGGCGCATGCTGCAATTGCCTGTGATGTCCCGGATCTCATTATCTAAAACGGTTATGCTTCTGCGCCTTTTGTACTTTGTCAATCTTCCGGTTCTCATTCCTGGCGCCGGATTTCGTTCACTGAACACCCTACTGCGAGACTTGGTGTGGGGCGATGGGCGACCTAGGGTGTCTCTCACAACGCTACACCGCCTGTCTCTGAAGGTGGACTGGGAGTACCGAACTTTGAATATTATATGTTGGCTTTTCAGTTGCAGTGGCTGGCACAATGGACAGAGGGTGTGAACGTAGATGGGACGTACTTGTCGCATTCGGCCTCTCACCCTAGTTTAATAGTGGCGAAATTACTGGTACCTACGAAGCCCACCCCGTACAGCTCCTTACTTCAGCACACTGCCTTCCAAGCCTAGAGGCGCTGCCTGGGTAGAGAATGGCGACTTGTCAAGTAGACTCTATAGTGCCCCCCTTCTGGGTCTGCCACATGGCGATCCACAGTCTGTCTTCACTAATGAGCAACTGGCCCCCTGGACAGTGGCTCGGCTCGATAATGTTGGGGATTGTTTTCTGGACAAATCCCTACTCCCATTTGACAGGCTTATGGAATAATGTGGCCTGTCCCCGGGCCAGTTCCTGCGCTACAAGGCCCTGGCCCATATGTTTGTTCAGCTGTGGAAACAAAGGAAGAGATGAGCCGGAGCCGCATCCAGTATTGCATGCCTTGTTCACACTTGGGACGGCGGGCACCTAGTGAAATGGTTTTACGTGGCCCTGCAATCGGCGTTTGTATGTCCCTTAGATAGGCTACGGGCAAAATGGGATAGGATCGGAGACAGAGTCCTTACAGATGTGGAGTGGCGGAGGGTTCTGCACGATCACAAGAAAATTTCTCGCAATACACGCCACAAATACATACAGTTCAGTTACACGCACATGGCTTACATGACACCTCACCGCCTTAATGTGACCTATGGTGGGGGAAGGTCCGTGGCTGTCCTCGTGTTTATATCCAGATGCGGACTTCAGCCACATGACCTGGGACTGTCCAGGCCTACGGCCCTTTTGGGGGCCGTGCTCGGTAAGCTTCCTGCGGTGTTGGGCAGAGTGCTGCCCTCATCCGTGCAGACGTGTCTCTTTCCCAGGCCGCCAAAATGTAAAGTAGGTAATAGGTTAGTGGATCTCGTGCTAGGTCTGGCGAAACGTTGCATTGCGATGGAGTGGAAATCTCAGAGGGGACCTGCGTTTGAGACCTGGAACGAGGACGTCATCATGTGGGCTGGAGTGGAATGCAGGGCACTCAGCTGGGAGGAATCTAAGGGCATGAGAAAGCACCCAATTGCCGGCCAATGGAGGGAAGTGTTGGCGACCTGGGAGAACCCTGAGGGGCGTGCGACTAGTGGGATGGGGTCGGATTCTGGGCGAGGCATCACCCCAAAGGGACTTAAACTGTCAGGTTCACGGTGCCTTTCAAGGCAATACCGGGAGCCGACCTGAATAATATTGAACAGTGGTTCTTACAAACACCAATGCGGAAAAAATGAATATAGACTACAAATCAGCACTATAATTTCACTGTCCAGCCGGACACGAAGTTTAATACTGCATTAAATTCATAATAAACATAAATACACCACATCAAATCGAAGGGACTCAATCCTGTATCCAACACAAAATAACATACATGAAAACACAGACATTTTCAGGCAAAACAACAAGATGCTTGTGAAGAATATTATTACAACAAGCTATCGAAAAACAGAAAAAACAATTCAATAAAATGAAGTTTATAACTGTTGACTGTAGTCGATGTTTCGATCCTTTAGCAGAATCGCTGGATCATCATCAGGACTCTAAAATGGAAGCCTGAGCAAGTAGGCAAGGGCCTGCAGAAAAGAATATAAAGTGAAAACACAGAAGACAAACATTTTGTCAATACAAATAACGACTGGAGCCAAAGTGACTGCCCTCACATTCTAATATGATTAGAAGTCAGAACAGATGACAATTGATGTTCGATATCAATTAGCCAGTGAAGATTAAACATGATTTCACTCAAAGGGTTTGTGAAAAAAATCGAAAAAAGTGAAAAGGAGTAAAAGAGGGCGCCGAGGAATATGAACCATTGAAACCAATGAAAAGAAAGAAATAGGGTGCCAAATCACTAGAGATAAGATATAACCACCTTATATCCCCACTAAAACAGTGAGAAACAAAAAAGGGAGGATGTTACCTAGTATGACGCAACAGATCTTGCAATAGGCCAACAATGGTGTCTCAAACGATAACAAAAAAACTCCTAGAAAATGGGAGAATATATAAGCCATAATATCTAGAGATACGCAATATAAATAACGGCTTGCACAGATTCTCTGGTATAGAAGAGCGGACAACGGGGAGGCGGGTGGGTCAGTGAGGAATCCACAGGCAGATACTGTATCTACCAGAAAAAGCGTTACCGAAGGTAAGTAACTTGTTCTTCTGATAGATACATCTGCCGTGTGGATTCCTCACCTTGTGAATAGAGTCCCACAGCAGTCCCCACTCCCGGAGGAGGGTGTCCACTCTTCTAAACCAGGAAATCCTGGAGGACAAAGCGTGCAAAGTGGCCGTCCCTCCTCACTTCGGAATCCAAGCAGTAATGCTTCGCGAACGTGTGGAGGGAAGACCAAGTTGCCGCCCTACAAATGTCCTCTACAGGAACACCTCTAGCCAATGCTGAGGTTGAAGATTTAGCTCTTGTAGAATGAGCCCTTATACCCTCTGGTGGTTCCTTACCGGCCAAAGAGTAGCAGATCTTTATACAGAGGACGATCCATCTTGACAAATTTCTTTTATGGACCGCTCTTCCTCTCTTGCAGCCAGCAAACCCAATGAAGAGCTGGTCATCCAACCGACAGTCTTTAGATCTGTCCAGGTAAAAGGACACCGCCCTTTTGGGGTCCAGGCGGTGTAATCTCTCCTCCTCCTTGGAAGGGTGTGGGGGAGGATAAAAGGTAGGGAGGGTAATGGATTGCCCAAGGTGGAAAGGAGTCACTACCTTAGGCAGAAAAGCAGCCCTGGTCCTAAGAACCATTCGATCAGCATGAATGGTCAAGAAAGGGGGCTTGGAACTAAGAGCTTGAGCTCACTTACCCTCCTTGCTGAGGTTATTGCAACGAGGAAGACTGTCTTAAGAGTCAAAAGCCTCATAGGACATTTGTGAAGAGGCTCAAAGGGAGCACCCATCAAAAAGGTCAAGACAAGATTTAAGTCCCACTGAGGCACAATAAAAGGAGTAGGAGGGAACTTATTTGTGAGGCCCTTCAAAAACCTTAAAACCACAGGAGATTTAAAAAGAGATGGCTGGTCAGGCAAGCAGAGAAATGCCGGCAGCGCTGAAAGATAGCCCTTCACTGTGGCAACAGCAAGCCCCTGCTACGCCAGAGAGAGGGCAAACTGGAGAACATCAGACAAATGGGCTCTCAAAGGTTCAATAGATTTCTCCCCACACCAAGTGACAAGTTTTGACCATCTATATGAATAGATGGACTTAGTGGAGTCACGCCTGGCTGACAAGATGACATCCACCACGTCAGGCGGGAGAGAAAAGGTATTCAGGTTGCCCCGTTCAATCTCCAGGCATGAAGGTGTAATGTCTGGAGGTGTGGGTGTAGAACCTGCCCCTCCATCAGAGAGGAGGTCTGCCCTGAGAGGGAGACGGAGCGGCGGGTGAGAGGAGAGGTGGAGAAGATCTGTGTACCACACCCTTCTTGGCCAACCCGGGGCGACCAATATGACTTGGGCCCGGTCTTGGCGAATCTTCCTCAGAACCCGAGGAATCAAGGATATGGGAGGAAAGGCGTAAAGGAGTTGATTTCCCCAACTCAACTGAAACGTGTCCCCCAAGGCTCCTTGCATCGGATACTGGAGACTGCAGAACGACGGGCAGTGAGCATTCTTGCGAGTGGCAAACAGGTCCACCCGAGGAGTTCCCCACATCCGAAAGATGTCGAGAACAACCTCTGGATGGAGCCTCCACTCGTGGTCGGCCGAGAACTGACGACTCAGACTGTCTGCTCGCACGTTCAGAACCCCGGCCAGATGATTTGCCATCAGACAAATCTGATGGTCCTGAACCCAAGACCAGAGCCGCAGAGCCTCTCTGCAGAGACACTGCGACCCTACACCTCCCTGCTTGTTGATGTACTACATCGCGGTTGTGTTGTCCGTCAGGACTTGCACTGACCGACCGCGAAGGGAAGGGAGGAAGGCCTTGAGCGCCAAACGTACCGCCCACAATTCTAGAAGGTTGATGTGAAGCAACCTTTCCTCTGGAGACCAAAGACCTCCAGATCCCCCAGATGAGCACCCCACCCTAGAGTGGATGCATCCGTTATCACTGTGGCCACCGATGGAGGCAGTTGGAAAGGCTTTCCTTGAGACAGATTGCCTTCCACGCCCCACCAAGAAACATCCGCTGCAGCCTCTCTGGAGATCCTCACTGACTCCCTGAGATCCCCTTGGTGTTGAAACCACTGCCTGCGAAGGCACCACTGGAGCGCCCTCATATGCCAGCGTGCATGGTTGACCAACAGAATGCATGAAGCCATCAGACCGAGCAGACGAAGGACCTTCAGGACTGGAACTACCGCTCCATTGTAAAATAAAGGAATCATTTCCTGTATGTCGCGAATCCTTTGAGGAGGAGGGAATGCACGACACACAGTAGTGTCCAGTACTGCACCTATGAACAGGTTGCGCTGGGAGGGCACCAGGAGAGACTTGGGTACATTTATCGAAAAACCCAAACGGTACAACAACTGAGTTGTCTCCTGCAGATGCTGGAGCACTTTCTCTGACGACTCTGCTTTGATCAGCCAGTCGTCCAAATAGGGGAATACCGGAATCCCAGACTTTCTGAGATGTGCCGCCACCACCGCCATCACCTTGGTGAAGACTGGAGGCGCAGTAGTAATTCCAAAAGGAAGGACCGCAAACTGATAGTGCTGCAATCCCACCGTAAAACGGAGATACTTTCTGTGCGACTTCAGGATTGGGATGTGGAAATACGCATCCTGCAAGTCGAGCGACACCATCCAGTCTTCTTCCAGCAGCGCTTGAAGAACCTGTGCAAGGGTGAGCATCTTGAATTTCTCTTGTTTCAGATAAAGATTCAAGATCCTGAGATCCAGGATTGGACGAAGTCTGCCATCCTTCTTGGGGATCAGGAAATACCGGGAGTAGCATCCCTGACCCCTTTCCTGCTCTGGGACCACCTCTATCGCACCCTTTCTTAACAAAGTCTGTACTTCCTCCTGTAGAAGCAACAGGTGTTCCTCCGTGCAATAACCTTGGCAAGGAGGGTAATTGGGAGGAAATTCCCGAAAGGGAAGGGCATACCCATTTTCTACGAGATTGAGAACCCAAAGATCTGATGTAACCGATTCTCAATCCCGTAGAAAGTAGGTAAGCCGACCCCCCACTGGACCCACATGATCCTGAATGGCAGATCTAGGGCTGCTTTTCTGTGGCTGGGGGGTTGGAGGAGGTGGAGGAGGAAGAGGTTTGACGCCCTCGAAGACGACCCCTTTGCTTCCCCCTGTATGACCTGTACAAGGTGTTCTGCTGCTGTGGTTGCTGCTGCTGACCTTGTCTAAAGTTCCGAAAGGAAGAGCGTCCAAATCCTCTGAACTTTCTGGCCGATGTACCTCTAATTTGGAGACCCAAAGACCTGGCAGTAGCTCTGCTGTCTTTAAACCTTTCGAGGGCTGTATCTGCCTTCTTGCCAAAAAATCCTTCTCCATCAAAAGGCAGATCCAAAAGCGCTGCCTGAACATCAGTAGAAAAGACCGAGGACTTTAGCCAAGCCGATCTTCGCGTAGCAACTGCAGTACCCATAATCCGAGCCACAGAATCAGCCGTGTCAAGACCGCTCTGAATTACTAGGCGTGCCGCTGCTTGGGTGTCAGACAACACCTCTTCGAAATCACTCCTATTTTCCTCAGCGATCTTAGCAACCAAAGCACGCATTGAGTCCATAAGTGCGTTCACATACCTCCCCATGAGACAAGTGGCATTTGTAGACTTCAAAGCCATACTTGCAGATGGGAACGTTTTCTTGGCCACCTGATCTTGCTTTTTAGCCTCCTTGTCCCCAGGAACTTGGGGAAACGCACTTATTGACTTCTTAGAGCACGCAGCCTGAATCACCAGGCTCTCTGGAGAAGGGTGAGATGTCAAGAATGCAGGGTCCTCTGGAGCTACCCTATACCTTCTAGCCACACTCTTGGATACAGCAGGAGCAGAGAGTGGCTTCTTCCACACCTCCATAATGGGCTCAGTTAATGCCTCATTAAATGGAAGTAAAGGCTCCACAGCCGAACTCGGTGAGTGAAGTACTTCTGTTAGAAGGTTTGACTTAAATTCAACCGTTGGTAATGTTAAATTTAAAAGTCCCGCAGCCTTTCTCATCACCACATGATATGGCTGGACATCCTTTGAAGGCGCATCATGCCCTGAGGGCAATTCCAACCCGGGGAAAAATCCAGGCCACTGGCATCAGCCAGCTCTTCAAAACAATCTTCACCCAGCTCACCTTCCTCTAAGTCAGGGCGAGAGTCGGCATAACTTTGTTCCTCCAAGAGGCGTTGTGCTTCTCTTCTGGACCTCTCCTTTACACGCCTCGGCACCGGATCCACAAACGACTCCGACGGAGTCGGAACCGACGTCGGTACCGACTTCGATGTCCCACTTGTATGCTCCTGATGTCTACTTGGAGCAGGCGACGTCGGCATCGGAGTCGTTTACTTAGGACGAGCCGGTGACGACCTTGGCGGAGCCGGGAACTGCCACGGTGTCGTTGGGGCTGGCATAAACGGCATGAACGGAGCCGGGGCATAAGAATGTGGAACACCCAAAGTAAATGCCAGAGGACCCATGGGACCCGAAGGTGCACCAGAGGGGTACCACGCCCTTGAAAACACGTCATACATAGCGTTCAAGAACGCTGAAGGGTCTTGGCCCGGCGCTGGAAAAGGTGGTTGAACACCCTCAGGCTGACCTCGAGGTGGGATCAAATCCGGCTCAACCATATGCGCAGATTCATCATCTTCCACAGGGACTACTTCTTCCTTCTCTCGAGCCGGAGATGGATTGGACTCCGGAGCCGCAGAGGGTACCTGCGACCTCGAAGGCGAAGCCTCACCTTCCTGATCCGGAGTCTCCTGCGGCGGGACCACCTTCGAACGAACCCTCCTGGGGGACCTCGACCTAGAGTTCGACTTCTCACAGAGTGACGTCGAGACTCATGCCTCCTCTTCCTGTGCTTCTTCCTCGATTTTGAAGCATGGTCCGAAGAGGACTTAGAGGCCGAACCCTCTCGAGATCGGGACCTCGACTTCGACTTCGTCCTCCTCGAGCGGGATCTTGAAGTCTTCTTACCCTTGTCGGCCTTAAGTCTTGCCACAAGTAGTTTGGTTTCCCTCTCCCGCAGGGCCTTCGGATTCATCTTACGACAAGATGTACATCCATCCACGTCGTGATCGGAGCTTAAGCACCAAATACAGTTCTCGTGCGGATCCGTGATGGACATCATTTTCCCGCACTCCCTGCAGGGCTTGAAACCGGTCTTCTTCGACATCGTCACGAAACAAAGAAGCAGGAAACACAGAAAATCGAAACAAAGTCACTAGAATAGCTACTGAGATTCCCGAAACCGTTAGCGTCGACGACGCGGAAAAAAAGGGAACTGATGTCATCACGCCGGCGTGGGCCTATTATGGGCGTCGGTGACGTCAGCGGAGTCGCGAGCGATGCCGTGCCTCTATGACGTCCAAGTCCACGTCGGCGCGAAGCTACGAAAAGAATTTCCGAATGTTGCTGACGCAAGGGGGATATTCACAAAGTGAGGAATCCACACGGCAGATGTATCTATCAGAAATGTAGTCTCGGTATGTGTAATGGTCATTCCATATTGTTGTTAGGATTATTTTCACATAATTCTCCATATGTTTGACTATAGATCATCATCTTTGTTTCAGTGTAAGGGGACCCTTTGGCTCCCACAGGGGTCCGTTACCATCACATTCTTCGTGGCTGTACATTCATACTATATTGTAACCACCATAATTTTCCTGGGTAGGTGAGAATGCCCTGGCAAGTCGTTATTTATATTTATATTGCGTATCTCTAGATATTGTGGCTTATATATTCTCCCATTTTCTAGGAGTTTTTTTGTTATCGTTTGAGACACCATTACTGGCCTCCTGCAAGATCTGTTGCGTCATACTAGGTAAAATCCTCCCTTTTTTGTTTCTCACTGTTTTAGTGGGGATATAAGGTGGTTATGTCTTCTCTCTAGTGATTTGGCACCCTATTTATTTCTATTCATTGGTTTCAATGGTTCATATTCCTCGGCACCCTCTTTTACTCCTTTTCACTTTTTTCGATTTTTTCACAAACACTTTGATGTGAAATCATTTTTAATCTTCACTGGCTAATTGATATCGAACATCAATTGTCATCTGTTCTGACTTCTAATCATATTAGAATGTGAGGGCAGTCACTTTGGCTCCAGTCGTTATTTGTATTGACAAAATGTTTGTCTTCTGTGTTTTTACTTTATATTCTTTTCTGCAGGCCCTTGCCTACTTGCTCAGGCTTCCATTTTAGAGTCCTGATGATGATCCAGCGATTCTGCTAAAGGATCGAAACGTCGACTACAGTCAACAGTTATAAACTTCATTTTATTGAATTGTTTTTTCTGTTTTTCGATAGCTTGTTGTAATAATATTCTTCACAAGCATCTTGTTGTTTTGCCTGAAAATGTCTGTTTTCATGTATGTTATTTTGTGTTGGATACAGGATTGTGTCCCCTCGATTTGATGTGGTGTATTTATGTTTATTATGAATTTAATGCAGTATTAAACTTCGTGTCTGGCTGGACAGTGAAATTATAGTACTGATTTGTAGTCTATATTAATTTTTTGTGCATTTGGTGTTTGTAAGGACCACTGTTTTGGATATAAAGTCATTACCCAAGGTCCTTGCTTACCTTATTGGGTTCCCTTGTTAATGAAAATATGAATAATATTGAACGCCGTAATGGAATAAGTACTCTATACACTCCCTGTTCTGGTGAGGCGGCTTAGACCTTGGTTAGGAGTTCTCCCCCATCCCTATGCTCCTAGCCTTCCTCTGAGAAACTTTAGTATGCTATGCCTCCCACTCACGCAAGTAATGTCTGTTATGATATGCTTTGCCCCTCCACATAAGGCCCTTTTGTTTCCTCATTGTTTATGTTGGGAAGGTTGTATAGTCTTTTTCTTAAAAATGTATTATGACTTAAACAAATGAAGTAGCATTAAGACATATATGTAACTTATATAATTAAGACTTATATATGTAACTTGACCCCCCCCCCCCCTGAGTGGACACTCTCCTTTGTCAATTACTGGGAACAGATACTGGGGAAACACGTACTAGGGATTATGGACAACATCTACAAATGGCAGTTACGTGTCGGCGATGGGCTAGAACATGACCTTCTGTGTCCATGGACTCTGACGTAAGCTGGACTCAATTCATAGTTGTGATTATGGATACAAAAGTGCGTTTCTCACTGATGCTCCAATGTGCCCATGGAGTAACATGGTATTAATAAAGATTTGGTATCATTAATGTAATGTAGGCAGAACATTTAAAAATAGAAATAAAAATACTTTACAAAAAAAAAGATACAGAATCATAAATTGGACTTTGTACATCACCAGAAGCATTCATACATGCAGCTCTTGAAAAATAAGTTAGTCCAAATGAAAGGCATCTGTCCTGATAATGCTGGTCTTAAAAGCCGAAAGATATTATTGCTAATGCTTTCTTGTGGATTATCTCGCTCGGTCTGATTGAAGGAAATTATCCTGTTCAGCACTTAGCAGAGCTGCTACAATTTTTTCTAAAGCAATTTGGGTCTTTTCTTAAACACTTACTGCTACCCTTTTCTATCCCTTAATGACACATTTTAATTTGCACTTGAGGACACACAATTTTTCTTGGTGAGCAGGCATAATAACGAAATGTCAATGTGAACAAGTTAATACCTTCAGTAACTCTCTTTCTGGTGGATACTCATCTTCCCGCAGATTCCTCACCTCCACCCTATGGGTCAATGTATGATGATGCAGAAGCTAAAAGCTATTTTGGGGATCAATTGATACCTCTTTTGAGGGATGAGGTCAAGCAAAGAATGCAGGAAGTGTAATGGATTGTCTGACATGAAAAGGCGTCACTTTATAAACATAAACAGTGGTCCTTAAATAATCAAATTTTTATCACGATAAATATAGACTGAAATCAGTGCTATATTGCACATGTCTAGCCGGACAATTATTTAATAATGAGAACAATTGGGCAACCGTAGTTGAGAACATCAATCTAGTGGGACACAGTCCTGTATCCTCTTTAGAACATGACAAGTACAAAACATACACAAAGACATTTCAGGCAAGTCAAATATAGCTTGTTCCATTGCAAATTCTGTTAAGCTTTTTCAAGACAGTCAGTGCACTTGTTTTACATAATGGAGTAATGCACAAAGCGGTCTATCAAGAGTCGACGACGTTTCGATCCTTTCAACACGATATTAATGCAGGGATGCAGACAGGAGCTACTGCACACATGGGTCAAAGAAAAGTAAGGCAGCTCCAAGTGCGTCTACTCTTCAGGTTAAGTGTCCAGAGACCCTTGGGGTATTTCATTAAGTGGTTCAGCTTTCCGAACACACCCCCTATATAAACATCCCAGCCCTTCAACGCTTCCTCACCTGGTGCGTTTCTTACGTCTGTCCGTGCAGCACAGAGTGCCTATTGTTCTCTTCAAGGGTTGGAGGTCGTCTCCAGGGTACCAGAAGAACATTCGGAGTAAGCACCAGGCTCCAGCTCTTAACGACAGATTTGATACAATAGCAGAGAGCGCCTGGGCACGGGGAAAGGCAGGTGTGAGTGCTTTAGTAACATAAGAGGCGGCAATTTCATGCCTGTAGACAATGAAGTTGGGCACTCGCGGAAGGCCTCCTTGGCCAGAGCCCGCTGGAAGCGAATACAAACCATTAGAAATGATGGGCATGTCTGTGACCTCTGACCTCTACAAGCTCTACATTTTCAATACCAGGGACACGGGAAGAGAGGCCGCGGATTACCGCGATCATGGCCAAATATAGGACTGGATCTTTTCTATTTTTTCATCCTGAGAAGACTGTTTCCAAAGCTGTCAGTGTTGCTGCCTTTTAAAACATCAAGATTGGATGCAGATGTCACACATGTCATGGGATTACTTAACAGCATCGAGTTAATTACACTCTTTAGAACAAGCGCGGCCCCAGCGAGCCTCGCATACAGGAAGGGGAGTGGCCACGTGAAGAGAGAGGGGGAGCAGGAGGTAAGCCCGCAAGTGGTGCGCGCGCGCATGGGAGAGCAGTCTGCTCATTTTCAAGCACTGCACTTGTGCTTGTGGAGTGCTTGTGGCGTGCCCCTGCTTGCTCCCGCAAGGTGGATGCAGCCACAAGCACGAGTGTGTGCGTGAAAATGAGCAGAGCGACGGCTAAAGGCCCTCCAAGCAGGCACATGTGAGCTGCGTAGGCGAGACCTAAAAGGACAGTTAGGCATTGGCTCAAATAAGATATGCATAAGGAAAGTGAGAACAAACTTAAGGTCCCACTGTGGCATCATAAAAGCCTTAGTTGGAAACATATGGACTACTCCTTTAAGAAAATACATCACAACAGGTGATTTAAATAAGGACAGGTAGCTGGGTAAATACAAAAAGACAGATAAGGCAGATAAATAACCTTTAACAGTGCCCATTGCAAGGCCTTGCTGGGCGAGAGACAGCACAAAAAGCAAAACATCCAACAGCTTCGTCCATTATAGGACTGTACGGTAGGAATTACATCCGGTCACAAACTTATCTGAGTTTTCCATCAGGATATTAGTCTTAACTTCAATGGACAGCAGTTGCAGGTTTAACACTTTCGCAGCCTGTCTGATGACCACTACAAAAGAAGCAGATTATTTTGTGGAAGGGCCAGGAGAAAGTTTAACCTAGTGTCCTTGGAGTTGTCTAGTCCATTGGCCTCCTGAAGGTACATATAAATTTCTCCTTGGATCATCCCTGTGTTGACTGTGTTCAGAATTTGAGGCAAAAGTAATGTAAAGCGTCCTACGGAGCGGCAGTGTTCTGCCAGAGTCAAAATGAGGTTGGATAAGCAGTGCAAATATTGCGGAGGACGCAACTTCAGTAGAGTGTCTCAGAATCCGATAAGACAAGGTGTTCTGCCTCCGGCATCAGAGGCGTTAATCTGGCAGACACCTGTGAAGATTATGGCACTGGATTAAAAGTCTGCTGGCTGTGAGCCCCAGAGGTGTGGTGACACTACAGTGAGGTTAAGAGTAACAGATGGCATCAAGGACGGATCCGTCAACAGTAGTTTGACTAGAGGATTCGCTGGATCCTTGGGATTCGAAGTTGCGTCAAATCAAGTCAGAAAGTTGCCCAAGATGCGCAACAAACCTTCCTGGAAAGGCACTACTTGTTTCCACATCGCAGATGGACTAGGAAATTCGGGTAGTATTGGGATGAGCTCTGGGAGGTACAGAGACCAGGTCTATCCTCGCAACTTCTGTGGACGAGAGTGGCAGGACGAGGGAGAGTCAAGCTTCAACTTCTTGCATTTCTTTTTCAACCTGGACTTACCAGATGCCTTGGACTGTGAAGTTCACCTTTCATGGTAACAGCCTTTGGGGCGTGGCCAAGCCGTCGACCATAATGGCCAAACGGCAATGAAGCTCCGGTGCCCGATGCCCCTGAAATAACAGAAACGACATGAACTGGTAGCCCATAATACTGGGAAAGCAGCAGACAGAGAGCGGGAAACGCTGTGGTGACAGGACCGGGGGCAAAGAAACCCTGCACAGACCCTCTCGTTGGCCGCCCTTCGGTTCTGCAATGGCGGGCAGAGGTGTGTGGAGATCCAGCCTGCCTCGGAGGCCTTGTGGTGATAGGGACCACGAGGGAGCCTGAGGCCGGCGCAGTGGTGCTTCGCTCGGCCTCCTGTCTGCCCAGGCCGTCTGACCAGAGAAGAAAAAAGAAGCGCCCTCACTGCCGCGAACAGCCTAACCTGAGGAGCAACACCCATCCCCGGTACCCTGGTGAGTGGGGGGAGACGGGCTGTGGCGCACACAGCCCAGTGAAAATACTCATCGCGAGGGCCCAACATAGGAGCGTGTTCAGCACGGAGATCGCCGCCCTCCCCCTTCTTCCCGGGCTCCGCACCACCTGCAAGGACCCCCCCACCACGCTGCGACAGCGGGGTGAAGCGGGTGGAAGTAAACATTGCAAGGACTCGATGCGGTGACCTGCGCGGTCAGGGAGTGGGACCGCCTTCCCTCCTGGGCCCGGTAATCATTCTTGCGGGCCCCACTCTGCACCTGGATTGCCAGTGAAGACACGGTGGAGAAGATCAGCACAGAGGCCTGTGTGGCGCAGGGTCATCACTGCCTACCCCCCGGGCCCAGCAGCTCTCCGCAGGCCCTCCGCTGTGAGTGCACGGCCATTCCCCCCTCGCTTTAGAGACAAGACATAGGAACAGCGATAGGATAACTTTTAAGGGGGGTTGCGGACGCAATCCCAGAATACCAGGAGAAGTCTTCACGCACCGGAGAGGCACCCAAACACGCTGGTCTGGGGGTACGGGCCGGGCAGTTCGAAGAGGAGCGGTGGCGCTTCAGACCCGAGAGGTGGCCGCCATTAACCCAGTACCAATAATGCAGGGCAAGTAGAGCCTGCACCTATGTAACAAAACGTACCACCGCACGTAACTAGGAGGGAAAGCCAGGCGATGAGGCCAAATGTGTATCGCTACACCTGGCTTAGCTGCGCCTCACTGACCTTCCCCGGACCGGACCCACCGGGGGATGCACGCTCACCCCTTTGGGTGACACCGGGCCCGCATTCACATCAAGGGTGAGGACCCTAAGACACTAACTACTGCAACTTCTCGGTGAGGGAGGGAACGCCATCATTCCCCAGCACCCTTGCTAACCATAGAGACTTTAGCATTGCACCCATAACGTACCCAGCAGGTATCATTGTACACTACGCAGGCATGGGTAGCGGGGACCCTAAACAACATAAAATGAAATTTGACAAACCAGGCACTTCAGAACGCACGGACTCAAAACCCTGATGGGTCGGAACAGGTTGAGCAACCTCCCGCCCTGGACGGCGCAGCAGCCATAATGGCGGAGCTCTGTGCTGGGTTCCGAGCCATAGACTCTAGATTAGATTCCCTAACCACCAGGTTGGATAGAATAGGGGAGCACTGGGATGGACACACCACCAGGCTTGATGTTGCAGAGCAGTGCATCTCATTCCACGAGGATCAAGCCAAAGATACAGCGCGTCGGCTTGATCCTCGTGGATGCCGCTTGTCTTTTACAGCCATGGCCCTGCTGGATGTGCTGTTTAAATCTGAACTAGGGGATAACTGAATACTTCACTCTAAACACAGGATCAGTGTCTGGACTGCTCCCATTGTGCGCAGGGTCAAGACTGATTTGCATATGGCTGGGTCCAAACTGGAATGGCATGGTGGGCAAGAAAACGATGGATTTAGGCCCAGATCTCTGTACTGGGGTGAATGTAGGACATTGTTCTGCATTCAGTTCATCAATTGTTCTTTTTGCATTTGTCACCCCGAGTGGGACGGGTATGCCCAGACTTGGGTCTCGTGCTCTCCATGCCACTGGAGTCAAGCTATCCTGGCTGATGAGGGCTGAAAGCCCGAAACCGTTCCTAGGATGCTTGTTTCCAGTCCAGGGAGGACCTGGGCTGGCAGTTCGGGCTGGGCTGTTTCCATTGGGCACATGGTCAAGACTGATTTGCATATGGCTGGGTCCAAACTGGAATGGCATGGTGAGCAAAAAAACGACGGATCTCTGTACTGGGGTGAATGTATGACATTGTTCTGCATTCTGTCCATCAATTGTTCTTTTCACATCAGTGTCTAAATGCGCAACACTTTGGGATGCTTATAAGGCATATGCCCGCGGTATTTGCATATCCAAACAGGGGGGCTCGGTACGTGGCAGTCTTGCCAGGGTTTAGGCAGACCTGTTACAACTAGACACATCACCAATTATACCAAACACCTCCAAACCTACACAACACCCTCCTACTGGAGTTCAATGAGCACCCAGACAGGGAGGCTAATTTGTTAAGCAAATACCACACAGCGCGCTGATATAGAGAGGGGGAGCGCCCTGGCAGGACACTGGCCTGCCCTCCATGAGGAGCGGGACACAGGCTGAAAACTCTGTAGCTATGTACAACGCGGATATACTATCAGTATTATGAGTCGTTATATGCAACCAAGCTCCCCAAGGATTTTACACAACACCTAGTCTATGTTGAGGAGATTGCAATGGTGTGGCACACCACAGGGCAGGCGCAGTTCCTCGGTGAACCATTCACCATGGAGGAGGTAACACAGGCAATAGACGCTTTAGATGGAGCAAAGGCCCCGGGTCTTAACGGTGTTGTACCGTTGCTGCCACTGCTAAAACGCCGCATTGGGGGAACCTACCTGCACTGCTCTGCTGCTGCCATTGCCCACGTCATCTGGGGGAGAGCACCCTTGAGCCATCACAGCATTTTGCGTCCCGCTCCCAGGGCTGGTCTCCCCCTGCTGCTGCAAGCCTGCTGACATCCGGCGCAGCCGCAGAGAGGGGGGGGGACTACAGGTCCCAGCTGCCTTAGCGGCAGGAAGCCGCCTACGCCCAGCCTGCGCCCGGAGGCGCTTAAGTGCAGAGGGGAGCCTCGGCAGAGCGGTTGTTGTACCGCTGCTGCCACTGCTAAAACGCCGCATTGGGGGAACCTACCTGCACTGCTCCTGCCATTGCCCACGTCATCTGGGGGAGAGCTTCCTTGAGCCATCGCAGCACTTTGCTTCCCGCTACCGCTCCCACTCCCAGGGCCGGTCTCCCCCTGCTGCCGCAAGCCTGCTGACATCCGGCGCGGCCACAGAGAGGGGGGGGACTACAGGTCCCAGCTGCCTTAGCGGCAGGAAGCCGCCTACGCCCAGCCCGTGCCCGGAGGCGCTTAAGTGCAGAGGGGAGCCCCGCGTTGCGGGACGTGCGCGGGCTAAGCCCGGGCAAAGGACAGGCCGTCTGTGGCCGTCAGTGGCCAGAAGTGGCCAGGCCGGGCCACCCCCCTAAGCATTGGCCTAAGGTGAGCGACAGATATCAAGCAGTATGGGGAAACACACAGTGGTAGCAGGCCTAAAACCATCCACAGTCACCTCTATTGAAAGTATGTTCGTTGAGGCCATTAACCTGGTTACTACAGAGATTGAGCAAACTGAAAGAAGACTCTCCATAGGCCAACAACAGTCTAAAGGTGTAGAACAGGATAATTCACCTCGCCCCCTCCCATTATCACCTAATATTGTAATTACCGTCCCCCACCAGCACGGCAGTCTGCTTGATGGCCTAGAGAACAGCAATGGAGTTGAGGACATTCCCGAATCACAATCACGACCTGAAGCGGTCATTATCACCGGAATCACAGTGCTAGCCACTAAAACAGGGGGGGGGGAAAGAAAGAGGGGTGCATCTAAATTCACGACTAGTAAGAGGAAACAACCAGCTCGCCAGAAAACTCAACCCACCCCCTTGAGTATGTGGAAACGAGGAACAAATGCTGCCAACACTACGTCAATAAGCCTAATTGAACCAACAAACGAGCCCACTGTAGATTTGACAACATCAGAGGCGACAAGTAACTCTATCTCCACCCAAACAGAAAAAATAAACGTACAAGGAACTAGTAGGAATCTGGACGATACCCTTATTGACACTATAGTGGACTCTATTCATGGTCGTTTAAAAACCCTGGTGGATAAACAATTTAATGCCTAATTTAAACGCCTTGATAGAATGGAAAACTTTGTTAAAAAACTTGATACGCAAAGACAATTGGTTACTGTTGTTGACAAGACACCGGGGGAACATAATCTTAAATCGATAGAGGCTGTTGCTGATGGTCTAACGAAGGAGGGTGTTGTATGCACATCCCCTATTGTTAATATTGCATGTACAATGTGTGGTAATTTTAAGAATGATGCCTGTCCCATACTCAAACCAACTGGTAGTCAAACGGCCATGGCTACGCCGGCATCTGGTAACAGGTCTACTTGTAATAATTTGCCTCAAATACCGGCAGTAGTTACCTCTGTGCAGTCAGGAAATACCCCCACAACTCCTACTATTGCCCCCGTTATCTCTGCAGCACCTATTAACTTGGGGAATAGTCCATCTAAGGACGTTCTTAATTTACCCCCAGAGGCTTGCCCTTACGTTCTGACCTTAGCAGGGGTGCCCCCGCTTAAAAAGAGCCATTCAGAATCCTAGAAACAACTAAAGAATAAGAGCATGGATTGGCTAATGAAGTATAAGGGCCTGGGGTCAACAAATGCCAACAATATTTTAATGGTTCGTCGAGTAGGATGGGTGGGATCATTAGAAAAGAACATCCCAGGTGACTGTATAGTCGTGAATTTTAGACACCCGCCCCTGGTGAAAAGGCTATTGCTATTAAGAGCCCAAATTTGCACCAATACTGCTCCAACCCAGATACATCCACTACCCTTGGGTTTTTTCTATAAACCACCACAATGGTTATGCAACCATTCAGTTCCCATATATACCTCACAAAATAGGTTCACCGCCTTGTCTGGCTTAGAAAGTCAGGACTGACTAATAAGTCAAACTTTGGCCTATACGCCTGAACAATTGGAACCTTTAATTATACCCTCAATCGTTGTAGATCCTGGAGGCTCAGACCCTAATGTGCACGTGTTACGTTGGAATATCGCAGGTTTGAGATCCAAATTAAACTCAATTGAGTGGGTTGATTTGGTTAGCCAATATTATATCCAGATGTTCCAAGAGACATGGTGCACAAGTGAATTGATCTTGGACGGGTTTGCGTGTTATAACATTATTGTACCTAGCCCAAAAACAGGACGTCCATGCGGGGGTCTATAAACCTGGGTAAAGATTGCAGCCGGGGGAAGTATAAAACCTGTGGCGACAAACAACAAAAATTTTCAAGCAACAATCTACACAAGGGGGGCCTAGATATGTTTAATCAATTTTTACAATAATGATTTTATATCACTACAGAATAGGAATTTTATTAATTTGTTTGGATTTATTGATGGTTTACAAGACGCACAGAGGTATGGCAAAATAGATGGTATCTGTTTAGGTGGGGATTTTAATGCACGGTTACACAGCAATACTGTTAATACCACCCCCCTAACAGTTTGGTATAACACGCGTAAAAGGGGTGAGGAGCTTAGTAATTTTCTATCCTCCCATTACTTAATATATACCATGGAAAAGGCTGGTGTTGACCAGAGTAAAGACCACCTGCCTACCTACAGAGGGCGTGGATGTTCATCCACCATAGATTATGTTTTTATATCATCTGCATTGGATTTTTTTTTAAGCTAAGGCTGAGGTTTTAAGTACTAGTTAAAGCCATCACAATACCCTTTTGATAACCATGAGACTCTGTTCTGAGGCAATATTAATAGAACATTGGCAAAATCACTTAAGGATGTAACAGGATTTTGGAGTGAAGGTAAAGAAATGAGGTCTATGGACTCGGCTATCACTCCAATAAGCTGTAATATACCTAGGGAACTTTGGGAAGAACATTTTTCCGAAATCTACACTGCCCCTATACATATTCCCAGCACCCATACATCTTACCCAGTTTTACAGTTTGTCACAACTATCTTGGAAGTCGAGGATGCCATAATCCAAAGTGCAGGGAATAAAGCCCCAGGCCCTGACGGGTAGTCCATTGACCTCATAAAACACTCACCTGAGTTCTGGGCGCCCCTTTTATGCAATGTTTTTTAATAATTTGACCAACACATCTATCCCGAATTCTTGGTCGACAAGCATCATCGTGCCCATTTTCAAAAAGGGCGATCAATCCAACCCGAGCTGCTACCGCCCAATTTCTTTGATCGACAACACTCTGAAGATCTTGGGCAGGGTTGTCTTTAATAAGATTAGGAACTGGGCTGATGACAACCAAATTTTAAACCACTGTCAGCTGGGATTCAGAAGCAATGTTGGCACTGTGGAACAGTGTTTAAATCTGAATCTCATTTTAGGCAAATACACGATCGCCCAAAAAGTGCCATTATACTTAGGTTTTATGGATCTAACTTCAGCTTTTGATTTTGTTAACAGATCACGTTTATGGGAGATTCTTTTAAAATATGGGTTGGATGAGGCTGTGGTTTATTTTTTGGCATATTTGCACAGGGATTTAAAGGCTCGGGTGAAGATATGCACTGTTGGGGAGGTTTCTGGTGACATCACTATTGGTAGAGGGGTCAGACAAGGATGTGTTCTGGCCCCTCTACTTTTTATTCTTTATATAAACGAACTG
Source organism: Lissotriton helveticus (assembly GCF_964261635.1). Lineage (NCBI taxonomy): Eukaryota > Metazoa > Chordata > Amphibia > Caudata > Salamandridae > Lissotriton > Lissotriton helveticus. The sequence continues at coordinate 496,406,997 of NC_136063.1, forward strand.
CACAACTCCCTGTCCTCACTGACTAGTGATGTCCCCAAAATTAATGGTAAAATTTTCCCCGTGCTTCTCTATGCCGATGATGCAGTACTTATGGTCCGCACACCTAATGCACTACGCACTTTAGTTACTGGATTTGTATCGTTTATGGCAAATTTGGACCTTTGCACGAATTTAAAAAAATCATTTATAATGACTTGCGGGCCAAAAAAGCATTGTATGAAGTCTATAAAATTGGGCAGTGATTCATTAGTATGCACCAGCACTTTTCCATACTTGGGCCTAGTCTTTGCAGATTCCGGTTCTTGGCAAACCCATGCTGCCCATGGTAGAACCAAACTTTGTAAAGCAGTGAATTCCATCATTAGCCGTAGGCAACCTAAGCAGGCCGAGGTGGTTGTACCATTGATGCAGATTTACAAATCACAATGCATACCTACAGCCACTTATGGAGCCGAAGTCTGGGGTTATGTGAATTGTAGTGGAATCCAAGCTGAGGAGAATAGGTTCTGTAGGAAAATCCTAGGGGCTCAAATCTCCTCCCCAACATATATATGCCACAAAGAATTGAATTTACACTATGTGGAGGACTTTATTAAATTTCGCCCAGCTTTATTCTGGATAAAAGTGTGGCAGAATCCTGCTGCCTCCCTAACCAGAGAAATAATTACCGACTGTCTCAGATGCGATAAAAAGGTGGGAATATACCCTGGTTTAGGGCAGTAAAAGAGTCTCGCAAGCATAAATCTGGAGCACCTATTCACACACCCACTAAGAGTTGAGACCACAAGTATTAAATCTGTAAGGGGGGCTCTGTATGATTGCTATTCTAAAGAGAGACAGAATATAGAGCGTCACAAAACACTGATCATTAGATACACGCCCTTGCTGGAAACATCAATTACCGAAAACCATTTGCCACAGCAATACCTCAGGAAAAGTATTGGAAGGTGGAAAAGGAGTTTACTTTATCGCCTGAGGGATGGCAGTATAAAATATTCACTCTGCTTCCCAATAGGATATAATAACAATCTTGAGCAGATGAACTGCCCTTGTGGCATTGGTAGTAAGCAAACAGTGTTACACTTTTTGCTATTTTGTAAATATTATTCAAGATATACAAAACAGTTTGTAATTCCCTTCTTCAAGGCTAAGGCCACTGTGGATTTTAAACAAGCTTATCTTGAGATTCTAAAATTGGGTAGTGATGACTTAATATTCCGTGTAAGCACGTTTCTATCAGTTGCAGTACGTTCGCGTGCTTCCATGAGTGAATGAATTTTAATACCTCATGAACTCTATAACATTATTCCGAGCAATTCTTTGCTCTTTCTCGCCTTCTGACACATATAAACATTAGCTATATGTTCACCAAAAACAATGGAGTGGTGCACTACCAAGATATCCAAGAATTAATAAAGAAGCTCAGTCAGTATCTTCGTGGAAGAAGTCTTTAATTGTATAAATCCAAAGCATAAGTGTAAAAGCAATCAGCCAACGCGTTTCGTTCTTGAAAGAGCACAGGCTCTACTTTTCCCGCCCCCACTTTCTTTTCTTTCCTTTTCCCAAATATCTAATAAAACATATCACACTTAGAGGTGTGATTTACTGAAGAAGACATATCACACTTAGTGGTGTGATTTACTTTTGAATGGCCCCATACACATACGTTTGGGGACCAGTTATGCAAATTTTACCACCACGTGATTTCCAGATGGAACTGTTTAGTCTTAAAATGTGTGTTGGTTATAAGCACAGTATGGAACCCTTAGGTTGCTGTTAACGTTAGGTTTCCGGATCCTGTGTCCTTTTTTAACATGAAATGTTTTTATATGCAATGTGGTCTCTGCTGTTTGAGTTTAGACCTTTATGTTTGTTATTTATGTCTTTTTCTTCAGCCCTGACGAAGTTCTTTCAAGAACGAAACGCGTTGGCTGATTGCTTTTACACTTATGCTTTGGATTTATACAATTAAAGACTTCTTCCACGAAGATACTGACTGAGCTTCTTTATTAATTCTTGGATATCTTGGTAGTGCACCACTCCATTGTTTTGGGTGATTCTGTTTCCTGTTTACGGATTGTACCCCGCAACGGTGGGTACAGGAGTCGTGTATGCACACCATCAGAACACAAGTACTGTCAGATACCTTGGGAAATAATTAGAGGTTGGTGCGGCACTGGGAGTCCACCGTTGGCCCTTTGCATTCAGTACAATTAGCTATATGTTGTTGATTGAGCTTGAATTGGGAGGGTGTTGTATCTTGATGACTGTTAGCTTACCATTTTATTCTATGGCGTATTCTATAGCGCCGAGACGCCCACGGGCATTTGTTCGCGCTCTAAAAATACCAAAAATAAATAAAATAATTGTACATTCGAATCAACCCTATGTTTTATTATTGATTTCGATGTTGTAATCATTGTTAGATCTATCGTCCAGCTGTTGCACTTTACTTATAATGCACTTTACATATGATATAATGCGTTATTTTGCACTTGTGACTATGCTGCTAGCTTATAGGCCCATTCCAACCTTTTTAAAGTTTTAACAGCGTTTTATGTATTCATATAATTTTCTTTGAATGCTATTTATCCTGTTCTGGTGGTGATAAACTGTCCTTTTATGGATATTTTTATCTGAATAAAGATCATTTGACTTGACTTGACTTAACGGACCAGGGATATTCTACAAGACATTTAAGCAAATACTAGCACCGCAGTTGCTTGAAATGTACGCAGAGGCACTCGAGGAGGGGGTACTACACCCTTCCATATCCCTCTTGCTGAATCCGGGTAAGGAGCCCCCCAACTGCACCTCCTAACGCCACATCTCCCTAATAAATTATGAATAAAAAATTCTGGCCAAAATGCTATCTACCAGATTGTCACTGCTGCTAGACCAAACTCTTTAACCAGTGCAATCCGGCTTTATCCCACACAAATCTTCCGCCCTAAACATCCAGACAGTTTTTTCAGTAATAAAAAGATAGAGCCCAGTGTCTCCACAGCAATAGCTCTTCTCGATGCAGAGAAAGCCTTCGACTCTTTGGAGTGGCCATTCCTTACTGCCACACTTCCTTCGTAAACAACGCATCCCAGCTAATTTAACTGCTTTGATTGCGCTGCTGTACTCACCCCCCACGGCCAAGCTCCGGGTGAATGGTTCACTGTCTCCCCCCCGATCCAGATATCCTGTGGCACTCGCCTGGGATGTCCCCCGTCTCTCCTACTTTTCATAATAGCCATGAATCCCCTAGTCAGGCATCTACAAGAAATACATATGTTCAGCTGCCTCCAGGTTCAGCCAGGACCCTTGCGGATGTCTATGTACGCAGACGACATCCTGCTCTTTATTAGGAAACCCAACATTATTTTGCAACCTCTAATCAATGAAATCTGTCGTTTTGGCACCATGTCCGGGTTGCGAGTTAACTGGGAGTCAGAGCGGTTTTCAATCACAGACTATCGACTCAGGGAGAGTCGAGCTGCCGCTCCGATAGACGACAGATACTACCAAATATTGGGCCATCATTTTACATAGAAGTAAGGAACAAGTTATCCGCCTAAACTATGGGCCTGCAACGGAACAGCTTACCTCACAGATATAGAGGTGGATCCAACTACCACTATCCATGGCCGGATGCATTGCACTCATTAAAATGAACGTTTTCCTCGGTTTCTGTATTTATTGGTTAATATACCAATCCCACTCAAACGGCTTTTTCACACAGCCTGCTTATCTGCTTGGTATGGGCAGGACATAGACCGCGAGTAGCATGGGACACCTTAACACTCCCTTATGAGCAAGGTGGATTCTCAGTTCCGGACCTACATCTCTGCTACCTGGTTGCACAGTCTCAATTTGTTCGGCACTAGTTCCATCCAGATGCCCGTATACCATATACCAAGCCTGAACGAGACTTGGCTGCCCCAACCTTATTGAGAGCACTGCTCCCCCAGGGTATACCACTCAACCAGAATGACATACAGCCCCTATCCACCACCTGTTAGGCCGCACGTAAACTGAGCTGATTACTGGGTACCAGCTCCCAATTCTCACCAGACATCCCACTGCAACAAAACCCATTTTTACCACTCCCCTCTGAGATTGTGGGGGCAACACACTCTCAATAAACAAACTATGCACCATTGGTTCCTTGTTCCCTGGTGAACGGGCAATAACCATGGCAGACCTGTCTGCATGAACCGAGATGTCATACATGGACAAATTTGTAGCGACCAGACTGCTTGGTGCACTCCGCTCGGCCACCCCTTCTTTCTCCTCTCCTCCAGCTGAGTTCACACCCCTTACGTTGCTTATAACTGACAAAAAAGGGACCCACTCGGTCACAAAGTTATGTCAGGCATGGATGGCGCTCAAACAAGTGCGGGATAGGGGGATACAGTGCAAAATGGGAGGGCTACTTGGGTCAGCCACTGGCTGACAAGGAATAGGCTTGTTGTCAAGAACAGATAAAAAAGGGTATCCCCAACCACAGACATAAATTGCTGCATTTCAAGTTTATACACCGGGTCTACATAACCCCACAACGGACCAAATCTGACCCTACCAAACCACCCAGCTGCCCAAAGTGCTGGGTTCCGGAGGAGGACTTTGCGCACATGACAGGGACGTGTCACCTTGTAGCTACGTATTGGACAGACGTGTTTCGGACGCTTTCTGATGTGGTCTCCATGCCGCTCTCCCCCTCTCCACAACTCGCCTTGCTGGGAATAGTCAGTGATATAAAACCCTGCCACCGCAGATTTATCACCATTGTGCTGCTGCTAGGAAAAAGGGAAACTGCACTACCCTGAGGCACCAAACAACGTCCCATTAAGGAAGCATGGCTCCGAAGCATGTTGTATTGTGACATGCAGACCGAAATATATGCTACACTCCAAACCTCACAACCTAAAGACATTTGGCATACTTACGGCAGTTATTCAAAAAGAAAATGCAAATGAAAAAGTTCTGGCTGAATCGGGCAAGAACCATTTCTTTTAAGTAGGACTGGTGTAGGGGGGTCTCCATTCCTACCCAACCACTGTTTTATCAATTATACAGTCTAATCCAGTCCCCTGGGCCCACAATTCGAATTGTTTTTTATAAAAGAAAGAATGTAAGTCAGATCACTTGCAAAAAACATACCCTCAGCAATTAGGTGTATGTGTACTACAAAGAAAATGTGTATAGAGATGAGAAAGGAACTCACGTGTGACCTCCAGAGGAGCTACTGGCAGGTTCTCACCAGCTTGTCCACGTTTTTATCATCATTAATAACTTTCTCATGTTGAAAAGAAATTAGTGTCCAGTAAAAAGAGTGTAGAGAGGTGTAAGTGGTGATAAGTATATCACTGAAAAAAGAAAAAGAAAGTAAAGACCCCGTCAAACACACAAGACAGAATGTCTCAAATAGCAGTAAAATCGAGCAAGAACTCACATATATGGTTACAACTTTTTAATCCGAAACATGAGCTTGCTCAGCATTAAAAACACAGCATGTTGTAAACCATTTCAAGGAAGGCCAACATGTTTCATTGTCCGTATGTCTTTGCGGCAAATTCGTCAGGGCTTTGAGGTCAGCAATCACCTCACAGGACATCGGACATTGAGTACCGAGTGAATGACAAACAAGCAAATAATATTGATTAAAATCACCCCCATTCGCAACTTCCTTCAAAGCAGGTCCTGTTTAGTCAAGACACAGTTTGAGACATAGCCCCAGGTCCTGTACTTAAAAGTTACTATATTTATCAAGTGGAAGCCACGGGCCCACGTACCAGCTCCCACAATGTCAAAAGGGTGTGTACCTCTTACACTTTAACCCTGCTAAAGTCTGTCAGCTCAGTGTGCAAGCCAGTTTTATGGCTGTATGTGTGCCAGTTTATGGTCTGGTGAGCCTGTTTTAACTGTATATTTCCCTAATATTGAAACAAACATTGCCTGCAGTAAGTTCAAATTCATGCAGTCTTCCATACCTTGCAAAAAACGTATACAGCGTTTCGTTGTAACTTCATAAATATCCCAATATACAAACAGGGGCCATTTTTTTGTGTGCTAATTCTCTAATGGGGGCCACTTTTATTTTGGTGCCTGGGTCTATTTCCTGTTCCCAGGACACCACATGCTCACACGCAGGAGCAATACTAAGAAAAATCTCCTGATCATGTCTGGAGCCTAAGGGTATTCTTAAGGTGAGGAATCTGCAGTTAGAAGTGTCCATCAGAAAATATAGTTCTGCATCATCAAATGAGATTTGAGAATATATGTTTTTAATTATTGTGTCAAAAAATACTTACCTATTTTTTAAGATTCATGGTCAATTCATTGTAATACTCTTCGTGTAAAATGAATCAGAAGAAAAAGTCTTTGACAATATACACACGATTAGTTCACAAGTAAAATCGTGACATATCTGTCTCTCTTGGAAATAACCCTGTATTATTAGCAACATAGAGGATTTGTTAGCTACTTGTTATTGATTGGATCTTTTACCCCTTTCGTCTAATTGGGCCCAGTCCAACACCCATTAATAAATGGATCTAAAGAAGGCAGTGAATGTATGTTAAAGCTGATAAGTGTCTTTCTTGAAGTTAATAAATAGACTGAATGATTTAGTATAACAGTATTCCAGTTTCACATTTCTCAAAAGCCTCGTCACCTTGTCTCGAATGTCCTAGTTATGGGCAAAGGCTTGAGCCATGCATGTCTGTGCATACCTAAGGGGTATTCATAGGTGTAGCTGTAGCGCCTACCAATCCATTGTTAATCTGTAAATGCTACAAAGTAGTTTCTTCTGAAACTCTTCAGCTAGCTCAGCTGGAAGATAAAATGCATATTTGTCAATGTTGTGATCATTCTATAGATTATTCTAGAATTTCACCCTTGCATACTTATCATCCTAAGAAAAGGATCTCTTGTTCTCTTTGATCTACCATCTCTTTGCTTCCTAGTCCAAGAGGGATGAAGGAGGAGAATTAGCACCTTTAAATTTGCCCAATGCTACTTTAAAAACCACTGACTGAGCTGAAAGCGTTTCCAGCACCACATCCCTTGGAGTATGATAGCTTTGAATAGGATTGTGCTCAAATAGAAATCTACAGTTTAATTATAGATTGTTCAACATCCAGAATGGTTCTAAAAGAATCTGTAGAAGTACAGAAAACAATCTTAAAGCAGCTGATTTAAAATCGGGATCAAATATAATGCCTTCAAGGCTTCGAATATCATATGAAACGGATTTGAAATATGTGGATGATCCTGCACTCCCCAGGTTGGAAAAACCCTGACTCTAAAAGATACCTTAACCGCCTGGTGGGAGGTATTCAAGTGTTTTTGAGCATTGACTGTTTTAGGGGTATGTCTGCAAGATCAAGAGAAGATTTAGAGTAAATAGATTTCAACACTGCCTATTATTTCTGTTATGCTTCACTAGAATCATCTGGAGGCAGAGTCTCCTAGTCAGCTGCAAATAGTTGTGGCTCCTACAGATTGCTGATAAAGAATTAAGGGAGCAGGTACTGTTCAAAATCCATGATGGCCATTTCTGTTTGGAGTTCAGAGAGTGTTCCGGTTTTAGGCCTGTGAAGGTGGTGCTCTGACTAGGGTTCTTACCATGTCCAGCCAGCATGGAGACTGATGGGGACGCTCTTCTTGTGTACAAGATGTTAAACCTGCCAGAATGGCCACTCTTACTGGATGACTGTGCGGCAGGTGCAGAATTTCATAGCAGTCCCAGGGAACGGGAATACTATTAAAACACTGCCAATGGTGTTGGATCAAAGGGAGCAGGGATTTTCTTTGTGAGGCGGAAGGGTGTATGTCCCCAAGGTGAGAGAGAATAGCATCAAGAATAGCAAGCAGAAGCCCGTTCATTGACTGGCAGTAAGCAGGCGGCCTCAGTAATCTGCGCTCTACTGCACGTCAGATGAATCTCTGTGAGAACTATATCAGCTTCGAGAAAATGTCTCCTAAAGAAAACACAAAAGGTGATCAGGGATAGCAAGACTTTTCTTCCCCACAGTGCTCACTTCTAGGTGACTCTAATGGAAGGGGTGAGGACTGAAAAGGTGAAAAGCAGGCATCCCTCAACTCAGGGGGAGTCACTGATTATGGTGCCTTTTGGGGATATGCAAAAGTGCCTGCAACAAATGAATGGGAAAATAACACATCTGAAGGGGAATTTCACTATTTGAAGGGCTGCACAGCTGCAAAAGAACAAAGTGGAGAACTGGAAACATCACATGAATCAAACAGAATCTGTTTCATGTACCATGGGGATGACTTTCACCAGTTCCAGGAATTTGATAAGTACATCAATGCCTCCATCTCTCAAACTAGACTCCAATATCGAAATGATGGAAAACAAAAGTAACGCGTTGTAACTTTGTACCTTGGGCCAGCTTCTTCAGGAAGGAGATTTCTTAAAACATGAGCGCATTTGCACTGCTTAAGGGAGTGATTAATGGTTTGCAGATCCCTACTAGAGCTCTGGATGGTGCTGGAAGGGGAGCAGGTATAGTGCTGCTATTGTAGAGTAAGGAGGTTTTCACACATGGTGCTGGAGCTTCCACATGGTTCCTGAGCAGACTGCACATCGAAAACATTTCCCTGAAGTGGGGTTGCAAGTGAAGTGCACCTGGATTATGATCTGAAGGATGTTTGTTATAGGTCTAATGCTATGAGTACATGATTTGAACTGTGAGGAATTGAGAGGTTGCTCCTCCTGCACATAATTTTCTTTCGTTTATCTCTCTCTTTTTTTTCACCCTCCCTTTCTCCAGGTAATGTGTACAGGCTTGAGCTCCTGCAACTATCATACTAGTTTTGGTGGAGTCATTATAATCTAAATAACAAAACAGCGTATTATACTGTTTATGTAGGCAGGCTATGTCTTGTTGTTTCACAATTTTATTATACCCTGTTTTACACACCTTATATATGAATAGAGATTGAAATCCAGCAAACGAAGATATCTACATATGTTCATAGTGTAGTTTGAACATTAAACACTACAGGTGTAGGGATTGGTCAGAAATAAAGTATGAAAGGTGCAGGTGTAGTAGGACAAAACATTTTCAGGAAAGCTAATTTCAGCTGGAGAAAATTAGAGTGATGTTTTGAATCCTTTTGGAGTTGAAAAGAATGCCTCATGATGCACAGTGAGCACTTCCAGTCACAAAGTTGTTTGAGACGCTTAATAGTGTCACTTTTATACGGATTTTATCACAACCTTTGGCAGTGGTCAGGTATAGATTCCAATAGCAGTGGAGCGGAAATGGTACTGAATTGCAATGCTCGCTCATGTCATCCCTTTCCTTTTCCTCACTCATCCCTGTGCTTTTTTGTACTGAACACAATAAGAATAACAAGTACCCTGTTGGCAGTGGCATTTAACCTCTGATGGAAGTCATCTGGTCTACTCATCTTTCTGTAGATTCAGTGTCTGTTCAGTGTTGCTCCAAGACAGGAGACTCCTCTGCAGTGTCATAAAGACATTGGATTATAAGCAAAAAGAGACAGCAAACACAGATTCAGAATTTAGTGACATGATCTATTGATGATTTTTTTCTCCAACCCTACCAGCAGTGAAGTCATTCCCAAACAGGTGAGTATGGAGTAACTGGCACTACACCCTGCATCTGGATCACATCATTTAAAACTAAAGGCTGTATTCACAAGGATATGAGGGAGCTGGACTGGCGAGCTAGGTTTGAGTTTATGAGCACTGTATTGCAGAGGACTTTATGGTTGCTTTGCTCACTATAATTAGTCAATTTAATTTTTTTCTACATTTTGAATCACAACTATAATGACTATTTAGTTGAAGTTTTTATAGGAATTGTAAGGTGCTTCATCATAAAGTGTTCATTTCTCGTAGGACTGAAAAACCAAAGGTTCCCGTTAATAAAGTTCCACCTCTTCCCCCAGATTCAAGGATTGTTGACAGCCTTCCTTAGTAGATACTGTAGTAGAATGCTCAATAAATAAATATGTATTTCTACCAAAGCCTAGACTTCTACAGCTATAACAAAATAGTATAAGTACTTAAAGGATCCTACAATTTCAGTAGTCTTCATGCGCCAGAATGGCGCATACCACACTAATAATTAGCGCTGCAACAAAACCAAATTTATGAGTCAATATTGGTCTATCTTGATGGCGTAAATATAAGTCATCATCCAGTCTGCGTTTGCTTTCACAAGTTGTTACTTTTGTTGACATTCATATACTGAGTTGAAACAATCTTGCTAAGTCTTACCAATTTAGTGACTGTTTATAAGGATTATCAAGACACGATCTCATATTTTAACATGGTTAGATATCTTAAAATGTTGAATACTATTATTCTTGCTGAAATTAGAACTTAGTGTGACTGCAGGAGGGTGGGATACACTAGTGCTCTAACTTTTTTTGCAATTGAGTTAAATACCTGTGTGCCTGCTCTCGTGAAGTAAGAATCTCATGAAGTTGTTGTACCTTCTCCTTCTGTTGACGGACAGCTACTCGGAGTAAGTCAGCTTCTCGATGAGCAGCTGTAGCTTTAAGTTCAGCCTCTTGGATTTGTTTAATCTGTAAAAATGTGAATGGGGAATGAAAACTATAGAAAACTTTGATTGAGAAGCATACTGCCTTCATTTCATTCACTAGCCCCTACAGAGCTGTAAAACCATATTTTCTTTCTTGGAATAAATACTAGTAGACTACTAAACTAAAAGTCCCTGAATATTGTAATCAACATTCCAAAGGACAGACCTATCTTAAACCCCAAACAATTTGTGAGGCATTTGGAACGACATGAGAGCTTCAGCAGAAGTTGCTGCCCGACCACCTTGCACTCGCAAACACACCTCTCAGAATTGAGGTAATAACAGACTTCAGTGAAGAAAAAGAGACATGGGAAGGTGGAGAAGGACATAAGTTTAGGAATGTCTGAATGCAGATTCACACACAAAGTCTGGATTTTCTACCATTTTTCATGCCAGAACATGTGCCTCCATTCCGTTGTGTTACCACACAGAAGGAGATTGGGGGTAGGTAGGTGGGTGGTGGGGGAAGGGGGTACCTAGGACGTAAGACTACCATTAGTGAAAACAATCTGGCTCTTGACATAGCAAACAAAACTACTGTCTTGCATGTGGTGAGTTAATAATCAAACAAATACCTCTACAGCTTGTTGACGTAGACTTTTTGTTTCCATCTTTGCTAAAGTGTCTTCTAACTTCTTTAAGGTCTTATTCTGTTCTTCTTCTTTAGCCATTACCAGTTTGAGCTCATTCTCAAGTCTCTGCGATTCAGCGTCCAAATGCTGGATAACAGCTTGCAGTTTGGTTTTATTATTTCTTTCCTTAAGAAGCAACTCCTTGAGTCTAAGAAAACAACAACAAAAAAGCAACTGTCGTTACAATCATAAGCAGACATCTCAGGCACACAGAACTGTCCTTTAACTGCTGAGCATACACAGCCAAGAAGGCAGACTTAACAAGCAAATCCATCTAATCACTTCTGAAAGCGGCAACATAACTTTGGAGATTTCAATAAGGTTCTTAACAAAATTAGTAATGCAAAACATGGGAAAGTTAGGAGAAAACATTTTTCACATACTAAATGCAAACGTTCAGCGTTCCTGCAGACATGGTAAAATTAAAAAAAGTATTAGCAAAGAAAACAAGTTCGGCTTTAATATGATTTTGCACACAAACTGCATTTGTGCATTCCAGTGTGCTAATTTGTTTTTTTAAAACATATTTTATTGATTTTATATGGTCATCTTACAATCAAAAGAAATGCATACCACAATATCCATATCAATCAAATATGCCCCCATATTAATACCCAACTCACCCCTCAACACCCTCCCCCCCTACGTATTCGGTGGTGTGGGCACATACAAAGTCTCATATCCCACTGTATTACCAGTTGTCCAATGAGCTTGCAAGCATTGTTCCGTGTTCACCAATCACATGGTCATGCATTGCTCATTCCTCACCCTCTTCCACCTGCCAGTCCCTTAAGCCCTGAACCAAGGCCTCCCATGCCCTAGCTACCTCCAGAGCGTTATCATTACCCAAACGCGCAGCCTGCCGTACCCTCACCACACTCTCACAATTCGCCCATTTACAGAATTCCTTGCGCCAGCGCCTGCTCGAAGGCCCCTCCTGTGCCTTCCAATGCCAGGTTATTTCTCGTTCGGCCAGCAAGAGGCCCAAATCAATAAATTTGCTGGTTACTTTTGTTTTAGCCGTGTGTGGGAACCAGTGCAACAAACAAGTGGCCATATCGTACTCTAGTTGCCTATCTGTAACTGCATTCAAAAGGTCCCCTACCTCCACCCAATAACCCCCCATACGTGGACACAACCATAGCATATGTTCCAATTCAACATCCTCCTCTGGACACCTGGGACATGCCACGCCTTGGACTTGGAAGTATTTTCTGATCTTTCCCGGGGTCAAGTAGGCCCGATGTAGAATGAAAAACTGAATCTGCTGGAGTCGAGCGTTCCTGCTCCCCTTCCACGCCCCCCCTGAGAATATGTTCCCATGTGGTATCCGGGATCGGACGGCCTATACCTTCCTCCCATTTCGTTTTGAGGCCCGCCAATGGGCGTAAGCCTTCCCACAACATCCGAGATTGGAGGCATGTGACCGCTTTAACCGTCCCCGCTGCCATCACGACATATTGGCATGCCAACGTGGTCACTGGTTCCGTGCGCCCCTCTCTCCAGTGTTTCCGGATCGCGGTCGTGACCGCTGCATAGATCAGAAAGTCACCCTCCGGTATCCTATACATGTCTCGTAGTGCGGGAAAGGGAAGCAGTTCCCCATTCAAGTGCATTCCAGTGTGCTCATCCATTAGAACATTACAGTCAGCCCTACTGGCTTTCTGCAGGTCAGCTATCCTACATGTCAGCCCCTTTGCAGGGGTGCAATGTTGTCTCTGGCCCATGGGACCTAACCTCACAGCATTATAGAATGAACAGAAATTGTGAAAACCATGAGCATGCTTGTGGGGGGGGTTGCGTGGGGGGGTGAGAAGAAGAGAGAGATAGAGGTAGAGATAGAGGTAGAGAGAGAGAGAGAGAGAGAGAGATCTTAGCAGGCTAGCAAGCTTCACAAGTAGAACAAGCACAAACAGTGACTAAGGTTTGCGTTCAAACCATTCCCCGGCCTTATTATCTTCTGGTCTTCAGGCATGTGAATAGTGGAATTGGAAGCATGAAGACATAATACCACTGTTGGTGCAGTCCGTTCTACAAATTTATATTGATATACATCGCGCATCTTTGAAGGGAGTTTTCACTACCTTCATTGGAAAAACCCCATTTCAAGATGAACTCCACTTGGCCTCCCATTTGTACATAGCCCACATTGCATGCCTAAATCCATTTATGAGTGCAGCGTTCTTTGCACCTGTAAATCCCATTCAAAGAATGTGAAAATGGGCATTTCAAAGCTGGATTAACTTTGGATGTTTTTAAATGCCCCAAACAGGTATGTTTAGGAGGATAACTAAACTCCTCTTAACTTCCTTTGCACTCTGGAAATGGTAGGGGTTTTACTTCAGCCAAGAGCTAGCATGAATCTCTTTCCAGGGTAGGAAGGGATGACTCCCGTATTGGCAGGGGTGTAGGTGGAAGGGCTTTCTCCACAAACATTTTCCTATGGGAGACAAATAAAAAGATTGCCTTTAAACAAGGCATCATTTTCTTGCCAAATAAGAACTCCACACAGCCCAAACAGAAATCCGGAAAGCAATGCAACATGATCTGCCCAGAAGAATGCCTGGAAACCTGTGCCTTGCACAGCTTACAAGCCATACCTTTAACATTGGTGAATGTTAGACTGAGGTGCAGATGCCAACCCGTAATTTCATGAATTTGTGAATCAGACGTGTGGAGTGTAAATTTGCTTCTAATAAGTTTGTACTTTTTGAGTATTCACAAACAATTAACAAAACAGGCACACATATAAGGTATATGCAACCACAATCTAAGTTGGCATGACCAAAGCCACAATTTGTCAGAGCATTGAAAAGAACCGGAGGTTGGCAAAGGCAAAGCCCAAGTTTTGGAGCAGTATAAATACAGATCCTCTGAGACAGACAATACATAATTGTAACATATGGGGTTCTCACTGGACCAGCAATTGTGCACCTTTTCCTGTGTTCGCGGACTAAAGAAAAACAAAATATACAAGAGATACACAACAAAATCTGCGATTCATCAACACAAAAACAAACTAGATTGAGAATATTAAAGTACATGGAAAGCATAAAAACAATTATCTATTTTTAAACAAAATGTTGTGGTCGACAAGGAACTAGGTGCTAGCGGATCAGGTAGTAGCTGCTCTGCGAGGAACGGTTTTTTGAAGTATTTTACTCACTAGTACATAAAAAACAATTGTTGCAGAGAATATCTTCCCACTCATTATCATATGTAGCACCCAAGCAAAGTGAAGCCTGACAGATGCTGCAGACTAGAAATGCAGTGACACTGAAGTTATCTGAACAACTTATCAGGCGGATTGTGCATAGTCAGTAGTAAGGTTTTAAGCTTGAATGTTTACACTTTTCTGTATTGTTGTATGCAGGGAACTTTCTTTGGCGCATAATTTCGTCTCTTTGGCCACCAATTGGTTTAAATGAGATGAGAAAAGGGATTGCACTGAAAATCTTTATGTAAGACTGTCTTTATGAACCTTATGTTACATAGTTAACAACTGTGAATGTGTACTTCTTATTAAGACTCACTTTCCACTGAATAGGTCTTTTATGACTTGCTAATACGTTTGGAGCTGTTTGACGAATCTGCATATTTGATAGACAATTATCAAACATGTCTACGTTTTGAGATATTAAGTTACATGTAGATACGTCTTTACCCAGATTATGACCATTTGCAGTAGGTGTGAATCTTTTCAGTAAGCTTTGATAGGTTAATCATTTGCATATTCTTACCATTAATTTACAGACAATTTTTTTAAACAGACAAATCTCATTGCGCATCAGTGTGGGTCCATGGACTCTTTCAGCATGTGTGGGCCCATGCAATCTGATGAGCTGGGCTCAACAAAAGACATTCTGTTGGTGCCACCAGATGTGGGACTTGGAAACTGAATAGCGCAAAAAATAAATGTACAAAATATAGGGGATTAGAGAAGGGGGGAGTAAGAAAAAAAACATTTTATGGTTGTATTCTGTTAGAAAGGTCTGCAAATAACCTTTGCTTGTTGTACCAAAATGTTACTTTTGCAGATTAGAACTTCCAGTGAAATTAATCCGAGTGAATAGCTCTGGTTATGATAAAATACATAATAACCCATTGCAGTGCAAAACTGAGCACTATTATTCAAAAAGCATCCATACTGTACATAAATCCCTACTACATTAAGCCCATGTCAAATCTCATACTATATGGTGACTTGCAACTCACTTTTAGTTCCATGTTGCACGATCTGCAAAAAGACAAATCTCAATTTGATCATCTGTACCTCTGTTTGACACCTAACAATTTGATTATATCCATGCAACTCTTAACTCAAAACAGTCAATCACTACATTCCTCTTACAATGCAGATATCTACCACTGGCCTGCATTATAGAGTTTAAATCACATTAACTATGGGATAAGTGGTACACAGGCGTTAAGGATGCTTCTCTTGGAAGTACCATCTTGCATCCCAAAATTTTATTTATTTTGGAGTACACTAAGTAAAGCCAGAGGTGCAACTTGTAGGAATGGGCCTTATACAACCATCCATGGTACTTGACAGGCAGAGAGCCAGAGACAGAAGTAGTGCAAAACAAGCATTATTATACTCTCCGATGGGCCCAATGTCAAGCTACAAATGTTGACTAACCATGATATGTTCCTTAAGAGAATGCTCAAGTGTAGAATAGAGTAGCCCACATTTGTTAAGACCCAAGGTTAGCCTTACCTGGATAGATGACAGTCTCATTCTGAAGCCTACCTTTTCCAGTTCATTGGTCCTGCTGATCTGGAGACTCCACCACACAACCCAGTCTTCTCAGAAATCTTCTTCAACTTCATCCCTGACATCACCCTCAAACAAACCAATCCATGCATTGAGGATGATCTCAATATGTGGTTTGTCAGACTACAACTATCTCAAAGAAGATCTATCATATCTATCTTGAAACCTTCACCAATTGGTCTTTAGGCCATTTCATTCAGTTGGACACAGTCTCAATGTAATCTTCATTTTCTCAGGATTTATAACAGGAAAACAACTGCCCGAAATATCCACTATGGTGGATAAGCTTCCACCTAAGTAAATCAACTGCTGCAATACTAAGAATATTATCATAATTAATTAAACAGTAACAACATTACATGTAATTAAGGGATCAGATTTGTGTACGAATAGTGTAAATTATCAGTTTGCATAATCTACAATAAATCAATAACATTTACAGTCAGGTTTAGAATTGGATTTACAGTTACTTAATTGGCTGGAGTTCACACCACATACTGAAGACTAATTAGCTACTCTAGAGTACTATATTTTGACTGTGACTACTAGTCATTAAAACTACTAAGGATTAACAAAACTGATCATGGGTACCACTTCAAGTTTGTGAACCTATGAAAACACTAAGGCTGGGAAAATGTAGTTACAGGCAAATGAAATTCTCTCTGCTCATCTGTCTTGATTTATGAGTTGAGGGAGTCTGAGGCACATGTGTGGAATTTCACAATTTTACATCTTTCCACCATTCATCAAATGTGTTCAGCGGTAGTGCAACAAGCACAGACTGCTCAGGGTTCTGAATTGTAGGGGGGGCATAATTCAGCCTCAGCTGAGGACAGCTGTCTCTAAAAATATGGAAAACAAAGTTTGAAGAACCAGCGCTCTCTTACCTGTCGGTGGTATACACAGCCATGCTATTGATATCCTTTTCTTCCTTAGTCTGGCTCTGCAGCTGTTTAATGTGGTCTGTTAACTTTGTTACAATCTGTTCAGCTTTCCATCTTTTTTCTCGCTCTTGGTCCAATTCTTGAACTAGTGCCTAGATAAAATGATTTTATGATTTGATTTTTTTTTTTTTTTAAAAGAACTACATTACATGAGGGGTTTTACAAACTGTAAAAATAAATGATCAAAGAACTGTAAACATTGGAAACATACAAGTACGTATTCACTGAACAAAACCAAAGGTTAAAGTGAGGTTATAGTTCGGTGTGATAAAAGGATTTTTTATTTTGTAACCACAGAAATTCATTGAAAAAAACAAAGGCTAAAGTAATGTTATAATTAGGTAAATTTCTCAGTGAAAACTTAAATTTTTTTTAACTAGAAAAAACAAACCACAAATTTACGTTATAGGTGGCAGCGCTAACTGTACACCATACACCGTTTATGATCTCGCATGACATCACTTATGAAATGCTCTATGACATAATTTGACATCACTGATGACATCTCAAATGACACCACTGATGACATCGCCGATGACCTCATCCAATCTTCGCTTTTCCACATATTGGTCTATAAATTAATATGGTATTAGAGGACTGACAGCAAGTACAAACTAACTCAGGAGAATATCAGCCATCATTACTACCATCACATATACAACTCCCTTCGCTGCAGAAAGCACACGTGTGCAAAGTTGACCTATACCATACACTTCACAGCTAGCACAGTTCAGATTAACAAACAACCACATACATCTGGGTAGCCCTGATTTGAGTATGGTGTTGAATCTGTGTACAACTGTTCAGAGAAAGCCAAAAGAGCGAATGCCGATTCCAAAACAAATGCACTAGGACGGACAGCTTTTATCTGTATCAAACAGCTCACACACATCAAATCAACACAAAGAAATGAATTTAAAATCGGTAGAGAATGGAGTACTGTAAACAGTTTTTACTCTATGGAGAGAGATCATTCTTGGCAAAGTATTTGCAAACAAGGATACACTCATGAGAAATACACCACAAGTATTCAAAAGAATCTACTAAGAACAGTATACATAATATGCAACAGTTGTCAAAAAAGATACTATTTGCTAAAAGTAGCCAAGATCTAAAGGTGCTAAATATCATACTACCTGCACCCTTCATACTGTGGAGAAAACGAATAGTTTCTTACCTGTCGGTGTAGTTTTGCAGCTTGATGATCTTTCTGGATTCACTATGATGTGCATTATTCCGCGGTCTTGTGGTTGGGTCCGGATTCGTAGTCTTCTTTTTTTTCGTAGCCCAGGTGGGTGTCGACGTCCCACCTTTGGTGTATTTCCGGTAACGTCGGCACGCTTCCCGCGGAAGCTCCCACTCCTGGGCGCCATCTTCGGATTCTTTTTTCTCGTGTTCGTTTTGTTACCGAAGTTATGGCAATGTTCAACTAAAGTCTTTTCACCGCTTTAACCTTTTAAGGCTTCTTTTCCAAGTATTGTCTTTGTTTCAACAACCTTTTCTCTCCGGCCTCATCTTTCTGGTGGAGGTGGGTGGGTTCGCTAGTGAATCCAGAAAGATCATCAAGCTGCAAAACGACACCGACAGGTAAGAAACTATTCGTTTTGCAGCGTGAATCTTTCTGGATTCACTATGCTGTGCATAGACTTTGTAGCGGTTTCTCATGTTTGTGGCGGCTGGGTGGAAGATGAGCGTTGGTTATTGAATATGTGTTGAAGCACCCTTTGTCTGACTTGTGCTTCTTTGCTCATCTGTATATCCATACAGTAGTGCTTCGTGAACGTGTGCACTGAAGCCCATGTTGCCGCCAGGCATATGTCCTGAATTGGTGTGTTAGCTAGGAAAGCTAGTGTAGCTCCTTTTTTCCTGGTAGAGTGGGCACGTGTCCCCTCTGCTAGTTCCTGCCCTGCCCGCTTGTGGCAGAACTGTATTGTTTGGGCGATCCATCGCGCAATTGTTCCTTTAGTTACTGGTTTCCCCATGCAACGGTTAGCGAAGGACACAAAGAACTGCTTTGTTTTCTTGTGTTCCTTTGTTCTCTCAATGCAGTGCATGACTGCCCTTCTGGCGTCCAGAGTGTGCAGTCCCTTTTCAGCTCTTGTTGACGGTTTTTGGAAGAAACTCGGTATCTGTATAGTCTGGTTCAAGTGGAACCTTGACACCACCTTTGGCATAAAGTGTGGGTCCGTTCTCATCACCACCCTATCGCTGTGTATCTGTATGTAGGGTTCCTGTAGCTTTAGTGCCTGCAGTTCGCTCACTCTGCGCAGTGAAGTGATTGCTACCAGGAAAGCTGTTTCATTGGTCAGCATTTCTAGGGAGGCCTTGTGAATTGGTTCAAAAGGTTCCTTCATGAGTTCCGTTAGGACTAGGTTAAGGTTCCATGCAGGTGGTGGCACCCTCTTTGGCGGTGCGATCCTCTTTGCTCCCTCCAGGAATCTCTTAACGACCTGTGATGTGAATAAACTCTTGCACGTTTCTCCTCTCGTGTAAGCGACTATCGCTGCCAAGTGAACCCTCAGTGAGGATGAGCTCAGATTTTTTTTTGGTTGAAAACTTTTTATTGATTTTATAACACAAACACAAACAACTTGCAAGGAAGAAGAAAAAGAGACATCAATATACACAACGTTGCATTACATGGTGGTGGAAGGACAATCCAATGAGCGTTCGTTCTATCGAGAAAGAGTTACACAGTGGGGGGGGGGCCAGAAGAAACAAATTGCAATCAGTATACAATAGTGTGTGGAGGAACCCTCGGGTTACGGGGACATAGGTGCAACATCAGGGTCAGGGAGAGGAGAGGCACATATATCACCACGATAAGTGTTCCACTGAGTCCATATCTTTCCCCATTTCCGGGGGGTACCACGAGAAATATACACAGTTTTTTCTCTGAACATGCACCAGTCCATGTTTTGTTTCCATTTCTGAAGTCTGGGCGGGCCCTGAGCGCCCCACAATTGCGCAATGTCTCTTTTGGCAATCATGTTGCCCAAGGTCACCCACCGAAGCTGCGACACGGAGTAATCATTCGGTTCCCATACGTTCAGCAGGCATCTCCTAGCTTCCGGCATCGATCGCACCCCGGTAACCTCACTCATCACCTCGTGCACACGGGTCCAGAATCGCACTATCTCAGGGCACTCCCAGATGATATGTAAAAAGGTGCCCAGGAGACCACAGCCACGCCGACACAAACCATCCACAGAGAAGCCCATATGCACCAAACGGGGACCAGTGACATACACTCTATGTAGGATTTTAAGTTGCACAAATCTAAGGCGCGCCTGGATGGCCACCTCTTTAGGGGAGGAGATCGCCGCCTGCCAGTCCTCATCGTCCAGCTCCAGCCCATCACCAGTCCAGACCTCTCTGAGTCGAGACAGGAGGTCAGACCTGGAGTTGATTAACTTTTTATAAATAAGCGAAATCGTACTATCAGGAACATGTCCGTCCAGTACCCTGTCCTCAAGCGGGGACGACTCCGGAATCTCCACACCCGAAGGAAAGACCGAGAGCACCGCGTGGCGGATCTGTGCATAGCGAAAGAATTCGCGATCGCTCAACGCGTACTCGGTTTTCAATTCCTCAAACGTCTTCATTCTCCCCTTAGTCCAAACATCATCAATCCTGCTGATACCAATCAAGTCCCACCTATCAAACCCCCGGGACTGCCAAAGTGAGCCAAGTCTATCAGAGGCGTACAGGCGGGTGGCACGAGTCAATTTATCAGTCCACCCAAGCGCCATGGAAGCATGTCGCCATACCTGGACGGCCGTCCTAGTGGGGCCCGTCACGTTGCGAGGGGTGAGTTTCGAGTAGAGGGCTCTATTGTAGTCGCCCCCCGGTAACAACCATTTGTCCATCGCGAAGGCCGGATTCGGCAAAGGGCCATACATGCAATGATTTATTGCCCCCAGTTGAGACGCCCAATAATAGCGACGAATATCAGGCAAAGCAATTCCACCGTCGTACCACGGGAGCGACAATTTAGCAATGGCAATCCGGGGCCTACCCCCCCACACCAGTCGTCTCTGTAAACTCTCGACCTCACGGAAATATGTAGCCGGGACAACGTCAAGCGTGTTTTGCAATGCGTAGAGGAATCGGGGCAGTAACATCATCTTAAACAATGCCGCTCTACCCAGGGGAGAGAGAGGAAGTTTCCCCCAGGCGACCACATCCGCCCGAAGGCGCTGAAGAGGGGGCAGTAAATTACGGTCGAACCGCAGTGCAGGGCTCAGCGAGATAAAAATGCCCAGATATTTAAATCCATCTTCCACAATCGCGATAGGACAGCCGCTTGGCAGAAGGGGGGCGGTACCCGACAGGACGTATACACAGGACTTCGACCAGTTGATGACAAGACCTGAGTTTTTGCGGAAGGACGTCAAGACATCAAACAGCACAATGAGGGATTTACGGGGTGATGTAAGATAAAGCAGAATATCATCAGCGTAGAGAGATACACGGTCCTCAAACTCCGAATTCCATCTAATGCCCTTCAGGGACGGTTCCCACCGCAACCAGGCCGCCAGCGGTTCCAAGGCAAGAGCAAACAACAAGGGGGACAGGGGACAGCCCTGTCGCGTCCCTCTGCTCAATGCAAAGGGCGCAGAGACCCGACCATTGACCACCACCTGGGCCATGGGACCGGCGTAGAGCAATTTGACCCATCGAACGAAGTCCGAACCGAAACCAAACTTAGCAAGAACCGCCCACAGATACGGCCATTCTATTGTATCAAACGCCATCGTAGCGTCCAAGGACGCCAAGATGGCGGGCTCACGCAGCGTCTCAGCCCGTGCCAGAACTCCATGCAACCTTCGGAGGTTAAGCGCCGTGTTACGATGCGGTATAAAGCCGGATTGATCAGGGTGAACCAGGTCCCCAATAACGGATGCCAAACGTGTCGCCAGCAGCTTGGCCAAGATTTTAGGTTCCGCATTAATCAACGAAATGGGTCGAAAAGAGGCGCAGCGATCCCGAGGTTTACCATCCTTGTGGATGACAACAATAGTGGCCAGTCTCTGGTCTGGCGGGAGAAACCCCACCTCCAAAGACTCAAGAAACATAGAGCGCAAATGAGGAGCTAGCGAATCCGGGCGCAATTTATATAGCTCAATGGGGAGCCCATTAGGGCCCGAGGCCTTGCCGGATCGGACCGAACGGACAGCAGCGGCAATCTCGTCCACAGTAGGCGGAGCATCCAGAGCATCCCTATCAATATCAGACAATCGGGGAAGTGCAATATCACGCAATAACAGGTGGGAGTCCTGCTCCGATCGATCAGACACCTGGGAGTACACCTCGCGGAAATAATCGGCAAAACATGCGACAATATCAACAGGGTCCGTACAACACTCTCCATTCTCCGCAACAATCACAGGGACGACACGACTCGCATCTCCCTCTTATCCAACCAAGCAAGCAGTTTCCCAGCCTTATCACCCACATCATACAGGCGTCCCTGCTGTTCCCGCCCCATTTCCTTAGCAGCTTCAGTGACCAGAGCTCTGTATTCATGTTGTTTCAACTCCAGTAGATGTAGCCCCTCAGCGGTAACCCCAGATTCCAAGCCCTCCTCCAGGGCCGTGACCTCCCCCTCAAGTCGAACCGTCTCAGCACGGTTGACCAACTTCACGCTACCGATCAATGAGAGGGCCTGGCCACGAATGACAAGTCTTGTAAGCTTCCCAAAGTACACCAGGGGAGGAAACAGAGCCCACATTTTCCTCAAAATAACAATCGTGTGCTTTAACCAGCTCATCCCTGACCCTGGGGTCCTTCAAATACCAGGGGTTGATCGGGGCCACTCGGCCCGCCGAACCCTGCCGTGCATCAACCACCAGCCAAAGCGGAGAATGGTCCGAGATACCCCGTGCCAGATGTTTAACTTCCCATATGAGGGATGCATGGGCCGAGGGCAGTAAAACGTAATCTAGCCTCGAGAGACTACCATGAGCACCAGAATGATAGGTATATTGCAACTGTCCCGGGTGAAGCAACCGCCAGCAATCAGTGAGCCCCAACGTCTCCAGGAAGTCGCTCAACCAAGTCTGGGCCCTCGGCAGTTCCCTGGGAGGGTGACGATCAAGCATTCCCGAGACCACCGCATTAAAGTCACCCCCAACCAAAAGCAAACCCTCGGGGAGGCCCAGGATAAGTCCACTCAGATCAGCAAAGGTGGTGGCCTGGGGGCCCGGGGGCACGTAGACAGAAATCAGAATAAGAACCTTCCCCTCCCAGCGCCCCACAATGGCGGCATATCGTCCCCTATCATCCAATATGACATCATCAATGGCCAAGGGGAGGGAGGCCCGAACCAGAATGCCCGCCCCCCTAGAGCCCGAAGTGAAACCAGAGTGCGCCACAAGGCGATAACCACGCCTATTCAAAGCGTAGCACTTGTTGCCGAGCAAATGAGTCTCCTGCAGTAAGACAACATCTGGAGTCAAACGTTTCAGCAATTGTAACAACACCCTCCTCTTAATCCCATCCCCCAACCCGTTCACGTTCCAACACAATAACCGAAGTCCCCTACCCCCCATCCCCGTGCCCAGCCCCTCCCCAGCCCCACACCCAGAGCAACTGCAAAAAACAGGAGAGCGCCTTTCCTTCGCCTTGCAAGTAACATGAAAATTCAAACAAACAACCCAGCCCCCCCAACAATGTCAAAACAACTATACCCCCCACCCCGCACCCCTGCTGAAGACCAAAGAGCCCCATAAACTCGCAGTGTGCCTGTCGCCCAACCACCCAACTAATCTACGAAAAGAAAACCCAGGAGGAGAAAGGACCCGTCCACCCCCCACCTACCCCCAAAAAAGAGACTATTACTTGCAAACATTAAGAACACAGCATAGCGCAGTTCAAAGCCAACGGGAAGGGTACGGGGTCAAAGTCAACAGTTACTCTTGCTCCGTCGGGCCACCTTCCGCCCGATCCGACTTGCCAGAGTCCTCAAAGGGTTCATGATCCATAGGCAGCGTGTCAAGCCAGTCACTCACAACCCCAGGATGGTCGAAGAAAAAAGTACGATCCTTATGTACCACCCGCAGACGGGCCGGAAAGAGCATGGCATACTTCATTGACCTTTCCCGGAGTCTCTTCTTGACCCCCTGAAACCCCAGCCTCTGTTTCTGGACCTGTTGTGTAAAGTCCGGATAGAAGCTGACAGTAGAGTTCTCAAAGGCAATGGGACCTGACTGCCGCGAAGCCTGCAGGATAGCGTCTCTGTCCCGGAAATGAAAAATCCTCGCAATGATAGGTCGAGGGTTAGCACCCGATTTAGGTGTGCCGCCGGGGATCCTATGCGCACGTTCGACAGCGAAAAACTTGCTGAGACCCTTGGGCGCCAGGTGGTTCAGCACCAGGTCTTCCACCAATAGGTCCGTCGAGGCAGCAGTCGATGATTCCGGGACCCCAATCAGGCGGATGTTATTGCGCCTGGCACGGCTTTCATAGTCCTCTGGGCGCCCAGAGTAATAATCATTGGCTTTCCTCAGATTCCCGACTTCAGCCTGCAAATCAGAGACGTCAGTGACCAGGCTAGAGGCCATAAGGTCCAAGGATTTGACCTTTTCGTTTGTCTTCGCCAAGTCCGCCCTGATCAGATTGACGTCAATCGCCACCGTATCCAGTTTGAGGGTCAAGGCCTCATATTGTTGCCCCAATGAGGCCTTCATACCAGTGATGGCGCCCATGAGATCTCGCAGCGAGGGCTCGTCCTCAATCGATGAGTCCTCCGGCATTGTCGTCGAGGTTTTAGCTGCTGCTCCCGGCGATCCCTTAGCTTGGGTGTACCGGTCCATAATGTTCGTTTGCAGAGCACTCCCTCGAACGCCTGGTTTAGGCCCGCGCTTCTCACCCTCAGGCTTGGTGGCCATCTTGGATCCTGGACCCGCACGGGTCGCCCGTTGACGGGTAAAAATGGTGACTGCGGTGGCAAATGTAGGACCAAAAGGGCGAAGGTGGTGCCAGTCTCAGATCTGGAAACCGCTACAGATCGGCAGTAGGAACGGAGAGACCAAGGGTGCAGGAGTGTCCGGCCGCCCACGGAGCCGACAAAGTCAGGTTAAGCTCCGGACAGAAATCGAAACCGAAAGCAATCGCCAGCCCACGCAAGTCTGGCAGTCCGTTGTTGTTCACTTACTGAACGGCAAGCGAGACAAGATAGCGCGGGGCGTCGCCATGGAGCAGGCCTGAAAACTGCGACAGTCTGTAGCTCTGGACCCCGAAGTCCAAAAAAGTTCGTTGAAACAAATAAATGAGCAGTAGAACTGTGCCAATAAACACCCGTCGTCTGAACCAGGATAAAGGACAGGATAGTCGATGGAGGTGGCGAGGGTCCGGGAGCCCTGTGCTCACGCGACCATCTTGGGTGCGCGCGAAGCTCCTCCTCTGAGCTCAGATTTTTGTTGAGCAGGTGCGTGAGGTACTTTAGCACTGTCGAGTCCTTTTTCATCTTATTGTGTAGTTTTTCCCTTCTGCACCACAGTGTAAATCTCTTCCATTTCGCTACGTAGCACTTCCGTGTGCTGGGTCTTCGTGCCTCCCGAAGTACCCTTAGGGTGCTTTCTGGCAGTTTCCAATGCGCAAAATCTATGTCCTCAGGAGCCACGCTACGAGGCTCAGGCTCTCTGGCTCCGGGTGCAGCACTTCTCCGTTTTGCATGGAGAGTATGTCTTTTCTTCTCCCGAATCTGTGGGGTGCACTCTGTGTCATCTCCATGATCTGCGAGTACCATGTCTGCCTGGCCCACTGCGGTGCGACCAGTATCAGGGTCATGTTGCTCGCTCTGCACTTGCTGAGTACCTTGTGCATCAGCGGTATCGGGGGAAAAGCGTAAGCAAATGTCCTGGACCAGTCTATCCATAGGGCATTCCCCAGGGAGCCCTCCCCGGGCTGCCTGGATGCAAAGTTTTGGCATTTTGCATTCTGGCGTGTTGCAAATAGGTCTACCGACGGTGTCCCCCACCTGTCGAAAAGCCTTCTCGTCTCTTGTGCATTGAGTTCCCACTCGTGGGATGCCGATGTCTGTCTGCTGAGCCAGTCTGCTTCTACATTGTCCTTTCCTGGTAGATGTATGGCTAGCAGGTCTATCTTGAGTGGGATGGCCCATCTCCAAATCTCCTACGCTAGTTTAGAAAGCGGGGCTGATTGTGTCCCCCCCTGCTTGTTGATGTAAAACATCACTGTTGTGTTGTCTGTCAGGATCAACAGTCTCTGGTTGTACAGTTTTGTTTGGAAGGCCTTTATGGCTAGGAAACCTGTCTTCAACTCTAGGTAATTGATGTGTCTGACCGCATCTGCTGGTGTCCACAGGCCTCTTACTTTGAGTTCCTCCATGTGGGCGCCCCATCCCTTCTGGGACACGTCTGTGGTAATGGTCACTGTTGGCGTTGGTGGCATCAGAGGCTTCCCTCTTGTTATGTTCCCCATGTTCCACCATGCCATCTTTTTCTGCACTGCGTGCGTTACAACCACTAGATCCTCCCAACGACCTGTAGCTTGTGACCATTGCTCCTGTAGCCATTTCTGTAAAGGTCTCATGTGGAGCCGTACGTTTGGCATTAGGTGATGCCATCATGCCCATGATTTTGCTCACTGTCCGAGCTTGCCCCTTCTGGTAGAGCTGCATCTCCCCCTCATGAGCGCTATTGTTCTCTTCTCGCTGGGGAACACCTTGCTCTGTAAGGTGTCGATCTGTGCTCCCAGGAAGATTTTTATTTGTTCTGGTTCCAAGGAGGATTTTCCCCAGTGGATGGAGAATCCTAGGTTCATCAGTGTGCTGGTCACTCTCTGTGCGTGCTGCTTGCACGTTTTGTATGAGCATGCTTTGATCAGCCAGTCATCCAGGTAAGGGTACACGTGTATCCCTTCCCTTCGTAGGTGTGCTGCGACTGTTGCGAGGCACTTTGTGAAAACCCTTGGTGCAGATTTGAGTCCGAACTCGAGGGTTGTGAACTGGTAGTGGTCTTCTCCGATGATGAATCTGAGGAGGTGCTTGTGGCCCCTGTTCATTGGGATGTGCAGGTAGGCATCTTTTAGGTCTATGGTGACCATGAAGTTCCCGCCTTGCAATTGAGGAAGTACCTCTTGTAGGGAGGTCATCTTTAACTTTTGCGTTCTTACGAACTTGTTTAAGAATCTTAGGTCCAGGATGGGTCTCATAGTTTCATCCACCTTTGGTACCAGGAAGTATGTGGAGTATACGCCCTTGTTCCTTTCCCTGTAAGGTACTGGTTCTATGGCTTGTTTTTGCAGGAGTTCCTTTGCTTCCTCCCGAAGGAGCTCTAGGTCTTTCCTTGCTAGTGGCCTTCTTTTTGGTTTTCTGTCCATTGGCTTTCCTTCCAACTCTATGCAGTACCCGTACTGTATGATGTTGAGTACCCATTTGTCTGATGTTATACTCTTCCACTCCCTGAAGAAGTGTTTCAGTCTTCCTCCCACTGGTCTTACATGTACGGAGGTGTTTAATTTGCGTAACTCCTGTCCGATGTGTTTGTGCTCCACCCTTGGAGTTTTTGCTCGGGTGGGCACATGGAGTTTTATTGAGTTACTTAGAGGCGGGTTGCTGTCCCCCTCTCTTATTCTGTCTACGTCCATTCCCTCTCCCGCGAAAGGACTGGCCTCTTGGTTGGTACTGCCAGAACTGTTTTTGCTGCCCCTGCTGTGTCTGGGTGTCTGCTTGGTGGGCTTGTTGGAACGCCTGGTGTGATGTTCCTGGCTGGTTTGCTCCCCTCCCGTTAGGTCTTCGTGACGGGGTGCCCCTTTTAGTACCTCTGAACTGCAATGCCCCCATGGATCTTGCAGTCTCGTTATCCTTCTTCAGTTGGCTGAGTTTCTCGTCAACTGGGGCCCCGAACAACGTTTCTCCGTTGAACGGTGTGTTGAGGATGCTGTGCTGCACTTCTGGATTGAAGCCCGAAATTCTGAGCCAGGCTTGTCTTCTTTCTGTGATGCCCATCATCATGAGCCTGCTGGAGGTGTCTGCTCCGTCCAGGGTAGTCTTGAGGCAAGAATTGGCTACATTCTTCCCCTCTTCGACAAGGTTTTCATCTCTTTGCTTGAATTCCTGTGGCATGTTCTTTATTAACTGGCCCAGCTGTTCCATTGGAATTCGCCATGCGCCAGTGCATTGCGGCATTCCGTGCAATTCTTCTCCCCACCAGGTCCATCCTCTTGCTTTCTTTGCCTGGAGGTGGCCCAGAAGTACTAGGCACATTAGCCCTCTTTCTTGCCGTGGCTGCGATGATGGAGTCTGCTGAGACCGATCCCTGAATGTAGGGTGGGTCCTTGGAGGAATGTTTATACTTTTTCTCCGTCCTGGGAGTGACGGCTTTGCATGTAGCTGGTTCTTTGAAAGCCTCTTTTCCCTGTGCCATGACACTGTCGAGCATGGGCAGGAATTGGCTCCTTGTTTGTGTAGGGAGCAGTGTCTCGAGAAGGAAGTCTGCTTTCTGCTTCTCTTCGTCGAGTTTTACTTTGAAAACTGCAGCTGCATTCCTGATGACTGTGTTGTAGACTCCGATGTCATCCGGCGAAGAGGGCCTCGAGGGATACGTGTCGACGGCTTCCTCTGGGCTCTCGTTGTCAATGTCCTGCCAATCTATTTCCCGAGTCTCCGAGGATGCAGACCCAAGGAGTGTCCTGCGGTCCTTTTCTTCATCCTCTTAGTAGGAGGCCTCCTCCTCTTCTTGGTCGTCGAAGGTCTCGACGCCCACCGACTGTCCTTCGACGTCGTAGTCCTCCTCTTCCGTTTCCTCGACCACCTGTAGCCTAGGTTTCGTCAGGATTGTGTATTCCTTCATCCTGGCGTCGAAATCTTTTTTCCGCTGCAGGATGTTTTACATTTCGGCCTCGAGCCGTCTTTTCTTTTTCTCCATTTCGGCCGCGTGGTCTGCATCGAATGGATCGGCCGCTCTTTTCGGCGCCGAGCTGACGTTCGTCGTCGAAGGTTTCGGTGCCGAGCTGGCTCTCGGGTCCTTCGTTGGCGCTGACGCGCCCTTCGGGTCCTTTTCCCTCGGCGTTGAACGCTCCTTTTCGGGGGCGATTTTTGACGTCTTCTGCTGTTCTCCAGCTCTCGGCGCCTGGGAGTCCTTCTCAGAGGATCCGCTGTGCCTTGGTGTAGCCGCGGACGCCATAGTTTTCGGCGTCTGCGCTTTCGAGGTTTTGCCCTCAATTTTTCAAGACTCGGGGGTCTCTCGGTGCCTATGGGGCCGTAGAGTCTCCTACCTTCTTTGGAGTCTTCGTAATATCGGTCTCTACGACCGTGTAGCCGTCGCGTTCTGTGGCGGCGTTGTCCTACTCGTCTGATGATAGCCCCAGGTCTCGAAGGGACTGTGGCTGTCCCTTGCCCTGCATGGTGGCGTTGGCTATCCTCTGTCTCTCGCTCACTCGAAGAGTCTTCGGCGTGAAGGCGGAGAAGGCGTTGCAGTCCTCGCTCTCGTGGTCGACCGGTAGGCAAAGGTTGCAGACCGGGTGCTGGTCCTTCTACGCGTACTTGTGGTGGCAGTTACGGCAGAATTTGAAAGGAGTGTTGTCCATCTCATGCGTTCAGGGGTCCCCCTGAGCTTGCATTCTCCGATGGACGTCGAAGTTCTTGAGGTTCTTCTTCTCCTTTGTCGTCCTCTTCGATGATGTAGTCTCCTGTAGTCTTCTCAATCTCTTTTCTTGCAAAAGGTGCGTATTTTTCTTCTTCTTTCTCCAAAAATGTCTGGAGCCCTTTCGGGAATGATCCAGACCCAACCGCGGAAAAAAGAATCTGAAGATGACGCCCTGGAGTGGGAGCTTCCGCGGGAAGCGTGCTGACGTCACCGGAAATACACCAAAGGTGGGGCGTCGACTCCCACCTGGGCTACGAAAAAAAAAAAAAAAAAGAAAGAAAAGAAAAGACTACGAATCCGGACCCAACCACAAGACCGCGGAATAATGCACAGCATAGTGAATCCAGAAAGATTCACGCTGCAAAACTTTACAGATAGCCCATCTTCTGAAACAAAACAAGCAAACTTACATAGGTGAGCACCTGGTGCACGGACTCACTTCTATGTTAAGTATAAATTATCAGGCTAACACGATTCTCTCTAATAACTCAAGGCTGCTTAAAAAAGTTAGCATCTACTATGTAGAATCTTTCTCCTTTTGGAAACTTTTTCTGCTGAACCAAAGAGTTGTGGGGATCACAGCTATGGTGCATTAGGAGGACGTGTTTTGTAAACCCTCACCCTTTATCTGTACCCAGGCTAAAAAATATTAGGTACAAATGTATTATGGTAGTTACTTGCCACTATGTAAACTGTTAAACTAGCACAATCATTGGATACAATCAGTGATGTCATTTGAGATGTCATCAGTGATGTGATAAATGAGGTCATAGAACATGTATGATGCCATGTGAAGTCATAAGCAGTGCATGACGAGGCGCAAGTTATAGTTAGGGCTGCTAACTACATTTGGTGAATTTCTGTTCCTTTTTTTTTTTTTAGTTCAAACGTTAATGTTATCACTGAGAATTACACCTAAATATATGTCAGGAACGTTGTAGCCAGGTTCATAGTAAAAGGTTGCAAAGCTGAACAGCAGGTCAGGTTGATAAAAGCACCGACATATCCACATTGGAAGCGATCACCTCTATCCACCAAACTTGCCTTAAAACATTTCCTGAACTCACTCAATGTTCCT
Source organism: Lissotriton helveticus (assembly GCF_964261635.1). Taxonomy (NCBI): domain Eukaryota; kingdom Metazoa; phylum Chordata; class Amphibia; order Caudata; family Salamandridae; genus Lissotriton; species Lissotriton helveticus. Next base: position 496,437,634 of record NC_136063.1, read on the forward strand.
CCACTTCCCAGTTCACGAAGCAATGAATGCATGATAAAGAATCCCGGTGAGCAGTCTAGTTATTATGCTTGCTCGGGTCGGCAGCTCTTAACGTGCATGTTCAAGAAGAACGTTGCACTTTACCTGAATCCTGTGAGGCGCCGGTAGTGTCTTCTTCCAGCGCATCGTTTCAGAAGAGAAATTCTTCCAAAATAGTTTCGGAGCATTTTCTCTGCCTGGCGGTTGAGTAGAGCGTTCATGTCTCTTGTATTTATGAAGAAAGAGGTTTTGGGGTCTCGAACACCGAGTAGTGTCACAACGCTTGTGTAAAGTATTCAACAGCGTATCAAGAGTCAATTCATTTTTATAAAACAAGCGTTTCCTTGCTGACGTACCATCATTAAGAAATTCAGGGAGTGGCTCATCTCTGCACAATCTGAAGCCAGCGTCACTACCCAATATGGAAAACTGATTTCATCCTGTCTTGGGTAAGAACATTTCCTCTGGTCTAACTACGAACAATTCAGTTCTCCGTTTGTTTGCTGGAGCTTATTTAGAGCAATTCTTTTGAAAACTGGACCAGAAAAGTGAGCAGCTCTTTCTTATGTAAATAGTTAAAAACACACACACAGGACTCCTCAGGGCCTCAAAAGGTTCGGGGTGGGGCCCCCCTCCCCTATCTAAACACTGCTTCTAAATGTGGCCATGCCTTCATTTTCTTTTATCCTGCGAAAGTCTTGTGGGTTCGCAGCATTTTTGGACATTTATTTTTCTTCTTTGGCCCCAGGGAGGGTCCCTTTGCGTCCTTCCTCATGGGGCATATTGTGTCAGGCCATCCCTGCCCTGTTTCCATTTAGCATTTTTACATTTTTTAAACATACGGACAGGGGAATAATGTTGATGTCAGCAAATCAGAGAGCTCGCGAGAGTCCAGCTCCTGTGGAAGCGAACGGCCCAACGGAAATAAAGCTTCCTGGGCCAATCAGAATTCTTAATTTTTAAAAACTGTCACACTAGGGAGGGGCGTGGCCAAGATGGCGGGCTGACCGGTCGCTCCTTCCGTGAGCTCCTGAGTCCCCGGAGCCCTTGATCCATCCTGCGCTGCTGATCTCCCCCAGATCTAGCGGAGAGGGGAGCAGAAGCGGCCGGGAGCCAGGTGTGAGCGGTTGGGGAGCACCCGGAGGCACAGACGCGGAGATCGACGCCGCGCAGAGCGGGCCCCTGAGGCGGGCGGACATCGCGGCCTGAACGAGGCCGGGCGAAGGGAGAGCGGCTGACCCGCGGCACCCCGGTGAGGTGGAGCGTTCCCGGGCCTGCTGACCAGCGGAGGCGCGGTCGAGCCCACCCCCGGCGGCGCCGGTGCTCCCTGGCGTGAAGAGCCGGCGGCCTTGGCCCTTGGCGGTGCGGCGCCATCCGCCCCTGGTGGTGAGAGGAGTCGGGGAGGAGCGCTGCGCGGACCCGGGGATTTGCGGAGCCTGGAGGCCTAGCGGGCCGGAGACGCAGGTGGACTTCCTTTGCGGGCCCCGGCTCTGGAGCGGCCCGGCGTGGACCCCGGTGGGACGCCTATGCCTGCCTGTGACCGGTGAGACTGATCTGGTGGCTGCATTGAGGGGCACACACGCGGGGCTCGGGCGGAGGGCGCCAACGAACTTCGGTGACCCTGCCCACCGCCGGGCCTGTGCCCCTCGGGCTTGTACTGCCGACCCTCGTCCCCCAGTGGGCTTGCTGGGCCCGCGTGCTGCGCCTGGGGCCCTGCAGGAGTTTGATTGGCCGGAGGGTGCTGGACGGAGTGTGGCTTGCCCGGCGCAGGGTCTCATAGGGCGGCGGTGCCTACCTGGAAGGCTGCGGTGGAGCAGCGACACGGCCGGGAGCCTGACGACAGGGTGGTGACCCGCTCCTGGGAAGCAGGGACGCACTAAGAGAGTGTTGCAGTGGAGTGCTGGTCGTGCTCATCTCTCATCCAGACTGTCGGGGAGCTTTGGGGCGCTGCCTAGGAGCCCCGGATCTGCACTGGACCGACTTGCTGCGGGAGCCCACGTGGTTCGCGGGCCCTCTCCCTGCGACGCACCGCCGCCTCTGCGATGTCAGGTAACAGGGGAGGCAAGAAAGGTGAGCGTACCTTACCCGAGATGTTGGGCAGGGGAGCCCCGAGACAGGACAGATCCCAGCCGACGCCGAGCCCCTCGTCCGGATCTCGTGGGGCAGAGGGGGGTGAGCCCCCGGTCACCAGGTCTTTTCTGGAGTCGCTGTTTAGCACACTCAGGGAGGATTTTCAAACCCTGAAGCAGGAGGTGGCGGGCGAGGTCCGAGAAGTGAGGAGGGAAGTTGATTCGCTTGGTGAGCGGGTCGCCACCATGGAGGACGCTAATCAATCTAGGGACGAGGAGATCACGAACCTACAACAGGAAGTGCTGCGGCTTCGGGACCAGCAGATCGACCTCCAGGCCCACGCCGAGGACCTTGAGAATCGGCCAAGGCGCAACAACATCAGGGTCAGGGGCGTTCCGTCCAAAGAGGAGGGGGAGGACGTCACAGCCTACCTACGAGACCTGTTCCGGGATGTCCTGGGCGAAGCGGCTGACTTTCCGGTGAGGATTGACAGGGCGCATAGAGTGGGCCTCCCGCGTAGGGCCTCGGCACCACCCCCAGATATATTGGCCTTTCTCCCGGATTTCCCTCTGAAGGAGCGTATCCTCCGCGAGGCCCGTCAGAAACAACCGTTGAGCTTCAGGGGTCACCAGATTGCGTTGTTTCATGATCTGTCCACGATTACGTTGCAGAAACGCAAATCCTTCAAAATTGCCACGGACTTTCTACGAGAGCATGACACGCAATACTCCTGGGGCCACCCCTTCAGGCTTATTTTCCGCTGGAACGGGACACTGCACCAACTGAGATCCCTTCAGGACACGTGTGGGGTGCTAGGAATCACCGCTACTGAGGAAGATGTCCCGACGCCACGCCGCCGCAATTCTAGAGGGGGCTGGCAGACAGTCCGACGGCGCCGGACCACGCCTCAGCCTTCTCGACCGGACTCTCCTACGGTCAGAGCGGAAATGGACAGCGCCATTCGGGAGGTATCCGGCTCCACGTCGTCCAATGACGTGGCCTTGACGGCTTGAGCATCGTCTTGGGGGAGATCATCTTGGCTTTACTGGCACTGCAGGTTTGAGGGTTCCGGGGGGGGTGGGGGGCTCTGGGGGGGCATGGATGGTGGCTGGACGTCCACTCGGACACTTTACCACAGACTTGCCCGTTAGGGGCTGGACTGGGACAATGGGGTTTTTCAAACCATTAAGGTTGATGTTGGGGAGAGTAGGGAGGGTTCTGTGTGAGGGGGTGGAAGAGAGATGGAGAGATGGGGAGTTGGGGAGTTTGAGGGTTGTTTGGGGTGTTGGGGGGGGGAGGGTTCGGGATTTGGGATGTGCCTCATTTGCCTTCTGCTGTGCTTTTTGTGCCCTCATGTTGCCTTTCTTGAGTGGGGAGGTATCTGTTCGGGAGGGGATTCTGATGGTGTGCTGGGCGGGCTCTCTGGTTTCAGGGTGCTGTTGTTGCTGTGTTCTTCCTGCGCTGGGAGAGGGGGGGAGGGGTGGTGCTGGCCTTCTGTTGTGTTCGCCCTGGGCCCCTGCTACTTCAGGTTCACATGTCGCCTCCCCTTTGGTTATTTCACCGTGGCTCGCTCCTGCGCCTGCCCCGCTCCGCCTCCCCGCCTGGCGGGGTGTTTCCCGTGTCTCCGGGCCCCATTGCAGCTCTTTCTCCTTTGTTTACTCATGGCCCTGAAGATCGTTACCCTTAATGTGAAGGGTTTGAATAACCCGGTCAAGCGCAGGGCGATACTATCCCTTCTTGAGAGCACCCAGGCGGATATCTGCCTTTTACAAGAAACGCATCTCCTGGCCCGGGACTGTCCCAGGTTGCGGTCCCCGAAGTTCCCGGTTCAGCTTTTTTCCTCTGGGACTACTAAAACGGCAGGGGTTGCTATCTTGGTGTCTGGGAAGTTCAGGGGGGAGGTACTGCACAAGGTGGCGGAGCAGAAGGGGAGGCTCCTGGCATACAGATTTAGGTTAGGGGGTTTCCCTTTCACGGTGGGTTCTGTGTATAGTACTAATGATCGCCAGGACTTGTTTCTGCAGTCTGCTCTAGCCGACATTGCGACTACCCCAGATAGGCATATACTCATTGGTGGTGACCTGAATATGGTCTTCAATTCATCTTTAGACAGATCCGCGCAGCGCCATCCACAGACTGGGGAAATTTCACAGCTTAGTGCCTCACACTTAGGAGACCTTGACATGCACGATCTTTGGAGACAATTACATCCCGCCTCGAGGGCCTATTCCTATTACGCCAGGCTGGACTACCTCCTGGTGACGGGGCCGTTGGCCGCACTTGCGACGGCATCTGACATAGGGGTCCTCACGTTGTCGGACCATGCTCCGGTGTCGGGATGCTTCCAGTTGCCGCCGATATCCCCGAGACGCGGGGTCTGGCGCCTCCGAGACACTCTGTTACACCGACGGGAGGTACTGTCGCGGATCCGGGCCGCAATTGCTGGGTTCCGGGAGCACAACGAGAACGACGATACCACCCGGGCGACGCAGTGGTCAGCCCTGAAGGCGGTGCTGCGGGGAGAGTTCATTTCCATCTCCTCGGCGGAGAACAGGGATAGACAGCGGAAGAGGGACGAACTTACAGGTACGGTTCGAGAGCTAGAACAGGTACACCAAAGGACAGGGGCCCCCAGAGTCTGGAGGCGGCTCAAGGCGGCGCGGAAGCTTCTCGCCGCACTGGACATGGACAGGGCGGAATATGCGGCGCTGCGCCTGAAGCACGCATACTATACTGGCGGTGACCGTTGCGGCCGGTTGCTGGCGAATAAACTGCGGGTACGACACCAACGCCAGAAGGTCGAGGGCCTGTCCGTCCCCGGAGGCGGGTTGGTCACGGAGGACGACCAGATAGCGGAAGGCTTCCGCCGATACTATGCGGACCTCTACGCTGGCGAGCCCCCATCGGCCTCGGCAGAGGCTGATTACCTCACATCGGTCGACCTCCCGGTACTCACACCGGAACAGGCTGAGTACCTGGACCGGGATATCCGCCCGGAAGAAGTGATTGGGGCTATCTCCCGACTCAAGCATGGGAAAGCCCCAGGGCCCGACGGTTATACTCCACTCTTCTACAAAACATTCTGCCTGGAACTGGCCCCGCTGCTGACACGACTCTTTAACTCCTTCGCGGAGTCTGGGGCCATCCCCCCGGATCTACTGAGGGCGACGGTGTCGGTTATTCCCAAACCGGGAAAGCCCCGCACCGAATGTGCCTCCTATAGACCGATCTCGCTGCTCAATGTAGACCTTAAGCTTTACACCGGGATCCTGGCCGCACGTTTGGCGCCTCATCTGCCGGGGTTGGTGGATCCGGATCAGGCCGGGTTTGTACCGGGCCGGCAGACAGTGGACAACACCAAACGGGTGGTCCACGTTCTGGAGAAGACCTCTCGGATCCCCGGGGAGCATATGCTGCTTTCGGTGGACGCCGAAAAGGCGTTCGATCGGGTGCATTGGCCCTACCTCGAGAAGGTTCTCTGTAAGCTGGGGTTGGGCGAGAAGTTTCGCACCCTAATACTTAACTGTTACAAGTTTCCCACTGCGACGGTGAGGGTCAATGGTTGCAATTCGGGCCAATTCGCGATTGAACGGGGTACTAGGCAGGGGTGCCCCCTGTCCCCACTGCTCTTCGCTCTGTACATGGAGCCTTTTGCCCAGAGGATTAGAAGTAACCCAGAAGTGACGGGTGTCAAGATGGGCGGCTACATCCACACGATCAGCCTCTATGCGGATGACGTGATCTTTATGCTCGACAACCCGAAGGAGGCGCTCCCTGCCTGCCTCGCAGAGTTGGACGCTTTTGCGGCTGTGGCGGGGTTCAAAATGAATATAAAGAAATCGGCGGCCCTTGACATCTCGCTCGCCTCGGCTACCAGGTTGGAGCTGCAGAACCGCTTCCCCTTGCAATGGTCTAGAGATCTGATCCCATACCTGGGGGTACTGCTGGCACCATCCCTGCCTGCCATGGTTACGGCTAACTATGCGGCCTTAGGGACCAAACTGAAGGAAGAGTTGCTCCGGTGGAGCAAAGGTACGCTATCACTGTTGGGACGCATTGCTGCAGTGAAAATGACTCTCTTGCCGCAGGTGCTGTATCTGTTCCGTGCTTTGCCTTTACAGCCTCCGAAGGGATGGATACGACAGACTCAGGCTGATATCGCTCGATTTGTTTGGCAGGGTCGTAAACCTAGACTCCGTAGAGCCCTCTCCACACTGGCACCCGAGTCCGGGGGCCTCGGCATCCCGGACTTACACAAGTACTTCCAGGCGGCGCAGTTGCGCTACTTGGTTGAATGGAGTAAATGGGAGTCGGACAGACACTGGCTGTTTCAGGATCAGGCGGTGGCGGGCAGGACTCTGCAGGAGATACCTTTCCTTCGCAGGAGTCACAGGCCCCCCAATCTGTATGCGTCCTTTGTCACGCAGGCCACGCTCCGCGTTTGGGATGCCGTGTGCACTCGACATGAACTTACCACCTTCCCGTCGCCGCTTACTCCCTTGGCGGGGAATCCTGACTTCCGGCCTGGAACAGAGCCTGGAGCTTTTTCGCTCTGGCAGACGGCCAGGTGCTGTGCTTTGGTTCATATTTATGGCCCGGAGGGTGCTGTGTCGTTCACTGACTTGTGCAGGGAATACCACTTGCCCGAGACGGAGCGTATGCGATATCTGCAGGTTCGCCACTGGGCGTTACAGCCGCAGGTGCGAGATCTGGCTGATCGGAAACTTACCCCATACGAGCTGTGGCTCGCGACGCGCTCCTCCGACGCCAAGCTTATCTCGGATCTTTACCGGCTACTACAGCCCCCCCCCCCATCACTTTTATAGCCCCGGGAGGGCGCGCTGGGAGCGGGAGCTGGGGAGGACGCTGAGTCACAAGGAATGGGACGACATTTCGTATCGAGCTCGGCACTCGGCCTACCACACTGGGCTCACGGAGACTTTTACGAAGATATCTACGTACTGGTACTATACGCCTCAGAGGCTGCACGACATGAACCACCACATACAGGACACCTGCTGGCGCGAATGTGGGCAGACGGGAACACTCTCGCACATTTTATGGGATTGTCCGTTGCTGGGTCCGTATTGGCGGGAGGTCCTGGATGATATAGATCAGTGCTTTGACATAGAATTGCCGCGCCTTCCTGCCTATGTTTTGCTAGGGTTACCCAATGGCCTGATGTACCCACTGCGCTCTAGGAGGGGCAGACAGATAGCGATCGCTCTGGGGTCGGCGATCCAGAACATCCTTATATATTGGCGTACCACCACGCTTCCCACAACCACGGGCTGGTTACACAGGTTGTGGCATGTTCTAGGGATGGAGAAGATGTCCCTCACGGTGGCGGGGGAGGTAGACAGATTTGATGACCTGTGGCAGCCTTTTGGTGTCCTATTGCAATCAGAATTCAAAGAGATCACCTGTCCACGTTATCTCCGACTGCTGCGGCTGACCACCCCGATTTCCTAATGGGTGGGGGGGGAGGAGGGGAGGGCACGGGGTTCCTTTCTGGAAGTGAGGGTGTTGCTGGACATTAGCTCAGGCACAGGGGGGTGGGGGGGAGTTGGGATGGGGAGGGGTGGGAGTTGGGGGGGGTGTTCTAGTTTTGGAACAAGTGCATCATGGCGCTCACGCTCTTATTGGGGCTCTACACTCGCCTGGCTAGTCCTCTCCGGATACTGATGGGGTTCTTGGGGAGAGTCTTTGCAGTATACTTTCATGATGTCTGTATTCCTTTGTATGTATTATTGTTTTTCTTGTTGCAGAAACTCTAATAAAATACTTTAAACCTAAAAACTGTCACTAACTCGAGAGTCTCAAGAACCTAACTGCCAAAATATACAATTAATTTTTACCCTTATTTTCTCGAAAACTAATGAGAGGAAACCATGTCATGAGGTCATATGCAGTGCATTATGGGGGCGTAAGATATAGTTAGCTAAGGTAACTATAACTACTACATTTCTATGGTTTCGCAAGTGTGAAATCTGAGCCTAACTAGAACGTCCTTGTAACCTTTGTTTTTTTCCAGTGAATTCCTACGGTGTTCATATGTTATTACCTAACTGTAACCTGTAACCTTTGAGACGGGGTGAGGAGGGGAAGAGGCGAGAAAGGGGGCACCCCCGTCGAAATTTTCATAGGCTCCTGTGAGTTGGTGGCCACCAGGCCCCCCCCACCCCCCACACTCCCACGAGCAGAGCTAGGGGGTGAGGGTCTTTTTCCCTGGCCCCCCCCCTTTTTTTTTTGCCGAAGCAGAGTCCAAAGAAGGCTGCCAACACTTCCTGGCTTAAGTGTTGGCAGCCAATCAGAACTCTGCATTTCCCTGCATGAGTTCATTATTATTAGCGACGTAGCAGCAATTGCAGATATACAAATTTGAATTTCCTTAAAGCACAATCTGTGGACCAATAGCTAGCTTTAAGCCAAATTTGGTGCAATTCCGTGAAGCAGTTCTAGCTGATGTTGTGTCAAAAGCTCCTATGGGAATTAACATCACAAACGCACTTTTACTGACCCTCCTTTTTCTCGACCCTCACTTGACGGATCACCCCGAAACTTTCCATGCACAACAAAACTCACTATGAAACTGTTTTGGGAAATTTTGTGCAGATTTGTCAAACACCAAAGATATAAGCAAGTCAAAAAACACTGTTTCCATAGAAACATGGTCCTAACTATAACTACCTATTGGCAACCACCAGTAGGTAATATAAATATATAAGATTTCTTCACAGAACTGACGCATACCATTAACCATGTAAATTGCAGTACTGGGCATGTAATTGCAGTACTCAATCTTAATGTTCATGATTAACTTCAAACTTTACACAAAATAAGCAAAGCACAACTTGCTAGTTACACCTACCCCATAACACCCATCACTCTCATTGAGTGCCATATATTGGGCAGTGCCAATCAGTCTTTTTTAGGTTTTGCCTCGGCAATGCGTACGAAGTACGCATGCGCTAGCAAAATCTTATGTTTTGCTCTGTGGGGTCGGGTATCCGCCCCCTCCTCCCATTGGCTAGCTCCATAAATGGAGGCTAGCCATTGGGAGAGGGCTCTGTCTGTCAATCCCGGACCAGATTCGGGGGCGTTCCCGAGAAATTTTCCCTTTTGGCTACGTCACGCTACGTCAGCCAAAAGCCGGGAACGCCCCCGAATCTGGTCCGGCATTGACGGCACCCGGAAGAAGTCCAGGTGAGTGCTTGCTTTTATTTTTGGCTGTTCCCACCCCCTCTCCTGCTCTCCGTGTCTCCGGCCCCCGTTCCCGCCCCCATCCCGCTCTCCGTGTCTCTGGCCCCCGTTCCCGCCCCCCTCCCGCTCTCCATGTCTCCGGCCCCCGTTCCCGCCCCCTTCCCGCTGGTGCCCGTGCTTTGCTCTACAATGCCCGTTCCCGCCGGCGACGGCACCCGTGGTCTCCTCTTCGAACGCTATTTTAAAATCACACCTCATATCGTGGCAGCAGCTCCAGCTGAGACTAGTGTGTCTAATGCTGCCATTGTGCTGAAGCCATAGGTTTTTGCTGTGCGTGGACACGCATTTGCATCCCCTCCAGCCAAGACCAGAGCGTGCGGAAGCTGTGGGACTGTGCTGTCCGTGGACTTGCAAGAGCAGCACCTCCAGCAGAGACCAGAGCGCACAGTCTAGCCACTGTACGCAAGCTGTGGGATTGTACTGCTGTCTATGGAGACACAAGAGCAGCACCTTTGCCCAAGACCAGAGCCTGCAGTCCTGCCACTGTGTGGAAACTGGGGGACTTTGCTGTCCGTGGACACGCAGGAGCAGCACCTACAACGGAGACTAGTGTCTAGTGCTGCCACAGTGCTGAAGCCGTGGGATTGTGTTGTATGTGGAAACGCAGGAGCAACCCCTCCAGCCAAGACCAGAGTGTCCAGCGCTGCCATTGTGTGGAAGCAGGGGTACTGTGCTGTCCGTGGACATGCAAGAGTAGCACCTCCATCCAAGAGCAGTGTGTGCCGTACTGCCACTGCACAAGCCGTTTCCTGTGGCTACCTCTGCATCCTGTGCATGGAGGCTGCAGCCCCGGCGGTGGACTGGCTGGTGCCGTGCGCCGAAGATCACACTGTGCGAAATGACTCACTCTGCAGTCAGAGCACGGAAGGTAATTAGAAAGTACTTCGCACCCTACCCCCCCCCCCTCCTACCCCGCCCTCCAATACCATCATAATTACGGCTACATGGCATTCCGAGACCTGTATCGGCCAGAGCACGGAGGGTACTTAGAAAATACTGAAATCTGCACCCTGTAGTCTACCCACGACCCACCCCAGCAGTACCATCATAATTAGGGCTCCCGGTGTTATGCACATTCTTTTAGTAATATTTCCGTTTGTATTTCTCCATTTCTTTTTCACTCATCGTATAGGTATTCATATTTATTTTGTGTTCTGAGAATACATAGAGGCCGTACAATTGCATGTTTATTTAACGGATGAACGCACATAAGCATTTTAGAAAATTAAACAGCCAAACATAACACACCGAGAAGTAAATATAAGCATTATATACAAATACTAGCAGCCCGCCCCGACGTTGTCCGGGGGCAATCAGGCTTACAGCGCAGGCAGTCCGCCAAACTTAGTGTGTGGGGGGGGGGGTTTGCAGTGTGTGTGGGGGGGGCTCGCAGTGTGTGGGGGGGGGGCTCGCAGTGTGTGGGGGGGCTCGCATTGTGTGGGGGGCTCTGTGTGGGTGTGTGTGGGGGGGCTCTGTGTGGGTGTGTGTGTGGAGGGCTCTGTGTGGGTGTGTGTGGGGGGCTCTGTGTGTGGGGGGCTCTCTGTGGGTGTTTGTGTGTGGCATTTGCGAGAGATTAAGCTATTGGCATTGTAAATGACAATGCCATTTATTTCTGTTAAAAAAAACATAAATAAAAGTAATGTCAAGAGCAATGACAATAGCTCTAACTTTAACAAAGGCAAAACCATTGCATTGTAAATGCTTGTTTTAGACTGCTTGCCCTTTCTTCCACATGAAAAGTTGATTGACCAGAAGGTGTGCCTTAGTCCTATAAATTTATAAGCATTAGGTCCAGTATGGAATTCAACTAGTGCAGGCTCTCTTCTTTAAGGGGATGTGGCTTATAGAAAACCACAGTGATTGTGATAAACTGCTCTACATTGAAGGTTAAAAAATCAAGGGTTAGGGAATGAAGAGGTAGTGCTCGCAAGAGTACTATGGTGGATGCATCCTCCTCCATGCAATGGTTTAGGAAACAAAAAGATCCACCTCAAAGAGGACTTTGTATGTCTAGAGGTGTAAGGCATACACAATATTTGTTAAAATACCCCTCACACACCAAAAGGGCCCTTGGTGTCATGCTTCATCATCGGGGCCTTCCCGCCCCGCTGCGGGACGGGGCGTGCTGCGACTGGCGACTACGCTAGAGCACTTGGTTTTTGTAAGTGTGTGTGGTGTATTTGTTGAGAGTGAAGTAGGGTCAGGGGTGAGTGAAAGAATGATGTTAAAAAATACCTTGCCTTATGGATACAAAACAACTTTATTTGGTCATAAGCTGGTACCATTAAAAGCGTGGGTCGGAGAAATCACGCTAGTAATGTGCTGAATCTCCTGGGGGTATCAACATGTTTCAAAGCTGTAACAGCTTCTTCGTCAGGACGGAGTAAGATCCCTCTGTCACTCACTATGTTGCTATCAATATGTGAAGAAAAAGTATATACAAGTGATCTAAAATACAATACCTATGTGGTACGAGTATATGATTTGTAAAGCTCTGTCAGTATTTCTGAGAATAAGCCTGTAAAAGAGAGCACAGTTACTTCACGTGCACTTCCCAATGTGCAAACACAGATCACCTATGGAAGAAAAAGGTGATGCACAGTGACTTTTGTAGACATAGTATGCTACAGTTAATCATTGGTATTGTGACCTGCTGTGGTAAAGGAAGGGAGGGAGGGAGGGACAATACCCAACAAAACAAACATAGAACAGAAAGCACACACTCTATATGGTAAAATCCAAAGTGGATTGTCTCTAGTTTGAAAGAAACACAACATGTCTCTAGCTTGAAAAAAACATGTAAGTTTGTTGTAAGTACATACTAGAAACGTAAGGAGTCAATGCCCCATGAGTCTTCGGGTCGAGAGGTGAAATGAAACTTTCATCTGTTAGTGAGGCAAAATCACAAGGGAAACAAAAAGGAAGAAGACAAACAGAGTCTTAATCATAGTTTCTTTGGGTAGGAACCTCCCTATGCAGGCATCCTAGGTGAAAAAAATAGTAATAATTGTGAAGACCCCGATGATGAAGCATGACACCAAGGGCCCTTTTGGTGTGTGAGGGGTATTTTAACAAATATTGTGTATGCCTTACACCTCTAGACATACAAAGTCCACTTTGAGGTGGATCTTTTTGTTTCCTACATTGAAGGTTGTCACCACTTTCAGGGGAAAGGATGCCCAAGCCCAAAGCACCAATTTGTTAGGGTAGAATATAGAGTATCGTAGCTGTACCGAAAGTGCCTGCAGCTCATGGATTACAAGGAAGTGGCTGCAATAAGGAAGTAATTCACAAGCATTCGCAATCTAAGAGTGCCACTTTGCATGAATTCAAGTAGTATGCACAGTGAAAGACTAAAAATCCACTGTGACATTTCGAAGGGCTCAGGCAGAAACATAAGATAGCCCTTCAAAAAACACATCAGATCTGGTGATTTGAAAAAAGAGGGTTGATCAGGTAACTGCACAAAGGCCGAAAGGGTGGAAAGGTAACCCTCAATAGTGCCTACAACAAGATCTTGCCTGGCCAAAGACAAAATAAACAAAAACAGCATAAGATAATTTAGCCGTAAGAGGGTCAGAGTGTTGGTCCTCACTAAAGGTCAACTACTTAGCTTCGCAGCCAGAGTAGACAGACTTCAAGGAAGGGCAGAAAGCAGCCTGAATCCCACCCAACATTTTAAAAATCAACCCTAAATTACTCAGCTTGATCCACTCAATCTCCATGCTTGGAGATGCAAATTGTGGAGGTTTGGGTGCAGGACCGTGCCATGCAGATGGGACACCAGTATCATCTGAAAAGGAAGCCGAAGTGGAGGGCACACGCCCAGGTTCAACAAGTCGGAATACCAGATCTTTAAGCGCCTACTAAAATATTAGAAATAGGAAACTCCAAGGAACAGAAAGCCGGACAATGGATGTTCTCGGAGATAGGCAACAGTCCTACCATAGGCATCCCACACAGGACGCAGATGCCCTATGCTATCTCCGGATGCAGTCGCTACTCATGATTGGCAAGATCATGCCAGCTGATCGCTAAGCACGATTGTTCGCCCAAATGTTAAGAAAGACTGCCAGGCGACTCATCGTCTGGGAAAAACCATGAAACCAATCAGCAGCATAGGAGAGCCTATAGACAGAGAACACAAGGCCATACACTGCCTTGCTCGTTTCAGTACAACATGGTAGTATTATCTGCCTGGACCTAGACAGACCTGCCCTTGGTGGAAGGCAAAAAAGTCTTAAAGGCAAGATGACTGGCCCTCAGCTCAAAATATTCATGGGGAGCTCCTTCGAAGATTAGAGGCCTCTGATCTCCACATCATTGAGATCCACTCCAAGGAGCTGAGGTGATTCATCCGTCAAAACCAAGAGCTCCAGCAGGGAAGGGGAAACTGGTCTGCTACTTGCCATGTTTACTTTCACCACCCACCATTGAAGGCCTTGAGCTGCTTTATCCAAGATACAGATCAAACAAGTAGCTTCACTTTTGGACCCACTACAGCAGCCTAAGATTACAAGGCACAGCCTACATATGCCAATGGGAATGTGGCACATGCAGGATGCACAAGGCCAGAAGAAGAAAGTATGCTTCCCTCATCCAGGGTCCAAGGACAACAGAAATGAGGCCAAAGTCAGCATTTTGAACCGGTCCTCTCTCAGGAAAATGTTCAGAAACCTGAGGTCCAAGACAGGACTCCAACTTCCTACCATTCTTGGGGACCAGGAAACAGCAAACTGTTGGGGAAAACTGGAATAAAGCGAGACAAGACTTCTCTGGCAAAGCAAAAGTAGGTTTAATCACAACGGCCGAGAGATCAGTCACCTCGTTAGAGCTGAAAAGCTGATCTCAATTTGCTTCTACCTTGCAGCTGCTTATACAGTTGAAAAAGTGATGACCTAAACACAATTGTATATAAAAGCCAATAACAGGTCAAAGAATACATGAGTTCATAATATACATTTACATAATCACATCACCTCCGTCCTTTAACTTCGTAACCTTTTCTCTACATTCTCTTTATCATAGTTCTAACAAAGCTTTAATGAAACATTAACCTTCTTTCTGAGAGCAATTTCCCAAGACTGCTTATTTGCCTCTGTATGCTTTAGACTAAAGCCACCTTTGACTAATATTTTCTGAACCACCTCTCACTTAACAACGAGAATGGACTCTGCTTGTGTGCTCCGATTATAATTTCTTCAAGGCTTGTAAACATGTTTTTTTATTTAGATGACAACCTGCTGAAACTCTGTATCTGCTTTATGGTGAACTTCAACCTACATTGCATCTTTATGAAACTAAGGCATATATTGCTCTTTAACCATGTAACGCTCTGCATTGGTATCTACTAATGTCTACGTTAGTGCAATTTCCTCACATTTCATTTTCCCCTTCACAAAACGTAACAGCCTCTGCCGATCTGCCATGGGTGCCACATTATGGGCGAGAAGACTGAACCTCCATGGGCAAGATAGCACCATGATCCACAGACACCCAAGTAAATTGACTTTAGTGTCGACAGTAGATAGCTGCAGGTTCAGCAGCCCTGCGAATTACCAGTGCAGAAGATGCATTCTATTCCGTATGGGAAACCAAAAGACAGTTACTGTCATTTTCAGTTGAGCTGTCTAGGCCACTAGCATTACGCAAGTCCAACTAGAGAAGAAGGGGGGGGGGACCGGATACGCCTCCTCATAGTCGACCTGATCCTGGTTGATGTATGCTGAAGGTCATTGCTGGAGTCAGAGCTGAAAATGACATCCAGGTTCCTGTAATATCAACATTTTGACATGAGAACCATGGATAGCACTCAAATAAGCACATGGTGGGCCTCTGTAATCTCACACAGAGACATAGTCTGGGACCATGATGAAGTCTGCTACATTGGGGACAGACGGGGTAAGACTCTGCAATGCAAAACCCCACTAGTGAAGCTTCTCCTGGACCCCTAATGGATTTGTGAGGCACGTAGACACACCAGAGTGAACCAGAACCACTTTTAAGATAGGCAGCATGACTACCATAGCGGCCTACATTTTGGCCAGTGCGGACAATAACATGGGATATCTGATGTACGTTAACAACAGGACTGGAATAGGGTCTGAGTTCGATAATGCAGGCAGAGTTTGGCCTGTAGTGCACCAACTGTGCAACCTTTCTCTGGAGCAGCGGGGGATACCCTTTTTGGACTACTTGTGCTTCAGTCACGGCTAGTATCTCCACTTTGCCTTGAACTTACTGGATGATGGAGAACAAGATCAGGACTGGGTATATGCGACCTATTAAGGATCAGACTACAACTCACAATCTCAGTTAACCATTCACAGAAAAAAACAATTTCATATAACTACTAAAGTAAACTGCTGGAGTGTACACTTGTGATTCTTCTAGTGCCACAGACAATGAAAACTCAAAAAGCCATTTAAGCTGGTCTCAGGAAAGCAATAACCCAATTTGAGAAAGATTAAAGTTTTCAAGTTACTCAGGATAAAATGTACTACAAATCTGAATTCTGGATAAAAACCTGGATGGTTGACTCCCCTATCATCATTTTGGTAATCTATGTAAGTACTGATACCAAACGAAAACATGCAACTCCATATGGGACTTTGTGAAAAAGACCAATATTTCCAGCGACTGAAGACAGATTGGTTCAGTTTGACACAGAACCCAGGACCCACTTTGATAAACAAAAACCAAAATACAGACATCGATCAAATCAATAGCTGATGTAAACAAACTCGATTCAACAGATACATTGAGCTAACAAGCAATGTATTTATTTACAGAGGATTCTTTCACCCCAGGCTCAAAGAGCAGTGTGTTTACTCTGATGAAACAGGTTCTAACACACCAGCAATAAAACACACTAAATAATAAAATTACAGTACAAAAGCCTTACCCGGTAAGTAGATTCCTCAGCAATTTTTAATGTGTCTGTTTTCCCTGGTTTATTCTTAGGTGCACAAGTCAAATCTCTGGACAATGTTGTCTCTTCTTCTGTGTTTATATTTCCCGAAGAAGTACTGCTATACGGCTGTCTTTTAATCTGAGTACTTTGTCTCACTCGTTTAGTCAAATTCTGCTTCTGCCCACTGTCAAATAGATAAAGTTCAATAACTAAAAGAAAGACCTGAAAAATATAATTTAAACTGCACAAACTGTTTGCAGTTCAATTGTTCCACTACAACATTTAAGAGGCAATAAATGTTGTTTAAAGAAGAGTTATGCTTTCAAGACACACAAATCTAGGATGTAAAAATACATACATCTGTGCATACATCAAGAAAACAACGAAACACAAAAAATATTTATGTTTGGAACTACAAAATCAAAATATATAGAAAAAAGACGTAATAATTCCCATAAACAAATGAGCGAAATTCATCAATTTGAATAGCAATGAATTAGCAAATGGCCATGATAAACAATGTGGCCTACAAGTGCATACAGAAAACTCCTGCTTTTAAAGGGCCATTTGTAAACAGCTCAGTTGACATATTTTAATGACCCAGAAAATTCAAAGAATGTAATATTTACTATGCATATAGAAAATGAAGATCTAAAAAGGCTACTAAAGATTTTACACTGGTCACTTTGGAATGTAGGAAACTAGTGAAAATATAGAAATGAGAGCTGCATTGTGTGTTTTGTTGAAATAACGACTTGAATATTGTTTCATTAGAGGGAAATAGTGGGTGAACAGAGCACAACAGATAACAGTCACATGGAATTTGATGTACTCCCAAGAAGAAGCTTTACAATGACATGTTGTTTCATTCACTATCTCCTGAACTTAACTCTAACTAAAACCATACCCTAAACCATTGGAGTCGGCAAAGCAAAATCAGGGGTACACGACAGCTTAGATAATTAAATACTAACTTTAAAAAAAAGCATTTAAATAAGCAAGTTCTGTAACTGTGAATGAATTTTACATTGGAGATAAAAAATTAAGTTAGTATCAGCTCGATTCGCCGGAGCAGTGCATGTGCATCGAACAGAATACAATATGGACGGTGAGGGGCCTAAATTGAATTTAGAAAATCTCCAACCTTTCCATTAAAATGTTGGCTTTTTTAATTTATATTTGTTTGCACATTAAATAAAACATTTCATTTGTGTATTTATTTGATGAACATTTGTTTCTGTATTTTCTGTGTATTGTTTTGCGGTTCAAATACCTGAAAATGCTTAGGCCTGGGATTCTAGCTCCCAGTGATGACACAGTTGTGGGTCCCTGGATTTCAATAATGATTCAGTGGCGGTCCCCAGATTCCAGTAATGAAAAGTCGGGGTCCACAAAAATCAAACAGTTAAGAACCACTCCAATAAACATACTTTAGCACTGACCCTTGGAATAAACCCTATCACTCTGCAACTTCTTTAACCCCTTTACTTAAATACTTTTGATTTTTTCCTTAAAATAAATGCTTTATAAAAATTAAGTTTTGGTTTTAGAAAACTACAAATGTATTTTTCTTGGAAATTGCATTGCTCTGTAGCGTTACTTACTGGTGGTCGCCAGTAGGTAGTTATAGTTAGGACCTAGTTATCATAGGAAAATCGCAACATTCTATTCCCAATAACTTTGGCGCCGATTGACGAATCTTCGCGATATTTTCAAAACTTATGGCCTGCTCCGGTCTGCTCCTATCTTGAAAGTTTCGGGGTGATTCGGCAAGCGGGGGCCGAGAAAAAAAGAGGGTCCCAAAACGTGTTTTCCCCATGCAGTTTGCCATAGGAAACTTTAGCCGTGGCTACAGCCTGAACTGCTGAACAGAATTACACCAAATTTGACAAAAAGGTAGCCCTTGGTTCAGAAAGAACTCTTTTTGTTAAGTGGGGTAAATCCGTTTACTAGTTGCAGAGAAAATCAAAATAAAAAAATAATAATAAAAAAAAATCGATATCTAGAGGCACGCACGATCCGTGCACCCTCCCGATCACGAGCTACATGCTAATTGGCTGTCAACACTCCAAACCAGGAAGTGTTGGCAGCAATCAGTAAAACAAACGCTAAAAAAAAAAAAAGAAAAGGGGGCAGGGTAAAAACACCCTGACCCCCTAGGCCTGTTTAGGGGGTCCAACAAGAACCCCCAAAGCCAAAAAAACCCAATTTTTTATACAAAAAAATACCAAAATGCCCAACTGATCCGGGCGCGAAAATAAAAAAAAAAACAAAGCGTGGGCTCCTGCGCTTCGTTATTAATTAGCCCCCGAGTGGGCCAAGTCCCGGGGGCAATGTTTATATTATAATGGGGGCCCAAAGGGGCCCCCAGCCCCAGGGAAAGCTACCCCTGGGGCTTTTCAAAAGTATTTGGGTGGGGGGGGCTCACGGCCTCCTGCAGCCCGCGGACCGCCACCCCCGGGGCTTGCATAATAAATGGGTGGGGGGGCTCATAGGCCCCCCAAGCCCCGGGGACCGCAATATAAAATATTGGTGGGGGCACATGGCCTCCCCGCAACCAAGGGGACCGCCACCCCCCAGGGCTTGTTTTTATTAAAAAATTAACACCTTGTGTAGGGGGGCTCGAACCTCACACACGCCCCGGGGACCGCCACCTCCCCTGGGGAATAATTATTTAAATTGGGGGGTCCGTGACACAGTGGTGAAGGAAGGGGATGGGGCCTGAGGTGACGTGTGCAAACACGCCCTGTGGCGCGTTTTAAGCTGGTGAATTAAGTCCCCTTTAATCCTAAAAGTCCCTGGGTCCAACTAGCCCATCATGTACCTTCAATAAGCACCACAGAGCTGCGCTGCAGAGAGGTGGTCCGAGGCCATGCCCCATTTTACACCTCTCTGCAGTGCAACTCTGTGGCACTTACTGGACATACCTGGTAGGTTAGTTGGCCCCAAGGGACCCTCAGGATTCAAGGGGGCTTTATCCCCCTACTTAAAACGCCCACTAGGCGTGTTTGCACACAGGTCACCTCAGGCTCCCTTCACCAGTGTGCAAACGCACCCCGTGGTGCGTTTTAAGAGGTCGTTTTAATCCCCCTGCCCTATTATGTACTAGGGGCTTACAGAGGAGGTCATGCTAATTACAGGGGTACCCCAAATCCGCAGTGTTCCCTAGTTTATGTAGGTGTTTTCACTGTATTCTAAGTGGCTTTTAGCATACCACTGGCTCTAGGCCTGGTTAGTCCGAGTCAGTTAACACCAGTACCAGTCAGAAAAAGTTGTGGGCACAGGGTGATTTTGCAACAAGGCCTCTTTCTGCTACTTTGTTGGTTAGTTTCTGCACGTCTTGCTTCTTCCTGCACTTTTTTTTCGTCTTTGAGTATTTCTGTTGCTTCTCTCTGTATTTCTTTCTGTGCGTTCTTTCTTCTTTCTTCACACGTCCTACCTCTGTAGGCATAGTTAGAAACTAGCATTTAAAAAACCTTAGAAATTCACTTTAAAAAAACGTAGGTGTCAGGCATGTTATAGTTGGAAATTATCATTTAAAAAATCTTGGAAATTCACAGAAAAAAACATACGTTTCAGGGGCGTTATAGTTAGTTGGATATTTCACTCGTACATAACCATAGAAATTCCCCCGTTATAGTTAGTTCAGCTAACTATAACTCGCGCGCTCGCAATGCACTGCTGATGACTTCATATATTACATCACTCATGACATGGTCAGTGACATCACTCATGACATCTCAAATGACATCACTGATTACATCATCCTTGTGATAGAGTGGCAGACATCCTCTCACCCTAATATAACCTTTGATGCACACACTCAAAAATAGAAACTAACATTTTCAAAACAATGGACACACCAATACCAGTTACAGCACACCTATTCAGTAATTCTAAGATCTACACACACATCCACTCATTCAGCAACAGTCCTATACAGTCACTCATACATGTACTCACTAATCATATGTACTAAACCTATACATCCTGTTACACACCGCCACTCATCCATAGTTACTCACACATGCAAATAAAATCAAACATCCATTTACTTGCATATACAGTTATACACACATCACCACACTTATTTTTACAGAAACGTACACATACTTACTCTCTTAAACAATCCCTTATAGGAAAACACATATCTATTTATACAGAAACTCTTCCGATCTATCACTCTCATATATACTCACTTATATACACCAACACTCACATATACTAGTTTAATACATATGTAGTTACTCATAAAGACACTATTGAGACAGGCATTCACTCACTAACACACCAATACACACACGCATCCACCTATACAGTCCTGCACACATGCTGTCTTCACCACATACAAACAGTGAGTCACTCATTGATGCATCTATGCACTAATTCCCACCACCGAACCATACAGACACTCATACTGATACTCAAAAAAACAACTAATAACCCATATAGACACTCATGTAGCTACTCACCAACCCATGCAGCCACTTATGCACAAAGTGAGAGACTGATACAGATATTTTCATAATTAAACATTACCCACTAACCCATGTATTCACTAAGATACACTTAGTCAGATATACAATCAATTTTACAAAAAAAATCATCCATTTAGACACTTATATACCTATTTATTCTTCCATCGACCTAGAGATATACATATATAAAACATATTTAATTTTCAGGAAAAACACATTCACTGGATGATGTCATCAGCAGTGCACTGCGGGCGCGTGAGTTATAGTTAGCTGAACTAACTATAACGGCGGAATTTCTATGGCTTTGTACGAGTGAAATGTCCAAATAACTATAACGCCCCTGAAACCTATTTTTTTTTCAGTGAATTTCGAAGGTTTTTTAAATGCTAAATTCTAACTATAACATGCCTGAAACCTATGTTTTTTTTTAGTGGATTTCAAAGGTTTTTTAAATGCTAATTCTAAACTATAACGTGCCTGAAACCTATGGTTTTTTAAGTGAATATATTACCTACTGGCGGTCGCCAGTAGGTACTTCTAGTTAGGACCTATTATCCATGGGAAATCCGCAACATTCTATTTGGAATAACTTTGGCGCCCATTGACGAATCTGTGTGAAATTTTCCAAACTTTTGGCCAGCTCCAGTCCGCTACTATACTGAAAGTTTCACGATGATTCATCAAGCGGGGGCTGAGAAAAAAGGGGGGTTCCAAAACCCGTTTTCCCCATGCAATTTCCCATAGGACCTTTAGCCTCAGCTACAGCCCGAACTGCTGAATGGAATTACACCACATATGGCAAAGAGGTAGTCCTTGGTTTAGACTCGTGCCTTTTGCTTATTTGGTGTAAATCCGTTCAGTAGTTCCTGAGAAAATGACAGTTAAAATAATTTATATATCTATGGGCTCGGAGGGTCTGCGTACCCTAAGCGCAGCCTGCACGCACCCTGCCGTGCACGAGCTGTATTTTAATTGGCTGTCAACACTTAAAATCAGGAAGTGTTGGCAGCGATCCCCCAAACAAATGCCGCAAAATGCGAAAAGGTGGCAGGGTAGACACACCCTGAACCCCTAGGCCTGCTCAGGGGTCCCACAAGGACCGCCAGGGCCAAATAATTTTTAAAAAATTTAAATCGCGGGATGCGGGTAGGGTTCGTGCATCCTACCGATATAAAAAAAAAAGAAACGCTGTGTCCCGTCCTAAATATGGTCATTTGCCCCCGGAGGCATTATTAAAAAAATAGTGTGGGGGAGTCTCAATTCCCCCCACACTAGACCAGGGACCGCCACCCCAAGGGGCTCTTACTTAATATATGCGGGGGGCTCCGGGGGCCCCCCTGGAGCCCCAGGGACCGCCACCCCCCTGGGCTTGTTTAAAATGGCTGGGGGGCTCTCAGGCTCTTACTGGAGGTACCTGGTGGGCTAGTTGGACCCCAGGGACCCCCAGGATTCAAAGGGACTTAATTCCCCAACTTAAAACGCGCCACAGGGCGCGTTTGCACAGTGGTGAAGGGAGGGGGCGGGGCCTGAGTTCACATGTGTGCAAACACGCCCTGTGGCGAGGTTTAAGTTGGGAATTAATTCCTTGTCAATACTGAGGGTCCCTGGGGGCCAACTAGCCCACCAGGTACCTCCAGTAAGCGCCACGGACCTGCATTGCAGAGTGTTGTAAAAAGGTCTGTGGCCTCTGAACACCTCTCTGCAACGCAGCCTCCTGGCGCATACTGGAGGGACCTGGTGGGCTAGTTGGCCCCCAGGGACTCACAGGATTTAGGAGGAATTAATTCTCTAACTTTAAACGCGCCACAGGGTGTGCTTGCAGACATATCACCTTAGGCCACGCCTCCTTCCTTCACAACTGTGCAAAGGCGCCCTGTGGCACGTTTTAAGTTGGGGAATTAATTCTCTTTCAATACTGAGGGTCCCTGAGGGCCAAATAGGCCAACAGGTATCTCCAGTATGCGCCAGGGAGCTGCGTTGCAGACAGGTGTTCCGAGGCCACTCCCCTTTTTAGGTCGAGCCTAGCTATTGCGTAATTGGTTCACATATTGTCCACTGCTTTATTATCAAACCCTGTGCTGCACACACGGGGTTTTCCCCCGTTTCTCGGAACCTAACGATGCCACATTGGGTTACATGTTCTCTGATAACGCGTCCTGAATTACATATGGATTGTTCTCTTTCTTCTGCCAGCTCCACATTATGCGCGTTCTCTCGTAAATTTTACCAGCGTCTATGGGGGACTCGCAGGCGTTTTTTTTACTCCATTAAGCCGGCACGTAGAGCTCCCTTCCCTCGAGACAACTCATGGCTGCCCTTGAGTTCTTATCTTGTCTCCCATTTCTGGCTTCACCTACTGTGGTTTTCCATGTGCCACACACCTCTGGATTTTTTTCCCTACTCAAGGAAGACACGCCCACACTTATAGGTTGTCTACTTAGGCAGGCAAGCACCCTATATTTCTGTTCCCCATAGTATGCACATACATTGATTTTTCAGACGCGCCCGAACCGGCCTTCATCGCACCACCCTCCGAGTTTCTTGGAATTTGCGCTCTCATTCCTTTATCATTTGTCCCTTCCAGAACTGCGGATCTTGGCCCTTATCAAGGCGGTCATCACAGATCTGCGATTACTGACAACCTGCGGAACTCACGCTTGGTTGTTACATTTCAAGACGGGCTCAACGGAGCTGGCCTGCACCACGCGCAACACAGGACTCGGCTGTAGAAAGAACCTCTCTCCTCGCGATCCCACCGATCGGTATGTACAGATTTGTCTTTTTTGCACCTTCCTCTAGTTTTCCTCTCTTTTTTCCTTGATTCTGCGTTCTACGTCATGCACACACAAGCCAAATTTGTAGTCTCCTCTGAACTCACCAGCTCATGATCACCTCGCAACTGCCTAGGTGTGGCATCACCAGATAAATCTAGCCAGACTACCTCCGCCCTAGGCTTCAGGGGACATAGTATTATCACAAAACAGTGACTCTTTAGCCTTATTGCACAAGTTACTACTTGTGTAACAATATATCTGTAAGAGACATTAGTTAGTGATAGATTCCTTACCTTAGAATATCCCCAGGCGTCAGACTGGATCCGGAAATGTTTTGCGTAGCAGTACCCTTGCACGTCGGTAGGCGTCGTCTGCGGCTCCGCGTCCGTCGTGATGACGTCGTCGGAGTACTTAGACGCCGCCTCCGCGTGCTGACGTCAGTTCTTAGACACATCTTTTCCGCGCCAGAAGTGCTGAGCCATGTTAAAAACCAACACTGGTGCCATTGAAACTCGGGTCTGAAAGGGGATGACCTTAACCCTAGATATCGGTTCGCAGAACGGGGAGGATGGGTGGGTCGGTAAGGAATCTATCACTAACTAATGTCTCTTACAGATATATAGTTACACAAGTAGTAACTTGTGCATCTGAAAGAGACACGTTCGTGATAGATTCCTTACTTTAGAATAGATACCCCAGCAATACCAACCCCAGTGGTGGGTCTGCAAACCAATAATCACACCAGAAAGTCCTGGAGGACAGAACGGCCAAAGAAGCCATCCCTCCGGACTTGACTGTCCAGGCAATAGTGTCTTGCAAACTTGTGCAGCGAGGCCCACGTAGCTGCCTGGCAAATGTCCTGCAAGGGCACTCCCCGGCCCAGGGCAGTTGTAGTCGCCGTGGCCCGAGTGGACTGAGCCCGTAATCCAACAGGGGGCTCCTCTTTAGCCAAGGAGTAACATGCCTGGATACACAAGATGATCCACCGAGAGATGGTCCGCTTGTGCACCGCCTTTCCCTTCTTAGCGCCCACGTAACCAACAAAGAGTTGGTCATCCACCCAGAACTGGCGTGTGCGATCCAGATAGAGAGAGAGCGCACGTTTTGGGTCCAGACGGTGGAGCCGCTCTTCCTCTTTAGAGGGATGCGGTGGCGGAAAGAAGGTAGGCAAGGTGATAGACTGCCCGATGTGGAAGGCCGTGACAACCTTGGGCAGGGAAGATGGCATAGTCCACAACACAACTTTGTCCGGAGTGACAGAAAGGAAAGGGGGTTTAGATGAAAGAGCCTGGAGCTCACTCACTCTCCTGGCAGAGGTGATGGCAACCAGGAAAGCAGTCTTCAGAGTAAGAAGGCGGAGAGGGCATTTGTTTAGTGGCTCAAAGGGAGCACACATCAGAAATGTAAGAACAAGGTTCAAGTCCCACTGAGGCATCACAAACGGAACAGGAGGGAACGTGTGTGTGATGCCTTTCAAAAACCTATTTACAATTGGGGACTTAAACAGAGAAGGTTGACCAGGCAGCCTTAGAAAGGCTGAAAGGGCAGAAAGGTAGCCCTTGATAGTGCCCAGAGCAGAGCCCTGCGGTGCAAGAGAAAGAAGGAAGAGAAGAACCTCAGAAAGAGGGGCAGAAAGTGGAACCACAGCCTTTGCTGTGCACCATGCCACAAGCTTATTCCACCTGCAGGCGTATACAGATTTTGTGGAGGGACGCCTGGCTGCCAGAATGACATTACAGACTTCAGGAGGCAAGTCAAATGGCCTCAACTGTCGCCGCTCAATCTCCAAGCATGGATGTGGAGACTGGACAGGTTCGGGTGGAGGAGCGTCCCCTGCTGCTGCGACAGAAGGTCCTCCTGAAGAGGCAGATGAACCGGGGGATCGACTGACATACAGAGTATCTTGGGATACCAGTACCTTCGTGCCCAGTCCGGAGCCACAAGGATGACTTGTGCCCGGTCGTGCTTGATCTTCTTCAGCACTCTGGGCAGAAGTGGTATAGGCGGAAAGGCGTACAACAGACCGCAACTCCACTCGCGACGAAAAGCGTCGCCGAGCGAGTGCCGCCTTGGAAATTCCAACGTGCAGAACTGATGACATTGCGCGTTATCTTCGGTGGCGAATAGATCTAACCAAGGCTCTCCCCACTGCTGAAAGAGGCCTTGCGCCACGTCGAGTTCAGACGCCATTTGTGATCCATCATGCACCGACGGCTGAGTTCATCACTCGTAGTGAAAAGATCAAACATTGAAATAGCGCCTCATACGGCGGATACACATGGGAGGTGGGTTACAACCAAATTGCTTAAAGACAACACAGAATTTTTTATTACCAAAGTATATGCGCCCAACACTAGTGAGTAAGATTTTTGGATTGACCACTTTAAACAGATCGAAACTATGCCAGACTCTAGTATGCATATACTGGCGGGAGACTTTAATCTACCCTTTGACCACGCTTTGGATAGGGACTCCCTCTGCGCCTATCGCAGTAACAACCCCCACAGAGCTTTTACTAACCTCTGCTCCCGAATCAACCTGTTGGACTCATGGAGACTACAAAACTCCACAGGTAGGGAATACACGTTTTACTCTCCACCTCACAATTAGTACTCACGTATAGATTACCTATTTATTACCAGTAACGTCACTGCTAGAATAGTAGAGACGTCAATAGAACCCAGGGTGATTTCAGACCACTCCTGCATCTCCTTATCTATATCAAATACCAGGCAGACAACCCGCCAATCCCTCTGGAGACTAAACGATGAGATACTAGAGAAAGAACAACATAGGAAAACCATAGAGCAAGCAATCCAGAGTGATCTCTTGAATAATAAACGGTATTACACATCCGACCTAACCCGCTGGGAGGCCATGAAAAGCACAATTAGGGGTGAAATCATCAAAATCAGATCAGCCATTAATAAGAATTACAATAAAACACTTGATGAACTAGAAAAGGAGATCCTAACCCTTGAAAGCCAACATATAGCATCCAGAGATGCATCAGTTTTGAATGATTTGGTGAACAAAAAATATGAATATAATAAAATAATAAGAAATAGAGCTGATGTGTGGCTTAATAAACAGTAGAAGTTCAGGCTTTGTGAATCCAACAAGGCTGGTAAAAGTCTTGCAGCATATCTAAAGTTTAAAGTACAGAAAAATACGATAAATAGTATACGAGATCATAAAGGCGAGGTTCATTCAGAACCAGATAAGATTGCTGATCTTTTTAAAATCTTCTATAATACTTTATACTCTAAGAACAAAGATGTTGATGAGAGTAAAATTCAGGATTACCTCAATGAATTCGACCTTCCAGCCCTGTCAGATTTAGAACGATTAGAAATCAACAGTCCAATAACCGCCATGGAAATAGAAAAAGCTATTAAACTGCTTAAATGTGGGAAGAACCGAGGCCAAGATGGGTTTAATGCAAAATTTTATAAGTGCTTCCCCTCCTTACTGGTTCTTCCCCTCTTGAACCTATTCCACGAATTCCGTGGGACAGGCAAAGTTACGGGTACTCTGGCCGAAGCTATTATTGCAGTTCTTCCAAAGGAGGGGAAAGATACAACACTTCCCAAAAACTATAGGCCGATTTCCCTCATCAACTTAGACTGTAAGATCTACGCCATGATTTTAGCTAACCGCCTACAAAAATTCTTACCTAAACTGATCCATCCATCTCAGGTGGGTTTCTTAAAGAATAGATTGTCTAGCGACAACACTAGGGTCTTAGCACATGTTTTGGAAAAGGCTAAATTAACCACATCGCCCACATAGTAGCCACCACGCTCGATGCTGAAAAGGCATTCGACAAAGTGGACTAGACTTATCTAGAAGCGGCGCTGAATAAATTTGGATTAGGTGAAAATTTCACGCGCATGGTCATGTCATTATATTTCAGCCCCTCGGCCAGGGTCCAGGCTGGAGGTTCGATCTCATCCGCCTCCCAACTCAAACAGGGAACCAGACAGGGCTGTCCCCTTTCCCCCTCACTTTTCCTACTTGCCATTGAACCGTTCTTGTTTCACATCAGGAACAATAAATATATCTCTTGGATCAACTTTAATGATTACACGGTCAAGATTGCGGCTTACGCCGATGATGTCCTAGTTGTCTCTGAGGAGGCTAAAAGCCATTCCTGCGCTGATGTCTACAATAGACAATTTGTCAAAGGTGTCGGGATAAAAACTAAACAAGGATAAAACTGAAGTTAAACTCCTAAACAATATCGGCAATAAGGACATTATGTGCGACTCCGGCTTGTCGTGGCAACCCAAAAGCTTTATATATTTAGGCCTCGATTTAGAGAAAGACTGAATATCTACTCTCCGTGTCAATGAAGCTTCGGTCTATAAGAAGATATCCATATTACTGGAAGGATGGTCACCCAAATACCTCTCATGGTGGGGCAGGACTGAAACCCTAAAAATGATGGTGACTCCCCTGGTCAATTACCTTACTAGCATGCTCCCAATGACTTTCTCTCCCGATTTTTTAAAACAAAATATATAAACTCTTTAACTCGTTTCTTTGGCAGGGTAAGAAGCCCAAAATATCATTGAGTAAGCTACAGCTTTCTAAAGACAAAGGCGGTCTAAGTCTGCCCAACTTTGGGAACTATCAAACTGCATTTCTCTGTAAGCAAGGAGCCAATTGGTTGACAGGGCATCCAGACTATGCTCCAATATGGCTGGAAATAGAAAGGTCACTCATTGATAGAATGCCTCTATCACTCATTGATAGAATGCCTCTATCTGCTCTCCTCACCATGGACCTATCTTACCTTCCTCATTCAAGATACGTTCTCCTCAACACCAAAAGAGCTCTTCTACGATTAGACCACCTTTATAAGCTTAAGATAAACAAATCTAGCATGACCTCTCTTTGGAAAGACCCCTCGCTCCGAATCGAAGGCAGTATGTTCTACTGGGAGCCGTGGTCCCACAAAGGTATAAACCTAGTTAAGGACCTCTTTTCAGGTACACAGCCGCTACCTTTCTCAACTCTCCAACTTAACCCCCATGAACTTCTATGAATTTCTAAAATTTAAATGCCTCCTCTCCTCGCGCTCAATTAAACCCTACGTCCCATTGCTAGCTACCCAATTACAACTGTTAAATATTGGACAGATTTGTTAGCATGAGCTGAAAGCCATTTTGTATTTCTGGCAGCCATTTTGTCTGCCATGTGCTCTGTCCTACCTTTCTGTTAACTGCTCTTGTAGTCTGCCTAGAGACAAACTATATTCAGCATCCTCCACTTCGCACATGCCCAGAAGGGCCTAGCTAGTAGAATGCACCTGCTTCTCTAGTTTAACTGTCAGGCTATTTTTGCTGCTGTATGGAGAAGTAACTCTCCTCCCACTTTGTTGAGCAAGTAGATCTTGTATGCCCAACACAGTCATTTTGCATGCTTACATGAGCCAGGACTGCCCCTTGCATTTATGCTTACTATGTAACTCTAAAGCACATATAAAGCCCCAGTTTTCTGTACTCCTTAGACTGCCTCATTCAGTTGCTAAGGCTTCTGTGTGACGTAGTCTCACCTCATTTGAGTTTGATAAAAATTATCTTTTATATTTCAGCTTCTGTGCCAATTTCTTCTTTGTTGGTTTAAAAGGACCAAGTATCAGTGAGACCCCTGAGAAGGGTTTTGATTACTTCAGTTTGGCGCTCCAACGTGGACCTCATCAGAAGTGGCTATCTGAGGGAGTGATCTTGTCAGGAAACCGAAATCTACTGAGAAGGACCGGACAGGACTCTACTAAGGAGGAACTCTGTGCACAGAGATTCTGGGGATTCTCCGTCTCTGCAGCCCAGTATATTTCTGATCTTCCTGATTTTGATCCTCCACATGATGTGACCCCTGACTGAGAACCTTTTTGGTGGGAGTATTAAAAAAAAAAAACTGTTAGGTCATTCACAACTTGGCAGTTAGTTACGGCACTTGCTGCAAGTATGACGCCTTGTATTTAGTAAGGTAGTTTAGAAACGCTTACTACGACATTTTTGATATGTATTGGCCAAATATTGAGTTATTCCTATGAATATGAATATGTAGATGTATGTGATGCAACACATATAGGCAGGTAATGAGGAGATTTTTCTCTACTCCTATGAAATTTGAACGGCTCAACGTACGAAGAGTACTTTAAGGGCTACTTTGATTATTATACTGCATATTTTGCACTATTTTTGGCATGCCTGTTTCAAGCACACATCGAAGAATGTGTTGCTTTTTGAAGGTACCATAGAGAGATGTGAATTAAATTAGCCGGCTCCCTTGAGGGAATATCTAAATAGGTTTAGGTACAAAAACATATTTCTTCCTTGGTGATTCTGTATCGGCAGGGCATTAAAATATGACAAAATACAAACAAGGATCCTTTTTCTGCGCAGTTTTATGAATGGAGATATGCAGAGCGATTTGTTGGGTGTTCTGCCAGACAAAGCTAGTGAATTGAGTGTATTTTGGCTTCTTGTCTGTTGGGCTGTTTTTGCAGTCTTTTTTAATACTATTGAGAAGCGTTTCTCGTAAATATGACTTACAACTAGTATTTACAAATGGTTTGGTTTAAGTACAGTCTGTGGGCTGTCCTTTGTTTCTGTCCTAAGTGTTGATCTGTGGGTTAAATGTGTGTTTAAATGTCTATGTGGTTCGTGGTTTCACATTGGTGATACTTCTGTAAGTAAATAGCGATTGCGCTATTTATGAAATAATGGCTATTACGCGCGCTGTATTGTGTGTCCTGAGTGTTTGACCCCTTTCTGTATATGTCCGAAATGAGCGCAATGTGTGTTTGTGGTTTTTCTTGTTGTTTTCAGTCTGTTATGCAAAATGTCAGTTAATTAATATTAAGTAGACATTAAATAAAAATCCAGAAATGAACCATATGATATGCTAAAATAGCTATGTGTTGCTATTTAATTTATAGAGTAAGCAATTATCCACATGTACAAACTGTTAAATGCTTAAAAGATCAAATAAAAATTCACATTCACTAGGAATGAAAAAGGCCTCAAAAACGAAATTGTGTGTTTTGTAAAAAAATAAACTTATAGCATTTTACTTACATACATTGTATTAGATATTAACAGGCAAACACATCATCTGAATAAATTGGATTTTGCTGTACTGCACACGCATTTTAAAACTCGAAGAGTCTTAGTTTTAAATAAGACTGCCACCGTGCTCATGATTCAACACTGAGGAAAAGCTTTTACTGCAGCTAAGCAAACAGCTGTCGTTTTTGTAGGCCACGAATAGACAGGAATGTTCACTCGGCCAGGACTTTCTCAGTTAAACACGGGGCAAAATTTTGCATTCCAGAATGCGGTTTTAAAAAAAGGTTACAAAAATCAGGTTCATTATTTTAGATACGAGGAAAAGGTTTAAGGTAGGGATTTCCATTCTTAAAAGTTTTTTTTATAAGCATATTCTTGGTTCTGTCCTTTTAAAAAAACAAAGTGGCGCAAAAATTTGTCATGTTTCAAGTTAGGCTTCTGTGCTTAGGCTTGTGAATGAATGCGTCTAAATATGATAGGCAAGGGATGCAGCTTGCTTTTATATGTGGAATTATCAAAAATGATTGGTTTTATTAAAAGAATAATTATTAAGTATGGAAAATTATTTTTAAAAATCAGTGCTTTTAAAATCGTTTTTTAATATTTATAAAGCTTAATACTCATACTATGATCTCCTAGCATTAAAATGTTATTTAAGTTGTGTTGTACCGCATAATGAGGACATTTGCATATGGAATATCACTTGGCGCAGGCGTAAAAAACTCATTTTTCTAAGGATTTACATGAGATCTGTCTAATGTCCAATCTCTGCAATTTGTAGAAAATATTCTGTGGATGATTAATATGTAACACAATTATAGGATATTTATTTTTAAGTGCCCCAAATATCAAAGTCGAAATTGGGTAAAATAGACTATTTAAACAGCATTCTTGCCGTTTACAGTAGCTTTAAAGTGACTTAGGCTTCAGAAATTGCATACATTTAGGTATAATACAAATAGCTGACTTCTGGATTGTTAGAGAAGTATATTGCACACTGCTCCTGCTCTTGAAAAATAATGAGTGGAGGTGCAAGATATTTTTAAGGATTTTTTCAAAATTTAATTGTAGTGAAGTGGTAGACTCTCTCTTAGAGATGGAAAGATGAGAGCACGTGTGCTTGTTTAAAATACCCCTCACACACTAAAAAAATCCGTTAGTGTCATGCTTCATCATAGGGGTCTTCCCGTCCCTATAACGGGGCGGGGCGTGCTACGACCAGACGGACTACGCGGGAGCACTATAAATGTGACAGAGCTATGTGTAGGTGCAGTGATGATACGTGAAGTGTAGGGATCTAACTAGTGAATGCAAAAAAATACAAAAAATTAAAAATTCCCTGGCTAGTAGAACAAATACACTTTATTGGAGTCTCTGGCTGGGAATGTTAAAAGGGGGATGTAGGTAGAGCAATTACTGACTACCAAGTCGACATGTTTCATAGGCAGTCCCCTGCTGCCTACTCATCAGGACCAAATCGTGATCCCTACTGTGAATAGCTCAGTTCTAAAGAAGTAGGCCTACTGTCCTACAAATATACCGGCAAAAATAAGCTGGATATTTGTGCTTCAGGGCATGAGCTGGCCCGGGTGAAGCAAGGCATCAAAAATCAGTGCCAAAAAAAGTGACCCATGGTCTCTGTAAAAGAAAAGCATTTAATAATGAGGTATAGCACGAGAATACAATTTGCATTTAGCTCTTTTAAGGCAATCCGGGTCCCTCACGCTGGCCACAGAAAGCGTAGAAAGACTATTGGTCGCAATCCTCACATTGAGCCGTTCTGCGGCGGCCATCTTGGATTTGCGCATTCTAGTCTTCACTTTGGGCGTTTCCCCGCGTAGCAATGAGCATGACGGAAGGCAATGGCATAATATAACTCCACCGGCAGACGAGCGACTACCTATCCTCGGAGCTGGACGGTAGGAATGACAGGCGAATTGCTCAAGCCGGTAACGTAAGTGATAGACTCGGACCCCGAGTCTTTAATAAATGGGTCACAGGGCCATTTCTCTGCCAAAAAACGAACGAACCACATCTAACAGTGGGGGCGGCTACATTTATTTTTCAGTAGACCGCGCTAATCTTCCTCCTCCTGCCAGCTCATGGGGCACTGAGAGAACTACCGAAAAGTATGTATATAACGAGTGTATTTAATCACCATCTTCACTAGTACTACTTCTAGAATATTTATCTTGAGAAAATACGATATACTATTTCTAGAATATTTATCTTGAGAAAATACGAAATATATGTGTCCTTTCTGATGCTTTTGGGATCGGATGTATGAATGTGTTGAGCCACTAATGTATGAGTGATGGGTTATGAAAGAACCACGTCCATTTGGATGGTTCTGGACCAAATGTCGGACACACTGTCCAACAACAAGAGGTGTATTTTGATTAATATATTCAAACTTGTGGTGAAGGTAATTGCACCTAGCATGACAAATCCTACTAAATTGGCTATGGTTGTGAATATCAAGGCGAATTAACGATGTACATTTCATGACCAGCAGTAACAACATGAATATGTCTGTGCTTTCTCCCTCGTTTTCCTCCTTTTCTTTTACAGAGACCATGGGTCACTTTTTTTGGCACTGATTTTTGATGCCTTGCTTCACCCGGGCCAGCTCATGCCCTGAAGCACAAATATCCAGCTTATTTTTGCCGGTATATTTGTAGGACAGTAGGCCTACTTCTTTAGAACTGAGCTATTCACAGTAGGGATCACGATTTGGTCCTGATGAGTAGGCAGCAGGGGACTGCCTATGAAACATGTCGACTTGGTAGTCAGTAATTGCTCTACCTACATCCCCCTTTTAACATTCCCAGCCAGAGACTCCAATAAAGTGTATTTGTTCTACTAGCCAGGGAATTTTTAATTTTTTGTATTTTTTTGCATTCACTAGTTAGATCCCTACACTTCACGTATCATCACTGCACCTACACATAGCTCTGTCACATTTATAGTGCTCCCGCGTAGTCCGTCTGGTCGTAGCACGCCCCGCCCCGTTATAGGGACGGGAAGACCCCTATGATGAAGCATGACACTAACGGATTTTTTTAGTGTGTGAGGGGTATTTTAAACAAGCACACGTGCTCTCATCTTTCCATCTCTAAGAGAGAGTCTACCACTTCACTACAATTAAATTTTGAAAAAATCCTTAAAAATATCTTGCACCTCCACACATTGATAGAATCCTTATGTTTATATGAACCGTTCAGGAGGGTGATTCTATCTCAACCTCTACGCTTCCCCTTTGGTTTTTGTGCTTGAAAAATAATGTCCACGTAGTTGCCTTCATTTAACAGAAAATAAAATGTTGCATTAGTTTTAGACAGAAAATAAGATGAAGCTCTTTGTTAGAATTGTGTGGGCTACATGCCTAGGTAAAAAAGATTAGCAAATTCAGATTTATTTTTCACAGGAAAAATTGTGGCGCAAGGGACACACAGAGTGTCTGTGAAACAGTTTTACTTTTGGACAGTAAAAATTAAGGTGGCTTAATATGCTTACATGTTTTAGTCATTGCAAAGTTGACAAGATGGTTTCAGTTGCTATTTCGTGTGTTATGTGAAGTGTCTCTCTTTTGTGTTGTTTTTTGTGTGTGCGCATTTTGTCCTTTTATGAATTGTTTCTGCTGGTCCTGTGTGTCAGAAGCAACACAGTAAGTTGTATTTGACAGCCAATCACCACTAAGGTGACCTGCTGTCAAAAGGGGGGTGAGGAAAATAACGAAATTGAATATTAATTTTAAGCCTGACAAATTAAGCAGGCAAGAATATTGGGTTTTGGGCTGCAGGTTCACTGTGCATAAAGTGCATGACATGGTGTTGTGCGTCATCGCTCATTTACATATGCTATTGTAATTTGTCTATGCTTTCTGTGCTTGGTATACAGCAAGTATACCTGATGGATTGGCATGTGTGTTTTTCTGTTATGCATGTTTTTGTTTCTATGCGTTTGTTGTTTAATACTATTACAAGCTCCTCTGTGTTGTGAGGGGATGGTCATGACAATGCCCATCGCTACTCAACAGTTGGTTGGACTTGTTCTGGTTACTAAATTTCACAGATATGATACCTCATGCTGTGAACATGACAGACAACAATTCATCAGTGTATGTCTATTTGGCTATAATGGCATTGAAGAAAAGAAAAAGAGAAATATAGGATTAAAAGTGTGTCACCTGCAGTTAGTCATGTTACTGCCCCTTCCCTTAAGGGATGGGCAGCCTTTGATTAAATGTTCCCTGATTGGACCCTAAGGAGGAACTATAAATCTGCGGCTCTTGCTAAAGGTGACCTAAACGTTTCTCATGATATTGCACTAGTTAATCCTGTTCTTCTTCCTAGGTAGTGTATGGCTTTGTTCCTTAAAGGAAACCAAGTTTCATTTCCCCCGGGGAAGGAACTGGAACAGTAGCAGAGATTACAGTATATGGTATCGCGGCCGGTGGTACAGTTAAAATTTGTGTACTACTTTGGTCTTTTGTGTATCACCCGTACTCTTGGTGTTGTGTCACATGCCTGACTATCACCCAAGTAATTTCTTGTTTTTCCTATAGATTTTTCTTTTGCCGCTTCTCCCCTGATCGATGTCGCATTGTGCCTAGTTATTGGGGATTTTAGCTGTGTCCTAGTCCCATTTCCCATTTCCCTTTTCCGTATTCCTTTCACCAGTCAGCCCTTTTATTATTGTTGGTGTATTGTTCAAGTTCACACTTCCAGACTGCAGTGATGTACCAGGGACCCCCATATTATGTATAATTCCCTTTTGTATGACCAGACTGGTTTTCAAGAATTTTCTTTAGGCCCACTTCGATGTTTTCCAGTCTGACTGTCAGGGTAGTGATGGACTGGTTAACTGACTCAATACTATAGTAAGACAAATTTTCCACCTCAATAGGAGATACCTTACGTTTATTTTATTAACATGACAAATTTTCAATGCCTATTTTAATTTGTTTTTTTACCCTTTTTGTTCCTGCTGCTTTAATTTGTGTTGGGATCAGATGTGTTCTAATCATGGAAATACCAGGACTCTCTAGTTCTTGTGTTTTGTTTCCACATTTTGATCATTAGCCTGTGTATTGCATAGTGCACCTGATGCACAATTATTAAAGGGAGGTATCTACATGTCACTGATAATCTGTATCATGTGATTTCCTTTTTGAGGTGATCTAGATAAGGAATTTAGGAACATCTAGACGTAATCATTGGAAAAGAAAATGTTTACCCCATTAGACAATGCCACTATGTGTGAGGAAACACATTAGTTAGAACTAGCAAGGAGAAAATGGATCAAACCCTTGTGCAAAACATTAGGTATACGTTCATATCTTGAAGCATTTCGAATTATTAAAACAAACACTGGACGTCTCACAGTGTTTTGTGTTAGCAGATTTTTATTAAGTGCTAGTTTTACCCGCAAAAATATGGCTCTTGACCTGTAGAAACAAATTGTGTGCAAACCGTATATAAGGTATATTGCATTGATACTGGCTAGTGGTGGCTTTTGTAAAAATATTTGTTTACATGCCTTTTTCTTTTATATATTTAGATATTTATTGTATTAGATGATGTATTGTATACTTTCTGCTTCCCACTTATATATGAATTGATTGTTTGTGTATCCTCCGTGATAAATGTATTGTTGATGTTTATGTATCTTTTATGGCCGAATGAGCCGAAATAAAGATTAAATGATGATGATTTAAATAGAATTCCCATGTAGCTACCTACACTTTGCCTTTGAGAGTGACAGTGCATTCTAGACCAGAGTTGTCCCATGGCGTATTGCCACTCCCTCGCAGATTGCAGGCCACCTGCTTGCAGTCCCATTGTTAAATACAATGAACTGTTTTTGTACTAAATTGAAGGAAACTAACAACTGTGTCCCATTTCCTACATCACTAGGTTCTGCTGGATCTTCCAGAGTAAAAGGAAGAGTCATAATAACCTGCAGAACACTGATTTAAGCCTAATTCCCATCAGTGACAGCTACAGATGAAGGGCAGACGTCTTGGACCTACAGTCCCAGCACCCAGAAAGTAGCAAGGCTGGACAGCGATCGCCAGGGCTTCATCAATGGCATCTCCAAAGCATCGTGCTTGCTCCATCAGACGGCGTTGGACATCAGACAAGAAGGAGGAGCTGGTTCCCTGTTTGCCACAGAACCAGAGTTTCAGTGCAAAAGAGCGAAAGAGAAGGATCCCTGTTGTTGATGGCAGGGCTGGTTTGAGGCTTCAGTTTTCTACCCGTCATGTGCTGGTAACCTCTGACAGCGCGCGGTCCCTTGAGCCTCTTGGCCTGAGTTTTGGCCACCCCCCTTTTCTTTGCTCCAACGGAAGGGCAGTGCACCAGAGGATCCAAGATTGGCAAAAGGCACTACATTGTGGTACCCATGATGAAAGGAAAAATAAAATGAAAGAGGAGCCCGAGTGTCCTCTGACACTGAATAATGAGTGTTGGAGCCTGAGAATGTAGACCCGGGTCTGCACGAGATGATCTGTGCCCACGACCATCAACGAGCACAATATCTGTAGTGCCTGCTGCAGAGGAGAGACACTGGTGCACTGCATTGAGACATTGAGACTTTAGAGTGAGCTGTGAGTGTTTGCCAGGAGGGCACTCCAACAGATACTGAGAAGCACTATTTTCATGGAAGGCCTGAATCAAGAGGCCCAACGCGGAAAAAGACAACGGAAGTAGATTTGATGGACGATAGAAGCCTACCAAAGAGGCTTAGTACGGACTTTGGCATAGTTGCATAAGTGTTTCCAGTGCCACTGTATAAAGTGGGTTAGGAGATGTTCCCATTTGACTGAACTGCCATGGAGGAGAAATAGCCTCTAGTGGCTCTGCCCTTAGCATTCAAAATGGTCCACCATAAGTACATTTTTGTGACTGTTCTTATTGTTCTGCTGCCATCGTTTTAAAGTAATGTTCTGTCTGTACTCTGATAAAGGGTAGTCCCATTTCACCTGAGAGCATTGATAAGGATCGCCACTGTCTCACCCGAGTATATAATAGTCACTGAAATGCATAGGAGCCCTGAAGGTGTTTACTAGATGATTTTAGGATTTGCTTTTGCTTAGGACTAGAAAAATGATAATTCTATAGTGGTCATTACTTTCTACTGCTATCTGAATGTTAATGATGACTAAACGCTCTGTTCCCCTTGTATTCCTGCTCATACAAGCTTAATGAAATGTTTAGAATGGAAAAAGCCCACCTAGCAATGAATAAGGAAATTGATAAAATTATGAAAATTAATGTACAAATATTTTCTATGTTCCTACTGGATCATAGGAATGTCTTTAGCTCATTCTAAAAGGACCATCTGTTAAATATTGGACAGATTTGTTAGCATGAGCTGAAAGCCATTTTGTATTTCTGGCAGCCATTTTGTCTGCCATGTGCTCTGTCCTACCTTTCTGTTAACTGCTCTTGTAGTCTGCCTAGAGACAAACTATAATCAGCATCCTCCACTTCGCACATGCCCAGAAGGGCCTAGCTAGTAGAATGCACCTGCTTCTCTAGTATAACTGTCAGGCTATTTTTGCTGCTGTATGGAGAAGTAACTCTCCTCCTGCTTTGTTGAGCAAGTAGATCTTGTATGCCCAACTTAGTCATTTTGCATGCTTACATGAGCCAGGACTGCCCCTTGCATTTATGCTTACTATGTAACTCTAAAGCATATATAAAGCCCCAGTTTTCTGTACTCCTTAGACTGCCTCATTCAGTTGCTAAGGCTTCTGTGTGACGTAGCCTCACCTCATTTGAGTTTAATAAAAATTATCTTTTATATTTCAGCTTCTGTGCCAATTTCTTCTTTGTTGGTTTAAAAGGACCAAGTATCAGTGAGACCCCTGAGAAGGATTTTGATTACTTCACCACTGTTATTGAATTCTGGCCACACCGTATCCAGAATATACAAGCTTCTGTCACCTAACCCTAGGAAAGCACATAAACGAAA
Source organism: Lissotriton helveticus (assembly GCF_964261635.1). NCBI lineage: Eukaryota > Metazoa > Chordata > Amphibia > Caudata > Salamandridae > Lissotriton > Lissotriton helveticus. Next base: position 496,476,209 of record NC_136063.1, read on the forward strand.
TGAAGCTAAGTGGGAATCCGAACCTAACACCACTAATATTTCATTTGACTGGGGAAAAATATATAGTACAGCCTTCTCGAATAAAATATCCCCTATCTTATCACGGACTAAATACATGTTGCTCAATAGGTCATACTGGACACCAGAAAAACTTTTCAAACTCCATTTACGAGACAGACCGAGTTGTTGGAACTGCAATTCCGTTGTTGGTGACTTCACTCACATGCTCTTCACCTGCCCAACTCTACAGTCATATTGGGATAAAATTTACCAATGCATAGGCCACATTTTTAACACTCAACCTCCCAAGGAATTCTCATATATTTTATTGGGCGTCTTGGATCCGACACTGGTCAATGACAACGACCGACATTAGATGGACCTCTTGCTTACCCTAGCGTGTAAGGTTATATTGTGCAATTGGAAAAATGCTAGCAACGTGTCTTTTAGAATCTGGCAAGAGTGGCTGTCCTTTCTGAGAGGTGTGGACAACCCGGCACTTCATTCCTCCCCGTGGCGCAAATCTCACCGGAAACTGTGGAAATCCTTGGACGCCTCAACACTGTCATTTGAACCACCGTGAATCTAGTCTATTGTGAAATATATAGCTCTGTAATGTGCCACCATTGTTATGAAGAGGTATGCTGTATTCTTGTCTCACTCCTCATATGTAACTTAATGTTTTCTCAATTGGACACACTTGGTATTCTACTATGCCCGAGGTTATTTTCTTATCCTGCGACCCACAAACGATCTATGGCTGAATTTATAGGTACTTGAGCACGATAGTATAGTATTGTATTGTATAGTATGTATTCTTTTTCGTTAGCTTATAGCTTGTATTTCTTGGCTAGTTTGCATACAATGATTGTCTTGTTTCATGTACCAAGATGTCATCTGCATTGTCATTTTATTTCTCCCCTATTCTTTTTTCCCTTTTTTCTCTATGTATGTATTTTCTTTTGTTTTTGTGCGATTCTCTTCAATAAAAATGATTTGAACTAAAAAAAAAGAAAACATCTGCTTAAAGGATACCTGTAAGGTGACAGCTGTTTTCTAGAAATGTATTAAATAAATAATATATAAGGTTTTAAAAGGATTTGTAGAAATTAACTTCGTACTATATTAGCAACAACATCTGAACAAACCATTTACCTGTCGAACATCTTGGCTTTTGTATTTTGGTGATCAGGCAGCTTTGAAGTCTGCATTGTTTTTCGACAGGTTGGCGTCTTAGTTTTCTTTGACAAACGCCTGTTTTCTTTCCCACTTCCACAATCACTTTCCGATGTCAGATCAGTCTCTCGTTTTGCTTTCATCACTTTCACAGGAGTAACAACTCTTGAACTAGAAGGCTAAATAGTAGTAAAAAAGCATTGGTTCAAATTAGACTGGACCAAAGACCAAACACTTTACACACTCAAGGCAAACGGTAAGCGCAATTTAGTAAGATATGAGGAATATTTGCTACAAATACAACTACTACGACCAGAAGTGATGTTCAGAAACAAATATTATACCTTCCGGCTAAATTGCATTAATCAAGGATACTGGTGACAGTATTGACAGCTCATTGCCCAAGTGCAAACATACGCTAATTATTCCAGCCACTGAATGCCTCTGACATCAATGCAGAGATCCAGGTAGTGATGAGGTGGCTAGGTCCTTAATTTTGAAATATGAATTTTGATGTTATACTCTAGTATAGATCAAATTTCCCTTCTACTAATTTTCTATTAGAATGCCAATATTTTGAATTCGTACGAGAAGTACCAAGAATGATGGTGAAAAATGAACAGCAAGGAAGACAATGTCAAATTATTCCACACTTTCTGTGCTAAACATAAATCTGCCATCAACTTTCTCTTGCAGATCTAAATTAAACTGCTCTTTCTGAGGAATGTCCAGTAGACCAGTTCAGAACTTTGCAAGTCTCAACGATGCCATTTGCATGATGTCCGATTGTTGTTGTTATGAGCCAACCCCATTGTTAAAGGAGTGTTGGGAGTAAAAAAAAAAAAGATTAGCTTCATGGCAATGTTGGTACTCTTTAATTGTGAATTTTCTTCTTTCACAACTGGTTGGGAATGTTTCTGGGAATGGAGACGGGACCTAGCAGATGCACTCTCTTGTGTTGCACTGATTCAACACAATGTCAATTGGTAGAGACAGCATATGTCACACCAGGCTTCAAGATGCATTTAATGAGTAATGCTTATAAAAGACATCATAAGGTGTAGACAATTATATGCAATGAGGATAACATTATTTCCCGATTAAGTTAATCTTCATTTAACGACTTGGGAAACAAGCATTGGCAACGCCAACCTGCTTAGTGGATATATGGAAACCACTACACAAAGGGAAACAAGGTTACTCAATTTTTCCCACACGTACTCAGATCCTTCTCTTGGATAGACCACATATTTGAGTTGACTAGACGACAAGTTGGATCAAGGAGGTGCAAATGGAACAGATTACTGTACAAGATCAATCTCCAGTGACTTTATTGGACCTCACAGTGATTGCCACTAGATAGAATAGGTGCAAATTAGGTAAATGCACAAGTTACTTACCTTCGGTAACGATATATCTGTAAGAAACAGTAGTTAGTATTAGATTCCTTACCATAGAATATTCCCAGGCGTCAGTCTGGAACCAGAAATTTTTGCATGGCAGTACTCCTGCACGTCGGTAGGCGTCGTCTACGGCTCTGCGTCCATCGTCGGCATCGTTGGTGCCGGGATGACGTCGGGGTACTTAGACGCCGCCCTCGCGCGCTGACGTCAGTTCTTATACACAGCTTTTCCACGGCAGAAACGCAGAGCCATGATAAAAACCAACACTGGTGCCATGAAAATAGGGCCTGAAAAGGGATGACCTTAACCCTAGGTATCGGTTCGCAGAACGGGGAGGATGGGTGGGGCGGTAAGGGATCTAATACTAACTACTGTTTCTTCCAGATATATCGTTACCGAAATTAAGTAACTTGTGCATCTGAAAGAAACAGGTTAGTATTAGATTCCTTACCTTAGAATAGATACCCCAACAATGCCAACTCCGGTGGTGGGTCTGCGAACCAATAATCACACCAGAAAGTCCTGGAGATCGGAACGGCCGAAAAAGCCATCTCTCCAGACTTGGCTGTCCAGGCAGTAGTGTGTTGGGAACGTGTGCAGCGAGGCCCACGTAGCTGCCTGACAGATGTCCTGCAAGGGGACGCCCAGGGCAATAGTAGCCGTTGTGGACCAAGTGGAATGGGCCCTCAGCCTAACAGGAGGCTCCTTTTAAGCCAAAGAGTAGCATGCCTTGATGCACAAAACGACCCATGGGGAAAAGGTCCGCTTGTGCACCGCTCGTCCCTTCTTAGCGCCCACGTAACCAACAAAGAGTTGGACATCACCCCGGAAGTGGCGTGTGCGATCCATATAGTATGAGCGCGCGCGTTTTGGGTCCAGACGGTGGAGCCTCTCTTCCTCTTTCGAGGGATGCGGAGGCGGAGGCGGAAAGAAGGTGGGCAAGGTGATCACTGCCCGATGTGGAAGGCTGTGACTACCTTGGGCAGGAAAGAGGGTCGCATCCGCAACACAACTTTGTCCGGATGGACAGAAAGGAAGGGAGGCTGTGAAGAAAGGGCCTGGAAGTCACTCACTCTCCTGGCAGAGGTGATGGCAACCAGGAATGCAGTCTTAAGGGTAAGAAGACGAAGAGGACAGTTATGAACTGGCTCGAAGAGAGCGCACATCAGATAAGTCAGAACAAGGTTCAAGTCCCACTGGGGCATCACAAAAGGAACAGGGGGGAACATACGAGTTATGCCCTTTAAGAACCTATTTACAACTGGGGACTTGAACAAAGAGGGCTAATCAGGGAGCCTTAAGAAGGCGGAAATGGCAGAGAGGTAGCCCTTAAGAGTGCCCAGAGCAGAGCCCTGCTGGGCAAGAGAAAGAAGGAAGAGGAGAACCTCAGAAAGGGGGTCAGAGAGTGGATCCACAGCCTTTGCTGTGCACCATGCCACAAATTTGTTCCACCTGCAGGCGTATACCGATTTTGTGGAGGGACGCCTGGCTGCCAGAATTACATCGCAGACTTCAGGAGGCAAGTCAAATGGCCTCAACTGTCGCCACTCAATCTCCACGCATGGAGGTGGAGACAGGACAGGTTCGGCTGCTGCGACAGAAGGTCCTCCTGAAAAGGCAGATGAATCGGGGGATCAACTGACATGCTGAGTAGCTCGGGATACCAGTATCTTCGTGCCCAGTCTGGAGCCACAAGGATGACTTGAGCCCGATCGCGCCTGATCTTCAGCACTCTGGGCAGAAGTGGTATAGGCGGAAAGGCGTACAACAGACTGCAACTCCACACTCGACGAAAAGCGTCTCCAAGCGAGTGCCGCCTTGGAAATTCAAAACGCGCAGAACTGATGACATTGCGCGTTCTCTTCTGTGGCAAATAGATCTAACCAAGGCTCTCCCCACTGCTGAAAAAGACCTTGCGCCACGTCCGAGTTCAGACGCCATTCGTGATCCATCATGCACCGACGGCTGAGTTCGTCCGCCCTGGCTTTCAGGGAACCTGCCAGGTGTTGAACCACCAGGGTCACGCCCTGATGTTCCAGCCACTGCCAGAGGCGCAGAGCCTCCTGGCACAGGGTCCACGACCCCACCTCGCCCTGTTTGTTGGAGTACCACATGGCGGTGGTGTTGTCCGTGAACACCTGCACTACACTCCCCGGACAGAGGGGAGGAATGCCTTCAGTGCAAGCTGGATTGCCCGCAGCTCCAGAAGGTTGATGTGGAGCCGGGACTCCGCCGGAGACCAGAGGCCTCTGATCTCCGCCTCTCCCATGTGGCCCCCCCAGCCCTGGAGGGACGCGTCCGTCACAACTACGTGCTCCGGTTGGGGTAGGGAGAGGGATCTGCCGCTGACCCAATCGCGGTCCGTGAGCCACCACTGCAACTGTCTTGCAGTGCCCTCCGAGATCAAGACATGGTCGGACAAGTTGCCCTGATGCTGGGCCCACTGAAACTTAAGGTCCCACTGCAGAGCCCGCATCCGCCACCTGGCGTGATGCACCGGAAGCATGCAGGAGGCCATCAGCCCCAGAAGCCACAGCGTCAACCTGACGAGACTCGGGATAACGGCTGAAAGATCGAAATCAGAGCCTGAATATCCCGAACCCGCTGTTCGGGAGGATAAACCAGAAACTGAGTCTAGAACTGCTCCGATGAAAAGGAGCTTCTGAGAGGGTCACAGGTGCGACTTCGGCACATTGATGGAGAACCCCAGCAGGTGCAGGTGGTTGGCCGTAGTCTGGAGGTGGCTGACGACTGTCTGGGGCGAGCCCGCCTTCAACAACCAGTCGTCGAGGTAGGGGAAGACTGAAACCCCTAACCTGCGCAGATGAGCTGCGACCACCGCCATCGTTTTCGTGAACACCCGTGGGGCGCTGGTAAGGCCGAAGGGGAGCACGGTAAACTGAAAGTGCTTGTGGCCTCCCGTGAACCGCAGGTAACGCCGGTGGGCCGGCAGGACGGGAATGTGGAAATAGGCGTCCTGCAAGTCCAACGCTACCATCCAGTCTCCCGGGTCCAGGGCAGCTAAAACTTGAGCCAAAGTCAGCATCTTGAACTTATCCTTCCGGAGGAAGCCGTTGACGTTCCGCAGGTACAAAATAGGGCGTAGGCCCCCTTTGCCCTTCTTGGGAACCAGAAAATAGTGGGAGTAACCACCACACCCTACTTCTGGCCCAGAAACGCGCTAGATGGCCCCCTTGACCAAGAGTGCCGTAACTTCCTCTTGCAGAAGTTGCAAGTGATCCACGGCGGTGGTCCTGCGGTGGCATGGCTGGAGGGGTTGCCTCAAAGGGGAGGGAGTAGCCCCTTCGGACGATTTGCAGCACCCACCTGTCCGATGTGATCGAGCGCCAGTGGAGGAGGTGATGGCGAACCCTGCCCCCACTGGCGTCAAATGGGCCTGAAAGCTCGGACTAGGAAGGCTTTGAGGCGGATGCTGCGGGGGTAGATATGGACTGGCCGCGGCGGTAACAGGGGACGGTAACCACGGTAACCACGCCCGCCGCCGCGCTGAATGGTAGTCTGAGGCCCGTGGCTGGCAGGACGTGTGGGGGCACCCATTCCGTGGCCACGAAAGGAGCTCCAAATTTACGATCTTATTGTGAGAGCTGAAATCAAGCAAGCTGTAACAAATGCAGGGGTTCATTGCTGTGACTCTAAAAGATGCATCACGTGTGAATACCTTTTACAAACATCATCAGTTACTAGTTATGTTACCAGAAGAACCTATGCAATAAGGCAGCATCTAACATGTCGCTCAACATGCATTATTTATGTGATTCAGTGCCATCGGCAAAGCTGTAAAAAACAATATGTAGGCCAAACAGTGAATGACCTCCGCACACGATTCAGGAACCACAAATCAGCAATAATTAATAAGAAAATTGACCAGCCTGTAGCCAATCATTTTAACCTTGTGGATCATTCACTATCAGATTTGAAGATTTTCCCCGTAGAACATGTCTCAAAGGAAGAACTACTGGACTCCAAGGAAAACTTCTGGATGTACCGTTTAAAATCATTGCATCCAGATGGACTGAACATTACTGACAATACAACCTGATTAATGCATATCTCAAGAACTCTCAGGGCTGCATTGATTCCACATTCCAAATGGAATCTTCACTCATGATGCTTTTTGAAAATTCAGCTGTGTCATCTGTGCAGCCACTGAGCTTACCATCTTGAAACTACCTGAGGAAGGCAGAAGCTGAAACGTTGTAGTGGAAATATATTTTTGTTCTTTGGTGAATCTATCTGTTTGAGTCACTTCTTTCTTATATATTTTATTTCTTTGTGACTCATTGTATCCTTTGGGATCCAGATTTTTGCCCTGGCTGGCTGTTGTTTTCTTGTGATCCTTCATCTTCATATATACATATATACAAATACAGAGTGATATCCCTTGGTGGTAACAATTTTAGTTGTTCCTGGATGGATGTGCCATCTAATATTTTGGTATGCAGCTGTAGGGTAAAATATTGTCAGTTGAGATTCCATTGTATGCAGTTATGTTCGGCTTAAAGAGAAATAATTAGAGTAGAGAGACAGAGGGGAAAATAGCCAGAGGGGAGCATGAGGAAATCGGTAGAGTCAGATAGAAGAGATAAGATTGGAGATAGTCAGCATGGGTCTTATTAGCAAATGCAGGTATGTGCTGCATAATCTAAATTGGCCTGGTTCTGATCACTAATATCTTCATGTAGTTGGGTATAATTCTAAGTAGTAGGTATGGATCAGCAAAGTTAAGGAGGGTTGGGTTATTGCAGGTATAGGTCCAATTTAGATCAGGAGGCTGCATGGGCAGTTGAGTATGAACATATTGTTTTATATAGTGTTATATTCACTCTTTAAAATATGCGTTAATATTGAAAAAGTATACGTCAATATGAATTACGATACATTTGTGTATAAAAAGAAATTGCATCTTTATTGACAAATTTGCCCATTGTGAACTCCACGTCAACCCAGACTCAGAAGTACGTAGTTAGGCAGGCCCTGAGACCCAGGCCCAAGGTCACCGATTGACAGATCACAGGTGGGGTGGCATGTAGCCAGCAGATAAATGCGCTAACCATAAATCCCAGCTCAATCACACAGATAGGCACAGCAACACCACAATGATCCACACAGATTGGCCCCAATAAAACACACATGGCCGGAGGGGTGTGCGCATTCCTAAAACACCATAAAGTCAGATGCCACATGAAGTAAGGAACACTTAGCCAATCGTGACACAGCACACATAGTACACCTAGTGACCACACGCTCACCATGCCTGATATCTGCACATGTTACCCTCTGGCCACATTGTGTCCATAAAAAGTCAATGTCCACCTGAATTCCTCATCCAGTACATTAATTAATGGCTCTAAAGATTCCTTACCAAAAAATGATCACCCGAACTATTTTATTGCATTTAATGAATTGTATAAAAGTCTATGTTAGACCGATTGTTAATTTAGACAGTCCTAATACCCTATGCCTGTGACTGTGCTCCTGGTTGCATTATTTAATTTAACAAATTGCTCTGGGTTTGCCAAAGGCCTCTTGTTGTTTCAAAGTATTTCATGTTCAAGCAACATATGCATTCTTAAAATAGTTTTGTGAAAACAATATGTCATCTAATAACACTATAAAGAAACTAAAGTATTTAACTACATTTATTGCTTAAATATAAAGTTACACTTCCTTCAACCCTAAAAAAAATCCTTACTACTCCACACACTACCCATGCCTGAACCCTATCCCTTCCTACTCATATACACTACCCATCCATGACACCTAAAAAACCTTACCACCCCTACATATTACCCGTTCCTAAACCCTAAAAATCCCTTACTAACTCTATACACTACCCATCTCTGAACCCTAAAAAGCCCTTGCTACCACTATACACGACCCATCCCTGCACCCTAAAAACTGCTTACTAACCTTATACACTACCTATCACTGAACCCTAAATGCCCTTTACTCCTCCTATACACTAACCATCCCTAAAACCTAAACAACCCTTGTAACCTCTACATACCACCAATCCTTGAACCCTAGAAAACATTATTACTCCTTTTTATGTAAAACAGCATCAGAAGGACGGGGTAAAGGCTGACATGTTTGGGGCCTACTGAGACTAGGACATTAGTAGGGGGAAGCCAGCCACAGCCTGCATAGTTTTCATCATTACTGGAGGTTACATTGTTTAGGAAGTAGCTGGTAGCACAACTAACTTAAACGTTGGTACTCAGAGCCATTATTGGAATAAAATCAGCTAAAGCTCCCATCCCCGACTGGTTCTCGGGTCATTCTACAATAAGCTTGAGACAGCAAAGGGCTGCATTGATAGCCTTGTTCAGATCTATAGGCATGCACACACCTATGATGGCCGAAGCGGATATAGCAGCGATATTTATTTATATCAAAAGTTTTATATAGGGCTGCAAGACCCGGGGGTAGCAGAGCGCTTTACATGAGCATTAAGATTCCAGTCGGTACAGTAGATTCCGCAAGATCAAAAAAATATACAGACATTACACATTAAAAACAATTCTTAAATAAGCAAATAGGCTAACAGTTATGGCCCTGAGTAGAACGAGAATGACACGGCAGACGGTTAGCACAGAAACAATAAAAAAAAGGCAAGGGAGCTTTAGAAGGGTCCTTTTCCCCGACAAGGCTTTCATTTACGCAGTTAAATGGGATGGGGCTGATCATATATCCATTGCCCGAAACATGCAGCACAGCTCACATTAGGAAAGGGGGAAAGGGAGAAATCTGGGCTGTTAGGTGAGGAAGCGAAGTAAAGAAATCGAGTGAAATAGGGTGGGAGGGAGCAAAAGAGAGGAGAAGGGAGCGACGAGTTTGGGGGAGATTGAGGAGGAGCTAGGGGTAAGGGTTAAAAAGAGGGAGGTTAGCATTCGAGTGGAGAGAAAGTCTAGGAGAGAGAGAGAGAGGAAGAGTCGGACAGAAAAAGTCTGTCGGGCAAATATATGACAGGGGATGAATAAAGGGTTGAATGCAGCGATTACGGACCTCAGTATTTGGAGAGAAGGTGGGATTTGAGGTCTTTTTTTTAAAGTTGTGGTACAAGGAGTTACAGCGCAGATCTCTGGGGAGGGCATTCCAGATGATTGGGGCGTTTCCGGAGAAGGAGCGGGATTGTGTGGAGCTCCTATTTGATAGGAGGGAAGAGAAGTAGAGCATTTGAGATTCTCATCTGCCGGGAGCGGCCCGCTCTTTCAAGTTTGTCGGAGAGATATAGCGGGGTTTGTTGGTGGAGGGCTTTGTGTGTAATGCAGGCAGTCTTGTATGCAGATCTTCCCTCAATGGGTAGCCAGTTTAGGGCCTTGAGGGGTGATGTGGTCGAAGCGTTTGCAGTCGGATATTAGCCTGGCGGCAGAGTTGAGCACAGATCTGAGGGGGGGCAAGGTGTGCTTTGGGGATTCCAGTGAGGATAGCATTCCCATAGTCTATTTTGGAGAGGACTAGGGATTGGACAACCCATTTAAAGTCGTCAGAAGGAATGAAGGGTTTGAGTTTTTTTAAGATGCCGGAGAGTGCAGAGAGCTCCTTTTGCCGCGTTCTTAATGTGGTTGTTAAGAGTGAGTTTGTTGTCGATATTGAAGCTAAGTGATTTTGCTGAGTTAGATAAGGAGAGAGAGCAGTTCAGGGCATTGAGGTCAGAGAGCCAGCCTTGGATCGGGAGCTTGTTGTTTTTAGGTGAGAAGAGAATGATTTCGGTTTTATTAGGGTTAAGTTTGAGGTGATTGGAGAAGAACCAGGATTGGATAATACTCAGGGCATTGTTAAGATGACTAATATCGGAGTGGGACTTGATCTTGTAGTACAGTTGGGTGTCGTCCGCGTAGAGATGGTAGTTAATTCTGGCTTGTTTCAGAATGAAGGTAAGGGGTTCCATAAAGAGGTTGAAGAGGGAGGGACAGAGAATAGAGCCCTGGGGTACGCCTAGGGAGTCCGGCATGGGGTTGGAGAGGCAGTCCTTGATTTTGATTTGTTGTGTTCTGTGTTGGAGAAAGGAGGAGAATCATTTGAGGGCTAGACCGTTGATGCTGAAACGGGTTTCGAGTGAGTTAAGTAGAGAGGCGTTGTTAACTGTATCGAAGGCAGCGGAGAGGTCAAGGAGAATGAGAAGGCAGGACTCCCCATTGTCAAGGAACCGGTGGAGGTCGCCGACAATCTTGAGCATGGCTTTTTCCGTGCTGCATCCTTTTCTGAAACCAGATTGCAACGGGTCAAGGAGGTGGAAATTGTAGATGTGATTGTCGATTTGTCAGAGAATGTGTTTTTCCAGTACTTTAGATAACAGTGGGAGGTTAAAATGGGGCCAAAGTTGTTAGGGTCATTCGGGTCAGCAGATGGGTTTTTGAGGTTGGGAGTGATTTGACCGAGCTGGAGAGAGTCGGGGACACGCCCCGTGGCAAAGGAGGAGTTAATGATTGAAGTCCAGTAAGGGGCGATGATGTGTTTGAGGTCATGGACGAGACTGGAGGGGAGAGGATCTTTGGAGTGAGAAGAAGGCTTAATTTTGGAGAGGATGCTGAGGATTTCCTGTTCAGTAACAGGATGGAAATTTTGCCTGGAAGCATTCTTTTTCAGCTGTAAGATGGGGGAGAAGGAAACAGGAGAGGTAGAGACAGGACTATGTGTTGGAGTGCTGGGATGAAGGGGTGTGGTCGACGTGGGTGAGAGGGCTGAAAAGATGTCACCTTAATTTAATGACAACAAGGGACCCCAAATTTAGTCAGCAGGGACCATGGGGAGCATACTTTTTGAACAACAACAGCGGTCCCCAACATTAAGGAATATCACCACATGAATAAAATATAGACAGAGTCAATCTATATTTTCAAAAAAGACATGTCCAGCCGGACAGAGGTCTTTCAGAGATTTTACTCAGGATTTATGTATTGAAATCACATAAAGATACCATCCAACAATCAACCAAAGTGGACCACAAGCCTGTGTCCAGTACTAACAGAGCAAGTACAAGAGGTGATGTAGACAGCAGAGAAGGGCTTTGTAAGGCGGAACAACGTTACTCTATAAACAGTACAATTGTACAGAGTATAACAATCATGCACTGGACATTTCAGTAGTAATCACAGTTAGGTTCACGTGCATTAAAGGTCGACGGCGTTTCGGACCCCTAAAAAATATCAGGGACCATCATCAGGACAAATACAATGAAAAGCCTTAGGTTAATTAAGCCTCTAAATGCCTAAAGGGGGGAAAAAGGAAATATTAAAACCAGATACAGGAACAGCTTAAGCATGATCAGTAACATAGTGACTTGAGTGTGACCAGTGAGCGACACACTACCGGTCAAGCATGTCAAGTGAACTATGGTGATGGTGTATACAAGATTAGCCGTGATCAGGAAGAAGGGAAAGTACATATGGCAGTGAAAGTGTCCAGTGAGGACGTAAATGCAATCAAGAACGTTGTAGCACAAAATTTTGCCGCGGAGACTAAATTAGAATGGCCTCGCAGTGAGGGAGTGACGTCTGGTGAAAGGCGATATTTTAAAAAAGGCAAGATGCGTGATCGTGAAGGATTAACTGACGCGGGTGGAGTCAAGAAATGGGACCAAGGCTCACCGGGTTGCCTCGTGAGATAAGGGCTGGCTCCTCGGGCATAAGAATAACACGCGATCACCCTGCAAGGGCGGAATAATTAGTAGCGGAAAAAACGTGGCATTTTTAGGTAACAAGCCGCGAGGGCTCTACCAAGGGAGTAACGAACTTACCAGAATCGAGTGGCGGCGGCCGCGGAGTAAAATAAAGTCCGTCGGCTTGCCAGGATACCTGATGGAAAGGGGGGCGCATTACCAATATGTACAGTAACGATAATAACAGTAAGAGAGGGGAGAGTGGAGGTAATCCGCTTACCGGGTTAGTCGGCCTGAATCATTTCCTGGCGTGCACAGGGAGGAATCATTCAGAGAGCAATATAGTCGCCTCGGATTGGTCCCAAGGTGGGGCATAGAAATCGATGACGGACTCACATAGGCGCCATCTTAGGACAGTGGTTGTGAGGGGAACAGGTCGTGACGCGAAGTGAATTCACATGCTTGGAGAAAAGACATGCTTTTAGAAAAAGGACGCGCTTTAAGAAAAATTGCATGCTTTAAGGACAGTGCAGTTTAAAATACATTTATACAATGGAATGCAGGACGGACTGAAGATAGCATCCAGTTCTTGATGAATGCTTCTGGGAAAACACATAATTATTACAATCCAAATACAAATGTAAAGCAGAGAAATAAAGAAATAAGTCTGACTCCAAAAACCCAAGTATCAGATAAGGGCAGTCCATTCATCTTGAAGGTTAAGCCCCGAATTCAGACTATCAGTCTTCAAAATCCATTTGAGTTCCTCCCTGTTCAAGAGGCGTGTGAGATCACCACCCCTGGGTGAGATGATGATTTGTGAAATCACAGTCCATCGGATATCATTCTCCGAGTATCCCTTCTCCAAGAAATGTTCCACCAGAGGGGCGTTGGGTGTTTTACACCTGATGCGGCTCCGATGTTGGGAAATCCTCAGTTTAACCTTCTGCTTGGTTTGACCCACGTATATCAAGTTGCATGGGCAGAAGATGGCATACACAATGTTCTGACTATTGCAATTGGTAAAAGTTTTTAGTACATTTCTTACATTGTTATACACAAATTCCTTGCCATCAATTGAGAACTCACGCACGACCAGCAGCGGGCGTGCCCAAGGAGTGGGGGTAATTGCCAGTGGTCATGAAGGGTTACATTTCTAGTAGAGGGTAACGCAGCCCTCACCAATTGGTCCTTGAGATTTTTGTTCTTCTTGAAGGCAAACAACGGAGTGTCCCAATTTAGTACCCCTGAGTTTAGAATGTGCCAGTTCTTTTTTACACATTGTCTCACCCTGTTGGAGACTGGGGAATATGTAGTAACACAGACCAATTTTTCAGTGGCTTTTTTGGGTTTTGGGTCAAGGAGGGTTTCCCGTGGACAATACCAAGCTCTCTTCATAGAGTTCTTAATGAGGCGCCGGGGGTACCCTCTGAACCGGAGTTTATTCGATAATATGCTGGCTTCACAGAAATAATCTTCCTTTTTATAGCAGTTCCTTCTCAGCCTAAGGAACTGAGAGTATGGCAGACTGTCCCTCAGAGCCCTGGGGTGACAACTGTCATAAGGTAGCAGCGTGTTTCTCTCCGTAGGTTTACGGAAAAGGGAAGTGTATAGGATGCCCTCATGATGTTGAATGTTTAAATCAAGGAAGGAAATGCTACTTTGGTTGTGAGCAATTGTGAAGGTGAGGCCATTACAATTATGGTTCAGCCAGTGTAGGAGCCCGTCCAGTTCAGGGATAGTACCGCCCCAAATCAAGAAAATATCGTCTATATATCTCTTCCAATTTTTTAATCCCTGGTAAAAGGGATTTGTGGGGCACAGGATGGTGTTCGTCTCCAGCCAATCCATGTACAGAATAGCCAGGGTGGGGGCAAAGACAGCCCCCATAGATGTACCACGCACTTGTTGGTAATACTGCGAGTCGTACATGAAGAAGTTTTGGGTAAGACAGATTTCTAAGAGTTGGATAATAAATATCGTCGGAACTCTGTGTGGACTGGGTCGGGTGTTGAGAATGCTCTCCATCACCAGCAGAGAGTCCCTCTGTGGTATATTCGTGTACAAAGACTCGACGTCTAATGTACACAGGGTCTCAGTGTTAGGGTCAAAAGTGTGGTTTTCTATGATGTTTATCATATGCATACTATCTCTAATATAACACTGGGTTGTTGATACAAAGTCCCTTAGGAAATAGTTGACATAGAGGTCCAGTGGCTCAAGGACTGAGCCACAGCCCGAAACGATGGGTCTACCCGGGGGGTTATCCAATCTTTTGTGGATCTTCGGTAGAGTGTATATCACTGGTATTCTGGGATTGGAGATGTTGAGGAAGTTATATTCATGTTGGCTGATGATGCCCTTTGACATCGCATCTGTTGTCACATGCCTGATGAGAGTCTGCAGTTCCTTTGTCGGATTACAAGGTAATCTGCAATAATGATCAGTGTTGGAAACCTGACGTAGTAATTCTCCCTTATAATTTTCAATGTCTTGTAAGACAATCCCCCCACCCTTGTCAGCAGGTTTAATTATGAGCTGGTTGTTATTTTTCAGGGTGGAAATGGCATTCTTCTCTTCGATCGGAATGTTAAAGGGTATGAAAAGATGAGATTTTTCTAGCTCAGAAATCTCTTTAAGGATAACCTTTTCAAATGTCACAATCTCTCTCGGTATCATGCTAGCTGCCGGAGAGAAGGTCGAAGGTGGTCTAAAAGGTGTAACAGTGGTTTTTGGCTCAGAAGGATTGAGTTCGAAGTAAGAACGTAGTCTTAGCTTACGAAAAAAGGCCATCAATTCAGATTGTAGGTCCAAGAAATTAGGGTACTTAGCAGGGACAAAAGATAGTCCTCTCTGGAGGAGTGACGACTCATAATCAGTGAGTAAGTGGTTGCACCAGCTTACCAGATGATTTGGAAAAATATAAGAAAAAACATGCACGGCTAGAATTGATGATGCTTATGTTGACACAGTATCTTAAGTCTAATACCATACCCCTTGGCTTACAGGTGAGAAATATTCCAGGTGTGTTTACTGACAACCCCAAATACATCACAGGGTTTAGCGGGATTGGTACTACCTGTTCCCGCCACTGGTTAGTACTTGGGATTGATACTGCGATTGAGGAATTGAAAAAACTTGACGATATTATTAAGGATTTGGAAAAACAAATCGTAGATGACAAAACTATTGTTGATACCAAGTCCCTTTTGGAGAAAATTGACAAAACGGTTGCCGAGTTTCACCGGATAGAACAGAATAAAAAATCTAACAAGGTAAAGAAGGACATCACATTCTTTTCCTTGGAGCGCACCTATCCCTATCTACAGAAGGATTTCTATCTTAATCGCAACTGTAACCCACACCAGCAGACCCCTAGACCTTGGGGACGCTTTAATAAAAGGAACACAGTGGTTGGATTCACGGACTCGTCAGCTGACTCATCTGACAGTTCGGATACAGGAGAAGGAACAAGTGGCCAGCAACGCAACCCTTCCCATTTTTTATCCAGAGGCAACTCAGAACCCCAAAAGAAAGGCAGGGTAAAACAACAACAGAGATGGCACAATCCCCCTGGGGAACGCCAGACGAGACACAAATTTTACCAATGGTAACTCCTGACTGTGCCCACAACCTTATACCGATTTTTAACATCTCCAACCACTTACTCACTGATTATGAGTCGTCACTCCTCCAGAGAGGGCTATCTTTTGTCCCTGCTAAGTACCCTAATTTCTTGGACCTACAATCTGAATTGATGGCCTTTTTTCGTAAGCTAAGACTACGTTCTTACTTCGAACTCAATCCTTCTGAGCCAAAAACCACTGTTACACCTTTTAGACCACCTTCGACCTTCTCTCCGGCAGCTAGCATGATACCGAGAGAGATTGTGACATTTGAAAAGGTTATCCTTAAAGAGATTTCTGAGCTACAAAAATCTCATCTTTTCATACCCTTTAACATTCCGATCGAAGAGAAGAATGCCATTTCCACCCTGAAAAATAACAACCAGCTCATAATTAAACCTGCTGACAAGGGTGGGGGGATTGTCTTACAAGACATTGAAAATTATAAGGGAGAATTACTACGTCAGGTTTCCAACACTGATCATTATTGCAGATTACCTTGTAATCCGACAAAGAAACTGCAGACTCTCATCAGGCATGTGACAACAGATGCGATGTCAAAGGGCATCATCAGCCAACATGAATATAACTTCCTCAACATCTCCAATCCCAGAATACCAGTGATATACACTCTACCGAAGATCGACAAAAGATTGGATAACCCCCCGGGTAGACCCATCGTTTCGGGCTGTGGCTCAGTCCTTGAGCCACTGGGCCTCTATGTCAACTATTTCCTAAGGGACTTTGTATCAACAACCCAGTGTTATATTAGAGATAGTATGCATATGATAAACATCATAGAAAACCACACTTTTGACCCTAACACTGAGACCCTGTGTACATTAGACGTCGAGTCTTTGTACACGAATATACCACAGAGGGACTCTCTGCTGGTGATGGAGAGCATTCTCAACACCCGACCCAGTCCACACAGAGTTCCGACGATATTTATTATCCAACTCTTAGAAATCTGTCTTACCCAAAACTTCTTCATGTACGACTCGCAGTATTACCAACAAGTGCGTGGTACATCTATGGGGGCTGTCTTTGCCCCCACCCTGGCTATTCTGTACATGGATTGGCTGGAGACGAACACCATCCTGTGCCCCACAAATCCCTTTTACCAGGGATTAAAAAATTGGAAGAGATATATAGACGATATTTTCTTGATTTGGGGCTGTACTATCCCTGAACTGGACGGGCTCCTACACTGGCTGAACCATAATTGTAATGGCCTCACCTTCACAATTGCTCACAACCAAAGTAGCATTTCCTTCCTTGATTTAAACATTCAACATCATGAGGGCATCCTATACACTTCCCTTTTCCGTAAACCTACGGAGAGAAACACGCTGCTACGATATGACAGTTGTCACCCCAGGGCTCTGAGGGACAGTCTGCCATACTCTCAGTTCCTTAGGCTGAGAAGGAACTGCTATAAAAAGGAAGATTATTTCTGTGAAGCCAGCATATTATCGAATAAACTCCGGTTCAGAGGGTACCCCCGGCGCCTCATTAAGAACTCTATGAAGAGAGCTTGGTATTGTCCACGGGAAACCCTCCTTGACCCAAAACCCAAAAAAGCCACTGAAAAATTGGTCTGTGTTACTACATATTCCCCAGTCTCCAACAGGGTGAGACAATGTGTAAAAAAGAACTGGCACATTCTAAACTCAGGGGTACTAAATTGGGACACTCCGTTGTTTGCCTTCAAGAAGAACAAAAATCTCAAGGACCAATTGGTGAGGGCTGCGTTACCCTCTACTAGAAATGTAACCCTTCATGACCACTGGCAATTACCCCCACTCCTTGGGCACGCCCGCTGCGGGTCGTGCGTGAGTTCTCAATTGATGGCAAGGAATTTGTGTATAACAATGTAAGAAATGTACTAAAAACTTTTACCAATTGCAATAGTCAGAACATTGTGTATGCCATCTTCTGCCCATGCAACTTGATATACGTGGGTCAAACCAAGCAGAAGGTTAAACTGAGGATTTCCCAACATCGGAGCCGCATCAGGTGTAAAACACCCAACGCCCCTCTGGTGGAACATTTCTTGGAGAAGGGACACTCGGAGAATGATATCCGATGGACTGTGATTTCACAAATCATCATCTCACCCAGGGGTGGTGATCTCACACGCCTCTTGAACAGGGAGGAACTCAAATGGATTTTGAAGACTGATAGTCTGAATTCGGGGCTTAACCTTCAAGATGAATGGACTGCCCTTATCTGATACTTGGGTTTTTGGAGTCAGACTTATTTCTTTATTTCTCTGCTTTACATTTGTATTTGGATTGTAATAATTATGTGTTTTCCCAGAAGCATTCATCAAGAACTGGATGCTATCTTCAGTCCGTCCTGCATTCCATTGTATAAATGTATTTTAAACTGCACTGTCCTTAAAGCATGCAATTTTTCTTAAAGCGCGTCCTTTTTCTAAAAGCATGTCTTTTCTCCAAGCATGTGAATTCACTTCGCGTCACGACCTGTTCCCCTCACAACCACTGTCCTAAGATGGCGCCTATGTGAGTCCGTCATCGATTTCTATGCCCCACCTTGGGACCAATCCGAGGCGACTATATTGCTCTCTGAATGATTCCTCCCTGTGCACGCCAGGAAATGATTCAGGCCGACTAACCCGGTAAGCGGATTACCTCCACTCTCCCCTCTCTTACTGTTATTATCGTTACTGTACATATTGGTAATGCGCCCCCCTTTCCATCAGGTATCCTGGCAAGCCGACGGACTTTATTTTACTCCGCGGCCGCCGCCACTCGATTCTGGTAAGTTCGTTACTCCCTTGGTAGAGCCCTCGCGGCTTGTTACCTAAAAATGCCACGTTTTTTCCGCTACTAATTATTCCGCCCTTGCAGGGTGATCGCGTGTTATTCTTATGCCCGAGGAGCCAGCCCTTATCTCACGAGGCAACCTGGTGAGCCTTGGTCCCATTTCTTGACTCCACCCGCGTCAGTTAATCCTTCACGATCACGCATCTTGCCTTTTTTTAAATATCGCCGTTCACCAGACGTCACTCCCTCACTGCGAGGCCATTCTAATTTAGTCTCCGCGGCAACATTTTGTGCTACAACGTTCTTGATTGCATTTACGTCCTCACTGGACACTTTCACTGCCATATGTACTTTCCCTTCTTCCTGATCACGGCTAATCTTGTATACACCATCACCATAGTTCACTTGACATGCTTGACCGGTACTGTGTCGCTCACTGGTCACACTCAAGTCACTATGTTACTGATCATGCTTAAGCTGTTCCTGTATCTGATTTTAATATTTCCTTTTTCCCCCCTTTAGGCATTTAGAGGCTTAATTAACCTAAGGCTTTTCATTGTATTTGTCCTGATGATGGTCCCTGATATTTTATAGGGGTCCGAAACGCCGTCGACCTTTAATGCACGTGAACCTAACTGTGATTACTACTGAAATGTCCAGTGCATGATTGTTATACTCTGTACAATTGTACTGTTTATAGAGTAACGTTGTTCCGCCTTACAAAGCCCTTCTCTGCTGTCTACATCACCTCTTGTACTTGCTCTGTTAGTACTGGACACAGGCTTGTGGTCCACTTTGGTTGATTGTTGGATGGTATCTTTATGTGATTTCAATACATAAATCCTGAGTAAAATCTCTGAAAGACCTCTGTCCGGCTGGACATGTCTTTTTTGAAAATATAGATTGACTCTGTCTATATTTTATTCATGTGGTGATATTCCTTAATGTTGGGGACCGCTGTTGTTGTTCGAAAAGATGTCACCAGCAGGTAGAGGGAAGGCGTGGCAGGGGAGTGAGGAACGATTGCTCGATTTTGGTTATTTTCTCAGAGAAGAAGTTGGCAATTTCTGCGCATCTCTCTGAGGAGGCAATTGGCTCTCGGGGGCAGATGATGTCTGCTTTCTAACAATATTGCACACAAAAGGAGTTAGGTCCTTGAGGGGGCTGAGGGAGGGCTGGACCTTTTTATAATATCAAAGCACACACAAAAATACCCCCCTCTCACGCTACTTCCAATATGACTTTAACAGCGACCAAATAAACAATTTCATTAGATCTGGTCTGGTACATTTATTTATACCTATTATTCATATATTCTCAGTGGAAACTAGTATACTCCAGAAAAAAGTATTTAAAGGCAGTAAATAGAATACACATATCAAAGCACTTACATCTTATTCAATCAACAAACTACATTCCTAATTGACATAAAACATTACAGAAACACCTAAGGAAATAACATTAAAAAAAAATCAAAACAAACATCCAACGAACATTTACAAAATCCGATTCAAGATTTTGAAATATGCTAAATCATTTCATTAATCACAATCCTAAAAAAGACATAGTTCATAACAAGAGCAACAAGACTTGCATCACTTAATCAAAAACATTCAATGTAATAATTAGCTCTTGATGGATTTGCCGACGCGTTTCAAGTTCGGGTCATTGAGCCCCAAACCATCATCAGGGCTCTGTTAATCATCTGTTTAGGATGCAAGAAAACATGAAGTTTTAATGACAACCTATTTTCCTCTTCTCTAGTTATCATAGCGTTTGGACAAAGTGTATTTGTACCTGTATCTTCCTTTGCAGGTGACCATTGGTCATTTATGTCGATAGATACACTCTTTTCTTCAGATCTTAGATGGCACGCTTTAAAATCTGGAAATTAACCACATATTACCTCTATGTATGGGTCATGTACTTTTAAATCAGTCAAAAACCTGGATAGAGTTAGTAATAAGATCCGTACCTCCGTCTACGCGGACTGGCGCTGTGGGAGGGGCAGAGGAATTTCTGTATCGGTTTGCTTTTGTCCTATTTAACAAAGAAACATATGATGCCTATAGCAACATTGCTAATATCAATTGGCATTTTCATTACCTATAAAGCTAATACAAGCCTGCCATACCTTATTTATAATCCGCTGTCGTGTTACAGTTGGGCTGCGCCACCTTTTCTCAAGCAGCTGTGACTTTCACCTATTAGAACAATAACGTTCAATCAGGACATACACATAGCGTACAACTCTTTTTGACCTTTTTATTGCATAGTAAACTACTGCCCTACCTGTTTTTTTTAAAAGACAAAACGAGGTGTCTCCTCTCGCCCCCGTCTGCTGCCCCGTCCGGGGCTCGGCGTCTCTTAAACTCGCCTCTACTTCTGCACGTAAGTTTGGACTCGTTCCAGGAGGAATCAATCCATCTGTGTAAAAGGAGGCGCGATAATATATCAGTCACGTTCTCTCCATCTTAGCCGGAATACACGAACATCCGTTACGCGTATGCTTAACCAATACCTGAAAATGTGGTCTACTCCGCTTCAACGAAGTCAATGTTCCTGCGTCCGTCACTCGCCGTGTCTGAAGCCGGCAGCCATTTTAAGATGCCTTAAAAGTCCAGTCTTTTATTATAATGCATCCTGGGGGTTGTAGTTTTCGAAAGCAATTATTTGTATGAACGTTGGCCACCCAAAGGTATTCAAATAGTTCAAGTTTAAATAAGTGCCACATTTATTAAAGACAGGATTATTTAAAGCGTAAAACGTTGTATAGCCAAATTGAAACAATCTTTCTTCATTCTTATCACAGGTGGTAGCTTGTAGACATTAACACTTCTAATAGATCTCGTTATTCTTGCGTGACCATACCATTTAAATGCAGCGTTTTGCTGTATCCAAGCGCCTTCAAGCCAACAGCGAGGAGCCAAAACTCAAATTCTTGACAATTCTGACATACTGTTGAACCCAGTCGTTATACAACGAAATTTCAAAATCAAGTATGCTTCTTTTTCAAGAAGCATCTTGTCAATGTCAACTGGGCGCTGCACGTTATTTATTGTGAAAAGGACTGACCATTTGAAATCATTTTCATTATGGGACATCTCCACATATTGTTCAACCATGGGCGCAGTCAATATTCTCCTTTTTATGCTTGACCTGTGCTGCCCTATGCGAAGATTGACCTGCTGGTTTGTTTTGCCAATGTAAATTCTGCGACAAGGGCAAATTATCACGTAAACTACGTTACGTGTCCTGCAGTTCGAAAACCCAAGATGTTTCCATTTTATTTCCTGATGTTGAAACTCGATTCCTTCAATAGTACTACCACATGAAACACAGTTACCACATTTATGGTGGCCTTCTATTGGTTTCATGTCCCATAGGGCGAGGAGATCATGCTTGGGTTGAGGCTTAGAAAGATCGGCTCTCACAATTTGTTGTCCCAAGCTACGATTCTTCTTGTATGCAAAAATAGGGCGCGGGAAGGGACACTCCAGGTCCTCCAAAAGGTGCCAATTTTAAGCACAGCTTGTCTAAGCTTGCGCGTGTCCGGCCCAAAGGTGGTCACGCATACCATTCGATCTAACTCCTTCTTTTCTTTTGTTTGCAATAAAGCTTCTCGAGGGGTAAATCGAGCTCTTTTGTCTGCTTTCTAACAATATTGAACAGTTCTCTTGGCCTATTTTTTGCACAATCAAGTTGTGATCGAAAAAAACTAGCCTTTTCCTTGAAGATGTGTTTCTTGTATTTCGATCTTGCTGATCTGAGGAGTGCTAGATGGGAGGGAGAGGGGTGTTACCTTCATGTTCTTTCAATCTGTCTAAGAGAACGTCTTTCATTATTCAGATTGGAGTTGAACCAAGATGGGATGTTTCTTGTTTTTTTTTTTGGGAGGGGCTAAGTGATCCAGCACCTCATTGACTGTCTTGTTAAAATGCTCAGTGAGGAGTTGGGCTTGGAGTTAAGATTCAAGTACGTATGGGGGAATTTGACTAAGGTTTCTGGTCCATTTTAAGGGTTTGGAGATTTTTGTTGGGCGAGCGGGATTAGTTACGATCTTAAAAAGAATGAGGTGATGGTCCGACCAGTCAGTGGGGGTGATGCTGGAAAGGGACGTGAGGTCGTTTTCAGAAATGATGGCGTCAAGAGTTGCTCCTTTGATGTGAGTTGGATGTTGACATAGTTGTTTGAGATCGTTAATCACTAGGAAGTTGTTGAGGTGCATGACTATGGGATCCTCTGCATTGTTCCAATGGATGTTAAAATCTCCTAGAAAGAGGTTTTTGGAGTTTGAAAGAGAGGATAGTGAGATGAAGTCAGATAGTTCTTCAGCAAAGAGAGGCGGTTCACCTGGCGGGTGGTAGATGTTGTGCAGTCGGATGGGGGGCGCGCCCTGTATCATGAGTTCAGCACCAAGGTATTTAAAGGTTTGGTGGACTGAGTCTTTTAGCAGGGAGAGATTGAGGACGTTTTTATATATTATGGCTAGACCGCCACCTTTTTTAACTGGCCTATCCTTCCTGAGGATAGAGAAGCCGGGAGGGATGATTAGGTCCAAAAAAGCCGCTGAGTGGTCCTTGAACCAGGTTTCGGTCAGGAAGGCGATGTCAATGTCTTCGCTGAGTATAGTTTCGGATAATTCAGTTGCATGTCGGACCGCCGAGCGGCAGTTTACCAGCATGCAGGAGAGGGGATCTGGGCTGTCTGATTGTAGGATTGCATTGGATGGTGGGGAGTTAAACAGGGGGTCGGGGGAAAGGCGTGCGGATGGGATTCTGTTGATACCAGTGATCACAGGAATATTGGCATGTTGGGGGGTGGAGCTCGGGATCCGACAGATTAGGAAGGGAGGCATTACAGAGGTTCCTGAGGTCAGAAGAGGATAAGTCGCTCACAGAGCGAAGAGGTCTACGAGCTCGGTCACAGGAGGGTGTAGTTCTCCACTTATTGGGTAGGTGCATGCCTTGGGGACAGGAACAGGGGAGGTCCTTGTAGTTGGGGAGGACCAGGGATTTGAGGGAGTTGTAGTCCTTTCTGAGCCGTGAAAGTTCAGAGGTCAAAATGGAGAGATTTTGCTCGATGTTGGTAAGCGTCTGTGTTACAAGAGTAGGTGGGGGTTTGGTTGTAAGGGTGTGGGGGATGCAGCAGGTTTCATTATTGTCTTAGGAGGGTGTCTAGTGTGGGGAGGGGAGGGGGATCCAGGGGTGCAGTTGGGTGAGCAGGCGAATGTTGGTCATAAGTGAGAGGGAGAGTAGGCATGACAGTCTGTTCTGGGTTGGTGTGTAGGGGAGGGATGGGGAGATCTAGTGGGGGAGGGGGCCGGGTGAGGTCATCAGGTAGTTGGGTCTGGGTGGGGTTTGGAGAAGGTAGAGAGAGTTGGTGTATCAAGGTGCTAAAGTGTTTCTCAAAGAGGGAGAGGTGGTGCTCTGAGGCTTGTATGATGATGTTCCCAGTTTTGAAGATGGAAATGTCAATTTCACCGGGAAAAATTGGGGATGGGGAGGTAGACAGTTTGAAACCATATGGAATGTTAGTAGATTTAGAGATTTGAAGGTGGCGGAGGAAAGTGTTTTTCCATTTAGAGGGGCATTTGGTAAAGAAAATGTAATTCGATTTAATGGGAGAGGTGAGACTAAGATAGGTATCTGCTATTAAGGTTTCTGGGTGACAAGTAAGTAATTTATGCTTGAAGTTTTTCTTGCCATTTTTTGAAAGGTTTGAGGGGTATAGGATGTTCCATGAGTTGGGGCCATGTCTAGAGAGTGCAGGGTCAGGAGGAGAGAGCGTGGTGTGGGGGGGGGGGGGCGGCATGGCTAGGACGGGGGGAGATGAGGGGGAGTGAGGAAGGGGGGAAATGAAGAATAGTAAGAGCGACTTGGGAGTCCCTGTTATAACCGGCGAGTGGGAGAGTAGGCGTGGGAGAGTAGACATGAGCGAGGGGGAGAGATTAAGATGGCGCAGAGACCAGGGAGATGTGCAGAATCACAATGATCTTTTTTCCACGAGAAGTTAGGGGTCCGGTCCGTGGGACAGAGGTGGATAGTACGGAATTAATTAGGGTGACTGAGCGGATAACCATTCAAGGCAATTAAAATCAAGATGAGGTAGAACGGTTTGGGAGCATGTAGCTAAAATACAGATAGACTAGCAGCAGGCTAATAAACGTTTTAACTATTGCTTCCCGGACGAATCCATCATTGAATATTTTTAAACCAGGTGATTTCCCCACTCTGTTAAAAAGCCACACATTGTGGGGAAAAGAGAGTGCTCACTTCATTAGATTTGAAGAAGGCCTTAAACATGTAAATTCCACTAGATGAGGAAAAGGTCTTTGTCTGGGTGGGATGTACTTACACAGTGAAATTCTATCAGTATTCACATTCCTTAAACCCCCATTACTTTTCAGTAACGCATACAGTTTTTTTTTTTACCTTTTGCAATAACTCTGCAATTTGATCCTCCAGTTTTTTTAATCTCATCTCTCTGTTAAGTTTATCAACATCGTCACTTGTAGTTGCTTCTGGATCAGATGATGTGTCAGCATCCTTCCTGGAACTTAAAGTGCTTAGTATTGGGACTCTATTATGCTGCCTATACCGCAATAAAACTTCATTGATGCGAGGCGTTGTGACAGGTAAGTTAGCAGCACTCTGGAAAAAAATGGAACATGTGTCAGTGCAGTCAAAATAAATTATAGATAAATTGATGGGTGAACACTAAATAACATTCTTAATACCTTGAGTACCTTTCCTTCAAGATGGTTGGAGTTCAAAGAAGCAAACTCTTCCAGAAAATCTAGATTTGGAAAATCCATAAAATCTTCTTCAAAATTTTCAGATTCACCCAAAATATTTTTCCCATCGAGGTAGTTTAGCTGCGGAATTGTCTGAAGAACAACCTGTCTATAACCTTGAAAGAAAACATTCATATTAATATGTTATTATAGTTCTGGGAAGTGACATTTGCATTCAGGATAATGGGCACGTTCAACCCCCAAAGGGCCACTTTAACCACTCGCCTTATTAGACCCAAATGTTAGAGTGGCAAACAATTTTTGATTCACAGAGTGAGTGCAGAAAGGGACCACCCTTCTTCAAGGGAATACTGAAAGGTGGCATGCTAAAGACCATTCTTTTTTTTATTTTTTATCAATGGAGTCAAAATAGTTTATTCACCAGCATACGTTTCAAATATACATTAGATTAAACAACATAAGTATTAGAAACATTTCTAAGGGGAGGTCATGAAAGAAAATCACTATTTTAAAGTCTGTTACCGTACCTAGGAACATTATTTATTTGCAGTAGGAAATACAGTTAGGTGTCCATAGACAAAAAATGTGTCTGGACTCTATCACAATTTAATAGGGTTATCCTGGGTTCTAACATTGCATGGGCACTGTGTGGCAAAGAGAATGAAGGACAACTTGGGGGATTTTTAAGATTATATACCAGAGGATGGTATGGACTGGATCCGGGAAAGTTAAAAACAATCTATTACTCGGAACAGGATGCAAACCTCGAGTCTCACCCCCTACTACCAAACTGTTTCATAGCTTGTAGAGACACTGGACAAGGGCCGTGGCTTAACGAAGGATTAGTTACTTACCTGTAATCCTAGTTCTCATCCAGGGATATATTCATCAAAGTCATAAGATATGAATAATCCCCGCCCATGTGCGGGATCCCAGAGCATATAGAAAATACATATATATAACTATATATGCATATGTGAAAACATATATATATATATATATATATATATATATATATATATATATATATATATATATATATATATATATATATATATATATATGTACAGCCTAAAACATTTCCACAATGGCCACAATTCTGAAATTACATAGGTTTGCATTGTAGCACCTAAACCCTCCCTACCCCTAAGGAAGAAAGAGAGCAGTAAACATTTGTCATACAACAATGCTTTATTGCCATAGAGAAAACCTGTAATTTCAGGCATTTGCCAGTAGGCTGCAGTAGAGTATAAAGAAACAAAGAAAAACTGACACCTTGCCTTTAAGGCATTAGAGTAGGGGTCCCGTGTCTTTAAGACCTGCAGGAGACCCATTGCTCCCATGATGCACCACAGGTGGCAGTTAGGTCAGTTCTTTTTGGAGGTGCATAAGCACCTGAGTAGATCCACAATCATCATACAATAACTTTCCAGTAATGCTCGTCCGGGGAGGTGGGTGGGTCGCTTATGACTTTGAGGAGTATACCCCTGGATGAGAACTAGGATTACAGGTAAGTAACTAATCCTTCTCATCCAGGGGATACTCATCAATAGTCATAATCTATGAATAGAGTAGCAAGCCCATACTCAAAGTCTCGAGGACGAGCAACAAATATATACAACATGAATAAGCATCACATTCAAATTGCAAACAAATTCCTCAAAGAGGCCTGCCCCCCTGGGCATCGGCCTGGGCATCTGAATCTAGGCAGTAATGGCGGGTATGTATGTATGTACTGAGCGCCATGTAGCCGCATTGCAAATCTCAGATATCGGAATGTTGCGAAGGAGAGCTGTGGCATGTCTGCCCTGCAAAGCCTTGTTAGCTAGCTGATATGACAAAGCTATACATGATACGATCCATCTAGAGATAGACCTTTTTGAAGCCGCCAGGCCGATATTAGTTGAACCATAATTGACAAAGAGCCAGTCAGACTTTCTAAGTGGAAGAGTCTTAGCCAGGTAAAATTTCAAAACCCTCCGGAGATCTAGGGAGTGTAAAGAGCTCTCCAGGGGAGTGGTTGGTTGAGGAAAGAAAGTAGGCAGTGTGATGGTCTGATTGATGTGGAAATCCAAGACCACCTTGGGCAGGAAGACTGGATGAGTCTGTAGCACCACTCTATTGGCATGAAAAACCATGTAAGGTTCCTTGCAGCACAGGGCCTGAATTTCACTCACCCTGCGGGCTGAGGTGATGGCTACCAAGAAGGCAGCTTTCCAGGTCAAGTGCTGCAAAGACGCCTTATGAATAGGCTCGAAAGGAGCACCCATCAATTTAGTAAGTACGATGTTAAGCTCCCAGGGAGGAGAAGGGGACCTCACTGGTGGAACCACCTTCTTAAGCCCCTCCAGGAAATCTTTGACCACAGGCACAACGACGAATGAGGTCTGGGAAGGAGATTTCCTGTACGCTGTGATAGCAGCTAAGTGAACCCTGATGGAGGGGTACTTCAGGCCTGACCTTGCCAAGTGTAACAAGTATGGGAGAATCACCTGCTCCTGACCTTGAATTGGATCGAGAGCATTGTCCTTAAACCAAATGTAAAACCTCTTCCACTTGAAAGCATTAGACTTTCTGGTGGAGGGTCTCTTCGCTTCTCTAAGTATGTTCATACAGTCAGCCGAAAGGTCTAGGTGGTCATACTGGATGACCTTAGGAACCATGCCGTCAATCGAAAGGAGGGAAGGTTGGGCATGAAACACCCTCCCCTCGTCCTTGGTCAGTAAGTCCGGGCGGGATGGTAGTTTCCGGTGAGGAACCTCTGACAATTGGAGGAGATCCAGGTACCACCACTGGGGTGGCCACTCCGGCACTATCAGGATCATTCTGGTGTTGGTCCTGTAGAACTTCTCCGGGATCAGAGGGAGTGGAGGAAAAGCGTACAGCAATGTCTGCGACCAGCTGATCAAAAGTGCATTCCCCCATGATCCTTGCTGGGGGAATCTGGACGCGAAGACCGGGCATTTCGCGTTTGCCGCGTCTGCGAACAGATCAATGTCTGCCACTCCCCATTGCCGGAACACCTCCTGGGCGACATCTTTGTTGAGCACCCAGTCGTGCGCTTCTACAAAGTCTCTGCTTAGACCGTCTGCCTGAACATTCAGGGTCCCTGGAAGGTGAACTGCAACAATGAAGAGACCTCTAGCCAGAAGCTACTGCCAAATGGATTGAGCTTCCAGAGACAGAACTCGTGACCTGGTGCCTCCTTGTTTGTTCAGATAGAACATCGTGGCTGTGTTGTCTGTCTGAACTTGAATGTGGCTGGACTGAAGAGATGGGTACAGGGACTTGAGCACCAAATAGACCGCCCGTAACTCCAAGAAGTTGATATGATAGCTTCTTTCTGTCTCGGACGAGAGACCTTGTACCTGAAGCTGGTCCATATGAGCTCCCCAGCCTTGCATTGAGGCATCTGTGACCACTGTCTGCGTTGGAGGCGACTGATGAAACGGAACCCCTTGTAGCAGGTGAGAGCGTTTCATCCACCATCTGATGGAGTCTCTGGCAAGTTGGTGGAGAGAGACACGATCTTCCCAGTGACCTGACCTCTGAGACCATTGATCCTCGAGTGCCTTGCTCCAGAGGTCGCATGTGAAGGCGTGCATTGGGTTCAATGTAGATGCACAAGGCCATCGATCCCAGTAGTGACGACACTTGTCTGGCAGTAGGACTCTAGGTGTCGAGAAGGGTGCGGCACTTCAGAAGCATCGATGACAACCTCTCCTCTGAAGGACACATGCTTGCCTCTGCGGAGTCAAGGGAGGCGCCCAGGTAGTGTATTCGTTGGGTGGGGTTGAGGACCGACTTTTTGTAGTTGACCTCCAACCCCAAGGAGTGCATCAGGTTGAGGCAGTATGTGAGATGGCTCTGAAGCAGAGTAGGGGTGGAGCTTTTCAGGAGCTAGTCGTCTACGAATGGTTAGACTAATATCTTCCATCTGCGGAGGAAGGCAGCCACCACCGCCATGCACTTGGAGAATGTCCACGGGGGATTTGAGGCCGAACGGAAGCACTCGATACTGCTAGTGGTGACAAGAGATCTGAAACCTGAAAAATTTGCGATGGTTCACTGAGACAAGTATATGAAAATAGGCATCCTGCAGGTCGATGGCACACATCCAGTCTCCCTGGTGAAGGTGTGGAAAGATCTGATGCAGGGCCAGCATACGAAATTTCTCCTTTCTGATAAACCTGTTCAGCAGGCGCAGGTCGAGGATAGGTCTGTACTCTTTGGCTGCTCCTCGCTTTTGGTCTAGGAAGTAGCGGGAATATACCCCCTGATTTAATTGTAGGGGCGGGACCTCCTCTCTTGCCTTCTTTGCCAGAAGGATAGATACTTCGTCCTTTAACAGCTGACTTTCAATAAGAGGAAGGCGCTTGAATTGGGGGGGCACTTGCGGAGGAGGAGACTTGAACCTCAGCAAGTAACCATGCTGCAAAATATTCAGCACCCATTTGTCTCTTGTTATGGTTTTCCACTCTTCCAGTTGAAGGCTTGGGAGGCTGCATAGAGGTGGACTGCTGTTTGTTATTGCCTCTTCCTCTTCCAGGGCGCCTGTGTTGGAACTGGGATCTTTGTTGAATCTGGGAGGACCATTGAGGGGTTTGAACCCTCTGTTGAAAAGAAGGTTTGTCGCTCTGACGGAAACGTTTCTTGAACTCTTTGCGCTTTTCTAGGCCAACAGCCTTGACAGTGTCCATCTCTGGCTTAATTTTGTTCATCTCGTCGTCAGCGTGAGCCCCAAACAAAGACGAGCCATTAAATGGAAGGTTAAGAATTTTTTTTGCTGGGCATCAGGCTTGAGGCCTGTGAGTCGCAGCCAGGCTGAGTGTCCTGAACAGACTCCATGGGAGTAGCCATGAGCGGCGAGATCTGAAGCGTCTGCTGCAGCACTTTGGCTACTAACCCCCCTTCTTGCAGAATTTCCGTGAAATCATGCCGGTCTTCTTTGGGAAGCTTCTCGGTTAATCGTGCCAGGGAGCCCCAAAGAGATCTGTCATATCTCTCGAGAAGGGCAGAGGCACTCGCAACCTTCATTGATGACGCTGAAGTATTGCACAAAACACACAGTTGATGGACAGAATGTAGAACAATGTCATACATTCACCCCAGTACAAGGATCTGGGCCTAAATCCATCGTTTTTTTGCACTCCACACCACCCTGGGTTAGACACTGGCTATATGCAAATCAGCTCTGACCCTGTGCCTCATGGGAACAGTCCAGTCCGAACTACTGGGCCCAGATCTTTGGACTGGGGTGAATGTGTGACATTGATCCACATTCTGTCCATCATTGTTGTGTTTGCAGGTACCGCTCTAAGTGTACTGGGGATGCTCAGACGTGAGTCCCAGGCACTCCACACCACTGGAATCAAGCTAGCCGGGCTGATGAGAGGTGTTACCTCGAAACCGGGCCGGTCCTCGGATGCTTGTTTCCGTTCTGGGAAGGACATGGCTTTTGTAGTTCGGACTGGACTGTTCCCATGGGGCACAGGGTCAGTGCTGATTTGCATATCGCCATTGTCTAACCCAGGGTGGTGTGGAGTGGAAAAACGATGGATTTGGGCCCAGATCTTTGGACTGGGGTGAATGTGTGACATTGATCCACATTCTGTCCATCATTGTTGTGTTTGCAGGTACCGCTCTAAGTGTACTGGGGATGCTCAGACGTGAGTCCCAGGCACTCCACACCACTGGAATCAAGCTAGCCGGGCTGATGAGAGGTGTTACCTCGAAACCGGGCCGGTCCTCGGATGCTTGTTTCCGTTCTGGGAAGGACATGGCTTTTGTAGTTCGGACTGGACTGTTCCCATGGGGCACAGGGTCAGTGCTGATTTGCATATCGCCATTGTCTAACCCAGGGTGGTGTGGAGTGGAAAAACGATGGATTTGGGCCCAGATCTTTGGACTGGGGTGAATGTGTGACATTGATCCACATTCTGTCCATCATTGTTGTGTTTGCAGGTACCGCTCTAAGTGTACTGGGGATGCTCAGACGTGAGTCCCAGGCACTCCACACCACTGGAATCAAGCTAGCCGGGCTGATGAGAGGTGTTACCTCGAAACCGGGCCGGTCCTCGGATGCTTGTTTCCGTTCTGGGAAGGACATGGCTTTTGTAGTTCGGACTGGACTGTTCCCATGGGGCACAGGGTCAGTGCTGATTTGCATATCGCCATTGTCTAACCCAGGGTGGTGTGGAGTGGAAAAACGATGGATTTGGGCCCAGATCTTTGGACTGGGGTGAATGTGTGACATTGATCCACATTCTGTCCATCATTGTTGTGTTTGCAGGTACCGCTCTAAATGTACTGGGGATGCTCAGACGTGAGTCCCAGGCACTCCACACCACTGGAATCAAGCTAGCCGGGCTGATGAGAGGTGTTACCTCGAAACCGGGCCGGTCCTCGGATGCTTGTTTCCGTTCTGGGAAGGACATGGCTTTTGTAGTTCGGACTGGACTGTTCCCATGGGGCACAGGGTCAGTGCTGATTTGCATATCGCCGTTGTCTAACCCAGGGTGGTGTGGAGTGGAAAAACGATGGATTTGGGCCCAGATCTTTGGACTGGGGTGAATGTGTGACATTCAAGTTCAAGTTCAGGCATTTATAAAGCGCACTACTCACCCAGAGGGTCTCAAGGCGCTAGAGGGAGGGGTTCATTGTTTGTCGAATAGCAATGTTTTCAGTTCTTTTCTGAAGGAGATGTGATTCTGAGTAAGGCGGAGGTGGGTGGGGAGTGAGTTCCAGGTCTTGGCAGCCAGGAAGGAGAAGGATCTGCCACCCATGGTGGTTTTTCGGATGCGCGGGACTGCGGCGAGGGCTTGATTGGATGATCTTAGTTGGCGGATGGGATAGTAGGACAGTCGAGTGTTGAGGCATTCGGGTCCTAGCTTATAAAGGGCCTTGTGTGCGTGGGTAAGAAGGCGGAAAGTAATTCTTTTGTTGACGGGAAGCCAGTGGAGGTTTTTAGGTGACCGGTGATGTGCTCTTGGCGCGGGAGGTCTAATATGAGTCTCGCTGATGCGTTTTGGATGCGCTGGAGCTTTTTCTGCAATTTTGTTCTAATTCCGGCGTAGAGTGTGTTGCCATAGTCCAGTCGACTCGTGACCAGTGCATGGGTGACAGTTTTCCTTGTTTCGAGGGGGATCCAGCGGAAGATCTTTTTGAGAATGCGAAGGACGTTGAAGCAGGAGGATGATACGGCGTTGACTTGTCTGGACATTGATAGAGAGGAGTCTAGAATGAAGCCAAGGTTACGTGCATGGTTTGTGGGTGTGGGCGCTGATCCCAAAGCGGAAGGCCACCAGGAGTCATCCCAAGCTGAGGGGGAGGATCCTAGGATGAGCACCTCCGTTTTGTCTGAGTTGAGTTTTAAGCGGCTCTGTTTCATCCATTCGGCTACTTCTTTCATACCTTCGTGAAGGTTGTTTTTGGCGGTGTTGGGGTCTTTGGTGAGGGAAAGGATTAGCTGGGTGTCGTCGGCGTAGGAGATGATGTTGAGGTTGTGTTGACGTGCGATGGAGGCGAGGGGACTCATGTAGACGTTGAAGAGGGTGGGACTGAGTGAGGAGCCTTGAGGTACGACGCAGATGACTTCGGTGGGCTCTGAGTAGAAAGGGGGTAGTCGGACTCTCTGGGTTCTTCCGGCTAGGAACGAGATGATCCAGTCCAAGGCTTTACCTTGAATGCCGATGTTGTTGAGGCGTTGTATGAGGGTGTTATGACAGCCAGTGTCGAAGGCGGCGGAGAGGTCGAGTAGAATGAGGGCCACTGTTTCACCGTTGTCTAGGAGTGCTCGGATGTCGTCGGTCGCAGCAAAGAGGGCGATTTCGGTGCTGTGTTTGGCTCGAAAGCCGTGCTGTGAGGGATCCAGGGAGTTGTTGGATTCAAGGAAGGCTGCGAGTTGGCTATTGACGGCTTTCTCGATGACTTTGGCCGGGAAAGGGAGGAGGGAAATGGGTCGGTAGTTTTTCAGTTCTGAGGGGTCTGCTGTTGGTTTTTTCAGAAGGGCGCTGAGTTCGGCGTGTTTCCATATTTCTGGAAAGGTGGCGGAGTTGAAGGAGCAGTTGATGACGTCGCGGAGTTGGGGGGCGATGATGGAGTCAGCTTTGTTGAAGATGTAGTGGGGACAGGGGTCAGAAGGTGAGCCAGAGTGGATTGAGTTCATGAGGCGAATGGTGTCTTCAATTGTGACTGGGTTCCAGGAGTTAAGGTAGTTAGTTGGAGGGGTGGGATCTGAAGGGGGTGGGGTGAGTTGTTCATTGGGAGTATTCTTGAAGCTGTTGTGGATGTCGGCAATTTTGTTGTAGAAGAAGGAGGATAACGCATCGCAGAGGTCTTGGGAGTTAGTGATGTCGTTGGATGCTGCGGGAGGGTTGGTGAATTCTTTGACGATATTGAAGAGTTCCTTGCTGTTATGGGAGTTGTTGTCGAGACGGTCCTTAAATGCTGATTTCTTGGCGGATCGAATCAGTTGGTGGTGTTTGCGGGTGGCTGTCTTGAGGGAGGTCATGTTGTCTGAGGTAGGTTCTTTTCTCCAATTCTTCTCCAGGGTGCGGCATGTCTTCTTGGATTTTTTAAGGTCATCATTGAACCAGGGAGCCTTTTTGCTGGATGATTTCAACTGGTGTTTTTTCAGGGGTGCTAGTTCGTCTGCACTGAGGGTAATCCATTGCCTGAGGTTGGTGGCCGCTTGGTCTGGGTCCGTTGCTAGGGTGGGAGTATTTTGGCTGAGTGATGTGAGGAGTTGGTCAGTGGTGATTTTGTTCCATTTTCTTCGGGGAATGGGTTGTGGACGGTTGTGGGTCAGGGTTGTTTTGTAGCTGAAGTGAACACAGCTGTGATCCGTCCAGTGGAGAGCTGTAGTGAGATTGAAGGAGATGTGTTTGCTGGAGGTGAAAATAGGGTCGAGCGTGTGTCCGGCTGTGTGAGTGGGGGTGTTAACAAGTTGTTTGAGTCCGAGATTGGCCATGTTGTCCAGGAGGGTGGTGGTGTTGTTGTCGAGAATGTTGTCAAGGTGGTAGTTGAGGTCTCCTAGAAGAATGTAGTTCTCTGAGGCGAGGGCGTGCGGGGTGATGAAGTCAGTGATGATGTCGCTGAATTGAGATCGGGAGCCTGGGGGTCTGTAAATGAGGGTTCCTCTAAGTGTGGTCCTGGGGTCGGTGTGGATCTGAAAGTGGAGGTGTTCGGCGGATGCAAGATTGTCGTCAGAGCAGGTTGTAATTTTGATGGTGTTTCTATGGACGATGGCGATGCCTCCTCCAGTTTGATCGGTGCGGTCTTTCCGAATGATCTTGTAAGAGTCCGGTATGGCTATGGCGATGTCAGGGGCAGAGGATGCATTCATCCATGTTTCAGTGAGGAAAGCGATGTCAGGTGACGCGGTGTCCATTAGGTCCCAGAGTTCGGTTGCATGTCTGTGGACCGAGCGGGTGTTCAGTAGGATGCATTTTAAGTCGTTGGGTTCGGAGCTGAGTGTGAAGGAAGTGTGTTTGGTGAGGGTCCTGAAGCAGTTGAACTTACAGGAGAGGCAAGAGAATGGGCCGTGGGTACGTCCTGGGGTTGTTGCGCAGCAAAGTGGGGTGCGTCCGGGGTTGAGGGCGAGGAGAGTAGCGGCATCATAAGTTACTCTGGGGGGTTGGGAGCGGCATAGAGCAGGGGGACGGGCGCTGGGTGCGGTCCAGGCGCGGACGGGCGTAGACGGGCTTACCTTTGGCGCACCTTCGGCGCGAATGGGGCGCGACCGCTGCGCGAAAATGAATCTGTCATATATGGATAGTGGGAAGGGGGAGGGGCGAGGGCGGCTCAGCTGGGAGGCGGGGCGGGCTCAAGAGGACGCACACCGCTCAAAACAACAACATAAACAAAATGGCAGCAGAGGGGAGGGCAGAGCAGAGCGCCGGGGGTTATCGCGCTTGAAAAGTAAAAGTATTTGTGGCAAGTTCAGCGGAAGCAAAGCGAAGCAGCGACCAGGGCAGTACAGTGCAAATAGTCTTCAGGCGGAATTAATTTAAAAGCAGCACAAGTTAAAACGCTGCACAACGCTACCGTTACAAATAATCTTCAGGCGGAATTAATATAAAAGCAGAGCAAGTGAAAAACGCAGCACAACGATACCGTTGCAGGTAATCTTCAAACGGAATTATTTTAAAAGCAGCACAAGTGAAAACGCAGCACAACGATACCAGGTCTCGGCAGTGAGACTGGGGAGCGACCACTCAGCACAGCAGCGATGAGGGGACATTGATCCACATTCTGTCCATCATTGTTGTGTTTGCAGGTACCGCTCTAAGTGTACTGGGGATGCTCAGACGTGAGTCCCAGGCACTCCACACCACTGGAATCAAGCTAGCCGGGCTGATGAGAGGTGTTACCTCGAAACCGGGCCGGTCCTCGGATGCTTGTTTCCGTTCTGGGAAGGACATGGCTTTTGTAGTTCGGACTGGACTGTTCCCATGGGGCACAGGGTCAGTGCTGATTTGCATATCGCCATTGTCTAACCCAGGGTGGTGTGGAGTGGAAAAACGATGGATTTGGGCCCAGATCTTTGGACTGGGGTGAATGTGTGACATTGATCCACATTCTGTCCATCATTGTTGTGTTTGCAGGTACCGCTCTAAGTGTACTGGGGATGCTCAGACGTGAGTCCCAGGCACTCCACACCACTGGAATCAAGCTAGCCGGGCTGATGAGAGGTGTTACCTCGAAACCGGGCCGGTCCTCGGATGCTTGTTTCCGTTCTGGGAAGGACATGGCTTTTGTAGTTCGGACTGGACTGTTCCCATGGGGCACAGGGTCAGTGCTGATTTGCATATCGCCATTGTCTAACCCAGGGTGGTGTGGAGTGGAAAAACGATGGATTTGGGCCCAGATCTTTGGACTGGGGTGAATGTGTGACATTGATCCACATTCTGTCCATCATTGTTGTGTTTGCAGGTACCGCTGAAGTATTGCACATCTTCCTTCCATATGAGTCCATCTGTTTACTATCCTTCTCAGGGGGGACAGAGGAGGACGTAGAAGCTGAGTGGGACTTTATGGCTGCAGCCACAATAACAGAGTCCGCTGGTGGGTCAGCCCTGAGAAACAAGGGGTCCTCTGCTGGAGCCATGTATTTTTTGGCAATTCTGGATGGAACGGAACCCACCGTCGCAGGGGTGAGGAAGGTGGCCATAGCCGGTTCCAAAAATCCTGGCACCAGTGGTAGCAGCGGTCTAGGAGCTGTACGGTGATGTAAGGTATCAAAGATGACGGACGTGGGAACCACCGGGGTATGCAAAGTGATGTTGAGTTTCTTTGCACCCCGACCCAGAACATCTGTGAAAGTCGAGAGGTCATCGATGGGCGACACCCGTGATGGAGGAGTTGAAGAGAAGGTTGGGGAGTAGTCCCGGACCGAAGATCTTGTAGAGGAAGACCATGTGGGTGATCTTGTGCACCTTCTCTTATGGGGTCTGTCGTGATGATGGCCGTGTCGACCCCTGGACTTAGTAGAGGGTGATCTTGGTCTGGAAGGCGAATCTTGATCTCCTAGGGGGAGACTTCGAGGGTCCACCCGGAGTGCTTCTCCGAGCGGTGGCCCTGGATGGCGAATATGTCCGGGAGTAATCCGAACCCGGACTACTGGGGCCACCTGACCCCCGCACCTTGCGGACGGCAAGGCGACAGACAGTGGGCCCTCTCCTCTGCAGGTCTGGGGGATACCTCGGGTGATATCTCCACAATATGCAGTCCTGGAGACGATGACCGGTCTCCAGATGACGATCTGGACCTTGGAACCGACTGCCGTCGGGACTCCTCTGTGATTCCTGTAATTTTTTCTCTCTACGTCGAGTGCCTCGACGGCGATGAGGTCTGAGTCACCATCGGTGTTGAATGAGGTCTCGATGGTGGTCTGGACGTCGATCGCCTATGGCGATGAGGTGACCCCGACCTTCGGCATCGATTTGGAGATCTCAACGTTGATCTGCCATGGCGTCGAGTCAACGGCGATTTTCAATGCCGTTGTGTTGACGCTGATCTTCTTTACGTCGAGTGGTGGGACCTCGACGACCCTCTCGACTACGGCAAGCCCACTGGTGGCGAGATGTTTGCAGTTGCGACGGCAAGCCCACTGGTGGAGAGATGTTTGCAGTTGCGACTCTCGACGCTGACCCCCTCGAGGGCGGCGGAGAGTGTCTCGACGACGACGGATGCCTCAACGTCGACAGAGACTTAGGTCTCTCAGCACCCACAGCCTTCGAGCCCGAAGTGTGGTGCCTTGACGCCGGCTTAGTTGCATGGGGCGGAGACTCTCAACGTCAAGATTGTTTCCCTGAAGAGTATCTGGGCCTCTTCGACGCGATTTCGACGTCAACGGTGAATCTCTTGTTTCCTTCATCTTTCTGGGATCAGGAGAGGTGGAATGTCGCCGCTTTTTATGTTGTTTGCTGGAAGATGGTGGTCTGGGGCCTCCATGGCCACCACCCTGATGACTCTTGTCCTTTTCCAGCAGTGCCTGGAGTTTTATGCGTTCCCTGTCGCGCAGGGTCCGCCTGGAGAACCTCTGGCAATGGTGGCACTGGTCAGGATTGTGTGAGGATGGAAGACACACAATACACACCGAGTGTGGATCTGCCAGTGACCTCTTCTTGTCACAGGAAGGACATTTCCTGAATAAGGCTGGCATTCTCACGGGAAAAAATGTATGGAAGTCCACAAAAACCAGCAGAAGAAGCCTTTAGAATACAGAAAACTTTGAATTTTCTGAAACAATGTCTTCAAAATCAGTTTCATTCACAAAAACTGAAGAGCTCAAGCTCCAGGATCCTCTCAGAAGGAGCTGGAAAAAAGAACTGACTCAACTGCCACCTGTGGTGCATCATGGGAGCATGGGGTCTCCTGCAGGTCTTAAAGGCACGGTACCCCTACTCTAACGCCTTAAAGGCACAGTGTCCATTTTTCTTTGTTTTTTTATACTCTACTGCAGCCTACTGGCAAATATCTGCAACTACAGGTTTTCTCTATGGCAATAAAGCATTGTTGTGTGACAAATGTTTACTGCTCTCTTTCTTCCTTAGGGGTTGGGATAGTATAGGTGCTACAATGCAAACCTACGTAATATATATATATATATATATATATATATATATATATATATATATAGTTGTTTTATTCAACAGTGCCCTCTGTACACCTAGAAAAGATCTATTGGCACAGGAAAAAACTATATCTGAGAAAAAACTATATCTGAGAATAAATCCCCGATATATCATCAATCAAACGTAATGACTCTGAAATTGGTTACATGAAAAGTGTGAGATAATAATGGTTGGCAATTTTGTACTGATTTTGACACTGTCCATCACAGGAATATATATATGAATGTCTTGTTTAATGTCTATTTAGTGTTTGCCTTATTTACTAATCCAGATTTGGTTTCTTCTTCAAACCTTATTATTAAAATGATTTTCAGGTTTTCCTTTTGGAGACTAAAATATGTATTTTACATTGCGATTAGGTAAAAGTGAGATATTAGCTCCAATAGGGTAGGATATTTGAGGCACAGTGATATATATGCCATACCTGTCTTATTCTAAAACTTCAGCACAAGCTCACAGTATGGGGGTGTACTTGTGTGAATACTATAAAGAAATCAGATAAATGTCTCCTTGAACGACAATTTTAACTGGGCTCAGTAAAATAGTGTAAGGATCTATGTCTGAAGTATAATCAGCAGTAATTAACAAGGAATTTTAAATTGCACTAAGCACTTTTTTGTACTATTATGGTTTTGCACAAACAGAATATGTCACAATATCCAGTATTCTGATAGGCTTTTTGGTGGGATATATGGCACTTTTGAATATAAAAAAAACATTAAAATGAATTGACCGGGAGGGGCTGTTATTTATATCATGGATTGATGTATATGTATTTTTTAAATCTAGTATAATGGATACTTAGTGGTGAAATGGTTTTATAAACGATATAGGGTTTATTTGACTTTCTCTACTTGTAAATATATGAATTGTTTATGATACTGTGCTCTTGTTAAGTGTATTTAGCAATGGGAAGATCTCTTGAACTATACGATATCATGCACAAAGCATTCAATCATTTTGATGTGTTTTTTTAATATCCATTGTGTATATATACAACAGTGTTTTAACCATATAGAGGTCGTATATAGGTGTTACTTGAATGTATTAGTTTAACGACCAGTCTACAGGAAAGTGTATTACACATTTATTATTGCTTTATAAGCTCACTCTCTAAAGTATTGTATCATCATAGTGGGATTAATCAACTATGTGAGAGTTCTTCTTATTGTTTACATGAAATTTGAGATATTTTGCACAAAGTGTCTAACCATCGATTTGATGATTATTAATATCCATTATGCAAATGCATTATTGCAATTTGGTGACTTTCTTACTAAATGCAACTTTATTATACAGTAAATGTCCCGCTAACAAGCCCACTCTCTAGGTCTATGATATGATATATTATCCAATAAAAATTGAGCACTGTCACTTTAAATGTTTCACCCTCACTCACTAACGCTGTCATGTGAGCAAGGCACAGGGGTCCTGAAACGTTATGGAACCGACAAGCGAATAAATAATCGAACACCGTAAAATTTGGTCCGTGCTTTGTGTTCTGCGCCTACTGGGAGTGAGTGGTGACGCGCAGGAGACTCTGGTCTTAAAATATATATATATATATATATATATATATATATATATATATATATATATATATATATATATATATATATATATATATATATATATGCTGCTGGCTCGCTGTTACAATGATGAAATAAATCGAACTAATCTGCAAAAAAAGCGTGTGGTGTAATTTGGGAGACCCGAGAGTGCATGAAGAAACAACTCCCCGAACGGAGAAAAAGGAACATATATATATATATATACACATACACATACACATATATATATATATATATATTCTAAATGCTCCGGGATCCCGCACATGGGCGGGGATTATTCATAGATTATGACTATTGATGAGTATCCCCTGGATGAGAAACAGGCTTAAACTCAGAAAATGCATGCAGCAGAAATGGGACAAGTTTCTTGATGGCTGAAGAGCAGAAGCTGCGGGCAGTTAGGTTGGTTATTAACGATGAATGTTAAACTACAAGAAATATATAGATCAGATTAAAATACCATTAAAAAAGGCAAGAAACAATTCAATTATTAGTGTGTGTTCTATAAATGATCAATATTTATGAAGGGTAACAGTTTACATTTATGTTAGTGAAAGGCACTATTGCAATGCACGGTCTATGCAACAAAACTGGAACAGATTGGGACTGCCAATTCTGGGTGTGCTTGATGTTTTAATGCAAATACAACGTTGGTTAACAGCTTTAGAAAAGACATGAAGCAGGACAATCCTCGCTAGAACTGGAATTTAATGCTAGTATGCGAAAGTAAAATGGTGATTTGAGAAAAAGCGAGCAGTAAAGCTTAACAAGTCATTTATGAATTCATTCTTGTGGCTTGATAAATAAAATTCCATTCCATATGTAACTACTATTCTGAACTATTTACCTTTATACGAGAAAAAGAATGAGGAATTACAACTAAAACACTGTGCATAGCAATCATCATGGTACATAGCAAACACGGATGACGAAAACATTATAAATAGCTTTAGAAGTGAAGAGGTTGATGAATGGGTCATAAGATATAACGCAGACATTTAAACAAATTATTTACATATTGACAGCAATAACTTGTGGGGTGAAGGGGCTCACCAGCAGGGCAGAACTTTGATGTGAAAGAAATGAGCCTTAAGAACAGTTTAGAGTGCAGAGAGGAAGGGTAAGGCTCGTATTTCAAGGACGTCTAGATGACTAGAAAAGGTAGGATGCTCAAGGAAGGTGGACAATTATCAAACTCTTCGGCAGAGCCAAAGAGTTTGAGCACAGAATGCAAGTGCAAGCATGTGGTGAGATGAAGGTCAAACATTGCTGTTTACTTCACGGGTATGAAAACGCTTATATTGGTCTTTAGTCTGACAGCCATCTAAAAAGTTGTTTTGTGGTAGTAAGTGAGTTGAATTAGAGGTAAACTGAAGCAGACACATTTCTTTAAAGTGAGGACTATTGTGAGGAGTGGAGGCCTAGGAAAGAATGCCCACTACAAGAGAGGAGATGACAACAATAATGTCCTGATATTGTGGAGTTGATCATTGTTAGAAGTAAATGAAGACGACCGCATTCTAAAGTTCAACAGCATATGCAGGGTTTAAAGCAGAATAGGGTTGGAAATAACAAGGTACACTAAACAGAGTGGACACAGCGGGTGGGGAAGAAAAGGCGGGGAAGAAGATGATTTTTCAGCATGTGCAATTGACTTGAGGGTTAAAGGTCATCAAAGGATGGGCAACTGTTAGACTGTCAAGAGATTTTAGATCGGGGTAAGCCTCGAAAATGATGTCTGTGCTTTTGGCACAGAGGTGGCTGTCAAGTCAAAAGAGCAAGGGCTTGTGAAACAAACCTTTACATTGCTGCTGCTGGTGCACTGCTATTGGGCACCCACCCATAGTACCTTTCCCTTACAAACTCAGAGGGAACACATACACCCATTCTCTGCTCTTTTGCCTGGCTGGGGGCAGTGCCCTAGGACTAGGTGGGTAATGATACTGGTATGTTTCATTCATTAAAGCCCAATAGGGCCATTCCTTTTCGTTATAGGACTTTAAATAACACACGTAAAGCACAAAATGTGTTCTGGATAGAAGGGGAAAATTGTAAACACCCACTCCGTGTCTGAGAGGCGGCTTTGGAAAGAGGAACGTGTCACTCCAGTCCACCTCAAACGATTCTTACCCGGAAACTGGCAGACTGGGTTCCCTTTGCCATTCTTCTGTAACGTGAGACTCAGCAGGTTGTGCAAACCTACCATGGACTGAAGTAAATGGTTCAGATTACTGATGCAGTTACTGTGAAGATAAACGTGGTTCACTTTATGGGCGTTTCCATGAAGAGGCATAAACCCTGAAGAAGGAAAGAAATAAAGGCGGGAATGACCGTCAGACATTTTATTGCTCACTGTAATTAATTCTGTTTGACCGTCTGCGCAACAAACATTACTATTTTTTTTCATGAAAGTATCATGCACTGTTGCGGGGGGGAAAAGCCTTATAAGTAAACATCGCAGCACTATGGAAGACACCCAACTCAAAAGTCAGCTTAGCGTGTTTAATGAATACATATTGTAACAAATGAACTACACGGCAATGCAACAACTGCTACTCGGCAATAGGAGGCCAGATTCTCGGTCATATGTCAAAGAGGCTTTTTATGGAGGTGCCAAAAGTGGACTAGGTTCCAAAGTTACACCAAGGAAAATCGTTGCATAAGAAAAGTTACTTACTTGTAATCCTAGTTCATAATTTTGAGTATCTGCTTTCAATGTATAGACAGTAATGATATCCCAGCGCATGTGTCTGTCTTTTTATATGTAAGCCAATTATAAAGAAGTCATAAAATATTACTGTGCAAGCCAACGCCTGTTAGAGTGGTCACACAATCTGTAGCTCTAGTGAGGAACTGTTAGCTGGCTGCAGCAGCGACCACTGCTGTCCACGAGAAAAAAGGTCCCTGCTCTAATTGCAAAACAAACAAGCATTTGCAATGCAATCGGTCTCGCCTTTGGGATCTCATATGTATTTAGCGATGGAGCACATTAGCCTGGGTGCTCAAACATCTACTGTTCGCAAAAGTGAAGAGAAAGTAAGCACCAAACTGCGTGACGCGCCAAGTATGGAAACACATGGAGAGAAATATTGCCTTTCAGCATGAAATGGTATAGTACAAAGCTCTGTTTTTCATATAAAATCAGAGCCATCGGTGGTCATATCACTGAAAATACAAGATTTGAAAATTATTGTCTACGGGTGCTCGTGGAAGACTATTTCTATGGACTGGAATCTAGCGAATGCTAAAGTGACTCTGGTATTTTACTGACACCTGCTGATCGTTTTCTATCAAGAAACTTAAATAGAGGTAGTTGCCAGAAGAAGAAAAAAAAAAAGAGTCCCTCAGCAGAAACCAGTTCTGGTATTTTACGGACCTCTACTGGTCATTTTCTATCAAAACAGTTATATAGCGGCAGTTGAACAGAAAAGTCCCTAAGCGGAAGCAGACAAGTCCTAGGGTTGATCTCCAGAGCCCACAAATTACATACACATGTAAGTATATACTAAAGTTTATAAAGGAGGTCTTGAATGCTCGACCTAAAAAGGTGGCCAGCCAAAGCAATCCCTTCCCGCCAAGTTTGCCATAGCTCAATTTTGCTATGCAGAGCCTGAC
Source organism: Lissotriton helveticus (assembly GCF_964261635.1). Classification (NCBI taxonomy): domain Eukaryota; kingdom Metazoa; phylum Chordata; class Amphibia; order Caudata; family Salamandridae; genus Lissotriton; species Lissotriton helveticus. Next base: position 496,519,910 of record NC_136063.1, read on the forward strand.
AACGGCATGTCAGGCACCTTCCCACCCCTGCTGAACAGTTGTCCGCTCTCTTCCTCGAAGCAGGATCTAAGCAGTCTGACCCAACAATCTTGTTGAAGGTTGCAGAGTCTAGCAAAGGTAATTGGTGGCAAATACTCCAATCGCAGTGCACAAGAAGGTTTTGGTGCGCACTGTTGCGGACACACTAGATTCTGGTGGAAAAATCTTGACACTTGCTGTTCTGCCTCATTTTTGCACTAAAATTGCAGACAGTAGTTTTGTATTCTAACAGTTTAGACTGAGGCTGTTTTTGGGCACTTTGTTCTCGTGCTTATTCTACTACGATCTATCCAGCCTTGGTCCTCGGCACAAGGTGCTGGCAGGAAGTTAAGGAAAAGATGGTGTCTCATACAGGAAAAAATTACAGAAAGGGTACAAAAGAGACAGGGCTCGCCCAATTATCTAATTGTTAGTCTGTGGAGATTGGGCGGATAGCCATCCCAGAGAATAATGGGCTAGGAAAGAGCGGTGGGAAACTTCTCAACTCTAAAGTGGCTTCTCTCCTCCGCACTCAAAATTCTGACCCATTACAAAGGATCCCTGGAACGTCCTGGAGGAGGTGTTAAGTAAAAATCTACAGTCTAGGCTGGTCTAGGCTCTTCCCAGCTTCCTTCATAGGTACCATTTGGAAGTAGCAAATACAACAAGCATTTGCAATGCAACAGGTCTCGCATTAGGAAAGTTTGAGCTATTGGTATTGTAAATGTCACATTTTTAGGTCTCGTCCTTTTCCATTGCGAAGCAATGGGAAATGGGGGAGAATTATAGTGCTTGATCGGCTAGTGAAACCACTGGCGTTTCTTCACAGTGCATGTGAGGTCACGTGGCCACAAAGCGGGTCATGTGACCACACAAGCACGAGCATCTCCCTAATCCGCCTGCCCCCACCAGGCTTGCATTGCCGCCCCCTCACCAGGCCGCACATCTGCCTGCCACACTTCTCCTCCCCTTGCACGCATTCCGCTGCCCCTCCTTTCTCCCCCCGCCAGAAGCCTCGCAAAATCACCCCTCCTTTCTCCCCCTGCCCTGCTGCTCCCTTGATCTTGGCTTTCCTTTCTCTCCCGACACGGCGTGCGCCTTTATTTATTTATTATGGTGCCGCAATCACTTTGGGCTCGCCAGTATCTGTGTTGTCTTTAGCTCCTCCCTTCCCTCCTCATGCCGTTTGTTTGGATTGTGTTTATGTGCGTATCACAGTTTCAGCGTGTAGTTCCATGCTACTGTTCATAGCTTCGAACACCGCCCGCATCTCACTTTTCATTCAACCGGTGTCCGTGTTGCCTTTAGCCCCTCCCTCCCCTCCTCATGTCGTTTATTTAGATTGTCTTTTATTGTACCCCATTTAAGACATTTGATCGCCTCTATATATGCTAAATATTTCTGCTCAACTTAAAACACTGTTTACAAAATATTAAAAGGGCGTAAATGCAGCACGCTGCCTACAATGGCTTCCGCCCACTGCCTGCAAGCTCTTTCAATTTACATGCATGTGAGGTCACGTGGCCACAAAGCGGGTCAGGTGACCACACAAGCACAAGCATCTCCCTAATCCGCCTGCCCCCACCAGGCTCGCATTCCCGCCCCCTCACCAGGCCGCACATCTGCCTGCCACACTTCTCCTCCCCTCGCACGCATTCCGCTGCCCCTCCTTTCTCCCCCCGCCAGAAGCCTCGCAAAATCACCCCTCCTTTCTCCCCCTGCCCTGCTGCTCCCTTGATCCATTTTGGCTCTCTTTAGGGCTCGCCTGCTGATGCGCTTCAGGCCCCTTCGCTGCTAACCTCGCCATTGGTATGCACAGCGCACTCTCTCCCCCCTCCCTCCTCCTCACAGCGCTACACGAAGGTTGGCACCCCGGCTTGTTTTCTTCTGTTGCATCTGTGGATTCACTATCGTGGTCTTTCATTCTCTTCTATCCCTTCGTAGGTGACAGCAAAGACTGTTTATTATATATTCGAAATTCGCAGTGTATACTTGCACAAGTGTTCATGTCGGTATACACATTTTATCTGACTACAAGCTCGTTTCATTACGTTGCGTCCAGTTTAACTAGTGATATATCAAAAGGTGAGTGACTATATTATAGGAACTTATGAGCAATGACTTCTCAGCGCTACCTTTGGGAAAATAAAGTGAAAACTCCCTTGTTGGAGTTTGCCATCCCATGCAGGTTAAGGGAGTGAAAATATTAGATTATATAAGAAATATAAGAAACTACATTGCATAATGCCTGCCCTGCCATGAGGCGCTTGAACAAAAAGCACATTAACTGACAGATTCAGCCACTCCTAAAACTTCAGATGAGGTTTGACCATGTCTGGAGCTCTGCAAGACCCTTTGCAAATCCATCAGTTCTTATGGATAACTTTAAATGATGCTGCCTAGGTGAAAGGGTTTGAAAAAGTAGTTTATTTTACTATCTTTTTAAAGCTAACTCATGTTCTACGTTGTTATGCAATTTATATAACACTGCAAATGATTTGACCTTAGTGTAGAAGAGGTATCAACTATATTTCACATTGCATGCATGTGTTAATAATAGGATAGGAATACATGCAGTGCGCACAGTAGCATCGTTGATAGCACACAATAGCTCCGTTCACCCTGTCAAACTTTAAAGGGCGCTGTCATCCTCCTGGTGTGTCCTGGGCTTAGAGAGCTTCAAATGAATAAACAAACATACTCGGAATAGCAAGTGGACAATGCATCTAGGGCGCGTGAACCTCGGGTCTGGATTTGATTGAGTAAACCGGGTTAAAGTGTGAGCTGCTCTAGCCTGAAAATGATGCAATACGAATGTTACCATTGTTACAACGTATTTGTATCAGAGCACACACTGACCTGCAACTTTAATTAGAAATGGGAACAATGATGAATTGATAGATGTATTGAAACACACAAGTGGCATGAGGCAAGGGTAGCTTCTCCGTTTATCAATATAAATAATCTTGACATCTATATGGATTTTGGCCACAAAGGATAAAAACCTAACATTGCCCATGTACATGGAAGAAGCCATTTTCCCCAAAGTGTCTGCACCATTTTCTAGCCACTGCTTATTAGTCATTTGTTACAGGAGTTCAGAAGCTAATCTCACAGAATCCCTCCCACTCGCTTGAAAGCTTGAAGGCAATCTGCTTCCCCGCCCCCATTGGTGTTTCTGGCTTTTCTCACTCGCTAATGCGTTTTTTTCCCCTCCCACCCATCCTTTGATCTGCCTGTTGCCTCTCCGTCCTTCAAAGCCCCTCTCTGTCGACACAGTGGCATTGACAACACAGCAGATGGCAGCATAAAACTTATTCCTGGCCCACTGCTCTGTAATTACTGAAATGAAGGCCTTTGCTGTAACAATCCAATATCCATGCACACAGACATTGCATGTCGTCGGATAGGCCTACCGACCAGGCCAAAGTTAGATTATACACACATCCACTTTAATAATAAATAGATGCAGGGTCCGCACATCATTGTGAAGACGTGCATTAGGTCATCTGAATCAAAAATATACAAACATTCAAACATACAGGCTTTTATTTCTTCGCTTCGTGGTCCAACTTGCCGCTGGGTCTGAGATGCAGGAACTCCTCTTTTGCGCATGCGTCGGGTGGCCTTCTCATTAACCGTGTGACACATACCTACAGCCTCAAAATAGATTGGATGGATGTCTGGCTGTCGTGCTTTCTATCAGACACCCCACTGTATCTGTCTGCAGAGGCCGCCTGACATGATGATCCCGGCAAGCTGACTGCGACATCCATGCAGGGTCCGAGGCTCACTTGATCAGGATGTGGCTCAACAGCTAGAGCGGACGACTTTGAAGATGGGGAACCGGGTTCGATCCCGGCGGGAGACTCAAACATCTTCTGATTCTGGACAAATCACTTATTTTCCCCGTGCCTAAAAATTAATGTGTCTGTCTGTAATGTAACTGGTGCTCACCTAAAGCGCTCTGATACCTACGGGTTGAGTTTACGCGTGGAGGGCTTCTACATAATATTTGTCTCTAACAGCCCTTCCGATGCCAACCACTGGGGGTAAACGGCACTGTCTGCACAAGCCTCTCCGGCAGCCTCAGCCTGATGATGTCACTCACGAGGCCATCCTACATCATTAATGTCTGTCATTAATTCATACGTGTAGCATGTACCATTAAGCCTCTCAACCAAGCATGAATGCACTATTGATTGCATGCACCAGCTGTATCTGGAAGGGGCGGATCTTCATGTTTAGGTCTCGTATAGAGCCGCGCATGCATTAAAACTTATTAGAGACCACATTTTAGATGTGTTGTAGATCAAAAAGTTTTTACTTACAGGACTATAAGTAAGAAATTTGCGTGTTTATGCACCGCTGGCAGCATTTCAAAACACATAAATAAAAGGCATTGTCATTTACAGTGGCAATAGCTCAAACTCTCACAAATGCGAGACCTATTGCATTGCAAATGCTTGTTTATTTATGTTTTGTTTTTGAGAATAATGAAATTAATAGCTTTGTCATTTACAATGCCAATAGTTATAACGTTCGCAAATGTGACACATATAGCATTTGTAATGCAATATGTGTTGTATTTACGTGACTTACATGTATTGATATTACAAATAACAATGGCTTTTAATTTTTTTTCAATAATTAATACTTAAATAAAAGTTATTTTAATTTATAATGGCAATAGCTTAAAGTTTTGTAAATAACTTTTGTGAAGATTATGTTCAGTGTATTTTGTTGTGACGAAAAGGTGAGGGTGTGTGAGCGTGAGAGGGTGTGGGGGTGTGAGGGTGTGGGAGTGTGAGGGTGGGAGTGTGAGGGTGTGAGGGTGTGTGAGTGTGAGGGTGTGTGAGGGTGTGTGAGTGTGAGGGTGAAGGTCCGAAGTAAATGGTGGCAGGGCAGACATAAGACAGAGAGAAGAGACTGCGTGGTGACTGCGTTGGTCAGTTTCAGAATCAGGAGGGGCAGAGTGGGGTGAGGGAGGGTGAGAGGGTGTGAGGGTGAGGGTGAGGGGGTGTGATGGGGTGTGAGGGGGTGTGATGGGGTGTGAGGGTGTGTGAGGGTGTGTGAGGGTGTGTGAGGGTGTGTGAGGGTGTGTGAGGGTGGGTGAGGGTGGGTGAGGGGGAGTGAGGGTGGGTGAGGGGGAGTGAGGGTGGGTGAAGGGGAGGGGGAGTGAGGGTGAGGGAGAGTGAGGGTGTGTCAGGGTGAGGGGGTGTGAGGTTGAGGGGTGTGAGGGGGTGTGAGTGTGTGAGGGGGAGGGGGAGGGATTGTGAGGGTGAGGGTGTGGGTGTGGGGGTGTGAGGGTGAGGGGTGTGAGGGAGGGTGAGGGTGGCGGGGGTGAGGGTGGCAGGGGTGAGGGGGTGTGAGGGTGGCAGGGGTGAGGGTGTGTGAGGGGGTGTGTGAGGGGGTGTGTGAGGGGGTGTGTGAGGGTGGTTGAGGGGGTGTGTGAGGGTGGTTGAGGGGGTGTGAGGGGGTAGGTGAGGGTGAGGGGGTGTGAGGGGGTGTGAGGATGAGGGGATGGGAGGGTGAGGATGTGTGAGGGGGTGTGAGGGTGAGGGGACATGAGGGTGAGGAGGTGTGAGGGTGAGGGGGGGTGAGGGTGAGAAGATGTGTGAGGTGACAAGGTGTGTGAGGGTGAAAGGGTGTGTGAGGGTGAGGGTGTGGTGGTGTGAGGGTGAGGGTGTGGTGGTGTGAGGGTGAGGGTGTGGTGGTGTGAGGGTGAGGGTGTGGTGGTGTGAGGGTGAGGGTGTGGTGGTGTGAGGGTGAGGTGGTGTGAGGGTGAGGTGGTGTGAGGGTGAGGTGGTGTGAGGGTGAGGTGGTGTGAGGGTGAGGGGGTGTGAGGGTGAGGGGGTGTGATGGTGAGAGGGTGTGTGAGGGTGAGAGTGTGAGGGTGTGTGCGGGGGTGTGAGGTTGAGGGTGAGAGGGTGTGAGGGTGTGGGTGTGAGGGGGTCTGAGGTTGTGTGTGAGCGTGTGAGGGGGTGTGGGGGTGAGGGGGTGTGGGGGTGAGGGGGGTGAGGGTGAGGGGGTGTGAGGGTGAGGGGGTGTGAGGGTGAGAGGGTGAGGGGGTGAGGGGGTGTGGGGGTGAGGGGGTGTGGGGGTGAGGGGGTGTGGGGGTGAGGGGGTGTGTGAGGGCGTGAGGATGGGTGAGAGGATGTGAGGGTGAAAGGGTGTGTGAGGGTGAAAGGATGTGTGAGGGTGAAAGGGTGTGTGAGGGTGAAAGGGTGTGTGAGGGTGAAAGGGTGTGTGAGGGTGAAAGGGTGGGTGAGGGTGAAAGGGTGGGTGAGAGGGTGGGTGAGAGGGTGGGTAGAGGGTGAGTGAGGGTGAGTGAGGGTGAGGGCGGGTGAGGGGGTGTGAGGGGATGTGAGGGTGCGGGGATGTGAGGGTGCGGGGATGTGAGGGTGCGGGGATGTGAGGGTGCGGGGATGTGAGGGTGCGGGGATGTGAGGGTGCGGGGATGTGAGGGTGCGGGGATGTGAGGGTGCGGGGATGTGAGGGTGCGGGGATGTGAGGGTGCGGGGATGTGAGGGTGCGGGGATGTAAGGGTGCGGGGATGTAAGGGTGCGGGGATGTGAGGGTGCGGGGATGTGAGGGTGCGGGGATGTGAGGGTGCGGGGATGTGAGGGTGAGGGGATGTGAGGCAGAGGGGATGTGAGGGTGAGGGGATGTGAGGGTGAGGGGATGTGAGGGTGAGGGGATGTGAGGGTGAGGGGATGTGAGGGTGAGGGGATGTGAGGGTGAGGGGATGTGAGGGTGAGGGGATGTGAGGGTGAGGGGATGTGAGGGTGAGGGGATGTGAGGGTGAGGGGATGTGAGGGCGACGAGATGTGAGGGGGTTAGAGGGTGAGAGGGTGTTTGAGGGTTAGAGGGGGTGAGAGGGTTTTTGAGGGTGTGTGAGGGTGAGGGTGGGTGAGGGTGTGTGAGGGTGAGGGGGTGTGAGTGTGAGGGGGTGTGAGGGAGCGTGAGGGGATGTGAGGGTGAGGGGATGTGAGGGTAAGGGGATGTGAGGGTAAGGGGATGTGAGGGTAAGGGGATGTGAGGGTAAGGGGATGTGAGGGTAAGGGGATGTGAGGGTAAGGGGATGTGAGGGTGCGGGGATGTGAGGGTGCGGGGATGTGAGGGTGCGGGGATGTGAGGGTGCGGGGATGTGAGGGTGCGGGGATGTAAGGGTGCGGGGATGTGAGGGTGCGGGGATGTGAGGGTGCGGGGATGTGAGGGTGAGGTGATGTGAGGCAGAGGGAATGTGAGGTGATGTGAGGCAGAGGGAATGTGAGGGTGAGGGGATGTGAGGGTGAGGGGATGTGAGGGTGAGGGGATGTGAGGGTGAGGGGATGTGAGGGTGACGAGATGTGAGGGGGTTAGAGGGTGAGAGGGTGTTTGAGGGTTAGAGGGGGTGAGAGGGTTTTGAGGGTGTGTGAGGGTGAGGGTGTGTGAGGGTGAGGGGGTGTGAGGGTGAGGGGGTGTGAGGGTGAGGGGGTGAGGGGGTGTGAGGGTGAGGGGGTGTGAGGGTGAGGGGTGAGGGTTGTGAGGGTGAGGGTGTGTGAGGGTGAGGGTGTGTGAGAGTGAGGTGATGTGAGGCAGAGGGAATGTGAGGGTGAGGGGATGTGAGGGTGAGGGGATGTGAGGGTGAGGGGATGTGAGGGTGAGGGGATGTGAGGGTGAGGGGATGTGAGGGTGAGGGGATGTGAGGGTGAGGGGATGTGAGGGTGAGGGGATGTGAGGGTGAGGGGATGTGAGGGTGAGGGGATGTGAGGGTGAGGGGATGTGAGGGTGAGGGGATGTGAGGGTGAGGGGATGTGAGGGTGACGAGATGTGAGGGTGACGAGATGTGAGGGGGTGAGAGGGTGTTTGAGGGTTAGAGGGGGTGAGAGGGTTTTTGAGGGTGTGTGAGGGTGAGGGTGTGTGAGGGTGAGGGGGTGTGAGGGTGAGGGGGTGTGAGGGTGAGGGGGTGTGAGGGTGAGGGGGTGTGAGGGTGAGGGGGTGTGAGGGTGAGGGGTGAGGGGGTGTGAGGGTGAGGGTGTGTGAGGGTGAGGGTGTGTGAGAGTGAGGGGGTGTGAGGGTGAGGGGGTGTGAGGGTGAGGGTGTGTGAGGGTGAGGGGGTGTGAGGTGAGGGGGTGTGAGGGTGAGGGGGTGTGAGAGTGAGTGGGTGTGAGGGTAAGGAGGTGGGTGAGGGGGTGTGAGGGGGGTCGGGGTGTGTGGGTGAGGGTGAGAGGGTTGTGAGGGTGTGTGAGGGTGTGTGAGCGTGAGAGGGTGTGAAGGTGTGGGAGTGTGAGGGTGGGAGTGTGAGGGTGTGAGAGTGTGAGGAGGTGTGAGGGTGAAGGTCCGAAGTAAATGGTGGCAGGGCAGACATCATAAAACAGAGAGAAGAGACTGCGTGGTGACTGTGTTGGTCAGTTTCAGAATCAGGAGGGGCAGAGTCAGCCCAGTCTGCGAGGGATTAACGTGTCTAGAGGCAAAGCATAGCGGATGTAGCATTGCAGCTAGTAAGTCGAGTGTTTTCAAGCTGAGTGTCCCTAGAGAGATGGCAACACAGCAACAGCATTTGAGGAGCAAGGCTACTGTAAACAAGCACGGTAGGCTTTCACTTTCGTCCCAAAAAAAACCGAGAAATGTTCAGAAAACGCCGAACAAAACACGGCTTCCCCGCGAAATGGATGCAAAAAAAAAAAACAAGCTCTCGGCATTGCTGTTGGGGCGGCGGGGGCGGGGCGGGGGAGCGCATTCCTTTGAAGTCTGATGCCAAGGCTCAGACAAATGGTGGTGTGCGGTGTGCACGCGGAGGTGCGGGGGAGCGGCAGCCTTTGAAGTCTGATGCCGAGGCACAGACAAATGGTGGTGTGTGATATGGCCGGGGATGATGTGCACACGCATAGCTTACATGAACTGTACGCGATCCGCAGCTAGGTTGGCTTTTCTTTTCCGCGTACTATAATCTCGCCTATTTATCCCTGCGGGCTAGAATAGGCGAGACCTAAAAAGGATTCCAGTGACTAAGGCCACAGGCATCACATGGTCTCCATAAACACATCCTCTATACATTGAATAAGGTGCACACATACAACATCCAGGACCCACATAGATGGTTGAAGGACAGGCAGGAATTGTTTACAAATAGGTGGGACATGTCAGTAAGCTACACTCCTGGCCTCTGGAAAGTAAAAACATCTACAAATCGTATTACTGCCACCACTGTGAATTCTCTATTGTCTGCAGAGCTGATGGTATTCTTGTCAAGTAATTATCTATTATTTTTGCAATTGTTGCTCTAAGTGGAAAGGGTCTGTCCAAACATGGTCCCTTGCTCTCTACGCCATCAAATTCAAGGTAGCCTGAAACCCTGAAACCAGTCCCAGAATGCTGGTTTCTGGTCCAGGAGTGACTTGGCCTGGTAGTTCGGGCTGGACTGTTTCCATGGGGAGCAGGGTCAAGACAGATTTGCATATGGCAGGCTCTAAACTGGAATGGCATGGAATGCAAAAAACGATGGATTTCACCCAGATCTATGACTGTGGGTGAATATTTGATTGGTTCAGCATTCCGTCCATCATCTGTTCTTTTGGTACCTCCAGACTCCTAAACCCTGCTCTGGGTCTCAACCCATATCGCAAAAAAGTTTCAGCGCATATGCATCGTCATGTTGGCTGAGGTGTGGGGTCAAAGAGCTACTGCCTTCTCAGATGAATTTTACACAGTGAACATTTTCCCTTCCTAAAAGACAATATATCCTATTGCCTAATTCAACAAATTTGAACATTTTTGCCACATTCATACTTTTCCAAGTCTCCTTATCTATGGTGACACTCTCCTTGGTCAAGTTCTCTAACCCCACTTCAAACCAATGTTCCAGCAGTATAAAGTCAGCCACTAGACAAGCTAAAAGCTTAGAAAACAGTTAAAGCCAATATTGAGCACACTTTTCTAGGCATTATGTCAAACACAAGCAGTAACACGCAGAAGAGAGTTAAATAATAGGGAAGGGGCTTGCCCTTGACAATACAAGGTTCTGTGACCTGAAGCGATGCACCAAGTGTTCCATCATAATAAGTAGTGGACTACTGTCCATGCCCTGAGTGGATCAGTGGTTTGAATCCATAGTGTGACCAATTCTATCCTCAATTAATCAGAGTTACGGCTACTGAACGACTACTGACCACACTCTTGTAAAGTTCCACTGTGAAGTATAATCTAGAACCTTGCGTGGCTATCTCATGTGCATGTCGAATGCATGTGCAGTGAGTTTACATTACAAGTATGGTAGTAGACCTCAACATATTGTGCGTGTCTGAGTACCTAGGCCACTGGGATACATTTGGGTGGCCCTGGTTTAGCATGGCACAAGATGGAGGATAAGGACAGCTTCCACAAGACAATGAAAGTGTACTGCCTGCATTCCTGAGGCTTGGGGCGAATGTCAAGCCACCATAAGGTCTTTATTAGCAAAGGGCTGTTGAATAATTTTTCTTGAGCACCGCCATTTGGCTTTTGGTAAGGGTAAGGGCCGAGACTGCAGTTTCTGTTGTTCATTGTGAAGACGTTTCTTGGCAGGGCCTGCCCTTTTCTCTGCCTCCCATAATTGCTTTGGGGAGACTAATGACTTCCAGATGACGAGAACCCACAATTCATTGTGCCCATGTTCCAGGCACTCCTCCTGGGAGCCAGACCCATTACTATATGTTGTGAGAACCCTCACTTGGAACAAAGTCAGTGTCTAGAGAACATCCTGGAAATGACATTTGAAAGACAACAAACCCAAACTGGTTCTGAAACTTTATACATTAGATCTACAACTCCTATTTAAAGGATGTGTATAAAAGTAGGATTCAATTGACCCCACTTTGCTCCAGTTCCAGGTTCTTCTTGATCAAGGAAGGGAGGGCTCCACAGAGTACTCAAAGAATTGATTTACAAACAGGGTCTGACAGCACATTTCGTTAGGGGCAGTTAGACAGGGGACTAAAAGTGTTGGCAGAGGAGAGCACTGGAATGAACATTATTACAAGCTCTCCATACTGTAACCAAATACCAAAAACAGCAGCAAGAACAAAAGGGGAGGTAAAATGGCTAGTATACATACTGGGAAACATGTTAACCAATCTGGGTCTATCTCTTGTTTACAGGAGAATTGTTGCTTTCAGATAGCTTTTAGGTACACTGGAGCTTCCAGGTACACAGAACTGTGCTAGGCTATCTGTGGTCTCTTGTGGTCTAAAATAGTGAAGACATACCTGGAAGTGGGAAACTGAGATGGCTGGTGCCATGTGTTTTCCTTGGTGCCAGTCACAGAGGAAGTGTCAAACAGCACCTGGCCCAAATGTGCTGAGTGTGCTGGCTCAGAAGTCGTTGTTACAACTTCTAGCTCAGGCTTCTCCAACAAATAACTCGTGGGCTACTGGTAGCTCTCCAGCTGTCAGTAAGTTGCTCTTCTGTTTGCATCACAGCCTACTTAATTAGAACCTTCTGCTAAGTTAAATTAAAGCACTTATGCCCAAGTTGTGATTTCGGGACAAAACTGTGTATGTTTTCAGAACTCGTAAGCTGATGTTTGGAGAAAAATGGATGAATTTCAAAAAAATATTCAAAGCTAGTTGTTGTGTAATAAATCATGAGGGAGACTTATTACTAATATTGCAGCTGTAGCAGGAAGGTATTACCCATGCAGAGTGTTCCAAACTGACTCAGCCTATTTTACATTATCGCTGGCAACCTCCTCTGATGCACTGAGGTGATCGCTGCAGTAATCTTGCGTATAGTAACCAACAATATAATGTTGTCTGTGGTCACTAGTACACTACTAATAATATTAGTAGCTTGAGTTGATTTTCATTGACTATTAGTAGCTCTTATTAAACAAAAGGTTGAAGACCCCGTTCTAGCTCAAGCGCAGATCTCCCTTTCCTTCTGACAGGCTACTGGTGCAGCGGTGTGGAGCATGAGATAGAGCACTGTAGCACTACTTGTGGAATCATGTATCCTGTACAAGCACTGTGCTCACAAGAGGATGTTGCTATCACAGCTGTGGTGCGTGCTCTGGAAGCTCCTATGATGTATATATGGGCTTGCATATGTGAAGTGGAAGGTAATCTAACACAAATGCCCCTAATCAATGGGTTGGTGCTGGGCTCACCAATAATTTCACAAGTGTCTGACACACAATGTACGGTGTTGGCAGTGCACCAGGAATATTGTGTATTACGCTGCTTTTGTATCTTTCATGTGTGCTTTGCTTGTAGCACTTTTGTGATGCTCCACAGTGTGATGCTGGTACATCTAGGATACTGTGGTGTTTTTTGTGCGCTCCTCTGGAATGGTGTTCCGTTTGTGCATTTGTCACACTGTGCATTATGCTGTTAATATATCTAGAATGCTGCACCTTGTATCACAAGTGTACGTACGTAACTGAAATGCTGTGCAACCTCTACATCTGAAATGCTGTAAAGCATGATTGCTGTGCATCAAAAAAAGAGAGCTTATGTGGTGAGCTGTATGTGCAACTAAATCACACTGCATTATGTATGCAAATCTCAATAGCCTTCCAACTCCACTCATCGGAGCAATGCATCTGAAGCCGCAGCTTGTCCTGTCCCAGCACATACAGCAATCCTCTGCACTGTACCCTGCATACACTGTATTCATTCATTTTCGCCATACTTCTCCGTTTCTCTGGGGACTCACTTATGTGCAGACTGCACACCGGTGCTTCAATCTGCCTGTCCCCCAAGGGATGTAGATCTGCTGTGCTTGTTCTTAACGATGCCCTGCGTCTTCCTGCTGGCTGGAACCCTCCTCCTAAGTTATGTCCTTTCTTCCCAAGTTCCATGTACCCCAAGGCCACATTGTTATCATGGTCCGTGGAGGTTCTACGCAAGGGCAGCAGGTGCATTCTGATAGCCAGAATATGGTTCTGAATGCAGTCTCCAACAGGTCAATTGTGAGCTACCAGTAGCTCGCATGCTACTTATGAGTAGCTCGCACATGATAATTACTTGTCAGCTGGTTTAACAATATGCAGCTGCCCAAATGCTGGAACTTTAGAACAGTGCACCGCTTTCTGAGAATAAACTTCCACGTACTCAAAAGAAACCTCCGATCCTCCAACCTCGCACTGGCCGAAACCCTGCGTATCCACAGAGCCAGAGCAGGCGGAAGATCATTCTCTCACATTGCAGCCAAGACCTGGAACGAGCTACCGGCAGACATCAGACACGCCCCCTCCCTGAACACCTTCAGGACGACTCTCAAGACCTGGCTCTTCGGCTGAACAGAGCTGCGAACACCCCAAACCTCCCCCCCGCCCTCCTCAGCGCCTTCAGACCCTCACGGGTGAGTAGCGTGCTTACAATTCCCTGATTGATTGATTGATTGATTGAGGGATCTGGGAAGCTGAAATTGCAGGACCATGTAGCCCACACCCTTCTGAAAAATCATTTTCAGTTTTTATCTACTGTTTTATGGGTGCCACCAGTTTTCTGAGACCCTGTCTCTCGTGGCGTGCTCATGGGGGCACAATTGGTACAGGTTGCTTGCAACCTACATGTTGCGGGACTGTACAAGGAGTGGGGTGTTGCTGTTAAGCTTTTGTTTGTTTCTCTTGTTCTTTCTTCCTCCTCTTCTATCTCCTTTCCTCTTATGCTCTCACCCCACCTTTTTCTTTACCCTTCTTTTCTCTCTGCCATTCACTAATTGTTTTACTGCTTTTCTCTTTTTGCATAATTTTCTCCATCTCTTAACTGGCTTTTTCTGTGTCTTTCTTCCTTCCTCATTGATCTCTTCCTCTCTAGTCCTTCTTTCATGTATTTAGCTTATTTCGTCTTTTTCTTCCTCACATTTTTTTTCTTTCTTCCTATGCTTCCTTTCCTTTCCTACTGCCTGTCACTGCCAAGATATGGTTACTTGTAAATAGCTATGAAGTCGGCATGGGCCCTTCACAATGTATTGTTGGTACTGGTCCTTCATGCTCGAACTCTCAAAATGAGAGCAGTGCCATTTTATGTATTGCATGACAATAAGAAACACAGGCTACATTAGGCTCTCATCTGTCAGTGTGATTCGTAAACAAGGGACAAAACTGATCGTGTGGGACCCCAAAAATTAGCATTTGCTATAGAGCTCATGTGGAAATAAACCTGTATAGTCACTGGAGCAGGATTGGGACACTACGGGCTGTGTTTAGGTTAATTGGACTGTATGTACCCTTAACTAACACCCATATGTTGGGCAGTGGCTCAAGATGCCGTTCAGCGACCAGATGTAGCTCCCACTAGAGAAATTGAGGAAGATCTTTGGTATACTCTCAGTGCCCAGCTTAATAAACAAAATTGTATACAGTTCTCCCTGATGGGTATTTAGTATACCAATGTCATTACAAGACATTCAGTCCTAAGAGGAAAGCACTATTTAAGAGCTGTTATCCAACTATTCACTTGTTTAACAAAATACAGGACTTTATTAAACACAACATATTTCTACTCGATTAGAACCAACAGTCTTTTCTTTCCAGATTGGAACTACCTTTTGAGTGTCTCCCTTTATATGGATCAGGTTGCACTGCACCACAGCGGTCATGCTGTAATTACATTTTTCCACAGAGGGTGATCACAAATATTACCTTCATGAATAAAATTAATTAAGGTTATTTATATAGCGCGCAGCTACTCCAAGAGTGTCCCGGCGCTTAAGCAGCAGAGGCAGAAAGAGAGAATAGATCCTAGGCGGTGTCCCCGAAAACCTAACTATCAAAGCGGCATATTTTCAGCACTTTCTTAAAACTGATTTCCTTAATCTCAGATGTCTAGGCATGGTTCCACTGGTCCGCAGCCAGGACCATAAATGAAGAACCCCCTCTATGCTGCTTTTTAAAGTGGAGTACTGTTAACAGCCCAGCCTGACTGGAACGTAGCATTCTCCCAGGTCTGTAAGCCTTGATCCTTTCATTCAGATACGAAGGGCTCCTGTCGTAGAGTGCTTGGTGTGTCAAGGTTAACACTTTGAACATTACGCGCTGGCGCACTGGAAGCCATTGAAGCTTCCCGCAAAAAAAGCGATACAGGTGAGTGCTTAGGTAGCTTGTACAGTAAGCAGATCGCCAAATTTGGCCTACCTGTAGATGCTGGATTAAATATTCCGGGACGCCCAAGTACAAAACATTGACATAATCCAGCCGTGATAATATCCACGCCCAAGCCACTGTGATCTGTGATTTCTGAGGAATCGGGTGCAAACATTTCCTGAGCAGGTGAATAATCGAGAGACAGGATTTCACTACCTATGAGACCTGGGTCTTAATGGATAGGTTACATTTTCTGGTCGCTGTGTTTTCTCTCACAGTTTAACATAATTTTGAATATGAAATCTCTTTTCATGTCCTCTTATTTCCATCCTGAATTCTTTCACAGCTTCATTTTATACATTCCCGAGGCCAAGGAATAGGTCCTACCTTTCCTGCACAAACGTCACGCAGTCGTCACACTCAAGGAGAGACTTTGGACTGCATCAAGTAACAAGCACTGGCACGCCGGTCACTCGAGTTTTCGAATTATAAGGTTTTGTAGAATTAGAGACGGGGGAACTCTGGAACCACTGCACTTCACTGACAAACGTATGGCATTACTTAAGACATTTTAGTGTTCTGAAAGTCTCTAGTATTGTGTACCAGTTCAAAAACTTTCAAATACATACACACGAGGAGTCTGTATTTTCTGTGTTCTCACTGTTCAGACATTTTCCCAATTCCGTTCCTGGTACATGTAGGTACTTTGATGTTACATGTTAACAAAAACACATGCATTAATACCAGTGAAGTAAGGGCCTGACCACATGTGTTTGCTTTAAATTCGATTTCTAAGTTTAAGAGAAAGGTTTAAATCATCCAAGAATGATAATGTCACTCCTCGTTACACATTATTCAGCAGCAAGTGCTAAATAGCAGTACAAAGAAAACAGTTATTAACATCATCAGTTGCAGCAATAGTGCCATAATGCAGTACACTGAAGTGCACTTACTAGTACTTTGACAGCAGGAAAAAAAACAAAGGCTATTCTTTTCTGACCTGGGTGTTATTCGCAGCCATTTTGCATTTCTTCTGAGCGGCTAGCAGTGGCCTTTGTACAGAAAGCATGGCTGAACACCTCACAGGTAGTGTGAGGGCTCAAGGGAACGGTCCCAGCCGCTCATCATTGCTATGACCCTGAAGGCTGAATGGATAAAGAAGGAGAGAGCATGTGGTGTTAGGAACCGCAGAGCATCACAGGCGCAGTTCCCGTCACCATGTGTGTGAGGAGGGGGCGTAAGGGGGCGTGGTCTTCCTCCAGACCACTGCCGCACAAACGAGTTTCACAGCTTTATGGAGGGCTGGTATCCCAAGGGCCTGGACAGCCCTCTCGTAACCAGCTGCGCACTGCTGTAACTGCGTGCAGTGAAAGAATCCGCGAGGGTGGACCAACCCGAAATGTCTTGCACCTGGTAATAGATGGACTCTTTTGGCCAGAACATTCCTGCACCACCACACACAGAGAGCACAGCAATATCGAGAGATGCCCGGTTACTCACCGGTAATATTCATTAACCGTGAGCAGCTAGTCTGCTCTACAGAAACCTATTACCTAGCTGAGCTTTTGCACTTCCCCCAACATGGAGTCACCATCACGTGACAAAGGGGGAAGTGCAGTAGAGAAACTTCCTGAGAATACCAAAGAACCCAGAAAACGAAACAATCACCCCAAAAATAAATGCAAGACAGGGAGAGAGGGAAGGGCTCAGGAATGGGACGGGGAGACCAGGACTCGGAGTAAGGAACATTACCGGTGAATAACCGGGCATTACCTCCTCGTCCTGTCTTCCCGTCCCATTCCTTAACAGTGAGCCCATACCCAAGCATTGTAAGAAAAACAGACCATAAAGTACGAGGAAAAACAGGTCCATTTAATCAAAAGAAAACAGTACAAATCACAAACCATGTACCGCAGACAGGACATGAGTGCCAAAGGTAGCCAAGGCCACAATCCCCAACTGAAGACGATAATGTGAAACAAACTTATGGGGAGCAGCTCATGTGGCAGCATTACAAATGTCTCTCAAGGAGGCCCCTTTGAACATGGCCCAAGAGGAGGAAAAGCCTCTGGTCGACCTACACTGAACAGAAGAGGGGAGAGGACAGTGGGCAGAATCGTAGGCGGAAACCACAGCACCCTTGACCCAATGAGTCAAGGTGGACAAAGAAGGACGAAGACCCACTCCAGAGAGGCCATAGGTGACAAACGAGGAATCAACCTTACGGAAACTAGAGGTCTGTCTGTTCCAAGTAGATGCGGAGAGCTCTCAGCACATCTAACGAATGGAGGACCACCTCCTCAGGAGAGGCAGGATCCGGAAAAAAAAACGGGATAACAATATCCTCCTGACAATGGAAAGATGACAACACCTTAGGCAGAAAAAACGGACTAGGACGGAGAATGACCTTGTCAGCACAAACGCGCAAAAAGGTGGGAGAAGCCATCAAAGCCCCAATCTCACCAACCCGCCGCCCAAAAGTAACGGCCACCAGGAAAAGAACCTTAGCAGAAAGGACCATAAGGTCCACAGAGGCCAAGGGCTCGATAGGGGGGCCCATCAAGGCCTGGAGGACCAAGGGAAGATCCCAGGCAGGCACAGGAGAGCAAGAAACAGGATGCTGAATCAAAAAACTCTGCAGAAGGCGAGCCACCAACGAAGAGACAGAGGACACAGAGGAACCCCGAAATGCAAGAATGGCAGCCCACTGCACACGCAGGGAAGAAACAGCGAGCCCCAAGACAAAACCATCCCGCAAGAAGTCCAACAGCCTCACAGGAGGCAGAAGAGAGACCCTTCCCAAGACACCAGGAGGAGAAATTCTTCCAATGACGGGCATAGGACTTCAAGGTGGAAGGGCGTCGCTACAACTGGAGGCACCGGGAAACCTCAACCGAGCAACCCTAACCCAACAAACTCAACCTCTCAAATGCCAAACCCCCAGCCGGAGGCGGCGCAGGGAGGCAATCCAGAGGAGTCCGCAGAGGGGAGGGACACAGGGGAAACCTCTAATGAGGGCATACAGACAAGGTCAGCAGCAGAGGAAACCAAGACTGACGAGACCACTCCGGCACAACCAGGAGAACCTCCGCCCGGTCCAACCAAATCTTCTGGAGGACCCGCGGAATCAAAGCAAACGGAGGGAAGGCAGTCAAATTGTCAAAGGAAAGATCCGACAAGTATCGCACCTGCAACTCCATCAGGGACAAAAGAGGGGTGGCATCCTCACCCCTTTGCAACAGAAGGGACAGGGACTGAAAATCCTCGAGGAAGGACTGGACCATGTAATTTGAATAGGCAGTTGCACAAACAGAAAAGCAGCATAGGAACGCTTCACCGCCCCTTCAACACGCTTTTCCACAGCGTCTGCAGGAAGGGTGTCATCCGAGAGGACCAAACCTTGAGAGTAAAGACTGGCCATCAAATTGTCGACCTTCACAGCTTGTGGAAACTCAGCAGCAAAACCCTCCAGAGGGTAACGCCTAGACAAGAAGCGAGGGAAGGGGATTCATCCACTTCCTTCCACTCGTGATCCAGCACCTTGCGCACAGCACCATGCAACGGGAAGGAGTCAGGAGCCGGCTGGTGATACTGCGTAAAGAAGTCATCCTCCAGAACATTAGCCACAGGAGGAGTGAAACCCAAATTGTCCCGCACATGGGCAAACAAGCCAGAGAGCTCAGCACCCTGAACAAATCGCTCCTGGACACCCTCATCCTCTTCAGGACCCATCTCATCATCAGGAGCGGCCTGTGGATCGACAGAACCACGAGGCACCTTGGAAGGAGGCCCTGCAGCGTCCCTGGCCTAGAAGGCAGCAGCCACCGCCCCATTAATCAACAGGCGCAGGGCATCAAGAGGAGCAGCAGAGGAAGAGGCACTCGAGTCCATGACTACAACAGCAACGAACCAAAACAGACACTCACATAGGACGAGTGCATGAAAAAAAGGACCCCATCTTAAAGCAATGAAGTCCCGAGGACCCGAGCTCCCGCGGGACCAGGAAAAAGGGGCCGGCTTTAAAAAAAAAAAAAAAAAAGCCACCCAAATTTTGTCCCCAGGTTCCATCCCGCAGAAGCGGGACCACAAAGGACCATATACGCAGCCAAGAACACCTCCGGAACCCCCGCCCGCTAAAGCAGGGCGCACCCGGACCGGCAAACAGGAGAACGGCCGCTGAAGCAGGCCGCGACCCAACAGGTGAGCGCACCCGGCAAAAGCGGCCGCAAAAGCGAACCGCGTAGAAAACCGGAACATCAGGCAGCACAGGAGTGCACAAAGCATGAAGACAAAAGCGACCGCTAAAGCAGGACGCCGCAATACAAACAAAAGAAAAGGGAACACTTACCCATAGCTCGGCTAGGCACCAAGGCAAACTGCAACACAGAAAAAAAAAAAAGAACAGGAAGTTTCTCTACTGCACTTCCCCCTTTGTTGTCACGTGATGGCGACGCCATGTTGGGGGAAGTGCAAAAGCTCAGCTAGGTAATAGGTTTCTGTAGAGCAGACTAGCTGCTCACTGTTAAGGAATGGGACGGGGAGACAGGACGACGAGGTAATGGACTCCTTTACCATGGGATGCAGGCCATCACTATGCGTATTCATGCATCCATCGGACTACTAAAATGTCGACAGGCCACCAAGATGCAAACTCCATACGTTATTGGCTAACACGTCCAACAAAGAATGGCTACAGTGTTGGTTTTCCACCAACAATGCAGGAGTGGGAGGAAGTGGCCAAGGAGCAACAACGTGGGAGAAGGGGATGGGAGGGAGGGGGCAAGCAGCAACACAGGAGAGGGGGTGAGAGGGAGGGGACAAGCAGCAATAACACAGTAGTGGGGGTGGGAGAGAGGGTTGAGGCAGCAACAACACAGGAGTGTGGGTGTGAGGGGGCAAGCAGCAACAACGCAGGAGGGGAGCGAGAGGGTGGGGACAAGCAGCAATAATGCAGGAGTGGGGGTGGAAGGGGGCAAGCAGCAACAAAGCAAGAGCGAAGAAGCAGAAACAACAACACAGGGAGGGGGAGACGGCATGCAACAGCAATTCAAGATTTTAGTGGGAGGGACGGATCAAGAAGTAACAATGCAGGATTTGGGTTGGAGGGGAGGGGCAAGCAGCAACAACGCAGAAGGGAGGGTGGTGGCAGGGATGAGGCAAGTAGGAACAACGCAGAAGGTGGGAAGAACGGAGCAAGTAACCGCAACAATGCATGAGAGAGCGGGTGGAATGGGACACTCGACAAAGGAAGCAGTATTTGGGCCATGCTCCCCGGGACGGACCAACACAAAGAGGAAGTCAAGCGAGCATGTGCTGACCGAAGAGAAGCAAAGAAATGAGAGCAATGATGAAGCCAAATAATGGGCAGAAATCGGTAAGCTCTAAACCCCCTGTACGTAAGCAAAATGCTTCACAAGCAACAATGCATGCACCGTCTCAGCCGAGACATAAAAAGAGGGTCAACTTATTTCCCTCACAGAATATTATCTTACGGGCTCAAGATCAGTTAGGTGTCTTTAGCTTCAAATTACCAATTATGTCAACAAGTGCTGGTGGTCCTGGAAACACAAAATCGTCTTTATTTCTCGCAGGAAAAACAAAGAAAAGAGTTGAATATCTTTATAAACAAAAGACAGAGAAAGTTAAAACCATCTAATTCATGATTGAGCCGGACACACTTACCAGTTAGGTCATTTATCCGATTGTAAGATAGATTGACTTTTGTCAGCATCGTCAGTTTCTCAAGTCCTAGACATGAAAAAGAAAGCAAATTAAACAATAAATGTACTGATAACTAGATTAAATACATACATGATGATCGGCCATCCCAACAAGCAAAGGCATTCCTATAGCTGCTTAAATGTTTAAGATAGGAGTGCCTTGATAACTTTGTCTATTAGTAGTGTACAGCTATAATGAACATAACGCACACTGAATGCTTAAGAACAGGAAAACAATCACCATTTCAAAGTTAGAAGGTGCTTTATAACTCAAAGCTATTCAGATATTGTAGCCTTACGGACCGTCTCAAGGACATTAATGTGCTATTAAAGTAGATCACCATTAAACAAAATAAGAAGCAGGAAATATTAAAGCTAAAATAATGACAAAGCCAAACTTTAAGGATACGTGATGTAAGAATTATCTCACTGTATTGTCGTCACAAATACACAGCAAACTTGGGGGTGTCCCGAAATCACTCAGTGATCACAGTCCTATCATCAGACTGCCTTAAAAAAAACTCACATTTGTGAGAAGTTGGCCTGGTATATGATGTTCACTATTCTAGTGACCATCTTGTACCAGTCCAAACAACCCTTATGGTGATGGTTGTAAAGTCAACCTTATAGACCAGCTATCCTAGTGGTAGCATGGACAAAAGCAGTCTTAGGCTAAACTCAAGAGGGCATGTGAAGCCAGCTGTTTTACCATATGCAAACCATTTAATACCAAATGAAAGGACACCACACAGGTTATATATTCAAAATATATATGTATTTATTTCTAAATAAATCCCCTTAACTCTTTATGAGCACAGGAGCACAAGCGTATAACAAGTAACTTAATATAACATAAAAAAGTTGCACAAATATGGATAGGCCCTGGCGGCCCGTTAAACCATATACTAAAATAGTGGTGGCCCGTTAAGCCATATACTAAAATAGTGGTATAAGAACCACGTCACGAACAATGGTAAGGCCTAGGGCATCGCTGGGGCTACACTGGACTAACAGCAGTTAGGGAGCAGGAGGCCCACAGGATGCGGGTGCAGTGTCTGAATGCACAAGCGTGCACCTATAGAAGTCAATGGGTGCTTAAAGTTAGAAAGTTAAAGATTTGGAAGTCTTCCGACTGGACTAGAACTTAACCACTTAAAACTAGGACACTAGGAGTGTAAACCTCTACATGAGCACCGCAGTACTCGCGTTACCTCACCCACAGGAAGCGGGTGCATAGGTGTCAAAGTGTGTCAGGTTTCGTCGTGGAGTTCTATGGAGCCTTGGAGAAAAGATGCAGCAGGCGACCAGGAGAGAAGAGTCCGGTTGGATCCAAGGGTGGATCGAAGCTGTAGAGTACCTGAAAGCAGAGGGGACAGAGTCTGGGTCACTAGCCAGTGACCAGGAAGGAACCAGGCGATGTCGGGTTGCGATCAGGTGATGCAGTGAAGCTTGTCTCCGCTGCCACGTGGACCAGGAGGTGTCGACGACGACCAGGAGCTGGGCACGGACTGTCCCACGAAGGTTCTCGCTGATGGCGGTGTCGGTTCTCGATTCGGAATCAAAAGGCCTTGGCAAATGCAACCCACGC
Organism: Lissotriton helveticus; assembly: GCF_964261635.1. NCBI lineage: Eukaryota > Metazoa > Chordata > Amphibia > Caudata > Salamandridae > Lissotriton > Lissotriton helveticus. The sequence goes on from NC_136063.1 coordinate 496,542,285, forward strand.
AGGAATCGAAGATGGCTTCTGGATCAGACCAGCAAGGTCTCATGGGCTCAGGGGAGCAAGGGCCAGTCTGGAGCAAATAGAGCAGCGTTGAAAATTCAAAGGTTCGTCGTCACAGAGACCACTAGCCAACGGGCAAGTGACTGGACAGACGCGCCGAGCAGGAAAATGCAAAAGGGCCCCACGAAGCACTCGGTGAGTTTGGAGAGGTGATCTTCGGTGCAAAGGATGCTCGGGGCTGGGGCTTCTCAATCCCCAATGCACAACTTCGAGGGTGCCTCAGAAGTTGCACGGGAAGCGATTCACTGGCTTTCCAAGATGGCCGGTCCCACGTCTCTCGTCGCCTCCATGGGTCTCAGCTTTGCTGTGGCTGTGGATCGGGCTGTTGGATGTCTGGAAGTCCAGTTCTTGTCAGGCTCTGTCGTTCAAGCTCCATCGGGAGCAACAACAAAGCAATCCGTTGAGCACTTGATGGTGCCTGCTTGCACAGGGTGGTCACTCCTTGACCACAAGGAAGATTCTTCAGTCTTCTACGTCGAGTAGGATGTCGAAGGGTCCAGAGTTTCGTATCAGAGAATTTCAGTCAGGATTATCTAAAGTCTAAGGACACAGCTTCTACCTTTATTCCAAATCCAGGGGCTGGATTACCTGCTAGGTCCCTCCTATGGGTGGGACCCAGGAAGGGGGTGGTTACAGCCCTTTCCCTTTGTCCAGTTTCGCACCAGAGCTGGGGCTGGAGTGCCCCAGCACCGGTTTGAACTGGCCTATGCATTCAGCCCTCCGTGCCCCAATCCACTATCTCCTGTCTGGGGTGGTGCTAGCACCTCCCTGTGACAGGAAACCTATTGTCCAGGCTTCCCCTGCCGGAGTTTCGTCCAGCAGCATCAGGCCAGACTTGTGTCTGTGGCAGCAGCATCCATTTTGTGATGCTGAGGCTCTGGTTAACTTTAACCGGGATTAAGGAAAGTAACATGTCTTCTCCCTCTAGAAGGGTGGAATGCTACCCCCGTCGCCAGAACTGGCGAGGGGGTAGTATTCCAAAGCGTATGACACCTTACACGACATGTTTTGATAAAGCCAAACCAAAGATAGCATTTAACCGCGAGGTTCATAATGCACTTAAGAGTATATGGTATGGCAATATCCTGGAACAGCTATAAGGACATGGTTCCGAAAGCTGCAGACAGGCTCAGCTCATGCTAGAGCACCATCTCACATAAACCAAGCACTCTGCCTTCAGGATTGTCAAGGCCAGCCATAGGAGTGACTTATAGGTGCATATGTATCCAGATATAGGGTTAGACATAGGTATACTATATCTAAGCAAGGGGTGATTACACGACCTTGCCCCAGCTGAGTGATCAGCCAGTTGTGTCAGTTTGGATGGCCAGCCAGGGGTGGCAAAAGATATGCTGCAGCCCCTGGTAGGCCTTGGATGCACCTATGCCCTGGGTACCTATAGTACACTGTACAGGGGCTCATAAGGTGGCCCAATCCCAATTGGTGATGTACCTAAAGTACATGGTTGTGAATTTAGAGAGAGAACAGCAGGGCTGTGGATCTGAGTAGCAGGCCCACAGCCACATTAAGTCGACAACCAGTGAAGCAAAAAGTAAAAAAACGGGGTTACCATAGGATAGCAGACCCTACTCTCCTACATAACCCACCCCCCCTTCATGTTCTAAGTGGAAATACCTGGAGAGACCATCTGCATTGCCATGGTCAGTCCCTGGTCTGTGCTCCACTGTAAAGTCCATCCCCTGTAGGGAAATGGACCACCTGAGCAGTTTGGGATTTTCACTCCATCTGATTTAGCCACAAGAGGGGCTTATGGTCGGTCTGAATCTTCAAGTGAGTGCCAAACAAGTATGGACGCAACTTCTTCAGGGCCCAAACCACAGCAAAGGCCTCCCTCTCAATAGCTGACCAACGTTTCTCTCTAGGGGTCAGCCTTCTGCTAATGAAAGCAATGGGCTGGCCTGGACCATCTACATTAAGTTGTGAAAGCACAGCTCCCACCCCCAACTCAGAAGCATCTGTTTGGACAATAAACTCTTTGGAGTAGTCAGGACTCTTTAAGATAGGTGCAGAGCACATGGCCTTCTTCGGGTCATCAAATGCCTATGACAGCTAACTGTCCACTGAACCTTTTTTGGCATCTTCTTTATAGTGAAGTCATTGAGTGGTGTCACAATGGACCCATAATTCTTGACAAATTTTCTGTAGTACCCAGACAGGCCCAAGAAAGCTCTGACCTGTGTCTGGGTGGTTGGAGGGACCCAGTCCTGTATGGTCTGGATCTTACTCTCCAGGGGTTGAACCTGACCCCCACCTACAAGGTGGCCCAGGTACACAACCTTACTCTGCCCTATCTGGCACTTTGTGGCCTTGATAGTTAGGCCTGCCTTTTGCAAGGCCTCTAAACCCTTCTTCAGGTGGATCAAGTGATCCTCCCAGGTGGAGCTGAAGACAGCAATATCATCCAGATAAGCTGCACAAAAGTCATCCAACCCAGCAAGGACTTGGTTCACCAACCTTTGGAAAGTAGCAGGTGCATTCTTAGAACCAAAGGGCATTACCACAAATTGATAATGACCTCCTGGGGTTGAGAAAGCAGTTTTGGCCTTGGCATCCTCAGCTAACCTGATTTGCCAATAGCCAGCTGTTAAATCAAATGTGCTCAGAAACTTGGCAGAAGCCAATCTATCAATGAGCTCATCTGCTCTTGGAATTGGGTGAGCATATGTCCTAGTGACAGCATTGAGACCTCTATAGTCCACACAGAACCTCATCTCTCTCTTACCATCTTGGGTGTGAGGTTTTGGTACAAGGACTACTGGGCTGGCCCAGGGGCTCTCTGATGGCTCAATTACTCCACACTCAAGCATTTTCTGCACCTCTGTCTTTATACAGTCCCTGACATGGTCAGGTTGCCTGCAGATTTTACTCTTCACAGGCAGACTGTCACCAGTGTCAACCTCATGGGTGCACCAGTTAGTCTGACTAGGTGTTAGGGAAAACATATGTCTAAAGGCCTGCAGAACTTGTCTGCAGTCCTGTTGCTGCTGGTCAGTGAGGCTGTCTGCCAAGGCCACTCCATCAACTGAACCATCATCAGGGTTCTGAGTCAACAGGTCTGGGAGAGGGTCACTCTCTTCCTCCTGTTCCCCATCTGTAGCCATGAGCAAGCCCATGTCTGCCCTGTCAACATATGCCTTGAGTCTGTTGACATGGAGCACCCTGTGGGGGCTCCTAGGGTGCCAAGGTCCACCAAGTAGGTGACCTCTCCCTTTTTCTCAACAATGGTGTGGGGTCCAGACTATTTGTCCTGGAGTGCTGCTGGGGCCATTGGCTCCAACACCCACACCTTCTGTCCTGGCTGGTACTCAGTCAGCACAGCCTTTTGGTCATGTCAAGCTTTCTGAAGTTCTTGGCTAGCCTCAAGGTTTTTGGAAGCCTTCTCCATATACTCAAGCCATCCTGGAGCGGAGACCAAGTACATAGTCCACTATGTCTTGCTTAGGCTTTTTGAGAGGTAACTCCCATCCTTCCCTCACAAGACACAGGGGTCCCCTTACAGGATCCCCAAACAAAAGCTCAAAAGGGCTGTAGCCAACCCCCTTTTGTGGGACCTCTCTGTAAGCAAACAGAAGGCAGGGTAAAAGGATGTCCCGTCTTCGCCTAAGCTTTTCAGGTAACCCTTTTAGGGTCTTGTTGAACCTTTCAACTAGCCCATTGCACTGTGGATGGCAGGGTGTAGTGAATTTGTAATTAACACCACACTCCTTCCACATAGCAGTCAAATATCCTGACATGAAGTTTGCACCTCTGTCAGAGACAACCTCCTGTGGAAACCCCACTCTGGAGAAAACTCCAAGTAGGGCCCTAGCCACAACAGGTGCTGTTGTGGTCCTCAGGGGAATAGCTTCTGGATACCTGGTGGCATGATCCACTACCACCAGTATAAATCTGTGCCCAGATGCTGTTTGGGGGTCCATTGGGCCAACAATGTCTATCCCCACTCTCTCAAAGGGTACCCCCACCACAGGTAGTGGTATGAGGGGGGCCTTTGTTGTGCCACCTGATTTGCCACTGGCTTGGCAGGTGACACAGGAGCGACAAAACTCCTTGGCATCTTCTGACATATGGGGCCAGTGGAAGTGAGGGACAAGCCTGTCCCAAGTCTTGTTCTGGCCTAGATGCCCTGCTAAGGGAATATCATGGGCCAAGGTAAGAAGGAAGCCCCTAAATTGCAGAGGTATAACCAACCTCCTGGAAGCACCAGGCTTGGGGTCTCTAGCCTCTGAATAAAGGAGCCCATCATCCCAATACACTTTATGGGTATCTTGAGCATTCCCAGCAGCCTCAGCAGCAGCCTGCTGTCTGAGGGGTTCAAGAGAAGGACAAGTTAATTGAGCCTGCCCCAGATCTGCCCTTGAGGGTCCCCCTGTCCCAAGAAACTCAACCTGATCAGGTTCAAGCTCTTCTAGGACAGTTCCCTCTTGGATCACAGAATCATCCACCTGGGAGGGCTGAACCTCAACCTCTTTCTCTTGGGTTGTGTCTGGTCTATAGTTTCAAGATCCAGCACAGGTTCAGGTAAGCACTTTTTGGCCTGTGACCTGGTCACAGCAAGGACATGTGCTGAAATACCTAGCATCTCTTCATGAGTCCTATACTCCACTTCTGACCATACTGAGTTTTCTAGATCATTGCCCAAAAGACATTCAAGACATTCAACTGGGAGGTCTGCACTTACCACAACTCTTTTGAGGCCAGTTACCCTCCCCAGGAGAAATTAACAACTGCCACACTATGTGTAGTAGTGACATTGCTAGCATTGGTCACTAGGTCATTATCACCCAGTACAATCTGTCCAGGGTTCACTAAGTTAGGTGTCACCATAGTGACACTGGCACATGTGTCCCTGTAAGCTTGAGCCACTTTATCATTTATCAAAGGTGTCTGTCTGTACTTGCCCAAAGTATTGGGACTCACAGTAGTGGACATAGCCATGTCCACATCACAGATCAGGACAGCCTGAGTAGCAATCCTGACTAGGCCAGGATCCACCTCAGTACCCATGGTTAACCCCACTATAGCCTTGGGTTGGGAACTACCACTGCTGACTGTACTAGGGGGTGCAGGTGCCTTAGGGGCTGCAGTGGTAGGGGCTGTACCTTTCTTGGTGCACTCACTATACCAGTGAGAGGCAGTTTTACAATAATTACACCAAGGTTTCTTTGGACCTTCTTTCTTCTTTTTCTTGGAATTTTGGGACCCCCCTCATTAGAAGTATTTTGGGGGCCTGAAGAAGATTCGCTGGCTTTCCAAGATGGCCGGTCCCACGTCTCTCGTCGCCTCCACGGGTCTCAGCTTTGCTGTGGCTGTGGATCGGGCTGTTGGATGTCTGGAAGTTCGGTTCTTGTCAGGCTCTGTCGTTCGAGCTCCGGCGGGAGCAACAACAAAGCAAACCGTTGAGCGCTTGATGGTGCCTGCTTGCACAGGGTGGTCACTCCTTGACCACAAGGGAGATTCTTCAGTCTTCTACGTCGAGTAGGATGTCAAAGGGTCGAGAGTTTCGTATCAGAGTTTCAGCCAGGATTATCTAAAGTCTAAGGACACAGCTCCTACCTTTATTCCAAATCAAGGGGCTGGATTACCTGCTAGGTCCCTCCTATGGGTGGGACCTAGGAAGGGGGTGGTTACACCCCTTTCCCTTTGTCCAGTTTCGCGCTGGGGCTGGAGTGCCCCAGCACCGGTTTGAACTGGCCTATGCATGGGACACCTTGTGTGCCCCAGGCAGTGTCTAGTTTAATTCAGCCCTCCCTGCCCCAATCTACTATCTCCTGTCTAGGGTGGTGCTAGCACCTCCCTGTGACAGGAAACCTATTGTCCAGGCTTCCCCTGCCGGAGTTTCGTCCAGGAGCAGCAGGCCAGACTTGTGTCTGTGGCAGCAGCATCCATTTTGTGATGCTGAGGCTCTGGTTAACTTTAACCGGGATTAAGTAAAGTAACATGTCTTCTCCCTCTAGAAGGGTGGAATGCTACCCCCGTCGCCAGAACTGGCGAGGGGGTAGTATTCCAAAGCGTATGACACCTTACACGACATGTTTTGATAAAGCCAAACCAAAGATAGCATTAAACCGCGAGGTTCATAATACACTTAAGAGTATATGGTATGGCAATATCCTGGAACAGCTATAAGGACATGGTTCTGAAAGCTGCAGACAGGCTCAGCTCATGCTAGAGCACCATCTCACATAAAACCAAGCACTCTGCCTTCAGGATTGTTAAGGCCTGCCATAGGAGTGACTTATAGGTGCATATGTGTCCAGATATAGGGTTAGACATAGGTATACTATATCTAAGCAAGGTATGATTACACGACCTTGCCCCAGCTGAGTGATCAGCCAGTTGTGTCAGTTTGGATGGCCAGCCAGGGGTGGCAAAAAATATGCTGCAGCCCCTGGTAGGCCTTGGATGCACCTATGCCCTGGGTACCTATAGTACACTGTACAGGGGCTCATAAGGTGACCCAATCCCAATTGGTGAGGTACCTAAAGTACATGGTTGTGAATTTAGAGAGAGAACAGCAGGGCTGTGGGTCTGATTAGCAGGCCCACAGCTACATTAAGTTGAAAACCAGTGAACCAAAAAGCAAAAAAATGGGGTGACCATAGGATAGCAGATCCTACTCTCCTACATTATTCTGGTGGTGACAATCATTCTCTATTCCCCGAGCCAAGATGTGCTCATTCCTTGTCCTCCTCACCCTCATCCCCTCACACTATTGCATCTCCATCACAAATTGCTTTAAACAGATTGCTGATCTATAGTGCTTTCTCTGTAGCAGCCTTTTGCACTATAGAGTTTTCTGTTGATACTGCAGTGCTTCATAAAATCCACATACTCAAATATCATGTAATTTTTCCTAACACCAGCAACAGTCTGCCTCATTTTTGCCAATGCAGCAGGAGACTGTCTAAACTGAACATTTTTTCTAAGATTCATGTGTGTATAGTTTCCAATCTGTCCTCGTGTTGTCATGTGTGACAAAAAAAATCATAATCCAGCCCACGATACGTACACATGATAGCGGTTACCAACCTAGGTGTTAAAATATGGAGTATAGCGAGTGCAAAGTCTCGACTCAATGGCAACATTCAGAGCCTGCAAAAAAGGCACTCCCCACAAATTACAGCATGCTACAGTTAGCAAATCATCGGCCTCCTCTCCTTCTATTAAAGGGAGACCTTTCCCTAAACTCATAGCAATGAAATTTAGCCGCCTGAAAAAAACACAACCACCTCAATGACTACCAGCTTTTTTTGGTTGTCAACACGCTTTCGCTAAAGTTAGCATCCAGGTCTTCCTGCTCAATTGCACTTCCCCTTTTTAGGTCACCGTCTACCAGATAGCGTAGCTGTCTGGTATGCGGATGACATCTTGGGGACTTTCAAAAAGTTAGGCTGGGAATGCATACCACCCATGGCTTATTATTGGCGTGGTTTGTAACTCACATTTTCTGGCTTTCAATTGGCTGGCTTCATTTGCTTTAGACTGAGCAGCTGGAGTTCATTCATTCCCATGCTAAAGCTGTGTTTACAGTATTCTTCCACCAACTTGTTTTCTAGAATAAACATGCCTTTAAATCTTGTTCTAATCGCGTCACATTTGCTGCCCTTACAAATACCGAGTTCAAGAAGTCAAGCTGAGTTTTCCTGGGAGCCTGGTGTTTATTTTCCTTTCAGCGGACTTCAAAGTGAGATCGTTTATAGGAAAGAGAAACCCAGCGTACTTTCTCCATGGAGACTGCTTGTGCTCTTTTTCCAAATTGCATTTTTATGGTTTAACTCTTATTAATTTTAAAGGAAGAGGAAAAACAAGACCTCGAGCTCCGTGGAATCAATGAAATATAGACAACAGGTGTCGCAAATAGTAGCATTACCAAGGTAATATGAGCGGAGCAGGCCTGTAAGAATAAACAATAAGGGGAAGAAGGGAAAAATTAAAACAACTGGATTCCTCTGTCCACCAAAAACATGAAAAAAGAATAATCTGGGAATAAACGTGGTCGATGGCGGTGCTGTGAGGAATCATTATGTGGGAGCTGTGTGTCTGAAAGGCGGAGAAGTCTGAGGTATCAGGGGCATGTCAGTTCACGGAACTCAGACACAAGTTGGGTCAAGAAGGGCCGCCACATCTCTGGGAAGTCAGACCCCTTGCCAGCTAATGCGAGGGTTAATGTCTCCATACCCAACACCAGCCAGAGTCACTGTGACCATCCGGAAAATGTTGGGAGCTGGGCGGTGCGCCACGTACCAGGATGTTCTGCATGGCTGCGCCTAATGCGATGGCAATCAGTCGGCCCCTCCGGGACTTTAGAGGATATGTTATGGGATTGGGTAAACCCAAGAGAATGTATGTAGGAAATCTCGGGAGCTGTGTCTCGAAGTGGGTGTCTATTTTATCGAGCACCTGGGGCCAGTATGATTGAATACGGTAACAGCCCCAGAGGAGATGCACTAGAGTGCCCACCTCCCCGCAACCCCTCCAACAAAGGGCGCTTTGTCGTGGGTCAAATCGATGCAGGCGTTCCAGAGTATAATACCAATATGTAGCTATCTTAGTCAGTGTCTCAGTAAATCCCATGTGGTATGCTGAGTGCCGAGCCCTAGGATATATGCCTTCCCATTCCTTGTGGCTAAGTGTCCTTACCAGATCCTGTTCCCAACAAGCTCGACCAGCGTTATATGTATGCGTAGTGGACGTTAGTAACATTTTATGTAGGTCGGAAATTATTTTCTTATTGGATGCGCATGTGACGAGCCATTTCTCATAGGGAGTCAGAAGGCGCTGAGCCTCAGGTTGGATGTGTGGGTGAAGAGCCCAGTGTCGGAGCTGAAGGTAGGGCAGGCGTTCCGATTCAGGAAGGCCATCATCTGCCTTAAGCTGTCGGAATGGGATAATCCCCTCCAAGTCAAAGAGGTGGTCCAGGGACCGACAAGAGGTGGAGCGCCAGGCAGAGAAGGCCCTAGTACCCATGCCGGGTTGGAATTTTGGGTTATCCAACAGTGGTGTGAGGGGGGGAGGGATAGGTAGTCAGATTATGGGCAGTGTTTGTGCGATCCCAGGACTCCATAATCGTGTTTGTGATGTATGATGCATAGAGATTGGGTGCTCTATGTGATTCACGGAGGAAAGGAATGCCCTGTAGGGGCATGGCCGCCACTGCCTGATCCTGGAACAACCAATGTTTCTCAGACTCTAGGTGGTGCCATTCCACTAAATATCGAAGCTGCGAGGCGTAGAAATAGAGCTGGAGATCAGGAACCCCCACACCTCCCTTCTCCGGCGGGAGAATTGCTATTGCGTGCTTAAACCGGGGCTTGCGGCCTTGCCAAATAAAATGCGCCAACTCCGATTGGGCCTGTTGAATCTAGCCTGAGGGAGGGCGGAGGAGGAGGAGGGTCTGAAAAAAAATACAGAAACTGGGAAAGGATGGTCATCTTGGTAGCTGCTATCCAACCCAGCCAGGACAGTGTATAGTGTTTCCACTGGCCTAGCTCCTTGCGTATGTGCGCGCGGAGTATGGAGTAGTTGGTTTCAGCAGTAGCCTATATGGAGGGGGTTAATTGAATTCCCAGGTACAGAATCGAGGAGGGTGCCCATTGTATGGGGCGTTCTTCTTGTAGATGAGCTAGAGTGTGCGGGGATAGGGAGATATTAAATACGATCGACTTATCCATGTTAATCTTAAATGCCGAGGCCTGTGCGAACCAGAGCATTTCAATGAAGAGAGATCGCAGTGCAGGAATCGGGTTAGAGAAAGTAAGCAAAATGTTATCTGCGTACAAGCTGATAGTGTGTAAGTCTACTCCAAAATTGATCCCAGAAATGAGGGGATGGCGTCTAATCCGTAATGCTAAGGGTTCCATATAGAGTGCGAATAAAAGGGGTGAAAGAGGGCACCCCTGCCTGGTGCCTCTTCAAATGGGAAAATGAGAGGACGTATGACCATTAACCCGAACTGTTGCCTTGGGTGAGCGATAGCAATTGAGGATCCGAGTACGCAGTTTCTCACCGAAACCGACATGCGTCAGGACCTGCTCCAGATAGGGCCAATGCACCCTGTCGAAGGCCTTCTCATCGATAGCTAGTAGCATGTATTCTCCCTGAGTTGAAGACGCCTTTTCGATTAGGTGCAGAACCTGCTTGGTGTTATCACTCATTTGTCTCTGCGGGATGACGCCTGCTTGATCCGGCTCAACCAGTTGGGACATGTAGGGCGCTAGACGGGTCGCCAAAATGCTAGCATAGAGTTTAATGTCTATGTTCAATAAGGAGATCAGCCTATATGCACGCAGGATGTTTTATCTTTCCCGGGTTTTGGGATAACCACTATCGACGCTTTAAGCATTTCTTTCGGGATAACCCCATCCTGTGCAAAGGTGTTGAACAAACCCGTCAGGAGGGGAGCCATTTGGCTGCAGAATGTTTTATAAAAGGCCGCTGAGTAGCCATCTGGCCCGGGTGATTTGCCCAGCTTGAGGCGTGAGATCGCGGCTATGACTTCTTCAGTCTCAATATCCTTATCCAAATAGTCGGCCTGCGCCTGGGTAAAGGAGGGTATGTGTGCTGCGGCCAGATAGTCGGCGCTGTGATGAGCAGTTAGAGGGTCACCCGAATAGAGCTCTGCGTAGAAGTCTCGAAAGACTGCCACTATTGCAGCATCGTCGGAGGAGCCGATGGCCTGAACACCCCGTCCCTGTCTGGCCTCCCGTAGTTTGTGGGCTAAGAGGCGACCGCATCTGTCACCACCCGTGTAGTATGAGTGTCGGAGACGGAGGGGCGCATATTCTGCCCTGTCTTGGTATAATGCTGCAAGTTGCTTCGACTCTACACACAATTGACCCCAGGCCCAGGAAGCACCAGTCCGCTGGTGCATCTGCTCCAGCTCCGCGACTAGCTGGGAGAGTTCAGCCCATTTAAGACTACACTCAAGGTTGTTAGCTGTATAACTGCGTTTAGTGCCGCCCACTGTGTCGCTAAAGAGGTGTCTTGAGTTAGCGTTAATGACAAGCTAATTTGTGATGGCTTTCTGGATCTATTCAACTATGGAAGCTTGATGGAGCAAGGTATCGCGCAGGCGCTAGTGTCTAATAGGCTGCGATGATGGTGGGAATTTAAAGGTGGCAACGACAGGGGAATGGTCTGAAAGAGAGGCCATCAGGATCTCAGTGTCAGTCGCAAGCGCATGTAGTGGGGAAGAACTAAGGAAGTAGTCCAACCTAGCGTATGTTTTGTGTGCTCCTGAATAGAAGGTGTAAGCTCGACTGCGGGGGTGGAAGTAGCGCCAAAGATCTATGAACCCCAGGGCCGCCAGCTGACTCCTGGCGATTTCTGTCTTGTTTGGTTTCCGGCCACGTCTCCGTCGGCCCTGTCGCTGCCACCTCGACAAGGAGACCTCAGGCCCGAGCTAGTGCTATGTTGGTCGTCGTCATCACTTGGTACAGCTAGGCTCAGAAGTCAGCATGACTGAGTGATCGAAGCTTGTGGAGTTTGCCATAACAAAAAATAAGTCGAAAAGGATGACCCCAGGAGTATTGGGATTCCTTGCTGTCAAAGGTGTTCAGTCACGGAGCGAAATTGCCAGCAGCGCTGAAGCGTAATCAGGGCCAGATCTTGGAAAAGCATCGGAGTGTGTCCCTGGAAAGGATCCGGATGTTTTGTCTGCAAGACCTGTTTTCCAAATCCTCTAGGTGAGCTTGGATGTCGACATGATGGTCCTGTAATCGAAGTACCTCCTGTTAGAGCATGTTTGACTCGGTCGCCACGGTGTCGCACTTCTCCTCTAGGGCGGCCACTCGATCCCCAACGTCGTCTACATCTCTATGTATCTCCTTGATCTCAGCTGTGAGATCATTTTTCAAAGATTGCAGGCCTTCTCTGAGAGTTAGGAACAGCGACTCCAGGAATGCCTTCGTAATAGGCTCATCACTGGGGATTGCAGACTGCATCGGGCCGCCATCACGGGGGCCGCAGTCGCCATGTTGGGGATAGAGTGTGAGAGTGTGAGCATCCAAAAATGTCCTTCAGGGGCTTCACCTTCTTCGTCCTGGAAGAGGACATACTCCTCTGACACCTCCAGGCGGGCTGTTGAGTGGGATATGGGTGTTGGAGAGATCACAGCCTATCAAGGGAGGTGTTGGTGTGTCACGCCTCTGTTGGCGCTAGGCAAACAGCGCACATCTGCGTGTCTCTGCTGTGTATACATGTGGAGTGCTGTTGCTGACCACTGTAAAGGCGCCACGGGGGCGAATGTAGGCGGGCACGCCCGATCCCGGAGCGAGGGATCCAGGTAGCTTAGCCAGACCTAGGCACCGCGTGGGGCCGTCGCTTCCACTTGTTGCAGCTGCGTGATGATGTGGGAGTAAGGGCTTAGATAGCCACTGCTAGGCCGGGCCTCTACACAATGGCACCCCAGTCCAGAATAGTTCAGGCAGGCCTCAGCCCTCCAGCCTCTTTCCCAGATTCGAAATGCGCGGCACGATGGCTGCCTAGAGGTAGGGGTAGTCCTGTCCCAGGTCACGTGGCCTCCCTCCCAGCGCGGCTGCAGGGTGCGCTCTCTCAACGGGCGTCTGCAAGTTGAAGTATATTTCAAAGGCAAGGCCTACCTCCACGTGTGCTGTAGGGCCCAGGCATTGATGTAGCGTCGGGCCGGTAACATGCTCAATAGTGAGGGCAGAGTCACGGGCCGCCTCCAATCCCCAGGCCCGGTAACAAGGTGCTAGGCGGCACGTCCGTCCTCCGGAGGACCCAAGGGCCCTCCGAGCCCGCTGCCCCGGACCCCTGCGCCCCAGGCGGACGACACCGAAATCAAGGCCGGGGATCCTCACGGCCTTGCGTGCTGCTGGGCCCTCTCGACGTGTAAACACTTAGAGTTTCGGGACACAAGAGCAGCTTGCCTTGGCTCCTGAGGAGTGTTCCAGTTAAGGTGACGGGCAGTTAGATTGTCTCCATGAGCTTCAGCCGCCCCCGCGAGCAGAGTGAAAAGCAGGGTCGAGGCTGAGCTCAAGTCCCCGGCCCCGATGCCCTCCAAGGCGGGATGAGGACAGCAGTCGCAGGCAGCTGGGTGTACTGCTGGGCAACCCGCATGTCATCCGGGTTGCCTGTAAAGCAGCTGGGTTCAGAGTGGCTGGCCTCGATGGCCCGGACTCCGGACCACCGTGTTGTTGAGGCCGCTTCCAGGCGTCGGCGAGGGGAAGGCCAGGTCTTCTCCCTCGCTGTCCCCGCAAGGCAGCTGCGGTTGTTGCCTGCATTGGGATCTCGGGCCAGCTGTAGGCAAAGTCTCGTCAGGGGGGCACTCCGAAGGCACCCCAAGCTATTCCTGAGCCCCGCGGGGGCCGGTATGTGCTAAATTGGGCAGACGGCGGGCAGGAGCTCTGAACAATGCATCCTACCTCGCCGTCATCTTGGCCACGCCCCCCCTAAATTTCACCTTTAGACATAGCATCTCAAAAGGTATCTCGTACTTCATGTGCACAAAGCATTAGCACATTTTTTGGTGAGTCCATTTAATTTGTGAAACTACCTGTTTAGGAAGAAAGTGCAAAACCGCTTTTTAGTCTCACTGTCATGTGATCTCTGGAAATTTACACTGTTTATGCCCCATTCGCAGTCAAGCATAGGATAAGATCTTTACACAGCAAAGGGCCTGCCACATTGTAACACAATTTAAAAAGGTTTCCCGTTTACTTTGATATATATAAAGCATATGCTTCTATTAGGACATCTGTGACAACTTGTTTTGGAGAATTGGATACGTTTAAAGGTACTTTTTATGAAAGCGTTGCTGTTTATGTTTAGCTACACAATAATTATCTATTCAGTCTGCAAACATGCCTTTTTCAGGACACATATTCCTTGATATAAACAATTTCCTCATGTGTACTTGCAGGCACTAGGGTCATAATTTCAATGGTGCAGCAAGTGCAGTGGCACAGGAGCCAAAGGGTCTAGGAGACCCGCTGAACACCGATTAAGGCTATATTTTACTATGGAAAAAACAGTCACAATTGCAGTTACCTTCTAGGCCCTCAAGTCATGATATGAATGGTACAGCAAGTGCAGCAGCACCGGGGCCAAAAGGTCTAGGAAATCAACTGAACACCGAATATTGCTATATTTTACTACTAAACAGTCACAAGTTCAGATACCTTGCAGGCATTAGGGCCATGATTTGAATGGTGCAGCAGGTCCATGTGCATTCTAGACACAAGTACCCGGCCATTTGCGCTCTTGGTTACATTGATCTGTGGGGAGTTGCTACTCTCCAGATCCACATCAGTGAGTTGCTGGTAGGAGACCACCTGTCAACCACTTTGTCCGGTGCATTCTTGAAGTGGAGATGTGTCCCCGTGCCCTGATGAAATTGCCGTAAACTTTTAGGACAATGAAACATGGCGGGCGTTCAGGTTAAAATGGTCTAAACATGCCATCTTCTTAACGGAGTGTGAACACTATTAAAAAATTAAAGAATATGTGTGATAGATGTCCACAACTCAATTTTAACCTATGGGGAGTTTAGTTTACTTCTTTCACATTACAAGGTATAGATGGTAGATAGAGGTCCCCTTTATTCATACACCTCGCTTTTCTATTTATTATTTTATACATTAGTTTAGAGGTAGTTCACATTCTTTTCCATCAAGAAAGTGCTGATAAAGACAGAGTAAGCTAACTGGTGAGTACCAACTAGTAGCTCCATGGATGGTGCTTACGTGAGGCACTTTCTGACCCACCTCACATTTTTTACATAAAAAATATCTTTCTTTTGATAGCCTTTTTTGAGACTATTAGCTGGTGTGCTTTCTACCTGTTTTGAGTGGTTGGTGAACTTTTAATACGACAAACACATATGGGAGGGCATGACTAGATAAGCAAGCATTGCTTCACCAAGGAGTAAGACATGATACACATTTGGTAAAAATGTTGGAAATAGTTATTTTTTTTTATAAACAGGTCTCGTTTTATTTAATTTGTGAGTGGAGGGCGTCCTGGTTATAGTTCCCGCTTATGCTCCTTGTTTGATAGATGCAGTGGCACAGGGGCCAAAAGCTCTAGGAAATCCAAAGAACACTGATTACTTCTATATGTTAATCCTAAACAAGCAGTCACAAGTGCAGTTACCTTGCAGGCACAGGGGTCATGATTTGAATTGTGCAGCAGGTGCAGTGGCACAGGGTCCAAAAGCTCTTGGAAACCCACCTTACACAGATTATTGCTATATTTTACTTCTAAACAAGCAGTCAGGAGTGCTTTTTTGGTTCTTTTGTAACCTTTGCGCTCAAAGTAACACATAGTCTAAAGCATCGCTGTAATAAAAGCTGTAATCTATTGGACTTTTCTGTCTACCTATAACTTACGTTACAATCAGCACATTTATATGGCACATTTTCAAATGTTTTGAATGGTCCCCAAATGCTTCGGAATCTGGATACACTAACACCTTGGCAAGGGCATTCTCCATTCTGTAACATTAGCAATTCAGCCATTGTAAACACTGTATAAATACTTATAACCTAACATACGCATTCCATAACAAGCATTTGCAAAGCCAATAGGTCTCGCCTATGCAAGATCTATTGGCTCGGTCAATGTTTTTAGCCATATTATACAGCAGTGCTAGCTTCAGTGAAGCATAACTGAAAACAAAAATTGCCATACCACGGACTGGCTGTGTCATACACCTTTTTTACATTACTTTAAGCCATTTGCAACATAGCTAAAAAACATTAGCAGAGCCAATAAATCTCACATAGGCAAAAACTATTAGCTTTGTCAATGCTTGTTTCTAATTGCCATTTGCTATTAGTATAGGGTTTCATTACCTATTCAGACATTATTCCTCTTCTTAGTACTTACACGCCTCCAACTAGTCACCTTTTCTAAGCATCCTTTTTAGGTTTTGCATGCGCTTTTCTTGACAAATGTATTGTTTTTAATATAAACTTGGAAGGGGCTTACATCGCGCCTCTTCTCTTTCCTGGTTTTCATTGGTTCTTGTGAGTGCCACTTACTTTTCCTCCATTTCTATTGGCTGTAGCATATTTTCCTGCATTTACCAATGCTGGTTTCTCGTCTGCTTCTCTTATTTATTCATTTTCCGTAGTCGAAATACTGTCAACATCCACTTTGGTGGAACTATTTTTTCATAAAGTTTTGCCTCTTTTTGCTTTTTTGTCTTGCAGCAGATTTATATAGCAACTTATCACCAAGAGATTAAGTGATTTGCATAGAATCACAGGATGTTGTGCTGCTGAGACCCGTACCGGAATTCCCAGCTTGCGAGTCAGCAGCTATGCCCGTTGCGCCACATACTCTCCACTACCCATTTAGGAGATTTATATAGCGTTGCAGGTCTACTCCAGGTTACTGCAGAGTGCTATACAGCAAGAATTACAAATCCAGTTATTGACGGGCAGTAGGAGTTCAACTGAATGTGGGGCAAGTCTTCTATCCGGATTTCCTCGCTCATTCACACCAAGTCTGTATTTTATTTGAGCAACAGTCTGAAAAGCTCAGCCTTACGGCATTTCCAGAATCTACTTTCCATGCTGGATTCAAAAGATTCCTTAAGTTGTGCCCCTAGCGTCACATAATTTGGTCATATCGGGTGACAGGATTTAAATTCTGATGTCTTTTCGTTCTAGCACTGATAAATTGTCAGCTACTTGAGAGTCTTCTCTCATTATCATGTACCTTTAGATAGATGCCCTTCATTTAGCTGATCCCAAAAAGATTTAACAAGCTTGTAACATATAGAAATCATTTTTGTGCTCACATTTTTTTTATAAGGGAACACACCATCTGCTTGCAGTAAAATGATTGAAGTCAGTCACAGGCAGGAGCCATAGTATACTGTTGAGTACATGGGCAACGAGAAAAATACAATATTATTTTGTCTTGCAGCAGATTTATATTGCAACTTAAGATTAAGTGATTTGCCCAGAATCATAGTATGTCCCACCACCGAGACTCGAACCGAGATCCCCAGCTCTTCAGTCAGCAGCTCTGGCCACTGTGCTACATCCTCTGCACTCCTGTGATACTTGTAAGGGAGGTCTTTTCTTCATCCCGGACAGTGATTGATAAAAACACCTTATTATTCATCACAAAGGTGAAACCGATGCATTACTAATGCTTGTTCTCTATAGGATGGTCATCTGAGTACCCAACTCCATTACTATGCAAAAGGGAAATTGAATACCATTACTTCCTATTTCATTTTTGTCTCTCTTTGGGGCAGACTTTTTCAGAGTGCATTGGTCTGTGCGGGTTTTTAAACTTTCATTTGACTTATTTTTTTCTCTTAAAGGGTGCTTGGGCCAGTTTATTTCACAGGCATTGCATATGAACGCACACCGTGGACGCATAGAGAACGGTTCTGGCATTTTGTTGAACAGACACACCTCCAATCAGGTCCAGCCTGGGAACGCAAACCAGCCCTAACAATTGAGGGGGTGCGCACGAGGAAAACACTGCAGCTGCTTTTGTTACAGCGAGCCAATAAAACCGCCCCCGGAAGCAAAAACGGCCCCCCCATGGGTCCAAAACTGGCCCCCACCCTAGCGGTCCACCAGGGAAAAGCCCACTGCCTGCTACAGCCAGTCCGGCCCTGTCTCCAATATGCCTCTTCAATAAGGAGAGGCAGGAACTTTCACAGGCTTATTTATGGTCACTTGGTACAGACAAGTTTGTGCGTTTTGTGAGTGCTGTGCAAGTTCCAATAATGTTTGAACCTAAAAAGAATTGGTTTTCCTACTGCTGCTGCCTAGCATCTAGCCCATCTCTTTCCTATTGGTGCTAACAAAAAGTACATATAATAATTGCTGAAGTAGGCTGGAAGATAATATAGATTATAATAAAAAAAAGAACTTTGCAGGTATGTGGGCACTTTAAATGAAACACATAGGTTGATGCTATATAGTTACAAGCAGTATGGCAACTGGCCGGTCCACATTCATATGGACTAAGAATGCACACACTTCACATTCTCTATGAGAAGATGAGGAAATAAATTATGCCTACATTTTATCCCTGTGTTTTCAAAAAACTGTACGGCATCAGCATCATGGCAAGAGCAATACTATGCTTGGGCGTGCAAACACAGGCATGAGCAAATGTTGCACTTGCACACTAAGTCAAACATACTACTTGTCAAATATAGCAATTACACTGAACGGTGTGCATTCACTGGGAGTTCCCCTACTCTTGGGGGCACCACAGAATATTGTAATAAATTGAAAATGCCTTCACCACTGATTTTACACGTTGGTAGAACAACACATTTCGTAAACAAAACCAAACAGCCTAACTAAAAATATGTGCAGCAAGACAAATGCGGTTGTACGGTATCATTTTTAAAATTAGGAAACTGCTACGAGCTCAAGTCACTACCATTTTGTTAATGAAGGTCTAAAACGAGGTACCAATTCTAATAACATCCTCAAATAGAATGGCGACAAAAATATTCTACATCATAGCAAACACCCACTTCTACTTCAATTATGAATCCAAAGCGGTAAGAATTTCATCTTAACTTTAAGTCACTTGCATTAGTGACGTGTGACGAGATGGTAACAAGTCTTAAATGTGGTATTTTCGCAATAGAAAAAAAAAAATCAGCAAGAAGCTGTTATGTGACAAAATACATAGCAATCGGCCTAATAAGAAACGGACAATTGTTTTTGCGCGATTTTCTAAAACTCATTTTAATCGGCATTTTACTGGTCGACGTTGCACGCCCATTATCAGAAATTATTTCACAAGTACATACATAGAAGAGTGTCAGCATAAAAATAAGTTCCTACCTTCCACTCGAGTAATCATATTGCAGGACAAATTCAAGGTCCGTAATTGGGTCAATGAGGCTAAGCCTTCAATTCGAGAGATGCAGTTGGAGGATAGGTCTAAATGCTGTAAATTCCATGCGCGGCCAAGGCCATCAATCTTGGCGACCTGATTACAATGTAAATTGAGAGAGCGCAGATTTGAGCTGATCGAGATCTCCAACAAACTAAAAAAGAAATCAAAAAGTAATGTAAGAAAGAAATATAGGTTTCAAACCCCTGACACTCACACAGTTTAAGAACCCATTGTACTAGAGAAAGGCCATTAACAGAATACTTATTTCCACTTCCCTCCTGGCTATATGCTTCAACTGCTACCAAGCAGCAGCCTCCCGGATTTCATCCCAATACGTAAACCACTTAGTTCAATGCCTAGCTCCTTGTATCCTTAAATCAATGACAGAAGACCAAATTACAGAAAAATGGGTCTAGACAACAAGAACAAATAATACAAACAAGCCTAATGCAATAGGTCTCGTATTTGTGAGAGTTAGAGATGTTGGCGTTGTAAATGACAATGTCTTTTAACCATGTGTTTTGGTTTGGAGCGGAGTGGATGTATGGGGTGCAGAATGAAATTTTGCAGGTTGGATTGGAATTGCTAGTTGTGGAATTGTGTGGTGTGGATTTGTGTAGTGGAATTATGAGGCATGGCGTGGAGTGGAATTATGTGTATTGTAATTAAGTGGTGTTGAATGTACTGGAATTATGTAGAGGGGGCCTGCGTGTCATGCCCCTTTTGCCATTACCCGGGGCACGCGGCAGGGCTGTCCGCTCTCTCTGCTTCTCTATGCCTTGGTCGTGGAGCCTCTGGCTGCCAGTGTCAGACAGCATCATCATGAGAAGGCTCTTCGCTGCTTCCTTCGTCCCATCCTTTATATCCCTCTAAGCGGATGATATTACCCTCTTTGTCCCTGAGCCGTCGCAAAATCTCAATCCATTACTTCATGAGGTCGTCCGTTTCGGTGATCTCTCTGGAATCTATATCAATTAGGCAAAGTCCCAACTATTCCCACTTAATGCTTCTGTATCGCCATTTGACACAGACTTTCCCACTGAATGCTGCAGCACAGACCTAAAATATTTGGGGATCCATGTTACCGCTGATCGCGACGACCTTATGAGACTCAACTATGGGAGGACGATGGAACATTTCACCAACTCTATAACGAGATGGAATGCTCTCCCTCTCGCTATGGCTGGTCGTGTTTCCCTCATTAAAATGGTCATCCTCCCTAAACTCTTGTACTTGTTCTTAAATATTCCTTATGACCCCGGCCGGCATTTTTTTCTCCTCACTGCGCTCGGAATTAACCAGATTAATATGGGGCGGTAAACACCCAAGACTACAATGGGACGTATATGCTCGGCCCTATTCACAGGGGGGATTCGACGTTCCCAATTTTGACCCCTCTGGCGGCTCTGGCTGAGTCTTTCGGAGCCCAGATTGTATCCTATGCGGATGACACCCAGCTGCTCTTCACCTGCCGGAAAGGGGAGGATTTTGACGGAGAGAGTATCCGTGAGTGCCTTGGGGCTGTTTTCAAATGGCTCCAATTGAACAGCCTCAAGTGCAACTCAGATAAGTCGGAGGTACTCTTCTTCGGCTGTCAATCCGACCCGGACTGGCAGGTGTGGTGGCCTGCGGACATGTCTCCTCCGAGGCAGTCATCTCAGCTAGCGAAGAATTTGGGGGTCAAAATTGACAACGGTCTGACCTTAAGATCTCAGATCCTCGCCCTTACGGGCACATGCTTTGGACTTCTCCGTATGCTTCGGAAGTTCTTTCCGTTGCTTTCCGAGGATCACAGGAGGATTACGGTGCAGGCCTTGATTGGTTCAAGATTGGACTACGCTAACATCTTATATCTTGGCCTGCCCGAATACCTCCTGCAACGGATGCAGGTGGTCCAGAATGCGGCGGCCCGCGCCATCTTTGGTCTGCATAGGCGAGTTCATGTCTCCGGCCTATTGCAGTCGCTTCACTGGCTGCCTATCCGACAGCGGATAGTCTTCAAAACTCTGACCCTCGCGCATAAGGCCTTCTACTCCACCGGGGCCAAATACCTGCAGAGGAGGCTTAAGCCATACCGTCCTTCTCGATCTCTGAGATCAGAATCAAAGCTTCTCGCCATTGTTCCTCGTGTGAGGAGGGCCCGCTTGGGAGGCCGCTCTTTTATGCTCCGGGCCCCTCAGCTTTGGAACTCTCTGCCCCTCTCGCTACGCAGCAATTCAAACCTGCTATCCTTTAGGAAGGGCCTAAAAACCTGGCTTTTTGCCTCTTAGATTTCTTTTTCTTCGCTTCGTTCTTTTATTGTGTTGTGTTTGCTCTTCAGGTTGTTAATAAAGCGCCGGGACACTCTTTTGAGTAGCCGTGCGCTATAGAAGCCATAAAATAACATAACATAACATAACAACTGTACTATCTTTGCACCCAAGCACATTATGCCCATTATTGGGTTCACCTTCCCAAATACACCTCATGTAGTGACAGAGCATTGGCTGGTGGAATCCGTTCCGCTAGACGGGGTTATACGGACTGCGATTACACCGCTCGCTCGCATCCGACCTCTGTGGACTGCAAGGTGAAGGCCTGGCAACGCATCCTTGACGCTGCTGACTTCCTACATCTTGCCTGGGAATGCAGCTCTGTGCTGGCCTACTGGTAGCAGGTGATCAACGCTCTTGAACAGATGATATCCTCTACACTGTCACCATCTCCATCCTCGCTCTTCTTGGTTACACGGGAGATCTTGCCGCAAAGCATTGCAAATTTGTCTCCTTTAGCCTATTGTTGGCCAAGAGGCAAGTAGCATGCAGGTAGTGTCGCGGTAGAGCACCTAAATTTAAGGAATGGATTAGTGACATGATTTTTTGGCAAGACCAAACATGTATCTATTGGGAACTCCTCCCCCCAACCTCTCGCCCCAGAGATTTTTGGGATCCACTCAAGATGTAGCTCCTTGAACATCCGATCGAGGCTGATCACGATACTCTCTCTCCCCACGCACCTCATCCCACAACTTAAACATTGACTACGGGAATACTGGGGATGAGTTCACAACGCCCTACCTGTAGTGACATAAATGCAGGTCCCGGACGAGGCCCTACACTGCCTTGAAGGCTTGAAGACCACTTAGAGGTACAAAAGGTGCAGTTGAGGTTCCTAGACCTAGCCTTCATCTTAGCGATTAGGGTTCTCACGATGAGGTGGAAATGCCCCAGATGTCCTGCGGTTACTACTGGGAAGACTGACATGCTTCAATGGGAAGGTGCAGCTCTTCGAAGGGAGGAAGAGAGGGGGCTGAGGAAGCAACCTGTAGCACTGGATTGGGAGGCCATGATGATTGAATTGGAAGCACTTGAGTTGTCCTCCACATAAGATGCCGCGACCCAGGAACACATGCGGGCACTCAAAAATTTTCGGGCAGTAGGCCCTGTAGACCCAAGACATTGTAATTTCACCCTGGACACTGTAATCTATAGAAGGATGATTATGTATAGAACTCCTGTGGTCACTGTGGAAGCTGAAGCAAGACAGACCAGGAGAGGGGCGGGGTGGGTTAGGGTGGGGGGAGAAGGGGGTTTGTATAAATTCTCGCTAGTTGAATGCAAATATGCACTACTGCACATGTCATACTGCGGTCATCAATAAAGTGTGTTAAAAAAAAACACATCGGCTGCTACCATGCTGTGCTAATATGTTGCCTGCACAAGATAGTCCTCATTTACATTCTGCTCATGCCATTCTATACATGAGCGATATTAATTTCTTTTCATTTGATGAACTATTTTTTTGTGTGCATTAATCCTTTGATATGTGATATATTCTATCGATTTTTTATTATACTGGACTCTACATTATACTGTCATGATGCACTGATGGTGCTGATACACATGTAATTATCTGTGAACTATGTCTATCGTACTTGCTGTTATTGCTGAAAAATATACAATTAAAATTGCTTTTTATTAGGGGTCTCATACCTAAAATTGCATCGGTTTAAACATGAGCCAATGAGGAAAATACATTCCCCCGTTTTTTTTTTCTTAATCTCCTATTTTTGAAAAGGTATTGTTTTTTAACTGCCTCGATAATCTCCCAACCCTTCCTGTCTCCTCGGGATGGCCCAGCATCAATGCGGCCTTCAAGCACATCCCAGACTGTAGTTTGTGGCCCCTGAGAAAATATTTATGAGTACCCATGGTGTGGAGTATATTTGTGTGGATTGTGTTACCAAGTTTAAAAATGATGAAACATAATTACACGGAAAGGTGGCCATTCATTGCACAGAAATTCACAAAATTAAAACAAGTTGCTTTCACCAGAAAATGCTGGACAGGCGCAAATGTCTCTTCAATTTCAGACTCAAGCAAGGAGGAGCTGCAAACAAAACATGCACGTTCAACATGAACAAGGAAAAAAGAAATATCCCTAAGACTAATCACTCCAACACACCGGTGGTGGAAACTTCCCAGAAATGTGAAATGTAGTGGTTTTAAAGGTATGAAATTGCAGTTTTGCTATGCATTTGCGCCTTAATTAACATTACAGGAGCCCATCCCAAATTTAGCCCCATTGCTGCTAAGGTTTTCATGGGCGATCTGGGGCAACATAAAATTGCGAAAATCTATTCCATCATAGTTACCAATAGCCACACGACACTGCCCCATACGAGGGAGGATTGGCAGACTGACCTGGACCCACTAGATGATGAGAATCGGACCGAGGTGCTGGAGTCCCCGCGTGGACTTAGATATATACAGTTCAAGTACTTACACAGAGTGTGCTACACTAGGCAACAGCTGAGGCGGG
This sequence comes from Lissotriton helveticus, assembly GCF_964261635.1. NCBI lineage: Eukaryota > Metazoa > Chordata > Amphibia > Caudata > Salamandridae > Lissotriton > Lissotriton helveticus. Next base: position 496,566,015 of record NC_136063.1, read on the forward strand.
CAGTACTAATTGCCTTCCAGCTCTGTTTAAGGTGCGGGACAGTTGAAGGTACTTTCATCCACACTGTCCGGTCATGTACATCCCTTTCGAAATTTTGGCATGGTTTCATTTCTTGTCTGTCACAGGTATTGGTGTGGGATGTCCCTCATGCGGCCAGATTGACCCTCCTGCATATTATGGATGAAGTAGGGGGAATATATATAAACAGCATTTATTCTTACTGGGTCTCACACTTGCAAAGCGCGATATTACAAAACATTGGGAGGACACCTCCCCACCCTATGTTGGGGTCTGGAAAAAGGGCCTGGATTTCTGCATGGGGCTTGAGCTTCCCATCTTTGTTGCCCGGGGTTGCCCAAGAAAACATCCCAAGATATGAAAAGATGGGCGGATTATAGGGGAATATACCTGGAACCTATTCCCGATTCATCAACGGAATAACTTGATTATGGCTGAAATTGGGAGATTCACAGATGGTTGTGTTGTGGACGCTCTGATATTCGATGGATTCTCTAAGGTATGAAATTTTTCAAAGCTTGTGCAAGTGAGTCAGCAAGAAGAACCAACAGAGGAAGTGTGCTTTGAGAAAGAAAGAAAGAATGATCATCAATAAAAAGCAAGGTGATGCAAAGAGGTAGACTGAGGTAGAGATGGTGATGGGAAAGAAACAGAGGAAAAAGGAGAACAAGCATATAGAGTACAAGGGGAAAGGTAGTCTTATTTTCAGAGGTGTAAAGCTGGAAGAAGTGGGACAGACATTCAGTGCTGTATTGCCGACAGATGAAGACGAACTACAAAAGAAAGGCCAAATAAAGAATGAGCGGAAAGTGACCAGCACAGAAATTACAAGAGTGCAAACAAAGGATAAGGTTAGACTAGGAAAAGGACCAACAAGAGAGTGCTTCGGAACACCATGATGGTTTTGGGGGAATCGGAAGTGGTCTCTGACCAAGATTCTGCATACAAACAATGTGTCAGGTGGGAAATTGGACTGATGTACTAGGAATACCCAGTGATCACAGGATAGAACAAAGCGATTAATGCATCCACTGCAGGGACCGGTGTTTGCCCTCAGTCTTGGGTTCAGATTCTGCTGGGTCTACTCAGCCTTTCATTCCTTTAGGTCGGTTAAATTGGTACCCTTGAGTTGGGGAACAATAAACGTCTGTTTATTAGTAACTACAAAGGTGCAAAACAGAAGGGTATATCAAAACATTTACTTTAACTGAATTCTAGGGCTGCAACATTTTCCGCATTATGAATTTGCTGCATCTCCCATCATCTGCGACATAACGTGAAGATTTTAACCACCCAAAAATGTTTCGAGCTTAAATGGATTAAAATTTCCTAAGATTAAATGGATTCCAATTTAGTAAGATCACAGCGACACATGTTGCCGAATAGAAGAAGGATCTATGCAATGGTTGACTGGTCATCTTTAATTTGAATATTGTTGTATTTTAATATTAAACTGGCATTAATTAACTGCAACTTTTGGTCAGGCAGGGTTAACATGTGAAAACATGACATAATTAAAGTAACACCATCAAAAAATGTGCGGCATTGCGTTACATAATTTGCCTTTCCTTGCCGCACAATTGAGTCAAACCTGCTACATAATCTGGACCTCCCCTCCCACAGAACTCTAGTGGTCCTGCATAAAGGTAATAGCAATACTTTCTGCAACATTCTCAGTGGCCGCTTGAAATTAATCAATGGTGCACAATATCAGTACTTGTAAATAGAATTTAATAAAGAAGTCCAGATCTTTCTAAAAGAAGTCCAGGTCTTTGTATAAGGAGTCAAAAAGTGCATAAATACCAGTTCACAATAACGGCACAGCAAGAATCTGGCCTTAGCCCTTTGTTAAATCTCAGCATGACTAGAATTCTGATCAGAATAGCATCTCACCTCTTAAACAGATGAAAATGAAGAAAGTGACAAACCGGAGGCGTGTGCGCAAAATGGAGGCAGTGTCTTTCTCTTGCAAATGCAGGGAAAGTCGAAGATGGCAGGAAGACGATCCCATGCAATCTGTTCGAGCTTGGGGGTGCAGGCGAAAATTAGCAGCTTTTAAGAACACTCAGTTATGCTCATTACATATCCCAAACAAGAATTTCGATCTTTAGGGAAAAAAAGTATTTGCAATTCAGTAGGTCCCGCATTACTAAAAGTTTGAGAAATTGGCGTTACATTATTATTTGCAACGCAAATAAGTCAAAATTTCTGTAATGCACGACTTATGCATTTCAAATGCTTGATATTCCTGCTGGGATCACATGACGTTCTCTAACAGCAGGCCAGTGGCCTGTAGAAAAGGGCCTAAATGTTCTCCCTCCAGATAGCGACATGGATGCACATGACGGGGGGGCGGGGGGGTAGGTGGAGGGATGCAAGTATGGAGTTGAGAGCTGGCCAACTAAAATAAACAATTGGTGATGGCCGCTGGTAGGGAACCAAGCACCAAAAGGTGGGACAGATGCACAATATTAACCAACCAGAGAAAAGGAATTTTAAAAAGCAGGCCAACTAACCAACCAAAAGCGTTGGGGAAGTCCAAAGTCCCCACCAGCCCATAGAACGAATACAGCATGCCTCGAAGAGCAGGGTCATGAGCTGCCCAGGTTCAACCTAAAATTGTTCAGTTCTTTTTTAATTAACGAAAGCATACATGCACAAAAGGAAGACACTTATCTAAAATTAACCAAATAGAGATTATTTTGAAAATTAATTAAACTGATCTTCCGTTAGCACGGTTATTAATAAGTTGGTGAATTCTAATATCTTGAATGCACATTGAGTTTACCTATAGTAGGGACATGAAGTCACTGCTTGCACCAGGTTTACTGAATACTGCATCTCCCACAGGAACGTTAACTACTAAATATAGAAATATTGGTACTTCGTCGAAGGAATCGGATAGAAAAAATCCTCCTCCTCCTCTTAGGCTGCCTTGATGAAGAGTATACTCATCAGCACATAGTTCCCGCACAAGGATCAACAGGGTCTTCTAGCTGAATCAAGCCATGGTCCCTGACTGACTGACTGAATTATTTGTTAAGTGCGCTTATGCCGAGGCGCCTTGGCGCTATAGAAGGAAGGTGAAACAGAACTGCCAGTTAGACAATAGAGAAGAGCCAGGTTTTCAAAGCTTTTCTAAAACGGATCCTGTTTGAATCAGAGCGTAGCGCAATGAGCATGGTGTTCCATAGTTTCGCTGCCTGGTAGGAAAAAGACTTTCCGCCCCATCGGACTCTCCTTATTCTAGGCGTACGGATCAAGTCCAGACTGCTAGATCTTAATGTACGGGGCGGCACATCACGAGGAAAAAGATTTGTCATGTCCTCCGCCCCCCTTCCATTAAGGGACTTGTGGACTAGACAGAGGGTCTTGAATTGCACTCTACGACTGACAGGGAGCCAGTGAAGTAGCCGTATGGCATTCGATGTCGGGTGACGCTTGGGGAGAACTAGCAGGACTCTGGCTGCCGCATTTTGAGTTGATTGAAGTTTTGCGATTTGTTTTTCACCAGTTCCTAGATATAAGGCGTTACAGTAGTCTATATGGGATAGTACAAGGGCTCCAACCACTGCTTTCTTCAAAGTGAGAGGTATATATGGCAGGATTTTCCGGAGAATATTAATTGTAAAGAAACAGGCCGATGTAACTTGACTAATTTGTGCGGTACAAGTTAGTTCTTTATCGATCATAAAGCCCAGGTTCCTAACTTTTTTTGCTGGGACTGGGCATGTGCCAGCTTCTGGAGGCCACCATAGGTGACTCCAGATGGAGGGTTTTTGGCCTAACTCAATCACCTCGGTTTTTTCGGTGTTGAGCTTTAAAAAGTTCTTTCTCATCCAGCTCTTTACATCTAGGAGACTGTTACGAAAATGCTCTGCTGTGACTTCCACCGTCTGGGAGAGAGACACCACTAACTGAGTGTCATCGGCATAAGACACTAAGCACAGGCCGTGAGATTTTATACGTTTTGCCAGTGGGGACACGTACAGATTAAACAAGGTAGGGGAGAGCGCCGATCCCTGAGGGACGCCACATGGGAGAAAGAACTCTCCCGACTGAAGACCCTCCCAGTGGATTTGCTGTACTCGGGCTTCTAAAAAAGACCTGAGTAGCGTTAAGGCAATATCTGTAATGCCTGCTGCTCTGAGCCTATCTAATAGGACCATGTGATTGACAGTCTCGAAAGCTGCCTTCAGGTCTAGCAGTATTAGAACAGCTCTGCCTCCTTCATCCATGGTTCTGCGAATTTCCTCAGTGGCCATAATTAAAGCGGATTCCGTAGAGTGACGTGACCTAAAGCCATGCTGGGTAAGGTCTAAGATGTTATTTAGGTCTATGAATTCCATTAGTTCCTGGTTCATTGCTTTTTCAAGTATCTTGGCCGGTAAGGGAAGGCACGCTATGGGACGATAGTGTTTGAATTCCAATGGGTCCAGGGATTCTTTTTTCAAAATGGGCCTTATACAGGCCTTTTTCCATCTTTGAGGAAAGACTCCAAAACTTATTATCACATTCAGTAAAAGGGGTCAAAATAGAGCTTATTGCCTCAGGGGCCAAATGAGGTGTGTAAGGCGGACAGGGGTCCAGGGGTGATCCTGATTTGGTCTGAATTAACAGATTTCTGACCAGATTTTGATTTAGGAGGGAGAATTGAGAAAGATGATTTGCAGGGGGTTCAGTCTGTTCCATGTGGTCCGTTGCTATTGTTGTAGATAGATTGTGGAGATCGTCGTAGACAGCTAGGACTTTGTGCTGGAAAAACAGGGCCAATTGTCCACAAAGTTCTGATCCAGGACAAAGATAGTGTCTCGAGGACACTTTGCTAATTTCGAGACAGTTTTAAATAATTCCTTTGAGGAATTTGAAGCCTCTTGAATTTTGTTGGTAAAGAAGACCGATTTGGCCTGTTTTATCTTTATTTTGTATTCAAGTTAGACACTGGTATATTCTTTCCTATGTTGAATGCTGTAATGGGATCTCCAGATCCCCTCATAGTGACGGCATTTAAGCTTAATTAGTTTGACGTCAGCAGTATACTCAGAGTAACTGTTGACCAGTGAAGATTCAGGAATAACAGCGACTGACAGAAGTCTGACATTTGCTCTCTGAAAGACACTTTTAAATCCAATCTCAAACCACAGTACAGTCTACAAAGCCAACAACCATTGAGCAACTAGAACTCCACTATCCAATCCCAACAACAAAACTCATACAATCCTAAGTTCTTGCAAGGTTTTCAGGGACTATGTGTGCCTTTTTCTTGGCTTACTTGAAAAATGTCAAAAGTATGTCAGACCAACTTCTGTACAAAAAGAACGTGGTAAAGAAGGTAGTGAAGGAGGTGTTGAAGAAGGTGAGGTGGTGAAGGAGGTGACGAAGGTGAAAGTGGTGACGAAGGTGAAGGTGGTGACGAAGGTGGGCAAGGTGAGCAAGGGGATCAAGGGCTGTAGTGTAGTACCTATATTCCCAATAGGCTCCGCGCATTGGAATAATATATCCTATAGATTTGACGTAGGACTGAAGTATACTAGTTCTCTATCGAATACACTAAACTTAATTGTGTGTGTGCCAGCTAACTCAGAGGTCACTAGAAACGTTCTCGAATACACAAGAAGGGATTCGTCTCTGACAACCGCATAAACATGACAACTTTGTTCCCAAGAATAAGAATATATCACTTTGAGTCGCGGAAACAATAGATAAATATTTCACTCAGTCAATCGTGCATGCTTAGTTTCTACAGAGTTTGCAGATAAATAGTGAGACAGGTATTTTCAATAAAAAGGGTTTCTTGAACAGTCTACTTTCTCATGCAAGAGAGGTGAACTGCTACAATTGTTATGCAGACTGTAAAGTATAATGCGTACAGCGTAAACAGTAATATGAAATAATACTGTAAGAGCATTGTATGGTTTCTAAGCCATATAAAAATACACATATAAATAACATTGACTAAAATACTCAACTGGTGCTTCTAAACTGCGCCTACCCCAATGTACCTAACCTAAGTCTAGTACGAGGGATGAAGTAAGTATTGTGTAGCATAGGTTTCGTTTTTGCCAAGAATCTACCAAAGGTTTCTCTAGATTCTAATCAGCTCCATACCTTGTTAGAATGAAGGAGGTCTGGCATTTCTGTCTCGGGACTCGATTTTCCAACACCCCGCAAGGGGAGCCGGAACACTAGAGCTGGATTCTCGACAGGAGAAGGGCAGCTTCCTGATCAGTGCGTCAGCTGGAGAGTCAGCTTCCTTCTGCATTTGCTGTAGCGAGCTGCGTCTGGCAAGTAGGTCTTCGAACTGCTCCGAACCCCCGTATCTTGCTAGAGCAAGTGAAGGTATATTTATACCGTGAAGGTGTTTAGGAATGCCATAGTGTGACATAAAGTCGGGCATTTGTACGTCAGGAAAGAACCCCTAGGGAATAGTTGTTCTTTGTAAAGTAATTGAGTTCTTGGACAAATCAATATTCAGGCAAGGGGAAGTCCCTGACTGCTTAAGCTGGTTTTCCAAGAAGTCGTGTCGTTTGGTACGGGTGGAAGTAGCCATGCCTGTATTTGGGTAGCATGGGCTACGCCTAAATAAGGGCTTGGTTTCTATTCCTATATAAGGGCAATGTGAATTGTACCTATATAAGGGCATGAATCGGGAAAATTCAGTCGGAGCTAAAAACGCCACACAACATCCACTCCACTTTCTTATGTACGACATTACTAAGTTCTAAACACATAAAAACATATCTAAACATGATGTGTTAAAACCCACCCAAAATACATAAAAATGCATTGGTACTGGTTGTCCACGAAAGCTTTTGTGCTCTACGCATTTAAAGCAATGTTTCAATCAAAGCATATAGATGACATTTGAAAATGCTATCCGAATGAATGACGAAAATACATTTATGAAATGGCTCTTAATTACAGAAGAAAAAGTCGAGACTATCCCATGTCAGAATATATAAACTGTTTGAATGTGGACAAGGTCAAATATTGTATCTTGGAAGTTTTCAAAGAATACTAGTTCTCTAAGAATAGTTCTACTTTAAGCAGATTACTTTGTGCCAAAAAATGAAAAAATACAAATTTGGAAAAACAAAAGTTTGATCGTAGAAAAAAAAAATAGAGTTCAAAAGTTAGGACTTTGTTTTGAAAAATGAAGGTCGAATTCAGAGTCTCTCAGAACACTGCGTGCCACATCAAAAGTCAGTGTTATTGTTTGGTGTAAAGAATTTGTCTACCATTGTAGGTGAAAGATGGATTACCTTGTTAAGAAGACTAATCGCACATAGATGTTATGCATCGCCGTCAGCGTTGGTTGCCTTAGCAATGATCGAATTGGATGGTGCCTGTGTGCTGCTTTTCTCTCGTACCTCACAGTCAGCATTTTGCAATGTGAGATCTCAATGAATGCCGTCGTCAGGATTGGTAGCCGCTGGGGACAACACAGTGAATGAGCCATCACTGGTCCAAGCAAAGTATCAACATCCGTTGGCAGGACTGATGGGAGTGTGAGACAGATGTGTAACACACATTCTTCACATGCTTACATTGCAACAAAATGATACAAGCATTAGAAATGCAATAGGTCTCGCAGCATTAGAGTTAGTGCTTTTAGAATTGTTAATGGGTTTTTTTGTAAATCTTTAGCATGAGGGTGAGGGTGAGTGAGGGTGAGTGAGGGTGAGGGTGGGTGAGGGTGGGTGAGTGTGAGGGTGAGTGGGGGTGAGTGGGGGTGAGTGTGGGTGAGTGTGGGTGAGTGTGGGTGAGTGTGGGTGAGGGTTTGAGAGTGAGGGATTGAGGGTGAGGGGTTGAGGGTGAGGGGTTGAGGGTGAGGGGTTGAGGGTGAGTGAGGGTGAGGGGTTGAGGGTGAGTGAGGGTGAGGGGTTGAGGGTGAGTGAGGGTGAGGGAGGGTGAGGGGTTGAGGGGTTGAGGGTGAGTGGGGGTGAGGGGTTGAAGGTGAGTGAGGGTGAAGGTGAGTGAGGGTGAGTGTGGGTGAGTGTGGGTGAGTGTGGGTGAGTGTGGGTGAGTGTGGGTGAGTGTGGGTGAGTGTGGGTGAGTGTGGGTGAGGGATTGAGGGTGAGGGGTTGAGGGTGAGGGGTTGAGGGTGGGTGAGGGGTTGAGGGTGGGTGAGGGTGAGTGAGGGTGACGGGTTGAGGGTGAGGGGTTGAGGGTGAGTGGGGGTGAGTGAGGGTGAGGGGTTGAGGGTGGGTGAGGGTGAGGGTGAGTGAAGGTGGGTGAGGGTGAGGGGTTGAGGGTGATTGAGGGTGAGGCGTTGAGGGTGAGTGAGGGTGATTGAGGGTGAGGCGTTGAGGGTGAGTGAGGGTGAGGGGTTGAGGGTGAGTGAAGGTGAGGGTGAGTGAGGGTGAGGGGGTGAGGGGTTGAGGGTGAGTGAGGATGAGGGGTTGAGGGTGGGTGAGGGTGAGGGTTGAGGGTGGGTGAGGGTGAGGGTGAGTGAAGGTGGGTGAGGGTGAGGGGTTGAGGGTGATTGAGGGTGAGGCGTTGAGGGTGAGTGAGGGTGATTGAGGGTGAGGCGTTGAGGGTGAGTGAGGGTGAGGGGTTGAGGGTGAGTGAAGGTGAGGGTGAGGGTGGGTGAGGGGTTGAGGGTGAGTGAGGGTGAGGGATTGAGGGTGAGTGAGGATGAGTGAGAGTGAGGGTGAGTGAGGGGGTGAGGGGTTGAGGGTGAGTGAGGGGGAGGGGTTGAGGGTGAGTGAGGGTGAGGTGTTGAGGGTGAGTGAGGGTGAGGATGAGGGGTTGAGGGTGAGTGAGGGTGAGGGTAGGTGAGGGGTTGAGGGTGAGTGAGGGTGAGTGAGGGGTTGAGGGTGAGTGAGGGTGAGGGTGAGTGAGGGTGAGTGTGGGTGAGGGTGAGTGTGGGTGAGGGTGAGGGTGAGTGTGGGTGAGTGAGGGTGAGGGGTTGAGGGTGAGTGAGGGTGAGGGATTGAGGGTGAGGGGTTGAGGGTGGGTGAGGGGTTGAGGGTGAGTGAGGGTGAGGGTGAGTGAGGGTGAGGGGTTGAGGGTGAGGGGGTAGGTATTTTGGGATGCGAGGTGACACCGCCACGAGACCTTGTCATAAATGCATAAAAACATATCCCTATAAAAAGAAAACAAAACACGAGATAAACAACATCCCTTAAGGAAAGTTACGTGCTGTGAGCCGCGGGGAGGGCTGTCGGAAACACCTACGGAACTGACATTTTAGAAACGCGTGGGCTGCAGGAAGGTCCCCCGGCACCTTGCAGAACAGAGCCTGCTTGTGATTGTGAACAGTACATAAAGGAGAGCGCTACCGAGTATCTACAGGCAGCCTCCTGATCGCAATCAAATTCCATCACTGCTAATATTTAGAACCCAAGCCATCATGTATGGTCATAAAGGTTTAGTGTTCCCCGCTGTATTCTGAAAACACTAATTTGAGCAAGGACTAGGGGCTAATCCAGCATGTCTATACCGATGACCTCCAGCCACTTGACTCTTTCAGAGAGCCTATACAGCCCGCTTGACAGTCAACAAGCAGGGTTTCAAAATCTTACGAACAGGCAGAGACTTCCTTATAAGGAAAAATATGATCGCAATTTAAGGAACCGAGTTTCCCTGGTTAGATTCTCAGAGCAGGAAGAGGTTGCAGGCGACAAAACGACTTCTGCAACCGGTTCTGTAAAGGAATGTGACACGCTTTCTCTAAAGGCTTTTTTTCCAAACAGTGGCGACCTTGCGACAAAGCCCTCATTTCACCTTCGGAAAAAAACGTCCACAAAAAATTCCACCGAATGAAAAGCAGCAGCGGGCTTCCCGAACAAGCTGCAGTCCACCCTGGCATTAATGAACTTGCCAGCACACACGGCTTCCCGAGACCCACACATGTTCGACACCAGCTTCGTGGAGCCGCGCCCATGACAACTGGAGACACAGAATGTGTGTGCAAGGGGCTCATGGGGGCAGTCAGCTGGGTGGTAACGTGTTCGAAGCCTCTTATCGCATTGTAAAACCGCAAGTTCACACATCTGGCCCTCAAAGTCAACACAGATGCACGTTTCATGGAGGAAACACAAAAGAGCATGACAGAAGTGCAGACTGCCAGACTTCAGAAGAAGGGAGCAGATTCCAGTGGATTTTACAGAATAAAACCACTACCGCGCGTGGTGCTGACGGCGGAAAGCACGGCATTATCAAAGGGAGCCCCTAACCAAAAAGTATTGTTTCATAAGGACCGCCCAGTTCATACAATTAATTGCTTTATAGTATACAGCGAAATAAGCAAGATGGATTCAAGTTGTGGCTGACAATAGGGGTTTTAAATAAGGATTTCTTGTAACGGAAATTCTCTCTGGTGAACCTAAAGAGTTACAAGAAGACTTCCCAACGGTCATACACAGAATGGCCACAACATGGTCAACGGCAGCATTTTAAATTTAAAACCAATATTCAAAGTCTACATAAATTGACAGTCGAAAACCGAGCAGCTTTGAGTGTTCCACCCACAGCCCAAGCAGGCAATGCCAAACTACGTGCCTGACCGAGGAATTCCACAAATGTACTCGCACAAACACCCATCAATGAATGGAGCAAACAAGGGCATAAAGAAGGGCCATGTAAAAACACAAAAAAAGCAGACGGAAACATGAAAGAAAAGCCTTGAGTTAAGCCCAAAGGATAACAAGGGAGAGAGTGGGGTGACAAGGGAAGAGTGAGGCGAGTGATGGAATGGGGTTACAAGTAGAAAGACATTGGCGAGGAGAGGCAGGAGAGAAAGAAAACAAGACGGACGGACGGAAGAGAGGGGAGGGGGGAGGGGGAGGAGAAATGCGACACGGCGGGAAGGGGCAGGCAGGATGACTCAGGGGAGGGGGCGGAGCGGGGCAGAGCGGCATGTGGGTGTGAACAAGCCGGGCCTTTGAAGTGAAGCTAAGCTTCACTTCAAAGGTGTCGGAGGAATGCGGGCGGCTGTGCACGCGCTTTTAAGCTCAATGCACATGCGCATTGAGCTTAAAAGTCACGGGCACTGCAAGGAATCGCCACGATTCCTTGCAAGTTAGATAAAGTGTGGATGAGCCCCTATAGTCTCGCTTGCTCGATGCGCATGCGCATCGACAGGCGAGACCTAATAAAAAGGGACAATGGTTTGTTAATTCAGTGTACTACCTCCTGCAACATTTGAGAATGTTGTGTGGACGTGGTCCCACTCATGAGCGATTAATAAACTTGTTATTTTATTTCAACTCCAGTGCTGATGATCTCTTTTTGTTAGTCTTTGGAACCCGTGGACGAGAGGGTGACCCTGCACCACTGTACCCCTAAAAGGTACATTTCCACAAAAGGACGGAGTGTGTCCATCATCTTATCCTGGCATAATGCCCAAACTCTGTTTCAAACCCCTTCTGGTAGATTTACCCATTCTGCTTAAAAAAGTAACAATATTTGCACCAAGCATTGAGGTTAGGGCTGCTTTGTGGAGAATGGTTGGCCTACTGCACTCTTCCCTCATTTAGGCTTTATCAATAGATTTGCATCTACCTTTCACATAATTGTTCACTAAGGCTTGTGGAAACCCTTCCACAGAATTTGGGTGCTGAAGCAGCCTTGGATCAAACATGGGATGGCCTTCTGCATTCCGAATCAGGACTGCAATCACTATAATATGCATCATTATCATATAGATCATGCAAATATAAATCATGAACCACCAGCAATTTGATTAATATCATAGCTAATCATATTGTCAAGTATCACCAAGGGCTTATTCTTCAACTATTTCTTGCCCCTCCCCCCGCCTCCGAGCCGGACGTAAAGCACGCGTTTGGTACGGTTGCCACTGAGTTACCAATTTTTAAGGCCATATTTTTAAATGTGGAAGAAAACATTTTCTATATTGAATTAGACAAACACGTGCCCAGAAAGTCAACAGATTGTTCCTAAAGATTTCAGGCGCAATAATATTCTCCATACAATCTTCACTATTATTGAATCCTCACAACGGTCAGAAAAAACATAACAGCACGGGAACTAATTCCACTAATTGTTTTCTATAACAACCAGCATATGCAACTTTTATCACAACAAAGTTCTACAAAAATATTTGGAAATTCAAGCTAACTTGTAAAATGAACAGTTCATAAATAAACATTGCATTTCACACAGCATCCATTAAAACAGGAATTATGTTAGAAATACTGAACACAATTATTGCATTTCGATTTCAAAGCGAGACCTAGTTTCAAACACACAAAAACAATATGAAAACTCAACTGACATTAAGGCCACGCGCTCATTTCGGGCATTTGATTTAGAGGAAAGCAGAACTTGCTGCCAGAATGTAGCCTTCAAAACTCACTAAATGGACCGCGCTGCCTTTATCCCATGTCCCCTGGATACAATGTATTGAGTGGTTCGACTTTGATAGATCGCACTAAGAAGCAGTCACAAAGTAAGTTGCCACCAGCAGCCGCTCCCACTGGTGAAGATAAACACCAAACCACATGCTGTGTGTTGCCTTCACTCAGGCAGCCACAACGATTAATGCAAGGCTATAAATCTACAACAAGCTCACTACACAACTTTTTTTGCAGCAACTAAAGAGAAAGTTACTTAGGACTACCTTATTTAAGCTGTGGGTTGTATTTCTTCTTTGTTGTTAATTACCGCCTAGATAAGGTTAGTTTGAAACTGCTATCAAAATACACAGCAAGAAAATGCTGAGACTCCGGGCTGGGTGCGCTGAGTCGCTTGTGACCTGTGCACTACTGATCACTGTGCAGCTCTGAGATAGTACTGTTTTGCTCTCCTGATTGGGGGGAGAGTTCTTGGTGGGGTTTGGGACTTGGGGACTGCGATATAAGGGCTACCACTCCCCTAGTTGTGAGTGGGATGTCAAGGGGAGGGGGGTGTGTTTATGGTTTTTCTGCTTGGGATGTTGGGATCCATTGGTATGGGTGGGCCCGGGCCCTCGGTTCTGGGCTCGAGACTACCCATGCCGCGACAGGTACTTCATGGTTCATTGAGGTATAGGGTGGGGGGAGGCGGGATGCGGGCGGTCGGGGTTGCGACTGCTGAGTTGGGGGAGGGAACTGTTGCAGATCATGGGACGAAGGGGTTGATAGTTTTTCTTGGGGTAGTTAGCGTAATGCATGTGTGTACCAAAATGATGCTTTGTGTGGTGTGTGGCGGGTGGTGCGGGCCTGGGGGGCTTTTATGGTGGACTCCGATTGACTATGGCTGAATCGATCGACCGACTCCCTGTAGACTTTATGCGGGTGGTTACGTGGAATGTCAGAGGATTGTTAGACAAGATTAAACGGGGGGCGGTGTTGCGATGGGGGAAAAGGGAAGCGGCAGATGTATTACTACTTCAAGAAACTCACATGATGGGCACTAAGGCACTGGGCCTCCAGAGATTTGGATATCAGCAGGTCTTCCACGCGGGGTTCTCCAGAGGATCCAGGGGGGTGGCTATACTGATACACCGCAGGGTGGCGTATGTGCACGAGAAGCAGTGGGTGGATCCTCAGGGTCGCTACCTGTTTGTTAAGGGCATGGTGGGCACGGAGCCGGTGGTGTTTGGCAGTGTATACACCCCCCCTCCCCTGCAGTGGGCCCTGGCAGAGCGGCTGTTTGCGGTGTGGGAGGATGTCTCTGGATCACTGGCAGTGGTTGGGGGTGATTGGAATGACGTGATGGACGTGAGTGTGGATCGCCGGAGACGTCAGGAGGTGACTGGCACCACCCCCCCCTCCCTTCCGCCCACCAGATTGCATGCCATGAGTGAGGGGCTAGGTTGGGTGGATGCTTGGCGACATATGCACCCTGTAACCCGAGACTATACGTATGTCTCGGCAGTGCATGGCTCGTTCTCGCGGTTGGACTATATGTTTCTGCCTGGAGAATATTTGTGTAGGGTGAAGGGCGCTGACATCTTGCCAAGGGGCCTGTCCGACCACTCCCCGGTTTCGGTTAAAATAGATCTCCATCGGAAACGGCAGCCGTTTAGATGGAGGATGTCCTCGTGGCATCTCCTTAAACCGGCGTACGCTAAGCACTTACGAGAGACTATTGACCATTATTGGCGGGAGAACCTAGTGGAGGGTGCCGATGTAGGTGTGGTGTGGGAGGCTATGAAACCTACTATACGGGGAGTCGATATTGCATGGTGCTCGGCGGCCCGTCGACAGCGACGAGAACAAACTGCGGAGGCAGCTGCCCGAGTAGCGACCCTCGAACAAGAACACAGTACCGGTAGTGATGGGGTGGATCTGCGGCTGCTCCTGCAGGCACAGCAATCATATGCGTCCCTATTGCTAGACGAAGCCAAACAGGCGTGGCTCGCCACCAGAAGTAGGGTGTATCAATGGGGGGACAAGTCGTGTTCCATGCTCCATAGATTGTGCCAACACAATTTCCAGCCCCTCGTACTACCGGGTCTCACGAACGACAACGGAGACGTTCTAACCGACCCAAACGAATTGGCGGCAAGCTTCGCCACGTACTTTACAGACCAGTATGCCCCACGTGACCAATTGCCTGAGGGCGACTTAGCCCGTTTCTTCGAGGAGTTCCCACCGGTGCCGGTGTCGGACGAGACCAGGGAGGCCCTGGATGCACCCCTCACGGCGGAAGAACTGGGAGACGCGTTGGGGCAACTCAACGCCGGTAAGGCCCCTGGACCAAACGGCTACCCATGTGAGTTTTTTAAAAAATTCCATGTGCAGCTGGGATCGCACTACCGCCGAGCGCTGGAAGCGGCCCGTACCCGGGGTCTACTGCCACCGGACTGGCGCCATGCAGAAATAGTGGTCTTTCAGAAGCCTGGCAGGCCCCCAGATAGCCATGATTCCTACAGGCCCATCTCCTTAATTAATACTGAGGCTAAGATACTGGCCAAGGCCCTAGCGAACCGTTTGGCTCCACACATTACTGCCTTAGTCCATTCTGACCAGGCAGGCTTTATGCCCCGAAGGGCGACGCGACACAATATCAGGCGTGCGCAGGCGGCGATCGACGCTGTTGGAGCCCTGGGGGACCAGGCGGCGTTGTTGCTGGCCGATATCAACAAGGCCTTCGACTCGGTTGGCTGGTCATACCTATTTACCTTGCTATCTTGGCTCAACTTAGGCCCGGTCTTCCTCTCCTATATAAAGCTCCTCTACGCTGATGTTACAGCCTCGGTGCGGGTCGCCGGGGCGGTGTCAGAGACATTCCGCATAGGCCGAGGGACCAGGCAGGGCTGCCCGCTCTCCCCCTATCTTTTTGCACTGGCCATGGAGCCCTTGGCGGCGAGAGTGCGCCAGGATGCGCAGATACGGGGCTTTGTATGGAATACTACCCTGTCGGACAAGATCGCGCTATACGCGGATGATGTCCTCTTTTTCCTCACTGATTTGCAACGCTCGGGCCCACATGTCTTGGAGATCATGCACCAGTTTGGAGAGGCCTCGGGCTTGTATCTCAACCTCCACAAGTCCACCCTGTGGGTGCTATCAGGAGACCCGGTGACAGACCCTTGGGCCTCGGGATTGCGAATGGCCACGACTGGGCTGAAATACCTCGGAGTGTTTCTCTCGGACTCGGCTGACACTGCCTGGGACCGTAACCTGCAGCCCGTCTGGGAACGAGTTCAGTCGGACGTCAAAACTTGGTCTCAAATGCCCCTGACAATCTTTGGCCGATCTGCCATTTTCAAGATGGTTGCGCTCCCGCGCCTACTCTACCAGTTGCAAAACCATCCGTATCCTATTCCACCTCGGTGGTTTAAACAGGTTAACTCAGTGCTGGGCCGCTTTCTCTGGGCGGGAGGCCCTGCCCGGGTGGCATTGCGCACATGCTTTCTGTCCACCTACTGTGGAGGCCTGGCCACCTCGGATCTGCAGTCGTACTACCAGGCCGCTCACCTCCTTATTCTGAACGAATGGTGGTACTGTGACGGTGGGGACCCGGCCTATGCCCTAGAGCGTGCTTTGATGGGCGATAACTCGCTCCATACCATCCTATACTCACCCCGACTGCGTACCTCGCTGCCAAGGGTTACCAGACTCGTGTTTGCTATATGGCGACAGGCCTTGCGTCGCGTGGGCTGGTGGGGCCGACTAACCGCTGAAACACCTTTATGGCGGAACGGCATGCTACCTGAACTCTCTAAATTGCCAGGCTTCGATGGCTGGGATGCGATAGGTATCTCGCAGTTAGGTCAAGTGATGTCTGGTACGGCGCTCAAATCCTTTCAGACCCTCAGTGCCGAATTTGATATGCCCCAATCTCAACTTTTCCGGTACCTACGGTTCCGACATGCACTGACGCCCAGCATTGCCAACCTTGACTCACTCCCTGACTTTAGCCCGATCGAGGCGAAGGTCTTCATGGGAGATCTTGGGGACAAAAAAGTATCGCGCATTTATCAAACCATGGTCACCCACTGCTCCCCTACTCTTCTCTCACTGAAGGCGACTTGGGAAGTTGACCTCGGCCCCTTGGACGAGGACGACTGGCGAGAGGCTTTGGAATCCCCGAGGGGGGCGGCTATCGCAATGCGATTCCGACTCATCCAATTCAAGATTCTCCATAGGGCATACTATACCCGAGAGCGTCTGTGGAAGGCGGGCCTGATTGGGTCCCCGGAATGTCTGCGGTGTGGGGCTGAGGTGGGTACGCTACTTCATACAATGTGGTCGTGCTCTAGGCTGGTTGGCTTCTGGAGGGGTGTTTGGGGCTGTCTGTCTGAGGTGTTGGGCTGGACCCTCCCCCGTACTCACCGTCTGGGTCTGTTGCACGTCCTGGAAGGGGTTGGTGGCAATATTTATAAGCGGCACCTGCTCCTACTGGGGCTGGTGGTGGCTAAAAGGGACCTGGCCCGAGCGTGGAAGAATGTGAGCCCCCCCCCCCTGACTGCATGGAAGGCTGGTATGGACTTCTGTATGGGCCTGGAGAGACCTATATTTGAGGCGCGAGGATGCCCCCGCAAACACTTTAAGATTTGGAAGAGGTGGGCAGACTATAGAGATCTGACACTGGACCCTCCAGTGGAGCCAGAAGAGGACCTTTAGCCCCGTACTGGCTGGCAGGGCCCATGTCCACGCACATTACCCACGTCATAATCTTACATCGTTACGGTTAGTACACACATGCATGGGGTTCGGGTGGGTTCCGGGTGGGATCGGGGAGTTGGGTAGGTAGGTAGCAGTATAAGGTGAAGGTGGGGTAACTGTTTTCTGATATCCTTAATTGCATCATCTTCTTGCTTGGACACTTGGTTAAGTGCAGTGATTGTATCATAATGTTTGGTGGTGTAGTCCTGATTGTGGGCTGCCACTATATTTCATATGCTCATCTTCATCAATAAACTGGTTGTGAAAAAAAAAAATACACAGCAAGAAAGGAAACTGCATTATGAGCCTCTAGTCTTGTAATAAAATTGGGTTCCAAGCCATCACCTGTGAATGGTCCTGCCTCTTTCTGGTGCAGTGTACTAACAGCAGAGCATGTGCATTAAAATCTGAGCACGTTCAGTTTTCGAGGAGAACTGTATAAGACTAATTTTCTTCTTCAGTGTACCCAGCTGCAAAACACCTCACTTCACTTCCTCCTTC
Organism: Lissotriton helveticus; assembly: GCF_964261635.1. Lineage (NCBI taxonomy): Eukaryota > Metazoa > Chordata > Amphibia > Caudata > Salamandridae > Lissotriton > Lissotriton helveticus. The sequence continues at coordinate 496,583,600 of NC_136063.1, forward strand.
CCTACCAGGCTGGTGCGGGCAACCCCTAGGGGTAGCTGTGCAAATTAAAATAACATAACAAATAACATAACATAAAGATAATGTATTTCCTTTTGCATCCAAGAGGTGTCCTAGATGTGAGCGGTTGGAGGACAAGTGCAGACATATGGAACATCACACCCAATTCTCACACCCAGCAGCGCATTAAAAGAAGGGACAAAAAGAAACCCTCTGCATTGTTACTTCACAATCTGCTAAGGAAAAAACATATGTTACAGTGTTTTTGACTCTCATAGGCTCTTGGTCTACGTATGATGTGTAGATCTTGCTCTACAGATATATCAATGCTGTATTTTTGTGTAACTTTATATACCACATAATACGGCTCGGGTCTTTAACACTGGAGTAGCCCTTCAATGGCCGGTAGAGCTCGCTAGGTCGGGCTCTAAGGCTATGTTAGAACAATCATAGATGGGGTTAACACCTGCAAAATTTCCACCTGATGCCTTTCAGATTACAAGTGGCTATTTAGAGGGGTCCCTTGTCTTACTAAACTATTTCTCCAGGACGGTAACCAGCAACCTGCAAGCAACACCAAATAACATTACAGTCGCTGAGTTAAGCTGCATAAAATACAGATCTGTGACACACATATAAGATGCAATGCTCTGCAGCATGCACATTCTACCTCACGGTACTACAGGAAGGACTTCGAAGAACCCCCCCAACTAGGATATTCACCACCTTAACCAGTCCATATTTCCAACAGCCAGACTACCCACCTCACATAGGACCTCTCCACCATACACTCTTCCTTCCTTTTCACTCCATCTTTCTTCTCCATCTGCCTCTCTCCTTATCCCGAATCCTTCTCACACCCCTTACATCAATCCACATCTCGCCATCTTTTATGTACAGCCGCTCGACCAATTTCTCCAGTATGGCAACCTCTACCTCTCCCCTATTCTCTAGCCAAGAACAACTACCCACACTCCCCTTCTAGGTAGTTTTCCTCATCTCCAGCCCACACACACACACAACCTAGCTCTTGTTCCACAACCTCTTCCCATCTCTTCGCCTCTCACTATGCTGCCCCCTGCCTTTCTCCAACTCCCATATCTCCCTGCCTACCTTCTTCCCACCATAGCTATCACCCCATTTGTTACACAATACATCTCTCTCTCTCTCCCTCAATTAATGCACTAAGAATTTCATTTACACCACAGCAGAACCCGCACTCAGTTCCAACCAACACCTCATGACGCTACACCCTCAGCCCCATTCTCCAATACCCTCCCACATCCTTATGCCTCCCCCTTCCTCTCTCTACCTCTCAAGATGAACTCCCTTCGGAACCCTTCGCCCCTATCGAGCAACATATCATTCCGTGGCCAGCCCTGCGCACCCTGAAAATAAACTAGGCCACCTCAACTCCATAATCTCCAAGCTTCAAGCTACCATCTACCATCTCCCACCTAAGCTCTAAAATTTCCACTGTACTCTACTCCCTCCACCTCCTCACTCCCACCCGGCGAGTACACAATTCGGGGCCAGCAGAGGACAAGGGTAGGTGCGACGATCTGATCGCACTTGGAAACCTCTAGAACGACTGAGCATGGCACCTCTGCCAGACCTTAGGGAGTACTTAGATCTCCGGTTGGAAAACCAACTCCAAATAAATAGATACCACTGCAAGGGCACCACTTTTGACACATTTGAGGGTATGAAGATTCACTTACTATTCCCGTCCTGACAAAGTGCCACGGATCCTCCTGACCACAAGCAGCGCAAACATGTTGACCAACTAGAGTTGGACCCTAAAGAAGCAACTCACATCTAGACTACCAATGGACTTAATGACCCTACTGGTAGCATTTACCTAGAAAGGTTTTTTTTAACTGACAGAGCAGTCCAGTTATTAAAAGTAGTTAGTTGCCTCCCTGCTCATTTTTAATCCACACTATCACACATGAAATACCAACCCACCTAAACTCTCCCTTGCACTCATCATATGGAATACCAACAAAAGATCTCCGCCAAATCGACCCTTCGGAGGACCCATTGCAGTGCTGGCCCAACGAGGAGCAACAGCCCTATGATGAAGCATGACATCCATTTGGGATGTGTGAGGGTAATATGAAACATTCCTGCTGACTGCCACCTTACATATGTCCCTGGCTTGGACAACTTGTCGATACTTTCTCTCTTTAGAAACAGTGGCCCTAATTTTTTGATTGAGTACACAATGCCACCGAACTCCTAATCCTCAGAAATACTCTTCTCCCACACCCTAAAAGAGCTGCACACAATGTCTCCCAAACAGAAATGTCCAATTTACTGGCTAGATACAATACCCCTAACTCCCCCACTTCCTCTTCGCCAGACAACACAAATAAATGCACCATACCGACCATCTCCATGGTCCTAACCAAATGTCAGCCATCTTTTACCTAGGTAATTACCCCTATCACCTGACACCCAAACAGTCATCTCAGCACTGTGTTGTATGCTTCTCAACTACAGATATGCAAAAATCACAGCTGGAAATCTCAAACATCATCAATCACCACAAGCTTCATCTACTCTTCCTCACTGAGACCTGGTTCAATGTCACCTTGCACACTATTCTTGATCTCCTGCTCCCCCCCGGACTACTCCATTATCAAGAATGACAAGGTGGATAAAGTTGGGGGAGGCGTTGCAGCTGTCTTCAGGAATTCTCTTCAACTCAAGGAACTTCCCAATAGCTTTTACTTCACATTCTAATGCCTCTCTCTGGAACTTCATGTGCAGCACAGCCCCACTTTTAGGTTCTATGCCATTTACCACCCGCCAGGTGACAGCTCTGCCTTCACTGAGGAATTCACTGACTTTCCAAATTACCAATATTCACAAAGCGATAAAGTGATCTTTTTAGGAGACTTTAATCTTCATTGGGGCATCTCTGAAGATTCAGCCACCAACCAGCTTGCCACATTCCTCTCAGGAAATGATCTACTACAACACAACATTAAACCAACACATTACAAGGGCTCCACCACCCTTGACCATATTATTTCCAAAGACGAGCTACTAACAGTTGATGATCCTATACTAGTAGACTGGTCAGACCACTTCCTCATCCCCTTCTCATTGTACCTTTCTCATTCTGTAACCCTGGGCCAAACAAAAAGCTCAACCACTTGGTTTCGTAACATTAAGAATATCGACCTAGACACTCTTTGCAACTTAGCCAAGATGGCATTACCAGACATCAGCCCCAACTCTGATGTCAATGACTAGACCACCCAGTGTCTCGCCAGTCTTTCCGTCTTGATAGACAATGTTGCTCCACTACAAGGCCCAAAAAAAAAAAAAGGCACACTCCCTCTTCTCCATGTTTCAATAAATGCCTCTACGATGAAAGAAAAAGCCTGAGATACCTGGAGAAGATGGAGACAGTGCCCTTCCACCATTAATCTCTCAAGTCTCAGATAAGCCAGATCGTGCTATCACAAACACAACTTCGGCGAAAAAGCTAATCACTTCAGAACACTCCTGGACTCTGCCAAAAATAGACCTAAAAAACTCTTTGACCTGATCAAATCTACCAGCAACGCTGCATCTTACTCATCTATCAAATTTGATGACCCTCCCAAGAAAGCAGCAGAATGTGCACATTCTTCAATACGAAAGTGAAATCTCTCCTTGACCATGTAACTCATCTTTTCCCCCTTCAGGACTGTAAATCTAAAGACTGGCACAGCTTTGACATCCTCACTGAAGATGCCCTCATCAAGAACATTCTTAAAACAAAACCTTCAAACCATTCTGTTGACCCCATCCCTAGCGACATTGCAATAGACTTCTACAACTACATGCTCACCTACTGGATCAATCTGGTTAACCTCTTTCTCAGCCAAGGCTCCCTTCCTGATGCCCTCTAAACAGGTCAGGTGACCCCACTACTAAAGAAACCATCGGCTGATGTGAATGGCCTTAATAATTTCCGCCCTAATACAACCCTCTCTTTCCTTGCTAAAATCACTGAAAGATGTGTAGCAGAGCAACTCTCCGAACATATTAACCGCTTCCGCGCTACCGCGAAATCCCGCCGTGCGCTGAAATTTGAAAAATGGCTTGATTGTGACAAAGCCAGCTCGTCATGCGCGCAGCGCAGGTAACGCCCATGACGAGCTGGCTTTGTCACCCGCGCTGAAGGGGTTAAGGACAACAACCTTCTTGAATTTCAATCCAGCTTCAATCAAGACTGCAGCACTGAAACAACACTGCTACAAGTTATCAACGATGCCCTGTGAGTGCTTGACTCAGGCAACGCCTGTCTCCTGATCCTTTCTGCAGCCTTTGACACTGTAAAACATAACACTCTTTTGAACACACTAAAATAAAGAATGGGACTTGAAGGCACAGTACTCAAATGGTTTGACTCTTACCTCACAGGCAAATCTCAGATGATTACAATTGCAAACTGCCTCTTTTCATCAAAGGATGTGGATCAAGGTGTCCCTCAAACTCAATCTTTGTGCCACACTTTTAGGAACCGCAGGGAAACCCACTTAAAAAGTCCAGGATCCATTATCACCTATATGCCAATGTTACCCAACTATACCTAAAGGTGTCTTCCGCACTTGGCATTTCAATCCTCGCCACCAACCTCAACTCCATCCAAGAATGGATAACGTCTCACCATCTAATTCGGAATCCATCTAATACCAAATTCCTGCTTTTCTCAACCTCAAACTCTTCACGGTCCTGTTCAATCATGGATGGTCTGAACATTTTTAACAACAAACCTACCATTGTTGACCGTGACATATCCCTAGGAGTCATCGTGGACAAAAGACTCAACATCTATTCCCAAATCAACACCATGGCCAAGAATGCACTCTTCCAATTGCACCTTCTCTGGGGGATTCCGCGTTTCATTTCTGAGCAAGACCTGAAAACTCTAGTTCAATCTTTGGTACTCTCCAGACTGCACTACTGTAATTCTCTCCTTGCAGGACTCTCCAAAACTCACATAGCTCCTCTAAAAATCCATCCTCCATTCAGTGGCGCGTTTCGTCTGTGAGGCCTAAAGAAACTACCATATTATACCCATTTTGATTTCACTTTGCTTTCTTGGTCAATATACAAGAATGCTTGCATCTCACAAAGCCATACACACTTCCACCCCTAACTAATTGGCGAACAAACTCAAAATAACAGACGGCTCCAGACCTTCATGCACTACTGAAAACCTACTGCTCGAACCTCCAACTTTCAAAAGGGAAAGACTTGTGTAACAATCCTTCTCAAGTAATGAAACTAGAATTTGGAACTCACTACCTCCAAACCTTCGCATCTCCGCCTCTTTCCTGATTTTCAAAACAGATCTTAAAACTCTCCTCTTCCAAAGACACTGCGATCAATAACTCTCCTGCCCAAGCTCCCCACCAGGCACAATGCACCCGCCCCGTGATCCCAGGTCCTGTCCCTGTTTGTTCATGTCACTCACAAGAGCTACCATGACCCTCGGTCTCAATTTTGTAAATATGTATTATATATTTGTGTAACCCTAATCGCCCCACCTTTTCCTAATATGTAAACTTGAGCGAATTTGTAACCTATTAATACGTAACTCTCACCACGAGTAACTATTGTACATATTAGCAATGGTACCTACTACCATGATGTCACTCTTGTACCTTATGTAATTCACTTCGCTCTATTATTGTAAAGCTCTCTGACACCTCTGGGTAAAGTACGCGCTATACAAAAACGCAGTAATACAAGGCTAAAGCTCTGGAACTACCATTACATACCTAGCGATATGCCTGTCTATGAGGGAGAGCTCCGTGCTATCCGAGACGTCTGACTCCATGGTACACATTCGGGTACGAGGGCAGGAGGAACAGAAACAGTACTCCGAGTGGAATATGGTAAATTTAGTTCACCTCGGTCCTCTGACGTACCACGGCCCTGCAACCCCCATCCTCTCCCCGAACACAGGAAACTTGTTTACCGCCTCTTCGATTGAAATTCAGCGGAAATAATTCTGGGGCTAGTAGAGTCGCACGATTAACGTGCATGCGTGGTCGCCATCTTGAAAAATGAGTGATTTGTTGCGTAGCCTAAAAACCGGTGTTACGCCAATGACGTTGTTTAGTTCCAAGTATGCTAGCGTTAACATAGGTTATAAGGTCCTAGAAATACAGCAGTAAGCATTATGTGTCTGGAAGAAAAATGATCTAGGATTAGGTTTCAAAATATACTGCAGGAAAAGGTGCACTGGGCTACGATTTAATTTGCATAAGCAGTTATAATCACGCTTCAGGCAGCTAGTAAATGCTAATAATGCTTACAGTGGAACCCCCTTCCCACTATGCGTACTAAGTTTGAAACGCTCACATCAGACTATGCAAAGCTAGTCCAAGATGGCCTCGGAGCGTTTGTCACCCTAGAGCTACGCCCCTTTACTCTGCTGTAAGGAGCTCAGTTTGTCGTTGCTAAGCTACGGAAACAGCTGGTTAGCGTGCATGTCTTATGTTTTCTTTTGCACAAATACCTACCCTTTCGTTCTCTTTTCCAAACCGCTAGCAGCTTCCCTTTTTCCGAGTGGACTTTTGCACTATGCACTCAGTGGTTCTTATCCGCCCCTCTACTATTTTTTATGTTTACCATTTCATTTGTTGCAATACTTCCCATTAAGGTTACAGACTGACGTGTTTTTTTCAGCTAAAAAATGTTATGGAGATTGTCTACCACTGAAAACGTTCTCCACCCCAAGGAAGTGAACGGGAAAATAATTTCTTCCAATATTTTTTTTCTGAAACTACCTTATGCTTATTTCAAAATTTTGGCAAGTATGAATGTTAAGGGTTTTTATTTTTTGTATCTAAGCATTATGTGTGGATCGCGCAGGGCTTTAAGTGGAATTAAAACAAGCATTGGAAATGCAATAGGTCTCGCAATAACGTGAGTCTGAACTATTAGCATTGTAAATGATAATGCCCTTTATTTTTGCGTTCTGGTTTTTGGAACATAAATAAAAGGCTTTGTCATTTACAAGGCCTATAGCTTAAATTTGCGTTAAAACGAGACCTATTGCATTGCAATGGTGGTGGTGCTGCTGAGTTTTCTCTGAATCTGCACTCTGAATCTGCACCCACAATCTGCACCCACAATCTGCACCCACAATCTGCACCCTGTGAGTGGCGTTGCGTGTGTGAGTGGCGTTGCGTGTGTGAGTGGCGTTGCGTGTGTGAGTGGCGTTGTGTGTGTGAGTGGCGTTGCGTGTGTGAGTGGCGTTGCGTGGGTGAGTGGCGTTGCGTGTGTGAGTGGCGTTGCGTGGGTGAGTGACGTTGCGTGGGTGTGGGTGAGTGACGTTGCGTGGGTGAGTGGCGTTGCGTGGGTGAGTGGCGTTGCGTGTGTGAGTGGCGTTGCGTGTGTGAGTGGCATTGCGTGTGTGAGTGGCGTTGCGTGGGTGAGTGGCGTTGCGTGGGTGAGTGGGGTTGCGTGGATGAGTGGGGTTGCGTGGATGAGTGGGGTTGCGTGGATGAGTGGGGTTGCGTGGATGAGTGGGGTTGCGTGGATGAGTTGCGTTGCGTGTGTGAGTGGTGTTGCTTGGGTGAGTGGCGTTGCGTGGGTGAGTGTGGTGTTCCGTGGATGATAGTGGGCTTGCGTGGGTGTGAGTGGCATTGCGTGTCTGTAAGTGTTGCTGTGTGGGTGAAAGTGGCACAGAGCCTTTGATGTGGCCTGGCGCAGGAGAAATGCTGCTGCTGCTAATTAAATACAAGAGCGGCCGGGAAGCGGCCGGGAAACACAAGTACGGCCGGCCACATAATATGGGGAGGAGAAGCCGCACAGCACACGCTGGGAGAAGCCCTTTGATGTGCTGTGCGGCCGCGATGCTCGCTCTGTGCTGGGGGAGGGGGGAGGGCCATTAGCCTGAACTCGTGGCAAGATCAAACGAAGGGTGGGAGGGACATTGAGGAACAGATGGCCATGAAAGTGTATGGGCCAAAAGCGCGTGCCTGTGGCCACGTGCACTTGAAGAAAACGCCACGAAAAAATGCGGTGGTTTGACAATCAGTTCGAGCACTTGAATTCTCGCCATTTCCCATTCCTTCGGAATGGTAAAGGACGAGACCTAAAAACTGGGGTGCGATGTAATTAAGGGCATGGCTTACAAACAGGTAAGCAAAAGATCTGTGCTTTGCATAGTGTGCTGCCCGACTGGTATTTTGCTGCTTCTGTCATTGCATCCAGATATATAATACAAGTAGCATTACACCTACAAGAAGCCAGGACTAGTCATAGTCATATTTTTGGGATAGTTAATAAAAACCTTTACAAAAAAGCAGATGTTTTAAAATATTAAATACTTGTAAAAAGCTTTTCAAGTGCAAGTGGTAATAAAGTGCTAACGACTACTACAAATTGTGCGCTTAATCCATAGTGAGGTTTGTTACAGCTGGCCTCTGAAACAGCTAAGCCTAGACTATTAGCTCTGTCAAGGGTTGTTAGTTGCGTAAGATAAATAAGCAACAACAATGACTACGTTGTATAGAATATTGAAAATACTTCAGTTTTGAAATGACGAGACTGTGAAAGAACTATAACCAGTCTCTTTGAAGTTACATCAAAGGCAGTGAAGGTGGTTCTGCTGCAGAGTTAAGATTCCCCCTCCTGCCCCCGAAGATGAGGGCAAAAATGGAGAGCTTTTTAGAGCACCAACAGGGTCCGGCCCACTTAAAACCCTGAGATAGGTGTATTATTTACTAACATTCAAATCTTGTACACCACTATTGTTGTTCTTAAATACTTCTCTGGAGTGCTGTAGTTTTAGAAGATCTTAAAGACATTATGACCTGCCTTCGAGCTAGTTGAGGGTTGTCCCTGCTCTATTTAACTTTGATGACATACATCTAAATTTTCCTGGGCTCCCGGCAGATCCTGGAGGGGCCCTGTTATGGCCCAATGACTGTGGGCCATCCTTGCCGCAGGGGGAGGTGGCGTGGTTCGGGCAGTGGCCCCATTGCTCAGGGAGCCGCCATCTTGTTGACACGCGGTTGGCTGACCGGGTCACAGCACTCTGGTTCTATCCAGAGCCAGAAGTTGCCCAACGAGGAGGGACCGGCAGACACCGCAGCATGAGGGAAAAGCTGCACAGTGATCATTTGCTAAGATAAACAGCTAGCTGCAGCTATAGATGGTCTAAGTGGTGGAAGAGTGGATGGCATATCAAACTCAGCCACCTTCTTGCCCACACCACCGGATAAGGACTATTAGAGTGATTTAAAAAAAAAACGTTATTGAATATTTTTTAAGACAATCACCTTTATTAAACATTGCATTGTGTGAAATATACACTTGATTATAGTTAATGGTGATTTTAGCATGATGATGGTAGATCTTCTTCGTATATGTTGATATGCTTTACCCTTGATAAAGCAGATAGGCCGACATTTCATTTTTTTGTTTTTTGATTGAGGAGACAAACTGTTTTTAGGTCTCGCTGAGTCAGCTCGCATGCGCTGCTCGGAGAGACATTTAGTGGGCTTCTGGAAGTGCTCCCAAAGCGGCGACCAGCTTGCTAGAACGCGCACAGGGCATGAAACGCGCACATCACTTTTTCACGTTGCGCGTGCACGCGCATTCTAGCAAGCTGGTCATGAGAGCAGAGAAAACAACACCACTGACCAAACTTTTATTTTAAGAGACCATTTTCATTTCTAAGCAGCCCTGCACCCCACACTTTAGCAGTAGCTGCCACACACGCCACTCACAGACACTGCTTTCACAACGGCGGCTGCTTCTTGTGTTTTTGGTTTTCAGCGTGCCATGCATGCTTTCCTTCTCGCAACTCTGCAAATTCAAAAAGAAATCCAGCAAAAACTTACAGAGGGTTTTGACATGGGCATCCTAGACCCTAGAGAATTCGACTATTTGACCAAAAAGACGCCACGTATTCCGGTAATTTACTTTTTACCTAAAATACATAAAAATCTTTCTGAGCCACCCGGAAGACCCATCGAGTATGGGTGTGAATCAGTATTAGAACCAATAGCAAAATACGTAAACGTCTTTTTGAAGCCTTTTTATGGATCAGGTCAAATCTTACATAAAAGATACCACTGATTTTATAAACAAAATCGAAGGCAATTCCTTTGATGCTAATCATGATCTAATGGTGTCCTTTGATGTCACCTCCCTCTATACCCAAATCCCTCAAGATGAGGGACTAGAGGCCATAGAGTTTTTCTTTGAAACCAGACCTAAGCCACAAAGAGTCCCTACTAAATTCATAATTGATTTAGCCCGAATCGCACTCAAAAAGAATTAATTTAGGTTCATGGATGAGTTCTACATGCAGGTGAAGGGGACAGCCATGGGGTGTCCCTATGCCCCGGAGATGGCGGTCCTCTTCATGGCCCTGTATGAGGAGCGCTTCGTGTACCAGAACAACCCTTTCAGATCACAAATAAAAACATGGTATCGCTATATTGACGATATCTGGTGTCAGTGGAACGGGTCGGAAGAAATGCTTGTCCGTTTCCACGATTGGCTTAATACCCGACACCCAGATATCAAATTCACTGTAAACTTCTGTAGTGTAGTTCCTATTATCCCAATAGGCTCTGCGCATTGGAATAATACCTTCAATAGTATAGGCCTAGACCAGACGTTAACTAGGTCTACTACTGTCGATATTAGACTTAAAGTTTTGGGTTTGCCAGCTAGCTCAGAGTTCACTAGAAACTTTCTCGAATAGGCAAGGAGGAGTTGAACCTCCCTGGATAGACAAGAAGGGATTTAGTTTCTGACAACCATAGAACATGACAACTTTGCTCTCCCCTAATCAAGAGTGTATCTCGAGAGTCGTGTGAAAACAAAAGGCAATTTATTTTACTCAGTCAGTACGTGCATTCTTAGTCTCATCAAATTGTAGAGAAAAGGAAGAGACGGGCGTGTTCAATAAAAGATGTTATTTATTGATCAGTCTCTTTTCTCGTACAAGAGAAATGGATCGATATTATTGCAATACTTGTGATTAAGTAAAGTGCATACATTAAAAGCAGAAGTATAAAATAATACTGTAAAAACATTGATATGGTTTCTAAGCCATATGAAGGTTTAAAATGAATAAAATATATTACATACACATATACATTTGACTAATCGTACTCAACTGGTGTTTCTAGCTAAGCCTACCCCGTGTACCTGACCTAAGTCTAATACGTGGGCGGGAATAGAAAGTTACAGTTTAAGTTAAGTTTGTTTTTGCCAAGTGACTGACTAAAGAATTCTCTGTGAGGGGTTATTCAGTTCTGTACCTGGAATCTAGGATGGATGAGGGATGGTATCTCTCGTCTCTGGTCTCGATATTCCAGGCTGCCTGCGAGGGCTACCCGGAAGCGCCGGAGCTGGATTTCTCGGCAGGAGAAAAACGGCTTCTCGTTCTCAGCGCGTCAGGAAGGCGGGGCTGCGCCAGCGGGGTCTGCTCTGCTCTGGGCTTCGGCAAGTCTGGCTGCTCCGTCCTCGTCACCACCGCGTGTCTTTGCATAGGGCAATATCGGTAATATTTATACCTTTAAGGTGCCGAGATTGACATAAGGATGGACATAGATACGTCAATAAGGATGTCATACGACCAGGTCGTTAGCACATTCTTTTGCTGAAGTTCTCGGTGAAATCAAAACAATGGCCGCAGGGTTTTTCCCAAGGTGTCATAGGTTTGATTTGTTATGAGAACTCCGTATGCCTTATCAGGGGCTGGAGGAATATCGCTTGTCTAATTAGATGGCAAGCGTTATGACCTAATCAGATAACACGCTCCTGTGCCGTAGTGTGGCTTTATCAGATAACGGTTCCTGCATCATGGGGGTTTTCTGCCTCATGGGATGGCTGCTAGTTAACTTGTTAGTTTGTTAACCAGACTAGGGTCAGGAATAGGGGGATCGATACAGAACCTATAGGAATACATCACACCCACTCCACGCTAACTATGGACATATTTACTAATCTATGCATAGTAAAACATACTGTAGAGTATCGTGTATACCGTACCACCCCAAAATACATAAATGCATTTTGAATTTATCAAATATACGGGAAAAAAAGCATTTACATGTATTGTATGCACTCAAGCTGTGAAATAATGCTAAAGTAATCACGCATATGTATACATAATTGCTAAATGGTATATGAGAATTTACACATGAAATGGCTCTTAATACAGAAAAAAGTTTCGAGACCATTCCATCACAGAATACAATAATTACGAACATACCAGCGGGCAGCTAATGTCTATAAGCTATCTAAAAGTAGAAATCTTAGTTCTCTAAGAATAGTCCTTACTTTAAGCAGAAGAAAGTGTCCCGAAAAATATGCAAAAATATTTTGGGGCTGCTGAAAAAATTTGCTGTCCGTGAACTGGAGGGAAAATTGTTCATGGTATTTTGCTATTCTAGTTGAAGGTCAAATTCAGGGAACGCCGTGTACGAGCTTGCTCAAAAGTCTCTATTTCTGCTCTGGTGAGAACATCATATCATTTAGACTCTCGAAAAAGTTGTCAACAGCTTCCTGGGAGAGTTCCACTAACTCGGAAATAGGTGTAACCATGCATTCGTGCGCATGATTGTCTCCATTGACATTTTGATTTGGATTGCTGACAGAAGGTCGTACCTGATCGATGCTGCTTTCATTTTGAACCTCACTACCCCTTAATCGTAGTGGTGAAGCTTCCACGAATGCCGTCATCAGGATTGGTAGCCGTTGAGGGCAGCACAAAGCATGAGCCTTTGTTGGACTCAACAATGTTTCTGCATCCATTGGCGCATCCGATAGTAGCGTCAGACAGGTGTCTAACACGCATTCTTCTCCGCATAGCAGGCACCTTAATACAGGTAAAACACATCGATGCCACATTGGTCGAAATGGAAGAAACCAAGTCATGTTCAGGTCTCTAAGCCGGGATAGTCCCAGGATTTTTGATATCCGGTCCCGGTATCCAATGGCTAGGATTGTTTCTTCCCTTGTCGCAGGTGTTTTGTCTGTGACATGGTTTGCCATAACGAAATATAAGGACCAGGAATAGGATTCCTGCAATTAGTCCCAAAATGAGGGGAAGTCCGCCAAAAATCGAATGGACGAAATCTGGAAAAATACCCAGTATGGCTTTGAATGGTGTTAATGCCATCGAAAATACTGTCTTAAATACTTTTGAGACTCCACTGGTATCAGAAATATTTAAGATTTCATTCAGGATTTCTGCTAAATGTATGGGGGAATTAGTCGGTAACAATGAATGTATCTCTGCAGTCGTCCTTGCGACTAGGAGATCATACGTTTCTTTTGATGACGTGAGTCTGGTCGGCGTCTGAAGAAGCACTGTTTTCATTCTGCTTAAAGTATCTATTCGAATAGAAGTAATTTTCAAGTTGGGCCATGCCCTTGCCTCCCTGTCTGGAAAGGAGCTGGGGAACAATAGGCGTCCACAGCACTTGACCTTCGCAGTCGTAGTTACGAGATAAGGAGTCCCGGGCATAAGACTACAGCATCTGCGGTCCACAATTAGAATGTAACTCCCATTGTAGAGTCTTTGAAAGAATGGTTCTATCTCTGTAGCAGGTGTGCCTAGCTGGTGACATGAAAGGTTATTTGAGTTCCCTTCACAGGCTCCATGCAAACTAATTCCGTTACACAGAAGTGTACCGCTTAGTGACATCGCACAATTATTGCCACTAAGAAACACTTTCTGTCCTTTATTACTGACACATGCATGTGAATAGGGCAGGTTCCATGTTGTTTTAATGTACCCTTTTCCCAATTTTTCGTACATGCCAGCCTGTATATATTTTTGGCAGTATTGAAACCTGAAGGTTGAGATTGGAATATTAATTATCCCATGTATTATCCATTCGCTGACAGGTCGTTCTGACATTGTCACTGGTAATTTTTCGAGTTTCTCAATGCTCAGGATTGTATAATCAGCACCCTTCTGGGCCATACTGATTTGTTTATCAGTAAGGTTAAAGATATTGAAAAGTGACGTTGTGTTGATTAAACGCCAAGGCACATAGCCTGAACGCAGATTTTGTAACGTCCAGCCAAGCTGTACAATAGAACGCAATTGAGACTGACCGTGTTGTAACAACAGTAAGTCTTGCGATATTATGTCGATTGCTGAAGACACAATGCTGTCCAAAGAAAAAATTCTGGAGGACAGAGTCATTAACCCATTGTCCACTACAGAAAGTGATTTTTCCAAATTAATACGGTCAATTTCCCGTATTCTTTCTGCTGTCTCAATTTGAGTAACCTTCCAGGCCTCGTTATATGCTGCATATACAGAGGCTGCTATGAAACGTTTCTGACGCTGTTTGCGCGGTCCCATAATGAAATCACGCAAGTCAGCACCATCAGTAAGTAAAGTTAGGTGTTGCTTAATTTCTGCCAGTGTGGAAGTCTGTAGCCACTGAAGGCATAATTTGCCCACACTGTAGGTGGTTATTATTCCTGGGTGTTGTCTTTGGGAATATCTAGGGTCTGGCCTGGTCATTTTGAACCCCTGTGTTTTGTTCAGGAATCTGTCTTGACAGTTATTAGTATCTGTGGGCCAGATCAACCACTGTTTCCAATCAGGATGTGTTCTGTTTTGGTTTAGTACATAATTTACGTCTATCTCTTCATCTGTGGAGCTATTGCTGTTCAATGTTGGTTTTGGAATAAACGGTTTATTTAACTCTTTGATTTTGGCTAGGCCAAGACAGGTAGTTTGTTGAACAGTGTCATTTAAAAATATAATTTGTTCTGGGATCATGCAGGCTCTAAACAAAGATTCTATACCCTGTACTTGCCATTCTTTTGTGCCCCAAACACTTTTCAATTCAACATTTTTGTCCCAATAATCAAAACCAAAAGTATTCATTTGTTCAAAGAATGAGTCTGAATATATCAATTTTGTGTTGGTTATCATGGTCTTTGTCCCTGTCTTATTTGACAATTTGAAATAAAATGTTTCAGCATTACTTATGTTAAAACCTGAAAAGTATGAATATTTGTCATAAACGGTTCTTGAGCTTCCTTTTGGAGGGGTTGCACAATGTTCCCATTGATTATAATTAAAAACATTTCTAGGTTGTGCAGATCTATGTAGAAAATGGTTACCATAGTGGTTATAACAGTACATACTATCATAATTTGTCGAACCCTGCAAATAATCATGTTTGGTAAATTTAGCAGACATCACTAAGTCAGACATCATATTGTTTATACTTTCAAAGTCCCAATCATCAGCAAATGTGCTTGGTTTTACGAAGTCACTCAATGAGATTTTAATTTGGTGTGGATATTTCAGGATTTCAACCGGACCATAGATTTCGTAGTCAGTGTTGTCCCATGCTACCCCACCCGGTATAGGATTGGCTGTGAAGTTGACTGAAGAAAGTTCTCTTTTCTCGACGTGTGAAGATGTGTGTGGTTTGAGGATCAAGTTGATTTTCTGACTTGCTGTGTCCATTTTAGCATATTTTCCCTCAATGAAGCGTCCCAATGTTAGTATCATGATGAGCCAAAGTATGAGGATAAATGCACCAAAACCCACCCAAAATTCAATCCATGGAGAAATTAGATATGTTTCTTTCAGTTGTTTCAAAAGTTCTTTAACTTTATCTTTAAAGGTTTTTGTTGATGGCTGTGTCTTTGATTCAGTGAAGCCTTCAGAGGAATCATCGAAGTTTATGAAGTAGCCGGATGCAGTTCTGTCTATTGTTCCAATTGTTTCAGGATTACTGTTTCTTGCATAGTCGTTTGTTACTTCATTATAGATTGGTGTGTCTCTGCTAAATGTTTTTATTTGGGTTTTCAGAGGTCTAAGTTCCATTGCATTGTTGCATAGTCCTTGTTGTTCTTCTGTAGGCGTTTCGAATGTGATTAGCCTCTTTGTTAGGACCTCTGTACTGGTAGCAAACCTTGGTGTTCTGCTACTCATGGGGAGTCCACTTGGCCTACTGTTTGTTATCGGCCACATGATTGTAGTTTTACCAGGTCGATGGATACAACTCGGTTCTCCTTTTTACCAGCAAGCGGCGGTAGTACAACTGATCTTGTCCCGTTGATAGACAAGACAGGAACTGCTTTTCTGTAAGAAGGCCCAAATTCCTTCTTTACCGCGATCTTTTCTCTGACTAGATCCCCGACTTTTGGAATCCAGACAGGTCTTGCTGGGACAGGTGGTGGTTCTTCAGTGGTTGTTGGCTGTTGTTTCAATTTTATGTTGCTCAGGTCTTTTCTTGTTTCGTTTAAGTCCTGTAAAATAGCCAAACGATCTTTGATATCAAAGCTTTTTTCCTTTACCACTGAAGTCTGACTGTCAAGGTCAGAGATTAACATCCTAGTTCCAAATAATAATTCGTACGGACTGAATCCCTTCAGAGAATTTCTTGGCAGGTTATTTAGACTACGTTGGACACTTATTAGATGTTTGACCCACCCAGCTCCCGAACCTAATACCTTTGCCGTTATAGATTGCTTTATGTCACGGTTTTTTCTTTCAACAATTCCGTTCCCCTCAGGGTGAAATGGACAAGAGTACCGCATTGTCACGCCCATGCTGACCATGGCCTCCTTATAAGCTCTAGAGCTAAAAGCAGGACCGTGGTCCGAATGCAGCATGCCAATTGCGTATGTGCCGATAAAGACTCGCAAATCTTTTATAACAGTTCTGGCGTCAGCCGTTCGCTGGGGCCACATCCATATAAATCTCGTGCATGAGTCCACTGCAACCAAGATATATTTATAGTTACCATCCCTTTGTAAGGGACCACAGTGGTCTAGGTAAACACAGGCTAATGGTTTATCCGAGATTAGAAGGGGCGTCTGTGCTGGACGTCTCATCGTTGATACTTTCATTTTTTGACATATTTCACATTCTAAAACATAGTTCCTTGTTTGTCTTCTCATTTGTGGCCACCAGTATCTCTGTTTTAATAATGATACTGTGGCTGAGACGCCAGCATGTATAGAAGCAAGCCCTTCGTGTGCCGCTATTATTAGTCCTAACCTATGTTCCATGTTTGGAATTGCCCTATCCCCCACTCCAGGGATTCGAGCAAAAGGAACATTGTTTGCATCAGTTATGTATGAGTATTTTACTGGAAAGCCTTTCGGGAGTGTTTCTATCGAATCCTTTTCTGTAGCGCTGACAGCCTGTAATATTTCGCTGTCTATTTTTGTTTTTGACCGTGTGATGGCAGCTACGGAAGCCGTTTGCACAGCTGCTTTCGCGGCCTCATCAGCCAATGAATTCCCTGCAATGTGAACGCCATCACGTTGATGACTCAGTGTATGTATCACGTGAGTCTTTGGTAGTTCTTTCTGTAAAAGAACTACTTGTTCCCAGAGCATTTTATGCTTGATTGTGCCACCTTTCGCATCCTTGAAACCATTCTGAAACCAGATCTGCAAGTATTCATTGTAAGATTGAACGCAATAATACGAATCGCACACTATGAGTGTGAGGAATTCTCGATCGGTATTTTCAAGCGCCATCTTGAACGCCAGTAATTCAGCTCGCTGAGCTGTACAATCTCCTAGAGATTGTGTTTTAGTGATAGCTGGT
This sequence comes from Lissotriton helveticus, assembly GCF_964261635.1. Lineage (NCBI taxonomy): Eukaryota > Metazoa > Chordata > Amphibia > Caudata > Salamandridae > Lissotriton > Lissotriton helveticus. Next base: position 496,601,184 of record NC_136063.1, read on the forward strand.
TTAAATTTCCCTTCGTGCCAGCGACCTTTAACGATCGCGCACGCAGCACTGTAGGCTTGTTTACCCCCTACTGCGGGTTGTGCTGATCCGTCTGTGTATATTATACAGCCGTAATGGTCTAGAGGCAGAATTTCGGTCGGCGAAGGACATTCAAATTCATATTGGAGAAATTCTTGTGTTTTTAAGTTAGGATCAAATTCGTATGCCACGTCTGTTGCAGCAAGAGAATTAGCCCATTGTATCCATCTCGGATGGAGCGCTTTAGCATTTGGAATGCTTGCCTTTGTTACCGCCTCCAGGGCTGGTATCGGTGTCACGATTATTATTTGTTTACCTTGTGCCAGGGCTCGTTCTTTTGCTATAGCTGTCTGTGTTGCAGTTAGAATTTTTTCCGTTGGGCTGAATTTCATTTCAGCCTTAGTGTACAAGTGTGATTTGAATGCAATTGGTACCTTTTCTCCCTCATTAGAGGTCAGGTATGTGAATCCGCATCTTCCTGGGATGACTCGAATCACAAGATTGCGTGTGTTATCACGTGTTTCTAATTTTGTTTTAATTAGCATGTCTGTTTGTAAGGATCTCAGAATTTCTGTGTGTATTTGAGTCCAATTGGTTCTTTTAAAATCTGGTTTTATTAGATCATAAAGGGGTTTGACCCTTTCTGCATAATTTGCAATGTATGTTCTTCCGAAATTTAGGAAGCCTAGAATTGACTGTAGGTTTTTTAGTGTTCTAGGTGCTTGGAGTACGGCACATTTCTCTAGGAAATTGTCAGCCAGGCTTTTGCCTTCACTTGATAATTCGTATCCTAAGAACAGGACTGTTAGATGGGCAATTCTGGATTTTTTAAAGTTGAATTTGTAACCCTCTGCTGCGAACCCAAGTATTATGGTGTTCACTCTCTTCAAGTGAGTCTCCAAGTCATCATCTGTTAAGTATATGTCGTCGACATACGATAATGCTTCGTCGTCATATGTTTGTAGTAATTCTGTTACTCTCGCTGAGAATACCCCTGGGCTATTCTTGTACCCCTGGGCTAACCGACAGAATTGTTTCTGAGTGCCATTTATTGAGAATGCAGACAAATATCTGCTCTCTGGTGCTATGTTTTGACAAAAGAATCCATTAGAGATGTCTAATGTTGTTTTGTATTTTTTGCGCACTATGTTATTCATTAGTGCAGCACTATGCGAGTTTTGTACTGCAAAAGTTTTGCAACATGAGTTAAGGTGTCGGTAATCCAAAACTAGACGATATGAATTGTCTGGTTTGGAGACCGGAAACAAAGGGTTGTTAATTTGTGAGGTGCAAGTTTCAATCACCCCCTGGTATTCTAATTGATCTAGGATTTCTTTTACCTGTTTTTTAGCTTCTTGCTTAATTGGGTACTGCCTTTGTGCAGTAGGTTGAGATTTTAACTGGATTTTGTGAGGAGGAGAGTCCTCATCCCATCCTACGTGATTTTTATATAAAGCAGGAGCTAGGGCTACTGCCCACTTTCTAGCAAGTGTGTATTTTTTATGAATTGGGATGTGATTTGAGAAGGCAGGCATAATTATTTCTTCGCCATGAGGGCACTCCCTGACAAACTCTGGTGGCCAGTCTTTTTCAGCTAGAAGGATGTCATAACCCTTGGAGAGATTATCCCAAAATAGTCCCCTTATTTTTCTAGTCTTATCCCCCTCTATACGTAAAGTTATTTCATATATTTTGTGAGGTTTGCTAACTCTGGTGTCTGCAGTTTCCACTTGAAGATATTCATTCGTGTCCACTGTCTCCAGATGATTCATAAGGACTTTGCGAGCTATGCTCACTTCTGCTGCGCTGTCTAGCATTGTCTGAGCCCATTCTCCGTTTTTCAGTTGTGTCCTCAGTATTCTCGGCATTGTTAACTACCTTGATACTGGCTACCTTCTTTTTTGGAAATTGTAATTTCTTTTTTAGATGAGCAGGTTCCTTGTCTTTGGACTTGGCGTGCTCTTCTCTTTGTTCTGATCGTCCTCTTCTTTCCGATTTCTGCGAGGAAGTCTGAAAAGATTGAGAGGGACGTGTATCAATGTCTTGATATCTATCAGGCTTCTTAATATTATCCCTATTTCTAAGGTTATATCTTTTCCCAGAGGGGTCACTTTGGGGTGACCTGTGTCTCTGGTTCGGAGATTTTTCTCTCCGCCGAGGAGACCTTCCTCTGGACTGGAATTTCTTTTCTTTAGGATTGGATTGTTTGTTTCCATCCCAGCTCTTTTTTTGTGATGTTGAATTATTATTAAAAAATATTTTTTCAGGACTTTCAATTAGTTGTGGTTTTACTGGTATTCCACCTAAACTATCTCTACCTAGTTCCTCATAGGATTTTTCTATGATTCTGGCAATTTCAGCTGGTTGGTCTGCTATATCTGTCTCTTTTAACCTCTGGCGAATCGCCACGTTTGCTGCTTCTCCCTTTATGTTGGCTAATAATATAGCCGAGACCTGCTTGAAGTCTTTTAGTAATTTCATACCAAGAGTTAAAGTGGGCTCTGGTCCATATTCGTCTTGAATTTGTTTTAGCACATCTGGTGTTACCGAAATGGATGGAACACCGTGCGTTTTTGTGTAGATGGAAGCAAAGACTGTACCCCAAGTGTCACAGTCCTCAATGTGTGGTGCGATTCCCATTGGAAGACAGATAGTCAGAATCCTGTGTTTTTTTAACGGGGTGGTGTCTGGAAACACAGCCTCTATTTGGGTGATTTTTTGTGCTAACCAGAATGGTATTTGTTCCCGTTTAGCTGGTACTTTACCTAGGCAGGATTGTATGTTCTGTGGTGTAATTTTATTTGTGTTCCCCTGGTGAGGGGTCAGTTGTGGAATTTTAATTGCTGGTTGAATTGTTGAAGTCCGCATCACATATTGGACTAATTGTCTATGTAGTTTTATTAATTGTTTTAGCTGTGTTAAAAGCTCTGCTTGAGACATCCCATTGATGTCTGGATGTGGTGTGTATCCGGCTAGGACCGGCCACGTTGCTCCTGGTCTCCCTAAGGGACCGAGCCTGGTGATGTGATTATTATGTTTTAGGGCGCCATTAAATAAGAGCAAATGCTCTTGAAATTTAAGTGGTACTTCCACCTCCTCGAAAGGAGTGTACTCTCCAGGAGGTTCCTCTGTTTTGTAATAGTGGAAGTACTTTGTTACAGCATTTGCTGCTGGAAAATGTATCCATGAATAGTATACCTCTGTCTGCCGATATTCGTGTGCCTCAATTACGAATATGACTGTACCACCTCTAGGTGTCAGTCCATTTTCTATAAGTTTTAAGGTTATAGATTTCCTTTTAATGACCGGGATGAGTATTATATCCTGGTCTGCGTCTAGCAGTGCAGCATCAGCTGCTGCGAGTTCAGTTGCTAATCTAACTGCCTCTCTTTCATCATCACTGTCTACCATTTTACCGACAGGATGGTTACTTTGTTTGTTTGCAGATCAGGTTTCTTATGGAAACAAAGATTAGATGCACAATATTTTGGAACGGTGTATCCTTCAACGTTGACTAAACCAAGTACCATACATAGGAGTTTCCTCCTGCGAGGTTTGGCGGATATTACCTTTTACCCACTCCAGACGTCTTTGGAGTATTATGGGAAAAAGGGGTCTGAGTGAGAAAGCACGACTGAGTTACTCTAAATGTCTTACGTTAGTTTTATCGCCCTTCCAAACGCGTTGGGCGCCATGTAGTGTAGTTCCTATTATCCCAATAGGCTCTGCGCATTGGAATAATACCTTCAATAGTATAGGCCTAGACCAGACGTTAACTAGGTCTACTACTGTCGATATTAGACTTAAAGTTTTGGGTTTGCCAGCTAGCTCAGAGTTCACTAGAAACTTTCTCGAATAGGCAAGGAGGAGTTGAACCTCCCTGGATAGACAAGAAGGGATTTAGTTTCTGACAACCATAGAACATGACAACTTTGCTCTCCCCTAATCAAGAGTGTATCTCGAGAGTCGTGTGAAAACAAAAGGCAATTTATTTAACTCAGTCAGTACGTGCATTCTTAGTCTCATCAGATTGTAGAGAAAAGGAAGAGACGGGCGTGTTCAATAAAAGATGTTATTTATTGATCAGTCTCTTTTCTCGTAAAAGAGAAATGGATCGATATTATTGCAATACTTGTGATTAAGTAAAGTGCATACATTAAAAGCAGAAGTATAAAATAATACTGTAAAAACATTGATATGGTTTCTAAGCCATATGAAGGTTTAAAATGAATAAAATATATTACATACACATATACATTTGACTAATCGTACTCAACTGGTGTTTCTAGCTAAGCCTACCCCGTGTACCTGACCTAAGTCTAATATGTGGGCGGGAATAGAAAGTTACAGTTTAAGTTAAGTTTGTTTTTGCCAAGTGACTGACTAAAGAATTCTCTGTGAGGGGTTATTCAGTTCTGTACCTGGAATCTAGGATGGATGAGGGATGGTATCTCTCGTCTCTGGTCTCGATATTCCAGGCTGCCTGCGAGGGCTACCCGGAAGCGCCGGAGCTGGATTTCTCGGCAGGAGAAAAACGGCTTCTCGTTCTCAGCGCGTCAGGAAGGCGGGGCTGCGCCAGTGGGGTCTGCTCTGCTCTGGGCTTCGGCAAGTCTGGCTGCTCCGTCCTCGTCACCACCGCGTGTGTTTGCATAGGGCAATATCGGTAATATTTATACCTTTAAGGTGCCGAGATTGACGTAAGGATGGACATAGATACGTCAATAAGGATGTCATACGACCAGGTCGTTAGCACATTCTTTTGCTGAAGTTCTCAGTGAAATCAAAACAATGGCCGCAGGGTTTCTCCCAAGGTGTCATAGGTTTGATTTGTTATGAGAACTCCGTATGCCTTATCAGGGGCTGGAGGAATATCGCTTGTCTAATTAGATGGCAAGCGTTATGACCTAATCAGATAACACGCTCCTGTGCCGTAGTGTGGCTTTATCAGATAACGGTTCCTGCATCATGGGGGTTTTCTGCCTCATGGGATGGCTGCTAGTTAACTTGTTAGTTTGTTAACCAGACTAGGGTCAGGAATAGGGGGATCGATACAGAACCTATAGGAATACATCACACTTCAGCACGACACGACTAACGTTTCTAGACGTAGAAGTCTTCCCGCAGGAGCAAAAATTGACTACTACTTTATTTCGCAAGACGACAGACAAAAACACAATCCTCCACTATAAAAGTTATCATCCCCAGAGTTTAAAAGCCAATCTCCCCTACAGCCAAATGCTCCGTATTAGGAGGAATTGCTCTAGGAAGGAAGATTTTGTGGCCCACTCTGAGATCTTAAGCAATCAGTTGAGAGCTAGGGGGTACCCGCATAAAATGCTGAAACACCTTGTGCAAGTAAGCCGTAATTACTGCTTTAAAAATAACTGTAGAGCCTATAACATACTTTTGATGAAACTGACATCGTTTTATATTAACGATTATTACAGACTGACAGAACATTCTCAACAAAGCGAAAAGTGGTGTGGCCAACAGCGTGAGCGAAAACGTCTATACAACTTCAGAAGCTAGTGAGTATAACGATAAGCATGCACAAGAGGAAGTGCAAACTTTAAACGGAGTGACAAGTGATAGTCCCTTGTCTCTTTGCCCTCTTGCAGATCTGAATAGCAGGATATAGACAGCGTCAAAACTTTAATCCGAATACAGGAATTTCGGAATACATTAAGGTAAACATTCGTTGGTTAAGCAAAATAGTAACGAATGATGAGAGAATAAGAGAGGCCCCTAAAAGATTTTGTGTATTATTTATCGTTAGGTACCCAGTTGAGCCCTGAAGAAAAACCGTGAATCATTGACCGGGTTTAGAAACGCGTCTGCACTTTTTTGGAACTAATTCCGTACACCCACCAAAGGCTAAGCACTGAGTATAGTCTACAATGACTAGATCCAGCTTAAGCACAAAATAAATAGCCCAAGTGTGGGATTGGTCCTAAAAATTAACAAATGAGGCAGTATTAGGACCACCAATGTGTAAATTCTTCTGGTGTACTAATGTATGCAATTGCTTGAAATGGTTAATAAGTAGCAATAACTGTTTTTGATGCTTGTCACAGTAATTGAATGTTTAAAATTCATAGTGTATGATTTAATTTTGTTCATAATTTGTGTTGTTGGTGTTTTTTCAAATATCTGACGCATTATAAAACTGTATTTTTGAACAAATTAAATGTAATGCAATGATATGATCAAGTTCTTCAGAGCCTCTGAATTAATTAATCGAGGTTCCAAGTCTGCTTTGAAATAAACAGCAGCCACTTGAATTCGAGACCAGGTCTCCATTTGTTATAAAGTTCCTTCTCGCAACGGCATTTGTCCAGCAAGTTGAGAGCAGAGAAATCGGCACCACTGTGAAAACTTTTCTTGGCGGGGGAAATATTTTACATGCACACTTTTTTTTCATTCTACGTATGTCTTCCCTCTTCCTGTAAATGCAGGTAAGGCCCTGTCTCTAGGACCCCATGCTTCCTGGGGCTCTGTGTGGTGTGGTGACTGCTGGGACTGGTGAGATAGACCAGGAATCGTAACCTGAGGTGCTCCAGTGCCAGAAGATCTTGGGGCGTGGGTGGAGAAGGATGCTGTCTTTTCAGACATGCCATCTGACCTCCACATACATCTTGAGTTTGTATGCAAATCTTGAAATCTTTCTTCAGGCAGCCCCACTGCTAAGCACCCCTCTCTTGTTTGGACCAAGTGTTGTCTCTGTTGCCCCAGATTAGAGCTAGTCCCAGTCCCCGTAGCAAAGTTTTGGTGCCCACCTCTCCCCCACACCTCCCTCTTTCTGATTCTGGCTTCAATTAGTGAACAGGTTTGATGCAGTTTTGACCCTTGGCAAACACAGCCAGTCCGCGTCACCCGAGCAACCTTTGGTCCCCACCTCTTTATAACTACCCCCCGCCTCCCTCATTCTGAAACTGGGCTTACATTAGTGAACAGGTTTGATTTGGTTTCGATCCTTGGCACAATCTGCCAGCCCATATTCACTACTCTGCAGTTCGCCATTATTTGGTGAGGATACTGACAAAGCGTAAATAATTGATGGGGTGAAATATTTCCCTCCTTGCCCTTTTGAAAACATTTATTTTCCGTTATAAAAGCTTTTATTAAAAGACGCAAAGAAGAAAAAAAAGCTAAATCTGTTCACTTCTCTTGAAAGAGTACAGCTAAAAATCGAACGGTGGGAGAAGAAGAGTTTAGAAAGGAGAAAGCAGTTCCCCAGGTCTAGTTGAAGCTGCTTACATTTTCTATGACTGCCACTGTGACACTGTTACTAAATATGCCCTCTCGTGAGAGGACACAATAATTTCGTTTTCAGATAGATTCGGCAATCTGGATTTGTAATTTCGCTTTGGTGGAGCAGAAACTAGGCTGAGAAATGAAATTGTGTTTTCATTCATTCATTCATTCTAAACTTTATTTCGGTTTGTTTATGAACCATAAAAGTACAAAAAAGAAAAAAAACACATTTTAAGCAATGAAATAATACACATGTTACATCCCAGTTCATATACATAGTCCATAAGTTTCCATTTGGTTGTGGAGTCCCGTTAAGATATTTAAGACAATAAGTTATATATTAACAGATTAAAAGATTAAAATACAATAGAAACCCAAAGTTTTCCTGGGAGAGTTATCGAACAACAAACCAGGAGGCTTTGTTACTTCCGAAACATTCTCCGTCTTGTTAACCACATAGAAAACAAGAACTTAGCAATGGCTGTGACTATTAGTGCATTGGTATCGGATTTTAAAATTCTAAAAAACTCTAGATAATTCCTAACTCCCAGGTTCACACATAGCTGTATAATCCATTTCTTTCTACTGTTGCAGTAGGCAGGACAGAACAAGATTACATGCATTAAGGTCTCGTTAGGGTTTTCGCAACCTGGGCAGGGGCGAGCTGGACCCTCTTTCCATTTGTCTATGTATGAGTGCAGAGGCAGTGTGCCGTATCTAAACTGTAGATACAGCTTCTTTGCTAGAACCGGTTCAATCATATCTAGTTCCTTCTCAAAGCTGTAAACGTTCTTAAGATCTAAGAAACTATCGGTAAGACTGGAGGGCCTGGCTGATTGGAGAGCTTCCTGTAGATTATGGTGTTTTATGGTCTCAGCCAGGGTTTGTCTCGAGGTAGCTTGGCATGTGGCCTCCGGATTGGACCACAGGTTCTCCATGCCAATCCTGGTCGCCTGCCCCCTTATGAATGATAACCACTGTATCCTGCCTGCACCCTGACAGGCCATCACGGTCTTCAGTTCTTCTCTATAGCTCTCAAGCTCCGGGACACTCCACAATCTTCGCCAATAGAGAAGTGGGCGAGAGGCAATTGCTTCTGCAATTGGCCTCAAGTTTAGATCCAGCCTTAGTGGAATTAGCGGTGTGTTTTTTGGTAGAGAAAGCAACTGTCTAATGAAGTTATTCTCAGTAACACCGATCTCAATTGCTGGTCGGTGCCCCCAGAGTTCCGCCCCGTAGAGAGTGGAGGATCTGGCTTGAACTTTATATATTTCTAGCGGTGCACTCACTAGTTTATGCACGCAAGTTTTCTGCACTCTTAAGATTCCCCCCACGGACTGTGAAAGCCCTAAAATAGCCCTAGACATTTGGGTGTCCCACCCCATTTTGTCGTTCAGCGTCAAACCCAGGTAGACAAAGTTATTTACCCTTTCCAGGGGTCGTCCATCCATTTTCGGGTGAGGGCAATTAATTGTGCTGGCGTTAAACACCATGTACTTTGTTTTATCTATGTTAATCACCAGATTCCTTTTCTTACAGAATTCGGTAAATTGGTCTAACACCCGCTGCATCCCCATTGGTGTTTTTGAAAGCAGCAAGGTGTCGTCCGCAAACATTAGTGCAGGAAATTTACCGCCAGCTAAATTGGGGGCATCAATATTATTTGCGCTGGTCAAATCATCTATAAGGCCATTTAAAAAGAGGGAAAATAGAGTAGGGGCAAGTACACACCCCTGCCTGACTCCCTTCTCGATTGGGAATGCTCTAGTCAGCTGACCAGATTTACCAAAGCGTACCTTCGCAAAGGTTCCTTCATGGAGTCTTTTAAATTGATGGCACAGGTAAGGAGGAATCCCCATATTGGTTAATATACTCCACAGTTGGTTCCTATCCACCATGTCAAAGGCGGATTTGAGGTCCACAAACGTTAGGTACAGGCTGCCCCCATCCAGGACCACATGCTTCCAGTAGAGTACCTGGAGCCGTAGTAGTTGGTCAATGGTCGATGTTTTGGCTCTAAACCCTGCTTGCAGGTGGGAGAGAATATTGTTCTCTATAATCCAATCCTGCAGGCGTTGTAAAAGGAGTCTGGCATAGATTTTTTGTGTAACATCAATAAGGCTAATTGGCCTATAATTTGATGGTACCAGCGGAGAGCACTTTTTATAAACCGGAATGATTTCGGCCCCCAGCCAAGTGCTAGGGAGTTCTTGTTCGTCCAAAATTGCGTTAAATAGGACAGTCAAGTAAGGGACCCATATCTTCAGCTCATCTCTGTAGAGATCACCAGGAATCTTATCCAACCCCGGGGCCTTATTAGGTTTCAGTGCTAGTACCGCTAGTGTCACTTCCGACAAAGTAAATAGAGGAGGGTGCCAGCTTGGATCCAACCTCAGGGGAAAACTTGATAAGTCAATAGTTAGGGAAGCTGGACTAGAATAAAGATCTCTAAAGTAAGCACACCAAGCTTCCTCAGCGATGTTAGGGTCGATCTTGGACTTGCCCTCTACCTTCCCAGTGTGGACCAGATTCCAAAAGGATCGGGCATCTTTCGCAATTAATGCCTGTTTGATTGCATGCCATCTCTCAGTTTCCCATTCAGATTTTGCATGGAACAGGAGATCCTTATAAGCCTTCCTTGCAATCATAATGGAAGTCCTACTGCCTGTTTTAAGAGCGGATACTAAAGTAGTTTTCGCCCTCCTACATGACTGGTTATACCAGGGATTAGGGTCCCGTGGCTGCCGTTGGCTCTGGTTGGAGGGTTTGTAAAAGCTGCCCGCCAAGGCCGTCATTAATTCTTTATGGATTTCTAAAATTTTAGCGCCTTCCGCAAAGTTTGAGACACTCTCGTACAGTGCTGACAACCGCTCTAGCTGAGGAATTACACTTTTGTACATCGAAGCCAGATTTTCTGGTGAAGTCTTAATAGAGGCCCAGCGGATTCTTTTACCACCCTGTATAATCCTAATATTGCTAGAAACCATGTCAGCCTCTTGTTGCACCCCCTCAGGATGTGGCAGATCCAGCTCCACCACCAAAGGGTTATGATCATGTGACGGGGGGGTCCCTGACTCGGGCCCCCCGATGTACTTACTCATGTATCTCCTCTCTTCACACAGCAAACGGACACATGGATGACTGCCGACATCGTATGCAGTCCAGGGATCGACAAGGACGAGGACTGTTTCTTTAAGTGGGCGGATCCGGATGACAGACCGGCCCCCTGGAACGAGGTAAAACAACCCCAGGACCTGAGACAGGTGTGTGATACACCCGGAGGAGGCGAGTGGAGACTGGAGAGCGAAGGCGGAGCGGAGAGGAGGTCGAGCGTGGACGGAGAGGACTGGAGATTTCGAGAGGACGGTGCGGAGGAGGACGAGACGAAGAAGGAGGACGAAGGCGAGAGGAGGGGAGCCGAGGAGCGGAGCTGGAGAGGAGACCCGACAGACCGTGAAGGATCGAGACCCGACAACGGAGCAGAGGAGCTGGAGAGAGACACCCGCGACAAGCCAGGAGGCCAACGGGAAGGCGAATCGCCCAGCCACGCTTCACCTGATGTGTGGCTAGGACAGGTACGGTCACGTTTCCTGGGCTGGGCAGGGAGAAGGAGGGACAACCCCTAGGACCTATCCGTGCACGGGCAACCCCGGATTCACCCCCTCACACATTGCACATCCACGGAGCGGGGTTTTAAGAGCACGTGTGTTCCCACACCCACCCCCCTTCCTTGTGTGGCATTAAGAGTAGCGGACGGCCAATTAATAGTGGTCTCCTTTGTTTTTTTTCCCTTTGGAACCGGCTCGGGAGCCACAACGGCGGAAACGAGGACTTCATCTCCCAGACGACATCGGGAGCTGAGGAGGCGGGGTCTGGAAAGGGAGGCAACGGAAGACGCAGCAAATCCCCTTCCTTTCTATCGTATACCGGTCCAGCAATGTAAACTGTACAAAACAATAAAACCATCTTTACCCTCTATCCAGGTGTCTGTAGATCTCTTAGGAAACCCTCCCGAAGTCCCACAAGTGGTGGAGAATGCGGGCATAGCGGAGGAAACCATCAGGAACACAACGATGGATGAGATGATCCAGGCACTGATAAAGGGACAGGAGCAGTTGGGGTGGGCGGTAGAACAGCAACTTGCCGCCGCCCAGTTAGACCGTGAGACGTTCAGACACACAGTGGTGTCTCAGCTGGAAGGACTGCGCCCTACTGTCGACCCCGGCAGCCCCCAGGTGCGAGAAAGCCGACCACCAGCCACACCACCTGGTATTTCTCTCCAGAAGCATGTCTCCGGTGAGGATCCGGACGCATTCCTCACCAACTTCGAGAGAGTGGCCTTGGCGTGTGGATGGCCTCTGGACAAATGGCCGTTTTTCCTGGCCCCGCTGCTATCGGGGGAGGCCCAGGCTGCCTACAGGGTTGCCAACAGCACAGGGCGGACCCCTTACGGACAGATCAAAACACTTATACTGGATCACTTGGGGTTAGATGCGGAAGCGTACAGAGTGCGTTTCCGCAAAGAAAGGGGACAGGCTGGGGACAACCCCAAAACGTTGTTCTTTCGGTTAAAGACAGCCGCGGACAAGTGGCTTACCCCGACAACAAGTACAAAAGAGGAGATCATGGACAGAATCTATTTGGAGCAATACCTCGAGGCCCTTCCCTTTGGGACCCAGAGGTGGCTACGCCAACACTCCAATTTAACGACTGTTCAGGCCATGGAGATGGCAACCACGTATGCCCGAGCCCAACCCCGTTTGCATACGACGGAGCCTGAGAAACCCTCCAAACCGATTCCCCGACCCGAAAGGAGGATGAGGCCCCCCCTGGGCTACCCCTACCCAGACCCCTGATGGCTGATAATCCCCCTTTGCGGGGTCCGCAGTGTTTCGACTGTGGGATATGGGGGCACATCGCCAGGTTTTGCCCCCAGAAAAGACACCAGGAAGAACCCATAGATGTCAGCTATCTGCCTAAAGCCGTCATGTACTCCGCAGAGTTGGGAGGCGCATACCACGTGAGTGTTCGGGTCAATGATGTAGCCGTCCGAGCCCTCCTGGATTCGGGCTGCAAGCAATCGGTGATACGGGGATGTTACGTGGGGCCCCTCCAGGTCAAACCAAGCCCCTTAGTGTATATCAAGTGCGTGCACGGGGATGTCAAGGGGTACCCCGTGGCGTACGTCCCCATAACGGTAGAGGGAAAAGAGACCCTGATCGCGAAGGTGGGAGTACTGGACGCCCTTCCCGAGAACCTGATTCTAGGCACAGACAACCCCCATTTCCTGGAGCTCTTTAGGGAGAGACTCAGGTCGGGGGTAGAGGACGGTAGGACGGCAATCCCTGCCCTGACCTCCCCAGACCCCTGGGAGGGAGACTGGAGCTTTAGGTTCGCTCAGGCCAACGATCACAGCTTGTTCAACGCATGGGAACAAGCCCATAGGGAACAGGACGATCCCCAACCCAGGTATCCCCGGTTCTGGATCAAAGACGACCTCCTCTACCGACAGGCCAAACCGGAGGAACCCATGCAGTTGCTGGTGCCGACCTGTTTTCGCGAACAAATCCTGTTTTACGCCCACACACATTTGCTTGCCGGTCACATAGGGAGCGAAAAGACGACGCAGAACGTCCTCAGGAGCTTCTATTGGCCTGGCATCTACCACGATATAAAGAAACATTGTCAAACCTGCGACGTGTGCCAGAGGAAAAACACCCACCGAGCACCAGCCGTGCCCCTGCAACCCCTTCCCATAATAGGAACCCCCTTCGAGAGGGTCGGGATGGATCTCATCGGACCTTTACCCCAAACCAAGAGAGGACACAAATACGCACTGGTGATCGTTGATTATGCCACGCGGTTTCCGGAGGCGTTTCCACTGAAGAATCCAACCTCCAGAAACATTGCGGATAAGTTCATGGAGCTGTTCTCTAGGGTGGGGTTTCCCAAGGAAATCCTCACCGACCAGGGTACCCCATTCATGTCAAGGGTCATGAAAGAAGTATGCAGCTTGCTAGGTCTACACCAGATAAAAACCTCGGTGTACCACCCACAGACAGACGGCCTAGTGGAGCGGTACAACGGCACCCTGAAGTCGGTATTAAAGAAAATGCTGACCGTCAATGAGACAGATTGGGACCTGCTGTTACCGCTGGCCCTCTACGTCATCAGAGGCCAGAAACAAAGCAGCTTAGGGTGCTCATCTTTCGAGATGCTTTACGGGAGACAACCCCGCAGCCTCCTGGACATGACCAAAGAGGTGTGGGAGGGCGAACCAACGGGAGATACCAGACATCTGCTGGAATACACCCAAAGCCTAAAGAATAAACTGGGTAAGATACGCGAGCTAGCATTCGCCCATCTCGAAACGAGCCAACGAAGACAACAGGCCCAATACGATAAGGGGAAGAAGTGGAGACAACTCCTTGTCGGCGACTGGGCCCTAGTACTTCTACCATCGGTGGCGAAGAAGTTCCAGAACGAATGGCAAGGCCCGTACGAAGTGATTGAGACGATCGGGAGAACCACCTATCGCTTGCGCATAGGGGGCAGGAAAACACAGATATTTCATATCAATATCCTAAAAAAATGGTTGGGATCCCCCCCGGTGTCCTCCCACCTCGTCGCCCCGGTCGCAAATAACAAGAAAACCACGCTAGGCGAACTAGTAATCAACGAGGAGCTGTATCAAGAGGAGCAGGACGGCCTACAAGAGACACTACGCCCGTTTTCATCGATATTCTCTGACCTCCCGGGCCGAACAAGAATGGCCGAACACCGGATAGACACCCCTGAGGGCGTCTCTGTCAAACAACGGCCGTACCGGATACCTGAAGCCAAGAGAACAGCCGTACAGAAGGAAGTGGGCGAAATGCTTCGCCTTGGGGTGATCCGCCCGTCCAGAAGCGAGTGGTCCTCACCCATAGTGATGGTGCCAAAACCCGACGGCAGTAGCAGGTTCTGCATGGACTTCCGGGCTTTGAACGCAGTATCCTCCTTCGATGCGTACCCGATACCCCGTATCGATGAGCTCATCGAAAAACTGGGCGAACCCAAATACATCAGCACCCTGGACCTGATCAAGGGCTACTGGCAGGTGCCCTTAAGGGAAGAAGATAGAAAGAAGACCGCCTTCACCACTCCCGACGGTCTGTATGAGTTCAACGTCCTCCCCTTTGGCCTGCATGGGGCGCCTGCGACCTTCCAGAGACTAATGAACGAGGTGTTAAGAAAGCATCTGGGGTACAGCTCGGCGTACCTAGACGACATTATAATCTTCAGTCCGTCATGGGAGGCTCACCTACAACACCTACGGGCCATACTACAGCAACTAAGCGACGCAGGCCTACACATAAACGCCAAGAAATCCAGGGTTGGATTCCAAAAGGTGAAATACCTGGGATACTTGCTAGGCCATGGGGCCATCGAACCCCAGATAGAAAAAGTGAGAGCGATAGCCGACACCCCATTCCCCAAAAACGCAAAGGACATGAGAGCCTTCCTAGGATTGGTAGGCTACTACAGGAGATTTATTCCCTCATTTTCCGATGTGGCAGCACCCTTGACGGATACCTTGAAGAAGCAACAGAAGGGTGTCGACTTCCTCAAACCCACACCATCCATGTGGAAAGCCTTCCAGACTCTCAAAAGAGCCATCACCACGAGCCCGGTGTTGACTTCCCCGGACTTCACGAGGCCCTTCATCCTACACACCGACGCCTCCGACTTCGGCATAGGAGCAGTACTGTCACAAGACGCAAGGGAAGGGGGTGAAAGGCCCATACTGTACATAAGTAGAAAGCTATTCCCTAGGGAGGTGAAATATCCCACTATTGAAAAGGAGTGTCTGGCCATACGATGGGCCATTGACAAACTGAGGTATTACCTGGAGGGGCGCCCGTTCATTCTATACACCGACCACGCCCCCCTGTTGTGGATGAGCAGGAACATATCGAACAATCCGAGGGTTATGAGATGGTTCCTTGCCCTACAACCATTCCGGTTTCAGGTGCGCCACATGAAAGGAAGGGACAACGTGAACGCGGACTTCCTGTCCAGATTTCCTCTCCCCGATCGGGAGAAACCTAGGGGGGAGGTGTGTGACGGGGGGGTCCCTGACTCGGGCCCCCCCCGATGTACTTACTCATGTATCTCCTCTCTTCACACAGCAAACGGACACATGGATGACTGCCGACATCGTATGCAGTCCAGGGATCGACAAGGACGAGGACTGTTTCTTTAAGTGGGCGGATCCGGATGACAGACCGGCCCCCTGGAACGAGGTAAAACAACCCCAGGACCTGAGACAGGTGTGTGATACACCCGGAGGAGGCGAGTGGAGACTGGAGAGCGAAGGCGGAGCGGAGAGGAGGTCGAGCGTGGACGGAGAGGACTGGAGATTTCGAGAGGACGGTGCGGAGGAGGACGAGACGAAGAAGGAGGACGAAGGCGAGAGGAGGGGAGCCGAGGAGCGGAGCTGGAGAGGAGACCCGACAGACCGTGAAGGATCGAGACCCGACAACGGAGCAGAGGAGCTGGAGAGAGACACCCGCGACAAGCCAGGAGGCCAACGGGAAGGCGAATCGCCCAGCCACGCTTCACCTGAAGTGTGGCTAGGACTGGTACGGTCACGTTTCCTGGGCTGGGCAGGGAGAAGGAGGGACAACCCCTAGGACCTATCCGTGCACGGGCAACCCCGGATTCACCCCCTCACACATTGCACATCCACGGAGCGGGGTTTTAAGAGCACGTGTGTTCCCACACCCCCCCCCCCCCCCCCTTCCTTGTGTGGCATTAAGAGTAGCGGACGGCCAATTAATAGTGGTCTCCTTTGTTTTTTTTCCCTTTGGAACCGGCTCGGGAGCCACAACGGCGGAAACGAGGACTTCATCTCCCAGACGACATCGGGAGCTGAGGAGGCGGGGTCTGGAAAGGGAGGCAACGGAAGACGCAGCAAATCCCCTTCCTTTCTATCGTATACCGGTCCAGCAACGTAAACTGTACAAAACAATAAAACCATCTTTACCCTCTATCCAGGTGTCTGTGGATCTCTTAGGAAACCCTCCCAAAGTCCCACAGATCACTTTCCGAGCGATCGTGTACATGGAAGTTACAGATCAGTGGCCATAAAGACAAACTAGCCATAAAATAATCAATTATTGACGAATGGCACATTCCATTATAAGTACACTTTCCTGGACTATCCCCCGGAAAGCGACCATTACATGCTCTAAGTGAAAATGTATACGTCAAGGATGTGAGCTGCATAACCATAGGTGACCAGGATTTAGTTTGATAGACATTAGGAAATGGAATCTGGCAGGCGTCATCCTCATCTGACGATATCTGAATAACCCCCCCAAGTGGCTCGTAGTGGCAGTTGATGTCTCCCCCTATTAACACCTTAGTCTCGCTAGGGAGGCTGTTCAATAGATTAGTTAAGGACTCTAGAGTCTGTGATGTCCCTCCCCCATGAACCGGGCGTAAGTAGATATTAATAATTGCCAAATTGGGTGTGTTTGGGCGAGCTAAAAGAATACATAATATGTCGCGGCTATTAGTATTGATCCTTTTAACCGAGAACCCAAGATTGACACCCACCCATATGGTCAGGCCACCAGATGGCCTGCCTCTAGCACCCTTTATGGCAAGTTCAGCGTGAGTAACAAACCCCATTCTATGGTGGGTGGTCATAGCCCATGTTTCTTGAAATATACAGATACCATAAGTATCCACAAAATCACACCGATCAGTGCTGTCTAATTTTGTAGCCAAACCCGCCACATTCCATGATAGGGCCGCTAGGTGTCTACTTTGTCGGGTCGGTGGATCAATTAGCTGATTGGAAAATGTAGCAGATTCTACGATTGGGTCACCTGCTTCAGGGCTCATCTGTCCCTTAGATGTGTCGTGGCTAGATGTGGGGAGTTTGGCCTCGTGTGATATGGAGGGGGCAATAGTAGATTGGGAGAATGTAGACATCAACCCAATCCCACTCTGAGTGTCCTCCCGGGCTGGCTCCCCTTTACCCACCCTTGAACTAGTTAGAGGAGGAATGATGGAGGCGGGAAGTCAATCACAGCCATCGTAGCAGGAAAGGACACCATATCTGTTAGAAGTTTCCAGCGGGGTAAAAGGGATCAAATGCTCCATACTCCTGTTCCCATACAAGTAGTCCAACCCCCCTGAAAGCATACTGCGGCCACTAGCAGGGACTATATTCCACCCCAAAGTGTTCCCAGTAGGCAGGGGCCTGAGCAGATGGCCCGTGTGACTGTTATAGGGAGGCATATACGCATTCTTGTTGCGGTGAGGATCGGCTAGCCCTCCGGGGAAAAGAAGGGGAGTCGCATGCGATCTTGGATAAAAATAGGTTAGATCGTATGGAACTATGGCAGTATTCAAATTCCCCGAGGACCCTGTTAGTATACATCTGACTGCCTCTGGGTTCCTAAAGGTTATTACTACAATATCTCCCTTTAGGTTTTTTTCCCTGCTGCCCAACCAAGGGAGGCGCCTGACGTGGACTATCTCCCCATCGATGTAGTATGGGAGTGGTCTGTTTTGTCCTAGCCAGTGTAGAATCTTGTTTTTTAGCTGGGGATGCCCCTCCCTTTTGCCTGCCTCTAGAGTAGGGACTCCTGTGAGTACAACTACGAATGGTACAGCCTCGGGGGGTAGTTCAACATTGTGACCCTGTGTTTTATCATTTATGAGCAAGCTCGACCTTCCCCTTCCCAGTTGCTGATTCGTGATACTGGGGTTTTCACCACCCTTCTGAGGTTCTCTTGCAGCCTGGGCTATAGATTTTACCGCTGTTGCCACAGGAGCCTGGGCATGCTGAGATACCAATTTATTCCGTTGGATATTACTAGGGGGCTTGTTAACTGTATTATTATCCTTACTGGAGCTCTTGGGAGAACCTACAGTTCTCAATTTGTTATTACCAGAAGGTTTGTTGGCTCCAATATTGCCATTATTAGGACCATTAGAGGCAACCAGGGTAGGAGCAAGGACAGTTGGAGTCTGAGGTAGAGTTGTCGGCAAAGTGGTGGGCCTTGAGATGGTCGTAGAAGGCCCTGTCCCAACTTTATCAGCAAACAATGCCTCTAGATTACCAAGTCGATGTTCCACCCTCTTGAAAATATCCAATATAGGGAGCATAAAGGACCTAAGTAGCTGCTCTGCGGAGTTCCACGGGGTATCAGAGAGTGAAAAAACTTCTTGACATGGGGGGGAAACTACCCCAGTTTCCCTTACTAAATTGGTAGCAGATAATATAGCATTTGTGTCTAGGGTTGGTATTGCTGATAACACTATATCAGATGGTACAGGGGCCTTAGTTATAGTTGCACCAGTGGTCTTGCTTTTCAGGGATTTGCCGAACTCGGAGTGGCTAAGCTTACCCCTCTGGGGAGCACCCAACCCCCTCCTCCTTTTAGATGGTGGTGGGCCATGGGCTTTGGTCGTGTGTAGTGTCTTGCCCGTCCTTTTAGGCAACTCCCTAGCTGGAGCACAAGGCACATTTGTGTTTTCATTCCAGCTCTCTGAACATTCAAGTGTGCAGGTGTTTTAAATGTTGTAAAAATGCCTTGTTTTTTTCTTCTATTACCCAACACTGACAAGTACAGCATTGACACGCAATCACCCTGCTCACTACAAGCTCACAAAGACACAGCAAAGCTTCTCCTGTGACATTCCGCTTGCACTTAACCAAGTACACTTCATCGCGCACTCAAAGTCACAGCTCTCACACTACACGCACATAGACATACCTCTCATCCTGCAATCATATGGACACATATCTGACCCGTACTTGTTAAGAGCAATCTAAACTTCTGTCATGGCTCTATTTTAAGATGTCACCGATAGAGAGGGGGGTCCATTTTACTTGCTTGCACCACACACCATTACACACACAACCACACACACAACCACACACAAACACAACCACACTCACACAACCACACACAGAATCACACAAACAACCACAGACACAACCACACACATAACCACACCCAAGCACACATCCACACACACACACACCTACACACACACACAACCACACACACAACCACACCAAGCATTGGCATAGCCAATACGTTTCGCCTTTGGGACCTTATAAGTGTTTAGCCACACAATAGTTGATGTGGTTGCACAAGGGATATTATGCTGCATAAATAAATACTTAGAAGGTCCCAAAAGCGAGAACTATTGGATATGCCAATCTTTGTTTAAGTTGCTGCCCCCACAGCATTAAAAAATGTTTGGTGGTGCCCATTCTACCAGCAATAAAATATGTAGTGGGGCATTATGGGGTGCACCTTGCTGGAGCAGTGAGTAATACCCATGGCAACCACAAGGCACCTTTTGTTAGGGTATGTGGGGGCCCTAAGGCCCCAGCAGCTCATGCTGGTTCCCCAGCCAGCACCATACTGGGTGCTGTGTGAGCCGGCACCATTCCTTTGCTCCCATTGTTTAACTGTTCCTGTTAGATGGGTGGAAGCCAACTTCAGTACCCTGCCTGGGAGAGGTGGGCAGGGTTCGTCCTTCACTATATTGGGCAGGAAACTACAGTGTCAGGGGGGATGGGGTCCCTGAGACACTGCAAAATATTGGGCCACATGGGATAGTGTCCCCAGGGCCGATTTAGGCTAGGGGAGGGGAAGCCGCGTGGCCCTATCTCTATATTTTTAGAAATGGCCCTGGGACTAGGGTCCCTGAGGCCTCATCGAGGCTCGTTGAGGGGGCCCTCATTCCCTTATTAAAACAAATGGATCCCTCACTGGTGCAGAGGGAGGTTGGCCACATGCCCCCTGGCCTTATTATTTGATTCGACCCAGGAGATGGTGTCCCTGGGACCTGAAAAGCCACCAGGAGGGGCTGCATGCCCCCCTTTAAATGAGTAACAACCCCAAGGATGAGGTCCCAGGGCCTCAGAAAAGACTCGAGGAGGGGTCTACATGCCCCCTTCCCCTTAATAATTAACTCAGTTCCAGGGGATGGGGTTCTTGGGGCCTGAAGAAGGCTTAGGGAGGTAGGCCTCATGTCCCCCTCCTCTATAAAAACCATTGAGCCGCACCCCCATCAGGCCCTAGCCCATTCAGGGGGTTCATTTTTTTAAAGCAGGGGAGCCTGCACTTTTTATTTTTATTTTGAGGCGGCTTCTCAGATGCACCACAAATTAGCAGCAAAATATTAAAAAAGATATGTTTTTGGCCACTGTGGTTTCTAGAGTTAGTTAACTATGTTGTTTCACCCATCTTTGTATGTGAGTATGCAACGAGTTCCGAAATTGTTCTAAGTGTATTTTCTCCAATATCTCCTCTTTCGTGGCAGTCTCAGTTTTAAACCATCGATCTTTTACCTGGTAAAAGCAAAACCTGAGGGGTTTCTCCAGTTCTCTCCTTTACTTGTTGTCACTGGCGTAACGAAAAGTGAGGGGGGCTCCCTGCACGGTACTTAGAGGGGCCTCCTCCAGGCTCAATCAGGAGCTCTCCGGCCACAGTGCAGTGCCGAGGGGGCCCCTTGGAGCTAGAGGCCCCCCCGAACCGCGGGGGCTGCGTGGGCCTGTGTTACGCCCCTGCTTGTTGGAATCAGATTTGAAATGTCTTATCACCTACTCCTAGCCTCGCTAAAATAATTTTCTTGATGTCAAGATAAAGAGTCAGGGCCTCTGGATTAGCAGGTTGATATGCTGTTTGTTATTCTCCGTTCATGGGACCCAAATACTCTACTCATAGTTTACCAGGAGGCCATGCAGCGGTTCCGGTATTCCTTTCAAAGTTATTGAAAAAATTCTGGGTCCTCCCTTCTGGTGTATTTTTGTAATACCACAGAGGGTACAGTTGTGTGTCCTCTTTGTTGACCTAAGACGTCTGCAGGTTTTCCTTTTCCTATGTCTTGGCTCTAAGCTGCTATATCTATCTGTTCAGACTGAGCTTGGATAGCTTTCTGAAATGTCTCCCAGACTTCTTGCAAAATTACCATAAACTATTCCAATGCTCTCCCAAATTTTTGCAGGCCATCAGCGAGTTTTGCAACGAAAGCCTCCATTTTCTCTGATCCCACTTCTGACACCACTTTGTGGAGAGATAGGCAGAAATAAGTTTTCAGATGCTTGTCTTGTAAGATTTTATTAATGATGGTTTTATTCTGAACAAACAAAAGTTATAATTGAGGGTCTTTAACAGTTGTTCTTTCCCCTTTCTCTTCTCAGTGCCTATGTCTAGTAACTATCTTCTTTTCTTTTACTTTTAGGGTCCTGGTAGTGTTGCCACTGGCACTCCTTGGAGGAAAGAGAGATAACCCATGTAACTATGCTCTTGATGGTATTATGCCCCTTTAGCCCAACTGCATTTCTGGCCACTGTCTTCTTTTCTATCAACCATGAATCAGGAAGGATAACATTTTGAAGTAGAGTTATGCCATGCAACTCAGTCGGGTTGAAATTGTGACCTGTGATACCCAAAAAGGTGGCACACTGGTGATATATTGACAAAGAGATGAGGAATTTAAACAATGGAAATAAAGTAAACAAATGTCCCATGCCAAAATCCAATATTCTTACAAAGTTTCTCCTTTTCTTAAAGCTAAATTACTGACCATTGGGTTTTCCCCTTCTTCACATTAATATCTTAATACGTTTCTGGTTTCTAATTTATGGCTCGGTTTTATGCTTCTACAAAACATCAGCAAATATCCCTCCATGAGTGTTAGCCTATGAAGAGTATGATAACAACAAAGGAAAAGTGGAACCACTTCTTTCATATAAAGTTCTATCAACCAGGGTGTAAAATTTCACATATACCACATCCAAGCAAGTGCAAGGTTAAAGCATGCTTAATGTTCTCCCAATAGGAGGTTTCTGTGGGTAATCAAAATCCTCCGGGTAGCCAAAACTCTCCTGGGTTGTGAAAGGCAGTGAGTTGTCTGCCAGTGATGGCCACCACTCTTCCGTCCATGCCTCTCTCACGCCTTTCGCTCCTCGTCCTCCTCATTAACTCCATCTCCTCACTGCAGTCTCCACTCTATTCATTGGCTCCCACTAATCCTTTCAGTGTCTGCTACTCCTCCGCCGATTCCCGCTCTCGCCCTTCCTCCTCCTTCTCCTTCTCCACTCTCCACTCTTCCTCCTTCAGCTTTTTCCCTTTAATTCTCCATCCCCTTCCTGCCAAAACCAGTCATTTTTCAGTCTTTCCTTCTCCCATTCATTTCGTCTCCACCCTTTCTCCTCCTCAGCTTAGCTATATGATTTTTGGTCTCTTGTTTAGCTTCCTATGGCGCCCCGGACCAGCATTGTGGATCGCCTCCTCTCTACCCAGAGTAAGTCCTGTTCCGTGGTTGCCAATCCTCCACAGAGCTGCATAAATACTTGACACATTGCCTCAAAGTTAAGCTTTACTGCGTTGGGCCAAGTTACCAAAGTGTTCAGCAGAGATTAAATTAGTGACTTTTTGTGGTTCACCCAGACAAGGATTGTGGTTTTCGTCTGAGTGGGCTTCTCCACCCCCCACCCCCTTCAACAAATAATCCAATTTGTACAGCAGAGTATGTCATTTAATTTATGGAAGACGGCTGTCCAAAATTACTCCCTTATTAGGACAGCTGGCAAACATATGCACAGTAGTGATGTGTGTGTAAGAAGTTGGGGCAAAGTGTGGTATCATTGTGCTATTTTGCTAATTTAGTTGGGCTAATGAAAAAAGTCGTAAATGTTACAACATACCTTGCCTCTTTGTCTTGTGAGTGTGATTATTTTGCAGAATCTGCATCGCTGAAATGTAATCTAGGGTGATAGATTCAGATAACTATGTGGACCATTTCTCGACCCTTTGTAATACAGAGGCACATGTATAAGAAATCGAGGGTATTTTACCCCCAAATATTATGTTAGTAAAGCTTCCTTGGTGGAGTTGAGTGGTTGGGATTGCTTCTTCTATAATACAAAAAAGTATTGAATCTATAAGTATTTGAATAATTCATTGTTTTGTGAGCCACATTCATTCTCAAGATGAAAAAAAGATTTCAGTGTGTGATCTAGAAATAAATCTGCTAGCTTGGTGATCCCAAGTGTCTGCCATATATGAGAATAATTGTCATGAATGATATAAGGGAATCCAAGATTGGCAAGTGGAGAAGTTAGAGAATGTAGTTCAGGAATGTGAACAAACGGTTTAATATCATGCCATGTCGTTCTCAAGCTACCCCAGGGGGTTGAATTGAACTTTCTTATAGGCATTTGAATCATCACCAAATATTCATGTGCTTGATTTAGGAGTATTAGTCAGTAAGCAGCCAACTCAGAATCCACTAGGTGTATTGATGGAATAGAAAAATTGTAAACATATTTTCATGCAGGCCTAGTAAATCAATCTCCAATCTGTAAGACCCAAACCACCCTTAGTAATCGGTAATTTAAGTATTGAATTGAATATTAATGGGGTGTTTTACTTTGCAAGATAAATCCTGAGACTGTGTTATCTAGTCTTTTAAAATAATAACCAGGTATGTAATAGTGGAATAGCTAAAAAATGATATAGATAATTTGGTAATATGAATGTTTTAACTAAATTGATCAGTCCCATGTGTGATAGTGGCACATGTTTCCTGTTCTCAAGCTGTATTTTGGTGGACCAGTTATGTTCACAGCATATTTGTAAAATGGAAGTGATCATGGCACCTAAATATCGTGCTGTATAAATAGCCCTCAAATCATCTGATTCGGCTCGTCCAGCAACTGGATTTTGCTACTTCTATGCTTGAAGCTATAAGGGCACGGCAATAGGGTCAACTATAGAAGCTCGGCAGGAAATACACAAGAACTTTACCATGGTGGAAGACTCCCTTAATAATTTGGGAAATGCAGCTGTTGCCAATCTGACTAAACAAGCACAGTTACAAAACGCCAGAATCAAACACGCTGAACTACTCGAACAACTTCGCCTGATAGACTATAGTCCATACACTCAGTATTGTCATAAAGATGCAGACAAATCGGGAACCCTTCTGGCACGCCTTATATGTAATGCTCCCCCCCAGTACCGATACCAGAAATATTTCTCCCAGATGGTACTGTCCATCTTACCCAAGCAGAGATTAACCTTGCATTCTATGCATACTATAAAAACGTATATAGTGCTCCAACTGCTGCATCACATGAACATATAGCAGCCTTTTTGAATAACCTCACATACCCTAAACTGACAACAGACACTCAATTAGAATTAGAAGCTCCTATCACTAAAACTGACATCAAGGAAGCCATCAAGGATCTTCCCAAAAACAAGACCCCAGGCTCAGATGGACTACTTGCTGAGCTTTACTCGGCATACGCTGAGAAACTGGCCCCGTGCCTAGAGAACCGCTACAAGTTCGCCTTGGAGAAGCGTACTCTTCCATTAACAAGTAGGCAAGCACTAGTTATCTCTCTCCCCAAACCGAATAGAGATCCCTGTGATATGTCAGGCTACCTCCCCCTTTCATTATTATCTACTGAGTATAAAATACTTAGTAACATAGTGGCCAAACGTCTCCTCCCCTACCTCACAAAATTGATCCATTTTGATCAATGTGGATTTAAACCTGGACGCAATACATCACTCAATATCAGACGGTTCCATTATATAATGGAAACTGCTGTGGATCTCTCTTGCAAAACTGGGTGTTTCTCTCTCAACATGCAACAAGCGTTTGATACACGTAAATGGACATATATGCTGTCGTCTATGGAGAAATTTGGTATCCCGAGAGGTTACTTACAGTGGGTTGAAGTATTATATACTGCCCCTACGGCCCGGGCCAGGACTGGCTCTCATCTTTTTCCTGCTTATTCAATAGCAACGGGGTACTAGGCAGGGATTTCCCCTGTCACCATTGTTATTTGTCCTGGCACTAGAGCCCCCACTCATTAAGCTCCACACAGAGGCCACAGATTTGGGGATTTCAATTAGAAATACAAAGCATGTAGTGTCCGCGTATGCGGATGGCATTATACTTTACCTAAAAGACCTTATTACGGATGTGAAACCTATCCCGTTTATATTTCAACAATTTGAACAGGTATCTGGCCTGGCAATTAACGCAAATAAGTTGCATGCTTTCTATATGCGATACAGAGACACCCCAGACCCAGTCACATTTGGCGCCCTTACCCTAGCGTCTGCCCCACACACTTTTAAGTATTTGGGTATACAAATATAGAGAACTTCTCATGACCTAATAGATGGCAACTTGATGAAAATAATAGGATAACTCCGGATGCAGGTCTCTTTTTGGACTTCGTTGCCATTGTCTGTGATGGGCAGAGTGGCCCTCTCTAAAATGGTTTGCTCCCTCAACTCTTACATTTCCTTACTAATATACCGGTCATGAGTCCAGCTCACATCTTTCGTACACTCAACACACTCCTGTCAGAAGTTATTTGGGGTAGGGGACGTAGAAGAGTGAGTCTGGCTAAATTACAGTTGCGAACTGAAGAGGGAGGCCTTGGTGCTCCTGACTTTCGGGCATCCTGCATTGTGGTTCTGAAAATCTGGACCCTGTTGTTATCCCGATATCGAGGTCCAATACCCGTGTCACAAAATATCAACGTACCATGACGAATTTGGTATCCACGAACCGATAATGATTAGGACATCATTCCTATACATTTGCGTCATAATCGAGGGTCGCCAACGCCCCTAAATCGTAGTTTCCGTCCCGACCCCTTAGACTCCATTTTGTGAACGACATCCATCATACGTCTTGCCCTCATGATAAGTCAATTAAAGGTCGAGCTTGATCTAAAAGGACACGTCCACCTTCCCTGACTTCCCCCTGACCTGTCCCAACCGACTCCATTGCCTTTAGCCAAACCTGTTTGGGCAGCCCCTCGCCCAGTGGCCAAATACGATAGCATCAATACATAACATTCCTCAAACCATTCACTACATACATACCATGCTTTCTACAAACATGCACCTGTCCATACTCCTTGTTTATGGCCAGTTTTATGACTGGGTGGTACCTTCCTTTATTTGTGTTTCATTGATATCTGATGGAAGTTCCGGGTCTGGCTGGGTAATCTATCACGAACTGGACATCTAAAATGTGGGCTTGCTTACATGACTTCGCTCTTTGTATTATTGTAGAAATATGTTTACAGCCGTATCATAAACTCAAGAATTCTTGCTTGCAGCTATTATTTCTGTATATAAGGAGAAGGCTGGTTCTGTAAAAACGAACAGTCTCCTGAGAACACATGACCCGTGTTTGTCGTGCTTCTAGGACACGTGTTACTTGGTAGCTACCAATAAACTTGATCTCTGACTGCGACTAGAAGACTCAGCGTTTCTGTGGTCCGGAACAAGGGAGAACTCAGAGGTCTTCGGGTGTTATCCCCTGGCACCACCGGGTCCCTAAAAACCCGGCACCTCAGTTGGCGCCCAACTCGGGGCGGTATCAAGCGGCGACTGTCCAAGCCAGATGTTCATGAGGAGCTTCGTGTGAAAATTCCGGAGGACGGCCAGCCACTTCAGCGACCCCTGTATGTCGACGTGGTTCCGAAGGTCTTTGCTGCGAGGTTCCCCGCGTCCCGACGGCTACGAAGGACTGCTGCCCTGACTATCGCCTTGTTTTGGACCCAGTGATCCTTGGTAGAGCGAAACGATAGACGAGTCTTCTAGCGACGTCACAGATCTTCAAATACTTCAGTTAAGTATAAGTGGAGCGTCTCCCAGTCCTTAGTTTGTCCTTAGTTTTTGGTATCCTTGAGATACGACTTGATTTGGTACTTGCAAGCCCCAAAGACACAGAGAGAGGTTCGAGCCTTCTTGGGCATTACATCGTACTGTAGACAATGGATACCGAATTTCTCACTACTAGCTAAACCCTTGCTGGCGCTACTCTGTAAAGACACGCCCAATCCTATGCCCTGGTCTGAAGATTGTCAGACGAGTTTCCACGAGTTGCGTGATGCATTGTGTTCGGCTCCTGTGTTGGGAAACCCCAACTACAGTAAGCCTTTTACATTATACGTCCATGAGAAGGAAGGTTGTGCATTATCAGTCTTAACACAACACTTTGGGGACAAACAGCGCCCATGCGCGTATTTTTCGGCAACTCTAGACCCTGTGGCTAAAGCCCTACCAAGTTGTCTGAGGGCTACCGCCGCAGCAGCTGTCTGCATTCGACAGTCTGCTGGATTAGTCATGAATAATACTCTGATCGTTATGGTTCCACATGCAGTAGACATTTTGCTAAACAGGACGAAGACACAACATCTTACTAGCGCTCGACTATCGAGTTACGAACTTACACTGTTAGCAAGTCACATCCACATAAAGAGGTGTGATACACTCAACCCCGCCACGCTATTACCCATCCCAACAGAAACAGACGAGATGGATAAACATGACTGCTGCTTTAGGACAGAAGAAGAGACAAAAGGGAGAGTAGACTTACAGGACACTCCCCTTCTTGAATGCAATGACACTTTATGGGTTGATGGTTCATGTTTCAAGCTGCCGAATGGTGACACGACTGCAGCATATGCCGTAACAACATTACACACCATTATAGAGACCGCGCGTATTTCCCACCATTCTGCACAAGCGGCAGAACTTATTGCACTTACCAGAGCATGTGTGTTAGCAAAAGGAAAGCGAGTGAATGTGTACACTGACAGCCAGTACGCCTTTGGTGTGGCTCACAGTTTTGGGAGATTGTGGCGAGAACGTGGTTTCCTTACATCACATGGTGCAAAGATACAACATGGTCAGCTAGTTAATGAACTCCTTGAGTCACTGACCTTGCCCCTACAAGTTGCCGTTATGAAATGCAGTGCACACAAAAAGATTCAGGACGATGTTGGCCGCGGGAATGCATTTGCAGACGAGGTTGCGAAAGAGACTGCAAGGAACACAATGAGTCGGATGTATGTTGCGGGCCCCGCTAGATGGATTGCTGATGTGGGAATGTGTGAAGACACCATTGAAAGCGTGAAATCTATACAAGCCGAGGCAACTGAGAAAGAGTTGAATGAGTGGAGAGAAAGTAAGGGTAGACTAGATGCGAATGGTTGTTGGGTCGAATTGTCGGAACACCAGCGATGGCTATTACCTAATGCATACGTACTTGCAGTAGTAACGATGGCTCACGGCATTGCGCACATCAGTTCGAAAGGAATATGTAAACTATTGGCCCCAGTATGGCAGAATAGCAATATCCCAAAATATGCAGAGAATGTGGTCAGAAACTGTATGATATGTCTAAAACACAATCCCGGTAGGGGAACTCCAAATCCAGCTGGTCATTTTGCGCCTCCAGCGTATCCGTTCGAGGTTTTTGCAGCTCGATTTCATCCACATGGAGAGGTGCAACAATCTAAAGTATGTGCTCGTTGTTGTTTGCGCCTTTTCCAGGTGGGTGGAAGCGTACCCCCTTAAAGACAATACCGCCTTGACAACTGCCAAAGCCCTTGTCAAAGAGTTCTTCCCTAGATTTGGTATGCCTAGAATTGTCTGGAGTGATAATGGAAGTGAATTCGTAGGACGCGTGATGAAGAGAGTGTGTGAGTGTCTAGGCATACACCAGAAGTTCCACGCTGCAAATCACCCCCAATCAGCTGGATTAGTAGAGTGCTACAATGGCACGTTGAAACTCAAGCTAGCCAAGATCCAAGCCAGTACAGGTCTTAAATGGCCTGACGCCTTGCCCCTAGCACTCTTGTCAACGAGAATGACTGTCCATTCTAGATTAGGACTTAGCCCTCACGAGATAGTGTTTGGCCGCCCAGCCAACGTCTGGGGCGTGCCAAGACCAAAGAAACTCAGCGAAATAGAACACCCCGTACTGCTTGACTATTTGTGCGAATTGACAGCTAAATTGCGTGTTTTACACCAACAGGTTCACAGTTCCTCTCCGTCAGCCTCTGACGATCCAGGTCATACCATCGAACCCGGCACGTGGGTCCTGGTGCGGAATTTCCAGCGCACCAACAACGGACAGCCGAGGTGGACCGGACCATACCTGGTACTTCTTTCCACGAGGTCCGCTGTTCGGGTGGAAGGCAAAAAGAACTGGGTGCACGGGACCCATTGTAAACGGGTCCCTCTGCCCCTTCCATACGACCGGTGGGTCAATAAAGGACTTGCCGACTCTGAAACAGAATCCATACCTCGTTTCATCCCTTTTAGCCATGCACGTTTAAAAGAGACTGGCGCCGAAAAGGAGAGTGATCGTATTTTGCAAGGACTTGTGTCACCGTCTATGCAGTTGGACACTACCGAACCTGAGACATTGTTTGAAGACACGTCCGTACCTGGGAAACGACGGTACAACTTGAGATCTAACCCCAGAGACTAATAAAAGAACAAACTAATGTGATTTCTTTTCCCCTAAGAACTTTTTTTTTATTTTTTCAGCTCTCTCGTCCCAGGGAACTACCTCATTTTTGATTTTTGAACCGCCATCCGGTTCCGCTGCTAGGGCCGCGGTTGAAATGTGGGGAGTGCAACCGGGTAAGTTTTAGGTCAACGGTTCTGGTTGGTCCGAGGGAGTTACCCTGGACTGAACGGAGCGCACTCCCTGGCAGAATCAACCTACCACCGCGGGCAGAAAGTAGAGGATGGAGTTTCCAAGGGTAGAGAGACCTGCCAGATTCACGAACTTTGAAAGACAATTGTGTACAATACTGTCCAGAAGAAGATTTTTAATAATATGTGTTTTAATGCTGTGTAGCATAGTAATGTTCTTGACTGGTTATGCTCTATTCGTATTTCAAGTTTCCTTATTCCAAAATGACACCCGGCCAACGCCTCCTCCCACTCTCTCTCCACACTCCTTTCACCATCTACCTGAACACGAGTCTGCCAGAAGACTCGAATTTGTAAATAACTCATTTATTCAACTCCTACACCAACACCAGTCCATAATGAACACATCAAACTGTTGGATATGCGGACTCATGCCGCACACGACTGATAAGGGTATCCCATACTTCATCCTGCCATTCAGTTATTATGGTTCTCTGTGGGCTTTCCAGACCATGTTCCTGTTCGCCCTAGAACCATACCCAACCGGTTCCATTGAAAGCGATTCTAACAACAAGGCACTAGTGGCAGGGATAAGAAACATGAGTAGAGAGTTCGACACATATCTAACGATCCCCAAAGATGAACTCACTCCATACACTCGTTGGAACGTAACTAAATATGGGGTTTACCTGAGTAAGAGCCAGACAGCGAAGAAATCCCGCCCAGTTTGGATAGTACCCCACCGAGGTCACTTATGTTTACAAGGTATTGGTAGGGATCCCAAAGCACAATTAGGAAAGAGCATATGCACGGAAACATATGTGTTCGCTTCTCGAACTTCCCCTATACTCTTAGCAGCCAAAGGCACGTATTTCGTCTGCCACGACCAAGCATATACATGGTTGCCCCCTGACTTCTCAGGCACGTGTTTCATCTCATTTCTGCTGCCTCCCACCTACACGGCCCGAGCAGATTACCATCGGACAAGGACAGCTAGAGGTGTCGTGAGTAACGACGACACCGCGGGTCAGGAATTCGCTGACTTCGCAAAGGGTTTTCTGCCATTTTGGGGGCCTATGGTGAACAGCAGGAATATTCGCCAGTTATCAAGGATAGTCGAATCCGCCGTGATCACAACGGCCGGAGCACTTGGCAATTTGACGACCGAGCTTCAGTCGGATCGACTTATGACCCTTCAGAACCGAGTTGCCCTAGATATCATACTCGCCGATCGTGGTGGTGTGTGTAGAGTGATCCAATCTAGTTGTTGCATTTTCATCCCTGATAACGCACCGACAGTGTACCAAGCCATCTCTAAACTACACGAAATATCTGGTTCCCTTCACGTGGAAAAAGGAGATTGGTCCTTGCTAGGGTGGTTCTGGGGACTGATCACTGCCTGGGGATGGAAAACACTGATATTCATTGGGATGATCTTAGCACTTCTGTTTATGTTCTGCCTGTGTGTACAGTGCGCTCCTGCACTCTGTGGCCTCTGTGCTACTTCATGTGTACGGAAGCCTGTGTCAAGGGACGAACTGAGCAACAGAATGATGTTACAGCAGCATCTCCACGAATTCCTTCATACAGATTTGGACTCAGATTAACATGAATTATTGCCTTACATAAGGGCAAAAGGAGGGTCTGTGGTTCTGAAAATCTGGACCCTGTTGTTATCCCGATATCGAGGTCCAATACCCGTGTCACAAAATATCAACGTACCATGACGAATTTGGTATCCACAAACCGATAATGATTAGGACATCATTCCTATACATTTGCGTCATAATCGAGGGTCGCCAACGCCCCTAAATCGTAGTTTCCGTCCCGACTCCTTAGACTCCATTTTGTGAACGACATCCATCTTACGTCTTGCCCTCATGATAAGTCAATTAAAGGTCGAGCTTGATCTAAAAGGACACGTCCACCTTCCCTGACTTCCCCCTGACCTGTCCCAACCGACTCCATTGCCTTTAGCCAAACCTGTTTGGGCAGCCCCTCGCCCAGTGGCCAAATACGATAGCATCAATACATAACATTCCTCAAACCATTCACTACATACAGACCATGCTTTCTACAAACATGCACCTGTCCATACTCCTTGTTTATGGCCAGTTTTATGACTGGGTGGTAACTTCCTTTATTTGTGTTTCATTGATATCTGATGGAAGTTCCGGGTCTGGCTGGGTAATCTATCACGAACTGGACATCTAAAATGTGGGCTTGCTTACATGACTTCGCTCTTTGTATTATTGTAGAAATATGTTTACAGCCGTATCATAAACTCAAGAATTCTTGCTTGCAGCTATTATTTCTGTATATAAGGAGAAGGCTGGTTCTGTAAAAACGAACAGTCTCCTGAGAACACATGACCCGTGTTTGTCGTGCTTCTAGGACACGTGTTACTTGGTAGCTACCAATAAACTTGATCTCTGACTGCGACTAGAAGACTCAGCGTTTCTGTGGTCCGGAACAAGGGAGAACTCAGAGGTCTTCGGGTGTTATCCCCTGGCACCACCGGGTCCCTAAAAACCCGGTACCTCAGCATGGCCAGTCAACTACAATGGTTATCTTAGTGGCTCACAGGACGACATATACATAAAATAGGCTATACACCACAGCTCCTTAACCAGGGTACTCTTCACACACTATTGTTGCCGCACCCTAAGATTCCACCCACAAACCCCCCCTGCTTATGATAGAATTAATGTACTGGAAGAAAACACTTCATTAGGCCCCACCATATTATCCTAACATTCACTTGCTTGGGATACCTACTGCAACTGGGTTAATCTCAAAAAGAGCTGTGTCCCCATGGACACAAGAAGGTGTGTCGATGATTGGAACGCTGTTCATAGAGGGCACTCTAGCCGATCATGATAACTTTACCTGCACTCAGGAGGTTTCCCCCAACACTGTGTTTCCTCCATGCTACAATCTCTCACTACATTAAACTCAGCTGGTTCGCTACTGGGATCGAACCTCCAACCCATGAGCTAGTCTATGCAATACATCTAATGGGAGAAGGACGCCATCTTACCTGTTGGCTATACAGGGGCATCAGGGCACATTCGGGAATACTGCTAGGCCCACTCTGAGCTAAATGGTCACTAGAACTGGATAAGGAACTTACAGATAAAGAGTGGGCTTCTATTTAGAATTCCCTAAGAAAGTATCCTGAAATGCTAAATTCAAATACATACAGTATAGGATTTTGCATAGGGCATATCTCACACCACAAAGCCTCAATAGCATGTACCCGAATGCACAACTCTCTTGTCCTAGGTGTCAGGAGGCAGACGCGGACCTACTCCATATCAATCAATCAATCAATCATATCATTTGTAAAGCACACTACTCACCCGTGAGGGTCTTAAGGCGCTGGGGTGGGGAATGCTGCTACTGCTCGAAAAGCCAGGTCTTGAGGAGTTTTCTGAAGGTCAGCAGGTCTTGGGTCTACCGTAGGTGAATGGGGAGGGTGTTCCAGGTCTTAGTGGCGAGGTGAGAGAACGATCTGCCACCGGAGATTGCTCTTCAGAAGCAGGGGACTGTGGCGAGGGCGAGGTCGGCGGAGCAGAGCTGGCGAGTGGGGGTGTAGAAGTGTGATGTGGGTGCGGCGAGGGATGTTGTGGGGGGGTCCGCGGCTATGAGTATTTTGGCATACAATCAGTCATAGAGTGCAGTAGGTCACTGGCACGGATGTCTGGGCAACAGCAGATAGCTGTCTATTGGCACTGCATAAACGCCCCAAAGGGCAGAGGGTCCAGTTCAGATACGCGGATATGGCGGTTCTAATAGCGAAACGTGTCATCACCATGAGATGGAAATCTGCTTCCCCGCCTGCGCCACTTTCCTGGCACTCAGGGCTGACCCGTTGGGGCACTGCAGAGAGTGCAATTATTAGGCAAGAAGAAGTTTGAGGACTGCGTAGGATTCCTATCTCTATGAAGTGGGACCAGATGCTGGAAGCCTTTAAAGCCATAGATCCATTAACTCCTCCGACATCTCAGGTCAGGCCCATTCTACTCACACCTCCCACATCTCTATTAGCTAACCCGACTTAACCTGTATAATTTTATATTATTGTTTTTCTTTTAACGCATGGGAGAATATAAATGTGAATGTTTTGTATATATATATATATTTGGCTTTACATGAATGAATACAGCCTTCTGTTATGTTCATGTACAAAACAAGGTGCCAGAGAACCGGGGGGAGGAGGGTAGTTTTTGTTTTACTATATTAGGTTATAAATAACTGTATGAGTTTTACAATATTTGGCTGTTTCTCTATACGAGTGATCCGCAGATTTAACATCACATAGGCTGCTGAATTAGCTGAAGTCATTATGTATAAGTGACCATATTTGTGTTCACAATTTGGCTGTATCATTTGAATGTAGGATTGCTCCTTCAAAATTATTTTTCTTTATTTCAAACTATGTATTGTATATGCATTAAGAAATATACAAGCTCAATAAAATTGCGTTTAAAAATTAAAAACTTGCAGCTTGCGATCAAATCAAATTGATCGGCGGTGTGCTCAATGATTTGCAATGTATATTCAACTGTGTGGGGAAAAAAGCAACATCAACATATACTGCTATGGCAGTAGAAGGTCTAAGGTTAAGAATTGGAAGAAACTATGCCTGAAGTGGTGTTATGTAGGGCCCCGTATGTAAAGCATTTAGGGCTGTACAGTGGGCATTCTTGTCGGGTGCCGCAAATAACAGATATTGTGGAGCAGGAGAAGTCATTAATGCGTATTTGGACTTTAGGTGTTTGATATAATATCTGACTTGTTATTGTTAGCTTCGGTTTATATAGCGCCAACTCACCGGCAGGTCTCAAGGCGCTCATGACCGAAGGACAAAACAGCTATTGGCAGATCGGAAAGACCAGTAACATAATGCGGACTAAGTTGAGCCCAAAGCCTCCCTGAATAAAAGTGTTTTTAACGATTTTCTAAAACGCAGAAGATTGCCTTCTTTGCGAAGGGACTCGGGTAGTTTGTTCCACATTTGAGGAGTTAGAACAGAAAAAGATCTCCCACCCTTTGTTGCTAGTTTAAACAGTGGGCAAACTAACAGCTGAGCATCAGAAGACCTCAGCCTTCGTTCAGGTTTATACACCTCCAGCCGTTCTTTAATATAGGCAGGTGCTTGCCCATAGGTTGCCTTATGGGCCGTGCATACGTTTTTGAACTCTGCCATCTGCCTAATGGGCAGCCAATGAAGGCTCTGTAACAGAGGAGAGGTGTGGGATCTTCTCGGGAGCCTGAAGATGAGTCGTGCCGCATCATTCAGGACAACCTGCCATCTATTGGTCAAGATTTTCGGCAGACCTAAATAGAGAGCATTCCCGTAGTCCAGCCTCGAGATGATTGTAGCAGAGACTACCGTACGAAGCATGGACGGGGAGAGAAGAGGAACTAGCTTACGCAACGGCCTAATTAGACCAATACAAGTCCCCACAATGGAGGAGATCTGGCTGGCCATAGACAGTTCGCAGTCAATCTTGATACCAAGACTTTTCACCTTGTCACATGGTATTGGGGTGGGACCTAGTTCCTGGGGCCAATACAGATCACTCCAGGGAGAACTTATAGTAGAGACCACTAGAACCTCAGTTTTCTCAGGATTAATCTTCAACAGATTTGCAGTCATCCAACTGACTGCATATCTGAGAATATCCTGTGCGTGTTTCTGCGCGGGAATCGTATTGTCTATGCTAAGTAGCAACTGGGTGTCGTCAGCGTAATTAAACACACGACAGCCCATATTGGCCAGAGAATTAATCAATGGTTGTAGGTAAAGATTAAACAATAATGGAGATAGTGCGGAACCCTGAGGGACTCCACACGTCAAGTTACCCACGTCCGATATGCCGTCCCCCAACTGAATACGCTGTGTCCTTCCCGACAGGAAGGATTGAAGCCACTGAAAAGCCGTATCCCGAATCCCGAAATTGGCCAATCTATCCAAGAGCAGGGCATGGCTGACAGTATCGAACGCCGCTGATAGATCTAAAAGGATCAGGGCGCTCGGTTTCTTACTGTCAGCCATCCCTCTAAGCTCATCCAGCACCGAGAGCATCACCGACTCGGTGCTGTGGTGTGCCCGAAACCCTGCCTGACGTTCCTGGAGAAGATGGTGTGACTCCAGAGACGCGGCCAGGGACTTCAGCACATGTTGTTATAAGATTTTGGACAAGAACGGGAGTTGGGAAATGGGCCTATAGTTTTTCAAAATAGTGGGGTCGGCTCCTGGCTTCTTTATCAGAGGCTTCACTCGTGCTTCCTTGAGACTGGCTGGTAACACCCCTGTTTCCAATGAGTTATTCAGAAGAGAGATGATGTGATCTTCTAGAATAGGGCGTGCCAAACAGAAGACCCTAGGGGGGCATGGATCTGCCGGAGAGCCTGATTTAGTTTTGCTCATAAGTTGCTCGAGAATCACCGAATCTATCAATGGGAATTTTGAAATAAGGACTTCCGAAGGGGTCTGGACATCCAGTGACATGATAGATACAGTCACAGTACCATTCCTAATATCACAGAGAATGGTTTCTACCTTCTCCAGAAAGTAGTCTTGAAACATGTTACAACTGATTGTTGTTTCAGTGTTTTCAGGTTTTTTGCTCAGTTCTGTTAATATTTTGAATGTTTCTTTCTGAACATTCTCAGCTTGGTTTATACGAGTTTCGTAATATTTTGCTTTAGTAACCAGGATGAGTTTTTTGTATGAGTTGAGCAAATTTTTATACTGCTCTCGACCCCCTTCATCTTTTATTCTCCTCCAGTTTCTTTCTGCATGGCGTAGCTTCTTTTTATGTTCCCTCAAAGGCGGTGTAAACCATGGTGCCCCCCTTCCTGCTTCTTTAGCTTTTTGTAGCCTCTCCGGTGCGATCTGATCAATCGCTTTGCTCAGACTACACACTATGACCCTATAATCCTGGTCTAAATTGCCATTAGGGCTATTGGTTGAACAAATTCCGGAAGGGTATCAGTTAAAGTTTGTAAATCAACTTTCCTCCATTGACGGACTTTCTTCATTTTAGGGGGTGGTTGTATCAGCTTAGCATCAATAGGGATGTCACAATAGACCAGGTGGTGGTCCGACCAAATACAAGGTAGAATGTCCAAAAGAGCCACCTTAGGATCTAAGGTCCAAATAAGATCAAGAATGTGTCCCTCTATGTGTGTAGGGGCTTCTACCAGTTGCCTAAAGCCCAGTGAGGACATAGTTGTCTCCAGGAATCGGGCTGCCGGCTCCTTATGAGCCTTGTCCCAATGTAAATTAAAATCTCCGGTTACCACTACTTTTTTATATCTTGAACAGATGTCAGATATAGTGGCCATAAATAGGTCATTAAAAGCTGGAGTAGAATTGGGCGGACGATAAACTGTAAAAATCACAAGACACAAATTGTCAAACATGATTTTAACTCCAGGAACGTCGGCTAAATCCACTGTTTCTGCTACTATTTTGACTACTGTTAGGGTTTTTTTAAACAAAATTGCTACTCCCCCTCCTCGAGCATTATCTGCACGATTGTGCCATACTGCATATTACTCATTCGGAAGAGCAGCTATGATGTCTGGCAGTGAATTATCCCCGAGCCAAGTCTCAGTGAGAGTTAGGACGTCAATATCTTCATCCTGAAGCAGGGAGAATATTTCTAAATTATGTTTGTGCAGTGACCTTGTATTTAAACAGGTCAGTTTCAGGGAGGAAGGATGGGATCCAGTCAAACCAGTAGATAATCTTACAATGGACATCTCGTCCAGTTTAGCCATTGTGGCTAAATCTAGGGACTGTCCCTCCCTACGAAGCTGGTATAACTCTCCCGAAGTATAGACATACCGCCGACCACGAGTCCCAACCCCGCGCCCGTCCGTGCGCGGACGGGCGCACACGGGCTGGACTCTGGCGTAACTCCAGCGTGCTCATGCTGCGCGCGAACGCTGCGCGTTAGCTTGGCCGCCTTAAATATCTGCCTATGGACACTAGTGCGCCAACAAATATGGCGCCGCCGGGCGTCCCGTGTTTCCCCCAAGATGGCCGCCGGTGAAAAGAGGGATGAAAGGGACCCGCCAAAACGCGGTGCGTTACAATATTATAGTGCAGGTAAGCTCGGTTTGGCCAAGTTTAAAAACAAGGGAAAATGTAACGAAATATAAATCACATAAAAAACGGGTACTTTAAAACTCGCTATTGCCCCCCGCAAATGAGAGCTGGAACGCAATCTCCCTAAGCGCTGCGATGTTCAGTAAAGCGCCCTACCTGGTCAAGGCTTGGACCCTGATTTGCCAGCCCTAAATATCTGCCTATGGACACTAGCGCGCCAACAAAGATGGCGCCGCCGGGCGTCCCGTGTTTCCCCCAAGATGGCCGCCGGTGAAAAGAGGGATGAAAGGGACCCGCCAAAACGCGGTGCGTTACAATATTATAAAGCAGGTAAGCTGGGTTTGGCCAAGTTTAAAAACAAGGGAAAATGTAACGAAATATAAATCACATAAAAAACGGGTACTTTAAAACTCGCTATTGCCCACCGCAAATGAGAGCTGGAAAGCGATCTCCCTAAGCGCTGCGATGTTAAGTAAAGCGCCCTACCTGGTCACTTCCTGATGAAATGTGAAAGTTTATAGTACCTTCAACAAGAATACCCACAAAATCCTGTCAAAAGCTTTTTTGTTGTTGAATAATATGGTTCTTGTAGACCATAGGCATGATCCATTAGTGCCATTGGCAGATTAGTATGATATGTGGTATCCTTGCCAGAAGTTAATCAGTGTTGAAAAACCAAAGGTAATTTTGAGGTAATGTTGCTCAGTCTGACAGTCTTTGTTTGAAAATATTTGTTGGTCGGTGGAATTTTATTAGCGCTACGCTGGGGTGCTGGGGCCCCACTTGCTGAATATGCTTAAGGAGGTCAGAACACAGGGATTACTTCCACCTGATCTCCGATGCCCCACCATCACAGTCATCCATAACGACAGCAAACCTAAGTAACAGCATCACTTAATATTGAAGTTAAGATTTTGGCTACGATACTGGTCTCATGGCTTCTGTAGGTCATTACGCCCCTGATACATAGGGACCAGTCAGGCTTCATGCCTGGCAGGTCAATGAGGCTGGAGCATAATTGGCTGAACGAGGTGAAAGGCCAACCGACCGCACACGTCTTTCTCGCTCTAGACACAGGGAAGGCGTTTGATGCATTGCATTGGCCCTTCTTGGATCGACCGTTGGTGAGGTTTGGGTTTGGTCCCAAATATCATAAATGGGTGGTGGTGCTCTATCAGGCCCTGGTTGTGGCGGGAAAGGTAAATGGGACGCTGTCCTCAAACTTCCCCATTGGTAGGGGAACCAGGCATGGGTGCCCCCTGTCTTCCCTCTTTTTTGCTGCCACCATAGAATCTTTGGCATGTGTAGTACGGGACCATTGTGCTGTATGTGTTGTGGATTCAGATTAACCGAGGTGGAGGATGTTAAAGAAAACATTTTACTCAATGCTGATGACATCTTGCTTTATATTATTGATCCAACCACGACTCTTCCATTGATTTCCCAATTATTGAAGTGGCTCACTATGGTTAAAGAGTCAATTAGAATAAGTCGGTGGTGTATTTTCACTGTAGTCTTATAGACATATCCCTACTCCCTCAAAATTTAGCATTAGTGGAGAATGACTTTAAGTACTTGAGGATCTTTCTGATTCTGGAAAGGGAACTCTGCCTCTGCAGGAACCTAGGAATGGTGGCTAAAACCATTCAGGATGATGCACAAAGGTGGAGAGGGCTGCCCTTCACCCTGTTGGGGCAAGCAGCTATCTTTGAAATTATTTCTCTCCCCAAGCTGTTATATGTCTTACAGAACACCTATTATCGGGTCCCTCAGGAAGTGTTCCCTTGGTTGGAAGGAAATGTGCGTTCCCTGGTGTGGAATAGGGGGACACCCCAGAATTGCCCTGAAGACACTGGAGCATAATCCTACATTGGGGGAATAGCGCTCCCGGATTTAGAAGCGTATTATTGGGTGGCCCACTTAATAAATATTGATGATTGAATATTCACCCTTTAGGACCACTCTACCTTTAGACTTGAGCAGGTAAAGTGGGGGTCACGGTCGGTCGTACATGCACTACCTTTATGGGTGAAAGGGATCACAATGATTACCGCTGGTCACTCAGGTGACCATAGCGGCATGGAGCAAGACCACAAAATGTTTGGGCTGGTTGTGTAGAATCACAAGAGAAATCCCTTGTGGGAGGGGACCTGACTCATGGAGATGGGGAAATCGAAGGGGTTTGGGCGCCAGGACCTTCTCAGTGTCTCTAATGTGGAGGACTTGTTGGAAAATAGGGATCTTAAGCCTTTTCCCTACTTGCAACACGGATGGAATGCAGTCTAACCAATTCCTGAAATATGCACTGCTTTGGCATGCATGGCAGGCTGAGGGGCTACTTGTGGAGGGCATCCCGGAGTAGGCACCACTGGAAGGGAGGTTGCTAACAGAGGAACTGGGAAAAGTAGCAGTTTCCCTCACCTACAAACCATTGAATAGCAATATGCCATACAACCTAGGAAGGCTGCAAGAGAAGTGGAACCAGGATGTGAGGGCATGGAGGACATAGATTGGGAGGCTGCCCTAATGCACCCAAGAGAAGTGACAATAAAGTCACAGCTACAACGGATTCAACTAAGATTCTACACAGAGTATATTGTGACAAAGAGACCACATGGTACGGGAAGGGCGATGTTCCCGGACTGTCTGCAGTGCAAGGGTGAGCATGGGTCTTTACTTCACACACCCTAGAGGTGCCCATTAATCCATGAGTATTGGGTGGTAATTATCCGAGAATTTAGTAATATCCTGGAAGATTCAATTCCTCTGGAATCAAAGTTCATTCTTTTGGGGATCCCTAATGATGTAGACCTTCCACAGTCCAAACTACTGTTTTGCGTCCTAGGCTTGGTAGTGGCAAAGAGGGATATAGCCTGGTCCTGGGGGAAGGAGTGAGTGAAACCCCCAATAGCTCCTGAATGGACACGAGGCATGGATATTTACATGGCAGCAGAAAAGTCACGTATGCTAGTAGGAGTTGCCCCAAAAAATCTGATAAAGAGTGGGGCGGTTGGTTCAAGTACTATTCATAGAGTTCATT
Source organism: Lissotriton helveticus (assembly GCF_964261635.1). NCBI lineage: Eukaryota > Metazoa > Chordata > Amphibia > Caudata > Salamandridae > Lissotriton > Lissotriton helveticus. The sequence continues at coordinate 496,642,141 of NC_136063.1, forward strand.
GGGGGGAAGATGTTGAACGGAACCCTGGTGCATTGATAACCCAGTGACGGGAAGGGAGTCTATTTGATACTTGTCTGTGGAACTCTGCTGTTGTTCCTTTTTCTTCTTTCCTTTTTGAAGTGTACATCTGTAGGACGTCTGGGGGATGGGGAGGCTGATGAATTGGAGCTCTGTTTTTCATTTGTTTTTGTAGTGCCTGCGTTGTAAAGGTATTGCGGTGTAAACACCGAGATGTAACATCATATATTCGCTGAATCAGTCAGGCAGTTCTTCTTTAACTGGAGACTGAAAAACTATGCCTGGAGATTGCAACCAGTGGTGAGACAGGGAGATGGTGACAAACCGCACTGTGAAGCCTGCACCACTGCAGGAAAGCTGTTACGCAGATCTTCAGCTGCCTCTTCTGTGTTGGCAAGCTCGAGCTTTTTTTATAAACCTTTGTGGCAGATTGTAGATGGATTATTCCCCTTTAAGAAGAAACAAGCAGCTGTTTTGGCTGAGAGTTGGACAAAGAAGAGTGCAGCAGCACAGGATTTCCGGGAGCTCATGCTAACTCCTGCTTGCTGTTCAGCCTGTTGGCTGCAATGTTGCCTTAACCCTAACCCCACCCATTTAGTAGTAATTATTCCTCGTTTTCCCACCACTCCCCAATGTGCTTCCTACATCACTATTAAATCCTATACTTATGTATGCAGAGATGTCCGCCACCATGATGTGATCTCTATACCGACAAGATAGGAGAGGTGGTGGTAGAGATCTTTGGCCGGATGTATGACGTTACAACGCATACTTTTACCACGCATACCTTTACAATGCGGTTTTTACCACGCATACCATTACAACGCATAGCGCTTAGAGGTGCTGGATAGTGGTAAGTATAATTTTCTATTCCAACTCCAGTCCCCGTGGACACTAGGGAAGGTGTTGGATAGAAAATTAAACTTATTCCCTATCCTAGAGCGCCCCCCAGTGCAATGCGTTGTAATGGTATGCGTGGTAATACCTGCGTTGTAATGGTAGTGCGTTGTAAAAATTTCGTTGTAAACGTTACATACCCTTTGGCCATAGGTTTGTGAACTGCCTTTTGTAGTACATTAAATAGTACTACTTGAGTACTACATTACGTACTCCAAGATATTGTTTGTAAATCAGACCCATGTTGTGTCATTGGTATTGTATTATGAGAAAATTAGATGATTTACTAATGGTATACATTCTCTTGATTAGAAATCTATACTTTTAAGGTATAACAGACACCTCTTAGCTTTGTGCAAGACCTTGTGTCATGAATAAAACTAATTAAATAAACTTTGGGTTAACCCTCTACAGCTACTGCTTCTGTATGTCAGTCGTCTTCAGTATTGCTTGGTAAATGTGTCATACACATTTAGGTCCAGCCCATTGAGTATTTCCTCTTCATCGACCACTAAACATTCACTGGTGCATTACGTTTATCATATTGCCTATGAATTGAATCTATTGCAGTGCAAGGACTGTGAAGTATCCTAGCACTACAATTCTTTGTCACAATACAGTCTCACCACACACTGGGCTGAATAGTGCTCCCTATATGCCCAGGCCAGGCACCAAGACAGACATAGGGAATGAAAGGAACCTCTTCTGGCCCTCCTATCTATTTTCTATTTATGTGAGGATTATGCCATGGTCTTAGTTGAAAAGGGAGGGAGCACGATGGAGAGCCTCTGCACAGATGTGCAGGGCAGAAGCCTGCATATAAACAGTTGACAGCTGGCAGTTTTCCCTCATGGTGTTTATTCCTTTGCGTACATGCACGTACTCAAGCCAAGTTTGGCGCCTAATCGCTGACAATGGCTAGCATTGATGGGCTGACATTTCAGGCAGTCTAGAGGTAAGAGTAATTTGGTTTGCCTTTTGATGGGGATGCATGTTTCAAAATATAATTTTGCTTAAAAACTATAATAGTTTTGCTCTTGTAATTCCAAACTGGTTAGTCACCATGGTTTGCGAAGTAGAAGTCCTTGCCTCTTGAACTGATTTCACCTTTGGAGATAGGGAACCTGGTTTTTATCCCAGATCACTGTCAGAATTCAGATAATTACGTTTTCAATTCTACTTATTTTGATGGCAATTTATTTTGAGGCAGTGCTTGCATCATGCTTATTCAACTGTGCAGTATGCCAGTGGTGTCCTCCCCTGCCATGCACCTCTATATCCTTACTCTTAGCTGAGAGATCCCCTGCCATCAGCTGAATCAAAATCCAATGGCAGCCAAATTACATTATATCACACCAAAAGTGCCATGGTCCAAAGGAAATTTAAATCACTCTACTCTACTACCTCAAGAGATACCGCAGGTAGTCAAGGGCATTTGGATAGGTCACCTCACCCACATATTGTCGTGGTATGATTCATCATAGGTGATCTATCTACACCAGGTGGGTACCACTTAGATGAACTCATCCACTAGCATCCACAACCCATCCATATGGACTGACAGATGCTCTTCTTGTTCAGGTTAGGCAGCCAGGACCCATACATGCCCTAAATACTCAGGCTCCTGGCTTTCTGAGTTGAACTTTGCCAGGCTGAGGATTTCACAGCCTGTGGGTGTGACCTCATCAGCCTGGAAAAAGTGCCTCTAACCCCTCCTCATGACGAGGGGGAGCATCACTGATTGACTCAGAGATGGGTGCTTTAGTTTTAGTTTTAGCTCTGCGGTTCCAAGGGCTAAGTGTAAAACAGTGGCACCTTGTAAAAGGGTGGGGTGGGGTGGGTTGGGGTGGGGTCAGCAAGCCTCACTGACATCATCCCACTCTGTGACAAGTGGGGGACTGTTACATTTCCTCATTGGCTGTCCTAAGATCAACTAATGAGAGAAGGCAGCAGTCCAAACCCTCCTGGGAACTCAGAGGCTTTCCTTTACTGGAGCTGCAAGACAGGTAATTTTTAGGTTTTCAAATATTTGGTGCTTGCATGCATGTATGTATAAATTTATGAATTTGTTGTGAGAGAGTGTTGTGAATAAGTGGGTGTATGTGTGCATTTGGGAATACATGGGTGTGATGGTGTGTATATGTGTTTGTGTGTGGTCACCCGTCCCCTCCCTTTCAAAATTACTGCCGGCCACTGTCCAATAGTCAGGAGTTCTTGATTAATGCTACAGGATAACAGAAGGGGTTCCGATATTTCCCTAAAAATATCATAAGGTATCTTAATACTTGGGTACCCTAGATATGGTTAAAAACTTGTAATGCATAGATGTTGGATCAGGACAATGATCTCATCCATCCAACCAATTAGGCCAACATGTTTCAACCTTATGTATTGCCCAACAGGGTCAACAGCCTTCATCAGAGCTCCATTAACACCTACCTATGGTGCACTCAGTCCATGCAATGTGATGTGACATAAGGCTGGCATACCTGCACTAGTTCCTTATGGATTTTACCCCTAATTTTGGTGAACATTATAACATGGTGATGGCGAGGGGACACCTTCCTGTAGTCATATACCGGTCAAGGGGTATGGGTGCTGCCATCGACTTACCGATCCCCTGTCCACCCCCTCGAAGCCCAAAAGTTAACCCCATTTAACTGAAGACCCTAAAAAATGCCTCATCACATTAACGGGGCAGAGGTACCTCCTTAGTCCACCTTTAACATGAAGATTTGAAAAACTAACCAGGACTAAGCAAATTCAAATATTTGGTTCCTTCTATAGGAACACAAAATGTAGTAAGAATTTAAAGAGTATTATGAATACTACCTAATTGACACATAAACTAACATTAGTAAGTATCCCTTGTCAATGATCTCTGAAGGACTAAGAGAATATCTAGAGGATATTGTGGTTAGAAGTAATCAACCTCTCAATTCTCCTTGTATGGGCAGGTGCATTTCACCCTCAAGTGATTTTGCCCACAAATATTTTTATTGGGTGAACTAACCAGGTACTGTGCTATGAATTGATTATCCTGGCCTCTCTGCATAGTACTTGAAGTGAGCTCTACAAAGATTATGCCAGAAATGTCATCTGGCAGTGGGTTTTATCATCTAAGGCTGCCGGTGCCAACACAGACGAAAGGACTACATCACAGCCAAGCAGAGAGCCTGATCTGCCCTGGGGCTGCTAGTGCCTGAAGATAACCCGCCGCTGAGCCGGACTCTGCTCCAGTGATCCACCTACTGAGTTCATCCTGGTGGGTCATCTGGAAAGGCTGCCTCGGTGGTCCTGCATTGAAGAGTCCACGTTGTACAGGCAAGATAGTGCAGCATCAGAAGGTGCATGAGTGGGACTGTCGAGAGCAACTTGCAGGTAAATCAGAGAGCTTAGCCTAGCGTACACTAGGGGATGAGAGACACAAAGGTAAATGGAGTTATATGCCATATCCACTACAGACTGCTAAAGGAAGAACAGTACTTGAATTTAGCTGCACATTTAAAACAGTGAGAACATTTGAGCTAGCTACGCCTGATCCTAATCCTGCCTATACCCACAGAAGGGTGGGCACTGTAATAGCAGGAATCATGACCATAGTGGGAAGGAAGACGAATACTGGGAAGGGGATTTAGCAGTTCACTGATAGAATGTATCATTCTGCAAAATTGCATGTTGGGTTCATTTATTTGCACAGTATTTAGTTTTGCTGCAAGATTAAAATAACTTTCTTTTTCAGAAAGATAAGCACTGGGCTGAACATTACCTTATTGTGCTGGTTGGTTGAATGTTGAGATCTGAGCTTTGCCACCCTCCCCTATGCCCCACACTGCCTCCCTGAGAAGCTTGTGTCCATTTTCCCTCAGTATTATGAGTGTCAAGTGCCAACAGGGTTTTCCTGTTGCTTTCCCATGTAAAATGCATGTCTTTCCACCGTTATACTGGGTGCTTCCGTAAAATGCTTTTCCATCCTTTTCCCAGCTTCCTCAAATTCATTCAATGGCACAAATTTCCCAGTTGCAACCTCATATTCTGGCTAATGATCAAAAAATGTCTTGTGAGCACACCTAGAAGACCATACATCAAAGCATTTTTTCTTTCAGGATCGAACTTCTTTCCGTCAATTGCACCAAATATTTTTCAAAAGATCTATGCTAGTTTTGCCATTTCAAAATTGTTTTCCCCGGTACTTGTAGAAATAGGTTTGGCTGTTGAAATGCACCAGAGCTTGCCATAATGCACCACTATAAACGTTCTTTGTATTTGTCGCAAAGTAATTTCTAATGTTGAGAAATTTTAAAATTGGAAGACTATTGTATAACTTAAAATGCTTTCCAAAGCTCTAAAAAACGAAACGGAAAATACTCCTAGTAACTCTGTTCTACGTCATTTAATTCAAATTTACTTTGAATATTCTCTTTTTTTTACAATTCCAAAAACCTTTTTTGTTTTTTGAAAAACCTGTTGATATTTATTTATGCTCTTTAAGAATAAAGCTGTTAATTCTTCCTTAGTCTTTATTTTTATTTTTTAAGCAATCCTGCTGTGAGTATTCAACATTTTGCAGAGTATATTCCACAGCCTCCTTTAGTAATCAAAGTTTGGCTGCTTTAATAGTGTGCTCCTGTTGCTTTGACTACAGCCGTAAACTCTGCCCAAGCCGCACAATCAGTTACCGCGGTGAAAGTAGGAATACGTCACACTGCAAGTTTCCTGTTGCTCGTGATTAAGCACGCTCAATCATCCTACGTATGCACGTTTTATGACGTGGTTGCTCTGGGAACAGCGCATGCCGATGTTTGGGCTCTCCAATCTTATTATTTCAAAACGATAACATTTAATCTGCGTATGGTTTTTAGGTTTTGCCTGGCGAAAACGATGCGAAAGCATCGTTTCGCTAGGCGAAAACCTAATGAGTATAGTATGGGGCTGGGAATCCGCCCCTGTCTTTCATTGGCTAGCTCCATAAATGGAGGCTAGCCATTGGAAGACACATCTGTCCGTCAATGCCGGACCAGATTCGGGGGCGTTCCCGAGATTTGTTGGCTTTTGGCTACGTCACGCTACGTCAGCCGAAAGCCAAAAATTCTCGGGAACGCCCCTGAATCTCGTCCGGCATTGCCGGCACCTGCCTTCCTGCTCGGGACGCGCTTTGAACGGGTGCGCAACGTTTTGCTGTGTCCCTGAGGCTAGTACGACTCCTAGTGTGTTGGACACTGTGTGCATCGTAGTCCTTATTGGTAAGAAGCTGAAGCGAGTGCACTAAGAACTGTACGTTGGGATGAGGAGAACTGGGCGCTTCGTATTCTGCATCCGAGCGCCTGGGACACAGCCACACCCCTCCTGCATCTAAAGCCAGCCGGACGCGTCACCAGGTACGCCTCGCCCCCTTTGCTCTGGCCAGCGAGACTGTGCGCACCTTACCCGCCAGTAAGAGGCATACGCTGCAACCGCGCGCTGAGAACAGTGCGCTTCTGATACGGTTGCTGGTACGCCGCACACCTGCCTTCCACAGTGTTTGCGTCGTACGCCGGCTCACGCGAGAAGCGTGAGCTTTAGTAGGGCACCTCCGTTGAAGCCGTACGGGACGTACGAGAGCGCTGCGAAGCGCACCAAGACCAGAGAACTGCACAATGGAACGAAACCTTGCCTTTTTTAAGACCTACAAGTACCTGTTAAGACCTGAACAACGGGATCAGGGAGATTAGCTGGTGTGAATGCTTTGTCCGGGCCCATTGTCCTAGAGTTTCACAAAATGTGCACCGTGCATGTATTGCATTTAAGCGCGTGGCTAATGCATTTTTTTCACTTGGTCTCGGTCCTAGAGTTTCACACAATGTGCACCGTGCATGTATTGCATTTAAGCACGTGGCTAATGCATTTTTTTCACTTGGTCTCGGGTTCTCATGGGGATACGCATGAGCCTGAGGGTTCAAACCTGTCAGCTGGCTTGATTTACTCTTCTTGCAGGTCCTTTTTAAACAACTAATTCATCACTCTACATTTTAGAAGCACGATTTTCCAATTCTAGCTCAGTATTGTGGACACCATTGTTTTAGCCCAAAATGGATGCAGTTTTGCTCAAGGAACGGTTTAATTCCCCCGCCCTTCTTCAAACCCCCCCTCCCGTTGCTATGATGAGGATTATTTTGCTAGAGCATTCTGGGACTGCAGATGTAGAATGCGGCAAAAATGTTGGTATGCACCTGGAAAAATTATTTCCCGGTCTCCTGCCTAAAATAAGATATAGTATTGTAGCAAATCAGTTAAACACCTTAAAATATAACAAAAGCCTTCTTGAATATAATGATCCTCTTTTTGGTCATTTTGTAAATAATGGTCATTTTAAAATAGCCTCGTATCCCAAGCAGGCATCACCATGAAATCGATGATTTTTGATCTTCTGGTTAGCAAGCAACCTGGTGAGCTATTGCGGCAGCAGCAGACATGTTCCTGTCAGCTGAAAACGTACACATTGTTTTTGAGTCTGTCAAGATCCTATAAGCAGGTCATCTGATTTGAACATCTGCTCTGTAGATATTTAGCAGTGTTTCCCTCCGTTACAATCATCCCCCCCTCGTTTTTGTGTCCTTCTTCCCTCTGTCTGCCTGGTGTTTTGTGCCGTTCTGCCCTCCGTTACAATCATCCCCCCCCTCGTTTTTGTGTCCTTCTGCCCTCTGTCTGCCTAGTGTTTTGTGCCGTTCTGCCCACCCTTAGAATCATCCCCCCTCGTTTTTGTGTCCTTCTGCCCTCTGTCTGCCTCGTGATTTGTGCTGTTCTGCCCTCCGTTAGAATCACCCCCCTCTCGTTTTTGTGTCCTCCTTCCCTCTGTCTGCCTGGTGTTTTGTGCCGTTCTGCCCTCCGTTAGAATCATCCCCCCCCCCCTCGTTTTTGTGTCCTTCTTCCCTCTGTCTGCCTGTGTTTTGTGGCGTTCTGCCCTCTGTTACAATCATCCCCCCCTCGTTTTTGTGTCCTTCTGCCCTCTGTCTGCCTAGTGTTTTGTGCCGTTCTGCCCACCCTTAGAATCATCCCCCCCTCGTTTTTGTGTCCTTCTGCCCTCTGTCTGCCTCGTGATTTGTGCCGTTCTGCCCTCCGTTAGAATCACCCCCCTCTCGTTTTTGTGTCCTCCTTCCCTCTGTCTGCCTGGTGTTTTGTGCCGTTCTGCCCTCCGTTAGAATCACCCCCCCCCTCGCTTTTGTATCCTTCTTCCCTCTGTCTGCCTGTTTTTTTGTGCCAATCTGCCCTCAGTTATAATTGTTTCCCCTCGTTTTTGTGTCCTTCTGCCCTCTGTCTGCCTGATGTTTTGTGCCGTTCCTCCACCTGAACTGAGCCCTTTAAAATAAGGCCATGCTCCAAAAAGTACCGCAGCCCCCTGCCCTGAACCATAAAAAACTGCCCCTACCTCCGTGAAGTACTCTGACTCTGCTCCCTACCCTCCCTTGGCGCCTAAAACTGTCCCCTGCCATGCACCCTACAAAGCCTCGACTTAGTAAACTGTCCCTTCTCTGTGTGCTTCGAGGCCGTAAAATGTAAGCCTAGGCACAAATGGATGGTTGGATTTGTGGGGTAAAGTTTTATTTAATGTGATTTTATGTAGCGCGAACTTTACCCGAAGGTGTCAGAGCGCTTTACATAAGAACCAGTTGCCAAACCTAAGGACTTTGATTTACATGCGTTAATTAAAAGATACAAACAGGAAAACAATTGAAATGTACTAGATGTAGTCACACAAAGAAGAGACTGTTGATTCTCGTTATATTTCTATATACATATAGAAGGGATATGAATAGATGTACTGCAAGAGTCACATAGGAATGTTAGAGTAGAAAGGTCTACTGCATATACTAGTGAATACAGTCATCTCTATATACAGAAAAAATTAGTTATATTTAGAGGGGTCGGAGTGGGACGCAGTGGGTGGATGGATGCATGATGGATGGATGTATGCATGATGCATGGATGTATGGGTGGATGCATGGATGGGTTGTTGGTTGGATGGGTTGGTGGATTGCATAAATTGTTGAGGGATTGGCTGTATATATGCATCTATCCATCCACCCATCCATGCATCTATCCATACACCCATCCATGCATGCACCCATCCATGCATCCACCAACTCATCCATGCAAGCATTACAACAAGAGCCCGCAGCTCTCCTTCGTCTCTCCTCGCCCCCCTTCCCTGAGCCCGCAGCTCTCCTTCATCTCTCCTCGCCCCCCTTCCCTGAGCCCGCAGCTCTCCTTCATCTCTCCTCGCCCCCCCTTCCCTGAGCCCGCAGCTCTCCTTCGTCTCTCCTCGCCCCCCCTTCCCTGAGCCCGCAGCTCTCCTTCGTCTCTCCTCGCCCCCCCTTCCCTGTGCCCTGCCCTGCTATTGTAAATGACAATGCCATTTATTTATGTTAAAAAAAAACTAAATAAAAATAATGTCAAGAGCAATGCCAATAGCTCTAACTTTAACAAAGGCAAAACCATTGCATTGTAAATGCTTGTTAAAGTTATGCGTTGTAGCGATATTGGGCAATATCTTGAAGTTCCTTGTTTCCTTTAAATTATATGCGCTTAAGCACTTGCTTTTGATTTCTTTACAAAGTCCTTTAGACGTTTGTACTTGGTGGGCCCAAATTGTGGCTAAGTTTCCTCGGTCGTCGCCAGAATTGATGTGTCTTCAATAATCCAGATGTGAAGAAGAATTCCAAGAACTATTTTTTTATGTTAAAGGTACAAAAAGACCCACAAGCCAACGCCAAAGTAACGGTGTAGCTCACAGGGAGTCAAACAGATAATTGCAAAGGAGTAGTTTCTTACCTGTAACTCCAGTTCTGTAGTAGGGGTATCTCTGTTATAGTCATAATCTAGTGAATAGTCCCGCCCATGTGCGTGGACCCCGGAGCAATCAAAAATAATCTCTTAAACTGTCTTCATTGCAGTCCTGCATAGACACTTAAAGACAATAATGCAGCCTGTACCTAAAAGGCTACACTGTCCAGTACTTCAACTAGAAATGCCAAGGATATAACACCAATAACACATTTAACATAATCTGTCAAGTTTCACCCATAGAGAAACTTTCCTCCCCTCACCAAATCCTTGGAATGATACAGAGGAAGGTAGGGACAGACAAGCATCCATAGGCTGCCATTATGTGTCTGGAAAAGGGATACCGTGCTTTTAAGGAACTTTCTGGAGACCCTCGGTATCCCAGCATGCTCAGCCCCTTCCTTTTAGTTTCAGTTCTTTTTGAAGGTGCATAAAGCAAGGCCTGTAGCATACATAACAGTACCATTTTTTCCACCAGGGAGGAGGGCGGGAGCTTATGACTATAACAGAGATACCCCTACTACAGAACTGGAGTTACAGGTAAGAAACTACTCCTTCTGTAGTAGGGGATCTCTGTGTATAGTCATAATCTAGTGAATAGAATGGCAAGCCCATCCAAAAACAACCCGGCGGTGGAGAAATAAAGACAACACCACTATTGTGCGAAGAGATTCCGCAGCGAAGCCTGCCCAACCTGAGCATCTGCTCTGGCATCAGAGTCCAGACAGTAGTGCTTAGCAAAGGTGTGGACCGACTTCCAAGAGGCTGCTCTGCAGAGCTCTGCAATGGGAACATTTCGAAGCAAAGCTGTTGTAGCTGCTTTGCCCATGGTAGAATGAGCCTTAGGCTTACCCCCTAAGGTCTTATTCGCTTTCTGATAACAGAGCTGGATACATGAGACAATCCACCTAGAGATGGACTGTTTCGAAGTAGCCAGACCAGTCCTAACTGACCCATAGTTGACAAACAGCTGGTCGGATCTACGAATATCCTTGGTCTTATCCAAATAGAATTTCAACACCCTTCTGACATCCAGGGAATGTAGAGACCGTTCCGCTGGAGTGGAAGGATTCTGGAAAAATTTTGGTAAAGTTATATTCTGATTAACATGAAAATCAGAAATCACCTTGGGAAGGAACTTAGGGTGAGTACACATAACAACCTTAGCAGCATGAAATACAGTATAACGTTCCTGGCAACACAATGCCTGAATTTCACTCACCCTGCGGGCCGATGTAATGGCCACAAGGAACGCCGCCTTCCAAGACAGGTGCTGCAGTGAAGCCTTATGAATAGGCTCGAAAGGTTCCTTCATCAGCCTGGACAGCACCATGTTCAACTCCCACGAAGGTGAAGGAAGCCGAACAGGAGGGAACACCTTCTTCAACCCTTCCAAAAAAACCCTAATCACAGGAACTTGGAAGAAGGATGTCTGTGAAGGGCACTTTCTGTAAGCAGTCAATGCAGCTAGATGAACCTTAATGGAATGGAAATTAAGGCCAGACTGAGCTAGATGTAGAAGGTACCGAAGGATAACATCCTCATTGCAAGTCGTCGGATCATAGTTCTTAGACATGCACCAGATGCAGAATCTCTTCCATTTGTAAGCATAAGAGGTCCTAGTAGATGGCCTCTTATCCTCCTTCAATATGTCCATGCAATCCTCAGGAAGATTCAAGTGGCCATATTGCACTATCTCAGGAGCCATGCCGCCAAACTCAACGATGAGAGGTTGGGGTGCACCATCTGCCCCCCGAACTTCGTGAGAAGGTCCGGCCTACACGGCAGCCGCCGATGAGGCAGGATTGACCGGTGAATCAGGTCTGTGAACCACCACTGCCTGGGCCATTCCAGAGCAATGAGGATCATCCGCGCCCGGGACTGGGCCAGCTGATCCATAACGTGTTCCCCAGGGTCACCGGTTGGTAATACCTCGAGGCGAAGTCGCGGCATTTGCTGTTTTTGGCGGTGGCGAACAGATCCACGTCTGGAGTGCCCCACATGGCGAAGATGTCGTCGAGCACCTCGTCGTTTATGACCCACTTGTGGTTTTCTTGAGGCAGCCTGCTGAGGGCGTCCGCCTGAACATTCTGCATACCGGACAGATGAGTCGCCGTTATCGTCAGTCCTCTGGCTAGAAGCCAGTGCCAGATCGCCTGCGCCTCCTGTGACAGTGCGCGATCTTGAGCCCCACTGCTTGTTGAGGTAATACATTGTGGTTGTATTGTCCATCTGCACAAGCAAGGAGTTGGTCTGGAAGGACGGATGTAAAGCCTTCAGTGCCAAGTGAACCGCTCTGAGTTCCAGGAAATTGATGTGATACGTGGATTCCACTGGAGACCACGTTCCCTGGATCTGTAGATGGTCTGAATGCGCTCCCCAGCCCAGGAGAGACGCATCCATCACTATAGTCTGAGTCGGGATGTCCGTGTGGAAAAGGAACCCCTCTGAGGAGATTCTCTGCCGAGCACCACCATCTCAGGGATTGTTGAGCGTGAAGAGACAACTGAATCCAGTCATCTCAACACCCTTTCTTCTGGTCCCACTGGTCCTCCAAACATTCTTGTAGCGGCCTCATGTGTAGGCGCGCGTGCGAAGTGAGGAAGATACAAGAGGCCATCGATCCCAGCAGAGAAGACACAGTCCTCACTGTTGTAGATGGAGCAGCTATGAGAGCCTGAGCCTTCCGAAGGATGGATAAGCATCTCTCCTCCGAAGGAGACACGCTTGCCGACAGCGTATTGATGGAGGCTCCCAAGTACTGCAGGCACTGTACAGGAATCGGGACAGACTTGGACAGATTTATGTGCAACCCCAGACTTTTCAACAGGACAGCCGTCCTGTTGAAGTGCAACTGTGCTTCCTGGAAGGTGGAAGCTTTGATCAAACAGTCGTCCAGGTACGGGTAGACAAACACCTTGTTCTTTCTCGGGTGTGCTGCTACCACAGCCATGCATTTAAAAAAAGTCGTGGGCGCAGACTTCAGTCCAAATGGTAGTACGGTGTACTGGTAGTGATTGGCGCCGACGAGGAAGCGCAGGAACTTCCGATGTTTCCGTGCAGTGGGCACATGGAAGTACGCATCTTGCAGATCTATCGCACACAGCCAGTCTCCTCTCTGCAACTGAGGATAAATCTGGTGCAAAGACAACATTCAAAACTTTTCCCTGCGAATCCACTTGTTTGCTTGTCGCAAATCCAGAATGAGTCTGAACTCGTTCTTGTCCTTCCTCTGGACTAGGAAGAAGCGTGAGTAAAGACCCTTTCCCCTTTGAGACAGAGGGACGTCTTCTATCGCCCTTTTTCTTAACAGGGTATCGGCCTCCGCCTGGAGCTCGCGCAGTTGGAACTGCGAGTCCACCGGTGGAATCGCTAGAGGCGGACTGGTGAACCGAAGACTGTATCCATTGCAAACAATATTCAGCACCCACGTGTCTTGAGTAATGTTTCTCCACTCTGCCAGGCAATGTTGGATGCTTCCCCCCACCGGAGCGGGTAACGATGAAGGGGAAGAAGCACCTCAGGGCCTAGATCCAGCCGGGCCTTTGGTCACGGATGATGCCTGCTGACCACCACGGCCCCTCTGGTGCTTTTGGAACGGGCGCCGCTGGAACTGCTGCTGCTGCTGCTGTTGTTCCTGCCCAGCCTGCCGACCTTGCCCTCTACCTTGCGCCCCGTACCGTCTCTGGAACGAGCGGAAGGTCTTCTTCTGTTCCTTTGGCTTCTCCAAGCTGACAGCCGTCAAGGTCTCCGCCTCCGCCTTCATGCATGCCATCTCCTCGTCCGCATGTTTGCCAAAGAGGGTCTCACCTGAGAAGGGTAGATTGGCAACCCTCTGCTGTGCCTTGGGCTTCAATGACGTCAGATGCAGCCAGGCGTGGCGCCTCAGGTTGACCCCATGGCAGTATCTGTGCGCTGCCAGGAGGGAGGAATCCGCAGCCGCACTGATCACCTGGTTGGAGGCCATCAGTCCTTCATTAAGGATTTCTTGGAAGTCCTCCCTGTTATCCCGGGGAAGGAGTTCCACTAACCGTGTTAGGGACTCCCAGAGGGACCGATCATATGGTCCCAACAAGGCCGAGGCGCTCTCGGCCTTCATAGACGTGGAGGCCGTCCCGCAGACCTTCCCGCCTGCCGAGTCCATCCAGCGGCTCTCCTTGTCAGGAGGCACTGTCGATAACGGGGTGGTGGCGTGTTGCTTCCTCGCCGCCGTCACAATCACTGAGTCCGGTGCAGGTTCCAAGCGCAGAAATGCAGGATCCGAGTCAGGAGCCCGATACTTCTTATGCAGGCTGGAAGGAGCTGATTTTGTGACCGCAGGGGTGAGGAAGAGCTCCATGGCTGGTTCCACCAGCCCAGGCACCAACGGCAACAAGGGGCGAGACAAATGTTTTTTGTGCAAGGTCTCGAATATGATGGAAGTCAAAGGCGTGGGTACCGTGAGCATGATGCCCAGCTTAGCCGCTCTTCGCAGCAACACCTCCTGGAAGGAGACAATGTCGTCGGTCGGGGACACCCTCGTCCGAGGGGAGTCCGTCAGGCTCGGCGAGTAGTCCCTGGCACTGGATGAATCCGTGCGGCGGGATCTAGACCTGTCCCTCCTACGGTGCCGTCTGAACCTCGTAGACGAGCGACGGCGACTCCTTGACCTATCTCTCCGTCTTGAGCGAGACCTTGACGTCCGCGGCCTCGGACGTTCCGTGGGCCGGAAAGGAGGGCGCTGTGGAGGCCGAACCGGGAGCCTAGGTTGCGGAGGCCCCATAGGTGGCGTCAGCAAATGAGGAAGTGAGGCCGACCTTGGCGTAGCCGGTGGAGGAGGACGGTGAGGAGGAACCGGAGGTGGTGGAGGAGTAGGAGTTTTAGGCAGTGGAGGAGTAGTCGGGGTACGCTGAGGAGGACCCACGGGCAAAGGAGGAGCTGTAGGCGACCTCGGTTTGGAGGGTGAGTAAACTTGAGAGTACTCGGAGCCCCGAGACTGTCCCACTCTAATTTTCTTCTTCTCCTACAAGAGGGGGGCGATCTTGAGGCCCTACCCCTCGTAGACGAGCGACGGCGCCATGTGCTCGCTGAAGCCGAGGACTCCGTCCTGGTCCTGGAACGTCTAGGCTTCCTCCTTGACGCTGAGTGTCCTTTCAACGTCGACGAGCGTCTCCTTGACGTCAACGAACGTCGCCTCGACGTCGACGAGCGCCTGCTCGGCGTCGATGGCCGTCGTTTCGACGTCGACGGTCGGTGCCTCGACGTCGATCGTCTCCTCGCCGACGGCGCTCTCCTCGGCGTCGACGACCTCCGTCTCGACGCTGATCCTCGTCTCTATGTCGCAAACTTACGTGTCGACGTCGACGGTGACCGGATGTGTCGCCTCGACGGCGAGCGCCGGCGTCTTGACCCCTCTCGACGTCGATGATGGATCGACGATGAATCAGTCCTCGACGTCGACCTCGTCGGAGGTCTCGACGTCAGTCCCCTCGACGTCGAACGTCGACGTTGCTTCAACCCAGAACCCTGGGGAGACGGGGAACAGACTGTGGTCATTTCTTTCGACGCCAATGTCGAGGCCATCGACGTCGACGTAGACCGGTGGCGTTTTCTGGCCTTTTCCTTACTGGGGAGCCCCCCCAGAGGCCTGCTCACGGGCAGAGGAAGGAGCCCCTTCATGCCCTTGGAGCCTGGTCTTCTCCCTGTCCTTCAGGGTTCTTTTAGGGAACTGTAGACAGATATCACACTCCTTAGGAACATGAGAAGAAGGCAGGCACAGGTGGCGCACCCTGTGAGGATCCGATTTTCCCTCTTTCCTAGAGCACTCAGGGCATTTATCAAATAAGGCAGGCATATTTGATAAAAAGAGCAGTCAAAACTCCAGAGAAAATTCAGCAAAGAAGAGAAAAGGCAAAATCACGCCGAGTGAACACACTCTAACACTTTAAAAGTGAAAAAATGTATGGGAAAAACCCAAAAAAGGGAGAGCTCAATGCCCCAAGGTCCTGCTAGCAGGAGCCGGAAAAAAGAACTGAAAGTAAAAGGAAGGGGCTGAGCATGGTGGGATACCGAGGGTCTCCAGAAAGTTCCTTAAAGGTACGGTATCCCTTTTCCAGACACATAATGGCAGCCTATGGAGTCTTGTCTTTCCCTACATTCCTCTCTATCATTCCAAGGATTTGGTGAGGGGAGGAAAGTTTCTCTATGGGTGAAACTTGACAGATTATGTTAAATGTGTTATTGGTGTTATATCCTTGGCATTTCTAGTTGAAGTATTGGACAGTGTAGCCTTTTAGGTACAGGCTGCATTATTGTCTTTAATTTTCTCTTAAGTGTCTATGCAGGACTGCAATGAAGACAGCTTAAGAGATTATTTTTGATTGCTCCGGGGTCCACGCACATGGGCGGGACTATTCACTAGATTATGACTATACACAGAGATCCCCTACTACAGAACAATAAACACTACGACTAAAACCAGAATACTGAATGTTCTGACATTATGACATTGTTCATGACGTCCAAGGGTGAACGTCATGAACAATGCTGCATGAACATACACAGTGCAACAGCGGGCCTGATGCGGAATGAGTGGAGCGAATGTAGATGGTCGGGTACATGGTGAATGCCCCCAGGCACCTGAGAGCCTGCAAACTGACATATGGTGAGATGGGCAGGTGGGCCTCTTCCTTATATCAATCAATCAATCATATCATTTGTAAAGCGCACTACTCACCCATGAGGGTCTCAAGGTGCTGGGGTGGGGAATGCTGCTACTGCTGGAAAAGCCAGGTCTTGAGGAGTTTTCTAAAGGTCAGCAGGTCTTGGGTCTGCCGTAGGTGGATAGGGAGGGTGTTCCAGGTCTTGGCGGTGAGGTGGGAGAACGATCTGCCACCGGAGGTTGCTCTTCAGACGCAGGGGACTGTGGCGAGGGCGAGGTCGGCGGAGCGGAGCTGGCGGGTGGGGGTGTAGAAGCTGAGTTGTCTGTTGAGGTACGTTGGTCTGGTGTTGTTGAGTGCCTTGTGTGCGTGGATGAGGAGTTTGAAGGTTATCCTCTTGTTGACCGGGAGCCAGTGCAGGTCTCTCAGGTGGGGTGTGAAGTGGCTGTGGCGAGGGATGTCGAGGATCAGGCATGCAGAGGTGTTCTGGATGCGTTGGAGCCATCTCAGGAGTTTGGTGAGGCTCCTGCGTAGAGGGCGTTTCCGTAGTCCAACCAGCTGCTGAGAAGGGCCTGGGTAACCGTTCTTCTCATTTTAGTGGGGCTCCACTTGTAGATCCTGCGGAGCACGCGGAGGGTGTTGAAGCAGGAGAAGGAGACGGGGATGACCCCTAGGTTGCGTGCATGGTCGGTGGGTGTTGGGGGGTTCCCAGTGCAGTCGGCCACCAGGAGTCGTCCCAGGCCGAAGGGGTGGATCCGAGGATGAGGACCTCCGTCTTGTCCGAGTTCAGCTTCAGTCGGCTGTTCCTCATCCATTCAGCGATGGCCTTCATTCCTTAGTGAAGGTTGGTTTTGGTGGTGTGGGGGTCTTTGATGAGGGAGAGGATCAGCTGGGTGTCATCGGTGTAGGAGATAATGTTGAGGTTGGGCCGACGAGCGACGTGGGCGAGCGGTGCCATGTAGATGTTAAACAGAGTTGGGCTGAGAGTTGAGCCCGGGGGTATGCCGCAGATGATCTCAGTGGGTTCGGAGCGGAAGGGGGGAAGGTGGACGCTCTGTGTTCTGCCGGAGAGGAAATAGGTGGTCCAGTCCAGGGCTTTCTCTTGGATCCCGGCTTTGTGGAGGCGTGTTCGTAGTGCGTGGTGGCAGACTGTGTCGAAAGCGGCTGACAGGTCCAGGAGGATGAGGGCCGCCATTTCCCCGTTGTCCAGCAGGGACTTGATGGCATCGGTGGCGGCGAAGAGGGCAGTTTCGGTGCTGTGGTTGCTGCGGAACCCGGACTGGGAAGGGTCCAGGATGTTGTTCTCCTGGAGGTAGCGGATCAGTTGTTCGTTGATGGTCTTCTCCATGACCTTTGCCGGGAACAGGAGCAGGGAGATGGGCCGGAAGTTCTTGAGGTCCTTGGGGTCCGCCTTGGGTTTCTTGAGTAAGGCGTTGATCTCTGCATGCTTCCAGCTCTCAGAGAAGGTTGCTGTCTCGAAGGAGGTGTTGATGACTTTCCGGAGATGGGGTGCGATGGCTGTGCTGGCTTTGTTGAAGATGTGGTGTTGGCATGGGACTGACGGAGATCCGGAGTGGATGGTGTTCATGATCGTGATATGGGGTGTGGATGGGCCTGTACCAGTGAGCCCCAACACCTGCAGGGGTGCCCCAGAGCCTGGGGGGCTGACGGGAGTAGCTGTGGCACTTTGCTGAAGATTGACAGTAGAAACTGCCCTCAGGGCATGAATGGCTCAGAGGCCCACCTCGAGACCGGACGAATTCCGAGGAGCCTCTGAGTGAGGGGGCTTGATTGGTTTCGGGTCCCCGGGTAGAGCTGAGCCTGGTCCTGTGTAGGCCTTGCTGCCCGGGCTGTCGCTATACCCCGCCACGTACTAGCATGATCCTTGCGGTTAGGCCGTGGTGCAGTGGGCCTGGGGGCAGCGTAGATGTTGGAAGCGTGGGAGCTGTAGGAGACCTGAGCTGTGGCCACTCAAATGGGCTGAACGGCTGCCACATTGATATCAGGAGTCTTGCCCCTACTATGCCCCAGGGCTGCTTTGGATGGGCGGTGAGGCTATCCAACTTTTGAGGAACCTCCGGTCATTGGGGGAAACGGAAGTCACACTACCAAAACAAGATTGCCCGCGGTGAGGTGACTCCTTCTCCTTCAACTCTTCTTTGTTTGAATTGCCTCGTGGGTACCCAGGCGCACCCTCTGCCAGCCAGCATCTAGGTCAGTGAACGAGCTCTGTGGCGGCGAAGAAGTGGCACAGCTGATTCGTGCGTAGTGAGGGGTCTGTAGCCCTTTGAATCATCTTTCCCATTTGCATACTTGGGGCATGGTGGAAACTCACCTCTTGAATACTGCACATCATTCTAGCATGTGCCCTGAGAAATACGCACAGACCTTTGTGCCCCCTGCAACGCAAGGTGGAGATGGTGGGTCACAGTGGGGACCACGGGCTCGGGAAGCCAACACCCTCCTAGTGGATGTGATAACCGTCTTCGTGAAAGGGGGGCGGGAGCTTCTGGGTGGGTCCCATCAGCTTCCTGGTGCAGGTGCAACAAAAGTAGTGCCCCACCAATCACGCCACGGTTAAAGACAAGCTGCCAGCCTCTAGTTCCCAACAGAAAATTGATAAATTCACCAAGCACCGTGCTTCTGCCAGCAAGGATGGCACTGCTAGTGTTGGCATACCTCCAGAGGGCAATGTTCAAAAGTCTCCAATATAGCGCGCCATTCAAGTTCTCAAGGTAACCCTGGGAGGCAAGATGGTGGAACTGGAGGGCAATCAGGCAGGACTTGGCCAACACCACTTATAGAGTCACTGAAGTGGAGGGCCGGCTATCTGGGACTAAAGACATGGTGAAATCACATGAAGAGTGCTTGGTGGCCTTGTAGCACTGAGTGGGACAGCTGGAGGCCCATGCTGAAGCTGCAGAGGGGAGGTCCAGGTGCAACAATCCACGTGTAATGGGCATCCCGGAGGGGGCTGAGTGGAACATACCTACCAAATTTATGTAATATGGCTGCTGAGATGGGTCCCCACAGGCGAGGTATGGTCTTGCTTCATTATAGAGTGGACACACAGAGCCCTGATCACAAAAACTCCAGTGGGCGCCCCTGCCCGTTCATTGTGCGAGAGCTCAACTACGTTTATCAGGACTGTCGGTGGCCCGCAAGGCCAGCCAGCTGTTCTATCAATCCGCCCCAGTGATGATTTTACCATATTATACCCTGAGAGTACAGCAGCAGCGGTGCTCCTTCCAGGATAAGAGAGACGATTCCCCATAGTTTGAGGGACTTTGTATATATGTATGTTTGTACTGTAACACTTAATTAGTCTTGATTTCTTGATTTTTGTAGTAGGTGTTTTTCGTGTAGAAGAAATGACCTATGTTGTTATGTCAATAGACATTTGTTTTGTCACTGTTGCTTGTAGATACACTTCTTTCTTCACCCTATCCTAGGAGCTTGAGGTTTTCACTTCAAGATAAGACTAATAAATAGCATTTTTGGAATTATATACCAAACCAGTGACCGATGAATAAGCTTACTGGTTCAGTTGTTTAACAATTTATTTCCACAGGTCACCACTTTTTCTGTTCTATATCTTATGCCCAGGTCCAAGTGGGAAGATTAGGGCAACCCCCTTTTGTTAAATACATTCCAGGATGCACAGCAGAAACTGAGAGCCATGGACATTACCTACATGTTTCTGTTGACAGTTCCCAGCCCGTCTAAAGGTCATATTTTAGGGTAAGACCTTTTCCTTTGATACACCAAGGCAGTCTGGGACTGGATAGAGGAGCGGCCGGCCAGGCACCTTGGTGAGCCATCGCTTTGGGGGGAGGGACAAAGTAAGGGTGGGGAGACAATAGCGAGCCTTCAAGGGAGTGGCACACAGCTCTGAGAAAGCAGTTGAACTGGAGGGGGCGAAGAGCCCAATCCCTGGGTCCTGAACGCCCTGACATCAGCCCCTAGAGGGGAGCCTGCAGCTGGGGTGGACAAATCTGCTGCACTACCTGACAATAATGACCCCTGATGGGTTTGCCGAACACCCTGGAACGTGACTAATTGGTCTTAGGCTGCAGGTGCTAAATAGTACGATCTATATCTGCATGGAAGTCTTGCATGGCTTTAGCTAGGTCTCATATTTTTCTTAGGTTGGAAAGATTCTGTTGGGGGGGGTTTAGGCAGTAGGGGTGATGTACATCACATGTTAGCTCTGTTGGCTACAGTCTCTAGTTGCACCACAACAGGTACTTCCAGTTCACAAAGTATGGGGGTGGCGCTGAGGGCTGGGGAGGGTGTCAGAATGTTGTTTTTTGGGGTGGAGAGTTCTTCACAGGTTGGCAGTGAGCGCGGATGCAGGGCGGACACATGTGACCTTATTATATACTTCACCGATCTGGCAAAGCTATGGCTAGCTTACCTAACCATAAGACTGATATGCAGGGCCCAGTAACCTTGGACACATTTAAAGTTCTTTCCTGGAATGTAAACGGGATACTGGACAAAATCAATACGGGCGGTCTTAAAAGTGGCTGCACAGACTGATGCAGACAAGGTGATGCTCCAGGAAACCCATCTTTTGGGCAATAGATGTTCTTTTTTAGCCTGCATAGGCTTATTCCAGACATATCATTCAGGGTTTCACAGGGGCTCCAGAGGAGTGAGCATTTTAAGCAGGAAACATATATCTTTAAGTAGTCTCTAAGGCGTGGCAGGATAGGCTGGGTCGCTGTGTGGTGGTTACAGGCACTTTGCACGGCCTCCCAATTTCCTTGCTTTGCGTTTATTCCCCTCCACCATTTACATTTTTTTGTTTTTACTCAGCTTGGTGACCGCATGGACCATTGGGTTCTGGACGGTAGAATATTGGCTTGAGGCATTTCCTCACATGGGGCCCGAGAAGGGCGGCGGTGGGTTGGGGCCTGAATCGTTGGAGCCTTCAGCAAAGAAGAATTTACGGAAATGTGTCAACAAGCGTGTCACGGTCACATGCTGAAAACAAAGGATTGGTGGTCTCCCGAGGTATGATGTGTGAGGCCCAGAAAGCTGCCATCCAGGGGGATATCATCAATTACTCCAAGAATCAGAGGGATTTGCCCAGCTGATGGTCAGGGACCTTGGAGAATGTGTCCTTGACCTCGGGGCCTGATACCTGTATTGATGCAGGACACCCTTCTACAGGATTCGCTGCACATGCAAACTTAGCTCTGACAGTAGCTTAAACAAGAGGCCAGAGAGGTATGAATGGCTACTCGCAGCAGAATGTATTAGTGGGGTGACAAGGCCAGCAAGACTCTTTACTGACTGTGTACTCCTAGAGCATCTGCAGCCCTTGCGGCTTACCTGGTTGCCGAAAAGGGCTCTCGGGTAACCAGGAGTGTGCCAATTGCGCATGCTTTTGCAACCCATTATTGGGAATTGCATAGCGTGGATCCCCAGAGCCCTCGCTCAGATCTCCACACATTTTTGCATGATCTACAGATTCCTAGTTTATCCACAGAGGACCCGATTCCCTGGAGTCCGATGTCACCTGTGGTGAGTTGCATTCATCTATGGTGCAGGGAAAAGCTGGTAGGGCACCGGGACCTAATGATTTTTGGATGTTATTTTGGCACCTGGTGGGGCCTTAGACAGGACCATTGCTACTGGAGGCATTCAAGGAGGCCCTAGAGAAGGGCGAACCACCCCTGGATTTAAGAATGGCTTAAATAGTCGCAATACCGAAACCAGGCAGTGAAGACACACATTGTGAAGACTTTCGGCTGATCTCCCTCTTGAATTCAGAGGTAAAAATCTCGGCCAAGATGTTGGCCACCCGCCTAGCGAGTGTTATCAGCTACCTGGTCCATACGGATTCAGACCCAATCGGGCCACGCGCCACAACTTACGTTGCGTGCATAATGCTATCACATTGAGCAAGACCTATTGTGGCCACAGGTCCCTGCTCTCCATTGATTTTAGGAAAGCCTTCGACTTGGTGGACTGGTTGTACCTGTTCACCCTGTTGCCTCACATGCTGTTTACTCTTCAACAGCCTAGAGGCTAGGGTGCGTATGGGGGGGTGACTTCAGATGGTTTCCGGTGACATGGGGCACTCGTTAGGGTTGCCCCTTGTTAACCGTGCTGTTCACCTTCACGATTGAGCCTCCAGCGGCCTGGGTGTGAATCGACGAGTTGTTCCGGTGTTTTCAGTGGACCTCTGTGGTGAATGACAGGATTTTGCCGAATGCGAGTGACGTTCTGTTCTTATTAGAGGATCCAGCCTCTTCATGACCTAGGGCTCATCAAAAGCTACAGATATTTGTAACATAGTCTGGACTCCATGTGAATACCATCAAGTCTTCGATATACCCCATCGCTCCTTGTCGGGTGGATATGCTGTGGGCGTCGGGGGTACCCATTCTTCTGTCCGGTTTCAAGTACTTAGGGTCCTTCATTACAGATGATAAATCGAGGTCCATTGAGAGAAACCTTGTACCCCAGCTGGGTGGCCTGGAACGGGAGGCTAAGTTCCGGTCCATACTCCCCATCCCTTTTGGGACAATCAGCCATTTTTAAAATAGTGTCTCTGCCATGTTTCCTCTACCAGCTACACAAATACCACTTCCAGGTAGCTGAGGCATTCTTCCCCAAGGTGAGGGCACAGATTAGAACGTTGTTATTGGGAGGGGGCCAGTCTCAAATAGCACTGGGGTAAAAGTTGTTGACCAGTTTACCAGGGAGGGATAGCTAATCCTGATATGCTACTGTACTACTGGGCTGCACATTTGCTGGTGGTTAATGAGTGGTGGGTTTGTGGATTTGATGACCCGGCATACACAGTGGAGGCTTGGGCAATGGATCATAAGAACCTTCCGCATTTACTTTACGAATGTGCCATGTCAGAGACTCTCCCAGGTGCCACACGGGTGGTGCTGGAGGTCCGAACTACAGCCATGAAGTCCATGGGTTGGGTTGCTAGGCACAAGTTGTAGACCCCATTGTGGCGGGGCACTTGGCTCTCACAAGCTGTGGCCCTAAGCGTTTTTTCCACCTTGGACACCATAGGAATATCTACATTATGAGAAATGACTCACAAGGGGATGCTGAAGTCTTTCTGGACCTACAGGTAAAATACGATATACCTCGCACACAGTTCTTTCGCTACCTACAGCTTCGCCACTCACTTCTCCCATATATACAGTCAGAGGAATCTATCCCCGAATTCTCCCCATGGGATAAAAATTCTGCTTACATACATGAACGCGCACAAATTGTCAGAGATTTCTAATATGCTTTTGCACAACTTGCCAGACATGATGGAGGGGGTGAAGAGGGCATGGGAGGAGGACCTGGGTCCATTAGATGGATGGAGGTGTTGGAGGCACCCTCGAGAGGTGGTGATAGCATCCCAATTTAGACGGCTACAACTGAAGTTGCTCAATTGCATCTACCTCACTAGAGCACTGCTACATCTGATAGCTGTGGGGAATTGTCTAAGGTGTGATTAACCACAAGG
Organism: Lissotriton helveticus; assembly: GCF_964261635.1. NCBI lineage: Eukaryota > Metazoa > Chordata > Amphibia > Caudata > Salamandridae > Lissotriton > Lissotriton helveticus. The sequence goes on from NC_136063.1 coordinate 496,666,009, forward strand.
GGACATATTCCATACATTTTGGCACTCCCCGCACTCTCTCACTTCTGGAACGGTGTCCTGGGCTGATTAGAGGATGTGCTGGGCAGGCCTATCTCCAAGGAACCCAATCTTATCCTCTTACATAGCACTGACGACCTAGGGGGCGAATCGATACCAGAGGGCGTTATTTTGGCTGGGCATTACGGCTTCCCCTGTAGAGACATGGGCTAAGGGCAAGGATTACTGCATGGTGTTGGAGCGCCCAATTTATCTGGCAAGGGGATATCCCCAGAAGCACTATAAAATATGGAAAGACTGGGCCGAGCTTAGAGGCATTCAGCTGGAGCCCTGCCTGGACAGACCTTGGTCCAGCGTGGGAAATGCTCACCAGGTAAGCCTCGACATTATTGGTATATAAACGGGTTGTGAGAGCTAGATTCACTGGTGTAAGTCAAGGTTATTATGCCACATGTCATTCCATGGTTGTTTTACTGCTCTTTTGTTGCGCTATATATGATGATGTGGTCTATGCTTCCGCCGCACTCAAAATGTCACCAATTACTTTGTTTGTAAAATCAATACAGAGGTTAAAAAAACAAATCATACTTAGAAAACTATTGCTTAGTAGATATTTTTGTCAAAGGGCCATTAAGTTTGTTTCAACGTTAACAAAGTCTATGTGGACACACATCTTTACTTTGTGGACAAAAAAGAAACTGTAAATCCAACAACATGTTGGATTCAGTAAAGTAAAGTAAATCAAATGATCAAAGAAAAACAATTGATTACTAGTATTGGCAAAGGCATGTAAACAGTAAGCCATTCTTAAAGAAAAAAAAGCCACAAACCAGCAATTAAGATGCTGTGTAAGCAAAGTAAATACATCACAAAGGAAATACCGGCTCTAGTAGAAAGACTATGACGACTTCTGCCCCATCACCAAAATCTAAAGGGAACACACATTGGACAATGGTATCCTGCATGAAATACCGTATACATGATGGACAGCCTCTGCAAGCAATGGCAAGCCATAAAAACATGCCAGCCAATGGCCGAACGGGGCTGGCACAAAGCACAATCTATTTGTTTCTGTACTTTGTAATGTACGTTTTAGAAGTATTGATGATGTGAGAGTCGGCACTATTAACATAAGCAGGCTTGGTTTGGCTACTCACATCAAACCTGATGCAACTTCATTTCTCAGACAAAACGGTTTTCATTTTCTCAACGCAATATGTATGTCCTCATTTCTGAAAAATGTCTCTCTTCACCGTAAGTCTGTGTAGAGAACCTGACTCCATTTTCTGATTCATATGCTCACTTTATAGTCATTCCAAATACTGTCATGGGTAGCTTGTCAAATTTCCATGTTAAATTAGATTTTTAAAATGTTTTTTATCTTTTACTGTCCTATTTCCAACAAAGTGAGGGCGATACTTATAGATGGATGGTATAAATGACAAAGTTGTACAACACAGTTCGGTGTAATGAACTGCCTTCAGACCATGTATATGAAGCGTCATAGCATTGTTTACAAATGCAAGCGTGAACTTATTGATGGATGAAAAGGCCATACCTTCATCCATGCAGTCATTCATTCACCCATTTACACATTCTTTCTTTAACCCATCTGCGCTAAAAAGACACACACCAACTACGTGGGAAGAGAAATCACTTTCAGCTATAAAAAGCCAGGCCGATTACCACAGAGAAAGCTTTCTTTCTCCTGGTTTCTGAGGTAATACTGATAATGAAGTGTTGGTGCTACATAAATGTTCTATTGAACTGCTTTGGACTCCATAACTAAATCTGAGAAACAAGCGATCAACTATTTTGTCACTCATAATAAAGGTAAAAGTCGAGTCAGACCATGCACGTGAGTACCTATCCAGTCCAAGGGACATTAACCAGTTGATTTGACAAATAGGTGATTGTGATTAAGGTGTCGTCGTCTGTAACCTGTGCTTTTAATGACTCCTGTTTCAGCTTTTGCATGTTATTCTCTCCGGGGATCCTATTGGCTAATTAGTAACCAGTAAAAATGCACTTTTGTGGCATTACACATATGTCCATCTGCATGCTATACAATGCTATGTAATTAATCGGAAACGTTACAATTAGAATTTTTTTTAATTTTGCTAAACCTATTGGCTGAGGACTGAAACAAAACAAAATCAAAAGAAATATTTAGATTTGTTTCTGCATTCCACTAAAACTTTCATAAATATACGTTCACCCTTTCATAATGACATTGGTAGGCTGCCCTTGATTCTTTTTATCTGCTATACATAAATGAAAAATGAACTGCAAGATTAAATGTGGGAGTGCAGAGATTGTGAGCTATAATTATTTTGTTATAAAAATTAGAATGGCATGATTAAGCCACATGAAAACGAATATCCAACTGTAGTCCGCATTGAGCATCAATATTCTCCGTTTAAATATGTAATTTTAACATTAACATTTGATTAGATTAAGTACTATATTTCATATATTTACCGTTTTAATCGGATACTGCATTGTAACTGTAAGTGTGCTTGACATTAATTCTTTAATCTGCTCAACAAAGATGTGTATTTATGAGATGAATGCCTGGTAATATAATTGTAGATTTTAGTTTAGGGAGAAAAAAAGATCAAAACAACTGCATATATTAGTAGTGAACCACCAATGTACTACCGAAATGAGTAATTTTGTATTTACGATATTTCAAATTTTAGATTGGAGACTATTTTTGAAGAAAAAAAAACATAGAAACATTTTAAAGTGTATTACAAATATAATGATGTTACTTTAACTATAGGGTTATAAAAAGAACTTCAAAATTAAGTCAGGATATTCAACAATAGTTGTATCCAAAGGGTAATCGAGTTGCACTGAGCTATTATCACCTTTGGTAATTCAGTACCACTTGTGTATATTTCTTAAACTGTTCTTCTTTGAAAAATATATCACCAGCTCGCGCACGCCGGAAGCCCAGCTGCCCATGGAGTCCCAGAGCCAGGCTGCAGGTTGATCACATACCACCCAATGATAATCCACGTTATCCGAGCTGAGCTGGGGCCCAAATGTTTATGGTTTCAGACACAGGACTCCAATGGAGATCATGTGATGAAGCAGAACCAAAGATGATACACAGGTGTAGGATCTGAAATCCTGGGAGAGTGTAAAAATAACCTTTAAAGGGACTAGAAAATGTAAACTTTCCGTTCTGAGCAGGGTATTTATTTAAAATCTCTCACTTGCAATGCTGGGTGGGAGAGCGAGTCTTTGCACGTGAGAGCTGGGCGCAATCAGACTTCTCCTCTATAACTTCATCATGTTTTGTTTTTTAAGTGGTAAAGAAGGAGCAGATTCTTAATTTCTAGTCAAGAGGTTGATAATAGATGTACACACTCTTACAAGTATATAAAGTAGTATAAGGACAATAATGACTACCAGAATATTTCTATCATCTTAATTGTTGAAGACAAAGTGAGTACCAAGTGTTTTCTGGTAGCAACTGCAGGAGTAAATAACCCCAAATGGAAGCTCGAAGTAATAGAGGCAGAGTTGGAAATCAGGGTGTGCTATGAGAAATAGGTCACATCACTGTGGCCACATAGATGCCATAATTTCGAGTTTCACAAGCCATTCTATGAGCCGTGTCAACTAGGCGCACAGCAGAGAGCATGATGTCTTGGTTAGGGAAAGGGAAGCCTCCAGTTGAAAAGGGTATTTTGAAATAACATTGCCATGAGCACCAGTGTAGTCACCATGTTAGTAGGAATTAAGACATTGAGTTTTTCATCAAAGGTAACGAGGACTATAGGCAGACCAGTGGCGTAACAAAACTTGAGTGGGCCCCCCTGCAAAGTGCATGGAGGGGGACCCCTACGCAGCAGATGTAGTCAGTGTACAGTGCCCGAGAAGGCCTCCCTGGACTTCAGGGACCTCCTCGCATCTCGGGCAGCGAGGGTTATTGTTATGCCACTGAGTCAGACTCCTCTGGCATCACTGTGCCCGGAAGGCACAAATCTAGCAAGAGCAAATATTTAGGTTCTGTTGGTGTTAGCTTTAGGAATTGCAAAAATGATGTTGACCTGAAAGCTGGGTGGCAGAAGGGGTGTTGGTGAACTCTGGGCACCTGTCACCTGAGCTCTGTCTAAAACAGAGCTACACAGAGAGCAAGACAACAAGAGTTGTAGCAAAGAAACCCAGCCAGGCCGATCGAGGAATCAAGTATCTGGGAGGCTTTCAGCTATCTATGCCAGAGGTTGTACTTGTCGGCAGGAGATGGGGCTGCATCCTTGTGATAGCAAGGTTCAATCAATCAATCAACAGATTTGTAAAGCACGCTACTCACCCACTAGGGTCTCAAGGCAATGGGGGAGGGGGAGTCGCTACTGCTCGAACAGCCAGGTCTTGAGTTGTTTCCTGAAGGAGAGATGGTCCTGGGTCAGCCGTAGGTGGGTGGGGAGGGAGTTCCATGTCTTGGCCACCAGGTAGGAGAAGGATCTTCCTCCGGCGGTGGTTCTGCGAATTCGTGGGACGGTGGCTAGGGCGAGGCTGGAGGATCGGAGCTGGCGGGTGGGTGTGTAGAATGCGAGGTGGCTGTTGAGGTATTTGGGGCCCATGTCGTGGAGAGCCTTGTGTGCGTGGGTGAGTAGTCTGAACATGATCCTCTTGCTGACGGGGAGCCAGTGCAGGTCTCTCAGAAGAGCAGAGATATGGCCGTGAAGGGGGATGTCCAGGATGAGTCGTGCGGAAGTGTTCTGTATGCGCTGGAGTCTTTTCTGTAGTTTGGCTGTGGTTCCAGCGTAGAGGGTGTTCCCGTAGTCCAGTCGGCTGGTGAAGAGGGCCTGGGTGACCGACTTCCTGGTTTCGGTAGGGATCCACCGGAAGATCTTTGGGAGCATGCGCAGGGTGTTGAAACAGGATGACGAGACGGCGTTGACTTGCTTGGACATTGTGAGGGAGGAGTCCAGGAAGAAGCCCAGGTTGTGACATATGGTGTCGAAGGCTGCTGAGAGGTCCAGGAGGATGAGGGCAGCTGTTTCCCCGTTGTCGATCAGGGACCTGATGTCGTCGGTAGCTGCGATGAGGGCGGTTTCGGTGCTGTGGTTTGCTCAGAAACCGGACTGTGAGGGGTCGAGGGATCCGTTTGTCTCGAGGAAGGCAGAGAGTTGTTTGTTGACGGTCTTCTCGATGACTTTGGCAGGAAAAGGGAGGAGCGAGATGGGGCGGAAATTCTTGAGGTCCGTGGGGTCCGCGGTGGGTTTCTTGAGGAGGGCGCTGAGCTCGGCATGTTTCCAGCTCTCCGGGAAGGTGGCGGATGCGAAGGAGCTGTTAATGATGTCCCGAAGTTGGGGTGCGATGATGGAGTCGGCTTTGTTGAAGATGTGGTGTGGATGTTGGCAGCAAAAACTCCTTGTGCTGAAGAACCTGGGATATTCACCAGTGCAGGAACAAGATGAATAGGAACAACATGGCTCACAGGCATGGAAAGAGCTGCAGGGTTGGAGCTTCTGGATTTGGTTGTCCTCTTGCAATGACTGGACTAAACCCAGGGTGGTACTCCACAAAACTTCACAGCAGTATTTGTGGTGAACAGAACTTGGAAAAGACCATACAAACAGAGCTTGAGGGCAGACTTCAAGTGACAGACTATTACATGAACCCAATCTCCTGGTTCCAGATCATGGCAAGCTTCAGCGGGACAGGCAGGGGACAGCTTGTACTTGAGAACGAAGCTGTAGAGACAGTGAATACGTTGTTTGCAGTATTGGAGGATGATAGCATTGATGGACTCAGCTTTGGTCACCCATCATGATTTCATATGCACGCAACTCGGTCCTTTAACAAGGGATAGCCATGATTGACCCGAGTGCCAAGGGAAGGGTGTTGGGGTACTTGCACAAGTCTTAGCTTTTTTATAGCATGGAGTTAAAATATTCTATTTTCTGGAAGACGAGTGTGACATGCATAGGGGAAGTGGAGTTTAATTCCTAAAGCTTTGCATACTTCCTGAACTACAGAAGACAAAAGTGGGCACCCTTCTTACTTCCTATTTGAAAAGGCATCCCTGATCTTGGAATACAATCTCTGACTTGGCTTTTTGCAATTGCAATTTCAACAGCATGGGCACAGGGGTTAGTTTTGATCCAATCAGAAAACATACAGACTAAAACAAGGACATACATGTACCTACAGCTTTTCGGCATGTGGATGTAGGCCATCTGAATGTGGACAAAGGACTACTAGAGAAGTGGATGGGAAATGAAGTGGCTTTGATTCTCTTCCCAATGTTGTGGGTTTCACAAGTGGTGCACGAGTTTTAATATATTTGGACAACAGAATGAAAAAATAGAGCAAACCAGTGGGTGCTTGTGGCACGAATCAAGTAGCACTTCTGATCTGGGCGACACTGTAGTACAGCTGGGTGAGTTTAGGGAGGAGAAATGTTTGGACAACTACTCTTCTGATGTGGACCTTTCACACTCTATTAGGATCCCTTTTACAGTTCTGCTTCATCCAAGTCTGCTTTTCTGCCTCAGTGGCACATTCCTATAAATCAGAACATTGTTTAGAGTGGGCATAGGAAAGTCACTGGTCAGAGAAATATATAGAGTTATTTCAGAGCTAAAGGACGATGCAAACTTTTTAGCTCTTTGGTCAACAAAAATGTATTCTCTTGGCACTTTGTTTAGAGAGGATTGATGAGCAGCATACTTACAATGGCAGGTTTAGAAATCAACATGTGAGCATCACTTAGGTTTGTGTTTCCTTCTTGTTGTGTATGTGTGTGTATTAGAGCATCAAATGGTCCTTTAAAATAAGAACTATTCTGGGTTGGTTTCCGCTCTGAAGTGAGATAACTCTGTTGCCTCCACAGGAGCCCAAAATCATAGCCACTCCAAAGGCGTATTTGGAATCTGTAAATATGGTAACAATCTTTTGAACAGCGAGAATACATTCATGCATGAGAATAATCAATTTGGTATTTGAGCAGCGTGTACTTGAGGTAAACATTGACTTTTAACTACTTCATAAAGATGATGCATAGTGTATTCAGCCAGTAGTGAGTCACAATCATTTCTAAGTTGAAAGCCATCAACATAATATAAAAGTTCACAGTTGGGTATTGGTACATTAGAGAGATCAGTATGAGTCTTAGTTAAATGAGCATTTACAGTGAGGCCGTCATGGGGTTCCTTGTTTTGAGCAGTGGGCTCTAAGGAGGCTCGGTTTTCGATTAGAGTGATGTGAGAGGAAAACACAAAAATAATTTTCTACCCTGATGTCATTGCCATGAACAAGCGTTGGGTTTTAGTCATGCGCAATAGTGCAACAACAACATGAGGTACAGCCACAGTAAAAGTAGAGCCGAGAACTATGTTTTCCGAGGCTTCCAAAATGTGGCCATCAGCCACCACAGCTCATAGGCAAGGCGGAAGTCCTGCTGTGACTGCATTGAAAGCGAAGGAATGGTATGCAACAGATTTCTTTCGAGCTCCGTGATCTAGCACCAGCACCCCTGAAGAAAACCCATATTTTTCATGACAGAATAATGTGATTGGCTTGATGTAATCACATAGCTCTAACACTGGGGCAGAGGCTGATGTCTTATTAAAAGTCACAATGTCTTGTTTTACCTCCTTGGCCCAATGCAATAGTTCTGAGGTGTATTTCATTCAAATGTTGGAAAACGTTAACAATTGCAACTTATACCACTCTCCATTGACTGCAAAATCTGCGATTTCGAATAACATGCATATATGAGAGGTGGAAATGAGTAACTTATGGATACCTTCAATGTGCAATGCAGAGAGGTGCCTCTCCCCCGTAGAGATGTTACATGACCTAGAGATACCAAGCACGGAGAAGACGGAATTGTAATTTGTACCTAGAAGCTTTTTTGTCCTTTCTTTGCAAATTTGTTGAGGTGGGACAGAGAGTCGCATTTACATTGTTCAAAGGAGTCAGACACAACCAGCAATCGTCTACATATTCAATGAGAGTAGATCTTCTCTGGAAGATGAGGGTGTCCAAATCCTGCTTGAGTGGTTGAGAGAAGATGGACGGTGACTCACTAAACCCCCAGTCCTGACTGTGTTTAATCCTTGTTTGCCCCTTCCTCTATATCTGAGGGTATCTTGGGTTCCTGTACCAATTTTAATCATAGCCTGCCCCAGTTACAGTCTTTGGTGAAGTTCCAAGTTGGCCTCATGCCTGTCAGTTCTGGAAATGGGAGCTAGGAGATCTCGCAAGATTTCCATGAGAACTACAAATCCATGTGATGCACGGCACCATCTTGGGTGTGGTCCTAATTGAATTGCATCCAATACATACCCCTGCTTAGCTTTCATGCATAAGGAGGACAGAGCGGGAGCATCATACTCCTTGGAATAATTTTGAAGAAAAAAACCTCCAATTAGGTCATCGCACTGAAGATCCTCAGCACTCCCTTGTGCAGTGTGAGAAAAGGATCAAGTGAGTGCTGATTAGATCGATAAAGAAGTGTGAATTGAACATTGTATCATTAGTAAGTCATACAGACATCTGAATAATCCACAAAAGTTGATGGGTATTTCAAAGAACCTTACGAGAATGTTACAAGTGGAATTTTGCGGGAAATATTTAGAGGTACTCTGATTTAACTGAAAAAGTACCACAAAAGAAAAAACGTTGTTTCTTAAAAAGTACTGGGAGAGACTTTCTTGACTGAGTAGTCAGTTGTAATCCACAATAGTTTTTAAGCCCAAAACGTTCTGTCTTGATAATGGTGATTGCTATGGGAACAATCAATATCAAGTGATCTTGCAACAGACGAGGTAGAGTGTTTGTTTATGATAATTAAATTATATCTGGCTACTAATTGTTTGCAGTTCCATTCTGAGTTTTAATGAAAGAAAGTAAAATATTTCTCTTGTTTTGATAGAATATTTGGACACAATTACGAAATAGTGAGAACGTTTTCAGAGAAAAGAATCTCATGTCCAGTGGTGAAGAAGTCAGAAACAGAAGCAACTTCTGAACTATGGAGGAAGTACAGTGTTTGGTATTATTGGTATGTTTGGACGGAGAACGAGGATGAGGAAGGAGATCCCTGTCATTTTTGCAGCAGCTTCTTTATTTATTTATTTATAAAGTTTTATATAGCTCGAACATGATCCCGAAAGATACTTAATCAAAACCTGGGAGAACAGGTTAGTTCATTTACGACTTCAGATGTCCCCGCCGCGAATGACAACCTGAAAAGGTATTGGCTGTCAGATTGCATAGGAATCAAGAAGAAAGTTGAGCAAATATCTACCACTACAAACCATATTCAGTGGCTAGAATACATGTCAATATGGCTGGGGGGTTAGGGACAACAGGGAAACTAAATATCACAGCAGTATTAATAGTTTACAGATCTTGCACCAATCTATATGTCTCTTTATCGTACTTTTTGATTGCTAAGATGGGGGTGTTGCAAATACTCACAGTTGGCACGGAAACTCCTTGTTTTATTGAAGAGCTCATAACAGGTCTGATTCCCGCTTCTGCCTCAGGGCGTAACCGGTAGTGGAAAATGTGAGGGAGTTTCTTCATCAGATTTATTTTAATCTTTACAGGCTTGGCTACTATAATGCTGCCTACACAATCAGGGGCGTAGCTAGAGCTTGTGGCGCCCGGGGCTATCCCTCCGATTGCCGCCCCTTGAATCCGCAGTCCTGTGATTGTGTGAGGTTAAGTCTCGACTCGAATTTTGAATCTCACCTCATTGTCAATTTTCGAGCACAGATATTTCTCACGTGTATCATTGGAATGCTAGTTTTACATTGATCTATTAACTAGTGCAAGTAAGTGTTAACTATCTGAAATCGCAGTTGTGGAGGGATATGGAATACATTTTTACAAAAACCTATGCACACAGGCGTGCTGTAAAATTGCAATTGCATTTATATAGCGCTTACTACCCCTGACGAGGCGTTGAAGCGCTTTTTTGGCGAGTAGCACTCTACTCCGGGACCCATAGGGGATTAGTGTTGAATTAGTATAGTGAAACATGCAAGTACATTTTAAGTGGTGGATAAGTTAGTCAGTTATTTTGATTCGGAAGGATAGCAGAAGGGTAGCAGAGCAAAAACAAGGTTCTATTTATATATAGTGGAGATAAGCAAGGAAGGATCAAGATAAATGTGTAGGAGACGAGGGAAAAGTGGAGAGATAAGGGGTAGAGTAAATGAGAAAAGGGAGATGAAGAAGGAGAGGGGGAACCATGGAATGAAGCCATCAATGGAGAATGAGGGGAGGGAGGAAAGTGGAGAGATAAAAACAGGGGGCGGTGTGGAATGTAGCATGGTAGAAAGGAAAAATAGGAAAGAGAGGGACTGGGATATTCAGACAGTGATGCAGGCACCTGCGGGAGTAAAAAGGTACAGAAAAGCAGACGAATTGCTGTCATTAGTGCAGCAGGTGCAGTTGCGCCTTTCCTTGGGGGTGTTTGAGACCCCCTGCACCCTATTTGGGCTGTTCTATTTTTTTACCACCTAACCTCAGGGTTAGGGAGCCATTTTCTTAACTTGGATTAGGGCCCATGGCAACATTGCTATGCCACCGGCTACATGAGAATGACTACCTGTAATCTATCAGTCACGATCACGTGACAAAAATGACTCATTTGTTGATCATCGTTTTATTTGTTCAGAGCAAGCAATCCCTTGACGTTAAGGCTATTTCCACACATATAGGTTTATTTCCGTGTCAGTAAACTGTTGAGGAAGAAACTGGTAAAAATAAAACAGGCTTTCATCCTCGGAACTGCCTGGTAGTCAAACCCTCTGCAGATGAGAGATTCACCCCTTGCCGCCATGACAGCCCCGGGGACAGGAACATTCTGTTCTGTCAATAAGGAAGTACAGTGCCACCTATGTTTTCCTGGCCAGCTAGCAGTTAAAGATTCCGTTGAATAAACGCTAGTCTTAAAACAAAAACAATGCAGGGGTAGTCGTCCGAATGGCCAAAGAGATGAGGGAATAGGTGAACCGAAATAACCTGCAGCCTGGTAAATAATTGAGACGCCTGTGGCATCCTGTTTATATGCATTTAATTCCCAAGTGAGTTATCAATTTATAATCTAGTTTAAACTCGTTTTAAAAATACCTAGGCCTGAAAATCTGTTTGTACTCCGCTATAGTGAATGGCTTGTATTTCGTCATAACTTCCAACATAGGAATCCTTGTTGTGAAATCTTTGTGAAAAACGTACACAAACCCTACTCGCTCCAAATCACTTACAGAGAAGAAAAGGGAATGAGAAAAAGAAACAAAGGTTGACAGAGAGGAGTTGTGTGTGAAAGGCATTAAAATTCGAGTAATAAAAAGATGGAAACAAGAAAACAGGAGGCAACAGAAAACAAAACCAACAAACAAGTCAAGGGTGCAAGAAAGGAAGCAACAGAAATAACATATGTGTAAATAAAAAACAGCAACGCAGGGGGCAAGTGTCCAAGAAATGAAGTAAAAGAAAGTATAATTGAAGACTGAAACATGAACATTGTGGTACAGGAGCCTTACAAATAAAGCAAAATCAAGGCATGACTGATGACAAAAGACAAGTCAGAGGGTGGAGGTGCTTGTACAGTCCCTATTTCTTTCCCCTACCATCCCCCGTACCGTCTCCTTGCCCACCTCTAGTCTTCTGGAATGACATTACCTTATCACAGAAGACTTTAATCTGGCAGTAACACTTAACAAAAGCAGCGCCTAGCTCTTCCTGCTCAATCTTAATAGCTTGTGTGATACCAGAATAGTATTAAAACACATCTTTCAAATGGCCTAGACAATCAGCAGGGGCTCCACTCATATTTTGTTTACAATTACTGATTTTAGTCCAGTCAGCATTGACTTGGCACACACCAATTACAGCATTTATCAGCGCCTCCCTCACAGCAACGAGAGCCGCCTCATCACCAATGACCTATTGAGGCCACTTACTCTTATCAATCAAATGATCTTTAACGTCACTCTGAACAAAAAGAGGCAACAATAGATGTACCTCTACCCTTTTGGGTTTGTAACAATTTATACTCACTAGGATGGCTGGAGACCGGGGCACGTGAATAGTGACACAGGGCAGAAGAGCATCTGTGGGTTTGGAATACACATCAATTGAGGAGGGGGGTATGCTGAATATTTCAAGGGTTTCACTCAAGATGTCTCGCTCTCCATCCCCTTGTGTGCCTCATACTATCATTAGTGTAGTTAGGCTGCAAGTCCTGCTGCCCAATGCCAGGCATCGATCGGAACAGTAGGGTGGTGAGTGGGAAAAGGATCCGGTAGAGGAGTGTGATGTTGTGGTGTCCTCCTTCTTCTTGTCTTGTGTGCATTGCACTGTCCTCTTGCGCTTTGCTGTTACTCGAGCGTGCCCTCATTTGACCCGCGTTGTCAGTTTCTTACCGCCTGGGTGCCTGAAGTACAGCTCCGATTTACTCGTCCAAAATTTGCCGAACTACCGCGGCGGCTGCCGCTCGTGTTCGCGCATTGAATCTAAATCTTGCAAACAAAGGCACATCTATCGACTTTAGGCGCATCAGCATCCCTTACACGTGCTTGCACTTTAAACATCAAGGTAGCATCCTGATATTTCCAGCATAAGCGACAACGACCTCCCCAATCCTTGTCCTGAGGAGAACCCTTTAAACTACTGAACGGGTTCGAAACGCGTCGGCGTCCTGCTCCACCCAGATACTGAACTATCAGGGCACAATAGGAATATAACTCACACACAATTCTACATTGTTGCATAGTTTTGTGTCTTCCTATGTTTTGCACCATTTGATAAATCAATTAATGTGTATCTAGCGGTGGTAAAAACAAGTAGGCTAGTTTGTCACCTTAGCTGTCCACTTGTTTATTTTCATCCAGGATTGGTGCCTCAACAAAGGGAATTCTTTGAGGCATTCCCCAGTTGTCTATATTCATTGTCATCACAATTGTTACATGTGTATGTTTTGACTTAATGTATTGTTTATGGTTTTTTCAATGTACTTGTGAACCTCTGTAAATGCGGTGTGAATCCTTTTGATGCCAAGGCATTTTTTCATAATCTTTTTTCATAAAAATACAAGTGACCAAACACAAATGGTTTGTCAGCCTAGCAATTTATTGTACTAGGTGTGTACTTGTGTCTACCAACTTATACTGCCCGGCAATTTGGTTTGTTTGTCTCATTTGTACTGTGCCAGTTCCCCTTCAACTGGCTGAACTGCTGGCGCTGCTGCATATCTAGGTATAACAGCAGGTGAACCCTTTGCATTATATGTCAGCATGGGGAAATTCAAGGCTTCTAATGAATTCTCCTTCTTATTATTGGTCTGGGCCCTCTCTGCAGGTAACTCCCAAATGTTTTGCCTGCACCCCTCCTGTTGTCCGAACCCATTTTGCTTTCGCTTTTAGGACTCTGTACACTTCACCACTGCTAACCATTGCTAATGGGCTTGTGCTTTCTCCTTGAAACATTGTGATATTGGCCATTTAATGTACTTATAAGTCTCTAGTAAAGTGGTACTAAATGTACCCAGGGCCTGTAGATTGTATTCTATTCAAGGGCCTACTGCAGTTATTGTGCCACCTACTTAAGTAGCCCTCTATTAAACATGACTCAGGCTTGCCACTACAGCCTGTGTGAGCACTTTTAAACTGCAATTTCAACCTGGCAAAATAAACCTTTTGAAACTGCACAAATGTTGGCATCTCGTCAGGTCCCAACCCAGGGTGCACTGCTTGATTTGTGTTCACAAGGCAATATGTTCTAACAAAACTTTATCAAGTTTAATCCATTTTTATTTCATCCAATTTCCTCCATAGTTCATGTTTAATCCAATGTATCTAAAAGTTCAACCATTGCCTATTCAGTCTTTTCTTCTACAAACATGGAGATTCACCTTTCTTCAAAATACGACATATTTGGTTCAACACAATGCATTTTGGGCATGAAATGCCCTTTTTCAGGGATAACTACAATAGAACACACCATATATCAATCCCTGATACTCATCCCAGTCTTGTATCTACTAAAAATGTTCACATTATGCTACTTCACAATGAAGTGTCCTCCATTTTCTTAATTATAAAATTAATAAAAATTGCAACCCGTGCAAAATTAACCCAAGGGCAGTTAAACAACATTTTCATTCACTGTGCAACCCTTTTCCATGCCTTATTTTTTTGTGTTAAATGAACTTACTTGGTGCCTATACTCTTAATCTAAACCCCTGTGCCCCCCCAAAAAAGGGTGTGTTTCAGAAAAATCATGTGATATTGCCTGCAACCAAGTCACCTCATCTTGCCTCCCACCAGAGTGCATGCACAGTTTAAAGAGCATCTCAAGTGTGTTTTAAATCCTGCATGTGATTTCAACAAAACACCAGAGCATAACAGATATAAAGCTAAACAACATACTTAATACCCTATGTGCTCCCACTAAATGCCTCAACCACAATTTGACAAATGAAATTCAACATCATACAAATCATACTGAAACTCGTGCTCACTCAACATATGACCCACAGACTACATAAAAAAATAATATGTTAAATATGTTAAAGCTCCCAACTCTCACCGACTGTCATGAATAAATAACGTGATCTTGAAAATCATGATAATATAAACTATGGAAGTCAAAACGTAAAAACATTCAAATCAGTATTACTAAATGCACCATTGTTAAGAAAATACACTAAGATAGTATGTGTTGACTTTTTGCCAGGCCTAAACCTTCCTTTTTAATACATGTAAGTCACCCGAAGGGTAGGCTCTAAACAGCCCATGGGGCAGGGTGGAGTGTATTTAAAACATTGGGCATGCACTTTTAAGTTTTACATACTCTGGTAGTGAAAAACTCCTAAAATCGTTTTTCACTACTATGGGGCCTACTTTTCCAATAGGATAACATTGGGTTAGCCGACTGCAATTAATAAGTGATAACATGTGTTTGGTAGCAAGTAGGAATACCATGTTTGGTGCCTGAAGAATTGAAATTTAAAACTCTAATGGTAAAGTCAATTTTTTTAAATTACCATTCTGAAAATGCCACCTTTAGAGAGTTTAGTATTTTCTTATCCTGATCATTTGGTGCCTGCACCCTGTTTCCTGGATCACATGACTAGGTGTTGTTGGTTGTTAACCTTTGTGTATCCCTCCCAGACAGTATCAGAAGTGAGGGTCTGGGTATTGGCAGGAAGGAGGCAATGCAGTAGAGTCCACATGTACCGCATTGCCTCCATCAATTCTACGTCTATCGTATTTACCTATCGAATTAATTTATTTATGTGAATTTTGTGACATGTATTATGTGAGATGAACAAACACTTTTTAGAAAAACCAATGAAAATATGAGAATATAAAACAATAACAAGTTGCATTGGATAATAAAATGAAATATATTTGTTCAGACTTATTAGTGTATATTTATATATACATATTTGTATTAGTGGTTACTTGCCACAGAGAGACTCAGAATAGGTTGTGTCAATTATTTGATCTAAACTAGCTATAGACCTTTATTTAATGCATTTTCTTCCCTATGTATAGCTTGTTCATTAGAAATATAGGGGTCCCCTGTTTCCAAAAGAGTAAACTGAGAACAATTAGCATTGTTACAATTCCATAGAATATGAAGGGAGATGTCATTATCTAAAGACAGTGGGAAAAGGGCTATAAGGCCTAACCACCCTCCCCTTGACTCAAAGAAGTTTATTATATAAAAGAAGATCTCTGGGCTTTGTCAGCAGACCGCATACCTTAAAGCCTAGATCGAAGGTTTATGTCATAGGAACAGCATAGCTCTTCTCCATGGAAAGGGCGCTCTCCAAGTGTGCGTTAAAACAACATGCATCCCCGTAATATCAAAGCACGAGTCTACAGCAGTGCAGCTCAGTTTAGCGTGTTTTGTCTAGGTGCTATGGACTGACAAGGGGCATTGTTTATCGACCTTGCACATCGTGTCCAGACTAAACTCCAGGAACTTAGCAGAGTCTGTGAAAAGCAGACAGTTCCCATGTGAAAGTCATAAACAGAGTCTTGCAAAATAAAGAGCATGTAGTAAAGAGCGCAAAAGCAGCATCATGGCAGCAAAGCTCATGCTAACTTAGCAATGTGGACAATGACCCTAATGACCATATAACAAAGGCACTCTTCAGAATCATTCAGGAATTCACCTAACCCCCATGTGACGTCTCACCCTCCCAGGACCTCTGCAACAAACTCGTCTCCTACTTCCATTTGAAAATCAAATCCCTCTACGGCAACTTCAACGAACAGACACCAGATGTCAAAACCACCTCTTCCTCCAGGAACGCAGCCAGCCTTCCATCTCCATCTGAATCCCGGTCACCATCAAAGACACCACCACAACCATGAATAGCATTCACTCAGGAGCCCCCTCGGACCCCTGCCCACCGCACCACTTCCACAGAGTGCCATTACAGCACCTGAGCTTCGACGCACCATCAACGCCACCTGCGAAACCAGCACATTCTAGATGACTGGAAACGCGCAGAAGTCAAACCCCTCCTCAAGAAGCCCTCCACAGACCCGACGGACCTCAAAAACTACCGACCCATCTCTCTCCTCCACTTCACAGCCAAAGTTACTGAGAAGATCGTCAACATCCAGCTAACGAACTTCATCGATGACAACTCCTTCCTCGACCCTTCCCAATCCAGATTCTGCAGCAGCCACAGCACCAAGACCACCCTCCTCGCTGCCACATCCGCACTCTCCTCAACCAGGGCCACACCACGGACCTCATATTACTAGGCCTTCAGCACCATCTCCCACAGCACTCTCACCGCCAGACTCCACGACACCGGCTCAGCCCCAGACTCTTCAACATCTACATGGCCCCCCTCGACGCCATCGTCAGACAACATGGACTGAGCATAGTATCCTACGCCAACGACACCCAGCTCATCCTCTCCCTCACTAAGGATCCCCTCACCACCATCACCTTCCAGGAAGGAATAAAAGACATCTCATCCTGGATGAGCAGCAGCTGTCTGAAGCTCCACTCGTAGAAGATAGAAGTCCTCATCCTTGAACCCACCCCCTCAGCATGGCACAACACTTGGTGTCCATCACCTTTGGCAACCTCCCACTCCCACGCACTATGCCCGGAACCTCAGCATCATACTCGACTCCTCTCTCACCATGACCTAACAGATCAACGCTGTCACCTCCATCTGCTTCAACACCCTTTGCATCCTTCGCAAGACCTTCAAATGGATCCCCCTGAATTCAGAAAGATCATCACCCACGCACTCATAACTAGCAGACTGGACTACGGAAATGCCCTCTATGCTGGAATCAACAAATTCCTGCTCCGCAAACTCCAGACCATCCAGAACACCGCAGTCAGACTCTTCCTCAGCATCCCATGACATAAACATATCACCCAGCACTTTCAAGACCTCCACTGGCTCCCTGTCAAGAAGAGGGTAACCTTAAAGCTCATCACTCATGCCTCCAAATCCCTCCACAACACCGGAACCAAATTCCTCAATGGAAGAGCCTCCTTCCACCTACCCTAGAGAAACCTCCGCTCTGCCGACCTCGCCCTCTCGGAAACCCCGTGCATCTGTAGAGCCAGAGCAGGTGGAAGAGCCTTCTCCTACATCACGGCAAAGACCTGTAAGGAGCTCCCGATCAACATCAGACGCTCCCCCATTCTGCACACCTTCAGGAAGATCCTCAAGACTCGGAGCTGCACCCTCCCCAGCACCTTGAGACCCTCACGGGTGAGTAGAGCGCTTAACAAATCCCTGATTGATTGATTGATCTACCGCTATGAAGCCAGCAATCTCCATGCCCTGAACACTAGACGCCACGCCAGTGAGGCACAGGGTCAGAGCTGATTTGCATATAGCCAGTGTCTAACCCAGGGTGGTGTGGAGTGCAAAAAAACGATGGATTTAGGCCCAGATCCTTGTACTGGGGTGAATGTATGACATTGTTCTACATTCTGTCCATCAACTGTGTTTTTTGCAATTTTCACCCCGAGTGGGCTGGGTATGCTCAGATGTGAGTCCCAGGCTCTCCACACCACCGGAGTCAAGCTATCCAGGCTGATGAAGGCTGATAGCCAGAAACCGGTCCTTGGATGCTTGATTCCGGTCTGGGAAAGACATGGCTTGGTAGTTCGGACTGGACTGTTCCCATGAGGCACAGGGTCAGAGCTGATTTGCATATAGCCAGTGTCTAACCCAGGGTGGTGTGGAGTGCAAAAAAACGATGGATTTAGGCCCAGATCCTTGTACTGGGGTGAATGTATGACATTGTTCTACATTCTGTCCATCAACTGTGTTTTTTGCAATTTTCACCCCGAGTGGGCTGGGTATGCTCAGACGTGAGTCCCAGGCTCTCCACACCACTGGAGTCAAGCTATCCAGGCTGATGAAGGCTGATAGCCAGAAACCGGTCCTTGGATGCTTGATTCCGGCCTGGGAAAGACATGGCCTGGTAGTTCGGACTGGACTGTTCCCATGAGGCACAGGGTCAGAGCTGATTTGCATATAGCCAGTGTCTAACCCAGGGTGGTGTGGAGTGCAAAAAAACGATGGATTTAGGCCCAGATCCTTGTACTGGGGTGAATGTATGACATTGTTCTACATTCTGTCCATCAACTGTGTTTTTTGCAATTTTCACCCCGAGTGGGCTGGGTATGCTCAGACTTGAGTCCCAGGCTCTCCACTCCACTGGAGTCAAGCTATCCAGGCTGATGAAGGCTGATAGCCAGAAACCGGTCCTTGGATGCTTGATTCCGGCCTAGGAAAGACATGGCTTGGTAGTTCGGACTGGACTGTTCCCATGAGGCACAGGGTCAGAGCTGATTTGCATATAGACAGTGTCTAACCCAGGGTGGTGTGGAGTGCAAAAAAACGATGGATTTAGGCCCTGATCCTTGTACTGGGGTGAATGTATGACATTGTTCTACATTCTGTCCATCAACTGTGTTTTTTGCAATTTTCACCCCGAGTGGGCTGGGTATGCTCAGACGTGAGTCCCAGGCTCTCCACACCACTGGAGTCAAGCTATCCAGGCTGATGAAGGCTGATAGCCAGAAACCGGTCCTTGGATGCTTGATTTCGGTCTGGGAAAGACATGGCTTGGTAGTTTGGACTGGACTGTTCCCATGAGGCACAGGGTCAGAGCTGATTTGCATATAGCCAGTGTCTAACCCAGGGTGGTGTGGAGTGCAAAAAAACGATGGATTTAGGCCCAGATCCTTGTACTGGGGTGAATGTATGACATTGTTCTACATTCTGTCCATCAACTGTGTTTTTTGCAGCCTACCACAGGGCAGCGCCGCATGACACCCAGGGACCTTTTTCCTGCTGTAACTGCAGCCACACCTTGGCTTGCCACTGCACCAGTCCCACCCACTGCCCGACCGACAAATACCAGACCCGACCACCTCAGCTGCAACCGGCTCTACACACGCTCCCTCCACATACACGGCATTGAGATCTGGGACCTACTCGCCTGTGTCTACCCCTGGACATCGCCACTGCCATCGGAGATGGCTACAAGATCATTCACTAGGAATGCATACACAAAAGCACCCTCCACTTCGCCAGCCACTTGGACAACCACTCGACCAACATAGAGCACCTCCACTTCCAGGTCCAGACCAACCCGAACACCACCCTCAGTGGCACCCTCATCTATAGACCCCCAGACCTCACCCACCCTATAGCGATTCCATCATCGACTTCATTGCACCCCACGCTCTTGTCTCCACAGCCTACATCCTCTTCAACTTTCACCTGAAACACCCCCCGACAAGAACACCTCGTCCCTGCTGGACAACCTCACCACCATTGGACTCAAACAACTGGTCACCTCCCCAACCTACTCAGCAGGGCACACGCTCAACCCCATCTTCTCCACCAGCGACAACATCACCTTCAGCCACACCTCCAAGATCCTTTGGACTGACCACCGTTGCGTCCATTTCTCCTTCACCAAACCCACGTACACCACCATGCCCACTGCTACCTTCGCTGAAGTTGAAACAAAAGTCACAGAATCACAGCTCATCAACTCCCTTAGCAAAACCCCACCACCGATATCCTTGGATGATAATACCTCAGCACGCAAACTCCACCAATGGATCTCCAAATGTACAGACACACTGGCTCTGCTCAAGAAAACCCCAAGCAACCGACACTCCAAGAAAGCCATCTGGCTCTCTCCTGCCCTTCATGAGTACAGACGCATCTGTAGACAGCTTGAGAAGAAGTGGAGGAGCAGTAAGACCCCAGAAGACCTTTTAGCCTTCAAACCTGCAGTCACCGAACACCAACTCCTCATTAGAACAACAAAGAAAGTGGCCCTGCAGGTAAGGATCAACACCAACTCACTCAATAGCAAAGAACTCTTCACCATGGTCAAAGAATTTGCCAAACCCAGCACAACAACAGCAGAAATCCCACCGTCCCAAGACCTCTGCAACAACCTCAGCACTTTCTTTCACCGCAAGATTAAGGAGATCTACGACAGCTTTGACAGCCTTGATACACAAAACCCTCTCACCACACCCACAACCACCACACCTAATAACACTGGACTGCAGCAGACCTTGCTCAGCTGGACTTCCCTCACCGCTGACAACACCCTCAAGATCATGAAGAGCATCCACTCCAGAGCACCCTCAGACCCCTATCCGCACCACACCTTCAACAGAGCCGGGACCTCCATCGCCCGAAACTCTGCTGCAGGATCAACTGCTCCATCAACTCTGCCACTTTCCTGGAAGACTGTAAACACGCAGAGATCAACCCCTTGCTGAAGAAACCCTGTGCTGACTCAACAGACCTTAAGAACTGCAGACTCATCTTTCTGCTCCCCTTCGCAGTCAAGGTCATCGAAAAGGCCATCATAGCCCAACTTTCCGAGTTTATCAAAGTGAAGCACATCCTGGACCTTTCCTAATCCATCTTCTGAAGCAACCACAGCACCAATACTGCCCTCCTTGCTGCCACAGACGGCTTCCACACCCTACTCGACAGAAGTGAAACTGCAGCGCTCAATCACCTGGACCTCTCAGCCGCATTCGATACTGTCTCCCACTGCACCCTATGCACAAGACTCCACAACGCAGGAATCCATGACACAGCCCTGGAACCGATCCGCTCCTTCCTCACTGGCCAAACACAGCGAGTCAGACTACCACCGTTCCACTCTGACCTCACAGAGATCAGCTGCATAGTGCCTTAGAGCTCCACTCTCTTCAACATCTACATGACTCCGCAAGTAGCCATCATCAGGAACCATGGACTCAACAGCGTCTCCTATGCTGATGACACCCAGCTGATTCTCTCCCTCACCAACGTATCCACAGTTGGCAAGAACGCCTTCTACAATGGGATGAACGTGGTTGCCACCTGGATGAATTGCAGATGCCTTAAGCTCAACTCAGAGAAGATGAAGTCCTCATCCTGGGCTCCACCCCCTGCATGAGACAGCTCCGGGTGGCCTGCAGCACTTGAAACTCCCCCATACCCACAGACCACGCACAAAATCTCTGCATCATCCTGGACTCCTCGCTCACCATGAATTGCCAGATCAACGCTGTCTCATCATTCTGCTTCCACACGCTATGCCTGCACCAAAAGATCTTCAAGCGGATCCCCATAGAGTCCAGAAAGATGTTTACCCATGCACTCATCATCAGCAGACTAGACTACGGCAACGCTCTCTATTACGGAGTCACCCAGAAACTCCTCCAGAAACTGTAGAACATTCAGAGCGCCTCTGCCAGACTCATCCTGAACATCTTGCCTGCATCCACATCAACAGCCACCTGTGAGACCTCCACTGGCTTCCAGTGAACAAAAGAATCACCTTCCAGCTCCTCACACACACCTACAAAGCCCTATGCAACCTGGGACCTACGTACCTCAACCACCGCCTTGCATTCCAAGCACCCACCAGAGACCTATGATCCAACCAACTCGCCCTGGCCATACTCCAATGCATCCGCAAGACCACGCCGGAGGAAGATCCTTCTCCTACCTTGCAGCAAAGACCTGGAACACCTTGCCTCTTCACCTCAGGCAATCACGGTCACTTGCTCAATTCATAAAGGACCTCAAGACCTGACTGTTGGATTGAACCACAGTGCTTTGACTGATCAGCAGCCTTCCCCCCGCTCTAGCGCCTTGAGGCCCTTATGGGTGAGTGATCTCACTTTACAAGACACCTGATTGACTGATTTAGGACAAGGAGCTTTCTTTAGTACAAACAGACGATAAAAGCACAGTTAAAAAAACAATCATTATTGCAATAAAAGAAAAAAGCAGCATGCAATAAACATGCAGTGAGAGGTTGGGTGGGTTAATATACCTGCTTTACCCATCGTAACTGTATGTACGGTCCTCTCCCTCACTCGCCTTGCTCCCTAAATCCGGTCTAGCACTCACCTCACTTTCTACCTTGGTCCTGAAGAAGCGCACAGGATCTCCCTCTTGAGCCACTTTACTGCACGAAACATGTCTACCTTTCATCTGTCCATAATGGACTTGACACTTGTCTAGCTACTGGGCGCCTTATCACCCTCAAGCAGCACAACCTTTTGGTTTTTTATTGATGATAGAGGGGTTATTTCTCCTTAAACCTACTTCTCCCCCCTCCAGCCATCTTTTAACACTGCACAAGACACCACTCCAACTCAGACCCGCACACACCTTTACAGCTTTATCACTCAAAAGATCTCCAAAAAAGTGACCCTTCGGGGGACCCATAGGGCATTGCAGCACCGGCCCGACGAGGGGCACCGCCCAATGATGAAGCATGACATCCTTGGGGTGTGTGAGGGCACCAAAACAAGGACATACTGTCCTTTGGCATTATTTTAAGGGAACGACTTTCTTTCCCTCTTTCTATTACATTTTTTGTAGGAACTGTGACTCCCGTGTATAACAATTCTACTTTTAAGGAGCACAAGTCACTGGACCTAGATCAAGCCCCTTGTCCCCCCTCCACAATTTTCTGTGATGCGACATTTAATCCTGGTATCAGCCTGTGCATAGGGTGACTCCTGACTCCTCCCTAACAAATGGTGTAAAAGATCCTATTGGTTACTGTACCCATCTTTTGCAGCATTTCCTGCATGCCCTTCTGCAAACAATTCCACTGTGCCACTCTTTACCTAAAAGCAAGATAGCAGAACCCTTCTTTCCCTGTGTAGAGCTTATGGGCACACCCCAGAGGTGTAGCCAGGGAAAGTTACAACCCCTCATGTGAGGTTACTCTAAACCAGTTCTGGGGGCATCCCCTGGGATTGATCCATACCTGACTAGAGGAACAAAGGAGGGCCCTGTCCAGGTGTCTGGTAACATATGCCTGTGATGGGATAGGCCTCTTTGAAGTTAATCAAGTTCCTGGGTACAGTCCAGAAGGTCATCCTACTAGAGGAAGAGAAACACCTCCTCACACCCAAGGTCTTTGTCCTGTTCTGGGAGCAGTTTTCACACCTCGTCAAGGGGGCTAGTCAGTTGCCAGGCAAAAGTTGGAGCTCTTGCAATTGAGAATCCAGAGGCTTTAGGGAGGGAAAAGGCAACTTTCTAAAAGTACCTTTTCTAAAATATTTTTGAAAAATTTGACTTCCCTAGTGAATTGGTGTTTCTATAGGTATTTCAAAAAGTTCTTGAGTTCAAATTCTTGTTTGTGGCCATGCCTCCCTGCTTGCTTTTTGACTTTGTGGTCGGTGGACATTTTGTGTAGGCAGCCAGTGTGCGTTGGCATAGGCCTTCATGGGTTCTTTGTTTTCCAGGCCTCAATTGTAAAAGATTTGTACAATTGTTTTTACTTTTTTTACAATTAAAAAAAAACTTTTTTATTTTATTTTCTCATGTTGTTTTTCCCCTTTTCCTAACATACAGCAGCAAACTCATGTGCTGTAGGGGGTGCACAGCAGCACAACAGCATTCATTTTCTAAGGATTATTTGATTGTCAGTTTTCTTATGTCACCTGCACCTCCGTGAGTGCCAATCCCAACGTGATACACATAAAGCAAACTGGTACTTCTGTGTGTTTCTGTTGCTCTTTCTTATCCTTCCTGAGTGTACATGAAAGTTTATGTTGGTGTAGTTTTATGAATGGATAAACTGCATTGTTAATTATTTATAACCCAAGTCACCA
The DNA here is from genome assembly GCF_964261635.1 of Lissotriton helveticus. NCBI lineage: Eukaryota > Metazoa > Chordata > Amphibia > Caudata > Salamandridae > Lissotriton > Lissotriton helveticus. The sequence continues at coordinate 496,690,159 of NC_136063.1, forward strand.
CACTAAATGATACTACTAATTCTGCAACAATGCCACGTTTCACTGATGTTTTTGTTGCTTGGTTGCTTTTAGGCGCACAAGAGCCAACATCATCCACAGCACTGCCAGACAGAAGGCCTGTGCACGACGTGATGAGTGACCACACAAAACGCACTTCTCTTCAGCTTGTGAAGCTAATTGCCATTGCCAAGTGACAGCTGCAAGATGGCCCCAAAGAAAGGTGCTGCCAAAAAAGTGGCCTTTGGGGAGCAGATGAAGAAGCTGATTTCCCCACTGGCGTGCTGACCAGAACCTTTTTTGGCAAACCTGCGACTGACAAACCAGCCTCCGGAGAGCACGCTAGGAGCAGCACTCCTGCATCAACAACCACACCCCAACCTAGGCCCAAGCCAATGTCTGACACAGAGGCAGGCTCTAATCATGTCAACGCCATCGAACAGTGACGTTGAAATGGGTTAATATCCTTTGGAGCGTAGTACCCAATCATTGCAGGAGGCTCAGATAAGTGGATAACCACAGCCGCAGCCAGCAATAGTAGTTTCTCCCGAAGTAGGAACAGTTCAGGAGATTGAGCTTCATGCTGAGGAAGTAGAAGAAGCCACTTTTTCAGAAGATCCATTGTCTTCCTGATCGCCAGCAAGGAAAAGGAGGGTTACTCGACCATCTTCTTCTCCAAGCCCCCCTTCTGATGATCAAAACTCCACTTGGATCCCGCCTCAGTCTGAGAAACACCATTAGAGGCTAGGGAAAAGAAGAGGATGATCCAGTCATCATGGGTGTTAGCCCAGCCCCAGTGGAGACCGACATTACCCCATCTCCCCCTGCCCTGAGTGATATGGTACAGATACCACCACCACCAGCTGCCGTATTTTCAAAGCCCCGGCAGCAACAACCACCTCAGTAGAAGCAGGCACTGCAGAGAGGCAAACATGAAAATAAACGCCCACCTACCGCCATTTCATCCAACATTGGCAGTGGCACCAGCGTCAAAAAGTGGACCTCCAAAGTTTGGGAGTTTTTTACAGTTAGCAAGAAGGAGTTGAACATTGCCATATGCTCCATTTGCTGAGCAAGTGTTAGTCGGGGTAAGCTTGGTACACAGAATGGTACCATAGGCCAAACAACCTGTGTGAGAAAACACCACACAATCCAGTTGGAAGAGCACTTTAGCGGCCAAAAAATGCAAGTGGCGTTGTGAAGGGGGGGAAATACTGAGTAGGAAATCTTGTCTGATCAAGGTGGAAGGTGAAGAAGAGGAAGACATTTTCATTATACAAATGAACTCTGTCCCTAGCAGTGCAGTAGTATTGCCTACATCAGCAACATTGCAATGGCACAAGACTTAAGTTGAGACACCAAAGCAAGAGCATACAGTGACTGCCTTGCTGAGATGCACATTGTGCCTACCACCTTCTGCTCTCAAGACATCATCTGCGTCAGTGGCACCAGAAAAGAAAAAATCCAGGCTACTATTCCTGGCATGTTTAGGCAGGAGGCGCAGTACGAACGCAACCACCCAACGGCGTGACACTAGCTAAAATGTTGGCACTGGACCTGCTCCCTTTTTCTTTTGTGGAAGGGGTGGGTTTTCTAGAATTTGTGGCAGCCATCCGCCCAAAATGGAAGGTTTCCAGCGGTCCTGTTTTGCCAGAGTTGCTGTTCCAGCATTACATCATAATGTGTTGGAATTGGTTGGACAACCTTTGCAGCAGAGTGCTGCTCGCACTATCCACCTACCAACAGACATGTGGACCAATTGCCAAGCCACTGATTACATGTGCATCACTGCACACTGGATCTCTTTTGTGGGGTTTAGAGAAATGATATATTCAGGTGTTGACACTGCTGACATTTTTTATGGCGGTCGGAAGCATGCAATAATAGCCATGTTCACCATGGAGAAATCCCATACTACTGCAAACATCTTGGAAGACTTTAACAACAAGGTCTTTGAATGGCTGCAACCAAGAGGGCTTAACATTGCATTTGCTGCCACAGACAATGGCAATAATATAGTTAAGGCCATGGCATATGGTGGCTATATCAGCGTCCTATGTTTGGTGCACTGCATCAACATTGTTGTACAGGACTTTCTCAGAAAATAAGACAGAGTCAGCAACCTACTCTCCACCTGCAGAAGAATCTGCACTCATTTCAGCCATTCTTTAAAAGCCCGGAAGCAGTTGAGGGTCATTCATCGTGATAATAGAATGCCACTCATACAGGTGGTGCCAACACATTGGAATTCAACTTATTACATGCTGCAACATCTGTTTGAGAAGTGCAGAACCAATTAATGAATATGTCATGCAAAGAGGGGATGCAACTGTGAAAGACATGATCATTGAGATGGACCCATGAGTTATCATCAAATGCCTGACCGAGATGCTGCTTCCTTTTGAGTTTTCGCACAGGAAGTCAGCAAGGGGGACAGTACCATAGGCCAAGCTATCCCATTGTTGTATATGCTACAGGGACAGCTAAAGAAGGTGTCTGAAATGTATGCAGGTGTGGACAAAATTGGTGGTGAGCTTAATCATTCGCTCATCTGTTAATACAAGGATACAAAGAGACAGTGTGTCAGCCAAACATTACATGTGTACCACAATTCTTGATCCACAGTAAAAACAATTACTAGCCACTTTCATTCCTTTTTCAGATGGGGATGTTTCAAACTACGAGACGTGGATTGCTGATTAAGCCTGTGACCTATAAAAAGAACGGCTGGGAATTAGAGTCCCACTCCTCCAGGGTACAAGTTCTGCAGTGCAGCCATCAAGTTCAGAGCCTGAGGGCAGTGCTGTGGCTCACAACAGCCAAAACCAACAATAAGCACACCAGCAACAACAGGAACCGGAACATCAGCCCCAAAATCTGCTTTTGAATGGTTTCTAAATGCAGGGCTTAAGACCAGGGCAGAAGCGAAGGCAAAAGAGGCTGAGCAAGGTTGGGCTCCAATGATTGTTGAGAGGATGATCCAAGGCTATCTGGATGACCCAACAGAGATCTATCTTGATCAAAGCCCATTGATATATTGGTATTGGAAGAGCCACCAATGGCAGTGCTCACAGGCTGGCAATAAAATATTTAGCTTGCCCAGTAGCCACTGTGTTCACTGAGTGTGTGTTCAGTGCAGCTGGTGCAGTTGTCACAGTGAGAAGGACGTGTCTCCCGGCCCAAAATGAGGAGATATTCACCATGCTCAAAATTAATGAGCAATTTATAGCACCAAACTACACCATACTTGAAGGTGTGGACAGGAAAAGGAGGATAGTGAATGGTCAGACTCAGGTCATGGTGGTAGTGTGTTAGCTGGCCAACTTCTGGGTGAACCACCTGAGTTCAGGACAAACTCTAATTCCCTGGCTACTAGCCTGGACCACCAACCTGCTTTGATGACAAAAAAAGAGAGCTAGGGTAGCATTGTATTATTTTGTTTGTTTGTGTCTGACTGACTAATGCAGCCCGACCATTTTTGACACATTGTATTGCTGGATTGGAGTTGGACCAGTATGAAGTGAAAAAGCGCCCTTTTACCCCTCAAGGGCATTGGAGAGGCAATGTGCCTGCCTCTATCCTTTCTTTATTCACCTAGCTGGACTGCCCCATATTATTTGATTGACAAGACTTGCCAATGAGTGTGTTGTGAAATAAAGAGGATTGGCAATATATCACCGTCAGCGTGCTTGAATTAGAACAGGTAAATGGCATGCACGCACCAAAGATTGATATATATTATGAGTGATTGTTGTTTGTGAGTATGTTGAGATGATTCATGTGGTGGTTGGCAATGAAACTGGGTGTTTAACTATAACTATTACGCTTGATTGTGTTTGTGATAATTTGCAATGTTGATGGCCTAACAACGGGTGATAATTGTTTTCCTGAAGGTGATTTTTTTCCTTCCCCTTTGACACTTAGCAAGATTTGTTTGCCGGGTCCACACTACTTTATTTTCTGCTTCACACTCCTCAATGACCTGGCCAATCCCTTTTGCGAACGAATGCAAATCTAGTCTACACAAAAAATTACTCAATATTTCTCTTGCTGTTCATCAACAGCATTGCAATACAGGTCGATCTATAGCATTTGAGTCAGGACTCAGTCGATACGGAGTTGGACATGGTATTTGGAGTCAGGAGGATGATGGAAGGACTCAGGGTGTGGCTACTTCAACAACTACGAGAAGAAAGAAGTTATCAACTTCACAGAAACCAACATTTGGTGATGACTCTTAGAGGCCTACTCAACTCTGGACTGGTGGTGAGAGGTGTGTTGATTTTACTTGATTTGAGAAAATCAATGTTGCTGAGTGTGTGTGCTCGCTGCCTCAAATTTGAAACTAGGTGGTGGTTGGGTGGGAGACTATTATTATAGGTAACTCGAGACAGACAAGTGGTGATTATCACTTTATGCACACGGTAGCCTTCATATTATGATGATGATCATGACAGTTGCAACTGTTTTCAGCCTGATACATGTGGCCTCTCATCAGTGATTGTTGGTTGTTGTAATTGCTCTCACATAATTCATCACACATCAGCCATAAAATGAATGCTTGCAAAAGGAATATTCTTCTCTCTTGCCTTGCCTCTGAGTCTTCTTAGTGCACTTCTGTCCTTCTACTTGATTCTACAATATAATTTATGTTTTACAATCCGCAGGCCTTCTCTTCTCCTGCACTACAAGGCAAAAGCACCATACTGGACTGCATCAGCCAAGCACCCAATGTTGACGGACAATCCAAGAAGAATGAAGAAGCACCTCCCAATTTGGCAATACAGTATGCATTTAAAAAAAATCATTTATAGAACTGTGTGTGTTGTTCTATTTACTCCTACATAATTTGTATTTTTACTATATATCAAACCTAGGTGCCAGAACATTTAGATATATAATAATATAACTTGGGTCTCTCTGGGGCTAACGGACTGTTTGGTTTGCATTGCATTTAAGTTAACTGTGTCATAGTCATTCCTCTGTTTCCTTTCCCTCCCACAACAGATTGATGATGGTTGACTGCTCATTGCCCAGATGAAGTGTTTGTCTTTGTAACACCTTTCTCCAAATCCCCTTTTCCATTCATTCATCCAACCTCTAACCCTCTTCCCCTGGGCTGGGTGATTTATAGAAGTGTCACTTTATAATTTACCACTGGAGTCAAGCTAGCCTGGCTGAAGAGGGGTGTTACCCCGAAACTGGTCCCAGGAATCCTGTTTCCGGTTCAGGGATGACCTGGCTTGGTAGTTCGGGCTGGACTGTTCCCATTAAGCATAGGGTCAAGACTGATTTGCAGATAGCTGGGTCTGAACTGAGGTGGGAAAGTGAGCTAAAGAACGGTGATGGGTTGAACCCAGATCTGTGACTGGGGTGAGTGTCTGAAAGGTTTCAGCACTCCATCCATTATCTCCTTGCGTTTACTTTATAATTTACACCATTAATTGATCACACACTTGGTGGGGTGGATGTGTGAAAGCAACACCAACTCAGTGCAGGATTTTCCGTTTGATTTCTATTACCGAAACAATAGTCCACACTGGCCCCATATACGCACTCAAGCATAAAAGTGATCGATATTTTAGATACTGAAGAACATCATTCCACAGCATCATCATCATTCAGGGATTGTGTGTTGCGTTCGGTAAATGCTTAACCAATAACTGCGTCCACTCCAGAATTTTAGTCCTCTTCATAATTCAAATGACAATTTTGTTTTAATTTAAATACTAGCTCATCAAACCATTCCTCTGAATAACTTAATATTGCATGATATATTTTCCCTATCAGGTATTCTTTGTTGTGCAGTAGTCTAGTCTCAATTGTTTGTAATTTTGTAAAGCTATGATATAATAATATTTTACCCACAAACTCAGTTTTTATTTTAATTTAGTTTCCTGTGATTAATAACCCTCCTGATTAAAATCCTACAGCTAGATTTCATCTAGGTGGGAGTGGAACCTCACTTCTGATTCCTTCACTGTTGTTAATGTGCTAGCCTGCTACTACTACCACCAACATGGGACCTTGGGAAACCCTGCAGCCCTCGCTTTATCTATTTGTAAGAGAACTATTTTTCATTGTTCTACTAAGTTGTAGACAATAAAGGCAATGTTTACCCTCCCTTAGTGGTCAATATAGTTGCGGACATCATAGACTAGGAGAATAGTAGGATAAGGGTACCACATAGGCATAGCACAAACCTAGTTGTTGTTATACACTAGCAGCAAATTTTAAAAACAGATTGTGCTAAAAGGCAGCAGTGAAAAGTAAAACACCCCCAAAAACCTGGATTTGAGGCATAAATAATGTAAAATATGTATTTAATATTTAACCCAAACAATAATAAACCCACCCCTTAAACCCGCCACAACAACTGTCCCACCCCTCATCCTAAACAAATGAAATATCCCTGTCCCTAATCATTTTCCAATCAAAATGCCTACTGTCTGGAAGAAAAGTAGTCCAAACTATAACAGCCCAGATCCCAATGCCACATCCCCACCCTCTCCACCCACAACAACAACCAAGACCCACCAACAAAAACAAAAGTTAATACAGGGACAGAGGGCACTACAAGACATGGTGGGTCAGGCTCAGGAGCTCATTACGGTGCCTCTCCATTTGACTCTGCTGGGCGTCTATCCATGCCAGCCTTGAAAGGACTTGACAAAGTAAATTGCTGCCTGAGTGGGGGGGGGGGGCAGCAGTGAATGATGATTGAGAAGAAGCTGGAGGTGCTGGTTCAGGGGCCCGGGCAGCTGCCTTCTCCTCTTCCTCCTCCTCCAGGGCCTCCAGCTGCTGGTACTCGGTCCTAATCACCTCCAGCTTTTGCTGCCACAGCTAGAAAGTCCAAAAACTAATTGTAAACAATGCTCAGTGCAAAACAACTTGTTTAAAATTATGTAGTAGGTCACACAGTAGTAGTAGTAGTACATTGATGGTCTCCTAGGGCCATTCGATTTGATGTGATTAGAGACACAGCCACTACCCACACATGACTCTCATAAAACTAAAGGCAAAAGCCAAATGCACTAACTGTTTGAAAGGAATTAAGACAGAATAAACACAACTGTATACCAGTTAAACAACTGCTGTTTTTTTCTTTTGAAGGAGTTCCTAGTAAAAGTAACTAAACAGACACTTTGTGTGGAAATGTACAAATAAATTACCTCCTATTAATGAGAAAGGCATTATGCATTATGGAGTACAAGTATTCTCTCACTTGTTGTGCTAAATGAATTAAGCTGGCGGCCTAGTTGTACTCGTTCTTAGTCATACTTTGCTTATCTCTGCAGTCTGCAACTGGGGCAGCTGTAATAGACAATTATCTTATTCCAATGGCCTTGCTCCTCTCCAAAATGCCTTTCAGTTTTACCCTCAATACAAAGCAGATGAATAATATGAATAATACAGGTCACGTATAAAATAAATCAATCATGTGGACATCCTATCTGCTGTATCTAGACAGTGGGAAAAGCAATGTACTGCAATACAGGGAACGGATTAAGGAAAGGGATATAGCTTTGGCACGTTCGTAACATACTATCCCATCCACATAAGTCAAGCAATTATCCGTTCATCATTGCATTGTTCTTCTAGAATTCTTAATCTTCACCCTTGGCTTTGATACGCACCACTCAAGCTTTACATTCTCCAATCCACTCTTTCACCATAGAAAACCAACCTTCCCTAGATATGCAATCAATAATCCATCCAAACATAGCTCCCAACGAACCTTTCACCAACATCCATTTACGCACTCATGCATCCTTTCACCCATTCACACATCCTGCTTTGCCTTTAACCCACACAAGCATTCCTTTCACCCACCCTGGCAGACATCTTTTCAACCATACCCTTTAACCCACCCAGGCAGGCCTCCGTTCACCCATATGCATATATACCCTTTCATCCATCCTTCACCCAGTCATGCAGATTCCTATCATCTTCACCCACCTATATGCATCCTTTCACCCACACATCCTTTCACTTATATTACATACATTTCACCCATCCTTTCTCCTTCCATCCCTGTTATCCCTTTCCCATCAACCCATCAACCTATCATTGTTAAAGTTAATTTATGAACTTTCATCTGCTGAGTCGGAGATAGAAGAGGACTACTCAACTCCAGCTGTATCTATTAGCAAAGCGGGGAGTTCACAAGTCAATGCCCTTGCAGTGAGTATATTTCTATTTGTCAATAAGGAAGCAATGTGACTTACTGCTGTCCATCCCTGCTGCCACTGGGGCTCCCCCCTTAGTGACCGCTGCCATGTCCCCTACACTGGCGTTCTTGGAGCCAACCCCGGAACTGGTGGTCTGTGAGGCTAGAAAAAACATTAAACATTTTAGATGCCAAATATACCTGACCCTATTTTTTTTAAAGAAAGTTATAACCATAAAACATCACTTCATTTCAGTTACAGTATCTACTATCAAAAATTCAAAACATCGCGTTGGCATTGTGTTGGTCGGCAATGTTTGAAACGTCAGGTAGACAAGCCAACCAAAACTTTTTGTAATGGAGGGCAGAGCTATGACGAATCTGTGTTATTGAAGCTCAATAATGTGGTGCAATATTTCGTCAATGAAGGACATATAGTCCTAGCTGGCAAATGCTATGGGGCCGTCCTCCTCATACTTTCATCCATGCTGCACGGTCATTAACTGCTGGCATACTATGATAATAATACGCACACAACATTAGGGTTCCACCATAACCATGGCTACTCTCTCGTTTTACTGTTTGAACATGAGTGAGAAAAAGAAAGTTTTCTCAACAAACATGCGTAGAATGCCTTAATTTGGCATGCAGTTTTCACAATAGAGTACCTGACCTAAAACAGGTTCTCTGAGTCCTACAGTACCACCAGTTCACAATATATATATAGGGGGTGAGGGAAAGCTTACTGACAAAGCAGAAGAAAAGGGAAGCTACAGACAGACTTGTACAGATAGTTTGAAGTCATGTAAAGAAACTTCAAATATAGGAAATAAGTAAATAGGATAATGCAGGGATAAGAAGAATTAAGGAAACAGATAGATAGAAGAGGAGTTTGAAAAAATTAGGAGACAGGCACAGTAAAAAGGAAAAAAATAATTCTAAATTTGGAGTGGTAACATTTAGGGAAATAATAATATTAACAACAGGAGGACTTACTGGGCCAGCAGGGTCCTCTCCAGGAGCACTCGGGAAGTCATCTTAAGCTCCCTCACCCACCGGAGCCTCAGTGGTATTCCTCTTGCCTCTGAATGCTCATGTCAGAAATAAATAAAATAAAATTTAAAAAAAGATTACTGGTACAGATGATCTGCTCAAAAATATTTTGGCAAAGAGGGGCACATGCAGTAACATTTACATTTTCTAAACCAGATCTCCTCTCCTATTGGTGTCGTGGACCTATTCCTTATTTTCTATCCCTATTCCAAATTTTCTTAACTACATTTTGTATCTAATAATAAATTGTAACAAATACGTTTTCCTTCTCATCTCATTCTCTCAGCCTCTCAACCCCCTTTGACGGGCTAACTCAGTCTGCATTTTTTAAAATGCATAGATTCATGCATACATCACTGGAAAATTGCTTGGGGTTGGGACTGTATGAGCTACAAAAAAAGAAAGGCACAGAGATTCCACTAACTCACTAATAATAACTACCACTATCTTAGAGACAGAACAGAGAAGTCTCTGCATGACTTCTTAAATAATGAGCCTAAGCGAGCGCCAATGAGCGCCAATGAGTAGGATTAGGTAGAGCTGCCGAACACCTGTCTAGATGATGATCACATAATATTTGTAACATAAACTTCACTTGCCTGAGAGTAAGCATGCACCATGCTTTCTATTTGGGAAAAAAATGTTAGCATAGCACAACAAAGAAAGCATTATTACTCACCGAGCACTGTGACTTCCATGCCCAGCAGGTCGAGCAGGTCCTGATCCTTATCTAGGAGGTTGGCTCACCGATGCGTAAGCTACTGTAGTGTGTGTCGGACTTCAGAACTGGAGCACACAGCCTGGTGCAGCCTCTCTCATTGCTACCAATGCTCCTGGAGGCTGTACCCACTTCCTGGCCTGTCGCCTGCTGCCAAGGTGGACGGCAGATGGAGCTATATGTATATAACAAATGCTGTCACTTCCACCTTGGAGAAAATGGCACGGGCTGCACCCCCTCGGGCTGTCTCCGACTGTAAGGTAGGCGGTTGGTTCTAACTCAACCCCCTATCTGGTTCAGGGGGGGGCCTGGCGCTGCTACTCCTCTACTCTGCCATGGCCCTGGGTGGGGGAGGGGAAGAGAAGAAACAAGAAGGATCATGAAGGAAGGAAGGAAAAAAAGAAGAAAGTAAAGCGAAACTAAAAACAATTCGAAAAAATGTCAATTACAAAAACACAAAGACACAGGGTAAGGTATTAAATAAAAATGAGAGGTAGTTAACTTTCATAGGAGTAGGAGTAAAGAGATTGGCAGGGATTGGAAAAGTAGGGCCCAGCACCAAAAACAGAGCCAAAAATAAGATGGCTATGTGAACTCCGCCAGTGCGGGGCAATTTTTTAGCTCCCTGTTTCGATAATGGGGGTCACTTTAAGTTGGGTGCCATCGCCTTTTTTCTGTTCCAGTCCAACCCTGTAGACATTCACATAACACCAACCAAGCATTGTGTTTTACTTTATTTATCAAATATCATTTTAAATAGCCTGGCACGCTTCAAAATTGTTGCATTCACACACATAAATGCCAGTGGGTGCCATGTCATATGTGGCGAAGCCAGTCATTACTTTTTATTCAACAACTCTTTGTATTCTGGGCCTTGTAGTTTTCATTCTACAATTATAAAATATCAGTATGCAATCTGCTGGTAGCTAAAAAGCAAACTCTACCTCAAGGTATGACACATAACTTGTTCCATCTTGGCAGATTTCTATGCCTACACTTCAATTCTGCCCTTAGTGTTAACAGTTTTTGTAAGGTTCTTGAATTAATGACCGTCCTGTACCTATTTTATGAAGAAGAATTACCCTGTTGCTATATACATTGTACCTGTAGTATGTGAAGGAGACTTGCAAAGCTTTTGCTCTTGTGGCATCTAAATTGTGAAGGTGGCTTGTATTGCTACTTGCTCCTAGTGTTGTACCTGTTTTGAGAAGGATGCTTCTGCAGCTGCTACACAGCCTTCTCATATTTTATGATAAGGAGGTTTGTTTAGTAATTCATCACATATTTTGTGAGGAAGGCTTTCCTACATTTCTGTAAATCAATTATACCAATTTGTGAGATGGTATCAGGGCCAAGCATCAGGTGAGGCTATTTCCTGTAATGTAAATGAGGCCAAAGAGTATGTGATGTCACTTCTGCTACTCCTAGCCTTTTTGGTGAATCTCCGCACATGGAAAAAAGGCCTACTTAGGAGTGACTTATTCATATTTAAAAGGAAGGACTTGTCCTGCCAAAAGAAGTTATTTTGACATGCCGAATATGCAGCTTAAAACTTTACAGCAAGGCAACAAATGGTAGTCCTACAGTCATGTTTTTACTGTCAATGTAGCTGTGGCACAATGGATCTAGCTGTCCACTAGTGACATTTAATTTACTGGCCCTGGATATGCTTTTTACCAAATAGAGACATATTGGTAAGGTAAATATACCAATTGGGGTATGTTGAAATAGGGAGCATTGGCACTTTACCCCTGGTTTGCAGAGTAAAGTGTATAAAGTTCGACAGCCGGCAAAAACCTTGGGGTACATCACGCAAAAGATGGTCATTTCCAGAAACCCCCCTCCTAATATCTCTGGCTCACTAAGCTAAACTCAGTGCCATAAGCAAACATTATTTGAATATCAAAGATAGTTCACACTCTCATACCTGCTTCAAATAATATATTCATTGCTCAGTACAATAGCATTGTATGGTATTTTCAACTGCGCCAGGAGGAAGGCTGATAAGCCCACAGCAAGTGAAAGCAGAATGCACCTCATGTTAACCTTCAGCAAAAGTAGGTGAAATGATTCTGCATGGCCTGTTTTGTCTCTGTCTCCTGGCACAAAGTTCTTCTCTCCCCTTCATATTTTCTTCCAAATTTGCATACCCGAAATTGGCCATTGTTGAATCTTTTAGAATAAACAATTAGCAGAAAGCGGCCTGAAACCATTTTACTTATATATATTCTGTGAAACCGAACAGTAATAATAAACGAGAAATTAAATTATAAGTTTTCATGAAACCTTGTTCACAACTCAGCAATAATTATTTCAGAAGAGGGAACACAGCTCTTATTAAATACTGTGAATATATTCAAACAAACTTGATTATTACAATTTGATTATCGCATTGCAAGGAAAATTGTCATTATACAAACATGCATTCTATTCTTGTCATTTATATTCAAATGATTAACAGATGTAACTTGAGAAAGGGGATCCCTAAAAGAGAAAAACATGATATCTAAAACAAACTGTTATTCCATCTCTTTGGCATGTTGTGTTGTGCTGCGAGTGGCTGACTGTTGTTTTCTGGAAAAGCAGTCTGCAACTGGTCGGCATAATCCTAGAGCTGAAGAATCGACTGCGAAGCTTGGAAAAGTAAAAGAGAAACTGTTGTCAGTCATGACTTGTAGGAACTATCACTACACATATAAATTAAAATGGCCACATTGCCTAACAATTGTGTAATAACGAAAGAAGCGTGAAGTTGTAGAGGTGAGATTTATTGCAAATATCAAGTTTCCACAGACAGCCGCCGTGTGCATGCAAGCACTTCTCGGGCCAGACGCCAACTGTCCCCAGCAACTGTCACCACTGAGCCAACTGTCACCCAGGGGAAAGGCTCGCGCTTCAATGGGCAGCGCAAGACAACATACAATACAATGACCATGAGTGAGGGGCGCACGAGGAGAAAACTCTACATATATCTTCTTTCCTTAAAAATGGGAAGAGGAAGAAGGGAAGCGGAGAAGAGTGAGAGAGAGAGAGAAAGAAAGAGAGAGAGAGAGAGGGGGGAGAGAGAAGAGGTGAAGAAATTGAGAGAGCGCAAACTGACCTAAATGTATGAGTGCATCACACTTACCTGTAGTAAGCATAAATCATGAGGAGAAATGCCATGAGTGCTAATAGTATCTGAAATTATATTCTGAATGTATAGCTAATGTAGAGATTTAAGTAGAAGTGGAACTAATACAGAAATGTGTGACACTATATGATTTTATTAGATGTGATTATTCCTGAATTCATGTCGTATAGCTGCTAAAATGTAAGATGGCATGTGGTAAAACGCAGAATGTGGTAGGCCTCAGGGCCAAAGCTAGAAAGTGTTTCTTTTCACGACATAGATTGAAATAATGTTTTGGCCATTGCATTAATGGGCCATGATTTATAGATGTGTTTATTGAATAATAGAATAAGAGTATTAACATGCTTTAATTAATGAAGAAGTTGAATGCTATAATCATTATGAGAAATGCTGTGGGCCTGAATTATTTTAAACATTGATTTATACGTACATGTCTGGGCTGAGAAATGTTGCAAGCCTTTTTGGAAGTCTATGAGAGTTGGGTTCTTGGCTGCAGATATCTGTCTGCAAAGGAAAAGGGGGGATCCAATTATAAATGAATGAATAGAGGTCTGTTCAGTAGACGGCCCAGACATGGAGGAGGGTTCCGGAATGTTTAAGGGGTATCAGCGGGCCGGAGAAGAGTCTGAGAAGCAAGGTCAACTCCAACGTACGAGGCCCAATACAAAGCAGCATGGAAAAAGCCAGAAGCTACACCACGTGAGAGGCGTCTCACGAGGGGCGTCTCAAATGTTGTTGACTGTTTTGTATTAGGGACAGCACCCCTGGGTGGAGTTAGAGCAGATGCCTGAGGACCCTTTAGAGAGCGGATGGGTAGGCAGAGAGGGGTCATGACTGGAGAACTATAGGTTTTCACCAAGAGACTTAGAGTGAGTGACTTCCCTTGGGGGTCATTCACTGCTGACACCTTCGTTAGGTTGGGATTTGGTTAAGTAGGGATACCATCTAGAGCAGGGTAGGGACAGCCTAACCTGTGCGTTTTCCTCCAACTTAAATGAAGGAGAGATATGCGTCAATGCTGATAGCTTTATTATTCTTAGAACTTGTGTTAGTGATTTCCGTTGCTCGTCTGAGGGCTTTCAGAGAGCACATGTATGTAGTTGGACCTGTGTATCTCGTGAATCTCATTCTGAGATGCCTGTATTTGCAGCTTATCATATCTTTACAATAAACTTTTGAAAGCTAGAAGTTGTTTGTGATCTTTGGGAGCAGAGTCCTTTATTGGGTGAACTAACTTGCAGAGAGGTGCACTTTTTCCTCAAAGACAGGCAATAAAGGTTCAGTCGACCAGATCGAGGTTTGGATCAATAGGGATAAGGTATCGATCAAAATCTCGCCCTTCCAGTTGGTAGCTATAGAGGATGGTTGCCTTCTTGAGGACGGTGACCTAGGCCAGGTTAGCTTACCCCAAGGCCCCTAGAAATCGATGATCGGAAGAACCGCCCGCCGAAGAAGATCCGGATGACGTGAGACAGAAAAAGCAGCAGTATCGGTCGAGAGTGAGTATAAAGGGTCATGCGTGTTAGATTGCGGTGTTTTTGTATTGTATCTATGTTGTAATGTCTGGCGGAGTTGAATGTCTGTAGAGTGACTGTGGAACAGGTTGTGAGCGCGCGCAACCGGTGGAAATCTTAAGTTCAAGGAGAGCTTAAGTGGTTCGGGTGTATCGGACACCCAGAGTAATTGTCAAATAGTGTGAAGGGGGTCATGAGGTACCATTGATCACCCGAAAGACCGAGATAGGGGGAACGTAAGAGTGAGTGCGTGAGTAACGGACGCTGGTCGGAGGTTACTGTGTGTGTAAGCAACCTATCAGAGACGATAGACATTTCGTCAGTTGTGTTGACAATTACATATAGACTGTGGACGTACAGTCGAGGGAAGTGACCGCTTGGTCGGAAGTAGTCATTTTTCGGTGTATGAATGGGACGCATGCATGACCGGGAGACGAGTTGAGAAAGGAGGGGTGCTGCTGCGAAGCGGAGAAAAGTGACGTCAGGAAGTGTCGCGCAGTGATTGGCTGACCGAAGAAAGACCGCGCCGTGATAGGCCAGCTAGAAAAGACGTCAGAAAGTGTCGCGACGTGATTGGCTGACCGGAGAAAGACCGCGCTGCGATAGGCCAAGCTAGCAAAGCCGCGACAGGATTGGTGGATTGTCATCAGGAAGTAAACAGAGTAGCGAGGCTGGATATTGTGCGCATAATTATGAAGTGTTTTAAATGGCTGAGAGCGGTGTTTAAAAAAGAGAAGCGGGGATCGTATGAGGGGGAAGAAGCCCCGCCGGAGGGTACGCCAGCTCGTTACATGGCAGTGAATGTTGGGCTGCATACGATCCTTTGGATATCAGAGTGGAGTAAGATTACTGAAGGAAATGAGGAACTGACGTTCCCGAAGTACGGGACGTTCAGATTAGAGGTGTTACATCGATTAAAATCAGTCATGACCTCAATGAGACCCTTGCCTAGACCGACCCAGTTTGAAGCTCTTGAAGCATGGATTAGGGCAGCGCATGAAAAGAATATGAACAGACGACAAGAAAGGGTGAAACGATCGGTAAGGGCAGTGCAGGATGCCAGGTGGGATGCGGATGCTAAAAGATGGAGAGTGCATAACATGGAAGTAAATAAACTGTACCCAGTGTTAGAGGTGCCCGTAAATAAAAGCCCCCTAGAAGAAGATGATGAGAGCGAAACAGAGGACAGCCTGATAAACAGATTATTGACAGACAGGCCACCCCCGTATAATAGAGCAGGGGGAGAGGTCGAGCATACTGAAGGAGAAAAGGGGAGCAATGCAGGAGAGCATAGACCGCTTCCCAGTTCAGAGTGGGATCCTGAGGCAAAGAAAGAGCTGTCCCAGCCTAGTCAGGTGCAACAGGTAGTCGGGAGGTTTGTGGTACAAAGAGCGCCGGAAACGGAGTGCGCCACATCCTACAGATTACCAGATGCACTACAGGTACCTGTTACCATAGGTCCTATAATATCGATATATGACCAAGAAAGAGCAAGAGGGGAAGAACGGGTACGGAAGGACAGAGAAAGAGCAGAGAAGGCAAGGAGGAACGATACGATCAATTCCCCAAGTCAGATGCCGATACCGAGAGAGTGGAGCACCCCGATGCACACAGCAGGGGATCCAGGAGGGGATCCTGGGGGCCCTAGATGGCCAGCGGATCTGAGGGGATCTGGACGAAAATCCTTTCAAGAGCTAAACGAGTACATGAAGAAGTGGGATGAGGCAGTGGAGGCTCACAAGAGCATCATAGCTGCAGAAGCTGAAAGGGAAAGTCAGGACAGCAGAGCTCGGACTCACTGCGGGGCTGGGGAGAGCAGCCCGGAGTGGGACTGTAGAGAGGGGGATAGTAGGGGAGTCACCCATTGGGCCCGGAGTGGGAATAGAACAGATCTGGAAAACGGGGGCCCCGGGAGTGGAGGGGTGGCGTGCCCAATACTCAGTGAAGGGGAGAGGAGAGCGCAAGAGTACAGAAACAGCTTTAAGTGTCCACACTGTGTGCCCGGCAATAGAGAACAGAATGGGAGTTGTGAGAGGTCGCACCATAGTCCCTGTGATGACGGAAATGAGCGCAGCCCAGGGAATATGGGGAACCAGGAAGGATCGTGTCGGATACTGAGCGATACTAGGCAAAGGGAGAGTAGCGACCAGAGGGAAAATAACAGAGAGGCGTACGGTGAAAGGAGAGAAGCAGAAGAGAGTGGGC
Source organism: Lissotriton helveticus (assembly GCF_964261635.1). Classification (NCBI taxonomy): domain Eukaryota; kingdom Metazoa; phylum Chordata; class Amphibia; order Caudata; family Salamandridae; genus Lissotriton; species Lissotriton helveticus. The sequence goes on from NC_136063.1 coordinate 496,706,946, forward strand.
AGAGTAAGAGTGGGGGTAACAGGCCCGTGTTCCATCACCTTCCAAGATCGGATGGCCGAGCATGGGACCTGGAGAGATGGGAGCAAGGGAGAGTACTCATTAACTCTCCCGAGCCCAAACGTAGAGCTCGAAGTTGGGATGGTAGGGAGACCAGTGAGCCCCCTTCGAAAGACATATTGCGAGCCGAGATAAAAGCTAAGAGACTCGATGTCGCCAGCTTAAGGTCAGACCTGGATGACATGATAGATGGTACCCTGCCTTTAGAAAGAATGGAAATGTATGAGCAGGATGAAATACTGTATATGGCAAAGGATATCACTCGAAAGGCGAGAGCAATCCATGAGAAGTTAGTCGAACTAGCAGGCAAATATATGGTGGATCTGTCAAGAACCAAAGCATTACAGGGTAACCACAGGCTACATTACACAGATCGAGACCTAGATGAGAGGAGAACGATTGGGCTGAAAACGCATATAAGGGAACTGATCACTGGAATAAGGACATGGAGGGCACTAGATAAGTGGGAAGAAAGGTGGTCCAAGAAAGGGACCGGTAGGAGAAGCACGCTTGGGACGACACCAGGAAGGCTGCAGGGAATAGAAGCATACCCTTTGCGTGAAGTCGCCAATGGGAACTATGTGCATGTCCCTTGGAGTAGGGGAGATTTAGCTGCTTTTACCACCTCCTTCCCCAAATTGCGGGAAAACCCGGTGGAGTGGTACAAGCAAGTTGAGAGATTTGTAAAAATCTCAAAGGTCCTATGGATAGATCTGAACACGCTGTTCGACATTGTAGTACCAGGAGATCTGTGGACAGCATGCAAGGTTAGCGCTGAGTGGCCCACAACGGAGCCAGAGAGAGATGCTAAGACTAATGGGCCGTCCGAGATTGTGATGGCAAAATTCGAGAGAGTGATGAATTGGCTGAAAGAGAAAGTGCCAATGCAAGACATAGATTGGGTCAGAATAGACCGAACCAGACAGGAACCCAAAGAGACCGTCCACGAATATTACGAGAGATTACTGAAGGCGTTTAAACAGTATAGCGGCCTGGATGTAATGGATCCAAAAGATATAGGGCAATTCGTGTCCAAGTTCGTCCTGGGACTGAGACCGGATATTAGTTTAATGATTCAGCAACACTCGATTTGTTGGCAAAGTAAACCCCTAGACGAAATACTGAGGTATGCCAGGTACTGCTGTGATGAGATAGACTCCAAGGCTAAGAAACTAAAAGAAAAGTTGATGGTGGTACAGATGCAGGCAGCAGGAAAGGGGGGACAGCAGCAACAGCAGCAAGGAACAGGTACAGGAGGAAAGAAGCAGTACAGTCAGAACAAGGGCAATGAGGAGAGTTCCACCTTTAGACCCAGATTAGACATAGCTGCCTTGAAGAAAACGACAAGGTGCCACCAGTGTAACGAGGTGGGGCATTGGAAACGCGAGTGTCCCTACAATGTAGAGATAGGAGAACAAGAGGAAGAGGAGGAAGAGGTCCAGAGAGCGCCTACGAAAGGGGTGACGCCATACCAAGGAAAGGTGCTCAAAGGGGGGGGGGCTCCTCCCCGAGCCCAGTTCCCGCAACCTCCTCGAGTAGGGACCATGGGTAAGACCTATAGACAGATGCCCCTGTTTGTAGAAGGAGAAGAGTGCTATTATGTGGACCCATTAACCGGACAGAGAGTGGAAAGAGAAGACTGCACCCTCGGGGCAGCCTTGGAAGTGGATCAGAGGGGACCCTATGTTGAAGCAGAAGTAGCAGGGTGCCCCACGACATTTCTGGTGGACACAGGAGCCACTAGGTCCACGATCAGATCAGCTGCAGTTCCAGACCTGCCCATGTCTGGAGAGACCGTACAAGTGGTAGGGGTCGCAAACAGGAGAATAACCAGCCAATTGACAGAACCGGTACAGGTGAAAATAGGGAAGTACAGCGATGAGCACCAGTTTGTGGTTTGCGATTCAAGTCCTGTGTGTCTGCTAGGAAGAGACCTGTTGTGTAAATTGAATTGTACTATATACTGTACACCTCAGGGAGTGGAGGTATTGACCAATGATGATGATGCAGACTTCAAAGTTGCAAACTCAAGAATATGCGTGGAGCTGTACCCTACTTTAACAGTAGATGAGCTCCCCTGGGACTTGAGAGAGACAGTGGCACCAGAAGTATGGGATTTCACTGGGGAAGAGATAGGATTGGTCAAAGGGGTGGACCCAGTGAAAATTGTAGTGAAACCGCATGCTGAGTTCCCAAGAACACCCCAATATAAATTGACTCCAGAAACGATTGCAGGCATAAAGCCCGTGATCGAGTCCATGATTAAACAGGGAATACTGAAAGAAATCGTGGGTAGTCCATGCAACTCCCCGATTATGGGTCTGCAGAAACCAAATGGGAAATTTCGGATAGTACAGGACCTTCGAAAGATTAATAACATAGTCGTTTCATGTTGTCCAGTGGTACCGAATCCATCAGTGATACTGTTTCAGATTCCATTCCAAGCTGAGTGGTTCACTGTGATTGATCTTTGTCAGGCTTTCTTTTCGATCCCTCTGGACGAAGAAAGCCATTTTCTTTTCGCATTTAAGCTGGAAAATCGCGTCCTAACATGGTGTCGTATCCCTCAGGGGTATACAGAGAGCCCATCGATCTTTAACCAGCTTTTGAAGAAAAATCTTGAAAGTCTAGTGCTGCCCCAGAAGTCAGTTCTGGTCCAGTACATAGACGACCTCCTTGTGGCGTCAGAAACAGAAGAAGCTTGCAGGGAAGACTCCATTGCTTTGTTAAATCACCTAGCTGCCAATGGGCACAAGGTGTCCCCGGGAAAGTTGCAGTACTGTCTGACAGAGGTGCAGTACTTGGGACACAGAATAGAGAAAGGCAAACGAAAGGTGTCACCAGACAGGATAGAGGCGATCATGAAAATGAATGCGCCTAAGACACAGAGAGAGGTCAGGATGTTCCTAGGGATGGTGGGTTATTGCCGACAGTGGATCGCGAACTTTTCACTGAAAGCAAAGCCCTTGCAAAAACTGACGCACAAGGAGGTGAGCGATCCGGTACCATGGGACAAAGACTGTTTGATGGCATTCCTACAGCTGCGAGAGGACCTGTGTCGTGCTCCGGCACTGGGAATGCCTGATTACAATAAACCATTTTTTCTTTACTGTTGTGAGAGAGAAGGTTGCGCGTTGTCTGTGTTAGTCCAAATCCATGGGAATGCCCGTAGACCAGTTGCTTATTTCTCGGCTACTTTAGACCCAGTAGCCGCAGCGTTGCCCGGATGTCTCAAATCCGTTGCTGCAACGGGTGTCAGCATTGAGAGATGTGAAAATATCGTCATGGGGCACCCGTTAGAGGTGTGCGTGCCCCATTCTGTTGAACTGTTGATGACCAGGACCAAAACACAGCATCTGACCAACAGCAGGCTCACGCGCTATGAGCAAGTTATTCTTGCTGCAGAGAATGTGACCCTCAAGAGATGCTCTGTTTTGAACCCTGCCACCTTGATGCCACTCCCAAATGATATCGAGGATGATGATGAATGTACAGACCATGACTGCCTCGATGTGACTGAACTATGCACCAAACCCAGACCCGACATCGTAGATGAGCCACTGACTGACCCAGATGAAATTTTCTTTGTCGATGGCTCATGTGTAAGAGACGAAGTTGGGCAGTTGAGAGCAGCTTATGCTGTTTGTACAATTACTGGAGTTGTAGAAGCTGGGTGCCTGGAAGGAGTACACTCCGCTCAGGTAGCCGAGATTATTGCCTTGACACGTGCTTGCTTGGCAAGCAATCAAATTCGAGTCACCATATACACCGACAGCCAATATGGTTATGGGGTGGTTCATGATTATGGGCAGTTATGGTCTCAAAGAGGGTTCATGACCTCTTCAGGCTCTCCCATTCGCAATGGAGAGTTTGTGCGCCTGTTGTTAGAGGCGTTGCAATGCCCAGCAGGTATCGCAGTTGTAAAGTGCACCGCACATACCAGAAATGAGGACTTCGTTTCGAAAGGCAATAGATATGCTGATGAAGTTGCGCGGTATTGCGCAGAACAAGGGTACTCTTTCACAGAGGTGGAAGTGGGTGGAATAAATGTAAGAACTGAATTAGCCATGATATTGGAAACTGTTGATACTTGGGATGAACTGTCAAACATGCAAGAAAATGCTCCTGATTTTGAAAAAGAAACATGGGAAAAGGCAGGATGTGTAATGGGTGAGTCCCATTTTTGGGTCTCAGCAGACGGCAGAGCAGTGTTGCCCAATGAGATGGTGAGTCCAATGGCCAGACTCATACATGGTCCCGTACACTTAGGGAGAGATGCTATGCTGAGAGTGTTTAGACAGACTTGGTACAATCCTAAGTTTCGAATAGCAGCAGAAGCAGTGTGTCAGCGTTGTGTGACCTGTCAGCAGCTGAACGTAGGGAAAAGAACACCAGTTGCACTGAGTCACATAGGAAGGTCTGGAGGTCCATTCAATCGAATGCAGATAGATTTCATTGAAATGCCGAGATGCAACCGCCTCCGCTATGTCCTGGTGGTTGTTTGTGTGTTCTCCAGATGGGTTGAGGCATACCCTACACGTAGGTGCGACACCCTCACAGTGGCCAAGTTACTGCTTAGGGAACTCATTCCGCGCTTCGGGGTGCCGGCCTCTTTGGAATCAGATAGGGGAACGCATTTCAATAGCGAGCTTGTGAAGATGATTTGTGCAGCGCTAAATATCGATCAGAAGTTGCATTGTAGTTACCGACCAGAAGCCTCAGGAATTGTGGAGCAGATCAATGGCACGATCAAAGCCCGAATTGCCAAAGTGTGCTCCTCAACGACCCTGAGTTGGCCTGACGCCCTGCCATTGGTTCTCATGAGCCTTCGTAGTACCCCAGACAGAAGAACGGGGTTGTCACCCCATGAGGTGTTAATGGGGAGAGCAATGAGGCTGCCATCTGTCCCAACTACTGCACTGTTAAATATCACAGATGATATGATCCTGGACTATTGTAAGGGGCTGTCTGACGCCATTCGTTCTGTGTCCCTTCAGGTGCAGGCTGCCGAGGTTCCATCGTGCCAGGGCCCGTGCCATGACCTGTATCCTGGGGACTGGGTCCTGGTGAAAAAACATGTGAGAAGAAGCTGCTTGGATGTTCGTTGGCGTGGGCCCTTCCAGATCATCTTGATTGCGAATACGGCTGTGAAGGTGGGAGGCCTGCCCAATTGGATCCACGCGTCACATACGCGAAGGGTTCCAGCACCTCGGGAAGAAACAGCTCCTCTCTCGGATAGACGTCCAGCAGAGGACCGAGAAGCCATAGAGGGGGCTAGCCAAGCTGAAGAGGTGCCAGCGGAAGCAGGGAACGAGTCTGACCAAGCTGAGGACGGTCAGTACAACAGCGAAACAGACGACGCTACAGAAGGAGAAAGTAGCTGGGAGTACGAGTCAGACTCTGACAAGTCTGACAGAGAGCGAGAACAGACAAGAAGGAGAAGGAGTAGAAGGGCACGTGGAGAAGCTAATTGGCCGCAAAGAAGGAGTTCTAGCCTGAGGTCAACTCCAGAGGTAACCCTTCCTCCGATATCAGAAGACTCAGACCCGGAAGAAGGTGCTCAGGGCGCTGAAGCACCGGACCGAAGAAGGTCAAGAAGAGTGCGTGTGCCTAACAGAAGATACTCCACTCCTGAGTGGACATATCTGGCGACAAATGTCTGTGAAACAGGAGACAGGGAGGATTCGAGCGGTGGTGGTGTCCAGTTCTGAGCCCATCGTCACCGTGGAAATACGACTGTTGGTACCCGGAGTCGAACAAGAAGGGTCACTAACATTCATGCTCCCCAGACCTCCCCGCCTCAGCAAGTTAAAACACATGTTTCTTTCAGAATTGCAATTCCCCGACTTTGGTACAACGATAACAGCACATGAAGAGCACAATCTTCGTTTGGAAATACTGAACTTTGCTATCGAAGCTGCAGGCACAGGCTTGATAGTAGACTGTTAAAGGACTTTGTAAATAAAGTGAACAGAAAAAGAAGATTACCTAGCGCCCAGGAAGCAGAGAATTTTAGGGAACTTCCCTTGAGTTGATGGAGAAGGGCTAGGGTTGTCTTTATTGAACTGTTAAAGGACTTTTGCGAAAAAGGTTGTCAGCTTCCAGTTGTGTGATTCTAAAGACAAAAAGGGAAAAAAGAGACTGTAAAGGAACGAGAGGAAAAGAACTTTTTGCTAAGATAAGAGAGAGCCATATTGTCTGACGAAATGGAGGCCGGCACCCAGAACCGCAGAGCTAAATGTATAATAGGTACACTAATAGTAGGAGTGATAATATTAATAGCTTTAGTGGTAACAATTTCTTATGTAAAGGGACATGAGGAAGAGGCGAAGGTAACTGATGTGAAGTCTGTAGAAACGCTTACACCCACTGTTGCTGGTGTGAAAAGGGAAAACATTCAAGAGAAAGCGTTATTAGCTGCAGAAGCCCGCAGGTTACACGTAGATGAGTCCCAAGGAGACTTTAGGTCAAATGCTTATGCTAAACTCTTATATGAATACGTGGATGCCATGGAGGTTAAGGACTGTTATGTCTGCATGCAGTTGCCGGCGTCTGTAGATGAAGGCATTAGATACCATCACCTCCCGCTGACATATGGCATTACATGTAGCTTATTGCTTAGTATATTTTATGAGAGAGATAGTTTTGAATACTATTTCTCCAACTATGATTCAGTGTTGCCAGAAGTCCCAAATTATAAGCAGATGAACAAATGGGACTACTGGAAGAGTGAAGACAGATTGGCCAAATTCTTCATTCCTTGGATTACCTTAGATACTTCACATGCCCGTAGAAATAACCTGACATGCAAGGTGTCAGAAGTCGAGAAGAAGTTCATAGGGCAGGTGGATGATCGTTACAGGAGACAAAAGATTTTGAAAAAATCAGGACAATGGAAAACAGATTGGACCGAGGAAGAGAAGGCACACAAGAGAAAGGGTAGTAGTGGTCCAATAGCTTTAGATAAGACGCAGAGAGGAAAGCTATGTCTTCACCGAGCCAAAACGTATTATGAAAATGTATACGTGGGAGAAGTCGACTGTGAACATGCTTTCAATATAGAGTACTATACTAAGGATTTCCTGAAGGGAATGCAAGTGATTCCAAATGTGTATTTTGTATGTGGAAGAAATGCTTACGTGCGACTACCTGACAACTGGTATGGATCATGTTACCTAGCAATTGTCTTCCCCAAAATATATCATGCACAAGACTTAGTGATCATCGAGGGCAAGACATCATCAAGGGGAAAGAGAGATGTAGGAGATGCAGAAATGGTTGGAGATGTCTTTGGAGCTATGTTCCCTCTTTTGGGAGTAATCCTTAATGATGTTAAAATTAGACGACTGGCAACAGTTGTCGACAGGTTGTCTGCCAGCACTGCTCAGTCCTTAATGCTGGTAGAAGGAGAGATGCAATCGATAAGGGCTATGGTTCTTCAGAACCGTCTTGCGTTAGATGTCCTACTAGCAAAAGAGGGCGGAGTCTGTAAGGCTTTGAAGGTCCAGGAATGTTGTACTTACATTCCAGACAATTCAAAGCCCCTTGAGAAAGTTATTAGGAACATAACTAATATTCACAAGGAGATCGAAGACTTGAGTAGAGAAAATGTCTGGGAAAAGGTGGGCCACGGAATGAGTGAAGTTGGAGGGTGGATTTCCACCATAGGCAAAAGCTTTGTGTGGTATATACTAAAACCTATCATCATAATATTGATCTGTGGGATTATATTGTGGGGATTGGTGAGGGTATTCAAATGGTACAGAGCAAGAAGGTCAGAAAGGGCCCAAAGAGAACAGCTGCAGAGATTGGCTGCCATACAAGATAATCAGTACAGGAGTCTGAGGGCTCTGGAAGCGCAGAGACAAATTATGCCAGCAATAACTGCAGTTTAAATGTTAGTGATGACCCCGAGAGGTCATCAAAGGGGGGAACTGAGAGAGCGCAAACTGACCTAAATGTATGAGTGCATCACACTTACCTGTAGTAAGCATAAATCATGAGGAGAAATGCCATGAGTGCTAATAGTATCTGAAATTATATTCTGAATGTATAGCTAATGTAGAGATTTAAGTAGAAGTGGAACTAATACAGAAATGTGTGACACTATATGATTTTATTAGATGTGATTATTCCTGAATTCATGTCGTATAGCTGCTAAAATGTAAGATGGCATGTGGTAAAACGCAGAATGTGGTAGGCCTCAGGGCCAAAGCTAGAAAGTGTTTCTTTTCACGACATAGATTGAAATAATGTTTTGGCCATTGCATTAATGGGCCATGATTTATAGATGTGTTTATTGAATAATAGAATAAGAGTATTAACATGCTTTAATTAATGAAGAAGTTGAATGCTATAATCATTATGAGAAATGCTGTGGGCCTGAATTATTTTAAACATTGATTTATACGTACATGTCTGGGCTGAGAAATGTTGCAAGCCTTTTTGGAAGTCTATGAGAGTTGGGTTCTTGGCTGCAGATATCTGTCTGCAAAGGAAAAGGGGGGATCCAATTATAAATGAATGAATAGAGGTCTGTTCAGTAGACGGCCCAGACATGGAGGAGGGTTCCGGAATGTTTAAGGGGTATCAGCGGGCCGGAGAAGAGTCTGAGAAGCAAGGTCAACTCCAACGTACGAGGCCCAATACAAAGCAGCATGGAAAAAGCCAGAAGCTACACCACGTGAGAGGCGTCTCACGAGGGGCGTCTCAAATGTTGTTGACTGTTTTGTATTAGGGACAGCACCCCTGGGTGGAGTTAGAGCAGATGCCTGAGGACCCTTTAGAGAGCGGATGGGTAGGCAGAGAGGGGTCATGACTGGAGAACTATAGGTTTTCACCAAGAGACTTAGAGTGAGTGACTTCCCTTGGGGGTCATTCACTGCTGACACCTTCGTTAGGTTGGGATTTGGTTAAGTAGGGATACCATCTAGAGCAGGGTAGGGACAGCCTAACCTGTGCGTTTTCCTCCAACTTAAATGAAGGAGAGATATGCGTCAATGCTGATAGCTTTATTATTCTTAGAACTTGTGTTAGTGATTTCCGTTGCTCGTCTGAGGGCTTTCAGAGAGCACATGTATGTAGTTGGACCTGTGTATCTCGTGAATCTCATTCTGAGATGCCTGTATTTGCAGCTTATCATATCTTTACAATAAACTTTTGAAAGCTAGAAGTTGTTTGTGATCTTTGGGAGCAGAGTCCTTTATTGGGTGAACTAACTTGCAGAGAGGTGCACTTTTTCCTCAAAGACAGGCAATAAAGGTTCAGTCGACCAGATCGAGGTTTGGATCAATAGGGATAAGGTATCGATCAAAATCTCGCCCTTCCAAAATTACCTGTACCTTGTAGGTAATCTGACAACTCTGGAACTCCTCCTGGGGGAAGCAAGAGGGTTATTGAGAACATCAAAATCAAGGTATCTAGGAACAGAAGAGTGTGACGGGCCACCTCAGAACTTATACTAGGCCTCTCACCAATTACACTTATTGACATGTAAGGCACTGCCACATATTTTATCAATGGAAACAGGTTCGCTGAACTTAGATTCACCTTTTTTTTAAAAGCCCTGCCTCTTTATTTTCACTATGTCACCTACAGTAAACTCCCTGTGAGACATGTTTCCTGGTATCAAAGTATGATTTTTGCTTGTTTTTCACGTCACTAACTTTGTTTCTAACCATAACATCAAGTCGTGTGCTGCGTTTGAACCACTTGGACATCCATGCCGGCTTAAAATCCTTACAAGTCACTGTAAATCCTCAGCTTGTTTTTTTTCCGTGCTATGACCAATCGGGATGGCCAATCCGATGATTCGACTGGCTCGATCGCTCCTCTCTTATGCATAGATACTAGCTCTTTTTCCAAATCTTCCCTTATACTAAAAGGTACACTTCTCAGTTTATGTCTTACGGGAATAGCTTCTTCTTTGACTTTTATTCTATGTTTGAAACCTTTGATTTTTCCTAATTCTCCAGAGAAGACTTTAGGATATTTGTTCAGGAGTTTTTCCACTTGAGTAGAATTGCGAATGGCCAAGACCTGTTCCTTTGCACCTGGGCATATATCATGTCAAACAACCCTTGGTGAAACCACCCTAGGATATTGAATTGAATGTAATGCTTATATAGCGCATGCTGTCACTCTACGGGTATCCTGACGCTTCAGACTAAAAAGACCCATTCAGCCCATGTATGGCCACATATATTTTACCATTAATGCGCCTGTTTTTGAACTCCATGACATCTTCAAAGTATCCATGAAGGTCGATTTTACATCCTTCGTAGGACACAGGGGTACGATCGGGGGGAATAACGGCCTGTCTCCCCAATTTGCTTTAAAAAGTGACTCTGTAATCATGGCGATATGGGCACCTGAATCCACAAGAAGGCGTATCTTCTTTTCTCCAATAGTTATGTCAACTTAGGAGTCAACACAGACATTGGGATCGCCTGTTCTGAGGTGGCGGTCCTTTGCTACCAGAATCATATCTTTTAATTCTTCCAGGGGATCATCATTTTCACTGTCACTGTTGTATTTGATGCGCCCTATCGACACATTTTCTCTTTTGTGAGTCTGGCATATTTTGTTAAAATGGCCCACTTTACCACAAGACATGATACACAACGTTTTTGGCTGTACATGGTCTACCATTTTTTATATGAACAGAATTACCACACCTAAAACAAATGTCAGTCCTTCTGAAACAGCTGCTCTGTGGGGTATATATTTTTTTCCTTGTAATTTGTAAGACATACTGGAGTGACTACTTCGGTAGGCTTGCTCTTAAGTTCCTTCACTGAAGCTTGGGAACTTTCAATACTCTTAGCAATGCAAATGGACTCTTCCAAAGAGAGGTTTTCTAATGACAATAGCTTTTGTCTAATTGTTCTGTCAGAACATTGGCTTATAAACTTCGCAAACCAACTGCTCACTGAAATTTTCGAATTCGCAATCAGCAATAATTTTCCTAAGAGCTGTGATGTATGTATCCACATCTTCATCATTCTTTTGGACACGTTTGAAGAACTTATGTCTTAACACAACAACTGTAGGCTGCACATCATATCTGTTAGCTAATTTCCTAATGGTGCTCTGATATTCATCTGGTTCTTCACCCTCTATAGCTTCAGAGTCAGGCAAATGTTTTAGGGTAGCCCTCGCTTCAAATCCTAAAGAGTGTAAGAGTAAATATTTTTTCCTTTCTGGTCTGAATCTGTGAGCCCCAGTTGCCCCTAAATAGGTCTCAAATGCATCGAGCCATTGTCACCATTTTACAGGTAGTTCTCCAGGTGAGTCTAAAAATGGAGGTGGAGGCTGGACTGCCTGTATGGTGAAGATTAAGTCTATCTAAAATGATTTGTTAGATTTTTTAAAGTGCCACAAGGAACAATGTAAGAATTAATTTGAATAGTTTAATAACACCAGGAACTGGTTCAACCATATGTGAATTAGTTAATGGCCAGGTGTACGTGTCACCGTGTATGTCAGTGCATGCTAATCATTGTAAGGAGGACAAACAAGGGTGTGCGTATCACCGAAAGGCCGGGAAGCAATGCTCACGTTTTTGACTGACCTGGTGTGCGTGTTACTGTGTAAGCCAGTGCACGCTATTTTCATATAGAAAAGTTAAAGGTGTGCGTGTCACCGAGATGGTATGCATGCACAGTGGACAGTGAAGCAAGACATATAATTTTAAGCAGTACCTTAAATATCCTTGCGTCGCAGAGAACTTATTGTAGATTGAAACCAAGACGTTACCAGTGAAGGAATGGGTCACTGCTGAAGCTCACTCGCGAAGGCTGAAGAAGCTGAAAAGTGTGCAGAAGAGGCTGAGCGCTGACAGGACTCAATGTCAACCTAGAACGTGCATTACCCAGCAGTGGGCGGAAGAGTACGGACCTAACGGAGCAAATGCATCATGCCCCTCCACCTCCCCCTTGAGATCCTCTCTCCTGCCAGCTTGATCCACGTTGATTGTGGGTGGAGGACAAAGGCACCTCTTCCGGGAGACTACCTTCCTGACGTGGTGCTGAGCCTCTCCTACAAATTCCAGTGCACTTCCAGCTTTACTCAAGAGCGGAGTTATTGAAACTTCCTTACTTGTTCTCGTATACGAGGGCTTCATCCGAAAACATGTTACTTCTCTTGAATTTGATTTTGCGCTCCTCCTGTGTTGATTCAACTTGCTTCCAAAATGATCTGTGTGGGTGTTGTGTGGGAACTTGATCATATTGCTTGTCGCCATGAATGTAATAACGAAAGAAGCGTGAAGTAGTAGAGGTAAGATTTATTGTAAATATCAAGTTCCCACAGACTGCTGCCGTGTGCATGCAAGCACTTCTCGGAGCCAGACGCCAACTGTCACCACCGAGCCAACTGTCACCCAGGGTAAAGGCTTGGGCGCCAACGGGCAGCATGAGCAAACTACAATACAATGACCTTGCGCGAGGGGTGCGCGAGGACAAAACACTACAAATTGCTATCATCCTTTTTTCAGTTTGGGATTAGCGTTGTTCCATCATGATGAGGGCATGATAATCCCCTTCATACCTCTTCAGAACAATTGCAGACAGGTCATTGGAGCTAGAGCTGTCCTTTAACACATTCTGTTTTTAGAGAATCATAACTTTTCAGCATGGTTAATCCTTGGTGGTCTGAAAGGTGTTCAAATGACTGAATGAACCGCCCACAGTACATGTCCATCCCCTGGAAAGTGTGCACCCCTTACAAGGATGCAGGAGGGACAGAAGATTCTAAATTCGCCCCGATTGCAGCCATTCTGCTGCGCCAGAGATGAAAATGTGTTCCCAAGAAAGTTGGTTGAATTTCAGGAATTTATATTTGCTGGGATATAATGGTGGGCCACACTTGCAAATCTTTTGAATGCAGCTTAAAATTGGGAATTGTGTTCTATTGTGATGTCTCTGACCAGGATGGCATCATTTATATTGATAATGACTACCAGGTCAGAGAAAACATTTCTCATACAAAATAAAATATCTCTGATGCACTTGAAATCCTAAAATGGAGGTGCTATGTACCCACAATGGTTTGCGGAGGTAATAATGAAGCATTAAGCCAGATCAAGACACTATCAGAAAATCATTGTACTCTGTTTACCTATGCTACAAGGTCATCAACAGTGAGGGTGACGTGTTGCTCTCAGCCTATGCATTGTTCAGTAGGTGGTGCGTACCCACATACCATGTACCATAGAGTCATGTTTTTCTTTTTGCGTAAGCACTCCATGAGAATGAATGTCTTTTCCATTTTTCTCCCTTGTCTGCTTCTTCCCCCTCAATGCCCTGTGTTGCTCTTTCTCACCCGTGTGTTTTTTTACCCCTCACTCCCGCACATGGTCTTGTACTCTCCCTTGTGTGTTTCTGCTCTTGCTCCTGTGCCTTTCTCTCTCTTGAATGCTTTTCTCCTGCCCTCTGTGTGGCTCCCTCACTTGTGTGCTTCTCTGCCCTCCTCCCCCACACACCTTTATTTTTACTTTAATCACCCCCACCTGTGAGCCCCACGCGCCTCAATTGACACCCTCACACAGCCATCTTATTTTTTTAGGGGGTGGTCTCTCAGTTTTTTTAATATACCAACCCATCTTGGATTGGTACATTAAAAAAAAAGGTGTCCTCATAACACAAGTGCACACCTACAATATGACGTGGCCAATGTTGGCTGTTTCATTGCTCCTTTATTTCTTTTTTTCTCCTTTTGGCCACGTTGCACAGCATTGTCAAGAAATTAAAAACACATCTGACCATCTGCTCTGAATACTTGGGTTTTAACTCAGGATTTTATGTAAGTAGTTAATGACCTTCTTTCCATCATTATTTGGAGAGGTCACCTGCAGAATGAGAGTGTTAACTTCATCTCCCAGTTGTTCAGGTCTAGGGAATTCCACTATCTGGCACACAGAAACATGGTGGCCCTGCCAACTTACCCTGGTCATCTGACACTGGGTACAGTAAGTAGAAAAAGAAAGAATGCGAGAGGGAGTATGCTTCACTCATTTTTAGAATAAGAAAGAAAATGCAATGTGAAAATACTCTTTTGCACTGGCAACAAGTGTAAATCCGTAATGGTGCTAGAAATGTGATCAAATTGTTTAGGACAAGCACGAGTAGACGCTTTTTAATATATTGCAGCTGCAGAATCGTATTTCAATAAAATCCCAAAGTGAGGCTGCACTCCATGTATGGAATTTATTTTGATAACTATAATCTCATCCCAGTTTTGCGACAAAGTAGTAGTCTCTGAGCATTCATACATACAATGTACAGCATCGGCTACCTTCCCACAGTAGGTCCTTCACTCTTTCTCCTCTGCTTTTTTGTTAGGTATTTTCAGTTTTGAGGTGATTTTAGATCTAATGCAGGTTCCCAATGTACAGTGCCTCGAGACCATCGGGTATAAGGCGCTTTATCTCGGTAACTAGCAAATCCCTAGTATGGGAGGTGAAACTACACAGGCACCAGTTACAAAAACAGGCGTGGGGCGACCTGGCGAAAGCTTGGGGAGTTGAGGGACTCAGCCCTATTCTGAAAGACCAGTGGGTCTCTCATTTTGAAAAGGTATATTCCATAGGTTCCCTGGAGGGGCCAAGGGTAGATATACCGGCTAGTCCAGCTGTAATTCCCATTAGTTTCTCGCTGTATGAGGCACATTAAAGTATAGAGCTGCGATCGCTAAATAAGGCCCTGAGTCCCAATAGAACACACCCAGATCTGTTTCGTGATGACATTGAGGTCTGGGCCCCCCTTTTAACCAAACTCCTAAATGAGGTTGCCTTAATGGGGATGATACCCTCCTGGTCCACCGCTATAATTAGCCCAATCTATAAAAAAGGGGACAAGGGCAATCATCGATCATATCATCTGATCTCCCTTATTGACGATGTAGTAAAGGTCTTGGGTCGGGTTCTTTTATCCAGAGTGTCTGTGTGGGCCATAGACAACCAGATTTTATCACGTGCAATTTGTTTTCTGTGAAGGCATGTCAACTACAGATCAATGCCTCAGTCTTTATCTTTTGACTGCCAAATACCCCCTGATACAACCGGTGTTCTGTATTTAACCATTATGGACCTTCCGTCCATGTTTGATCGAGTCAACCGGACTAAGCTATGGGATATTTTACTTTCCCTGGGAGTGGACCCTTCTATTGTCCATCTACTGATATCACTCCACGCCCAGATGACTGCAGCAGTGAGATACACACATGAGGGGGCACTCCCAAATAATTTTAACTGGACGAGTGGGGTGCGCCAAGGTTGCATTTTAGCTCCATTCTTTTTCACCGTTTATATTAATGGCCTCGAGGTGGCCCTATTGGCACTCCAATCGGATTCCCAGAGAGTGGGGAGGAGAGCCCTGTCAGTCTAACTCTACGGCGACGATGCGGTGCTCATGGCCCGTACGGCCCGGGGCCTGCCATTTTAAATAAATGGCTTTATCTCTTTTATGGACCAGCTGGATATGTCGGTTAATTTTACTAAGTCATATGTACTAGTTGCTGGTCGGCGGGGGCCTCACATGAAAAGTTTTAAAGTGGACCATCATAATCTGACTATGGTCTTGACTTTTCCCTACATAGGAGTGTTATTCGACAACAACTTATAGTGGAGAGCCATCTTAGATGGGAAGCACAGCGAGCAGAATAAATCTGCGGGCCATTGCCAGCAGACTGGGCTCTTGGACACCAGAGGTCCTCTTAAAACTGTACAAAGCCAAGGGCATTGCAGAACTCTTGTAAGGCAGTGAGGTGTGGGGGTACATTCCTCATAGTTTATAGGTGGTGGAAAACACGTTTTTACAGTGGATCCTGTGAGTCCCCCAAGGCACGCCAGGCTGGTCTATGCATGAAGAGCTAGGGATTGATTACCTGGTAGACCAAGTGGCAATTACACCATTACTTTGCTAGAAAAAGATTTGGTCCTGCGACCATAAGGGTTTAAACTGCTTGATTTTAGCGCACTGTCTGGCCCTGGAACAGGGCATCTAAATTACATGGATACATAATATTAAGAAATCTGCACAGGCCGTAGGAAGGCCAGACCTTTTTCTTGCACATGCCAATTTATGCCCCAGGGATCTCAACATCATAAAAGAGTTATATCATAAATTTGTCACTTTCCAGTGTGAAAATAAAGAGTTTAGTAAACCTACAGTGAGGGCTCATGCAATGTTAAAGTCTGCGCAGGGTATGAAACCATACCAGTTTACCCATGATAGATTTAATTATGCGCTTCAGATTTAATCAAATTCACCACCTTTTAGCTTCACCAACTTCATTTCTTTCCTCATCCCATAGAGGATGCGATCTTAGATCTCCACTTGACATGCTTCATTTTGTTTTATTGTTTAAATTGTTCTCAGTGCCAAGAAAACGATTCCTCCAGCCCTTTTTTAAGAGTTTGAAGTTTAGGCAGGCAAAAGTGGCACTTTTGCACCTACAGTTGTTTCCAAACCCCTATCTCCTCCTTGCTGTGATTAGTTTTTGCAGGCAGCTCACAGATCTAGGTTATCAAGAATTGATTGATGTCCCATTGCTATGTATTTATGGGGTTACTATTAATGTGGCAGGGTATATAGCCATAGACTTGTGGGGTTTTAGTATCCTGTCGTGTTTTAATCAGTCACGTAGTTTTATTTGTTTATACTGACTTTTATATTGTATGATTGTTTTATTTTGTCTTTTTATGGATCTGTTCCCATCCGAATAAAGAAGGAATTATTATTATTAGTGTAGTACGGGGGGTAGGTAGACAGGATTGAACCTCAATCTTCTTCGTCAAGTCCCCCCTCTCCACTAGCACTTAACCTGCCTGGTCGTCTTCTTGTAGGCAATACATTTCAGTATAAGGGCATGTCTAACAAACAAAAGCAACGTAAAGGCAAAAAGAAAGGCACATTTAAATGTAAAATAAAGACTTTAAAAAATAATATTTTGTTTAGGTATTTGACATTTATAACTCACTGATATGCATGCTGAAGAACCGCTTCTATGAGCGTGATTTTTATGTTTTTTATGTCCTCTATTCAAGAAATGAAAATAAACCACAGTACAGAAAAGGATAAACATGTGCGTCATCTGTCAGTCTCGAGCCTAGCTCGCGCCCCTCGGCGCTGTCAGCTTTAATGAATCCTTTATCCGTCCTATTAAGACACAACAAGCCAATGCTGCTGACAATAGCAATATGAAGGTAATTGTGTTAAAAGGCTATGTCTGCTGAGGAGTATTCATTAGAATTTTGAAACGCACGTATTACGAACACCCCGGGAAGGTAATAAATCACATTTTGTGTCTAGGATGATATTTAAATGAGAGAATGAAAAGCAGGCACATTTCCTATTCCAGGCAGATTGAGATCGGTAATATGGTTTTGCAAAAATGTCCCTAGAGTTTGAGAATGGAAACGCTCCAGAGAGACCCGTGCACGATAGGAGCTTTATGATAAGCAGTTCTCATTAATTTAGCCACTCAGCACTTCAAGCTCTTATCGACCTGAAATGGACAAGTCACGAGCCAGACTGCAGCTGCAGAGCCCCTGCTGAACACTCCCTGCCTCTCTCCATCTGTAGATCACGAGGCTGAAAGCATTAACTTGCTCAGGGCTAATTTACTGACCCTCGAACCTCTCAGAAACCGAACACAAAAAGCTCTTATTCCAGTGGTGCCGAGGGAAAAAGGTATATGGAGAGAGAAACATTGAGTGCTTTTCGCAAGAGAAAAATTGATGATGTTCGAGGGTGAAAAAACTGCTGCTACCGGCGTGTCTGAAACTTTTGTGGGGGGCAAAAACGTTTGTGAGCCGCCTTTAGTTTCAGTTCACCTTGTGACTAAGAAGACATGCATCCTGAGAGAAGAGAATGCCCTGCTTTTGCTGCTCACAAAGGAATGCTTTAAACAGTCACTGGTCCAGAAAGGAGTACCTAGGGCCAGATGTACGACCTGTTTTTGCATGCGCAAATGGGGTGGTGAACTGTTTGCGCATGCAAAAACCTACTAGGCCATGTACAAAACCTATTTAGTGATTCACAATTTATTTGTAGCTCGCAATTAGGAAGAGGCATTCCAAGGGCGTCCATTTCTAATTACGACTCGCTACCAGGTTTTGAAATCCTCACAATGTACTGCCCTGTTCAAGAGGGTGGTAATGCATTTGCAAGGGAAGGGGTCCCAAGGGGTCCCAAGGGACCCCTTCCCTTTTGCAATTGCAGGGGAAACATTTTTTAGGGGCCACTACCTGCCCTTAAAAAATTAAACGAAAATGTTTAATTTAAAATAAAAACAAATACATCCTCTTCTCTTTAAGGAAAACGGGCTGCATTCTTTTTTTAAAATTGCTTTATTTAAAAGCAGTCCCAGACATGGAGGTCTGCTGAGGCCAGCAGGCCACCATGACTAGGAGGGCCAGCCATTCTCAATGGGGTCGCAAATTGTGAGGGCCTCTTGAATATTGATGAGGCATGCAATTTACGACCCCATTGAGAATGGCAACAGTGTCTTTGACACTGTTGTACATGTCATTTTCCGAGTCGCAAATTGTAACTTGCAATTGAGTGCAATTTGCGACTCGCAAAATGACATGGTCGTACATCTGATCCCTAACTCCGCTCAAGGATGACACTCCGTTCGTCAGTCAGGCAAGGAAATTAGCTGAATGAATGGATGAATGAGAAATTTATAAAGTGCTAAATCCTGCCCGGCGGCGTCTTGGCGTTAAGAAGACAGATACGGCTACAAATTCAGTTAACCTTCTGAAGACTCTTGATACATATAGGGAAAAACAACAGCTCCTCATCTTGAGGAGAAAGCCAGGTTTTCAAGGTTTTTCTAAAGATAGATAGCGAAGGAGCAGTTTTAAGTTCCAGGGGTAGGCTATTCCAGAGCAGGGCTGTGGTCCTAAAAAAGCTTTTCCCACCCCAAGTTGTTCTCCTAAAGGGAGGGACTGCAAGGCTCCTAGCTAACCCTATTCATGTAACGCAACACCAGCACTGAGAACCTTCTTTGGCAGAAAGCAGCCTCTCCAGTGCCGTTTTTCTCCATCTCACCCTCCTCACCTCTCAAATCGGTTTCATTCTCCTCGTCTCCAGCTGGTTCGGGCAATAGCAACTGCTTTAATCAACATCAGTCTTGATATCCCAGTGACCATAAACCTCCAGCCTCCGTCTGCGGTGCCCTTCTGACTGCTCACACATCTTCTGGACCTACCACCTCACAAGGTCCAAATTTCAACCTCCTTCAACCTCCATTGATAAGTGCTCTTTCTGTGGCTCGTTTCTTGGTCATCTGGGCAGCATCTAGGAGCTCAGGTGTGCCCAGCCTGCCAAAAGTGCTCCCGGCTGTCATCTTTGTCCGACAGAATCACATAATTGTGTAGTTGTAAACTACTGAAAAGCACAGCAGCAGTCAGCCTACAGAAGGACTTGGAAAGCACCCCTAACTGAAAAGGTAATTGTTATTGCACAGTAAGCAATTTGCTTACCAGCAGAAAGTTCCATCAAAGAACACATAGGTGAATTCATGTCACAAAGCAAGGTACACTGAAAGACCTTTCCCTTTTATAGAGCATAAACTTAAGACCAGTTCCTAGACTTGCAACACTAAAAATACTTAGCATGGTCTACAAACTAGCACTACTGTTGAATGCATGCTCAATGAAAATGTGCTCAAGAGCCATCTGTGTTATGCCATTCCTCGTACGACCCAGTGATGCTGACTATAGACACAGACGGATTTGCAGTTGTCTTTTCGTGTGTATTGGTCTGAGGTCCTGCGACCGTTTCTCAGTGGCTTGCTTTGTCTCTGCTATCTCTTCAACAGTCAAACACCTTCAGACTTTCACAGTGCAGTGCGTCCTCAATGTCATTGAAATAACTCATGCCATTGTCTTACAAGTACAATTCAAGTGGTACTATCTCTGGGCAGACTTAGAGACAGCCATGAACCTTTCCTTTGCTGGCCATCGCCTGCATCTGCTTCTCCTAGAAAAGTTGCAGAGAGGATTGGCTTACCATTACCTATTTTATGTTGGTCAGACTGCAACAACAGTCAAGGCAATTTGTAAATGGCAACATTAAAAGCAGTGCTGTGAACCTGCTCTTGGTAAAAATGACTAGTGCATGAACCCACACTCGAGAGAACAGTGAGAATGTTCTGACTGCAAAATAAAGGAATATCAGTGAAAAAGAAATGATCGGTCACAAAAGTTATAAGTAGCGAAACAAAGACAAATCAATTGTTGACCTGACCCGTTCTGCAGGGTCATCCCCAGACTTTTTGCCTTCCTCCTCCAATTTTCCGCTGAATTATTTTTTGTTGGACTTAGGAGTCTGTGCACTTTATCACTGCTAACCTGCACTAAAGTGCTTGTGATCTCTCCTCAAAACATGGTAGAATTGGCTTATACCTAAATGGCGTATTTAATTTATTTATAAGTCCCTAATAAAGTGGTACTACATGCACCTATGGTCTGGAAATTAAATCCTACAACTCGGCCTGCAGCACTGATTGTCCCAACCACTTAAGTAGCCCTTTAAAGAGGTCTCAGGCCTGCCACTGCAGAGCATGTGTGCACAGTTTAAACTGCCATTTTGACCTGGCAAAACAAACCTTTTGCAAGGCTCAAACCTTCCTTTTAATACTTATAAGCCACCTCTGGGGTGGGCACTGGACAGCCCAGTAGGCAGCATGCAGTGTATTTAAAAAGTTGGACATGTACTTTTTAGTTTTAATTGTCCTGTAGTGAAAAAACTCTTACATTTGTTTTTCACTTCTGCCAGGCCTATCTTTCCCATACGATAACATTGGAGCTGCCGTATTACATTTTATGAGTGTAATTTCCAAATGGGAAGAGATAACTAGTTGGTGTCTCTGGAATCCTTTTTAAAATCCTAACTTATGGTGACATCAGATTCTAAATTACAATTCTGAAAATGCCACTTTTAGAAAGCTGCCATTTTCTTGCTGTAGCCATTTGGTGTCTGCAGCCAGTTTCTGGTCACATGACTGAATATAGTTGGTAGTTGGGCATTGTTTATTCCTCCTACACAGCCAGACACAAAGGGAGCTTAGGTGTGACCAAATGGGCCATGATTGGCAGGATGGGAGGGAGGAGCTGGGCCCAGCCTCACTTACACCTGAATAGGCTTCATCCTGAATCCACACAAAGGGCTGCATACCCCCTGTAGTTAGTCTGGAGCCATGGCAGGTAAGGCGGGGCATCTGTGCACTTGAAAGGCATACCTCAAGAAGCTTCTCCCCTTGTCCAAAGCACAGCTGTGTATAAAAAAGCCCTCAGACACCACCACTTCAGAACACTTCTGGACATGTGGATACTCTGCTAGGAAGAAGGACTGCCGTGCTGCTACAAGGACTGCCACTCTGCTGGACTGCTTCTCCCTAAGGAACTGCTGCCCTGCTGTGCTGACCTGTTGCCTGCTGCCCTATTGCTTGGGAATGAACATGCAGATCTATATTGAACCTATTACCCCAAGTGACTCAATTTGTTAGTCTGCTGGTCTCCTGATCTGAGCCTCAGGGACATAATAGGCTCCTCAACAGCTTCTCTTCAGTGAGTTCCTGAACCCCAAGAGGTACCTCTCAGATCCTGGACCCTTAGTGTGACTCTTGAGCTGTTAAATTCGCTGCTCGCACCTAAAATAAGCGTGATCTGCCCCAAGTCCGTCTCTTTGCACAAAAGCATCATCTGCCAGCAGGGGACCGTCAATGTGAAGCTCCAGCCCGCCCATCCGCTATGCCTGACCTGCTCTTCGCACCACGCCACCTGCGAAGCTCTCCTTGCTCGTGGTGACTTTCTTCAGGGCAAACGAGATTATTGGCTCACAACTTGAGACAGTAAGCCTTCAGCTGGACTAATCTGATATGTATCCGACCAGCGCTCCATCACGGTTGGCTAAACATCTGACTTTGACCAGGTCGCGAGAGACCAGATAGAAGCAATTGGTGCTTTCTGCTTTTAGGTGCTATAATGTAGCTTATTCTTCAAAAATTCATAACTCAGTTTCTACAGATTGGATTTGTGTCATCTTGCTCTTGATTATTTATTAAACTAAGATCTGTTTTTCTAACATGGTGTGTGATACGTTTTGTATGGTGTTTTCACTGTTTTACTGTTTGAAGTGTTGAACAAATACTTTACACGTTGCCTCTAGGTTATGCCCGAAGGCTCTGTGCTAAGCTACCAGGGAGTCCAGCAAAGGTTAATTTGGGGTTTGTTTGTGCCTTACCTTGACTAGGATTGTGGTTGCTGCTTGAGCAGGGCTCACATCTAAGCCAACTAGTAACCCAATTTCTTACAGCCTGCAATAGAAACATGTTGACTCTACACACTGCCTTATGTTGGTATTTATACATGCCATTGACCCTGCCTTTTTGTGATAACATATTCTGATGGGCAGTTTTTTAGTGAACTCACACTCTACTGTGATGTGGAAACATCAAATGGTTATGCCTGGGCAAATCCAGCAAATATACAGAGGGTATTCCATGGCCGAACCCTTAGGGTCTGTTCGGGCAATGACTGGCAGTGGGTACTGTGAAACTTTCAGTTACTTCCACCCATGAAACTCATTTTCGAAATCTTTCCTAAGTACTTGTTTGAAGACTCATAGGTATTTAGTCATTGGTCTGCAACCTCTAAAACTGTATGATGTATCACACCATATTCCGTGTGTAGCCGGTGGCCCGCACTTTCTGGGAAGATTCGGGTATGACGGGAGTTTCCTGCTCACAGTTCTCAGATGGGTTGATTACGTCAGTAAGAGACAGGCGTTGAAAAAAAGTCTGTGAACTTAGCTCAATTTGGGATTCAGAAACAGCGGAGCATGTACGTATGTGCAATGGGACAAGACCCTGAAATCCTGTAGGAGAGAAGCAAACAATCCTGCGCTGTAGATGAGAGCATACATGCTCCTGAGTAAGCAATCCAGAACGAGGACGTACAAATAAACACGTTTATTCCCTGTATCTTCAAAAAGGCATCAAGCAACTATATACTTGGGTATTGTTGGTCCGAAGCTTAACGCCAGGACCCAATTCAGTTTTATCCAAGCAGTGAACTGTGAACCAGTATATTAGCTCTGTAGGGGCGCAAGTATAGTGCTGATATCGGATTGTGGATGCATGATAACTGAATTTTGGCAAGGTTTCCAGGCTTGGCCCCTCTGGTGACATTGAACTGGTAGTATCACAATAGGGTTGGAGGTGAACTGTTGACCTTCTTGGAGCCCCATCCTCAGTAGACTTGTGGCAAGATGTTGTGGCACAGACTCGATTGTATGCCCATTCCAATATTCTACACAATGTCTCTGCTGAGAGACTTTGGCTGGACTCATAGGTGTGGCTAAGAGCCAGAACAAAAAGATGAAGATCAGTGATGGAACACCCACTGGTGCTTCAGATACGCGTGTTGCAGCAGAGACTCTAGTAGCTGGTTGTCCCTCGCAGAATGGATTGCCTGTGAAACCAATTTCTGTGATGTTGGATGCCCCTCATCAAACTCACTGGCATAGATGACGAAATTAGAAAGTTCCCAAAGACTCTTGTAGTTCAAGCTAAATGCACTGGGCATGCACTGGTAGGACAGGCTGAATGTGGGGGCATGCTGTATCTTGACCTCCAAGGTTTAAGGACATGCAGGAGAAAGCATCCATCATTCACATCTCTGGTCACAGCACCAAGATGGATTTCTTGCCTACAGAATCAGGAATACATATTTTCTCTTTGTTGGATTTGCTGAAACGTGGAAGTCCCTTCTTATAGAGCTCCACAAACCATACACATAGCACCATAAAGAGTGTTATGTGGAACAGCTGTGCCTACTGGACAAATGCTGCTTGGGCCAATGAGCGCCAAGCTCATGCATAGAGCACTCACACTCCTTGGGTGGAGTGTCCTCTTGATGTCAGGATTTCCACCTGACTTCAGAAGGGCCATGGCCAATTCCTTTTCTGCGTGTGAGAGAAATACCTGTTCTGTGTAATCTCAGTGCCCAATATTACTTAGTTACCTACCCACCCAGATTTATGCATTGAGGAAGACAGGGTCTTTCTCCTGGGAAAGTAATTGGAGCTTCTGCTGAGCTTTGTTAATGTCCTTCTACTAGAGAAGTGGCCATCGTGTGCCCATCGTGTGCCCTTGTGAATTCCCATAGAAGCTCAGGTTCGTGTTAACCTGGGCTTCTATGGGAATTCACAAGGGCATATTATCCAGCTCATTATCGAGGCTTTAGCGGCAGTTTGCTGCCGATAAAAGCGGCGATAATGCATCGCCCTTTCTTGATAATATGGCCTAAAGTTCTAACTTTAGGCAATTCTCAAAGAATTCCAAGAGTACGTTATGCAAAGAACGACAGTATTAGTTTCACTGTAGTACTCCCGTGTATGACAATTAAACCATGCAGTATTCACACAAGGTGTAAATATACTGAAATACAGATGTGCACATTTAATTTTATTGTTTTTATTTTTCTTCTAGGAAGAACAGTTGCCAATACAGTTGCATTACATTAGAGTGGTGGTGTCACACCCTATTCCCGCCCTGGAAACATACTGATTACTTCAACTGACATGGTCCATTTTTACATGCTTGTGGATGTTTAACTATTTTTGCTGGAAGGCTCGAGCTAGAACAGCCACAAACCGACATCTAACCCCAAATTTGATAGTAGAGAAATCCCACCACATTGGAACAAGAGAATCGCATTTGTTAAGATAAACACGCATTGGTAAATGCATTAGGTTTCACCTATGTGATTAATAATAAGCAGTTTTTTGTTCTAAGTTGTAGCTTGCTGAGTAGTTGTACAATATAAGTTACAGAAAGTCTGTTTAAGTGTTATGACTTGTTTATGTGCAAAAAGGCAATATACTGTGCTGTTACTAATGGTATAGTGCAGGTAAGTAATAGCAACATTTTGAAAAATGATAGAGGAAAATAATAGAATTAATTGATGTAATTGCAATATCACGTGTTTAGAGAAGTTCTGGCAACTTTTGAGCCTGGTGCCACTGCACCTGCAGCATCATTCAAATTATGCCCCTAATGCCTGAAAGGTAACTGCATTTGTGCCTGTTTAGTAGTAAAATATAGCAATATTTGGTATTTAGAGGAATTATGACAACTATTGGCCCGAGTGCCACTGCACCTGCTGCACCATTCAAATCATGACCCTATTGTCTGCAAGGTAACTGCACTTGTGACTGCCTGTTTTGTATTAAAATATTGCAATATTTGGTGTTTAGAGGGGTTCCCAGAGCTGTGGGCCCCGGTATCACTGAACCTGCAGTACCATAGAAATCATGACCCTAGTGCCTGAAAGGTAATTGCACTTGTGACTGCTTATTTGGTAGTTTAGGGGAGTAATGACAACTTTTGGCCCTGGTGTCACTGCACCTGCAGCACCATTGAAATAATTACCCTAATATCTGCTAGATCACTGCACTTGCCACTGCCTGTTTGGTACTAACAGTTTGCAATATTCTGCGTTTAGTGGGGTCCCTAGAGATTTTGGCCCTGTTGCCACTGCACCTGCTGCACCATTCACATCAAGCCCTTTTAACAGCAAGACAACTGCAATTGTATCTGCCTATATAGTAGTAAAATATTACAAATATTAGGTGTTTAGAGGGGTTCTGACAACTTATGAATCCAGTGTCACTGCACCTGCTGCACCATTCAAATAATGACCCTGTTGCCTGCAAGGTAACTGCAATTGTGACTCCCTGTTTTAGTCGTAGAATATAGTTATATTAGGTGTTTAGGAGGAGTTCTGACAACTTTAGGGTCCGGTACTACTTCACCTGTTGCACTATTCAAATCATGACCCTGTTGTCTGCAACGTAAATGCCCTTGTGGTTGCCTGTTTGGGAATAAAATATAGCAATATTAGGTGTTTAGTGGGGTGCCTGGAGCTTTCTGGTCCTGGTGCCACCGCACCTGATGCACTATTCAAATCCTGACCTTAGTGCTCGCTTGATAACTGCATGTATGACTGCCTGTTTAGTAGTAAAATATAGCAATATTTGGTATTTAGTAGAGGTATGACAACATTTGGCCCCAGTGCCACTGCCCCTGCTGCACCATTTAAATCAAGCCTCTTTTAACTGCATGGTAATTGCAATTGTGACTGACTGTTTAGTAAAAACAGATAGCAATATTAGATGTTTAGAGCAGTTCTGACAACTCTTGGTCCCAGTGCCACGGCACCTGCTGCACCATTCAAATCATGACCCTGTTGTCTGCAAGGTAACTGCACTTGTGACTGCCTATCAGCGGCGTTTGACACAGTCTCCCACCGCACCCTAATACGCAGACTCTATGACGCAGGAATCCAGGACAAGGCCCTCGACTGGATCTGCTCCTTCCTCTCCGGCAGGACGCAGCGGGTCAGACTCCCCCCTTTCCTCTCGGACCCCACACCTACCACCTGCGGAGTCCCCCAGGGCTCCTCCCTCAGCCCGACGCTCTTCAACGTCTACATGGCTCCACTTGCCCCCATCGTCAGAACCTACGGACTCAACATTGTGTCATACGCAGACGACACCCAGCTCATCCTCTCCCTATCCAACGAACCCAACACCGCCAGACGCAACTTTCAAGAAGGCATGGAAGCCGTCGCCAAATGGATGAAAAACAGCTGCCTACAACTAAACACCAACAAAACAGAAGTACTAATCATGGGCCCAAACCCCGATGCCTGGAGCGACACCTGGTGGCCCACCGCCCTCGGAAACCCGCCAACCCCCACAGACCACGCACGCAACCTGGGAATCATCCTGGACTCCGAGCTCAAAATGGACCGCCAGATCAACTCTGTCTCATCTTCCTGCTTCCACACCCTCCGCCTCCTTCGTAAGACCTTCAAATGGATCCCCCTCGAACACCGAAAGACAGTCACTCACGCCCTGGTCACCAGCAGACTCGACTACGGCAACGCACTTACCGCCGGAATAAACAAAAACCTCATCCGCAAGCTACAGAAAATCCAGAACGCCGCCGCAAGACTGGTCCTCAACCTGCCAAAACACTGCCACATCTCCCAGCACCTGCGCACACTCCACTGGCTCCCTGTCGAGGCGAGAATCACCTTTAAGATGCTCACCCACGCACACAAGGCCCTCCACGGCACCGGACCAGCATACCTGAACAGCCGACTCAAATTCCACGCACCCCAAAGGACCCTACGATCAGCCCAGCTCTCCTACGCCGTGGTCCCCCGCACCAGAAAGACAAGATCGGGAGGCCGCTCCTTCTCCTTCCTCGCTGCCAAAGCATGGAACGCCCTTCCGCTCCACCTCAGACAGACAACATCGCTCCCCATCTTCGCAAGAAACCTCAAAACCTGGCTCTTCGACAGACCCCCTCCTTGATGGAATGGAACCTGCACCATCCCCCCCCCCCAGCGCCTTGAGACCCTTACGGGTGAGTAGTCGCGCTTTAACAAACCCCTGATTGATTGATTGATTCAGTAGTAAAATAAAGCAATTTTAGGTATTAAGTGGGGTACCTACAGCTTTTAGTCCTGGTGTCACTGCACGTGCTACACCGTTGAAATCATGACCATGTTGTCTGCAAGTAACTGCCCTTGTGACTGCCTGTTTAGTTTTTAATTTTAGCACAACTCTGGGTTTACAGGGGTCCCTACTGCTTTTGGCCCCGGTGCCTCGGCACCTGCTGCACCATTCAAATCAAGTCCCTTTTAAGTGCAAGGTACCTGCCTGTTTAGTAGTCAAAATATAGCAATATTATCTGTTTAGAGGAGTTCTGACAACTTTAGGACCCGGTGCTACTGCACCTGCTGCACCATTCAAATCATGACCCTGTTGTCTGTGACTCACTGCACTTGTGGCTGCCTATTTAGTAGTAAAATATAGCATTGCTCTTGTATATTAACTTTCTTTTGAGTGTACAATGTTTATTACAACTTTTAGAATTTAATCATAATGACCAAATAGATTAAGTTGAAAAAATCAATCTGATAATTCCTAAAAAGTGCAAAGAAATGTATTGAGGCATGAATAGGAAATGCCACAAACATTCTAAGGCTAAAGAATCTGCTTTACACACCTAAGTAATACAAGCATTAGAAATGCAGTAGGTCTTGCATTTTTTTTTAGTTAGAACTATTGGCATAGCTCAACAGCTACTGGACAGAAATTGTCACTCTGCAGGTGCCGAATAGAGCATTGCTCCGTGAAACGGCCTGAAGGCCTAAAACAATGTTGATAGCCTACAAAATAAAAAGGCAGATCAGGATGACCAGGAGGGACTGCAGATGTATTGGGATGGCCAGCGTAGGCAAACAATAAGTGAAATCACCTGGGTGTGACCCAAGCATGCAAAGGTGGGAGAATCAGACCCAATGCACCAATAAAAACCCTGGGGCATATTATCAAGCAGGGCGTTAAAAATGATCGCTGTTTTAGGGGCAGAAAACATCTGCAAAACCGGCGATAATGGGCTTGATAATATGGCCTTGTGAATCCCAATAGAAACCCAAGTTCTAGTGTGAACATGGGCTTCTATTGGAATTCTCCAGGGCATATTATCAAGCCCATTATCTCCGCTTTAGCGGAAGTTTTCTGCCGGTAAAACGGCGATAATTTGAACGCCCTCCTTGATAATATGCCCCCCTGTATTTCTAAATGGCACAACAACGAACACATGGCAATTCATGGGCATGCCAAAAGCCGATAGAGGAGATAACAACGCGAAAGCGTGCTGCCTAGGCTCGACCTAAAAAAGAAAACATTGCAGCATACTGTTAGAAGCTGTCTGCCTTTTCGGTGGGAAGAGATCTTATCTTGACAGTGAATGGGGCTTAAATAGTGTGAACAGCTTTAGGAGAAGTATCGTAAATGCCTGCAGCCATGGGAAGTTAAAAGAAAAGTTTCGTGCAAAAGCGAATGAGCAGAGTAAATCGGCAATGGGAAATGATATGAACCTCCTTTTAAATATATTAAATATGAGAGATTTCATAAGCACAGGGCAAGCGCAGTACAGGTGAAACCTAAAACATAAGTCAGTCTTTATTCTGCAAAGCAGGAGTAGACTGTGTCCTCACTAAGTTAGGTCTACAAATAGGTTATAAACCGGCCTCTAATATTTGTTTCATACCCTCTGAAGGTGCTAGATGATACGTACTAGCAACATGGTGAGTTTGATGTCTACAAACATTTGATAGCTATTATAAAACACCTGGACCATAGTCTCTGTTGGGGAAGAGTGAGATTGCTGAATGCCACGTGGCTGTACTGAACATTAAACAAGGAGAATAGCTCACTGTCAGTGCTTGTTACGCGTGAAACGTGGGAGTTCTTGCTTCTGGTATATACACTGGAGATCCACTGTGAAAGGCACAGTAGTATACATATTTAATATCTCAGTTCTTGTATATCAGCATTGTTACAGGAGTAATGTAGGTATTTTTCCGATCTGAATGACAGCAATACAATGCTCAGTAAGTTGCAGGCAGCTCATGTCATCAGTCGGTTCAATGATGGAGGCTGGAGGGGAGGGGACACATACAAGCTAAGGGTGATGCTATCTGTAAGGTGTGGTTCTGAAAACACACACACACACACTCTCTCTCTCTCTCCATTTTTTTTTCTTCACTGCCTTGCTCTGCATATCTCTCCCTTCCGCAGCTCTGTTCTTTTGCATGTCTCTCATGTTTCCACTCATTTTTCTTTCTTATTTTTTAGGTCGAGCATCAGCACGCATGTGCTGTATGTAAAGACCTGTTGTATTCACTATAAATGTGTAATCTCTGACTGCTGTATACCATAGGTTGATTCATGCGTCCCTCTGCTTTGCTGGCTCCTCATTGGTTGGTGCTCCCCATACACCACTTCCGGTTTTCAGTGGGGTGCACCGGCCAACTACAGTTTCCTTACTCTGTAAGCGTTCATGTGTCCCTTTGGGGACTGCTTCTTTCCTGTCCAGTCTGGCTTATGTTACATTGTAAATTCTTCATCATGGTGCCCGCTTCTCGGGCTGCCATGCTCATAACTTTCTAGTGTACTCATATCTATAACTTTTCTATCTACACGGGCGCCGCACTTCCAGTGTCAGCACGGCACCCACTTTCATTTAAGTATAATGGTGCTCGCATTCACATCCGTTTAGTAACACAAGCACGCTTTCATGTCAGTTTAGTGCTCGTTCTTTTCAATGGGGCTTTGCGGGGGGTGGCCGACCGGAGGGAGGCTCGCCCCCCCGGGGATTTTGGGGCTCCGGGAGGAAGGGGAGGGGAAGCATTTTAAGAGGACACAGGAAGGGATTGTTTAGTTGGGCTGGTCGGCGGGTTTGGGCTGCTTTTGGGCTGGGTGGGGATAAAACCGGCCATTTTGGGTCACTGGTCACCATTTTGATGGGACAGTGACCCAGCAGCCGGGGCGGTGAAGGGGTTTTTTGTCGAACTTTGGTATTAGCGTATTTGGAAGGCGATCGCGTCTTTGGCAGGCTTGTGCAGGACAGCGGCGGTGTGTGGAGTGGTGCGGGCGTTTTCTTGTCAGTTTCAGGCGCAGTGACGGGCTGTTGTGTGAGGCGGCGACGAGGAATACCTGTGATGGCGGCGGACGCGTTCGGTGATCCCAGGGTGCAGGAGGCGCTGCGCCTGCTTGAAGAGGCGGGCAGGACCGACCTGCTGTGCAGCGGAGTTAGGGTAAGGCCACCGCGGCGCGCTGCTGATGGCGCCGCGGCAGCTGTGGTGGCATGTGACCCGCCGAGGTCACGTGCGCGAAAGGGGGAGGGGGCGGGAGCGGGGAAGAGGGCGGCGCGCGGTGGCGGCCCACAGGCGGCTGGTGCGCCGAAGCGCAAGAAAGCTCCGGTGAAGAGGCACGGTCCGGGCAAGAAGGCGCCCCTGGTGTTTGTGGGGGATGTCGTGGGGCTGGGGGAGGTTGGGCATGACGGGGGGCGGGGGGAGAGGGCCCAGGAGGACCGGTTGTGCACTCTGAGGATGCGAATGTGGGGGTGGAGGGAGGGCACGAGGGGGGGGGGGGCAGGGAGTTGGGGCAGACAGTGGTGGAGGCAAGGGGGGGGTTGGAGGGGGAAGGGGGCGTGGGGCTCCTGGAGGGGGCGCAGGGGGGACCAGGGGGGGTAGTGCAAGGGGGTGTTGAAGGGGCTGGGGGGGTGTCACCACTGTTGATCGAGGATACTGAGGGGGAGGAGGAGGGGGAGGAGGTTGGGGGGGGGAGTGGGCAGGAGGTGGAGGAATCTGAGGAGGAGCAGCAGGACCCGTCAGGCGGTAGGAGCTCACCGCGGGGCGGGGGGAGGGGGGTGCTGGGGGGAGGGGGGGCACTAGGGGGCAGGAGGGTACAGGTGGGGGGTTGGGGGATGCGCCGGGGGATGGGGGCGGACGGGGGTGGGGGGAGGTTTCTTGGGGGACCCAGCGGAGGGGATGGTAGTTTGGAGGGTGCGGGGGGGAGCAGGGGGGGGGAGTTGCGGGGTTGGGGAGGGTGGGGGGGTATGGGAGGGGGCGCGTGGGGCGGTCCGGGCGGGGCAGGAAGCTGGGGGTGGGGGGAGGGTGGGTGGGGGGGTCGTCCGGCTTGGCGGGGAGGACATTCGGCGGCGGGGGGAGAGGCGTTTGGGGAGGTAGTGGAGATGGTTTCGCCCCGGCTTGCTGGACTTCCCCGTTTTTCTCTTGGCAGGAGCAGTGGGGGAGGGGCTCGGGTGAGCAGCATGCGGCTCCACCCCGCCGAGTGGATGGGCCGGCTCTGCCTAGTACGGGCGGTCGCGCTCCAACGAGGGACCTGGGGTGGTCCGACAGCAGATGGATGGAAAGTAGCTCTCCAGCGCCCCCCTCCCGATGGGTCGATCCGGCCGCCGGGGGACGGGGATGGAGCCACGAGACAGCGGTTTCTTCTTACCAACATGAGGGTAGACGGAGAGTGAGTGTGGACCTAGGGGCCTTGATGACGGAGTGTAGGGCCAGAGCAGGGTATCTCCTGGTAGGATTGTGGTAGAAGGAGCAGGGAGTGGGGAGCTGGAGTCAGAGGAAGAAGGGGAGTTGCGGGAGGCCGGGGAGGTTTGTAATGTTGTTGCCAGTGTTTTGCAGGAATGCCCCCGGCAAGTGGTGCCGCGAGTGACGGCCCCCCCTGTGGATCTGGTTAGGCGGCGGGATCCGGTGAGGACGCCAGCCTTGACGCCAGGTAAGACCAGTACGGGGTCGGGGAGTGGCTTGGGCACGCCTCAAGGAGGCAAGGCGGGAGGTTGTGGTGTGGGAGGACACCACGTGTCGGTTGGGACGGATGCGGAGGGTGGGGACACAGTGAGACTGGTGAAAGGTAGGTATGTGATGGATGCCGGTGTGTGTACTGAGGCGGTTTGCGGGTCGGCGGGGAGTGCGGGGGCGAGTGGGTCCCCTAGTGAGGTAGTGGCGGCGAGTGTCGGAGCGACGGGGAGCGGTGCGGGTCCGGTTGCGAGCGCGGCGGTGGGGACCGCTGGGACGGAGGGGGCGTTAGGCGGGGCGGCTGCGTCGAGTTCCGGGGCGAAAGAGAGCTGCGACGTTCCGGTTAAAAAATTGCCGTACATGGGAGTAGCGAAGCCATTGG
Organism: Lissotriton helveticus; assembly: GCF_964261635.1. Taxonomy (NCBI): domain Eukaryota; kingdom Metazoa; phylum Chordata; class Amphibia; order Caudata; family Salamandridae; genus Lissotriton; species Lissotriton helveticus. The sequence goes on from NC_136063.1 coordinate 496,739,585, forward strand.
GGGCTCATTTGTCATTGGCGACCAGGGAGAAAATATGGAAGGGGGAGTATGTCGAGATCTTTAGGTTGCTTCACCGGGAGTTGATGGCCAAGGAGGGGTCGAAGGAGGAAGAACAGGAATTGGCACGGCGGCCGAGGGTGCCGGTTACTATTGAAAACTGGTCAGCGGCGTTCTTAATCTATGCGAGCGTATACTGCGAGAAGTACCCAGACAGGGCAGTCGCGCTGTTCAAGTACATGGACGTAGTGCGGAGGGCGCAAGTGACTTACGGTGGCAATGCGTGGTCGCATTACGACGAGGAGTTTAGGGCGCATATGGCGTCTGATCCGGAGGCTAAGTGGGGGGAGTTGGACGCGGACCTTTATCAACAAACAATGAGTGGGGCGAAATTTGGCCGCACTATTTACACGGCCAGTGGTTTGCCACTGGCTTCCACCCCCTTTTCGGCTCGCCCCACCCGTGGGGGGGTGGGTCCGGGGGGTGCCGGGAGCGTCCAGAGTGGGGGGGCCTGCTGGGATTTTAACAGGGGTTCCTGTCTCCGGCAGACGTGCAAATTTAGGCACGAGTGCTCCTCTTGTGGGAAACGACATCCAGAATCGCATTGCTGGGGGCTTTGGGGAGGCCCCTCACAGGGTCAATTCCCGGCTCCCGGGCCCGGTAGGGGTAGAGGGGGGGGGAGGGGGGGTGCGAGTACCTTGGGAAAAGGCTCGTACTCCGGTTAGGCTGGATCGGTTGGAACCTCTCTTGGAGGTTTATCCGCGGGCGGATGATGCGTCGGTGCTGCGTCGGGGTTTCAGGGAGGGTTTTCGGTTGGGGTACGAGGGTCGCGGATTGCTCGTTGGGCGGAGAACCTGAAGTCTGTGAACGCACACAAGGGCATCGTCCGGGAGAAGCTTTTCAAAGAAGTCAGAGAGGGGAGGATGGTGGGACCTTTTGCGGTGGCACCTTTGGAGGATCTGATCATTTCACCCATTGGTGTGGTCCCGAAGAAAGAGCAGGGTCAATTCCGCTTGATTCAACATCTTTCGTGGCCGGAGGGCGCGTCGGTGAACGATTTTATATCGGCAGACTTGGCGTCGGTGTCCTACTCGTCTGTGGACGTTGTGAGAAAATTGGTGACGACGGCGGGGCGAGGGGCGCTCATGGCAAAATGCGACGTAAAATCGGCATTCAGGTTGCTGCCGGTTCACCCAGAGGATCATCAGTTGCTGGGAATACAGCTGGACGGGTTGATTTTTGTTGACAGAGCGCTTCCGATGGGGTGCTCCGTGTCATGTGCCTTGTTTGAGCGATTCAGTTCTTTCTTGCAGTGGGCCTTTTCCTGGCGCACAGGCTCTGAGGCGATTACGCATTATCTGGACGACTTCTTCCTGGTAGGTAGCCCCGGTTCAACGGACTGCCAGCAACAGCTGAGTAGTTTTATGGACCTAATGAATTACCTGGGGGTGCCTTTGGCGCCAGAGAAGACACAAGGGCCCAGCACGGTGCTGTCGTTCCTCGGGATAGAGCTCGACTCAGCGGCCATGGAAGCACGCCTGCCGGAGGACAAGAGGTCGGCGATGGTGGTTCTGGTGAGGGACATGTTGGCAAAAAGGAAGGTGTTGGTGCGAGAGGTACAGGTGTTGCTGGGGCACTTGAATTTCGCGTGCCGAGTGGTGCGGGCGGGTCGGACTTTTTGTCGACGGTTGGGATTGGCTTTGTCTGGGCTGTCAATGCCTCATCACCACGTTCGGTTGCCGGCGGGCGCGAGAGAGGATCTGTGCATGTGGTTGGCTTTCTTGGAGAGATTCAACGGTGTTCCTATGGCGCCGCCGGAGGAGTGGGAGTGGGACGTGACCATGTCATCGGATGCGGCGGGAGTCGGCGGTTTTGGACTCTACTGGGCGGGCCGGTGGTGCGCGGAACGGTGGCCGGAGCAGTGGCAGGCGGGGGGGAGAAGCATTGCTTTCTTGGAGTTGTTCCCGCTGGTGGTGGCTGTGACTGTGTGGGCGCGTGAGTTGGCGCACAGGCGCGTGTTGTTCAGGGTGGACAATATGTCGGTGGTACAGGTGGTGAATCGGCAGTCTGCGCGGGAACCTCAGGTGCTGAAACTGATGCGCGTGTTTGTGTTGAGGTGCCTGGACAACAATATCTTGTTTCGGGCGCAACATGTGCCGGGAGTGGACAATGACATTGCGGATGCTTTGTCTCGTCAACAGTGGCAGAGATTCCATGGGCTAGCCACGGAGGCGGAGGCGGTCAAGACGGAGGTGCCGGAGGAGATGTGGTCGGTGGGAGAGCGCGGGTCGTTCGATTGGTGAGGTCGTCCGTGGCGGTGTCCACATGGAAGAGTTACGAACAGGCATGGCTGGAGTTTCTGCGTTTTGGAGCGGTAAGGCAACGGGACAGGTGGCGACGGGAGGAACAGGTGGTGCAATTCATGTTGGGGTTGATGGACAGAGGTCTGGCGAGAGTGACCATTGCGGGTAAGCTAGCGGGTGTGGCGTTTATGGGCAAGCTTTGGTGGGGCTATGCTCCCTCGGCGGGGGAATTGGGAGGGCGTCTCCTGGAGGGTTGGGAGAGAGAAAAGGGGGCCCGGATACGGCAGAGGCGGCCCATTACGGAGGCAATGTTGGAGGGGTTGTTGAGTCGGTTGCCGGGGGTGTGTAGAGATCAGGAGGAGGCGGTGCGGTTCTCTGCTTTGATGTCGTGGTTGTATTTCGGGGCCTTTCGGGTGTCAGAGTTGGTGGGTTTGAAAGGACGGGCGGGGTTGCTGTGGGGGGACGTGGAGTTTCGGGGAAGGGAGGTCGCGGTGCGGCTCCGACGTTCCAAGACCGACCAGCGGGAGAGGGGCACGTGGGTGGTAATGGGTCCGGGGGCCAAGGAGGCGGTGTGTCCGGTGGAGTGGGGGAGGCAGTTGGCGGCCGGTGGAGCGCTGGTGGGTGCGGAGGTTTTTGACAGGGGAGAGGCGGGACGTGTGACGGCCGCGCAGTTGTTATGGGTCCTGCGGCACGCCCTGCGGTCTATGGGTGAGGATCCAAAAGACTTCGGGACGCATTCTTTCCGCATAGGGGCGGCGACGGAGGCGGCGCGCCGGGGTTGGGGGAAGGAGGACATAAAGCGGTTGGGGCGCTGGAAATCGGATTGTTTTAAGACATACGTCAGGTTGAGAGGGGTAATGGTGGAATGAGAAGGTGTGGACTGGTTGCTTACATGTGTCTCTTTTCAGGTGCAGTGGCAGGGCCTACGGCGGCGGCGGTGTCCATTTATGTGGTGGGACATTCTTTTGTTAAAAGAGCAGAAAAGGCCGAATGGGAGAAATGCAGGAGCCTTAACCTGGAATTAGATGAACAGTTGTTTAAATGCCATTGGAGAGGAAAGGGGGGCATGCGTTGGCACGAGTTGGTGCCGGTTTTAAATAATGTTGTTCGGGGAGGGGTGTGCCCGGATGTTTTGGTAGTTCATCTGGGTGAAAACGACCTGGTGCAATGTAAGGGTTTGGCCCTGGTAAAGCAAATGCGGAGGGATATACTAGAGATTAAGAGGCAGTGGGCAGGGTGTCACATTATCTGGTCTGAGTTCATTCCGAGGAGATGCTGGAGGGGGGCGGTGAGGCCGGGGGCGATTGACAGAACCAGGAGGAAGATCAACAGGGAAATGAGGGCCTTTTGTGAGAAGGAAGGGGTGGGCAGGATGGAACACCCGGAGCTCACGTATGGAGCTATATATTTTTTCTTGGAGGATGGTGTCCATTTGTCTAGATACGGGATGGAACTGTATGTGGTGCAGTTGAAGGAGGCGTTGGACAGGGCGATAGGGGTGAAGCGGTATCCGAAAGTGCAGAGGTCCTAGGGGGGGGGGTCGAAAGCGGTAAAGGCTTTCGAGTGGCGCTTTTCCCTAGTATAATGGGGGGGGGTAGGATAGGAGGAAGGAGCTTTACTGGTTGGAAGGGAAGGAGTGTACAGAGGGCAGAGATTAAAACATTGAGCCAGGAGTTTGTGTAAATGACAAGGAGTTTTATGAGGTTGTTGGGGAACTGTTTAGGGGTGGGGGTGGGGGGATTGACAGTTATGTGCTTATTTAGTTAGGCCTAGTTTTGTGCGGCAAAGGCCAAGGTTGGGGTATGTTCAGGATGCACCTGTTTCCAATAAAAGCGGCCTTTAACACACTATATACCTGTGTCCGGTCGGTTCTTCCCCTCCCCGTCTCCCGATGGGCCCCAATGGGGCTTTGCGGGGGGTGGCCGACCGGAGGGAGGCTCGCCCCCCCCGGGGATTTTGGGGCTCCGGGAGGAAGGGGAGGGGAAGCATTTTAAGAGGACACAGGAAGTGATTGTTTAGTTGGGCTGGTCGGCGGGTTTGGGCTGCTTTTGGGCTGGGTGGGGATAAAACCGGCCATTTTGGGTCACTGGTCACCATTTTGATGGGACAGTGACCCAGCAGCCGGGGCGGTGAAGGGGTTTTTTGTCCCACCCTCCCTCCCTGTTTTAGGCTAGCTAGGGTTGGGGGAGGATACAGTAAGGGGTTTTTGTTGGTTTCAGGTGCTTTCTGTGGTAGGGTTGTCGAGTGTGTCGCTAGGAGCAGGTGCGGGGGTGGTTTTATTTGGGTTGGCGCTTTTCCCTAGTATAATGGGGGGGGGGGTAGGATAGGAGGAAGGAGCTTTACTGGTTGGAAGGGAAGGAGTGTACAGAGGGCAGAGATTAAAACATTGAGCCAGGAGTTTGTGTAAATGACAAGGAGTTTTATGAGGTTGTTGGGGAACTGTTTAGGGGTGGGGGTGGGGGGATTGACAGTTATGTGCTTATTTAGTTAGGCCTAGTTTTGTGCGGCAAAGGCCAAGGTTGGGGTATGTTCAGGATGCACCTGTTTCCAATAAAAGCGGCCTTTAACACACTATATACCTGTGTCCGGTCGGTTCTTCCCCTCCCCGTCTCCCGATGGGCCCCAACACTATATTTTAAACTTTGAATTACTCAATGGGGCGCCCGCTTTCACTTTTAAATACTGTGCACGACGCCAGCTTTCACTTTTAAATATTGTGCTCGAAGGCCGGCTTCACTTTTAAATACTGAGTCCGACACCGCCTTCACTTTTACATCAATGCGTGACGCTGCCTTCACTTTTAAATACTTAAAGCCTCCAAGGCAAAAGGGTTTAACTTGCGCTCCATTCAAAGATGACCGCGAGCTTTGCTGCCTCTTAATCACACCTTGCTTAGAAATCAGAGTTGCCCTTATGATGCCAGACCGGGAAGCGAAACCTGCAGGGTGTTTTCATAACATACACTGTAAGTTTTCTTTTGTTATGTGTTGGTTTCATGATTTTTTGTGTTTTATCACTATGACGCTCGCTTCACAGGCCACCATGCTCATGACTTAAATAGGCACAGGCGCCACGCTTTATATTTCAGCACGGTGCTTGATTTTTACAGAAAACTAATTTATTAGGCTACAACAGAATCCCCTAACCACGATCACAATGAATGCATACATCACAACTCTAAGGAGCGGAAAAAGTGGGAAATCGCATTCCCGCATACCTAAGGTCCTTCACAAGTGTGCTGGCTGATTCTTTTGAATGTCCATTACCTCTTGAATACAAAAGGTGAATACGTGTGGATTCTATTACAGGACCGGAGGCATCGGGTTATGCTTCACTTTCTTTACTGTAATTTACACAGCAGCCAATAAACGTTCAGTTTAATAACAATAAACTACAAAGACCATGATGCTCGGCCTTAACCACGCCTCCATTAGCCCTCATAAGAGCCCTGGTAACATTCCCAGCGTCCTCTTTCTTTGCTGCTCACACAGCAAGAGATAAGTGCTCTGCTCCTTTCTCTATGAATTTGGCATTGTTTACATGTATTTGGAGCTTTAACTTACCGAGTTGCAATTTGCTTATATTGGTGTTGACAATCAATCAATCAATCAATGACATTTATATAGCGCGCTACATACCCGTAGGGTCTCAAGGCGCTGGGGGAGGGGGGGTGCCGCTACTGCTCGAACAGCCAGGTCTTCAGCTTCTTCCTGAAGGAGAGGTGGTCTCGGGTCAGGCGCAGGTCGGTCGGGAGGGAGTTCCAGGTCTTGGCGGCCAGGTAGGAGAAGGACCTTCCTCCTGTGGTTGCTCCTCGGATGCGGGGGACGGCGGCGAGGGCGTGGTTGGCTGATCGGAGGTGGCGTTTGGGAGCGTAGAAGTTGATCCGGTTGTTGAGGTAGCTCGGGCCTTGGTCATGTAGGGCTTTGTGTGCGTGGGTGAGGAGGCGGAAGGTGATTCTTTTGTTGACGGGGAGCCAGTGGAGGTCTCTCAGGTGTCCGGAGATGTGGCTGGTTCGTGGGATGTCGAGGATGAGTCTGGCTGAGGCGTTCTGGATCCGCTGGAGTCTCTTCTGGAGCTTGGCGGTGGTACCGGCGTAGAGGGCGTTGCCGTAGTCCAGTCGGCTGGTGACGAGGGCCTGGGTGACGGTCTTCCTGGTCTCGGTGGGGATCCACCAGAAGATCTTCCGTAGCATGCGCAGGATGTTGAAGCATGACGAGGAGACGGCGTTGACTTGTCTGGTCATGGAGAGGGAGGAGTCCAGGATGAAGCCCAGGTTGCGTGCATGGTCTGTCGGTTTGGGTGCGGTGCCCAGGGCGGGAGGCCACCAGGAGTCGTCCCAGGCGGAGGGTGAAGAGCCCAGGATGAGGACCTCCGTCTTGTCAGAGTTCAGTTTCAGGCGGCTGGTCGTCATCCACTCGGCTACTTCTTTCATCCCTTCGTGCAGGTTGGCTCTGGCGGCGGCGGGGTCGTTGGTCAGGGAGAGGATCAGCTGGGTGTCGTCGGCGTAGGAGATTATGCTGAGGTTGTGTTGGCGTGCGATGGCCGCGAGGGGGCTCATGTAGACGTTGAAGAGGGTGGGGCTCAGCGAGGATCCTTGGGGGACGCCGCAGATGACTTCGGAGGCCTCTGACTTGTACGGTGGTAGGCGGACTCTCTGTGTTCTTCCAGCGAGGAAGGAGATGATCCATTCCAGTGCCTTCTCCTGGATTCCGACGTTCCTGAGGCGTTGCACTAGAGTGCGGTGGCAGACAGTGTCGAATGCTGCGGAGAGGTCTAGGAGGATGAGGGCCGCTGTTTCTCCGTTGTCCATCAGGGCTCGGATGTCATCGGTGGCGGCGAGGAGGGCGGTCTCGGTGCTGTGATTGGCTCGGAAGCCGGACTGTGAGGGGTCGAGGGATCCATTCGTCTCGAGGAAGGCGGTCATCTGCTTGTTGACGGTCTTCTCGATGACCTTGGCGGGAAACGGGAGGAGCGAGATGGGGCGGTAATTCTTGAGTTCGGTGGGGTCCGCTGTGGGTTTCTTGAGTAGAGCGGTGAGTTCGGCGTGCTTCCAGCTCTCGGGGAAGGTGGCGGTGTCGAAGGATGTGTTGATGATGTCTCGCAGGTGGGGTGCGATGACGGCGTCGGCCTTGTTGAAGACGTGGTGGGGGCAGGGGTCGGTCGGTGATCCGGAGTGGATGGAGTTCATCGTGCGGATGGTGTCTTCGGTGCTGATCGGGGTCCAGGCGTGCAGGGTGGTGGTGGGGGGTGGTTGTTCGGTCTTGGTGTGCGTTGTTTGGGTGTTGAAGCTGTTGTGTATGTCCTTGATCTTGTTGTGGAAGTATGAAGCGAGGGAGTTGCAGAGGTCTTGCGATGGGGTGATGTCGTTGTTTCCTGCGCTGGGGTTGGATAGCTCTTTCACGATGTTGAAGAGTTCCTTGCAGTTGTGTGCGTTGTTGTCCAGCCGGTCCTTGAATGCAGTTTTCTTGGCGGCGCGGATCAGCTGGTGGTGCTTCCGGGTGGCCAGCTTGAAGGTGGTCCTGTTGTCTGGTGTAGGATCCCTTTTCCAGACTTTCTCAAGGGATCTGCAGTTCTTCTTGGAGCTCTTGAGTTCGTCGGTGAACCACGGGGCTTTCTTGCTGCCGGGTCTGCTGGGCGGGGTCCTCATCGGGGCGAGCTCGTCCGCGCAGGTGCTGATCCACTTCGTGAGGTTGTCGGCGGCCTGGCTGGGGTTTGCTGAGCTGGCAGGAGGGTGCTGGCTCAGGGAGGTGGCGAGCTGGTCTGCTGTGATCTTGTTCCAGCTTCTGCGGGCGGCCTGTTGCTGCTGGTGGTGAGTCGTCGTTCTCTTGAAGGTGAAGTGGACGCAGCTGTGGTCCGTCCATTGCAGCTCTGTGGCGTGGCTGAAGTCGATGTCTGTGCTGGAGGAGAAGACTGCGTCGAGTGTGTGTCCGGCGAGGTGGGTGGGGGTGGACACCAGCTGCTTGAGTCCAAGATTGGCGAGGTTGTCGAGCAGGGTGCTGGTGTTGCGGTCGTTGTTGTTCTCCAGATGGAAGTTGAGGTCCCCCAGGAGGATGTAGTCGGCGGAGGGGAGGGCATGCGGGCTGACGAAGTCGGCGATGTCCTCGCAGAATTGTGTGCGTGGTCCCGGGGGTCGGTAGATCAGGGTGCCTCTGAGGGTGGTCTTCGGGTCTGTGTGGATCTGGAAGTGCAGGTGTTCCGCAGTGGTCAGGGAGTTGTCGGTGCTGGTCGTGAGACGGATGGTGTTCCTGTGGATGATGGCGATGCCTCCTCCCATCTGGTTGGCGTTGCGGTCCCTGCGGACGATCTTGTAGCCCTCTGGGATGGCGATGGCGATGTCGGGAGCTGAAGAGGCGTTCATCCAGGTCTCCGTGAGGAAGGCAACGTCAGGTGCTGTGGCGTCTAGGAGGTTCCAGAGTTCGACGGCGTGCCTGTGGACGGAGCGGGTGTTGAGCAGGATGCACTTGAGGTGGGTGCTGTTGGAGGTCGACTTGGCGGGTGCTGGAGCGAGGCAGGTCCGGATGCAGGTGAATTTGCAGGCGTGGCAGCAGAAAGGTCCGTGGGTGCGTCGTGGTGTGGCTAGGTGGCAATCTGGGAGTCGGCCGGTGTTGAGAGCGATGAGGGAGGCGGCGGAGTACGTCAGGCGGGTCGGTCGAGGTCTTCGAGGGCCAGGGGTCCTGGCGCTGGGCGCGGTCCAGGCGCGGACGGGCGCAGACGGGCTTACCTTTGGCGCGCCTTCGGCGCACAATCGGCGCGCCCGCTGCGCGTCAACGCTGCACGTTCGCACGGTCGCCATATAAGGCGAAGTGCGCGGGTGGGCGGAGCAGCTGGGAGGCGGGAGCGGGGAGGGAACAGAAGGAAAAAAGGGGCGGGGTCCGCGGTGGTGGCGGGAAGCGGGGGGCGGCGAGGGAGGCGGGAAACAGGCAGAACGGGCAAGATCTGCTCGAAAACAAGCACAAATGAAGACAAGAAACGCTAACACGGGCAAAATCTACAATAAAAACAAGCACAAGTGAAAGACAAAACAAATCAAGAAACGCTAACACGGGCAAAATCTATAATAAAAACAAGCACAAATGACAGACAAAACAAGTCAAGGCAAACGACAGCAGGGTCAGCCGGCAGCGAGGCAGGCAGCGAGGCAGAGGGCAAAGCGAGGGGCACACGCAGCAGCTGGTGGCCGTGCGGCGCGGGGGTGTCCCACAAGTGATAGCGCGTTCTTTATGGTGATTCTGTGAATTTATGCATGGTTCAGGTCGCGGGTGCTCCCGCGCTTTATTCAGGTTGGTTTGGCTTCCGCTAGTGGCGGCATTGTGTGGAGCGCTCTAACGCTCACGATCGGAGCTCCGCTCCCTGCTTCTGCTCTTCGCGCCTCGGCGCATCCAGTACCGGGTAGCGCTGCGGTTTAATTATTCTCCTCAGCCGGCGCCTCGGCCGGCTTGGGGACTGCGCGGTGGCTTCCCTAATCGCCCGAGCGCATTTTGGAGCCGCACACCACCCGGCAATAGCGTGTAGCGTGAAGCGCGCCCGTTGGGCTACCTTTGGTAGGATTTGGGCACACGTTGGGCTACTCACGCTTTTTGCCAATTTTGACCACATTTGCACCGCGTTTTCACGAATAGGCTAGTGGAGAGTGACACCTGACTGGTTGCCCTAATAGTTTGCCTTCAGGGAGTGAGCACACACTCCATATATATTGTTTATTGGCTCCTACGGCCTTTGGGCTGCAAAACATTGAATACAGCACTGCTGAGGGGGTCTGGAACTGGAAAGTTACTTGTGTCTGTGTGCAGTGGGGCTGACCCCCCCCCTTACTCCCCTAGTGCCTACCTCTGTGACTTCTAAACTTCTTGTTGCCCAACTGTGTGTTAATTATGGAGGAGTGGGTGCAATTTGATGAGGAGGCAGGGGAAGAAACTTATGAAGAGCAGCCTGCTGCTACTGTGGAAGACAGGATTGTGGAGGCTTTGGACGCTTCGGTCCAGGCCTCAGTTAATAAGGCAGTAGAAAGCACAGTGCCTGCGACTGTGCAACAAGCATTGGCGGCTGCGCTCAAACCCATAACTAAGCAGCTGGAAAGTTTTGCCAAAAGGCATGGCTTTACAAAGGATAATGTCACAGCTCACACGCCCAGCTCTGCCCACACGCTGCAGGAACGAGGATGAACCCAATCCTCCTCCAGCCCCCCCGTAATGTACACTGAATAATGACCATAGTGCACTAATCACTGGGGTACCGGGAGAGGGTGGGATAAAACAAAACAAGGAAGGCAGAAGGGAAACACAGCTACACCCCTTTCTTCTGTTTGAGATGGGAACGGACAGCACCTGTAGTGAAGAATTAAAACAACCTTAAGTATTGCAGTAACGACTGTTTCAATGCTCATGCAACCCAAGCTGTGTTCTGTATTAAATAAAGAACAAAGTGATATCTCACCAATTCCACTGTGAAAAGTCTCCTGGATGATGAAAAACATGAAGCAGAAGACAATAATTCCCTGCTGTACTCAAAATCCCATCATGCAACTGCCTTCTATAAACAAAGTCTTAATAAGGATCCAGGGGAAAAAACTCTTGTATCATCAGAGAAAAACCCCTCTCAGTATGGGTATTAAATATATTTAAACCCACTTTCTTCTTTTATAGTGGCCACTATAACAAGCTCAGAAAAAACCCAGGAAAAACACGATCAAAACCAGGCTACTCGCGTTTTGACCCAAACTCCACATAACGAGGTGGAGCAGCTACAAAAATGCAGGAAGCAGCACAGTACTCGTGTTTTACCAGCCGGTAAAACAGGCTAAATACTGCAAACAACCGCTTTGAAATGCAAGCGGTTCAAAAGGCAAGGTCCTGGGGCTCTATTTCAAGCCAAGAATGCCCCAACAGATGGTAGTAAAAATTGTCACGAAGCAAAGTCCCGGAAAGGTGCCAATCTCCCAAGGAACCAAGAGCTCCCAACCAGCAATCCGATCACAAGCGTCCCAAAGTATGGGGGATATTCAAAATAGGCTTTGTCCTCAGCAAAATTCACGATCCTTCAGGTGGGCTGGAACATCAATAGATAACAAGCAGGGAGGGAAGGACTGGGAAAGGGACCCTGAACACATGACCCAAACACATGAGCATAGAAACAGGACTGCGAAAAAGGGGAAAAACCTTACTAATTCCTAACAGTACCCCCCCAAAGGCCTTCCCACCGGGCGGGGTTTAGAAGGGTGCCGCAGATGGAAACTACGCACCAATAAAGGAGCATGAACACCCCCTGCAGGCTCCCAGGAACGGTCCTCAGCAGGGTAACCCTTCCAATCCACCAGGTAGTAAAGCCTCCCCCTTCTCCTTCTAGAATCCAAAATTGCTTCCACTTCAAATTCCTCCTGCCCATCAACTACCAAAGAAGGAGGTGGCGGTAAACCCATTGAAGATCTAATGTATGGTTTCAAGAGTGAGGTGTGAAAAACAGGATGTATCCGGCACTCATTAGGCAGCTCCAGTTTCATGGCCACGGGATTGACCACCTTCACGATGGAAAAGGGACCCACATAACGGGGCTGCAATTTCCTAGGCCCACCCAAGTGTAAATTCTTAGTGGCTAACCATACCTGATCACCTACCACATAAGAAGGAGCACGCTTTCTATGACGGTCAGCATATTTTTTCATTGCCTCCTTCACTACCTGTAGATGTGTTCTAGCTTTGTCCCACACGTCAAGCAATGATTTGCTAAGTGTATCCACTCCTGGTACTAAACCCGATGGTTGGATAGGTATGGCCTTATGATGAAATCCCATGGAACAGTAGAAAGGAGTCATCCCCAGAGCTGAATGCAAACTGTTATTATATGCAAATTCAGCTAACGGGAGAGCTTCCACCCAACTACTAGTCAAGGAAGTTAACAAGCATCGCAAATACTGCTCCATTGTCTGATTAGTGCGCTCTGTCTGCCCATCCGTCTGCGGATGATATGCGGATGACAGACGCACACTAATCTGTAATGAGGCTCACAACTCAGACCAAAAATGAGACACAAACTCAGCCCCTCTATCCGACACAATAGCTGATGGTAAACCATGCAACCGCACCACCGAGGCCACAAACACAGAGGCTAATTCCTTGGCCGTGGGTAGTTTAGGCAAGGGAACAAAATGGGCCATCTTAGTGAACAAATCCACTATCACCAGTATAGTCGTGAACCCTGACAGGAGGGGAAGATCTGTTACGAAGTCCATGCTGATCGTGTGCCAGGGAGAGGGAGGAACTGGTAATGGGTGCAAATGACCTGAGGGGTTGTTATGGGAGGGCTTATTGATAGCACATACAGGGCAAGAGGCAACAAACTCCTGCACATCATGTGCCAAGGTATCCCACCAAAACCATCGTACACACAGCTCTCTAGTCTTAGCTATTCACGGATGAGCCACCAGAGAGGAGGAGTGACACCATTGAATCACTCTGTCCCTTAATTCAGGAGGTACAAACAACCTGTCCCCCCTGTAAAACAACCCATCCCGTACTACAAACTCAGGGATCGGCAGCCAGGGGGAAAGATCTATTCCCTTTAAACTCTCCTTAAGCAAGGCCAAAAAGTCTTCCACATCCACACTCCCTACGATCTTATCACTTGCCAGCATGGGAGTTATTTCCTTCTCAAGACCAGACTCTGATGGATTTACATGTATACGAGACAAGGCATCAGATTTCACCTGTTGAGCTGCGGGTCTGTATGTGATGGTGAAATCGTATTCGTTAAAAAACAATACCCAGCGCATCTGCCTTGGAGTCAAGGCTCGAGCAGAGCGAAAGAACTCCAAATTCTTATTGTCTGTATAGATCGTAATAGGATGGCGAGCCCCCCATAAATCGTGCCTCCAGTCCTCAAAGGACAGTTTGATTGCGAGCAATTCACGCTCTGCTACAGTGTAATTGCGTTCTGCAGGCAACAAGGTTTTTGAAAAGAACACCACTGGATGCATACATCCTGTTTCCAAATCTCTCTGAGAAAGCACCCCTCCTACTGCATATAGAGAAGCATCTGTCTCAACAAAGAAAGGCAGCGCAGGGTCAGGGTGAACCAAAACTGGGGCAGATGTAAACTTATCAATCAATAGCTAAAAGGCTTCCTGTGTACCAGTAGACCAAACAAAAGGCACTCCTTTCCTTAACAGCGCGGTTATAGGAGTCACCACATCAGAAAATCGCGCTATAAATCGCCTATAAAAGTTGGCGAAGCCCAACAGAACCTGAATGTCCCTCACACATCCAGGTCTAGGCCACGTTACAATGGCTTCAATCTTTCGAGGATCCATCTTGATACTAGAAGTGGAAACTATAAAGCCCAGAAACTCCACGCTAGAAACATGAAACTGACATTTCTCTAATTTCACGTACAACTGATGTTGTTGGAGTTTCTTCAGTACTTGGTACACATGCGACTCATGCTCAGCAGATGACTCAGAAAAAATCAAAATATCATCAATATAAACAATAGCACTCAAATCCCAAAACTCCTTCAAAACCTCGTTAATAAAAAACTGAAAAGCAGCCGGAGCATTACATAAACCAAAAGGCATAACACAATACTCAAACAAACCAAACTTTGTTCTAAAGGCAGTCTTCCATTCGTCTCCGGCACGAACACGAATGAGGTGGTATGCGCCCCTTAAATCCAACTTAGTAAACACTGAAGCATGTTTCAACTAATCCAAAAGTACTGGAATAAGCGGGAGGGGATATTTGTTCTTAATTGTAACCTTGTTTAATGATCTATAATCCACACAGGCCTGCAGACTACCCTCCTTCTTTGGAATGAAAAATATTGCAGATGAAACTGGTGAAGAGGAGTGGCGGATGAAACCATTAGCCAACATCTCATCTAAATATACCTTTAATTGTTGCTCCTCAGGTTCAGATAAAGCATAGATGCGGCTACACGGTAATGTAGCACCTAGCAGCAAATCGATACGACAATCAAATGGACGATGTGGAGGGAGACTACTTGCCCTACCCTTATCAAACACATCACTAAACTGAACATAAGGCGTTGGTACTGCCTTTACCTCTATGCTATCTCCCACAGCACAAGTCAATGGAGTAACCCAATCAGTCGCCACCTGATAGCACCCCTGCAAACAATGGGCAGAATCCAAAGAAACAGTTCGCCTTACCCAGTCTATCCGAGGGTTATGCTTCTGTAGCCATGGCACCCCCAGCACCAACCCAAAATAAGGAGTATCAATTAAATCAAAACAGACATACTCAGAATGTCCGTTGTCACATACTAAACACATGGGTTCAGTTTGTCTCGTTATGGAACCTGATGACAACTCGGTCCCATCAATAGCTCGCACGGGTTCTGGCTGTTCTTTATACACACAAGGAACCTTCAGTTTATCTGCCAACTGGATGTCCATGAAATTCCCAGTAGCCCCAGAGTCCAACAACACCGACACAGTGGTCCTGTGACTATTCAAAACCACCAAACAAGCAGATATAAAGAAATGTCGCGGAACACCTTGTATTGCCCCAGCCACTTCATATGATACATTCCTATCTTCCATAACTCGTATTCCACCATACGTACTTACAAACGCTACAGTGTTTCTAGGTGGGAGACTAGATGGTTTTACTGGGCATTCTCGAGCATAATGGCCCCCTTTGCCACAATACAGACAAAGGTTCTGCACTCGCCGTCTACTCTTCTCTTCATTGGACAACGGGCCTCTGACCCCACCTATCTCCATAGGTTCAGAACTGGACTTGACGTCTAAAGGAGGTCTAACTTCCTGTCTTACCGGCAGTACCCGGGAGGCCTGATACCGATTCCGTTCTCCCCGCCTCTTCATTAAACGATGATTTAGTTTCACCACAAGATCTATAAAAGCAATGCATTCCTCAGGTGGATCTACTACTTGTGAGACAACGTCCTTCAACTCCTC
This sequence comes from Lissotriton helveticus, assembly GCF_964261635.1. Lineage (NCBI taxonomy): Eukaryota > Metazoa > Chordata > Amphibia > Caudata > Salamandridae > Lissotriton > Lissotriton helveticus. Next base: position 496,754,816 of record NC_136063.1, read on the forward strand.
ACACAACCCTTGATAGAAAAAGGAAGTCCTCTTGGCAGCGGGCCACTGCGTCTCTGACACTAAACGATTGAATGACGAGACATACGTCAAAAGATCCTGTTTACCCTGTCTCAATTTTAATAATTCAGCATCGTCAGCCTGCATGAAAGCGTGCTTGGCAAAGGCACACCGCATTTATTCTTTAAAAGCCACATAGTTGTACAATACAGGATCGTCATTGTCCACTAAAGGTACTGCCCATAAGGCTGCTGTCCCGGCCAGATAAGATATTATAAACGCCACCTTGGCTGAGTCATCCGGGAAGGCTGTGGGATGGCACATGAAATGCAGATGACACTGATTCATGAAGGTACTATATTTATTGCTATCACCTAAAAACCTCTTGGGAACCGCCAAGGGAACAGGAACAGGAGTGGTGACAGTGACTGATAACGGGGTACCCCCAGTGGCTCCCTGCCCTGACCCTCTTTCAAATTGGAACGTTGCTGGTTGGACTATAGGCCCTCTAGTTTGATCTCTAGCCCTCATTACTGTCAATTCCTGGCGCAACCCCAAATTCTCCTGCCTTAAATCCTGTACTTGGGACTGTAAAGATGTAATGGCCCCCATCAAGTCCTGCAATGTAGGACTACCCTCACCCACTGCATTCCCAGTCTCATCCATCCTTGCTCAGGCAGCGATATAATACGTGGGCTTGTTATTCTGTCACAGCTCACACGCCCAGCTCTGCCCACACGCTGCAGGAATGAGGATGAACCCAATCCTCCTCCAGCCTCCCCGTAATGTACACTGAATAATGACCACAGTGCACTAATCACTGGGGTACTGGGAGAGGGTGGGATAAAACAAAACAAGGAAGGCAGAAGGCAAACACAGCTACACCCCTTTCTTCTGTTTGAGATGGGAACGGACAGCACCTGTAGTGAAGAATTAAAACAACCTTAAGTATTGCAGTAACGACTGTTTCAATGCTCATGCAACCCAAGCTGTGTTCTGGATTAAATAAAGAACAAAGTGATATTGTCATGTTTCTTTAAATATATTTCCTGTCAGATTGTAGAATGTTTTTATTCAACAGGATTCTATTGTAGATTGTATTCCTTTACAGAGCCAACAGGACAGTTGCTGGGAATTAAGTCCTGTGTAGGCTGCGTCCTACCTTGCTCCTGTGTTTCTTTATTAAACCCTTACTTCATTTTATTTGGTAGAGTCATACTTTACAATGGCGACGCGGTTGGAGAAGGAACACTAGGAATCCCTGAACTGACTTTTGAATTTTGAATTGAATTTCTTCTTTCATTTTTTCGAAATCAGTTCTTCACATTCCTTAAGCGGATTCAAAGCTTCAAGATTTCTACATTCCTGACTAATAGAGGTCTTTCGTGAGTACTCTGCTTGGATTTAAAACTAAGAAAAGACTATTCTTATTATCCGAAGCTGTACTGCATATTTGTGACTTTTTATTTTTAATATTTTAACCTCGTTTTCGTCTGGATTTATTATAAGTCTCCACTGATTTTTAAGACCTTCGTGAATGTTTTCCAAATAATTTTGATGCCTGCCGAATGTCTCATTGACCTGCACAGATACTTATATCTTAAAATATCACCGCGCATCTTTTAAAATCCTCCGTTACCTGTTGGGAAACTTGCGCGAGGTATTCTGTGCTGACAAGGCCGCGAAGACATTCTTTGTGTGACGTCCCAGTACTGGATTCCATTTCTTCGTCCGAACGCTGCTCCATACTTCTCGTATGTGACAGTGACGCTGTGTTCACGCTAACCTTGTGACACTGCGTGATGACGTTGGACGTCGGCGGCCATTTTAAGTTTCCATAACACGGGAAACAACACGGAAGGCAGATTCTTCGTTTCTACACAGAAAGTTCATTCTTCTTTTCCTTACGCTGGCTACTTACAATTTCATCGTTTTACTTCACAATTTATATTTTAATTGTAACATTCAATAGCGTTTTGGTTATATTAGGAAATTAATTGTTTTCTTTAAAAAAAAAAAAGAGGAAAGCTTTAACTTTGGAAAGAAGGCTCTGACTCAAACATTTCAGTAAGATTTTCGTTTTTATTCAACTATGTCTTCACAAAATTTTACTATCCAATCTCCTCAAGCTTTTTGGCCTACAGGTTCGGAACCATGTATGAAGTGGTTACAATGGAAAGCGTATTTTCTTAACTTTATTGAAACTATTGAAGAAGATGGTAAAATGAAACCTGAGAGGAAAAAGAAATTATTTCTTCATTCTGTAGGTGCTTGTGGACTTAAGATTTATGATGAAATGAGTAAGAGTGTTGGGGGTGGTGATTCTAATGTATTCACTGATATTTTGAAAGATTTTGACAATCATTTTTCCCTAAAGGTTTGCATTGGTATTACCAGGTATACGTTTTTTTCACAGAAAACAACTTTCTGGTGAAACAATTGATGTTTATGTTTCTGAACTCAAAAAAATGGCTGAAAATTGCAAATTTGATCACCTTCAAGAACAGTACATTAGGGATCAGGTCGTTATGCATGCTTCTGATCCTGCTATTCAAGATAGGTTATGGATAAATGGGGATTCTGACCTTAAAGATGTTCTAGCGATTGTTAGGAAAGCTGAGTTATCTGGTAGAAGTGCTAGAGCTATTAAAATTAATGACAAAACTGTTTCTGAAAAAACTATTACAGATCAAACTGTTTCTAAGGTGCAGAATAAACCCAATTTTAAACAGAAATTTCAAAATCAAATCAAATCTCAAGATACCAAAAAGAATGAGCAACTTAGATGCTGTGGCAGTGACTCGCATTTAGCCAACAACAAGTCATGTCCGGCTCTAAAAGAGAAATGTTCCAATTGTGGTTTAATAGGTCATTATTCTAGAGCTTGTAATAGAACTAAGAACAAAAAGTGAAAGTTATTTGCGATTCCTCTTCTGAGGATGAAGAGTGTATTGTAAAGAAAGTTATACACTGCTCTATGGAAGAGAAATGTGAACCTAAACCGTTAGAAAAAGTATTTATTTTTAATATCAATGACTCTTTCAATAAACAAATTAGGAAAAAACCTATTTGTAACGTTGATTGGTGGAGTTCCTATCAACATTTACGCTGATTCAGGTTCTCCATATACCATCGTTAATGAGAAGGTATTTAGGAAACACCCTTTACCAATCGGATATTTCTCCTGAAGGATTTTCAGGGGGTAAAATTGACATGTTAGGGTTTAGACCTTTGAAGTTTAGATTTAAAGGAAGAGAGTCTCTTGGTAAACTATACATTGCCAAACGTGGACCTTCTGTTCTGGGCTGGCACGACCAAGGGGATTTAGACATCATGTTGGACCCTAACAGTCCTGACCCTGTTCTCATTGTTAATGAAGGTGTGGAAATTGGCAATCATATGCTAACTAAATTACCTAATGTATTTAGTGGTAAAATTGGTTCCTTTAAGGGTTTTTCACATCACATTGTGTTAAAAAACGATGCCAATCCTAAAACATTTAAAGCTAGGAATATACCAATTTTAATTCGTGAGGAAGTTGGAAAAGAATTAGACAGGCTTGTGAACGACGACATAATTGAACCTATTGAGTCCTCAGAATGGATTTCACCTGTCGTCATTGCCAAACGTGCTAATGGGAAAATCCGTCTTTGCATTACCTTCGTCATTTAAATGACAATATAGTTGTTGACAAATTCCCATTACCTAAGATTTCAGAAATGTTATTTTCTGTGAAAGGTGCAACTATATTTTGTACTGTCGATTTATCCTCAGCTTACCACCAAATTTTATTAAATGAGGATAGTAAACAGTTCACCACCTTTATCACACCTATTGGGTGTTATCAGTTTAAGAGAATGCCATTTGGGTTGGCTTCGGCCGCCGCCATCTTTCAACGTATTATGCCTCAATTATTTGGCAAGCATCCCAACGTTAGATTTTTCCAGAATGATATCCTTATATTTGGAAAGGACAAAATTGAGCATAATGCTGTTTTGGAAGAGGTTTTAAATATTCTTGAGAATAAAGGGTTAACCATTGAACATTCTAAATGTAAGTTTGGTGTCAAATCAGTTACATATTTAGGCCATGTATTGTGTTCGGATGGTGTTTCTACTAAACCTAAACTGGTGGATGCCATAAAAGAAGCTCCTCCTCCTGCGAATAAAGATAAAATTCGATCATTTCTAGGTATGGTAGAGTTCTATGCTAAATTCATTAAAGGTTTCTCAAGTAAAGTTTTTAATATCAGGCAATTACTCAAAAGCAATGTGAAATTTGTGTGGTCAGCAATATGTGAAGATGAATTCAACAACATCAAATTAGAGATTATGCATGCTCCTGTTTTAAGCACTTTTGATCCAGAATTGAAGTCTGTAGTTACAGTTGATGCTAGTAACAAAGGTTTGGGGGGAGTTCTCTCTCAAATCAATATCGAGGGAAAAGAGAACATTGTGGCATTCGCTTCTAGAGCTCTTTCTACTCCTGAGAGTAAGTTTTCTGTAATTGAAAAAGAAACATTAGCTGTGGTTTGGATTTTAGAACATTTCCGCAGTTTCATTTGGGGTAAAGAATGTGTTGTCAGATCAGATCATAAACCATTGACCAAGCTTCTTCCCACTGATGGTCTTTACAATGCTACTGCCAGGATAGCAAGGATGTCTATGCGCCTTCAAGACTTTTTAGTTAAAATTGAATATGTTCCTGGTAAAAGCAATGTTCTTGCGGACTTTTTATCACGTATGCCGTCTGATTTACAAGAGTGTGACGTAAATGAGTGGGATTCTTTGCAAGTAGCTTTAGTTCATGATGAAAATCATTTTTGCATAGATAAAGAGGAATATTTAAAGGAGAATATGTTAGTTTCGATCATTTCCTATATTTGTCATGGTTGGCCAAATAAAAACAGTTTAACTTCGGAAATTAAACCTTTTTGGGAAGTCAGGAATGAGTTAACTGTTGTGGAGGGCACTATTTTTCGTGGTGATAGGGCTGTTCCTCCCACTTCTTTGAGAAATTCCATTCTTCAATTATGTCATAAGGACCATTGTGGAATAGTTAAAACCAAACAGAATGTTAAAAGATGGTACTGGTGGCCTGGTGCTGATTTAGCTACTGAAAGAATTGTTCGTGATTGTATAACCTGTGCCAATTCTGATAAGGTACTTTATACTCTGAGACCTGACATGTGTGAACCTATCATTCCTGATGGTCCGTGGCATACTGTTGCGATTGATATCATGGGGCCTTTGGGAGATTTTCATAAATATATAATCTCTATCATTGATGTTTTTTCAAGATGGCCTAACATTACCATCGTGGATAAGGTTGACTCCATTAATGTTTTGGAATTTTTGGATAAAGTTTTCATTGAGGAAGGTCTTCCAGTTCAAATCATAAGTGACAATGGCGTACAATTTATGTCTAAAGTAGCAAAATCTTATTTTGATAGAACTGGCATAATTCATAGAACCACTTCCTTGTACAATCCCAGTGGAAACAGACTTTGTGATAGATTTAATAAAGTACTCAAAAATGCCATCCCAATTGCTGGTGTCCAAGGTGAAGATTGGGAAGCACATGTGTTTAAAGCAGTTTGGTCTTACAGGACTAATATTCATGATGCGTTACAAATGTCTCCTTTTGAGATTATGAGAGGCCGTATTGCTAGAACTAAGTGCAATCCTATTTGGTTACATAAGCAATCTTGTGTTGACATCAATATGAATGATGTTAAAAATAAAATTCTGGAGAAACATCTTCAATACAAATGTCATGTTGATAAAAAATTTGGTGATGGTTTAGTTGATATCAAAGTTGGTATGTGGGTTAAAGTAAAAAAAAACTGGAAAGTAAGAAAGGGTGAATCACAATTTTCTAAACCCTTGTTAGTTAAGAAAGTTTTATGCAATGCAGTTCTTTTAAGTGATGGTAAGGTATGGAATCTCCGTAGATTAGCCATTTTCAAGGGTAAGAATGAGGATAGAAATGTTCCTGTAGTGTCTTCCTCTTTGTTGTCTTCTGGATCTGATGAGTTCCATACTCTTCAAAAAGAGGATCATGGTGGCATTATTGTTTCAGAATGTGCCACTGGCTCATCTAGTGAAGTTTCAGAAATGGTTCAGTCCCCTGAGTTTGCAGATTCTGTTCAATCTTCTATAGATGCTACTTTTGGGTCTGGTTTTTCTGACAATGAAGTTTTGCATGATCCTGTTTGTGATGTCACTTCTGTTTGCAATGATAAGCTAACTAATTCTGATTTTGTAAATAGTAATGTTGTAAATAGCAATGTAGATAATCTTAAGAAACGTATTCCTGTCAAACCTAAATGGTTAAATGATTTTGTGTGTTAATTCTTATTTTGTTTTTTTGTTTTGCTACAGAGGAAGATGTGTCATGTTTCTTTAAATATATTTCCTGTCAAAGTTCAAATAACTTTATTCGGTTATTTAAAATAACAACCATAAAAGCATTACACACAAAACGTATATTGACTCATGTTTACATAAAAAGGTTTAAAACAACTTGATTAAATTGATTATAAAAGATTACAAGAAAAAAAAAGTTACAGACAAGATGTACGCTCAAATGTTAAAAAAGGATTATTCGGTAGACATAGAAGAATTAATATTTTTCTAAAAATATGTCTGTTACAAGCACAGCTAGCCTTCCATACTTTTCCTAAATTTGAGTGCTAATTTAAAAAAACTACACACAAATAAGGTACAATCCCAGCCTAACATCTGAAGATAACAAAGTGCCGGTCTAAATTGAGAAAAATTCCGTTTTTTAAGACAGGGTATTAAATATAACCTCCGTGGTATGGTATAAAATGGACAAAAAAATAAAAAGTGTGCAAGTCCGGAGCTCCCGACCCCCAAGTCAAAGAACGGCGAGCAGGAGAGACGAACGCGGAGGAGCGCTACTACAACCAAGAAGGAGAGGTGCATGAACTTAAGGGGCACCACGAGAGCTGAGCCAAGCAGAGGTGCGGTCACCAGGAAGCGAGAAAAAGCGGAAAGAAGCTAGTCGAGAGGAAAAAGAACAGGCGCAAGATGGCGGACGTCCCGGAGAGGGAGTGAACGGACCACCGGACCACCAAGTAAGAGCGCCCGACCTCAGGCGCAGAACCCCCCCGGGCCCCCACAGAAGGGAGGAGAAGCAACACGCTGCTGACACCGCAGGTAAAGCGGCGAGCAGAGCGACCCCCCCTTCCCCCCTGACCACAGACGAGGCAAACGAGGCGGCCATCTTGGTGTGGGCAGAAGCGAGGGGAGACCACACTGCGAGGAAGTTTTCCCCAAGCGAAGCACTCCAAGGCATAAGGGGGGAATTGCAAGCAAGAGCGCAAGCGGCGGAGACGAGTGTGGACAGGGTAGAAGGGGGCGGAAGCGGCCCGAGAAGGAGCGGCAGCCGGGAGGCGCAGAGCTCACCATCAAGTCGCCTGGGGGAGAAGAGCGAAGAGCTCGGGGCTGAAGCGGAACCTGCCAGTGTAGGGCAAGTGCCGGCGCACGGCAGAGGCGGGAAGAAACGAATAGCCCGAGGGGGAATGCTCATTGTAACCACGAGGGGAAGGTACAGAAAGGGGCGGCCATCTTAAGAGAGGAGCTGAAGCGAGCAAGCGGCCATTTTGGAAAAGGCAGCAGGGAGCGCACCCAGAAGCGCCACATGAGCACCCGGGGGAAGGAGCAGAGGGGGACACCATCCCAGCGCGGAGCTACCCCAGAGATTGACCAGCCCACCCCAACGGCAGACGGGGGTAGCGGCAGGGTGCCGAGGGGGAATGCTCATTGTAACCACGAGGGGAAGGCACAGAAAGGGGCGGCCATCTTAAGAGAGGAGCTGAAGCGAGCAAGCGGCCATTTTGGAAAAGGCAGCAGGGAGCGCACCCAGAAGCGCCACACGAGCACCCGGGGGAAGGAGCAGAGGGGGACACCAACCCAGCGCGGAGCTACCCCAGAGATTGACCAGCCCCCCCAACGGCAGACAGGGGTTGCGGCAGGGTGCAGGCAACAGACGCAGAGCAGCAAGCACGCACGGAAGCAAGGTCCACACCCCCAGCCAACCCGTAACAGAAGCAGTAGAGGGTGCTAAACGACGAGAACCAAAGCCTGAGAGAGTGCAAAAAGGCGGACAAGGGACGGAATCGCAAAAGGCTGGCGGAGTACAGGACAAAAACTAGAGTGGTCAAGTGGCCACCCAGGTTCAGAGACAACCCCCTAACAGCAATAAGCACCCTGAGAAACAAGGAAGGAAAGGGGGAAAACAAGGCCGCCACAAGACAACAGCTAATAGAAGGGAAACCCAAGGCACACCAGGTCAGACGAGGCACCGACGCCATGGCAGGGAGAGACGGGAAGCAAGGCACAAACGACCTGAAAAAGAGCAAGAACGAGACCCCCGCCTCTCCGAGAAAGGAGCGCAGCGGCCAGGGTGACGGGACTATCACACTAGACACTCTCCTGAAGAAAATAACAGAAGGAAACGAGCTGGCAAAGGCCACGAAAAAAACGGTGGACAGCATCCAGATGGAACTAATAGCGATTAGAGCAGAGCAAAGCAAAGCCAACGGGAGAATAGACGAAGCAGAGAAAAGAATAAGCCAGCTGGAGGACAACGCCAACATAACACACAAAGACCTGGGGTTGGTGATAAGAAGAACCACGGCACTACAAAAGGCCATGGCGGAGCAGGAGGACAGAAGCCGCAAAGGCAACATAAGACTCTTGGGGGTACGTGAGGAGGAGGAAGAGACACCGGGGGCATGCGCCCTAATGCTGGAGACTCTAATACCCAAGCTCACCGGACTCAGCTTCGAAAAACCGCTCAAGATCACCAAAGCCTATCTTATACCGGCCAGAAAGCAAGCGAATAGCAACGCCCCTAGGCCCATAATATGCAAACCGTTAAGGGACAACCACACTGACGCGATCTTCTCCGTAGCCAGAAAAGGCCGCCCGATGCTGGTAAACGGGAGCAAAGTAACAATCACCCAAGACTTCTCCAAACTGACAGTGGAGGTGAGGAAGGGCTTCCTAGCCCAGAGGGAACACCTGCGGAAAAAGAACATCGCCTTCACTTTTGCGGGCCCGTCCAAAATGAGAGTGACAGACAGGCACGGAAGCAGAATCTTCGATGACCCCAACGACCTACACAAATACCTACAAGGCCCGGCACCAGAAGACATGGAGCTACCAAGCCCGGGGGCAAAGCGAAGAGCATCCTCGGATGAGACAAATGAAGGGGAGGAGTAGGAAAGAGAATCTTTGTTTAACAAGCACCCGCAACTCTGAACTCAAACGAACGAATCTACCTCAGACAATCACGCACAAGAGCAACCACAGCTACCTCAGCGGTGACGCGACAGCTACGGAAAGAGGGGGGAGAAACAACAACAGCCATATCCTTTTTTTAGCCAATGCCTGATCATCTGATCCCCCCCGCAACTCTGAACTCAAACGAACAAATCTACCTCAGACAATCACGCACAAGAGCAACCACAGCTACCTCAGCGGTGCCACCACAGCTACGGAAAGAGGGGGGAGAAACAACAACAGCCATATCCTTTTTTAGCTAACACCTGATCACCTGACCTCCCCCATTTCCACGAAGAGACCTTAGGGCTGGGGGACCGACTCAATAGCAGAGACTATGCAAAGACTTGGGGGGGGGGGGGGGGAGTGTGAGGACCCTTGCTGTCGCACACCCGAGTTACTACAGACGGGGGGAGGGGGGGTGGGGGGGAGGGGGGAAGCGGGGCAGGTGGACAAGACAGTACATGATACAGCTATCATTTGTGTAATGAACAAAATCCCTTTACTTTTTCTTTTCTCGGCGTACATCCTTTACTCTTTCCCTCTCTCTATTCCCATCCAAACCCCTGGGGGGGGCCGCAAGACGAACCGGAGAGAACGGACATATAGGCCAGCGCCAGACCGGGCGAAGAGAACAAGCATCAGCGACAACACCAAACCACCGTGACAGACCCAACAAAAGCGGGCCTGTCTACTGATCTGAAGATAGTATCCATGAACGTTAAAGGACTGAATCACCCGGTCAAACGAAGGAAAATACTAGAACACCTGGCCAAACTAAAGGGAGACGTATACACGCTGCAAGAGACCAAACTATCAGAAGAAGAGGCGAAGCAACTCAAGGCCAGATGGATAGGGGAAGTACTCTGCTCACCGGCAAAAGGGAAGAAAAGAGGAGTAATAACGATCCTGAGCAAGAGGGCCAACCTAATAACACAAAAAACAGACGTAGACGAAGATGGCCGCATGCTAATAACGAGCGTCCAGAGAGGGAGCGACAGAATACACGTGGCCAACATCTACGGCCCAAACTCTGAAAATAAACAATTCTGGCAGGAAGTGGACAGCAAACTATCCGGCCTGCCCCAAGAGGACCTCCTGATCATAGCCGGGGACATGAACAAGACAATGGACCAGGCAACGGACAGGCACCCAAACAGACCAAGCCACAACTCCAACAACAACAGCAACACCCTGAAAGACCTGTGCATCAAACAGCATCTAGCAGACCCATGGAGGCTACAGCACCCAACGGCGCGTGAGTACACATTCTACTCACACCCACACAACTCCTACAGTAGGATTGACTACATACTGATGTCCAACACCCACACACACCTTATAGAAGAAACGGAGATAGCTCCGATAACCATCTCGGACCACGCTCACATAACACTCACTCTAAGTGGCAAACACAACGAAAGCCCAACGAGAAGATGGAGGCTCAACGATGACATCCTCCAAAAAAGAGAAAACGTGAAAGAAATCGAAGCCGCAATTGTAGATTACCTCAAGCACAATGACAATGGCGAAGTAGGGAAGGACATCATATGGGACGCCCTCAAAGCAACACTAAGGGGGAAACTAATAAACATCAAATCCAGGATGAACAGAAGCAGAAACAAGAAAATCTCTGAGATAGAGGAGGAGATAACAGCACTGGAGAGAGGTCACTGCGCAAACATAAACATGCTCACCCAGCTCACAAAAAAGAAATATGAACTGAACAAGATTCTAAGCGAGAGGGCGGGGTGCTAGCTAACAAAGTTCAAATCAGTCAATCTATGCGCAGCAAACAAAGCAGGGAAACAACTGGCATCCTACCTAAAGGCAAAACAGAGGCAGCACACGATAGCAGCGATAACAGATCAAACAAACAAGTCCCAAACAACGAACAAAGGAATACTGGAAGTCTTCAGACAATTCTATCAAGAGCTATATGCCGAGGACAAAAACCTGAGCAAAGATGCAGGACTAACTCTGCTTAATGACACCAACCTGCCAAAACTGAAGGAGGAGGAGAGGGAGTCGCTTGAAGCCGACATAACTGAAAAAGAGATTGAAACAGCCATAAGCCAACTAAAACAGAACAAAGCGCCAGGACCAGATGGATACTCCGCAATGTTCTACAAAACCTTTGGCGAACACATCAGAATGCTAAGGCACAAACTTACTCGACATGCATCCAGAACGGGAAAATGACGGAGTCCATGAGCGAGGCCAACATCACCATAATCCCCAAGGAGGGGAAAGACCCACAATTCCCCCAGAACTACAGACCAATCTCGCTAATAAATGTCGACTGCAAAATCTACGCAAAGGTCCTGGCCAATAGACTAAACAGAGTCTTGCCAGATATCATCCACACCTCGCAAGTGGGATACATCAAAAACAGGCTATCGCAGGACAACACAAGGCTACTGTGCCATCTGATCAACCACACAGCAAGGAGTAATGAACAAGCAGTCATGATAGCGCTAGATGCGGAAAAAGCCTTTGACAGAGTCTCGTGGCCCTTCCTGAGGAACTGCATGGGGCGCTTCGGACTGGGGGGAAAATACACGGCAATGGTTATGGCCCTCTACAACAAACCAAAAGCAAAAATAGTGGTAAACGGAAGCGCATCCGAAACGCTCACGCTAGGAAGAGGCACCAGACAAGGATGCTCCCTCTCCCCCGGCCTTTTCCTGCTGGCTCTAGAACCCCTTCTGGCCAGAATAAGAGACAACACAGGTATAACAGGCGTCAAGATCAAAGAGAAGACAGTCAAACTAGCGGCGTATGCAGATGACATCCTAATCACAACAGCGAACCCCTCTTCGTCCATAAAAGCGCTCATGGTAACAATAGGAGAGTACGCGGGAGCCTCAGGCTACAAACTCAACAAGGACAAATCGGAATGCAAGCCAATGAATGTCCACACCACAAGAGAGGTCCTAGGAGATTCCGGACTGGCATGGCAGACGAAACCACTAAAATACCTAGGACTGCACTTTGGAAGGGATCTCACATCAACGCTCCAACACAACGAGGACCTCACACTGAAAAAAATAAAAGAAAGGCTAGAACTGTGGTCGCCAAAATACGTAAGCTGGTGGGGAAGAATAGAAACCATCAAAATGATGATAACCCCAGCGATAAACTACACGCTAACAATGCTACCACTCCCAATGACAGAAGCCTTCCACAAAAAATTAGACCAACTCATAAACGTCTTCCTATGGAAAAACAAAAAACCCAGAATAAGCCTACAAAAACTAAGACTGACAAAGGACCTTGGAGGCCTCAATCTGGCAAACTTCAAAACATACCAAACGGCATGCCTGGCGAGACAGGGTATTGCCTGGATAGACGATACACAAACATACAAACCAGTCTGGCTAGAGGTTGAGAAAGACATCCTGGGAGGGCTCAAGCCAATAGCCCTTCTAACAGCAAACAGACACCCCCAAAAGACAAACGCCATACTGAAGCACACGAGGGAAGCGCTGATGAAAATAGACAGACGCATGGCGCAGAAGCTGAGAGGCACAGCATGGGAGTCTATCTGGTTCAACACAAAAATAACTTATCATGGAGCGACAATGCAAAACGACACATGGATCGAGAAAGGTATCAGCCTCCCCAACCAGACGGAAACAAAGCAAGGACCGCTGACGTTCCAGAACCTACAGCAGCTACACGACCTCCCAAACCAAGAGCTCTACAACTTCCTCAAGATCAAGACAGCCATAACGAAAGCGAACTTACACAAAGGGGAGCCAAGCATCATCAAGTACCTGCAAGTCCTCAACTCAGCAGGTCACCAAACTGCAAAGATCTACAAGCTCCTGAGCCCCTCCACACTGGCGCAGAACAAGAAAGCCACCAACACATGGGAGACGACCCTGGGCAGGCAACTAAATGAAATAGAACGGGCAAAAATGTGGAGCTCGGCGACAACGAACAAAATCACCCCACAACTAGCGCAAACAAAGTATTGGCTACTCCACAGGGCCTACTGGATACCATCCAAGCTCCACAAGGTCGGCATCGCCGAATCGGGCAACTGTTGGAACTGCCAGAAAGAAGAGGGCACCCTCGAACACCTCATCTTCACATGTGTGAAAGTCAAGAGGTTCTGGACACAGATAAACACCTTTATAAATGATATGCTCAAAGCCGACCTAACAATCAGCTTCGTAAGCCTGGCGACAGAACACCTGACCGCGAACCTAAAAAGTAGAGAAGAGAGAGAACTACTGGACCTACTCCTCACAGCAGCCCTTAAAATAATCCTGACTAACTGGAAGAACACAGCCAAAGCAAACTTTAAAACATGGATTAATTGGGTCACCTTCCTGAGAGGGGCAGACAACATCACAGGCAACTTCTCGAAAGAACATAACGCCAAACTACACATGTGGGGCCCACTCGACGACCACCTGAGGAAAGCCCAGTAAAGGACAACGATCCCCCTCCCCCCCTCCCCCCCCTCCTCCTCTCTCCTCCCCTCTTTCTCTCCCTCTTCTCTCCCTCCTCGTAACTGAGGGAAAACAAACGGAAAAAAAGCGCGCATCCACAAATGGACTGTAGATATAAAAAACCGCTAATGTACGCTCCACCTGTATATATATATATTTTTGTATGTTTCTGTGTATTCGTGCTGATGCCAATAAAAAGCCTTTTTAAATAAATAAAAAAAAAAAACAACCTTAAGTATTGCAGTAACGACTGTTTCAATGCTCATGCAACCCAAGCTGTGTTCTGGATTAAATAAAGAACAAAGTGATATTGTCATGTTTCTTTAAATATATTTCCTGTCAGATTGTAGAATGCTTTTATTCAACAGGATTCTATTGTAGATTGTATTCCTTTACAGAGCCAACAGGATAGTTGCTGGGAATTAAGTCCTGTGTAGGCTGCGTCCTACCTTGCTCCTGTGTTTCTTTATTAAACCCTTACTTCATTTTATTTGGTAGAGTCGTACTTACAGATATCACACCAATCCAACTGTGAAAAGTCTCCTGGATGATGAAAAACATGAAGCAGGAGACAATAATTCCCTGCTGTACTCAAAATCCCATCATGCAACTGCCTTCTATAAACAAAGTCTTAATATGGATCCAGGGGAAAAAACTCTTGTATCATCAGAGAAAAACCCGTCTCAGTATGGGTATTAAATATATTTAAACCCACTTTCTTCTGTTATAGTGGCCACTATAACAAGCTCAGAAAAAACCCAGGAAAACACGATCAAAACCAGGCTACTCGCGTTTTGACCCAAACCCCACATAACGAGGTGGAGCAGCTACAAAAATGCAGGAAGCAGCACAGAACTTGTGTTTTACCAGCCGGTAAAACAGGCTAAATACTGCAAACAACCGCTTCGAAATGCAAGCGGTTCAAAAGGCAAGGTCCTGGGGCTCTATTTCAAGCCAAGAATGCCCCAACAGATGGTAGTAAAAAATGTCACCAAGCAAAGTCCCGGAAAGGTGCCAATCTCCCAAGGAACCAAGAGCTCCCAACCAGCAATCCGATCACAAGCGTCCCAAAGGTAGGGGGATATTCAAAATAGGCTTTGTCCTCAGCAAAATTCACGATCCTTCAGGTGGGCTGGAACATCAATAGATAACAAGCAGGGAGGAAAGGACTGGACGCCCATATAAAGGGAAAGGGACCCTGAACACATGACCCAAACACATGAGCATAGAAACAGGGCTGCGAAAAAGGGGAAAAACCTTACTCAATCCTAACAGATAAACCCACAAACAAGGCTCCACCAGCCAGTCAGGCAGTCGTAAACGACCAATGGCCACATGCCGACGCATTAGGTTCCCTCCCAGCTGCATCGAAGCAGGATCATGCTTATCCTGGCGGTGGCAAGGCCAAAAATAAGCAACACTATGTGGACACTGATACTACTACCACCACTGGTACTGATACTATAGACATGGATGAGGAACCCCCTCCGAAGAAGAAGGCAAAGAAATCTGCCTCTTCCGATGCAGCTCCTCCTCCTGATACCCCCTTTACTTTCAATCCTTCAGAGATAGTCCAACATAGATCATGCGGATTGGGTTCCGGCCCCTGCGGTAGCAGAATACCTTCAGGAGAATATTAGAAAGGGGTTTGACATGGAGGTTCGTAACCGCCTGAGGTCTGAATGTCCGCGTCCCGACCTTGCCCATAAGGTGGTGGAGACCCCGGAGATAGACGTCAGTCTTCTTACATTTTTGAAGAAATTTGCTAAAGACCCCAAGAAGGGGATCGACCGCGCCTGGCGCGGTTGCCAGGATAAGGTACTAGATGTGGTTGGTCCTTTGGCCAAAATCCTCGAAATGGCCTTGCAGGCCAAGGAATCCAACGTCCCGGTGGACCCGGATATCTTAGCGGGTTGGACTCAGCGTGCCATTTGTTTGTTAGGCAAGGCAAATTGTGCATTGTCCACGGAGCGCCGTAAGTCACTGTTGATGAGAATGGACTCTAATCTGACGGAACTAGCATCAGCTGAGCCTGGGCCCTTGGCGGAGGGCAACCTATTTGGTGACCGGTTCGTGAAGGATGTCTCCAAATACGTGGGCACCTTCACTTCATTAGACAAATCCCCATCCGGGATCAAGCGGGTCTTCCAGCAACAAATTTTTAACAGGGCCGGACGAGGTTTGCCAATCAAGGTCCCCCCAGAGGAGATTTCGGACATGGTCGAGGTGACTGGGATTCAACCAGAGGTGGCACGTTTAATCCCACAAGACGCCGGTTCTCCAAAAGCAGATTCCATGGAGGAGGCAACAGGGCAGGTTTCCACGCCCAGAACTCAGCAGGTGAGTGCACTGGACTGTTTTCTTCTTCCATTGGGGGATCGCACACGACATTTCTTACACAACTGGGGTCTTCTGACTCAGGATGCATGGGTCTTGCAGACGATTCAGGGGTTTCAACTAGAGTTTTACGAGACACCCAGACAGTTAAACACACCGAGGACTCTCCATTTTTCCCAACAAGAGAGAGTTTTTATAGGCAACGAGATAGAAGAATTGCTTTGCAAAAAGGCCATAACAGTGTGCGAGTCAGTCCACAAGGGTTTTGCAGAAATATCTTTCTAGTTCAGAAAAAGGGAGGAGGTCACAGACTGGTTTTGAATTTAAGGGAATTCAATTATTTCCTGGTCTACAACCATTTCAAGATGGAGGGGATCCATGTGTTGGCAGATCTGTTGCAACTAGGCGACTGGATGGTCCGCTTGGATCTCAAGGATGCCTATCTATCTATTCCAATTTCCCCCCCCCCCATCGTCGCTTCCTCCAGTTTCAGTGGAACGGACGATGGTTCGAATTTTCGGCCCTTCCTTTCGGGCTTTCCTCGGCTCCTTGGTGCTTCACCAAAGTGATGAAGCCGGTGGTCGCGCACCTTCGGGAGCAAGGAGTGCGGTTGATAATCTACCTGGACGACATTCTGATCATGGCTCAGAGTCCAGAACTGGTGTCACAACACTTGCGGATGACAGTCTCAGTGCTTCAAAACCTGGGTTTTGTGATCAATCAGGCCAAGTCGGCCCTGGTCCCATCGCAGTCAGCGGATTTTCTAGGTTTTGTGATCGACTCACAATCGGTGCAACTGAGACTCCCAAGGTCCAAATTAAAGGACCTAAAGAAGGAGATTTTATCCCTTCTCAACAGGCAGATGATCTCGCTCAGGACGATCGCCAGAGTAGTGGGTTTACTGGCATCGTCGGTACAAGCGATATTTCCCGGGCCCCTACATTACAGGGCTCTACAGAGACTGAAAATCCAGCACCTTCAGAGAGGTCTGGCTTACTCGGATCTGGCCCACTTGACACAGGAGGTGAGGGACGAGCACCGTTGGTGGTTGAGCCACGTGGAAGCATGGAACGGCAGAGCCATTTTCAGCTCGTGGCCCGAGGTGGTCATAGAGTCTGATGCCAGCCGTTGGGGCTGGGGAGCGCGCTGTGGCACGGTTTCTACAGGAGGAAGATGGTCTTCTCAGGAACTGGAGTTACACATAAATTGTTTAGAACTCCTCGCAGGGTCCTTCGCGATCAAGACCCTCTCTCCGCAGCAGAGCTTGTGTTGCATCCTTCTGCGGATGGACAACATATCGGCGGTACGTTACATAAACAAATTAGGAGGGACGAGGTCGTCCATGCTGGTGGAGATAGCCAAGGAATTTTGGCATTATTGTCTCAGCCGTCAGATCACGGTTATAGCAGAATACATCGCGGGTCAGTCCAACGTGGTAGCGGACTGGAACTCGAGGCATCTTCGGGACTACAGCGATTGGCAGCTTCTTCCCAGACTGTTCCAATGGCTACAGAACCTGTGGGGTCCGTGCCAGATCGATTTATTCGCATCCAGGCTGATCAGACAACTGACCAGGTTTTTCAGCTGGCGACCGGATCCAGCAGCGGCAGCGACGGATGCTTTTCTGCAGGATTGGTCGGGGTCGGTCAATTATGCATTCCCTTCATTCCTTCTCATCCCAAGAGTGGCCTCGCATATTCTCAAACAGAAGGCGGAGGTGGTCCTGGTGACGCCTCTGTGGAGATCACAGCCTTGGTTCCCGATGCTGTTGGGGATGTGCTGCGATCTCCCGAGGTTGTTGCCCTGGTCAGAGTCTCTCCTCCTGGGACCTCTACGGGAGCAACATCCACTGGTCCTGTCTCAACGCCTCTCGCTGATGGCTTGGAGGCTTTCAGGCAACAGTGGAGTTTGCCTGGAGTTTCAGGAACGGCTAATGACTTTATCAAGCAGGCTTGGGCCCCTTCCACAAGGAAAAGGTACTCTTCAGCCTGGAAGGGCTGGTTATGTTGGTGCGTGGAACGGGGTTTGGATTCCGTGGGGGCAAGCCTTTCACATGTAGTGAATTTTTTATCGGAAAAGGCGGCAGGAGGCCTGGCCTATCGTTCGGTGAATAATTTCAGGTCAGCCATTTCCTCGGGGCACTCCCACATTGACGGGAAACCGGTGGGTGTGCACCCTTTGGTATGCAAGCTCCTTAAAGGCATACGAGTCGCAAATCCTCCCAAGCCCAAGTACTCTGGACTTTGGGATGTTTCTCTGGTAATCAAACTACTTGATAGTTGGCCCTCTAATGACTTGCTTTCCAGGAAGCAGCTATCTGCGAAATTAGCCATGTTATTATGCTTGTCGGCTTGTAGGAGATCATCGGATGTATGTGCCTTGGAAGTTACAGGTAGAGTATTTACTCCAGAGGGAGTTTCCTTTCCTATTACAGGTCGTACAAAAACACTTTCTAGACACATTGAATATCATGCCTTTCCTAGCAACACCAAGTTATGTGGGGTCCAATGCTTGAAAGCTTACGAGGAATGTACTCGTGTCTTGAGACCGACTGGGGTGACCCAGCTTTTGATTGCTGTACAGAAACCGTTTAAACCTGTGTCTTCAGCCACTATTGCAAGGTGGCTTAAATTTATCAAGAAGGAGTCTGGGGTTGATGTTCAACTGTTTGGGGCGCTCTCTGTGCGTGGTGCCATGGCATCGTAATCGTTTCTGTTGGGAGCGAATATTCAGGATATTATGCATTGTGCGGATTGGTCGTCTGAATCGACATTTAAACAATTTTATTATAAGCCGGTGGGTGATATTGCATCTGTTGTGTTTGATACAGCGTTAAACTAGCATAATCTGAAGCCTCCGGTCCTGTAATAGAATCAAAAATTAGCTAGGATTCGCGCCAAGAATTTTCAATTTTATTAAGGACACGGAGGCGAGGGTTATCCCACCCGGCTATGTTCAATGTATGATCATGCTTAGCCACCCGTTATGATATTATTGAGGCTGTTATATACAGAAATTACGGGTTGTCGTATTTGTGTTTTCCAGGCTCTGTAAAGAAAGAGGACGCTGGGAATGTTACCAGGGCTCTTATGAGGGCTAATGGAGGCGTGGCTAAGGCCGAGCATCATGGTCTTTGTAGTTTATTGTTATTAAACTGAACGTTTATTGGCTGCTGTGTAATTTACAGTAAAGAAAGAGAAGCATAATCCTCGCCTCCGTGTCCTTAATAGAATTGAAAATTCTTGGCGCGAATGCTAGCTAATTTTTGACTCTTCACCACATTGCCTGGGTCACTTCCTATTTACCATTTAAACTAAATATTATCTTTCCGAACGGACCCACATCTACCGCACTGCGTCTAGTTCACCTTCGGTTACAACGTTTGACTGCATTACGTAATCTTTTCACTGGTGCATTTAAAAAGGCTAATTATGCCACAGCATCAGCGCACAAATTACTTGCTCTAAAGTAAAGTTTTGCTTCCCGGCAAACATTACACCCAACTGCTCTTACCCAAAATGGTAAATAATAGATTTTTCACATGCGAGGATTAAAGACTGAATGTAAGTCTTAACGATGACCAGACTGCAAGCATTCAACATGCAAAACTCATTGCTTTGGAGCTACAGCAAAATTTTTCGATGGGCGCCTGAATTATTATGAAGGTTGCACGTTTATGCTAGAATTCATTGCATTTGTATTGAACTAGAATTTCACTATATGTTGTTCAATGTGCCTTTTTAGGTCGAGCTGGCGTCGGCTGTGCACATGCGCAGATGAGCACGCGGGATTTAATGATTTAGGGTGGGTTTCAGATATGGGCTTTAAGCCCCGCCCCTCTTTCCCATTGGCTGGCGTCCTAAATGGCGGCCAGCCATTGGGAAAGAGCATCCTCTGACGTACAGTTTTCTCTCTTTGAGCCGTCACACTTGGACGGTCTCACCTGACTTACTCCCGTCACAAAAGGATCCTTATCTTTATAGGGCCATGTGTTTCAAAAGAACTGACAAGCTCCGGCGAGCCCATCCAAGTGGGCCGTCTCAAAAAGAGAAAAGTGTAGTCATGGTGAGCTTTTTTTCTTTTTTCTTTACCCTGGGTATAATCGCGGCACCCGCGCTTTACTTTTAACATTAAAAGTAAAGCACGGGTGCTGCGATTATACCAAAAGTAAAGAAATAGAAAAAACATCTATTTCTTTACTTTCGGTATAATCTGCCTCTGTCTGGGGCCACCCCCACCCATTCCCTGTCCAGCATCAACAATGCACTTCGCATGCGCAGACACCACTCGGGATTGAAATGGCGCCGCTCATAGTATTAGTGCAGGTCCCGGGAGTGAAGCAGTGTTGTGCATGCTGTGTCGTGCTCCCCACACCAAGGAAATAATTAAGTCAAGTGCGACCATGTGGGTTATTATGCACTGTAAATGGTGTGTAATGCCTATTTCAGTGACCAGTGTGCAGCCTGGGGCGTCTTCTATTCAGCCCAACCCCGCAGACCCCCATCTCCCTCACCACGTCTGCTAGAGAGGCGTTCGCGCCCTCGCCGCGCACTGTGACGTCATCTATGCACCCCAGGAGCAGCCTGCCAATTGTTCTGTCCTCCACCTCCTCTCCGCACTTCAAGTAATGTGTGCACCCACCCCACGTAAGGCCTGGTGTGGAATCCGCCCGCCTCGAGGACTTCCTGTCCGAGTTCTGTTAATCCACTAAACATTGGTGAGGAGGAAAACCAGTAATGTGCTCTACCTATAACCACAGGCTTAAGACTGACAACTGGACTCCTTCCCCTCTCGCCAGAAAAAGTATACTCATTTTAATTAAGAAGTGTTCATGCAATAATGGCTCATCTCTCGGCCTCTTTGCACATATTTAAAACATGGGTGCGGGTTGGCGGAGGTAGAGAGGAGGTTATATATGAATAATTGTAGCACAAATTAAAGCAGAGGTTGACCAGTATAGGGGTCAGTCTGTGCCCCACCTCGTTAGCTCTTGACTGCAGTCCCTTCAAAATAATAAGAGAGTCCTCTGATGAAGTCACTTCGTACAACCCCAGACCATGGAAACGAAAAGGTGCCTTATGCAGCACCTCGAACCCAAAGCAGGCACACTGTGTCACCCACACGTCCGCCAGCCTCATTGTAATTAAGGGCGTGGCTTAAAACGTGTGAACTAAAGTACTGGGCTTTACACATCGTGTCACCTGACAAGTATTTGGGTATCATTCTGTGATTTATCTTTATTGCATCCATGCCTATAAAACATAGTGGACATGGGTCTAAAAGAAGGCAAACTTATTGGCTTTGGCAATGGCTGTCATCAGCATGAAATGAGTAGGGACAATGATTTTCTGGTAAATAGTCCAGATTGACATGTTTCAGTTCTGAAAATATGAGATTGAATGAGACATTTTTAAGGTCTCTGGAAAGGGTAGTGGGCTTCGGAGTGTCTCAATTACTCCGGTTCTCACCTTCACATCACTTTCCTCTGTGATCTCTCTCTAGACACTTAATGCCCTTTTTCTCCACACATCATTCTGAAATCCTCACTACATCTTCCACACACCATCTTTCTTCAGCGCTGTATTCTCACTCTCAATCTACTTGTACGACCACTTACATCTCCATTCAACACCCCTTCAGACAGACCACACACCTCAACACTTTCTCCTGTAAGCGCCGATTTTCTTTTCTTGCGTGCTGTTAATAGTTCGACAACTTACCTCTTTCCCACACTTCCTCATTGACTCATAATTGTGAATGGCACATATGTAGCCATTGCGCTTTGCAGCGAGGCCAATGACTGGATGTGCGCTATAGCCTGTACACTTTTATGACTGCTGAAATATATTGTGAGAAACTTGCACTGCCTTCAGCCTGACCTCAAGAGCTTGCATTAGTGCCCTGTCATAAATACACACCTACAACCTGAATTCACCCAGACACCTACAGGTGATTCAGTTCACAATGTTTTGCATGAAAAAAATCAGATAAACAATATCTGGCGAAAGCCCATTTCTTTGGGTTAGTCAAGATGAAGTAAAACATGATTTTCAAAGTCCGTTTCTAATTACCGCTGGCTCTAATACACCGAAGGACCCACCCTACTTAAGTCCTACACTGATCATTCTTTACGAAACCTGAAACACTCACAGCATATGAAGGTAAACTCGATGCTTAATTTGAGCGCACTGGCACTTAATCAACACCAGTGCATTTTATGAGCACCAGTTAAGGACACATTTATTTATTTATTATGGGGAAATGAAGTGATTTGCTCAGCATTACAGGATGTTGAGCCGATGCCGAGACTCTAACCTGGTACCCCAGCCCGAAGTATCCAGCTCTGGCCAGTACGCCACATCCTCTCCCCACTTTCCTGGTTAGTTTTTAGGTCTCGGACTCGAAGGCTGCGCTTGCGCAGTCTTGCTCCGAGACTTTATGTCTACAGTATGGGGGCTTGAACCCGCCCCTCTTCTCCATTGGCTGGCTTCCTAAACGGAGGCCAGCCATTGGAGGAGAGGAGCATCACTCCGTTGAAGACGGTATTTGGGGTTTTTTTTTTACTTTCTTTCTGTTTTCTTTCTCTCCTCTTCCCATTGGCTAGAATTTTACATTCCAGCCAATGGGAAGAGGAGAGAAACGTTGTGGTGTCATGGCGGAGCTCGCTTGTTGCTTCGGAAGGGGTAGATTTCCTACCCACACTCGCAGTATATTTCAAGTCCTTCTTTATTTAATAAGTTTTCCAAAGCACTTTGTGAAGTTTTAGAGAAAAATACTCTGGAACATCACCCATCAGTGCAAGCCCAGACTTCATGTGAACATAAGGCTTCACCAGAGGAGCAGCTTTCTGACTCAGTTATCCGATCGCTCCAAAGGAGGCAATGGCTGTCGCGCTGTTTCTAGCTCCTTGAAGCAGTCGAGTGCTCCACACGGCCGTTGGCTATAAATGCAGGCTGAAGGAGCAAAACAAGTCTTTTTGATGTTCATTTTCTGTCCCACCCTCTCGTCAATGCACATCCTGTCATCAAGACGCCCTGGTTCCTTCCCAAACTCCTCCCCCTTGTAGTTAATCTGCCCTCCGAGGAGCGCTCCGCCGCACTCCTCACGATGGCGACGTACAAGGTGACGGTGGCCACCGGCTCCTTCTTTGAAGCCGGGACCGTATCTCCGTCACCCTGGTGGGGGAGCGGGGGCAGAGCCCCAAGCACCCCCTCAACAACTTCGGACGGGGCTTAACCTTCGGCTCCGTAAGTAATGGGTCCAGGGGCGGGGCAACTAGTAAAGCAAACCGGGGGGCGGGCCAGGTGGTAAAGTGCTCCCCGACTTCCTATCCGACCGCTAACCCCAGCCGCATGCCCCCCCCCTTTAAGGCACTTGTCCGATATAGACCGTCAACTTGCATTCTCTTCTGCTCCTGCCCCACCCAGGCCCTGCCAGAAATGTTATAACAAATTGCACAGCACTATGCCTGTGCATATGTTCTTTTTTTTAAACTTTCGACCTAATGTAAGCCTCACAATATACGAAGTATAGACGAATTCTGTCAAATTAGAAGCAAGTGCGGGAGACACAGGTGCTATCACTTGATATTTGAAAATGTATTGTCATCGCGATGAGAACACATCCTTCAGTTATGAAGCCCTCCGATGCTCACTGCCGCCGAGTCATTAACTTGATTTGCCGCTGGTTCGACGCTGGACGCTCATTAAGGGCCGTTCGCGTTTCATCTGCGCGGTCGCTGCTTGGCGCACGTCTATAAACGAGTGCACATTAATGGGGACATTTCTGGACACTTGCGCGGGCAATTAACTTGTTTGGCACTAATGACATATTGAAGGCTGGATCAGGCACTCCTGGAGATCTCCAAGGGGCAGCCACCCCAGCCGAAGGTGTACAGCTATGAAAGGACTCAAAAGCCACAATCGAGGGGTTTTGTGCGACGCAAGACGGCGGCGGCGAGAGTAGTATTAATGACACAGTCCCACAGAAACAAACTGAAGATGCAGCTTACAAATTAAGAAAACACAAGATCGACATGAGAATGAAGGGAAGATTAAGATGTCGTCTGTGGAGTCCATTTTAGTTAACATTTGAGTGCAGGCAGGTGGCCTAACAGAGGGCTGGCGCGGTTGTATTTGTTTCCAATAGAAAGCCCTTCAGAGGGCCCCCCTTCCGAGCATTCAGAATGAAGGCATCCAGTGAATCAGGTGTGCAGGGGGTGAGGCCACATCCTCCTCGGGCAGCCTCAGTAATTACCAGGCAGCACTGCCACTAATGAGTCGGTAACAGGATACCAAGGCTCTTGGCCCAGGCTGGAGTGCCCAGGTCTCCTCACCAGACAGGCGAGATTAGAACCGACAAGTAATTAAACCCAAGAGGTTTTTTTTCTATTACTTTTTCTCTAAAAGTAAACAGACAAGGAGATAGCTATTTGGCACTAATTCAATTGACCACAGCCGATACAGAACAAACAAAACAACATTAGCTACTGATATCTTTTAAATGCAAATTCACAAGCGCTCCACTGCAGCTGCCCAGAGGGCTGGAGACTGCCAGGGAGGTCTTTGTAGACAAATGTCTCAGGTGAGCCTTTCTCTGCTTTTCTTCTGTCTAGAATTTGGGGAGAATGCGAAAGTGTGAGGTTTTCGTGCCTCTGTTCCCTGCTTGTGCCTCTGTTCCCTGCTCGTGCCTCTGTTCCCTGTTCGTGCCTCTGTTCCCTGCTTGTGATCCGGTTTTCATGCCTCTGTTCCCTGCTTGTGATCTGGTTTTCGTGGCTCTGTTCCCTGCTTGTGATCCGGTTTTCGTGCCTCTGTTCCTTGCATTTCCCTCTGTTCCATGTTCTTGATCCGGTTTGTGTGCCTCTGTTCCCTGCTCGTGATCCGGTTTTCGTGCCTCTGTTCCCTGCTTGTGATCTGGTTTTGGTGCCTCTGTTTCCTGCTTGTGATCCGGTTTTTATGCCTCTGTTCCCTGCTTGTGCCTCTGTTCTCTGCTAGTGATCCGTTTTTTCGTGCCGCTGTTCCCTGGGGCATTACTGGGCAGAGAGCTGTGTGTGGCTCTCTGTGAGTGTGTGTGGCTCTGTGTGTGTGGCTCTGTGTGTGTGAGACTCTGTGTGTGTGTGTGTGTGGCTCTGTGTGTGTGCGTGGCTCTGTGTGTGTGTGTGTGTGTGTGTGGCTCTGTGTGTGTGTGTGTGTGTGGCTCTGTCTGTGTGTGTGGCTCTGTGTGTGTGGGTGCTTGTGGCTCTGTGTGTGGCTCTGTGTGTGGGTGCGTGTGGCTCTGTGTGTGTGGGTGCGTGTGGCTCTGTGTGTGTGTGGGTGCAAATGCAATAGGTCTCGCATTTGCGAGAGATTAAGTTATTGGCATTGTAAATGACAATGCCATTTATTTCTGTTTTAAAAACTAAAGTAATATCATGAGTAATGACAATAGCTCTAACTTTAACAAGGACGAGACCATTGCATTGTAAATGCTTGTTGGTTCTGTTTTAGGCGGCAAAAACAGGAGAAATGAAGCAAGGTGCGTCCCGACGAGAGTCTTGACACTTACTTTTTTTTTTTGTTTTTTACAAATTAACCACTGGAAAACTACATGAAGAGCTCTGCAGCTGATCTCAAGACTGGTGTAATGTGTGCTCCAGTCGGCATTTTCAGTCCCTGGCAACAGTTTCATTACACCGGTGTTATCTTGCATGTGATTTCCGGCATTTCACGTAATGCTTGTTACGGATAATGCACAAAATTGCACCACGTCGCATAATTTCAAGTATGTTCATGTAAAACATCTTTCACGGAAGTATGAAAATACTGTGACCGAACAGAACACAAGCAGCTGTTTGCGGCGCTTGCGTTTTTAGTGTTTTTTTCAGTTTTGGCACAGTGATTCATTTCACTCTAAAATGTAGTGCTAAATGCTAGATTTGCATTTCGTGTAATTTGTCCATATTTTTGCAAAATGAAATTATGCAAATTTTGCACACCTGTACCCATGGCTTGGTTGTTGGTTGGAAACTCTCGGTCAATTAGCGCCGTGAAGGTGTGTGCTGCATACACTGTCCCTGGCATGTACATTTTGGGCCTGATTTAGATCTCGTCGGACTGGTTATTCCATCACAAGGGTGACGTATATCCCGTCCGCCAAAATATAAATCCCGTAGGATAGAATGGGGTTTGTATTTCTGCAGACGGGAATATACGTCACCATTGTGACGGAGCAACCTGTCCCACAAGATCGAAATCGAGCCCTTTCTCTGGAAGATTACAATCAGGGGAGTTGAGTGAGTGGATGCGTTCACATTCTAACTGCAGCCAGAAAAGCCACATTCCAATATGCTTCCGCCTCTTTCCTCATGGTTGCGAGGTCTGGAAGTCACAACCAAAATGTTTAGTCAGCAAGACCGTCTCTGTCCATATACATATTGATGGAAGAGCTTGGGTCTGGCAGCCTTGTGCTAAATACATGGGGCCTCATTTATGAGGCCGTGCGTCACTTTTACACCGCCGGTGCGTCACTTTTTGTAACGCACAAGCAGCGTAAAAAATGTGTCTTGTTGCACCATATTTAGAAAGTGACGCATCTAGGTAGATGCATCACTTTGTAAACCCCTGCGCTACATTATACCTACGCCAGGTATAATGTATGCAGGGGGTGCGATCTGATGCAAGAAAGGGTCATAGAAGTGATGCAGTGAAATCTATAAGATTTCACTGCACCACTTCTAGGACACAAATGCGTCAATTTCTTACGCCTGCCTCACAGCAGGCGTAAGACTGACGCAGGACCTTTTACATGGGGCTTGCCCCATGTGAAAGGACACATTGTGGAATTGCGTCACTTTTGTGACACACTCCAGCAATGCGTCACTTTTGCGCCATACAGATACGTCAGAAATACTGACGTATCTGTAATCCTTGCGCCATGATGCGTCATACTGTAAATTACGCATCATTGGTGTCGCAAGGAGGGCGCAGTAAAAAGTGACGCATCGCTGTTTTCACGCAGCGATGCGTCACTTTTCATAAATGAGGCCCATGGTTTAGTCGGACCGGAGTGCATGTTTAAGTGCTGAATTCTTTCGAAACCTTAATTTGCTTCACCACCACCTGGGATCTTTGATCTGCCAACTGAAACATTCAAGTGCCTCCCAAACCACCCTCTACAGCTCCCAGTTCCAGATCTCGTTACTATGTAGTCCCCTCCGCTGGAATTCAATGCCCCTGCTATCTAGACCTACCCCTCACTCATTGAGATTACAACAATCTTCCTCATGTAATCAGAAAGAAAATAACTTCTGCGCATCAGAACAAACTGTATATGTTGATTGTAAAACTTAGAAATGCATCTTTTCCCAGATTCTATTTGCTGTCTCTGTGACACATAGCACTACCTTTTCAATCAATCAATCAATCAAAGCATTTATATAGCGCACTACTAACCCGGGGGGTCTCAAGGCGCTAGGGGGGGGTCCGCTACTGCTCGAACAGCCGGGTCTTGAGCTGCTTCCTGAAGGCGAGGTGGTCCTGGGTCAGGCGGAGGTGGGTCGGGAGGGAGTTCCAGGTCTTGGCGGCGAGGTAGGAGAAGGACCTTCCCCCTGTGGTGGCTCTTCGGATGCGGGGGACGGTGGCGAGGGCGTGGCCGGTCGATCGAAGCTGTCGTTTGGGAGCGTAGAAGTTGAGGCATCCTGGGCCTTCGTTGTGTAGGGCTTTGTGTGCGTGGGTGAGGAGGCGGAAGGTGATTCTCTTGTTGACCGGGAGCCAGTGCAGGTCCTTCAGGTGTCTGGAGATGTGGTTGCGACGGGGGATGTCCAGGATGAGTCGGGCTGAGGCGTTCTGGATCCGCTGGAGTCTCTTCTGGAGTTTGGCGGTGGTTCCGGCGTAGAGGGCGTTGCCGTAGTCCAGACGGCTGGTGACGAGGGCCTGGGTGACCGTCTTCCTTGTCTCGGTGGGGATCCACCGGAAGATCTTACGTAGCATACGCAGGATGTTGAAGCACGACGAGGAGACGGCGTTGACTTGTCCAGTCATGGAGAGGGAGGAGTCCAGGATGAAGCCCAGGTTTCGTGCGTGGTCTGTTGGTTTGGGTGCGTTGCCTAGGGCGGAGGGCCACCAGGAGTCGTCCCAGGCGGAGGGTGAAGATCCCAGGATGAGGACTTCCGTCTTGTCCGAGTTCAGTTTCAGGCGGCTGTTCTTCATCCATTCGGCTATCTCTTTCATCCCTTCGTGAAGGTTGGCTCTGGCGGTGGCGGGGTCGTTGGTGAGGGAGAGGATCAGCTGGGTGTCGTCGGCGTAGGAGATGATGTTGAGGTTGTGCTGGCGTGCGATGGCTGCGAGGGGGCTCATGTAGACGTTGAAGACGGTTGGGCTGAGGGAGGAGCCTTGAGGGACGCCGCAGATGACTTCGGTGGCTTCTGATCTGAACGGGGGAGGCGGACTCTCTGTGTCCTTCCGGCGAGGAAGGAGATGATCCACTCCAGTGCCTTCTCCTGGATTCCGACGTTGCTGAGGCGCTGCACTAGGGTGCGGTGGCAGACAGTGTCGAAGGTCGCGGAGAGGTCCAGGAGGATGAGGGCCGCTGTTTCTCCGTTGTCGAGCAGGGCTCGGATGTCATCGGTCACTGCGATCAGGGCAGTCTCGGTGCTGTGGTTGGCCCGGAAGCCAGACTGCGAGGAGTCGAGGGATCCGTTCGTCTCGAGGAAGGCGGCCAGCTGCTTGTTGACGGTCTTCTCGATGACTTTTGCTGGAAACGGGAGCAGCGAGAGGGGGCGGTAATTCTTGAGGTCGGTGGGGTCGGCTGATGGCTTCTTTAGTAGAGCGCTGAATTCGACGTGCTTCCAGCTCTCCGGGAAGGTGGCGGTGTCGAAGGAGGTGTTGATGATGTCCCGCAGGTGGGGTGCGATGATAGCGTTGGCCTTGTTGAAGACGTGGTGAGGGCAGGGGTCGGTCGGAGATCCGGAGTGGATGGAGTTCATCGTGCGGACGGTCTCTTTGGTGCTGATCGGGGTCCAAGCGTGGAGGGTGGTGGTGGGAGGCGGTGGTTCGATCGTGGCGTGCGTCGGTTGAGTGCAGAAGCAGTTGTGTATGTCCGCGATCTTGTTGTGGAAGTAGGAGGCGAGGGAGTTGCAGAGGTCTTGCGAAGGGGTGATGTCGTTGTTTCCGGCGTTGGGGTTGGAGAGCTGTTTAACGATGTTGAAGAGCTCCTTGCTATTGTGTGCGTTGTTGTCCAGTCGTTCCTTGAATGCGGTTTTCTTGGTGGCGTGGATCAGTTGGTGGTGTTTTCGGGTGGCGAGCTTGAGGGCAGTCATGTTGTCCGGTGTTGGGTCTCTGCGCCAGGTTTTCTCGAGTGCTCTGCAGTTCTTCTTGGAGCTCTTCAGTTTGTCGTTAAACCATGGGGCTTTCTTGCTGCCGGGTCTGTTCGGCAGGGTCTTCAGAGGGGCGAGGTCGTCTGCGCAGTCGCTGATCCATTTCCTGAGTTTGGTAGCCGCTTGGCTGGGGTTCGTTGTGCTGGTGGGAGGGTTCTTGCTCAGGGAAGTAGCGAGCTGGTCGGCAGTGATCTTGTTCCAGCTTCTGCGTGCAGCCTGTTGCTGGTGATGGTGGATCGTGGTCCTTCTGAATCTGAAGTGGACGCAGCTGTGGTCCGTCCAGTGGAGTCCGGTGGCGTGGCTGAAGGCTATGTCCTTGCTGGATGAGAAGACCGGGTCGAGTGTGTGTCCGGCGTAGTGGGTGGGGGTGGTCACCAGTTGCTTGAGTCCGAGGTTGGCGAGGTTGTCCAGCAGGGTGGTGGTGTTGCGGTCGTTGTTGTTCTCCAGGTGGAAGTTGAGGTCCCCGAGGAGGATGTAGTCAGCGGAGGAGAGGGCGTGCGGGCTGACGAAGTCGGCGATGTCCTCGCTGAATTGTGTGCGTGGTCCCGGGGGTCTGTAGATGTGGGTGCCTCTGAGGGTGGTCTTGGGGTCGGTGTGGATCTGGAAGTGCAGGTGCTCGGCGGGTGTGAGGGTGTCGTCGGTGTTGGTCGTGATGCGGATGGTGTTCCTGTGGATGATGGCGATGCCTCCTCCAGTCTGGTTGATGCGGTCCTTCCGGATGATCTTGTAGCCGTCTGGGATGGCGATGGCGATGTCGGGCGCTGAGGAGGCGTTCATCCAGGTTTCCGTGAGGAAAGCGACGTCTGGGGCTGTGGTGTCGAGCAGGTTCCAGAGCTCGACGGCGTGTCTGTGGACGGAGCGGGTGTTGAGCAGGATGCACTTGAGGTGGTTGCTGCAGGAGTTCGGCTTGGACGGTGCTGGTGTGGTGTAGGTCCGAGTGCAGGTGAACTTGCAGGAGTGGCAGCTGAAGGGTCCGTGGGTGCGTCTCGGGGTGGCTCGGTAGAAGCCTGGGATTCTACCGGCGTTGAGTGCGTTGAGTTCGGTGGCGTCGTAGGTCCGTCGGATCGGCTTCCGTCGGTGGAGGCCAGGGGTCCAGGCACTGGGCGCGGTCCCGGCGCGGACGGGCGCAGACGGGCTTACCTTTGGCGCACCTTCGGCGCTCATTCGGTGCTCCCGCTGCGCGCGGTCGCTCAGGGGGCGTCATAAGAAGGGAGCCGGGAGGGAGGGTTCGCAGGGAGGCGGGAGCGTGTGAGCCAATCGGCTCACGGGGGGCGGTGCCGCAAGCAGGTAGCGGCGGGAAAGTGTGTGCGGGCTTGGCGGGCGGCCCTGCGGCGGCTGGGGCGCCGGGAACGGCGAGCAGGCAGCAGGAGGCTCAGGCACTGGCAGCAGGGGGCTCAGAGCAGGAGAAGCGAGGAGCGTGGGGGCGACCAGGCCGAAAGCGCAGTGGTCGCTCCCGAGGAGGATTCAAGGTCCCCCTT
The DNA here is from genome assembly GCF_964261635.1 of Lissotriton helveticus. Lineage (NCBI taxonomy): Eukaryota > Metazoa > Chordata > Amphibia > Caudata > Salamandridae > Lissotriton > Lissotriton helveticus. The sequence goes on from NC_136063.1 coordinate 496,785,756, forward strand.
AAGAAGGGAGCGGGGAGGGAGGGTTCGAAGGGAGGCGGGAGCGTGTGAGCCAATCGGCTCGCGGGGGGCGGGGCCGCAGGCAGGTAGCGGCGGGAAAGTCTGTGCGGGCTTGGCGGGCGGCCCTGCGGCGGCTGGAGCGCCGGGAACGGCGAGCAAGCAGGAGGAGGCTCAGGCACTGGCAGCAGGGGGCTCAGAGCAGGAGAAGCGAGGAGCGTGGGGGCGACCAGGCCGAATACTTCAGCCTCTTCTTGCATGGACGGTACCAGGTGTTGTTCTTGGTACTCTGGGATTTATAGTCCATCTTGTTTTATATGCCTTTGTTCTCTTCCCTTTTACGTTCCCTGATTCTCTGGCTATTTTATCTGCATTTTTAAAATCATTCAAATAACATGGATATTTCATTTTATTTTATATTGGCAATTTTCACTTGTACAAAATGTTCTGATGAATGAATGAATGATGCTAATAGGCCATGGACCTTGTACAAAGGCATTGACAGGGATATTGAGCACACATAAACCACAAGTGCATTGGTAATCAGATGCATCCACAAAACACAGATAGGGGCATTTATTCTAGGCCTCAGTTAAAATAAACGCCTTTGACTCAATCTAGGGCACGCGGTACTCCATGATGCATTTTCTTGGCAATTTCCTTGTGTAGTGCCATTGTATAATTCAATTATGTTGTTATTTTTGCTTTGTGTATGTCTCTGTGTGCTGTGCTCTGTTGTTTACTTTTTTTTTTGTAAATGTATTTATTGACATTTTTTACAACAATTCGCATTCAGCATTGCTTTCTCAAGACTGAATAATCAAAGAGCATCTTTGTCGCGAATGCGTGAACAAGCAAACAAAAAACAAAAAAGAACATTTTCAAAACGGACAGGAGGCTTCCTACATATCTCACATCACCGAGTTAAGGACAGTAGCCATTAGGCTAGTCCTCATGGAGAGCACAACATATCAACACTATTATCAGCTACTCCCGTTGAACCTGCCGTGAGCGGCCAACAAATTTCAGGTCCTGACAACCATTCGAGAGAGTTTAACTAAACTGGGTGCGTATCTACATGTGGTTCGAGAGACTGTGAAGGGCGAGATGTAGCCCGGGCAGGGGAGGCAGGGATGTCTTCCTGAAGTGTTTTTAGTAGGTCTAAGAAGGGGCTCCATATATCTTTTGGCCTGGAGGCTACAGGCATTAGCTCTCAAAGTCAATAGTTGAGTGTGACTGAAAGTGACGTCTTGGATCCAGTCCTTGACTGTGGGGTGCATTCCTGTCCCCCCAATGTATGGACACTCTACGTTTAGCCATCAGGAGTAACAAAGCGTGTAATTTGCAGTGTTCTGTTGTTTACTTTAGATGCAATATTTGATATTTGATATTTATTGGGATTTATATAGCGCGACTATCGCTCCGGAAGGAGCATCTTGGCGCTGGGCAAACAGAAGAACCAGCATAGGGAGGCATAGATCAGATGGCTGCGAGAACCGATGGATCAGGCTGAAGGAAAATCCAAGTCTTCAGGAGTTTCCTGAAAAGGATTTCTGTAGGGGCGTGCCTAAGGTTGCAGGGGAGACCGTTCCATGCCTTGGACGCCAGGAATGAAAAGGTTTTTCCACCTTTAGTTTTTAGCTTTATTCTAGGTACATTAACCAGATTAGCTTCTGATGACCTCAAGCAGCGTGATGGAATGTAGCGCCGAAAGCGCTTGGCCAGGTAAGAAGGGCCGGTGTTCCTAGTGGCTTTGAAGACCGTGACAAGGAGCTTGAAAAGAACTCTCTTGTGGAGGGGTAGCCAGTGATGAGTGTTAAGGGCTGCAGAGGCCGAGGACCTTCTTGGGAGTTTAAGGACGAGCCTGGCCGCTGCATGTTGGACGCTTTGCAGTTTCTTGAGGGAAGACTTCTTTATTCCTGCCAGGAGGCCGTTACAATAATCCAGCCGGGAAAGGATTAAAGCCACCGCGACTGATTTCCTGGCAGAGATGGGGAGGAAGTCGAAAAATTTCTTCAGCTGTCTGATAAGATTGAAGCAGCACCCTGCAGTGATGCGCACATGGTCATCAAAACTAAGGGACGAGTCAAATTGGACGCCTAGATTGCGGGCCGAAGAGACCGCACTCGGCGGTGCTTCAGAGTTTTGAGGCCACCAATCCTTTGGGGAGAAGAGAATGTCTTTGCCTAAGGGTATTATTTCAGTTTTAGCGCTGTTGCACTTAAGATGGTTAAGGTTGAGCCAAGAGAAGACTTGGGAGAGGCAATTCTGAAATCTGAGGGCGGCATCGGAGTATTTTTTATCAATGGTGATGACAAGCTGGGTGTCGTCAGCATAGGATGTTACGAGGATGCCATGGGATTCAATCAGTGTGAGAAGGGGGGCCATGTATATATTAAAGAAGAGCGGACTAAGTATGGACCCCTGGGGCACACCAGATGTAATGGGTCTTTCGCCAGAGAGGAAGGGGCCAAGTGAAACTGTTTGTGATCTATTGGATAGGAATGATGTTATCCATATTAATGCAGTACCCGACACCCCAATCTCGCGCATTCTGTTAATGAGGATGGCATGTGAGATGGTATCGAATGCTGCGGTTAAGTCGAGCAGGATGAGTACAGCTTTTCTCCCCTCATCCTGCAGGAACTTAATGGTGTCCGATAGCTCAATCAATGCAGTTTCCGTTGAGTGGCCAGGGCGAAAACCTGATTGCTGTGGGTGCAGAATATGATTGTTTTCCACAAAGGCTTTTAATTCCTCATGAACTAGTTGTTCAGTGATTTTGCCAAGTGCCGGGAGTAGGGAGATTGGGCGCATATTAGATAGATCTATCGGGGATTTATTTTGTTTTTTCATTAAGGGCTTGACTATAGCCTTCTTCCATTCAGCGGGGACAATGCCTGAGCTGAGGGATTCATTAACAATGGCATTGATTGAGGGGTTGACGGCCTCAATGAGATGGTGGAGGATAATCGGAGGGCAGGAGTCCGTGGGGGCTCCCGATTTACAGGTCATAATGGCCTTCTGTGTTTGTAACAGAGAAACTGTAGTAAAATTGCCCAGAGAGGGTAAAATAGTGGCGGCATCTTGCATGTGGATTGAGGGGAGGGGAAAGTCCTTGTGGATGTTATTTATTTTATCGATGAAAAAATCAGCTATTTGATCGCAAAGGGTTTGAGATGGAGGGATTTCGAGTGCCAGGGCCTTGGGGTGGGTGAAAGACTTGACTATATTAAAAATAGTATGTTGTTTCTGTTTAGCTTCCTCTATGGCTGTAGTAAAAAACTCCTTTTTAGCTTTTTTTATATTGGAGAGGTATTGTTTCCTCTGCAGGATGTAGAGGGATCTGGAAGTGTGATCGTAGGTTTTCCTCCACTCTCTTTCAAGGACCCTGCATTTAAGATGACATTCTGTAAGGGCCTGGGTGTACCAGGGGGCATTGGGCTTTCTTTTGCGATGGACTGATTTTAGGTTGGTTGGGTTGGAGTTGGCCGAAACCACTCTGTCAATCCAGGAGTGGAAGTTTTTAGAGTCTTGAGATACATCTCCGACAATAGTGGGGGGGGGGGCAGGGGGCTGGGGGTTCGACTTAATGCGATCTGCCACTTTCTTCCAGTTGGTGGAGAAGGGGGTAGGGAAGCACGTAATATTGGGTCGCGCTAAGGGTTTTGCCTTGATGGAAAAAGGAATAAAAGAGTGGTCAGTCCATATTTGTGGAATCGGGGGGAAAACAGCTAGAGTGACTGAGTTTGTACAAATGCCATCTAGCGTGTGACCGGCCCGGTGCGTTGGAGGGGAGACCAGTTGAGAGAGGCCGAAAATGTCAAGTGAATGTTGGAAATTCAAAGTGTGGGGGTCTGAGTAGGATTCCAAATGAAGATTAAAATCACCGAGAAGGGTGAAGGTGGGGTAGTGGGTCATGAGTGCTCCAAGAGTCTCGTCCAGGGAATCCAGGAAAGGCGTAGCGTTCCCAGGGGGGCAATAGATGAGTCCTCCTGAAAAGGAAGTGGATGAGTTGATTTGAATCACAAAGCCTATGCCCTCACAGTCCTTAAGAAAGGCCAGATCAAATGTGTGGCACATAAAGGATTTCTTGACGATGATGGCTATCCCCCCTCCCCTTCCGCAGGGTCTATCCCGCCTGAGGATGGTAAAGTCGGGGGGGAGGGTGGTTGCTATGTCAGGGTTAGATGCGTCGCTTAGCCAGGTTTCAGTAATAAAAAAGGCTGCTACATTTTCAGCCAAAAGAACACATTCCTTTGAAGTTCATGTGGCGAGCTATCTTTTACCTCTGTCTTTGCTGGTAAAATAGTGCTGCTTCAGCTGCTAAACACGACTCATGGCAGAGACAGTGTTAAATTAGCCCTTGCAGTGCTCTTTTTCGGTCTCACCAGCATAGACTGCGCACATGCGCAGACTCGTTTGCGAGATTTTTGTTTTTTAGTACCTTTCACTAGCGGGCTTTAAGCCCCGCCCCTCTTTCCCATTGGCCGGCGTCACCATTTATGCTAAACGGTGGCCAGCCATTGGGAAAGAGGTTAGGGTGACGTACACTTTTCTCTTTTTGAGCCGGCCCACTTGGACGGGCTCATCTGACTTCCTTTTGGCGTAAAAGGTTTCTTATCTTTATGGGGCCAACGTGTTTCAGACAGCGTTTTACTTTTGGGGTATTATCTTTTGATGCTTCAGGTCTTAACAAGTGTGTTTCAACAGGTGAAAGGTGTTTTATATGTTGGTGACAGGCGAATATGGAAAAGTACTTGGTGGGCTGAAAGTTCTTCCTTGTTGATGGGTATGAAACTCAGAGGAATACACACAGTGTGTCTGGGGAAACAGACATTCTAAAGATTAGAATTCTCAAAAATGTGATTAATAAAGATATTGCAAAGCACATGGGAGATCCAGGACCCTACAAGCCCACAAAGCTGTGACTCCAATCCACAGGTAAAGGGGAAAACGTTTGACACATGAAACCTGACATAGGAGCACACACAGACGCAATGCAAAGACAGCAAGAAGCGCAGAAACAATGTGTTGATGCCACGTGCAATGACTGAACATGTGAGCGCAACAAGATAGAGAAAATTCAACGACACGTACTAATCAAACCCGCACTTCAGCACTAACGACAAAATACCCAAGTATGGGGCTGGGCCCTCAAAATCACACTCAGACAATTCACGCGCAGAGTGATGCTCTGGCACGAGCAATGTACACACACAAGCATGCACACACACTTGCTCACTCTCATAAATATGCAATCAATAAATGGAGCACCAGGAACACACATCTCCTCTTGCCCTCAGCATTATCCATTCTAATATCAACATTTTAGTCATGAAAAGTAATGAAAACTTAAAAATTCTGATTCCAATCAGCGTCCATTGTTGGCTACACATTGACGAATATAGGTTTAACGTTAACCACCCTAGAATAAACATGTAATATAAAAGATGCATAACAGGTAACTTGTAATGTGGATATGATATGTATATATAAAAAAATGCGCACAAGTGCATTTGCCGTTCGGGGAGAAAGGAAGCAGTATTTCAGTGCGTGAAGGTAACAGGGGTAGAATGGACATTCTTTGTTTCCTGTGTCACCTGCAGGGGTGCGTGAGGATCGTGGCCAGCAAGTCTGGGATGCCACAGGGTGTACGAGTGGACAAATCACTGGATTTTGCTCCCGCTACGTGGAAACACAAAACCCGCCATGGATTGTGAGGCAGGAACAGCGCACTCAGTAGCCGAGGAGGAAGAGTCAGCGCAGTACTCCAATGGGAGAAGACCAACTATGATTACCTTCATGCTGCCATCCATACTTGCACTATAATCGGGAAAAGCACCGCATTTTGCTGGCCCTCGCCAGTGTCTCGTCGGCGGCCATATTGGGTGAGGGGTGAGTCACAGCGCGGTCTAGTCCTCATTTAGGAGGCGCGAACAGCATAAATTGCAGGCAAATGTTAGGCGAGCTCCTAGTCAGCTTCAGCGCACTTCCTGGCAGCGCTCTGTCACTGTGTAACTCTTGTGAATTTTAATATTCCCGTTTTGTCTTTTTGGTTACGTTTTTGTTAGCACTATTTTTCCCCTGTTCTTAAACTTTGCCGGCCACGCTTACCTTCATGCTGCCATCCATACTTGCACTATAATCGGGAAAAGCACCGCAATTTGCGGGCCCTCGCCAGTGTCGCGTCGGCGGCCATATTGGGTGAGGGGTGAGTCACAGCGCGCTCTAGTCCTCATTTAGGAGGCGCGAACAACATAAATTGTAGCCATGCTGACGCGCAGCGTCATCGCGCAGCGGGATCGCCGGACTTCCGCCGGAGTTACGCCAGAGTTCAGCCCGTCTGCGCCCGTCTGCGCCCGTCTGCGCCCGTCTGCGCCCGTCTGCGCCCGTCTGCGCCCGTCCGTGCTGAGGACGGGCTGCGGGACGGGCTGGCCCTGGCTCCTACCCTGTCATCACTTGTAGAGGTACCCAGGCAATATTCTTCATTAGAACTTTTGGCTTTTAGACCCTCAGCGCGCCCTTGCCTACATAGCCTTTCCCCGGAAGGGATATTGCATTCCCGCCGCTGTCGAACTTGTACAGTTTCCTTTCATCTCCCTGCTGCTAGCTCTATTGGATCTCATCCTGCCATCACACAGCCCACCATCTCCCTCAGAACTGGTTTTCTTATTAATGCGCGTTCGCTCATTAAACATAACTTAGCTTTCCATGATTTTGTGGATGAGAGACAGCCGGACTGGGTCTTTATTACGGAGACCTGGGCTTCTGATTCTTCTGGTCACGATCTACTGCTAGCCATTCCAGAGGGCTACTCTCTCCATAAACTGGATAGACCTTTGCGTAGAGGAGGAGGAATTGCCATCCTTTTTAAATCTTCTTTCTCCTGCATGGTAAAACCGCTTTCCATGTCTCAAGATCGTTTCGAAGCTCTACATTTTTGTATCATGTGTGCTCCGTCGGTCTCTTTTACGGGGATACTGATTTATAGGCCGCCTGGCTATAGAGCCAGCTTCTCGGCTGATTTATTGAGGATTCGCATAACCCTATTTTGGAAAGCCCTGTTTTACTATACTAGGCGACCTCAATTTCCATCTTGACGAGATTGACTCTAAGGATACCATGTCATTGGTTGAGGCACTCGAAGCCTGTGACCTTGTTCAGCTTGTGAATAGTCCCACACACAAGGCGGGCCACATCCTCGACGGGGTACTTTCAAGTGACTCGAGACTCTCTATTGGCCTTCCTTTGCCACTGGTCTGGACAGACCACTTTGCAGTACCTTTGAAACTTGCTCTCTCTGCCTCATGGCCCGCTAATCAGGCGACTACTTAATTTACTCTCAGGAGAAACCTCAGAAACATCACGGATGAGGCTCTTGCCTCTCTAGTTTTAGCTCCAGAGCTCCTCTCCCTGAAAAATGCGGATGAGGCAGCTCAGGATCTGATGGATTCCATCACCAACGCAGTTGAAAATCTTGCCCCCGCATCCCTGCGTTACGCAGCCCGGCGAAAGCCCACAGCACCGTGGTTCTCTGATCAGCTGAGATCCTTGAGGCAGGGCGTTAGGAGCAGCGAGAGAAGATGGAGGAAATCCTGGGACCTAAAAGACCGAGAGGCCCATAAGTCTGCTCTGCGGGAGTATAAACAGAAAGTGATTTTGGAAAAACAGGAGTACTTTTCCAACCTTACTAGCTCTCTTACCTCCTCTAGGGAACTCTTTAAAATCGCTGACTCGCTATGCTCCCTTCAACTTCCAGACCCTGTCGTTAGTTCTCAGGATCTTTGCAATGACATCTCAGACTTTTTTCACAATAAAATTCTGGATATCCATACCTCCTTAGAAGTACAACGCCACTCCCTGGATGAGAATATCTTTCCGGCTATAAGTAATGGGGAGTCTATGGATGAAGTTCCTTCCAGATCATTCACTGAATTTCCATCTCTGTCTTTGGAAGGACTGAACCTTCTACTGGACAGGACCAAATCCTCCTCCCCTATGGACCCTTTACCTCTTAAAAAACTTAAAGAGTGTCGAACCGGTCTTCTTCCCTCTATGTTGGAGGTGATGAATAAGGCCATTGTTCAGGGTTCCTTTCCATCGGTATGGAAGAAGGCCATTGTGAAGCCTCTCCTCAAAAAGCCGTCACTTGACCCCGGCCTCCTCAAAAATTTTAGACCTATTTCTTTACTCCCTGCACCAGCAAAAATACTAGAAGCACACCTTAATATCCATCTGTCTTCCTTTCTGGATGCCTCTAAATACCTTGACAACACCCAACACGGATTCAGAAAACATCACAGCACAGAATCCGCCCTCACTCTTGTGGTCGATAACATCCGACGCAAAGTGGACTCTGGTCAAACAACAGTTCTAGTCTTGTTGGACCTCACGGCCGCGTTCGACACCCTGTCTCCCGCCATCCTTACATCTCGGCTTAAGGAGGCAGGTGTCACTGGGCCGGCCCTGAGTCTCCTTAATTCTTTTCTCCTTGATAGGGAACAGAGAGTGATGCTTGGAAACCACCTCTCCCCTGCCAAGTCATTGCAATGTGGGGTGCCACAGGGGTCGGCACTAAGTCCGACCCTGTTTAACATCTACGTGGCCCCCCTTGCTAGACTTGTAAGATCGCATGGGATGGAGGTGGTATCTTACGCCGATGACACCCAGATTATGGTGTCCTTGACTCATTCCTCTGTCATTACATCCGCCTCCAGCTTCAGGTCATGCATGCAGCATGTTGCAGATTGGATGGTCATCAACTCCCTGAAGCTGAATGGCGACAAGACAGAGGTACTTGTCTTTGGGAAAGACCAAGATGTCTGGTCGAGTGAGTGGTGGCCTTCCTCTCTTGGCACCTGCCCCACCCCCTCCCAGTCTGCCAGAAACCTTGGGGTGGTCTTCGACACTTCACTCTCGATGTCCCTACAAGTGAATCGGACCGTGGCCACTTGCTGGGGTGTGATCAGGACTCTTAATAGAATCCGTAGTTATCTCTCCCTTCAGGCGCGCAAACAGATTGCAGTCGCTCTTGTTGGCTCCAGGTTAGACTATTGTAACTCCTTATACATGGAGTCCAACAAGGGCCTTATACACCGACTGCAAATCGTGCAGAATGCTGCCGCGCGTTATGTCTTAGCCCTTCCTAAGACATCATCTGCCACCACTGCGAGGAGGGATCTTCATTGGCTCCCTGTTCAGCTCAGAATTTCTTTTAAAATTCTTTGTCTGACGTATAGAGCACTCTCGGATGGCTCAAAGGGTGCTATTAGCTCTCTGCTTACCCACTATTCTCCAACAAGGTGTCTTCGTTCTTCGGGATTATCCCAACTTGTTGTTCCCCGATTCAGGCTGTCCAGATGGGGAGCTAGGGCCTTTTCTGTTGTTGCCCCTCAGCTCTGGAACGCTATTCCAATTGAGATCAAAACCTTACCCTCAATTGATCTGTTTAAAAAGGCCTTAAAAACGTGGTGCTTCGCCAGAGCTTATTAATGATGGACTGTTACGCCATGGATATGTGCTGGTTTTTATGAAGTAGGCGCCTTGACGCCCATTGGGCTTAGTCCGCGCATGATAAGACTCCTTTCATTCATTTAAACCGGCCCCCAGGTGTGACATCGCTGCTGGGGAGAAAACGGGCACCGAAGAAAGCAGAAAGGCTGAAACGCATCTGCCCTGTCCAGCGGTTCCTGGATACAGCAACTCCTTCTCATGTGCTTTGCAAGGACATAACAAACTCCTTTGTTTGCGCTTCAAATTGGTAATAAACATCACCCCCTGTCACCGAGTGGACTCAGACCCATTCTTTCTTGAGTGGGATTGGATGTAATATTCAACGGTGAGCAAGCACCAGTTTCCGGGACCCCCTTTCATTCAGGAGAAACACGCTTGGCTTGCAAGCGAGTGGACTGTGTATTCAAAAATACAGCGTGTTGCCCCCTGAATGGTGAAAAATGCGCACAAGTGCATTTGCTGTTCGGGGAGAAAGGAAGCAGTATTTCACTGCGTGAAGGTAACAGGGGTAGAACGGACCTTCTTTGTTTCCTGTGTCGCCTGCAGGGGTGCGTGAGGATCGTGGCCAGTAAGTCTGGGATGCCACAGAGTGTACAAGTGGGCAAATCACTGCATTTTGCCCCCGCTACGTGGAAACACAAAACCCGGCATGGATTGTGAGGCAGGAACAGCGCACACAGTAGCCGAGGAGGAAGGGCCAGCGCAGTACTCCAATGGGAGAAGACCAACTATGATTTAAACCGGCTCCCAGGTGTGACATCGCTTCTGGGGAGAAAAGGGGCACTGAAGAAAGCAGAAAGGCTAAAACGCGTCTGCCCTGTCCAGCGGTTCCAGGATACAGCAACTCCCTCTCATGTGCTTTGCAAGGACATAACAAACTCCTTTGTTTGCGCTTCAAATTGGTAATAAACATCACCCCCTGTCACCGAGTGGACTCGGACCCATTCTTTCTTGAGTGGGAATGGATGTATATATCAGAAGGAGTAGCCTCCTACACAAGGAGCAAGCTAGGCAACCAGAGGTAACTCCCACCTAGGACCTTACAATTGTGAATCTGACACCATACAAGCTCTCAATAACTGAAACAGAAGTCCTTAAAAAGGGACTTACGTTTTGCCCATCGCATGATTTTGAATATACCCAAACAAGAATTGACTTATACTTATTCACACGGAAAATAAAGCTTTTAAAGTTTCATAAGCTCAAAAATCTGGCGATGCAACACAAGCAAGCATCAGAGAGGTGACTACAATGGAGAACCTGGAGGGAGGTGATTTCGACCTCCTACAAATAATGGACAGTCAACCAATTGCCAATGACGCTGAACAACGCGCTGCAGTCGCTGAACAGTTTGGCATAACACAAACTGGAGCAATAACAAACTTTAAACCATCATCGAAATTCCTACCCACTATGCAACAAGATGCAATAGATATGTTTGAAGAATCAGTCAAAACGAGTTTGGAAAGTCTGAGGAAAAAGAGCTCTAACAGTAATAAACAGTGGAATTTATCCCTTGCACATCGTCAAGTATTGGAGAAACTGAAATCTATCCCTAACTTAGTCTGCAAACCATCAGACAAGGGTGGGAACATTGTCCTAATGACGACGGGAATTTTATTGTACTGAGGAATTGTGACAATTAAGGGACACTACATGTTATATAAAAATCAACAAAGAAGAATACAATAACAGTATCATCCAGTACCATGATCTCATCGACAAGTGGGCGGCCGAGGGTATGCTTGATACAAATGAGCTTACATTTTTGACCTACCAACAACCGGTCACACCAACCTTCTACCATCTGCCCAAAATTCACAAGAATGCAAAGTCACCACCGGGCAGACCAATTATTTCATCGAGGGGGAGCCTAACCGAAAAAATGTCACAGTATTTGGACTTCTTTTTGATTGATCATGTGAAAACCTTACCATCATACATTCATGACACCACTGATTTCATGAGAACTATATGTGACATTGTAAGGGAGTCAGACATAATAATGATCGTCCTTGATGTTACAGGCCTATACACATGCATCTCCCACAAACATGGCATACAAGCAGTGGAATATTTTCTTAAGACACGTTCATTGAGGTTTTCAAAACACAATGAGATGTTACTCAAATTTTTGTCTTTCTGCCTCAACAATAACATCTTCCTGTTTCAAAAACAATACTTTAGGCATGCAGGGGCACGGCGATGGGAACCTGCTTCGCCCCCAGCTACGCGAACTTGTTCGTCGGCTGGTGGGAGAAGCAGGTTGCCGGGGCTGATGAAAATCAGCACTGGGTCTCATCAATTGAAGGATGGTACCATTACATCGACAACCTTTTCATGTTTTGGAAAGGTCCTCGAACAGAAGCTGAGTCTTTTATCAAACACTTGAATGATAACACAGTGAACCTGCATTTCAGTGGCAATATAAGTGATACCAAGGTTGACTTTCTAGATCTAAAAGTCTTCATTAAAGAAGGCAAAATATGCACCTCACTGTATCGTAAAGCCATTGCAAGGAATTCGATTCTTGAAGCAAGCAGCTGCCACCCTAAATCCCTTAAGAAATGCATTCTGTACGGGGAATTGCTTCGTATTAAAAGAAACTGCACAAGACCTACTGATTTTGACACAGCAGCTCAAGAATCTATTTCAAGGTTCCGAGTAAGAGGGTACTCGGATCAGATTCTAGAAAAAGCGTTAGATAAAGTTCGAACAATTCCGAGAACCAATCTCCTTAAAGATAAGCAAAAAATATCTGCAAAGGAAGACAATACACCTCGATTCATTACTACCTTTTCGAGAGAGTCCAAAGAAATACATAACATCATGAAACGAAACTGGCAGATTCTAAAATCAGATGGGATATTTGGTAAAGAGCTATCTTGCCATTCCAAAATCACATACAGAAAGAATCGTTCACTGAGGGATCTTTTGGTGCGTAGTCATTTTGACTCAGTTTCACACACACCGAGACTAGGAAATCTGACGGGATTTTTTCCTTGCCAAAAGTGTAAAGCGTGCAAGGCAAGTACCAAACAAATAAATTACCTAGTCCCAGGGAAATCTTTAACCAGAAAAATCAACAAATTCATAACATGTACCACCCCATTCTGTGTCTACTGCCTTGTATGTCCATGTAAATTGCAATATATAGGCAGTACAATTCACCCAGTAAATAGGAGAATTTTAGAACACGCCAGGGCAATACAGCACAATGACCCGAATTACCCAGTGGCAAGGCATTTTGCGAAAGAACACAGTAGTGATCGGAATCTTCTGCGTTTTTTCTGCCTTAACCAAGTTCCTATCAAGGAAAGAGGCGGAGATAGGGAAATCCAGCTACGCCGTCTTGAGTCTAGATACATTATCGACCTCAATACGAGAACTCCCTTTGGGTTAAACACAGAAGAAGAATTAGCTATACATCTAGGCAAGTAAGTCCCAGTTTTCATACACCCCCGATTAGTTTTAACACAGTACTTGCAAAGCTGAACTCACTGAATATACAACACATATATATCCATAGCATTTTCATAATCGTTTTGTATAAACATTCATTAATGAACTATGAGTTGATTATGCATTATGAATAACGTCTTCAACATTTGATTGTTGAGTATTTCTCCATGAATTTTGTAATGCATTTGTAAATACGCCCATCTTGGGTTTATTCTCATTTCTTTTTCTCTTTTTTTAATTACAAAACGACAATAATTTTTGAAAAACATGAACTGATAAAGTGTTTCTGTAAAATGAATGATTAGGTTTGACAATGTGCCCATCCAGGGCTTTATTTTTGTGTTGATGTTTAGTCACTTGGTTAAAGTGGTTGTAAGCTATACACTCCAAGATGGCCGCAGTTCACGCATAAAATTGAGTCCATCATTGATGTTCACTATAGGAAATGATGTCATTAAGTTAAAACTTTATTTAAAAAATGATTTTTTGTGCAGTAAAGTAACAGCTGGAGGAAGGCGCGAAGCCGAAACGCGTCCTGTTGCTACATTTTGAAAAATAAATAATAATTGAACTTATCCACGGAGTGCGGTCCGTTCCTTTGCCTTTGCGAGGGAAATTGAGCGGTGAGAAATATATATATATATATATATATATATACAATTTTATACATATATTTTTTTTGTTTGCAATGGCCCGAAAGCTTCAAAGGACGCACTCGCAACAGCTGAAAGCACAAGCTTTTATTATTGGAAAAACCGGCATCTTCATTTCAGAAAGCAGTTTATGCCAACGCGTTTCGAGGACACAGCCTCTTCTTCATGGGCAGCTCTAGCAAACGCACAGATGGCTCCAATCAATTAGTTTAAAATCATGCAGGACCCCCAGTGGGTCATGCGCAGTGTGTATGGTTAGTACCTTGCATGCTGGGACATTGAGTCCCTGTTGAAGTTCTATTGTTCCTCACAGTGAGTTCCGTGCGCTGCTACATGTAAAAAGCATTCTTCTCCCTCCAGTGGGCTCCAAAATGCCATGCTTGTTTTTAGTTTTCCTCAGTGCGCTGCCTCGCTCTCCTCGCCTCCCAAGAGAGAGATAACAAGCATTTGCAATGCAATAGGTCTCACATTTACGCAAGTTTGACATTGCAAATGACAATGCCTTTTATTTTTGTTTTTAACACATAAATAAAAGGCATTGTCATATGCAATGTCAATAGCTCAAACTTGCGTAAATGCGAGACCTATTGCATTGAAAATGCTTGTTATACAAATTTATCAGAAACTGCATGCATGGTGGAGGCAGTCATTGTATTAGTCTCTGAAAATAAAGGAACATCAGGTTTTCTTTAAAAAGTAGAACTATTTTTTTGTACTTATTTATTTTTACATGCACTGCATGAAAACTTGTTATTTAAAATTTTTATCTACAAATAAGGATTAAAGGTGTGAGTGTGTCGCATATTTTGTCCCTGCAACGGAGGGTAAGTTAAGTTGCATTTTTTAGAGTGTCCTAAAATAACGGTCTTTAAAATGTAAGGCAGGCGCCAGATCGCTCTGCGTGATGAGTTGCATCAATCCATGAAGTCTGACCTAAATGCAAAGTTGTGCTTGTTTGTGCTTGTTAAATAGTGCCGTTATAAGACTTAGAAATAATTGCATTTCTCATGCTCACTCTAGTCCCATATTATAAATTAACCGAGCCCTTCAGTGTGTTTATCAGACCTCTGATGCTTCTCGTTTAAATAAAATGCTGAAGTCGTCTGTCCTTGCTGATTAAATGATCACAAGGTGCAAGCTGCTCGGCTGCTAGTACATTATGAAACGAACTGCCTATAGTGCAGCAAGTGCAGTGGCACCAGAGTCAATGAGCTTGAGAAGTCAACAGCAAAAAATCAACATTGTGTTTCTAGCTCAAATGGTTCAAAAGTTACTAAAAGTGCAGCAACACATGTTGCCTCTCAGTGGAAAGTCCTTTATAAAGGTGGACTGGTCAACATTCCTTTGCTTATTGCTATATTTGGGTGCTAAACTGGTACTAATAAGGTGCAACTAATACTCTGACAGGGTTACCAAATTTAAAAATGTCGAAATAATGGTGTAATACTGTTACAAAATATGCCAGACTATGCCGCATAGTTTGACTTTTCGTGTCACATAATTTGCTCAACCCTCCCTCATAATTTGGCCCTAATGTGCCGCATAATTCCAGTGGCCCTGACCATTTCCTTGTTCAACACACAATCAGTGCTCGAAAGTGTATAGTGTGTTTCTCAAGAATGGCTTTGAGCAGTGCTTAATTTGTGCCGATACTTTCCGGTGCTCAGCACCGGAACATATTTGACAGGGCCGGAGCTATAACATTTTTCTTCCTGTGCAGTGGACCTGATAATTATTTTAAAAATTAAATGTACCTGTCCTTCGGGTGGCTCCTGATGCGTTTTCACAAATTGGCCCACCAAGGTCCAGGCACACTCATGCGTGGATGCATCATCACATTAGTGATGTCAGAACGGCATCCTGTCATGAAGACTTGAACTACGGTGTGGCATGCTGGGACAACGCAGGCGCAAGGATGACGTTTTCAGTAAGGCCTGCTCTGCAAATGAAGAGCAAGCCGAAAGTACGTATGCAACTTTTGCCCGCCTCACTGGCTGTAATATTCCCCTTTGTTGGTGTGCACATTGCCCACCAGCGACTCCCGTAATACTACTTTGTATTTGGAGTGCTGTACAGGCTGTACAGTACTGCACTTAACTGCCAGCACCTGAATTTCTAGTGCTATTTACCGCTGCACGAGGTTGGCAACCACAACATTACGGGGTCGGGTCAGCTGAGCAAAACCTACAAGGCACCGGCACCGCACACCGGTCTGGTCTGCACAAGTAAATGACCCCTCCTGGAGGAGGTAAGCAGAGGAAAGCATTGGTGGCGCTGGGCCCTTTCTGCTTTTTGCTATGTGTGTGCATGAGACAGGGAGCAAAACTGTCTATAGATTTCCTTTTCTTTCGTATCTGCGTGCTCAGAGAAATTTCTTTTAATAATGCTGTCGGATTGACTGATGACAGATTGTTCAAACGGTGTGTCCGATATTTTAGTTAGTGTTACTTAATTATGTATGTGTCATTTGGTGTAGACACATCATTTTTTTTTTAAATTACTTTACTTTTTGATGGCAAGGGCTGTGTCAGGCTAGAATCATATATGCCTGTGTCCTCTGAAAGTGTGTCTAAGTCTTCATCTGGGTTGTATCTGCTACTGAGATAGTAACTGAATTCAAGTCTGAACCATAGCATTTTATTAGTTGATTAAATCGAGGTTGCAAAAGAGTTGCCCATGTCTATAGGGGTGTTTGCGGTGGGTTAGGTTGTCTTCAAACTTTTTTCCCTTCCGTTAACGGATTACTCTAATTACTTAAATTGGTATCTATTTATTCCTGCATCAGGGGCTGTTTTCTGTGCTCTCTTGATGCTTTATTATGTGAAGTGCGAGCGTTTAAGTCCCATATAGAGTGCTTACTTTTAAAATGGAGATAAAGTTATTTGAACTTGAAGACCTTTATGAAATGATTCCGGAAATGAGACGATGGCCCCCTGATGTTAGATAATTTTGGGCACTGTATTCGAAATTGTTATATGATACGCCATAGTCTGTATAGCATATTTAGGTCAGTATTGTCGTTAAAATCACTTTTCTGCTCAGACTCCAGTGTCTCCTTATACGGCCTTTTTGTGCTGCTGCTGCTAATGTATAGAATGATCAATAGTAGCGCGCCACCAGGGTAAGAGCTGAGGTCTGCGTGAATTCCTATAAGCAAGAAATCTCTATTTGCACAAAATATTTTTAAATAGAAGTCATCAGCTCATCAATTCAGGATTTCCAACATGGCACCCCTCAAATACTTTTAAATGTCAAATCTCATCCCCCATGAATTAAGGACATAGCACTAACCCTTGAAGTCAGAAAGGTATGCCCATCTAATCATTACGACTGAATTGCACAGTGCAAAAAAGGGAATTATCTGGGGGATGAATCCCAGCTTTTCCCCTAAACCAAATTTTTTGATCTTAGGCAAATATAGAGACCATTGTCGGTGCTTGGCCCTTGCTGCTTATTGTTGTGTGTGTGTGTAGTTGTGATGGAGGTGAGTGAGCTGCTGAAAGTCTGAGGAGCGTGCACGAGAGACATAGGCAAGGGAGAGACATAGGGAAGCAGGTTCTCATCCATGGGCTCAGCAGCACCCTTTGAATTCCAGCAAATCTGGATGTGCCTGGAAAAAAGTGTAACATAGTCTGTGTCTGCCTTGTGCTCGCTCCTCTGTCTGTCCACGTCAGGGTTTGCACCATGTAAAACAGCAACAAAAAAATGTGGATTCTGCTCCTCACCCCACCACTAATCTTATGCCCCATCGATTAAGGACAAAGTGTTAAACTTTGATTCCAGAAAGAATTACTAATCTAAATATGATTATAATTGGTGAATTGCAGAGTGTGAAAGTGGAGAATCTGGGGTCAATCCTGGCTTTCATGCTTGATCAAATGGTGTGATTATTGGCAAATACTTTATTCAACTGAGCGAATAGCCTTTTTGTTCATTTTCACTTTTAGAGTGCCTTCAAAAAACATGAGTTTGGGATGTACGTTGCACAAAAATCTGTTTTGCCTTTGACTTATTCACCTTTTTAGCCTAAGTTGCTCCATCAGTCATTATCTAGGCCACATCCACATCATGGGGTACTTATCATTGGAGCGAATAGTGGAAGTGGGTGGAGACAATGGAGACTGGGGGTGGAGCGAGGAAAGTGGGAGGTGGACTCCTACAAAAAAATTCAGCACCTGCACTTCTTATTTTACAAATTAATAACTGGCTTTGAGTTCACATCTGCAATTAGTTAGTGCACAGTAGGTTATCTGCAAACGTTTCCACCACTATAATTAAGGAGTGTGCCCGCTTCAGTTGAGAAGATGTTAGTTTTCAACTCTTTCTCTCCATGTCACACCTGTGTTCCATAGGTTGCTTCTCTTTAGGTATTGTTGGAAATGGCCCTTATTGCGGGAATATACCCAACCTTTTTTGCTTCTTCCCCCTATTTTTTCCTAACCTGTGTTTGTTGGCTGTAGGACTCTGGGCACTTTACCACTGCTAATCAGTGCTAAAGTGCATATGCTCTCTGTGTGAATTGTTATTGTGATTGGTTCTCCCTGATTGGCATATTTGGTTTACAAGTAGGTCCCTCGTAAAGTGCACTAAGTATGCCAGGGATGGTAAATCAAATACTACTAGTGGGCCTGCAGCACTGATTGTGCCACCCACATGCGTAGCTCTGAAAAGATGTCTCAGGCCTGCCACTGCAGTGCCTGTGCACAGTTTGCTAACTGCCATGTCGACTTGGCAAGTGCACCCACTTGCCAGGCTCTAACCTTCCATTTTCTTACATATAGGACACCCCTATGGTAGGCCCAAGGAACCCCCCTGGACAGGGTGCAGTGTATGTGAAAGATAGGACATGTAGTGATGTGTGTAACATGTCCTGATAATAAAATACTGCCAATTTCGTTTTTCACTATTGAAAGGCTATCTTGCCCCATAGGACTAAATGGGGAATGCTTTGTAACATTTTACAAGCATATCTTATTGTAATAAAAAGATGGAAAAATGAAGTTTGGTATCCCTAAACTCAGGATTTAATAACACATCTTTTAGTAAAGATGGTTTTTAAATAGTGTGTTTGAAAATACCACTTTTAGAAAGTGGCTATTTTCTTGTTCAACCATTCTGTGTGCCTCTGCCTGTTTGTGGATTGACTATCTGACTTTGGAGTGACAGGGGCTGGGGAGGTGCAGTGACTCCAGGAGTCTGGATGAGTCAGCACTCGGCTGAATAGGCCTGACCTCTATTTTGAGTGGTGGGAGGAGGAGCACCTGTACCTGAATAGGGCTCTGCCCCCCTTTGGTGTGTCTGGAGTCAAGACTCACACTGACAATGGATATTGTTGTGCACTTGCAGAGTGTACACAAGAACTGGTTTGAACTGGGCTCAGACCCAAAACCCCAGACTTTAGATCATTCCTGGAATTTAAGAGGAACCTTTGCCACGGAGAAGAGCTGGAGAGACTAAGGAGAAGTACTGCCCTTGCTGTGTGTCTGGTGTTGGCCTGCAGTTTCAGTTTTTGCCAAGGAAAGGAGAAGGACTTTGTCCCCTGCTTGAAGGAGATCTCCAAAGGCCTGAAGTGTGCAGACCTGTTCTGAAGTCTCAGGGACACAAAAGACTTCATGCAAATCTGCTGGTGCTGCTGGACTCTGCCATCTGTGAGTCCTACCCTTGCCTGAGGTGCCTCCTTCCAGTTACAAGGCCTCAGAGGTGGGTTTTGCAGCTAATCTCTGCAAAAACCGGCGCAGAGCATCGCAAAGCTGTGCAAAGTCTCTCGTAAACGACGCTGGACGATGCAAAGCCTCGCCGAGTCTTGCCGGGTGATGCAAAGTCTCGCCGCGCAGCCCCCAGCACCGACACCGGACAGCCGAAGCCACGCAAAACAACGCATCAACTCCTGTGTGTCACGCATCGTACCTGGGCACCACTAAGTTTTCCATGCATCACCCGCAGATCAGAACCGTCTTGGATTTCGACGCCTCACTTCCCCCTACAGTCCGGATTCGACGCATCACTTCTCCTGTGTGCAGGAGAACTGTCGCCTCACATCTCCAAGGACTCGGGAACTGACGCATCGCTATGTTTTCCAACACTTCCTGTCTCTACGGCTGTTTAGCCTGGTAAATTTCGACGCATCTTCAGGTACTTTGTGTAAAAGTCACGCATCCAAAGTTTTCTATGGTATAAGTGCTTAAAAACCTTTGAAAGTCATATTTGTAACTGTGTATGTTGGATTTTTGTTGTTTTGGTCTTGTTTAGTGTAGATGAAGATATTTTATTTTTCTAAACTGGTGTGGTGTCCATTTGTAGTGTTTTCACTGTGTTACTGTGAATGTTGGTACAAATACTTTACACATTGCCTTTGGGGTGAGCCTGTCTGCTCGTGCCAAGCTACCAAGGGGGTGAGCAGGGGTTATCTAAAGTGTGTATCCCCCTTACCCTGACTAGAAACAAGGGTCCCTATTCGGACAAGGGTACCTACCTCTGCCAACTAGAGACCCCCATTTCTAACAGGTATAGATCCATATTGTATTGCACTTGAGTTAAGACATGTCTCTTAACTTGGTGAACGGCTTTGATGACCTAATGCTGGAAGTGCTCTGAAATGTATGAACTTCATCACAGAATAGTCCTTGAGTGCTTACTTTTTTTAACTTGGAGTGGCTTTACACGTTGAGCTCTTTCCTTCTACAGGATGATTATGAATATGTCCTCTGACTTTTGTCACTTATATCACAGTCAGTTTGTGTACATATTCATAATGCTGTTGACTTAGTGTAGTAAATATGTATGATGTCCAGGCTGGCCACCACTTGTGACACCTGCCGTTGAGAGGCGTTGGCCTGTTTATTATAATAGAAATCCCTTTGTTTTCTTTGGAGAATTGCCAGAGTTATACGGATACGCTAAAGGCGTCAGAGTGCTTTAAAAAAGCACTGTAACATTAGCCCATTTACCGCGGCGGCAATTCCGCCCCTGTGTGGCGGGTTTAATGAGTTGGCAAGGCCGCGTCGGCCAATGGACATGCGCAGCACTACGAAGGTAGTGCGCGCGATGGCCGTTGTCCGACAGAATCACGCAAGGGGTTAAACAAGCTTTTTCAGTGCAATAGGTCTTTCATTACTAAAGATTTGAGCTATTAGCGCTGCATTATTATTTGCAGTGCCAAAGCTCAAACATTCAGTAATGCGAGACCTAATGCATTGCAAATGCTTGTTTTGAACTGCCTCCACCTCGCGTCTCCATCCCCTGCAGCAATACAGGCCTTTTCATACCACAGTCTTCTAAGTCCATGAACAAGCAGCAGTAAAAGTGGTCAGGAGTTCAGAGATCAGAGATGCCATTAAACAAAAAGCTGGTGAGACTGAGATGTCCGCACAAATATCTGTCAATTTAGATGTAATTGACGAGCGGTCTGGCTCTCTTTGGCTGTGTAACGCGTGTACAACGAAAGGAGATTTACTGAAATTCGTGTTGCTGACTACAAGAGAAAGCGATTCATAGGATCTGGTTCAGGTTCATATAGGTGTGACTGAAGAGAGCTTTCAATCTTGTAATATGGAACAAAAGGGGTTTATTATCATGGCAAATACACACTGCACACTGTGCCACATTTTAAGGACTCGCAACCATGCTACACACAAGAGTTGGTAACGTGTCTCTTGGCATAGTCCTGCAGCCTATGGCTGACATATCATAAAACAACATCTTACGCTATAGAAACTCATCACAATGTACTGCATTTTAGCACCCAAATCTTCCATGCAGCGCTGCATTTGAGGAACTATAAACATGGCCGCTGTGTTTGCCACACTTGCAATATAATGCACCATTTTCTGCATAATTTGCAGATCTTGCTTAAAAAAATTGTCTTGCTCAAAATAATAAAAAGGTACTAAACAAGCTACCACATGTGTTGCTGTGCAGCGTCAGGTTTTTTTTTGGGACAGAGGCCGGTGACCTATCAGCTGTTGATTGCTATATTTAGTTACTTAACTGATATTAAAGAGGTACAACCTTTGCTGGCAATGTGTTAATATGTAAAAAGCATTAGTAAAGCCAATACGTCTCACCTGAAAGAGATCTGTTGGCTTCAAGAGTGTTTTTTAGCCATGATACAGTCAGCCCTGGCCACGCCATAGACCTTTTTCAGGTCTCACCTACGCAACACGCATGCGGTGCATAGTTTAAAGACCTTTTGTCATGGATTCGCTATTGAGGCCAAAAACGTGCGCGCGTTGTATTGCTTTCAATGGCAACGCGTGCACGTTTGGAGATTCCCTTGCAGGAGCGAGCTTTGGTGCCATGTATTAGCAATTATCGCTCCTGGTGTTGCTCGCTCCCGCCACTCAATATGCCCTCTCTACTCCGCCATGAGTACCGAGCTCAGCCGTACTCATGTAGCCTGCACTGGAAAGATAAAAGGATCCATAGAGTCGATCCCGGGACATTCATAGGACACTAGGACATTGTCCATCGTGACTCCCTCGCTCTCTGAGCTACCGCAACCCCACAAATATGGACTATATTTTCACCTAATGGTTCTTGTACTGAACACACACTTTCCATTTCCTGCATTCAGCACCTATTTTTCACTTTTGCCGCCACTCAATATGCCCTCTCTACTCCGCCATGAGTACCGAGCTCCGCCGCACTCATGTAGCCTGCACCGGAAAGATGAAAGGATGAGCAGCACTACATAGAGTCGATCCCGGGACATTCATAGGACACTGGGACATCGTCCATCTTGACTCCCGCGCTCTGTGAGCTACAGCAACCCCATAAATATGCACTATATTTTCACCTAATGGTTCTTGTACTGCACACGCACTTTCCATTGCCTGCATTCAGCACCTAAACTGTACACGTAGGAAACTGCTCCATTTTGGAAGGCATTTACACTTTTTCTTTTAAAAAAAACCAACAAAAACTATCAGTAGTTCTTTGCTTTTTAACATTCTACCTACAAATGACTCCTCACATCAATGAATTTCAAAGTTAGTCCAAGTAAAATGTTATATTTTTTTCAGCTACAAACTCTCCCTTTCCTTGGAATGTGGACTACCTGCGCAGAGGGGAACTGAAACACAAAGTAAATTGCCCAGGATCACACACTTTCATGGGAATGGGGAAGCCAGGATTTCAACCAAGGTACCTTGGTTTCAACATTTTCCACTCAGCTAACAGAGCACACCCCGGAGATAGGCCTCCTTCTGGTGTCCCCCATGTTCTAGTGCACTAACAGGCTGCCTTGTGCAACGCAAAGGTTTGCGTCATGGTGCAGCGGAGAATGTGCACTCCGGCCTAGGATTTACCGGAAGAATGCCCTTCTAGTGCACATTCCTGTAGATAGACTCATTCAGAAGGCTCTGATGCATTGCTCTGTGCACTGCAACACACAAGCAATGCACCTTGGGAGGAGTGAACACATTTGCCCTTTTTGGCGCCTTCTTCCAGAAGGCATCTGTTTTTGAAGCGAAGCGAAGTTGTCAAATGTAGTGCCATTGGGTCAGACAGTACTAATATAGCAACCGTTAAGGCAACGCTGATAAAAGGACAAACCAGGAGTGCACGTGTCAAGTAAAAAAAATACATTTTACGTAATCTGTATAACTAAATAGTTTCAAGGAGTATGTTAAAGAACAGGACATCTTCCTGCACCTAGAAATTTTGCAATAAATGCAGCAGCACTGAAAGCCAGGCCAGATCAAATCAGTAACTCGCAAGGAGGGCTTGTGCAAAATGGAAGGATTTAAGTTGCCTAAAAAGTATGAAACTAAAACACAGACCAGAATATTTTACTAGTAGAATGCATGCATGGCCAGTATGGTAAAAGAATGGAGAACACCAACATGTATGTATCTGCCTTCTACTTGATGCCTGCTAAATATCCTACAATAAAGCAACAGTAGATGAGATTTCAGTGTGCTATGACCTACCAAAGCAAAACAAGCATTGGCATAGCCAATAGGTCTCGCCTTTGGGACCTTATAAGTGTTTCGCCATGCAACAGTTAATGTTGTTGCACCAAGGATATTGTGCCGGATAACTAAACACTTATAAGGTCCCAAAGGTGAGACCTATTGGCTATGCCAATGCTTGTTTTTTTAAAACTTCAGCCATGTTGTATAGCAGCTGCTGTGTAATATGTTGCAAGTTATTTATTTTTTTAAATCGCTGACACAGCAGTATGCGTGTCATTTTTTTCCAGTCATGTTGCACAGCAGCTGCTACAAAACATGACTGAAAGTTTTTTTTAAAGTACTATGACCCGGCCAGCGCTGACCACCTCATAGCTCTTTTATTTTACTTTCGGCCATTTTGCACAATTGCTGCGCTGCTGTGCAAAATGTAAAAAAAAAAAATGACAAAGCCAATAGGTCTTGCATCAGCCAATGCTTGTTGTGTCTACTTTCACTGAAGAGCACCTTCCTAGTATGGATAGCTGAATGAGAGCAGGCTGACTGGTCCGGGTTCCAGGGTACTATCTGATCACCTCACTTGGGGCCAGAAGTGATTCCTGAGAAGGCATCAGTGAAAAGAGAAACAAGCATTGGCAATGCCAATCGGTCTCGCCATTGGGATCTTATATGTATTTAGCTATGCAGCACATTAGCGTGGGTGCTGAAACATATAATGTTCTTTAAAATGGAGGGAAAGTAAGCACCAAACTGCGTAACATGCCAGGTATGAGAACAGATGGTCAAATGCAATCAACCCACTCCCAAAGTAATTACCCATCTTAAAGGTATTATTAAGAATGCAGTTTAAAAAATGGCAGGCAAGGAGCAGCTAAGTATGTAAGAGAATAGTTGGGTGAATTTAAAGGCGTAAAAGTAAAATGTTCTTTTCTCAGCTGAAAAGAAAGGGTAGTGTTACTACTTTCAGCTGCTCTGAAACAAAAGAAGTCAAAACGATAACCTTGTGTATAAGAAATCCTTAGAGGAATGAAAATAATTAGTTGTCGCTAAAATATCGCTGTAATTATTTTAATTTCACAAAATCCAATTATTAATAATCAACAACACGGCTGATCCTGCGGCGTCTTGTTTATTGTCTTAAGTATGAGAATATTTACGAGATGAGGAAAGAAATTGTTTGAATTAATTAACCGAGCCGGCGCTTTATCTACACAAAAGTACAAAGAAGGACAATAAATAGACCAGGTTTGAATATTCTTTTTGATGAATCCAGTCCAGAGTTTTTTCATCGAGTCAACACAAAGGTAGCTTTTTCTACATCTCCCCATGCTCAGTGAGCTGGTTTAGGAATAGGCATGTTTCTTAGTGAGAGGTGTGGGTTAGTGTCAAAGGGGCATATTATCAGGGACGGGCGATCCATTATCGACGCTTTTATCGGCAGGAAACTGTGAAGACATCTAACATGGGCTTCGATAGGAATTCATAAAGCATATTATCAAGCCCATTATCGCCGCTTTATCGGCAGTTTCCTCCCGATAAAAGCGGCAATAATGGATCGCCCGGCCTTGATAATATGCCCCAAAGTTCTCAACTGTGAGGTCAGTGGACCAGATTGGTCTTAAAATACATGCATTTTGATGCTCAAACATTCAGACAGGGATTAAAATGTTGGATTTAATAGCGGTTATTGCACAAAGCGCCAGACCCCGTTTACAAGATAAATTTTCATTATTTTGGAAATAGTCTTCTGGTGGGAGCTGAAATGTGAGTGGGTGCACTACCTGATGGGCACCCACAGAGGCAAAGTAATTGAACCTCGAATAATCTTTATACTTCTCGTGATTAGGAGTACATCTAAAATGACTGCTCACGATTGTAACTTCTGTGAAAAGTAGTCTGGTAGCGATTATGAACGTTTATTTACATTTATACATAATTATGTACACTGGCAGAACATCTGAGTTGCCGGCCTGGGACTAAATTAAGACAGGAGCCGGTGATGCGTCAGTGCCTGTTAGAGAACCATGGGGAGAGCATGCCTTGAGGTCAGAGGCCGCTGTCTTTTTTATTTTATTTTTTTTATCCTCATATTGCGAATTTTTATATGTATGGAGTTTTAGGTTTCTGCCTCTGATTGTATTTACCGGAGTGGCCCCTTGGTCTTCCGTGTCTGGGAAGTTGCCAAATTTTTCGGATTTCTCAGAGGAGTATCCTTAAACCATTACATAGTAACAGATCTGGTTTGGGATAGGGGTAGGAGCTAGCCACCTTGACTACTCGACAAGTATTTTACTCGTCCACCAAATGTCGTTTCGCATTAATCATTGGACCGTTTGTACCAACCCTGTATTGGAGTCTAGATGGTTTTCCAAGATTTCCCAAAATTTAAATCTTTTAGAGGTAGTTCCCTTTCTGTCTAATTTGTTAACCCTTAAGACAGAATTCATCCATGCTCCATGTGTTGGAGGTGATGCACTAACCCAGTTGATACAGATCTCCCTCCTTGCCAGTACAATTAGCACAAAAAGAAGGTTCTCTTGACATTTAGTTAATCTCCCTCCATCTTTTGTATCTTCTATCCCAAAAAGAGTTAGGGTTGTACTTACAGTTAGTTGTTTATGCATGATCATGCTCACGGTCTTACCAACTTCTTCCCAGTAATCCTCCAGAGATGGGCAGTTTTTAAACATGTGGACATCATCTGCCTTTTCTTCTCCACATTTCGGACATTTTTTTACGCCAGCATTTTTAAATTTGGAAAGCTTTTTCGGAGTCCAATATGCACGGTGTATTGTATATAGGTGGATTCTTTTCAGAGCCGCTGACTTTAGGGTTGACCAGCATTTTCCTACAGATTTTTCCCATATGTTATCCAGGTTGGCTATTTGTAGATCTCTCCCCCAGATTTCGTCCTCAATCTGTGTATCTCCATTTCCTGCTTCTATAAGGGCCCAGTACCACTTTGCAACCTCTTTGTTGATTAGTGAGTTTTTTACAATTTCTTTTTCCAGATTACCGTTGTCTTGTTTATTTGTAGGGATGGTTCTGGCCCAGCTTGACATTTGATAATATTTAAATTTGGAAATTGAGTCATTGGTAATACTTTGTAGTTCTTCCCAAGTAACCAGAGAGGATCCTTTTAGTAGCTGACCCCAATAGTTAATATTGGCTAGTTTCAGGGGGTTTGCCATTGAGTCTTTTAGACATTCTGGGGTTCCTGGTGATTCCCATATGGGGGCCATTGTACTGTAATATTGGATGTTCAGAGATAATCTAATTTGTGTCCACAGCTTAGCTGCCTCTCTTAGAGTCTTCAATTTTATTTTTTTAAAGTATTTTGGATGCCCAAATTTGAATAGAAAGTGGTCCACTGACTCTGTCAGTACTTGCAAATATTTTGGATAATAATGATGAGTTTTGAACAATGTCCGCATGTTTTTAAACTGAAACGCCTTGTAATATTCCGTCAGGTCTGGGCTTGCTAGTCCTCCATCTTGTTTTCTTCTTCTGAGTTTTTTCCAAGATATCCTCGTTCCCTTCGAGGCCCATATAAAACTGGCAATTTCCCCCTGTGGTTTTTTTAGAAGGGCTTTTCCAAATTCCAAGGGAATAGTATTGAAAAGATATGTATACTTGGGCAGAATCGACATTTTGATAATATTTGATCTTCCAATAATACTAAGTGGGAGGCTGGACCACACTTTAAGTAATTTTCTCACCTCTCCTGCCACTTTGTTTAGGTTACGCTGTGGAATCTTCTCTAGATCGTGATTTACTAAGATTCCTAGATATTTTATTTCCTTCTTGATGTTTGAGTTCTTGAAGTGTGTATTCCAGGTCATTATTTCAGTTTTGTTTTAGAGTGATTTACTAGGTAGCCTGAGATCTTTCCAAACGTACTTATGATCTCTTCTATGGTCGATTTAGAGCTAACATAATCATTCGTAAAGATCATCAAGTCGTCTGCATACAATGCGATCTTTTTTTCCCAAGCATGATGCGTAAACGGGGTTATTTCTTTAGTATTTCTTAGTTTATTTGCCAACGGCTCAATATATAAGTTAAAGAGCAGAGGCGAGAGAGGGCATCCCTGTCTGGTTCCCCTTTCTATGATCACATCCTCTGTAAGACTGCCATTAACTAGAATTTTTGACCTTGGTGTTTTGTAGATTTCTTTCATGACGTGCGTGAACGGTTGGCCTATGTTGTTTTTAGCCAAAACTTTTTCGAGAAAGAGCCAGTTAACTCTATCGAAAGCCTTAGCGGCATCAACGGTAAGTATTGTGAGCAGGATTTTCTCTTGCGTGGCAATGTCGATGGTGCTCAGGAGTTCGTGAGTAATTTCATGCAGTTGTCTTCCTTTAATAAATCCTTTTTGGTTCCTATTTATGAGTTGGGACATTACTCTTCCTAACCGGGCTGCCATAATTTTTGTGAAGATTTTATAATCTGCATTAAGCAGCGATATAGGCCGATAAGACTCACATCTATTAGGGTCCTTGCCTGGTTTTAGGATGATGGTTATTTCGGCGTCATCCAGGAGTCGGGGATTTTATTTTGTTGTTTGAGAGTCAGGTTTGCCAGCTCTGTGATGTATGGTGACAGAGTGTCGCTTAATATCATATAGAGTTCATTTGGTAGAGCGTCTGGGCCTGCTGCCTTACCTTTTTTAAAGTTTTTAATTGCCTCCTCTACCTCACTTATTTGAATCTCTTTATTCAGTTCTTCCTTTTCCTCTTCTGTTAAGGCTAAAGATGGTATAGCATCAAGGTATTCATCAATCTGACCTTCTAGAGGATTAGTATCTTCCGTGTATAGTTCTGTGAAGAATTTCTTGAACTCTTGTCTGATTTCATTCTCGTCAGTACTTAGGTTCGCCTGGCCGTCTTGATGTATACTCCTTACTTTATTCCTGGTTTGATCTGTTCTTAGTTTCCACGCAAGCCACTTTCCGCAACCTTCTCCGTATTCATGATTTCTTAATTTGCTTGATTCCCATTTTGTACGCACTCTGTCTTCTAGTGTATCCTCAAGTTTTTCTTTCTGACTTTGTCTCTTTCTTTCCAGTTCCTTTTTCCTGGTTATGTCTTGTTCTACTTTTAATTCTGCGTCTAAGGAGTTGATGTTATTTTCCAGATCTTTTATCTCTCACTTCATTTTTTTATTTTTATATGTCCCAAACTTAGTAATTTTCCCCTTAGTACTGCTTTGTAAGTATCCCAAGTGATCTGATTAGTCGTACCGATTTTATTATTTTCAAAGAAATTTTCTGTTTCTATTTTAAGTTCCTTTACAATTTGCTGATCTAGTAGTATGGATCGTTCTACCGTAAATCTTTTTTGAGTTTTTGTTGTCTCTACTTGGAGTGTTAGTTGAACCGCAGAGTGATCTGATAAATGAGCCGGTAGGTGAACTAAGTTTTTTACTCTCACTGATAAGTCTCTGTCAATAAGGAAGTAGTCAATTCTCGACCTATGTCCTAGTTTTTTGTTGTGCAATGTAAAAGGCTGATTTTTTTCCCCTTTCTCTCTCCAAATATCTATCAGTTCTAAGTCTCTTTTGTATATACTAATCCACTCCCTCATTTTTGGTAAGTTTGCCTGCCTGCCCGGGGGAAACCTATCGATTTTGGGATCCATTATGAGGTTAAAATCACCTCCCAGGATTATTGGGGTGGTGGCTAGTAATAGATGAGAGTAGAGTTTCCGTAAGGGGTCTGCGTCGTCTAAGTTGGGTCCGTAATATCCTGCTATTGTATAAGAGCTGTTTTCAATCCTTAGTTTCGCTATTGCCCATCTCCCCTTACCATCTACTTCTTCCGAATCTAGGGTAGCTTTAAGTGACTTTTTAATTATTATCACTATCCCTTTAATATTACATTCTTGTGTAGTGCATATGTATCTGTCTACCCATCTCAGATTCTTTATTATTTGGGCCCACTCTTCTTTTAGTAGATGTGTCTCCTGTAATATAATTATTTCACATTCTGATGTTCTAAGGTACTCAAGAATCCTGTTCCTCCTGCTTTTTGTCCTCATACCATTTACATTCCAGGAGAGAATTTTAACGTTTTTTTTACTCATGCTCCCCATCTACTCTATTTCTCCCTAGCGCGTCCCGATCCCGTTTACTGTTTATTTTATTGTGTATGATAGGCAGCTCCTTTTCATTTTTCCATTTTTTCTGACATTTGAGGATTTTTTTCTCTATTTTTTCCCTATTTTGCTCCCCACCCTCGTTCTGATTTGTTCATTTTTTGTGTTTTCTTTTTAGTGGTTTGTTTTTACCCACCCTGGGGAAGCCTCCTTCTTCGTTTCTTAGGGTTATCTTCCTAACCCTTTGCGGCCCCTTTACCCCTGACTCTTGACATATATGTGTTTAAAAGTTATTTCTACAACGCCGAACACCATTAATCAACTATTTTTTTTTTTTTGTACTGCAGCTAAAACTCTAATATATGGTAGAAAGGATTTCTTCTTTATCTTATCGGCTCTTCCGACATGGTTTTTTCTCGCATTAAATCTATGAGAGATTTTACTTCTTCTGGGTCCCTTATGTTTCTCATTTTGTTTCGCCACATTATCCTTAACGAAGGAGGGAACTTCATCTGAACCGTTGCGCCAAGTTGTTGTAATTCTGGCATTAGGTTCCCTAGCTCCCATTGTCTACTTTGAGAGGCTTTAGACATGTCCGATCTAATTTTGAAGGACCAGTTATCTTTGTTAAAGTTACCCTTTTTCAACGCCTCTCCCAGGATTTTTTCTTTTAAAACATAGGTTTTGAAGTTCACAAGTATTTTTCTTGGTGTTTTCCTCTCTTTGTTCTTACTGAATGGATCCCTGTGTGCTCTTTGTATGTCTTCTTCGAGCAACGCTCTATCCGCCCATGGGAAATGCTCTGATAGTAATTCCACCACATATTTTTTAATGTCAGAACCTTCTTGGTTTTCTGGCACATTTAATATCCTTACGTTGTTTTTTCTAGCTTGGTTCTCAAGCGATTCCATCTTCTCATGCATTGTTTTACTCTCCTGCTTCAGGGAGTTTATCTCCTTCTGGTTTTTTTCCACCTTCTTATTCAGGGTGCCAACTTCGCTCTCTATAGCAGTCACTCTGTCTCCCAATGCGTTGAGCTTGTTGTCTAGTTTCTCACATGCTTCTTGGATTTTATCTTGCTTGGCTTCTGATATGGTGAATTTCTCTCGCATCTCCGTCCATATTTTCTCAAGGAATTGATCTGTGTGGCTTTTCGGAATACCATCTCCCATTTTTTGTAGCTCAGTCCCAAGCATCCCATTCTCGTCGTCGTCTGTTGTTTCCTCCCTTATCTCTGCGGTTCCAGTGTCTTTAGCGCCCCCGGTTGCCATGATGCTCTCTGGGAGGGCGATATTCGCTTCTTCTTCCCTGTTTGCTTCTCTGGTTGTCGAAAAAGCCAGTTTAATTTGTGCCGCCTTGTTCTTACTGCTAACTGGAGGTATTTTTTCGTGGTCTAAATTTGCTTGTGAATTTTGTTGTGGGTCAGGTAATACTGGAGGAGGCACGATTTTTTGCTCTGTTAGAAGAGGGCGTTCTGGTGTTGATTGTATCGGTAGCTGTCCCTGCTCCTCGGTGTATGAGTTCTGTTTTAGCTGAACTTTAAGGTAAGTTCTTAGTGATAGTGTTATCTTAATTTTTCTTTTCTGTGATGTATCAGTTTTGCCTCTGGTTGGAGCTTTTTCGCTTTCAAAATTTGTTTTTACGCTCTCTTTGGATGGCTTCTTGACTCTTTTTTTGATCTCTCCCTTTTGGGTATTGTTCCTGTTTGAGAAAGTTCCTGTTTTGCAGGCTGTAATTCGATATAACCTGCCTGTCTTGTTTGCTCGGTGCACCCACCAGTTTATTTCCTGTGTTGATTTCCAAGCCTACTGCTGGTTCAGTTTGTTTGGGGACTTCCTTACATTCACTGCACCCACCCTCACCTCCCTCCTCTGTAACTTTTAGTCTAGCGCTCATATGCCTCAGTATCCTGTCCTTTCCTAATTTTGCAGCGCTCCTTTCCTTTGTTAATCCTTGAATTTCAAATGTATGCACACTCCCGAGAGAATCAGCCCACTTGCCTCTTTTAACAATGTGGTCCGGTCCGCTTTCTCTGCCACATGCACATTTTTCGCTCCAGCCGCCCCTCCGCAGCTCCACCGCTGATCCTGCACGGTCTGGCGAGGCTCTGCTGCTCTTGCTCCGGAAATGAAACCCAGGACTCGCGTCGTCAGGCAAGGCTCTGCCGCTCGCGCCCCGGAACAGAAACCACACTCTCCCGGAAGCCTTTCCGGCGATTGCCTTCGCTTTTGCGGCCGAGGCCCAGATCCCAGTGTCACACTCGGGCTCGCTAGCTTCACTGGATCCAAAACTCCACGCACGGCAGGAGGCTCGGGAAGCAGGGTTCGTTTCCTCCGGGAAATCGCACACTGTCGGGAGGTAAGCTACCATTCCTCAATTGACCTCCGTTAACTCAACCGCTTCCAACGGTCGGGTCCACTCGAGGAGTGCCTTATTTCGTACCTTATTCTATGTATAGAATATATAATGTCACGGAGTATCGCTGCATTTTCTCTTCTGTTTTTTTGGTGCTTTTCTCGGCGTTGTTTATCTCACTTCCTCATGTCAGAGGAGTCTGGTGTCAGGAGCTCATCGACCGAGCGTCCTACACGGCCGCCATCTTCCCCCCGTGGTGGGCAGTATTACTAGGGTACCTCCTCGAGGCCGCTGTCTTACACCGGATCCTGTCACCAGCTGTTGTCGAGGAGCACAGAGCTTGCAGCCGAGGTACCTCTGGAGGTGCTGAGGGTGAGTGCTGGGTATTTATTGTGTTTTAATGCCCGGTTCAGTGTCGTGGCCTGCGGTTAGGCTACTATTTAAGCAGAACAGACATCCCGGAGCAGCTGCTGGAGGGTAGTGGGGCTGCTGCGGGCACATTTGTGTTGTGTCTGGAGAGAACCCCATGACCAGGAGCCCGGAAGGGGACAGAAAGGAGGAGGGGCTATACTGCATCAGTAAATTAATCTTTATGCCGGTTAATCAGACCCTCTGACAAAAAATGCCTAAATGTAACATTTATAAAAGAGAGTCGACGCATGCATAAAATAGCCGTCTGGACAGGTCAGGCAAAATAGAGCTCGAATTCACCCAGCCAATCCCAGGACAAAACAAGCATTTAAAATGCAATAGGACTCATATTTACACAAGACCTATTGCATTAGAAACAGAAGTGGAGCCGTCGGAGTAAGGCATGAACGGGAGGTGGGCGATGGTGATACGAGACGTTATGGACTGCGTGAGGGAACGGGGGAGGCAGGGGAACAAAACAGTTTTGAAAGTAAAGGGGCCGACAGCCATGGAAGGAGAAAAATGACAAATGACGACATGGCCATCAGGAGATGGGGCTAAGTTGCCGAAAACCAATCAGAATGCAGCATTTAGGATTTCGGCCAATCAAAAAGATAGGTGGAAAGTGGGCGGAGCTTTCCTCGCTATACTGTATAGCGCATGCCTCGCAAAGCGAGCAGCGCATGCGCTGCAACGCTATGCTGGACCTAAAAAATACATAAACAAGCAATGGGAATAAATACTTATTTCCTGAGAAGTTCTGTAGACCTCTCCACTGTGAATGGCGATGTCAGACTCATTAGGACGAAAGTCTTTTTCGTCTGTTGTGTGGAAAAAATACAGCAGAATACCAAAATGGGCTTTAAACGGCCGACTTGACCTGCTTTCAATGAGCTGAAGACAGTCACCCTCAATGAAAGCAGGGCCGGACTGACCATAGGGGGCACCGGGCAATCTACCGGTGCGCCGCACGGGCGGGGGCCGGTTTTGGGCCCGGGGGGCCGTTTTTGCTACAGGGTCGTTTTTGCAGCATAGCTGCAAAATCGGCCCTGTACCAAAATCGGCCGAAAACCGACCCGGCAAAGAGCTCGGCGGCACTTCCAACCCCCCCTCCCCCCCCCCACACCCTGAGTGGGGAAGGTGGGCCGGTCGAGCACTTTGCCAGGGCCGGTTGTGGTTCCCTGAATGAAAATCAAGTGCAGAAAACACTGCTTGACATGTAGAACATCAAAGGCATAGAGAGTGCTGTGTTTAGTTTGTGTAAAGATGGAGGCAACAGATTAAACCATCGTCAGCATTTAACACTCCCTGCCTTGTGGTATGTCAAGATGGTATGTACGTTTGATCTAGTGTACAGTGCAAGAGTGTAAAACACCATTCTATAGGAAATTGACCTCATAGTCGCCACACGTCTAAAACACCCTGCTTTGTAAGGTCAAATGTCATGTTAACTGCGCTACGGCCAGTGTGCATAGTTTTTTAAGTGCCACATTATTAATGCGGGGGGGGGGAGGGAGGGGGGGAAGAAGCGACACGTTAAAAAAAAAAGCATCTGAATGACAGCCCGATCAGCGCAAGGATGGCAATCAAGCTGAAGCAATCAGTACTTGGGCCATGCTCTAGCCTTAAAAAGAGGAAGTCTAGAGGAAGTGCTGCCCACTTACGAAGCTGACTTATAGTAAGCCTTGGGTGGAATCCTAGCCCTTTTTTCAATAAACAATAGTCTTGCAAACGAGAGCGCATGTGGTGTCGCAATTTTGACTTAAAAATGACAAAATGGTGAAATAATCTTGCTTCAAAACGTGCCAAACTACAGCTTAGGGTGAGTAACTCACCACATTGTACTGCATTTTAGCACACAAATCTTCCAGACAGTGTAAAGATCAGGAACACAGTGTATAAAGTAGAAAAGTTATTTATTTAGTATCAAACAACCCCAGATGCATTCATGGACAGCTTCCTCTGCAACCGTCTTTCCTTGTACTGCTCCCTGGATTCCACACTCTGGAATCCAGTGAGCACAGAGTGACACATGGAACATTACTGCATCATTAGGAATATATGAAGATACAACATATCTCCCCTCCTATAAATTATACAAAATAACAATACCTATAAACATGAGAATAGCTTTTGAAAGAAAATTTAAAACTATTATAATACAAACTTATGTACTCTTGTATGCATCTTCACAATTTACGAACATATGAAATCCTTCATCCATAGTGGTTTACACTTGAGCCTAGCTGAAAGAGATGGAACAACAGATGTAGATTTAGGTACATCTTCACCCTTTGCAACAATTGTTTCCGAGTGATCAATTTTTTTACCATCAATTTGTCTGCACTCCAGATCATTACATTTCGTTATACTTCTTATATTCCATTGTTTCCCATCATCCAATTTCACTATGTTTCCACATACATATATGATTTGTTTGGGTTTTGACCATTTGGAAGATCCAGGTTTTCGATTCCCCATTACTTGTGAGCGTACCCAATCACCTGCTTTAAATGTTCTGATATTATGATTAATTTTGACATTGTGCTTTTGTACATATTTGTTTTGATATTGTTGCACTCTATTCAGTAATTCTTTACTGTCAACTCTACCTGTAAGACCTTTTGACATCCAATTTGGTTTGACCTTAGATCCAGCCACACGCCCTTTTAATAAGGAAAAAGGAGATTTACCTGTAGCTGTATGGGGTGTATTTCTATAACACCATAACATTTCTTTAACAGCTTTCTTGCAATTTTCATCATTATTGTTGGCAAGTTGAATGCATTCTTTCAACACACGGTTGAACCTTTCTACTAAACCATTTTCTCTTGGATTATATACAGAGGTGGTAATGTGTTTTATGCCAACTTGGTTTAAATAAACAGAAAATTCTTCAGCTATAAATTGTGGACCATTATCCGATAAGATTATGCTCGGATAACCCTCTCTATGAAAAATTTCCTCACAAAATTCAATTATATTGGAAGCCTTGATATCCCTTACAAAAGCTACTTCAGGCCACTTGGAGTGAAAATCCATTAATACAACTGCAAACTTATTTTCAATTCCTTTAACATGAAATGGACCGCAAATATCAATGGCGACTTTGTCCCAAGGCCCATCTGGAAAAACATTTGCTGAAATGGTTGTTTCTTGAGATTTGTGAGATTTATCACTGCACATGCAGGCTAAACAATTCCGAACACACCTATCTATGTCTTTATCCATGCCTACCCACCAGAAATCATTTCTAGCTCTCCTTTTCATGCTAGTCATTCCACTATGACCTTCATGTAACAAACACAACATTTTATCATGTAGTGTTAACGGTACTACCAGTCTGTCACCTCTTCTAAGTATGCCATCATTAAAAGATAACTCATGCCAAATCATTTTATAATCAGCTAGAATGGACTTATCTAAAGTTGATAAATCAACACCAAGATGAAGATTATTGATAATTTGTTGCAATATTGTGTCACCAGCCACTGCTTGGACCCATTCCTGTTTACTAAATGCATTGTTATACGATTCTTCTATATTAGCTACTAGCCATTCATCATTATCTTCTACTGTATGATCTTTGTTACTGGGTAAAGGAAGACGAGATAAACAGTCTGCATTAATGTTTTTGTGACCAGGAACATAGTTAATTTGAAAATTGTATCCCTGTAACCTGTATAACCATTTGGCTATTCTGGGTGTAGCTCTTGAAGCTCCTTTTGTGGTAAAAATGTCAATAAGAGGTCTGTGATCTGTTCTCAATTCAAATGCAGTTCCCCAAATAAAAGTTTTAAAATGGTCTACTCCCCACCAACATGCCAGCGCTTCTTTTTCAATTACAGAATACGAAGGTTCAGCACCCCTTAATGTACGAGATGCAAAAGCTATTATTCGTTCAATACCACTATGCTTTTGCATCAGAACAGCGCCTAAACCGTATGCACTAGAGTCTACAACAATTATAGAGGTGTGATTTGGATCATACGGCTTTAGAGCAACTGCTTTGGTGATATCTTTTTTGATATTGTCAAATGCTTGTTGACATGATGTGGACCATACAAAAGAAACACCTTTTTTCATTAAAATTCTTAAAGTATATACTTTGTCAGCAAAGTTTGGGACAAATTTAGAATAGTATTCAGCAAGTCCCAAGAATGACCGTAATTGGTCTTTATTGATAGGATGGGGTGCGTTTTCGATGGCATCTAATAATTTTATCTTAGGTTTAATTCCTTCATTGGAAATTGTATGTCCTAGATAATCTATTTCTTTCACTCCAAACTTGCATTTTTCACCACATACAGTTAAACCGGCATGTTGTAGTTTCTGCAGAACACTGTGTACTGCTTTGTCATGAGAACATATATCCTTGCCCCAAATGAGGACATCATCCTGAAATATTCTTACATTCGGTTCATCCTTCAAAATGCTACACATGACTCTTTGAAATACAGAAGATGCAGACGCCAACCCAAATGGCATTCTGAGATACTGAAAAGCACCTTCAGGCGTAATGAAAGATGTTAAATGCCTAGATTCTGCATGTAATTTGATTTGATGATATGCATTTGATAAATCAATTGACGAGAAGTACATAGCATCTTTGATACTGGATATCATCTCATTAATATGTGGTAGAGGATGTCGGTCAACCCAAATATTTTTGTTTAAATCTCTCAGGTCAACACACATCCTAATTTTGCCATTGTGTTTGCGAGCCAAAACAACAGGACTAAGCCAATCTGAGGCCTCTATGGGTTCTATAACTTTAGCATCACATAATCTA
Source organism: Lissotriton helveticus (assembly GCF_964261635.1). Taxonomy (NCBI): domain Eukaryota; kingdom Metazoa; phylum Chordata; class Amphibia; order Caudata; family Salamandridae; genus Lissotriton; species Lissotriton helveticus. The sequence goes on from NC_136063.1 coordinate 496,822,945, forward strand.
TTCAATTCCTCTTTTAAAGGTTCTCTTAAGGCAAATGGTACATTTCTTACTTTATGTACTGCAGGTACACTGTCTGTTTTCAATATTATCTTATGCTCAAATTTGGTTAAGCATCCTAAATCTTTGCTGAACAATTGGGGAAAAACTGATTCCCATTTGGACGAAGATTCTCCACCAGTTAATAATACCTGCTCATTATAATCCTCATATAATACCACTTGATCAGGATGATTGGGATTTAATAACAATCCCATTTTTTTAAGATCTTTCCAACTCAATAATGGTCGACCTTGTTCGACAACATATACTTTGGTTGAACAAGATCTCCCCTTAAAGATTAATTGTGCTTCAAAATAACCTATTACAGGTAACTTTATTCCACAATATCCTTTGGGTCGAACATCAGATGATATCAAGGTGTATTTGTTACCATTTTCCCACATGTTTTTGTCAATGATAGTATATGGCGAACAGGAGTCTGCCCAGAGCGACATGTATACTTCGTTTATCAGTACTTCACATTTGGGAGGACAGTAATCTTCAGAAATATCATTTACAGAATCATCATACAGCACCATTACTTCAATATCATTTTCACTTCTATCATTTTCATCGTCATCGCTATCTAATTGAGATTCTACTAGATTAACAGATCGTTTCCAATTGCTATTATCACCTGTTCTGCAACATTTGGCAAAGTGACCAATCTTCTTGCATTTAATGCATGTGACTTTACTAGCAGGACATTTAACGAATTCTGCAGTGTGATTTTGACTACCACACCTGAAACATATCCTTTTATTAAAACTGTTTTTGTTTTTGTAAGCATTAGTTTTCATATTTTTGTTGTCATTTTTAAATTCTGTTTTTTTGTAACCACTACTCAAAGCATTAATACTGCTAGATTCGTCTTTGTCTTTTTGTGGTACAGAGCTCAATTCTTTAACATAATGGGAAGTATTTTCCATTTTCCTAGCAGTGTCCAGTGTTTTCTGCAAAGACGGATTTTTGAGTTCAAGCAAGCGTTCTTGAATTTTTATATTTCTAATTCTATTTATAAACTGATCTCTGATGATCTCTTCATGTAAGTCTTTAAATTTACAAGTGATAGCTAATGTTCTTAAACAAGCTACATACTGCTGCACATTTTCACCTTGCAACTGTGTTCTAGAAAAAAATTTGTGTCTTTCAACAACAATACTAGTTTTCTTCCCATAGTTTTCTTCTAAAGCTTTTAAAGCTTCAGAATATATGTCAACAGATGTATCATTTGAACTTGTTTCACTAGTTTCACTTGTCTGATCACTGTCAGAAACTGTTGAAACAACACGATTGTTTACAGGTAAAGTTTTTAAAACCTTCCTGCCCTCAACTCCCAAATTGTGTTTCAATAAAGCTAATTTTCTAGACGGTAGAAATACATCACCACCAATTGCTTCTAAATAGGTTTCAAAAGACTCTGACCAATCTTCCCAATTCATAACTGGAGGACCAGGACATTGTAGAAATTTGGGAGGAGCAACCACAGAAGAAGAAATATCCATGTTTATACAAGATTTGAAATGTGTAAAGTATAACACTGTTTATATTAGAAATAAAATTTAATTAAAATAAATAACGTAGTCACCGTTGTCAGCGTTTCATCAATACAGCTTACTGTTGAATTGTTGCTGAGTTGTATCTTATTTCATCCACAGTTTATTGTTGTTAGATGTCAAAATGCCTTCGTTTTATTTGCTTGTATAATTTGTTTTTAATGTCTTAAAATATATGTGGATTTGCACCTTTATCAGTTTTTTTGTAATCGTTGCCGCTCTCTGAAACTGTTGTCGCGTTTATTTGCAGTTAAAGTTGAGAGCAGCCGACGATAAAATGTGTTTGGATGGTTTCTATGGAGATCCAAGATGGCCGCCGCAGTACGTGGATTACGTGGTGACGCGGTGTCACAAAGCGTCGCTGCGCAAGGAAGAGAGCTGTGACGAGCAGTGTGTCTTCGTCATGATGCAAAGATGGTCGGAGACGGCATTTTTCGAAAAAGGTACAATTCAGTTGCGATGCAGTTCAGTTGCTGTGTTCTGCTTAGCGCGAGGTGTAGGCAGCTAAGTATATGCCAATACGTAGTTACACACGGCAATTACTCATTAAATGGGGATTACTCGTGTCAAATTGAAATCGCCTTTAAAATGCGATGCAGCGAAGCGCATTTAAGGTTTTAAAGTTCAGAGAGTAACATTAACGCTTCAGCATTAGTTCTAAATCAGCGCTATTTTAAAATGACGTGGAAAGTTTTTTTTTTTTTGGTTCATCAATTATTTTAATGAAGATACAACAGACAGCACTGCATTTGAGGAAATATAAACATGGCTGCGGTGTTTGCCACACTTGCAACATAATGTATCCTCCTTTGCATAAACTGTAGATCTTACTAAAAAAAGGTTTCTAGCTCAAAATAATTAAACCTACTAAACAAGCTCCCACGTGTGTTGCTGTGCAGCGTTAGTTTTTTTTCTCGACAAAATAGTGAAATAGTCCTGCTTCACGGCAAGTAATTGCCCTTTTCTCGTTGTATATTGTAGTTAAGCCCGCTGCATAATTTAGTCCTCCCTGTCACATAGTGAAAGGGGGTTCATCCTTCGCCCATCCTCTCACAAGTGCAAGGGGCACCCATGCAGCAAGACAAATGATTCGCTGCTGGTGGCAAAGACAATTGACAAACTTTTTTCACTCTGACAGAGATGTAGTTTAGCACTTATATGAAGCACATCTTGTCTTACCTGTGCTTCATGGATTTTACACATTTCAAGTATATAAAAGTAACAAGAACCGCAAAGAATTCCGGTTATCTTTGAAGTGAATATTCAACTATTTAATGTATTTAAATGGAGCAGCAGTGAAAAATGTGTAGTGAATGCCCCTTACAACGCAGTGGCGATTTTATTTTAGTATCAAAGCGATAACATATTATTTAAATTCAGAACTGCAACAGGTGACACAGGTTGCAAGAATGTTTTTTAATTCCACCTTTGATTGTGTTCGGTCATGTGTTGCCTGACACCCTCTGATACACTGTCATGGATTAAAACAGCGTGGCGGAAACGCTGCAAAATGAACTTGGGCTAATAAAAATATATATTTGCTGTTGCACCTTCCCTACTAGAACTGATTTTGTTTTTATATGTATTATTGAAACGTCTTTATGTTTGTATTTTACGTCCCAGATTCACAAAGGTCGGGTTAGCGTTACATTTGCAATGCTAACCCAATGCTAAATCTTTTTTGGGATTAACAAGCCAACACTAATTGACATTAGCGTTGCATTGTGTGGGAACGTAACATAAAGCAGAACAAAACGCTGCTTCACTTTACTTTGATATCCATTACTTGTAATGGGGTAACTCAGTAACCCTCAGAACCTGGGTAGACAATGTTATATAAATTTTTATATCACTTTACTTTGAGTCAAGGGGGCATTACATGAGGGGTGCATGGGCGTTCTCATACAACCACTCATAATGTTTGATGCTAAACCCTGTCTACTAACATGAGTAGACAGGGTTTAGTGCCGAAAATTAAAGCCATTAGAAAGCAGGAGTTAAAAAGAGAAATGTTTTCATTTCTCCTTTTCTTTCTCACTTTGCATGCGTGCTGCACTGTGCAGCACACACACAACGTAGGAGAAGCTTTAAGGAAGGTCTAGCCATAGCATTTTGTACAGGAAGGGCACCCTTCCTGTACAAAACCTGTGGAAGTCTCACACACACACACCCTAGCACTAAGGTGTGTGTCTGGCGCACAACAGCTGAAATCAGCGCCAAAGCTAGGGAGAGGGGAGGAGAGAGCCATATCTCTGTGAATATGGCACTCTCCTGCTCTCTCCCTGTGACACAGCGCAACAGTTTTGGCTGCTGCGCTGCATTCTTTGGCATCTTTCAGAATCTGTGCCTACATCCAGGGGAAGTTACTCTTAAGGAGTGTTGGCCCTCCCCTAATGTGAGCATTTATTATAATGATCAGTACCTTCAGGACTGGCAGCATTTCTGTACGTGCAGTATTGTCTGGGGAGGAGGCGTTGGCCTGTCATAGTGCACCATGTGATATCATCCGTCCTGATGGTTGCCACGAAGTGAGAATGTCCGATTGGCCTTAAGCTTCACTGTGGCTGTTGGACTTGGCCCTTTTTGCAGGGTCATCTCTGAACTTTTGCCTTCCTCCTGTATTTTGTCTGACCTGTTTTTGTTGGTTTTTATGACTCTGGGCACTTTACCACTGATGATCAGTGCTAAAGTGCATATGCTCTCTCTATGGTAAATTGATGTATGGATTAGTGACTCCATGATTGGCTTATTTGGTTTACTTGTCAGACCCTAGTACAGTTGCACAGCGTGTGCCCAGGGCTTGTAATTCATAGGCTGCTGGTGGGATTGCAGCACAGATTGTGCCACACACCGGAACAGCATGTAAAGTGTCTCAGGCCTGCCATTGCAGGGCCTGTGCGCAGTCTGGTACTGCCATATTGACTGGGCAAGTGCACCCACTTGCCCGTCCCTAAACCTTCCCTTTTCTACATACTAGTCACCCCTAAGGTAGGCCCAAGGGCAGGGTGCATTGTATGTAAACGTTAGGACATGCCATGATGTGTGTGGCGTGTCCTGATAGTGAACTACAGTCATTTTCATTTTTCGTTATTGCAAGGCTACCTGTTCCCCATAGGCCAGGATTGGCAGTTTGATTATAACATCTTCTACTCCTAACTGACTCAGGGAACTAGGTAGAAATTAGAGTTTAGTATGCCTGAACTCAGAATGAAATAATACATCTTTTAGTGAAGTTGGTTTTAACATTCTGTGTTTGAAAATACCACTTTTAGAAAGTAGGTATTTTCATCCCTAACTGTCCAAGCCTGCCTCTGCTAGGTTGTGTATTCCTTGTCTGGAGTTTGAGTGACGGGGCTGCAGGATTCCAGGAGACAGGGTGAGTCATCAGAGGGCTAAATAGAGCATGTAGATGGGTGGGAGGAGTGCACCTGGGACCTGAATCGGGCTGTGCCTGCCTTCCACAATGCTGGCTCCACCTCCTGTGGTGTGTCTGGTGTCCCTGGGCCACACTGTCAAAGGAAAGAAGGAGTGTTGTCAACAAAGTGCTCCAGGACTGCACAGAACAGGTTTGAACTGGGTACAGGACCCTCTGCCTTCAGAGGACAAAGGATTTGCTGGTATAAATATTGGGACCCAGACCCAAGAACTTTAGATCACTTTTGGGAAACAAGGAGAACCTTTGCTGAGGAGAGGAACCAGAGAGAAACCCAAGGAGGAGACTACCCTAAGCTGAGTGCTGTTTGGGGGATTGGCCTGCAGTGGTTGCCTGACTGCCAAAGAAAGGGAAGAGGAACTTTGTGCTACTTTCACCAACTTGTAAAGGATCTCCAAGGGCTTGGAAATTGAGCTTGCCTCCTGCTGAAGTCTCAGGGATAACAGACTTCACCAACCAGCTCCCCTGAATTCCTTTACTGGAAATTTGAAGTGCCCACTGTTGTGCTGGGCCTTCTGAGAGACTGTGTGTTGCAGGGAGTTGGAAGCGCGACTCACGGAGAAGAAGCGTGACGCCGTCGCAACCGCTGTAGTCGCATCACTGAAGAAGGGTGTTGCCTCTGCCGCAGTTGCACACATCACCGGAGCGCCTTGCAGCACTGGAGTAGAGTGTCACTGTCGCAGCAGACACCATCGCATCACTGGAGAAGCGTGTCGCTGCCGCAGCCGCTGTTGTCGCATCAATGAAGAAGGGTGTTTCCGCTGTCTCTTATCGCCGAAGCACCCCGCATCACCGGAGAAGAGTGTCGCCGTCGCAGCAGTCGCCGTCGCATCACCGGAGAAGCGTGTCGCAGGGCGTGTTGCAGCTCAGAAGATTTGTTAAGTCACCACATGGCCGTCGGGCATGCACGCATCGCCTCGTCATTGTTGCATCGAGAAGACAACACCATTTTTGTTTCATTGCACCGGATCTTCATCGCATCACTGTGTTTGTGTGTCGCATCACCACAGAAGCGCAGTAAGAAACAGATGCATCACCTCCCCACGCGCAGAAGAACCGACGCATCACCGTCCCCTACGCAGCAGTAGGGAACTGATGCATCACCTTCCCTGTAACTTTTTTGTTGTATGGCATTACGCATACAAAGGAACATTGAACGTAAAGTGTTGCATTTACCATCTAAAGAGAACTAAGCTATTTCTACAATTTTTTATGTACCATTTTTATTGTGGATTTGTGTTGTTTGTGGTCTTGTGTTACGTCTATATAAAAATACTTATTTTTATACTACAACTTGTGTGTTGTCCATCTGTAGTGTTGTCACTGGGTCACTGTATGTGATCACAAATGCTTTACACACTTCCTCTGTGATAAGCCTGCCTGCTTGTGCCAAGCTACCAAGGGGGTGAGCAGGGGTTATTTTAGGAGTGTACCCCTTTACCCTGACTAAACTCAAGGGTCCCTATTTGGTCAAACGTACCCACATCTGCCAACTAGAGACCCCCAATTCTAACATTGGTTGTCAGCGGTGGGATTCTGGACTTGCATTTGTGACTCATATACAGTGATTGGTGAACACTACTAGTGAATGCAGACCAAACACAACCACATACATTTTGGTCGATTGTTTTTCCTCGGATTTTCTATTTTTGACAAGAACTACCAAGTTTACCCACCATTTAAGACTCTGCGTCGAACTATATTATTTGTTTGTTTGATCCCTTTGCACATGTGTTTTACCTGTAATATTGACCTAACTGATTGTTCTTCTCCCCTCTTATTTGTACTACTGCATTGACCTACCTTGCCTTACCTTACCTTCCATACTATGTTCCCTCGTGTACCCACCCTAAAGATCTTGTTCGCGCTATATAAAACTTTTAAAATAAATAAATAAATAAATAAATAAATGAGTAAAGCATTTTAAGGAGGAGAAACTAGAAAGCTATAATGTGAGACAGCTAATGCACTTCTGCAAGAGATTTAAAGTTGCTATGACCGGTCTCACCAAAAAGGATGAGTTACAAAAGGCGCTGAGGCCCTGGGTGGAAGCAAGAAGTACCCCTGAGCATGTGGTGGGGACTGAAGATGCAGAGGGGCCACTGGAAGGGCCATTGGGTCCAGGGGGGAGGTGAGCACCTCCCCAGCAGCTAGCAGTGTTTCTGCCAAGGGCCTGTCCCCAGAAGAGCTGGAGGACAGGGAGAAAAATAGGATGCACGAAATGGAGCTGGCCAAGCTCAAGATGGGTGGACAGTTGGAATTGGAGAATAGGAAATTGGCCCTAGAGGAAAAGAGGATGCAGTTTGAGCATGAGTTGAGAATGAGGGAGCTTGATTTGGAGCTCGAGAGGCTTGGGGCCATGAGTGTCGCATCCCAAAAAAAGGAAATGTATGTAGCTCAGGAAGTGAACTTTGCTGAGTTGGAGGTGGAATCCAACTCAGATGGTGGCAGCAAAATTTAATTTTCTAGTGCTGAGGGAGTAGTACACACACCCAGAGATTTGACACCCGACTTGAAGGAGGGGGTTAACATACACCAGGAGGTTAAAGGACATGAGGTAGCTCCAGTAGTGCGCAGTGTCTCTGAGGTAAATGGGGACACTGATGCAGGGGTTCATGGTCCTAGTGGTGGGAGAATCATTCTACTGACTCTAGATGAGAGGTACAGTGAGAGGGGTTCCCCCAAGGTTGAAGTCCTGGTATGTGAGTGTAAAGACCATTCAGGAGAGTGTCGGTTGAGTGACAGAGACAGTCAGATACTGTCTTGCCAATCTCAAGAGAGCGGTGTGGAGTATGTGTGCGAGACACTGGTTGGAGAGGTGAAAGATCGCTTGGTTAACTCTTGTAGAGGGCTGTGTGATCCAATTGTGGGAGAGCATATTGTAAGTCCCCATTTTCCAGAGCTATGCCAACACCTGTTGGAGAGTGAGCTCTCTGACCCCAGGAAGCTCACATTGGAGGCAGACCTTTTGGTAGATTTCAGAAGGCCTGGAGAGGCATTGGGGAGGGATCCTAAGAGGAGTGGTTCAGATATCTTCCAACCCAGAGTGGCAGAAGAGGTGCAGAGTAGCCCAGCTAGGTCCCGGTGTAGGGGCTCACATCCTGTCTCAGTGGGGATGGAGTGAGTGTGGGGCTGTGTGCCCCAAGGTGCCCGAAACCCATTCTCAGAGCCTGGATGTTTTTTTAAGGGAACACCAGGTGGGGAGCCTAGGCTGCCCTGATGGGCCGCCTGTTGAGGGGGATCCCCTAGTGTCTGGTGAACTGGGAGTGTCTGTAAGCAGGCCTGCATCAATTCTGGTGTCTGGCAGTGCCACACTTAAGTGGAGGGTTCAGAAGTTCAGATTGGGGGGTGAGAGGGGGGAAAGTTCCCAGTGGAAGAACCAGTGGGTCAGGGGCCAGCCAGAAGGGCTGAGTCACCAAGGAGTGACCATGGTGATACCACTTCTGCCGTGAGGTATCTTCATGCACTGTCAGATGGACAGGAGTCTCGAGATCTGTGCCAGGCAGACTGTCACATGACACATGTTATGTTTCACCCCTGGGGGGGGCATATGTGCTCCCAATGAAGTCCTGGTGCGCCGGGTAAGTGTTCAACCACAGGGGTTGGTCCCTGGGTTAGGAAGCCAGGGTCAGGTGTTGTCCGACCTAGAGGGTGGGACAACTGTAAACAGTGTCCTGACCGGTTGGTCTTCTAGGGGTACCACCCCTGATGGGGAGGTGCAGTACTCTGGAAGGGGATGCAGATGGAGGGAGTCCTCGCCTCTGACCTCGGTTCAACTGGAGGGTTTAGACCCTAGGTTGGAGGGCCAGGTTTAGGGTGTCCTCCCTGACCGGGAAGCCCAGTTGCAGGATAGAACCCCTGAACTGGTGGGCGAATTGTGCAGGACACCTGCTACAGGCACCCTGACAATTCTGGAAGGGGGTACCACTCCAGGTGGGAGGGTACAGAGCACCAAGGAGGAGGAACAGGTATGAGAGAGCCCACCCCAGTCTCTTGTCCAGCCACCGGGTACAGGCCTGAGGCTGATCGGTCAGTGGCAGGATGTCATACCTGACCTGACAGGAGGGAGAATGGGTGCCAAGCACCTGGGACTATTGCCCCCCGATCTCTGACGCCACAGGTGTTTGAGAGCCCCTGAGAGGCATAAGGCCTGGGTCTCATCACTGACTACTGTCAGTGGCCTCTATGACTTTCTGTCTGTCTATTGGGACACACCTGTGAGCAAGCTAAGGTTAGGTGCTGCACATATGGTGTCCATAGGTGAGGAGAAGGGTTCCCCGTGGGTTAGCATGGTGGGCCTGAGGGTATGGACAGAGGGATCCAAAAAGGTTCAGATTGGCGTAGAACTGGAATAGGCCCCTGCTGTTGCGGGCCAGGGTCCATGTTCTATCGCCCAAAGCAGAGAAGCCCATCAGGGTAGTGATTGGTCTACCCTGTGTTTTGGCTGGAAGGGGGTTGTGTTGGACTTGGCACTTTTTCCCTGAACTTTCTGCCCTCTTCCTGTATTTTGTCTGACCTGTTTCTTTTGGTTTTTATGACCCTGGGCACTTTACCACTGCTGATCAGTGCTAAAGTGCAAATGCTCACTCTATGGTAAATTGATGTATGGATTAGTGACTCCATGAATGGCTTATTTGGTTTATTTGGTTTACTTGTCAGACCCTAGTTCAGTGCACTGTGTATGCCCAGGGCTTGTAAATCATAGGCTGCTGGTGGGCTTGCAGCACTGATTGTGCCACCCATCGGAGCAGCATGTAAAGTGTGTCTCAGGCCTGCCATTGTAGAGCCTGTGTGCAGTCTGGTACTGCCATGTTGACTGGGCAAGTGCACCCACTTGCCAGTCCTTAAACCTTCCCTTTTCTACATATTAGTCACCCCTAAGGTAGGCCCAGGGGCAGGGTGCATTGTATGTAAAAGGTAGGACATGCCCTGATGTGTGTGGCATGTCCTGATAGTGAAGTATAGCCATTTTTGTTTTTCACTATTGCAAGGCTACCTCTTCCCCCTAGGCCAGAATGGGCAGTTTGATTATATCATCTTATACTCCAAACTGACTCAGGGAACTAGGTAGAAATTCGAGAATTCAGAATGATAAAATACATCTTTTAGTGCAGTTGGTTTTAACATTCTGTGTTTGAGAATACCACTTTTAGAAAGTAGGTATTTTCTTGCCTAAATGTCCAAACCTGCCTCTGCTAGGTTGTGTATTCCTTTTCTGGAGTTTGAGTGACAGGGGCTGGGGGATTCCAGAAGACACGGTGAGTCAGCACAGGGCTGAATAGAGCTCTCTGCATGTAGATGGGTGGGGGGAGTGCACCTGGGACCTGAATAGGGCTGTGCCTCCCTTCCACAATGCTGGCTCCACCTCCTGTGGTGCGCCTGGTGTCCCTGGGCCACACTGTCAAAAGAAAGAAGGAGTCTTATCAACAAAGTGCTCCAGGACTGCACAGAAACGGTTTGGACTGTGTACAGGACCGTCTGCCTTCAGAGGACAAAGCATTTGCTAGTATAAATATTGGGACCCAGACCCAAGAACTTTAGATCACTTTTGGGAAACAAGAAGAACCTTTTCTGAGTAGAGGAACCAGAGAGAAACAGAAGGAGGAGACTATCCTGAGTGCTGTTAGGGGGATTGGCCTGCAGTGGTTGCCTGACTGCCAAAGAAAGGGAAAGGAATTTTGTGCTACTTGTAAAGGATGTCCAATGGCTTGGTAATTGAGCTTGCCTCCTGCTGAAGTCTCAGGGATAACAGACTTCACCAACCAGCTCCCCTGAGTTCCCTTGCCTACTGTTGTGCTGGGCCTTCTGAGAGACTGTGTGTCGCAGGGAGCTGAAAGCGCGACTCACAGAGAAGAAGCATGACGCCGTCGTAGCCGATGTCATTGCATCACTGAAGAAGGGTGTTGTTGCTGCCGTATCGCATCACCGGAGCGCCTCGCATCACCGGAGAAGAGTGTTGCAGTCGCAGTAGATGCGGTTGCATCACTGGAGAAGTGTGTCGCCGCCGCAGCCGCAGTCGTCACATCACTGAAGAAGGGTGTTGCCGCTGTCGCATCGCCGAAGTGCCTCGCATCACCGGAGAAGAGTGTCGCCCTTGCAGCAGATACCGTCGCATCACCAGAGAAGCGTGTCGCAGGGCCTGTCGCGGCTCAGAAGATTTGTTGAGTCGCCGTACTGCCGTCGGGCGTGCACGCATCGCATCATCATTGTCGCATCAAGAAGACAACGCCATTTTGTTTTCATTGCCCTGGATCTTCATCGCATCACGGCGTTTGCGAGTTGCATCGCCACGGAAGCGCAGTAAGAAACCAACGCATCACCTCCCCACGCTGTGAAGAACCGAGGCATCACCGTCCCCTATGCAGCAGTAGGGAACCGACGCATCATCGTTCTTGGGTGTAAGGAACCAACGCATCACCTTCCCTGCAACTCTTTAGTTGTATAGCGTTACGCATCCAAAGGTATATTGAACTTAAAGTGTTGCATTTACCACCTAAAGAGAACTAAGCTATTTCTACCATTTTTAAAGTACAGTATTGTGGATTTTTGTCGTTTGTGGTCTTGTGTAAAGTCTATATAAAAATACTTATTTTTATACTACAACTTGTGTGGTGTTAATTTGTAGTGTTGTCACTGGGTTACTGTATGTGATCACAAATGCTTTACACACTGCCTCTGAGATAAGCCTGCCTGCTCGTGCCAAGCTACCAAGGGGGTGAGCAGGGGTTATTTTAGCAGTGTACCCCCTTACTCTGACTAGACGCAAGGGTCCCTATTTGGTCAAAGGTACCCACCTCTACCAACTAGAGACCCCCATTTCTAACAGTGGCAAATCTTACTTGTGCACATTTGCCCTCAGAATCTGCCCTGTATGAGAGCATTATGGGAACAGAGACCCCGTTCCCCTGTACTCAGAAGGAGCACTGGTTTGGCCCGTCCAGCCAATCCGGATGCTGATTTCAAGCTTTGTGTGTGAAATAAATAGCATGAAAGCAGCGTTGTAATTGGCTATGTTTTTTCCCGTCACAACTCTTTGGTGGCAGTTGGAATCACACAGAAGGAGGCACGAACTGTACTCGAGTACTCAGAGAAAAGGGAGATCGGCATTTTCAAACTCCCTTGAATTCAAGTAGTCAAGTGGGAGAAAAAGTAAGTTAATTTTGTACGCTTTGCCTCACCACTTTCAAATTTTACTAGCCACTGCTGCCTACAACTTAAATGCTCTGCTATTACATAGTACCAATGTTTCTGGAAGACTCCTTATGCTAATCATGACTGCCATTCCATGCTAGAAAGAGGACAACAATATAGTCTGCCTTCTCATTGATAGTTTATTAGGCAACTTTAATCTTTTACTTGAACTAGTCTGTAGTGGCTCCTCCGTAAATGCGGAGGAGCATCGCCCCACTGCCTGGCTCAGAGCCAGCAAATGTAAAATAAAACAATGTTCTTGCAACGTTTTATTTTATATTTGCCAGCTCTTAGCCAGTGCTGTAGGCAGAGGGGCGTGGCCTAGGCATGGGAGAGAGAGGAGGAGTACTACGTGCACTTCCTGAGTGTGTTTGGCCAGCCGTCTCAGGCCTACCAAAATACACATGCGCACCTAGGTTTCTCCAACCCAGCTGCATTGAGCAGCTGGGCTGGAAAAACACCCACAGACTCCCTGAGCGGAGTGTCTTTCTAGCCTGCTCAAGCCAATCCCTGCGCTGCCTGTAGCACTGGATTGGATGGGAGTCTGTCCCAGGGTCGGCTTGGACCCAGGAAGAGGGGAGGCAGCGCGATGCTACGCTGGAGGCAGCTGCAGCTAAAGGTAACTTTTAAAAAAATCTATTATTTCTACCCTCTACGTGACTCCCTGCTTCCTCTCACACGTTTCCTCCACCCGCCTCATCACCCTTTATTTGTGGCGTCTCCCACTGGTACTAGTAGAACAAATGACATAGCACCACTTCACCTGGGAAACATCACTTACAACGCAACTTTTACCACGCAATGCTTTTACATCGCAGCTTTTACAACACAAACCATTACAACGCATTGCGCTGGGGGGCGCTCTAGGATAGGGAATATATTTAATTTACTATCCAACACCTTCCCTACTATCGACGGGGACTGGAGTTAGAATAGTAAATTAAATAATTCACTATCCAGCGCCCCAAAGCACTATGCGTTGTAATGGTATGCATTGTGAAACTCACGTTGTAAAAGCATGTGATGTAAAAGCATGCGTTGTAATGTCGTACATCCCTTCACCTACCCCAGTACCTCGCCTCTCCTCAAACCGGACAAATAAATGTAAATGTAAATGTAGTTGAGCTTATATAGCGCACAGCTACCCGCAGTGGGTGTCCCGGCGCTTGCTTAGGGAACCCTTCCTGGTATTCCCCTGTGAGATAGCAGGGTATCCACAAGGTGAAAGTCAGGCATCCCGCCGCGAGGGGCCGTTGTGGAGATTAAGCAAGCTATTGCCCAGAGTCGCAGAGTGTGAACCCGTAAGTCGAGGAGGCACCAGGGCGAGAATTATCGAGTCCGTGGAATTTTTAGCCCAAGACCCGCCGAGGCGGGGAATTGAACCCTGGTCCAGGACTGATCTCAGCTTCCGGGTCTGCTGCCTCTAACCCCTGAGCCACACTTCTCCAAAGTACTGAACTATTTCATGAGTACCCTTTCTGAGTGCCCTGTTAAATCTTATGCCTTTTCTATTAGATGTAAGTATATATTGAGTTTTAAAATGTTCTACGCTATGTCATTTTTCCAACATTTTTAAGTAGGAGAAACCCTCACTTCACTCATTTGTGGCAATCTTACTTTGGCCGTTGTCCATTCAGGTAGTGATAGAACTATGTGGAACCATGCATAGCAGAGGGCAGTGGACTCCTTAGAAATATTTTGTGCACCTGCACTTGTTTTTTCCCCCAAACATTTCCTTGGGCTATTAGAGGCACAATGCCTGGAGACAAATGCCCATCCCCTTATGATGATTCTACTGGAAACAAACTCTCCGACTTGCTTTCAGTCACCTGTGGATAGCCCCCAGAGATTGTCATCTCATCATTAGAGGTCCTTAGCTGATTATCAGACATACCCAGCTATGCTGACACCATTCTATGGCATTTAGGCTCAGAGACCCTTAGCAGATACTCTGACACTCCCAGAAGGTATTCAGCGATCCTTCAACCATGCCCTAGTGACACTACACCTTTCAGCAGACACTCAGCTACACTTCGGTCCACCACAGACTCTCTGGAACAGCTCTTAGATGTCCTCAATACGCCCTCAGAAACCCTAAAGTGTAGCTGTGTTTAAGAAAGGCCAATGTGGCAATCAGGTACATCAGTCAGCCGTCAATTAACTTTCAGCTAATCATTAGACACCACAGATGCCCCTGGAAAATCTCAGCATACATTCAGGCTCTACTAGCAGGCCCTGCCTGAGCTGACATTCCGGTAACGCCACTGATACATACCCCAGTCAGCCCTCTGTCAGACAACCCTGAATTCACATTCAAACACATCTATCAATCTGTTAGCCCCCTGGTATCCACGAGAGATTCACACCTTGCCTTCAGATTTTCTAACAAGCCTTCAGAGATTCAGCAACTACTGGCCAACCTGACTCTTTCTGAAAACACCACAAGACCACTTTTTGACCCCTCATCGGACCCCCCGAGGCCCCCACCAGGCTTTGAGCCTGCCTTTTAGACACCTCCATTTAGTCGTTAGACACACCAAACTGTCCCTCAGCCTACACTGAGACAACATCATTTGATATTTGAGTTACTCAGCTGTGCTCTTAAAGCCTGTTGGTGTGCCCTCCCTGTATGGCATGCCCTTAGAACATTCTCACATAGGCCTTTACAGACATATATAGCATCCCCTGTAACATGCTCCCACAAACCAACCCTCTTAGACCCTTAGGCTGCCTCTACCTTCAATTGGTTCCTAGACACTCCCAATTAGCCTCTGGGTGTGTTGGCATGCCTTCAGATACCTCAGTCATGCCCTCAAGAGAAACACAGATTATCTTGAGTCACCCTCAACTCACACTGTCACTGAATGCGTTTAGAGTCCCTCATTGTGTCCTAAGACACCACGAGGTCCTAAAAGACCCTTGTTTCACCCTCAAATGCCCTCAGCTGGACCACAGAGCTCATCTGCAAACACAACCAGCTGTCTTTTAGTAAGACTCATCCAGCCTTCATACACCCTAATATGGTCCTAGACACCAAGAAGCTGGCCCTCACAGACCCTAAGAGATGTAGTCCTCCACTGGCCAAACATATCCTGGGCGTCAGTGAGTGTTGGCGGTGGCAAGCTGCCCCCTCGCGCCCTTTCCAGCTCATCTCTTGATGATAAGGGCTGTGACAATGAAGACTTCTACTGACACTAATGGAGATTACGGGTAAGGAATCCAAACATTACAAGACCTCGTCTAAAAGGGTAATTGTTATATTTTAAATGTAATCAACCCGATATAAAGTGTTGATAGTGGACATGGAAAAATACAAGATTGTTATTGATCACACACGCACACACACACACACAATCACACACACACACAAGCACGTGAATGAAATTGCACGCACGCGCACACACACACGCACACATTTCTGACATGTGAACATTTAAATCAGAAATATCAAAAACAATGCCTTCTCCTTTTTCAGTTAAAGGATTATAAAAATAAAACTTGCTGTGGGTGTAAAATTATAGCTTGCAGAAACTGTTCAAGGCTGTCTCTTGTTCTCTAATTATCTGGTGTGTTATTCTCCCTCGCTTGCTAGCACACTGCACCCAGCCTGGCATCTCCTCCTCCCTTGAATGATTCTAATAGAAACTCAGCATGTTAATCACCTAATTTTACGTTTCAGGAATTTAACAAGACTTTACCTTGATCTTGAATTGTATAATACTTAAATGTTGGTGGCCTTTCTAAACAGTGTTCTTGGCACTGTTTAGATTAAGGAGAGTTGCAAGTAAAGTTCAGTTTTAAGGAGATCCAAAATCAGTCTTAAGTAGATGCATATGACAAAGGCCCACATTACAATGGGGATGGTACTACCGGCGTGGTAATACTGCGTACAATATTACAGATTCCATGTTGTAGTATTATTGAGATAATCACCTATTGGTTAACTATGGCATTGGGCGATAATATGTGTAAACCAATGGTATTCCATCGATTTCTGCATGATATTTCTAAATTCTAAGCCACTTTGCAGGATTTAATTCTACAACGTTTAACTGACTAAATTGTCACCCAGAGTCACTCGCTGTAATTTTGTGTTTATTAATATAGCAATCGATATTACTGTGTATTGTGTAATAGTGCTTTCTGCCCTAATTGCAGTAGCGGCTGGCAGGGAATGAGAGTGGAGAAGCCGAAGAAGGGTTGCGATTGGGGGCAGCCACGGCCGGCAGAGGGAGTACCTGCAGGGCGGTGACGTGTGGAGGGGGAGGGCAAAGGAAAAGGTTTGGGTCCTGTATCTGAACTGGCTTGGACCACTCACATATACTTCAACAAAGCAAATAATTATTTTTTGGTTTTAGATACCACCCAGCCTATCAGTTCTGGGGGATCAACTATTTTATTTTAGTATTTTTATCTATTTTTAGAAAAACATTTTATCATTTGATTTGTACATGTCATCAAACAAACAGTCATCAAACAGTGAAAAATACATGCAAACAAATAAAATGTGCAATAAATATACACAATCAATACTGTAAATTTTGGAAAAGAACACCAAAATCAAATGCCTAACAATTATTTGACGCTAGGAACCAGTCCTTCATATTAAGTACACGAAGACAGGCGGACAAACAGTTTGTAGGTGCTGCCTGCCTGTCTTACTAAGCATGGGATGAGGTAATAAATTTTAGGGTTGCAGACTAGGGGTAACAGAACATATTGATTTTGGCGGCCCTAGTGGCACCCTTCTTCTTTGTCCCAGGCTTGGGGTCAACGCGTTTCGAACCACGATATTATTATGGGTTCTCCTGAAGACACGGACTGGATGGAGCCGAAGCTGTGAATAGTAATGATGGAATTTGGTGTAAGTATTGTATGGATATTATAAAGAATTATAAAGAATTAAAAGAATCAGACTCCAGACTCAATGAATGATATAAATGAATACCTGTACATAGCACTTGTACGTCACTCATATGTCGTTGCAGTTAATGGGTAGCCTTGCGAGTGGCGGAATTCTGTATCCGGACAAATATAGCAATGAGGACCTCCTATTATATGCCACTACATTTGTATGGAACAGATAATATTGATAAAGAACGTACCTTCGCAAAGGATTGCATTGCGTTTAGTCAGAGGGGGAACAGCCTTTCATTGGTCTTTAATTCGAACAAACCACTTCTCGATTCGGGAGTAAATTTCAAAGCAAGCCTGGCCCAAAATAACGAAGAATGTCTGTAAGTCTAAAGACTTCTTATTAAATCAAGTGCCACTGTAAATAGAAGAAAGCATACCTTCGCATTGAAAGGCGTTGCGTGTATAATCAAAGGGAGGGCGCTTTACATTGTTCTTCGTTTCAAACAAACGCCGACTAAGTTTGTTGATAGATTTTGAAACGGACCTGGCCAGAAATGACAAAAAATATATATATAAGTAATCCGGCAGTTTTTGCAGAATGAATAAAGAGCTATATGCTGCTGTTAACAGCGATTCTACTCACTGTTTCTCACGGGCGACCTGCTCTGTTTGCTGCTCGCATACGGCGTCTAACATTAGCACGCCGCGAGCATAGATGATACAATTAAAGGGGCCACATGCTAAAGGGAATTATGGTCTTCGTAGTGCTGCTCACGAGCGGCATCTCACATGAGCACGCCGCGAG
Source organism: Lissotriton helveticus (assembly GCF_964261635.1). Lineage (NCBI taxonomy): Eukaryota > Metazoa > Chordata > Amphibia > Caudata > Salamandridae > Lissotriton > Lissotriton helveticus. The sequence goes on from NC_136063.1 coordinate 496,840,826, forward strand.
CTGTGTGACTACAATTAGAGGTCCGCATACTAAGGAGAATGGAAACCGGTACAGGGTTGGGACTAGATCCCGAGTACTCGCGATGCAATTTACATAATAAAGACTCAGAAGGGCAGGTTTAAACCGACACTACAATGGACACTTACGCCCAGTTACAGGGGCGGCATGTGAGTTGTTTAATTGCAGACGGGTAAAGCAGAGAGCATGACCTGACCTGGATGGGGGCCAGCAGATGTCTGTGTGAAACATCTCATAGGTTGTTTACTTCGGACAGCTCGTTCAGTCCGGAGTTAGCTGTATCAAATTTCAGTATGAGGTATGCTTCCTTCTGGGATAGATGTATTTCTGGGTCCCCTCCTCTGCCACTTTTGATCACTGATAACACAGTCCATTTCAATTCCTCAACCTTGTGGTTATGTTGTAAAAAGTGAGCGACTAGCGGGGCAGTGAGGGTTTTGTTATTAATTCTGGACCGGTGTTGAATGATCCTTTGTCGCACCTCCTGTGTAGTTTTTTAATTTTTTAATTTTTATTTATTCCTCATATTGCGAAGCTCTATGTGTTTGGAGTTTCAGGTGTCTGCCTCTAGTTTTTTGTTCTTTTCCGATTCTGTCCCATGGTCTCTCTTGTCTGGGGAGTTTATCATCTTCTCGATGATCTTTAGAGGAGTACCCTTAGGCCGTCACATAACGTAAACTCTGGTTTCGAAACGGGGGGAGCTAGCCATTTTGGCTGCTCAACAAGTACCATACTTGTTTGCCAGAAGTTGTTTCGCATTAATCATAGGACCGATGTTTTTACCCTGTATTAGGATTTAGGTGGTTTTCAAAACTTTCCCAGTACTTAAATCTCTTACAGATGTTTCCCTTTCTATCTAGTTTATTAATCCTTACAGCTGAGTTCATCCACTCTCCATGTGTTGGGGGGGAAGATCCAACCCATTTAATGCAAATCTCCCTCCTTGCAAGTACAATTAACACAAAGAGTAGATTTTCTTGACATTGTTTTAACCCCCCTCCATCTGCTGTATCTTCGATCCCAAAAAGAGTAAGGGTAGTACTTACAGTTATTCGTTTGTTCATGATTATGCTCAAGGTCTTACTAACTTCATTCCAAAATTCTTTTAGTAGGGGGCATTTTCTAAACATGTGAATGTCGTCTGCCTTTTCTTCCCCACATTTCGGGCATTTCTTTGCTCCTGCGTTTTTAAATTTGGATAGCTTTTTTGGCGTCCAATAAGCTCGATGTATGGTATAAAGATGATTTCTTTTCAGTGCCGCAGATTTAAGAGTCGACCAACATTTCCCCACTGACTTTTCCCAAATTAAGTCCAAGTCGGTTGTCAGTAAGTCTTTCCCCCAGATTTGATCTTCTATACTCGTGTTTCTATCTCCAGCAGTTATTAACGCCCAGTACCACTTTGCCACTTCTTTAGGTATCGGTGTAATCCTTACCTTTTCTTTTTCTAATTTTTCATTTTCTTTGGTATATGTAGGTATCGTTTTGGACCAACTTAAAATTTGATAGTATTTAAATTTTGAAATTGAATTTTTTGTCATCTTTTGAAGTTCTGACCATGTATTCAGAGTTGAACCGTTTAATAGCTGTCCCCAGTAGTTGATGTTTGCTAGTTTCAAAGGAATTGCCAATGAGTCTTTTAGGCATTCTGGAGTTCCTGGTGAACCCCAGATGGGGGCCATTTCGCTATAATACGGAATATTTAAAGTGACTCTGATTTGTACCCAGATTTTTGCTGCCTCCCTTAAGGTCTTCAGTTTTATTTTTTTGAAATACTTGGGATGTCCGAATTTAAATAAGAAGTGGTCAACTGATTCTGTTGTTACTTGTAGGTGCCTTGGATAGTTTTGATGACTTTTTAATAGCACTCGGATGTTTTTGAAATGAAACGCTCTGTGATACTCTACCAAATCTGGGCTAGCAAGTCCTCCATCTTGCTTCCCCTTCTAAGTTTTCTCCATGAGATTCTTGTGCCCTTCGAGGCCCAAATGAAACTTGTGATTTCACTCTGTGGTTTTTTTAACAGTGATTTTCCAAATTCCAGAGGAATTGTATTAAAAAGGAATGTGAACTTTGGTACAATTGACATCTTGATAATGTTGGATCTTCCTATCAAACTTAGTGGTAGGGTGGACCATACCTTAAGCAGTTTTCTCACCTCTCCTGCTACCTTATTTATGTTACCTTGCGGAATCTTCTCTAGATCATGATTCACTAAGATTCCTAGATATCTTATTTCTTTCTTAATGTTTGAACTTTCAAACTGGGTGTTCCAGGTCATAATTTCCGTTTTTGTATGATTTACCAGATAGCCAGAGACCTTCCCAAACGCACTTATAGTTTCTTCAATCGTCTCCTTAGCTTTAGGATAATCGTCCGTAAAAATCATTAGGTCATCCGCATATAATGCGATTTTCTTCTCCCATGTTTTATACTTAAATGGAGTGATTCCTTTAGCATTTCTTAGATTATTTGCAAGTGGTTCAATATATAGATTGAAGAGCATAGGCGAAAGGGGACATCCCTGCCTCGTTCCCCTGCCTATCTTTACATCATCTGTGAGACTGCCATTGATTACAATTTTGGATCTCGGTGTCTTACATATTTGTTTCACAACATGCATGAAGGGGTGGCCAATGTTGTTTCTGATCATAACTTTTTCTAAAAAGGCCCAGTTAACTCTGTTGAATGCCTTTGCGGCATCGACAGTAAGTATGGTAAGAGGGGCTTTCTTTTGCGTGGCTATGTCTATTGCAGTCAGAAGCTCATGTGTGACTTCATGCAGTTGTCTCCCCTTGATGAATCCTTTTTGGTCCTGGTTTATAAGTTGCGGCAATATTTTTCCTAACCGTGCTGCCATAACTTTAGTGAAGATTTTATAATCCGAGTTTAGCAGCGATATCGGACGATATGATTCGCATCTAGCAGGGTCCTTACCAGGTTTTAAGATGATGGTAATTATTGCGTCGTTCCAGGAATCTGGTATACTACTTTCTTGCTTGAGGATCAAGTTTGCCAGTTCCGTGATATGTGGGAGCAGGGTGTCTCTTAATTCCATGTAAAACTCGTTTGGTCAAGCATCAGGGCCTGCTGCCTTCCCTTTCTTCAAACTCTTAATAGCCTCCTCTACTTCACTTGCTAGTATCTCTTTATTTAGTTCTCTCTTGTCTTCTTCCGTTAGTGCTGAGGATGGAACATCCTCAAGATAGGTGTTGATCAGGGTTTCTTGCGGATTTGTATCTTCTGTATATAAGTCCTCAAAGAAATTCCTGAATTCTTGCCTGATTATGTCTTCATCAGTGCTTTGGACTGTTTGATCTCCCTGGTGTACACTCCTTACTTTATTTCTGGCTAGGTCTGTTTTAAGTTTCGACGCCAGCCACTTTACACATCCCTCCCCATATTCATGTTTTGCTAGCTTGCTTGACTCCCACTTTTTTCGCACTCTTTCTTCCAAGATGTCTTCTAGTTTTTCTCTTTTATGTTGTCTTTCTTCCAATAATTCTTCTTTTCTACTCGTATCTACTTCCCTTAATATTGAAGTATCTATAGTGTTGATGGTAGTTTCCAGATCTGTGATCTCTTGCTTTAATTTTTTGTTTTTATGAGCCCCTAGACTCAGCAACTTCCCCCTTAACACAGCTTTATATGCATCCCAAGTTATTTGTTTTGTGGTGCCTGTTTTGTTAAGTTCAAAGAAGTTTGTTGTTTCGATTTCCAATTCTTTTACAATCTGCTGGTCTAAATATAGCCCTCTCTACTGTAAATCTCCTTATCCTTCCTGTTGTTCTAACTTGTAGAGTTAGTTGTACAGCCGAGTGATCTGATATGTGGGCTACACTTTTTATACTTCCTGACAGATCTCGGTCGATAAGAAAATAATCGATCCTCGACCTGTGTCCCAGTTTTTTATTGTACAAAGTGAAAGGTTGCTTATTGTCTCCTTTATCCCTCCAGATGTCAACCAGCTCTAGATCTCTTTTATAGAAGCCAATCCACTCTCTCATTTTTGGCAGATTTGCTTGTCTCCCTGGTGGTGACCTGTCTAATCTGGGTTCCAGAATTAATTTAAAATCGCCTCCCAGTATTATAGGTGAAGTGGCTAATAATAACTGCGAATAAAGTTTCCGTAAGGGATCTGCATCATCTAAGTTTGGGCCATAATATCCGGCAATCGTGAGAGGATTATTTTCAATCTTTACTCTGGCAATCGCCCATCTTCCTTTATTGTCCACTTCTACTGAGTCCAAGACAGCTTTCAGTGTTTTTTTTTATAATTATCGCAATTCCTTTGATGTAGCATTGTTTTGTGGTGCAAACATATGTGTCCTCCCAGCCTAGGGTCTTTGTTATTTGAGCCCATTCTTCTTTCAGGAGATGTGTTTCTTGCAAAATTATTATTTCTCTTTCTGATGTTCTAATATACTCTAAGATTTTATTCCTTCTACTCTTCGTCCTCAATCCATTTACGTTCCAAGAGAGTATTTTGATATCTCTACTTATGCTCCCCATTCATTCTGTTCATTCTGACACTTTCCCACTTCTGCTCGTAGCTTATGTCATTGTTTATGAATTGAAACTCCGTTTTGTTTTTTATTTCTACTCCGGCGTATGAGGATTTTTTGGTTTTTTTTCCCCTATTTTGCTCCCCACCCTTTCTCTTTTTTGTGATGTTTTTGTATTTTCTTTTTTGTGTTTTTATGTTGCCCTCCCCGGGGAAGCCTCCTTCTTCTTTTCCTTCGGTTATCTTCGTAACCCTTCGTGACTCCCTCTCCCGTGATTCTTGACTTTTTACATAAAGAAAGTTATTGATAGCCTTACACCGTTATACTTTTTAAAATGTATCCAATATTATGTTTTCAAAGGATTTCTTGTTAGCTCTATGGTTTCTCTGTCCTTGTTTGATCTCGCATTAGTTCAATGAGAGATTTAACCTCTTCCGGATCTTTCATGTTTCTCATTTTATTCTGCCACATTATCCTAAGTGATGGTGGGAATTTCATCTGTACCGTAGCACCCAACTGCTGAAGCTCTGACATTAAGTTTCCTAGTTCCCATTGCCTGGTTTGGGAGGCCTTCGACATATCAGATCTTATTTTGAAGGTCCAGTTTTCTTTATTAAAGTTACCTTTTTTCAATGCCTCTCCCAAAATTTTGTCTTTTAGGACGTAGGTTTTAAAGTTAACAAGTATTTTCCTCTGTGTTTTTCTATCTTTGTTTTTCCCATATGGGTCTCTATGTGCTCTCTGTATGTCTTCTTCTAGCAATGCCTCGTCGGCCCAAAGGAAATATTCTGCCAGTAGTGCTACCACATACTTCTTCATGTCTGGTCCCTCTTGATTTTCCGGAACATTCAAGATCCTGATATTGTTCTTTCTTGCCTGGTTTTCCAGTGACTCCATCTTTTCATTTCATTATCTTGCTCTCTTGCCTCAGGGAATTTATCTCTTTCCGGTTCTTTTCCACCCTTTTATCCAGGGCGACAACTTCGCTTTCTACCGCCGTCACTCTGTCACCCAGTGCATTTAGCTTATTGTCCAACTTCTCACAGACTTCCTGAATTTTATCTTGTTTAGCCTCTGAGATTGAAAATTTTTCCCTCATTTCTGTCCATATTTTTTCTAGGAGTTCGTCTGTGTGTTTTTTTTGGGATTCTTTTTGCCCCCCTTGTAATCTTTCCTCGTCATCTGTAGTCTCGAGTGATATTTCGACGGTGATCTCCTTTTCACCCCCCTCCGCCATGACTACTTTTTGAGGCTTAACTACTTCTTCCAACTTGCTTTCTTTGTTAGTCTTCCAAATGTCCTCCAAACACTTTGTTTCAACCTTGTTTTTGTTCTTATTTTTGTTCCTTTTTTTTATACTATCTGGGGCCACTTTTTCAGGTTCCAGCAGTGTCTGGGGGCTTGCCAAAAGAGAGGGTGGTATTACTACGCTTGAGGGGAGAGTATCTCCTTCTTCCCTCAAAAGTGAGGGGTCTTCTGTAGAGGACTGTGCCTGCATATAGGCCTGATCGTCTGTATTTGTGCCCTGTTGCTGTTGAACTTTGAAGTAAGTTTTTAGTGAAGGTGTCACTTTTATTTTGGTTTTCAACGAGGAAACTGTTCTTCCCTTGGAGGTGGTTAACCCACCTTCAGGAGCTGTCTTGGCGCTCTCCCTGGCCAGTTTTATGTGCCTTTTTTTGATCTCCCTTGGAGATATGCCCTTAGGGTATTGCTCTTGCCTCATAAAATTCCTGTTCCGCAAGCTATATGATGATATAACCTGTTTCCCCTGTACTTCTGAGGATCGCCCTCCCTGGATCTTTGCTTCTGCTAACTTTTCTGCTAACCTTTCTTGAGGGGGGCTTTCCTCCAGTTCACAGCAGTCCTTTTTACCACCCTCCTTTGTTGCTCTTAATGAGTCACTCATATGCTGTTTATCTGTGTTAAGTCTCAGGCTTTTAATGTGCAAGTTTTGGGAGATACTTGTGATGTTTGTGGTAATTAAGCGTGTGGATTCAAACAATGCCCACTTGTCTCTCTTTAAGTTACCTGCTTCAGATTCGATGTCCGACAGTAGATATGACACTCCCTCCGTGCTAGTTAAGCCAAACTCCAAACTTCTAGGCGTTCGATACAGGTTTTCACTTCCGCATTTCTCTTCGAAGCTTGGGCAGAATTTGCCGCTTACTCTGCCGCTTACTCTGCCGCTCGCGCCCCGGAACTGATACCTCAGTCTCCTGGAGGCCCGGCAGCAGCACGCCCTTGCTCTCGCAGCGGCTGCCCAAGTATCTGAACAGCGTCTCTTCACCAGAGTGAGTGGCTCCGCCTCCCCTAGCACGCCGCGATGTGAGCCCGGCTCTCCCCCCGAGGCTCCGCACTCCACTGCCGATGCTGATGTCGATGCCGATGCCAGACAAGAAACCATCCCGTGTGGTTTGTGAAAATAGTAAGAGATCCTTTTTTTTCTCCACTTGTCTGCCGTTACCTTGCCTTCATGCGTGTGGTGCTTTAACAGGGTCTTCCACGGTGCCTCATATCAGAGGAATCACGGAGTCGGGAGCTCTCCGGCTGAGCATCCTACCCAGCCGCCATCTTCCCCCCAAGAGACAGATCCTCCTGTGTAGTTTTGCCAATATACACTTTTTGGCACGGGCATTGGATCGCATATACTACATACTTTGTTTTGCAATTAGTATGTTCCTCATGCCGCCAGAATTTCTTACCGCCTGTGAATAGCGAACCTTCCATTGTTAGATTGCACACAGAACAGGTGCCGCATTTTCGATGGCCCTTCACCGGACTCATTCCAAAGATGGTACTCTGGGTATCTCGTTTCTTTTGAGGTCGTGTGGATGTGATCTGCTCCCCTATACTCCGGTTCTTCTTGAGCGCGAAAAGGGGTAGTCTGACATCAGGTAGCACTTCTTCCACTAGGTGCTAAGAGTTTCGAATAATCTTCTGGAGGGGGTGTGTGTGGGGCCCGAACGTTGATACACAGACCATTCGCTGCGTGGGTGACCGTTGTCTCTTCTCCAGTAGATGTTCTCCCGGAGTCCATCTGGCCCTTTTCATCGAATGTCTAAGAAGCTTCCGTGGATAACCTCTTTCCTGAAGTTTCTTGACCAAGGCTTGGCCATGGATATCGAAATCTTGAATTCTTGAACAATTTCTTCTTACCCTAAGAAACTGTCCATAGGGAAGATTGTTCTTAAGGCTTCGAGGATGGTAGCTTTTAAAGTGCAGGGCGTTGTTTTTGTCCGTCTTTTTTTGATACAGGGAGCATACCAACCCGTCAGATGCTGCCTTGACCTCCACATCCAAAAAAGATAATGCTTTGGCATCAAAAGTGAGACTGAACTTGATATCAGGACTGCGGTTATTGAGCCATACATGGAATGATTCTAGCATTTGTGCGGTTCCATTCCAGACGCACCACACATCGTCTATATATCGCAGCCACTGCTGGATATAGACCTTGTACGGATTGTTGTTATATACGAATTTCTCTTCGTATTGCCCCATGTACAGGATGGCCATTTCGGGGGTGAAAGGACAGCCCATCGCTGAGCCTTTGACCTGTAGGAACAACTTGTCATCAAATGAAAAGTAGTTTCTTTTCAGCGCCAATGCTGCAAAAGATAGAATTAGCTCAGTTGGAACTCGATGTGGTTGTGGCCTTTTCTCCAGGTATATTTCAAGAACATCAAGACCGTCTTGTTGTGGGATTTGCGTGTATAGTGACGCAACGTCCATCGTCACCATCAGCTGTTTGGCAGGATCGAACTGTAATCCTTCCACTTTGTTAATGAAGTCCATTGTGTCACGAAGATACGATGGTACTTGGACTACTAGTGGTTTAAGGAAAACATCCACAAAATGAGAGATTGGCTCTAGGACAGAGTCGCACCCAGACACTATTGGCCGACCGGGAGGTGTTGTTGCATCTTTATGGACTTTTGGTAAAAAGTATAGGTGAGGTACTCGAGGATATTTCTTTACAAGGTACTCTGCTTCTTTGGGGCCCAGTATTCCCTTTTCTTTTGCACCATTCACCAAAGACTTGACTTCCTGTGTTATTTGACTTGTGGGATCCTGTGTGATTTGGCGATACCATTCCTTGTTGTATACGTGGCTTCTTCCTTCTGTTCTATAGAGTTCCTTAGACCACAGTACCACCGCACCACCTTTGTCAGCCGGTCGAATAATTGCATCTTGCTGATTCTTCAATTCACGGATCGCTTCCTTTTGTTCTTTAGTTAAGTTAGATGGTACATAGGGACGTTTCTTTTCCAGAGTGTTCAGTGATGACATCACTACACGTTCAAAAGTAATGATGTTCTTGGAAATATTCTGATTGGGAGGACAAAAAGATGATTTATTCCTCAGTCCTGACAACTCAGTCTGAGGTTGGTTTGGAGAATCCCTAAAGAACCATCTAAGGCATACCTTCCTGAAAAATTCCATCACTTCTAACTTAATTTTTGTAAAGTCCATCGATGTTCCAGGTACAAAAGACAGGCCCAGTTCCAGAACCTCTTTCTCAGCTTTTGATAATACTTTGTTGGAAAGATTGATGATAGGGGATTTTGTTATGACTTGTAATGATGTTTCCGTGTTGTCATTTCCCATTGGGGCTTATTTGTTTGCATGTATTTTTCACTGTTTGATGACTGTTTGTTTGATGACATGTACAAATCAAATGATAAAATGTTTTTCTAAAAATAGATAAAAATACTAAAATAAAATAGTTGATCCCCCAGAACTGATAGGCTAGGTGGTATCTAAAACCAAAAAATAAATCTGTCTGGCTATTTGCTTTGTTGAAGTATATGTGAGTGGTCCAAGCCAGTTCAGATACAGGACCCAAACCTTTTCCTTTGCCCTGTTTGTAGAGCGGGCAGCTGTCCGCAAGGTTATACACACGAAATGGTGTTTTCAAAAGAACCTCATTAATTGACCTCAGGTCTTTCTAGCCCTGAGTACTAGACATGTCTGAAAAGGACACACTGTCTTTCAGTGAGAACCATATTCAGAAACTCCTCTCAGACTCCACACTCTTTTCCTCTGTGAAGCTGAGCAACACAGCTAAACAGCTGAATGTTTCAGATAAACTAATAAGACTACAGAAGAAGCACGTGAGAACCGAACTACATGGACATTTTTTACTTGCCAATTTGAAGGCGGGTGTAATACCTTGGGGACTACAGGTCAAAAACGTTCCAGTGATCTTTACTCACGACCCAGTGTACAGAAAGGGGTTTAGCAGTATCAGTACAAAGTGCAGCAGGGATTTGATGGTGCATACCATCGAAACAGCACAAAGAATCTGCAAAAAAGAAGAGGAAGAAATTGAAGAACAGCTTCAAGCCATCAAAGACAACCATACTGAGACGGAAGCGAAATTACTGTTGGAAAAGATTGAAAAGGAATTAGCTACGTTTAAAGACCATACCATCAATTTCAAGACGTCCAAATTTGAAAAAGATCTCAAAAATTTCAGTCTCGAGACAGTATATCCATATTTAAAAGACGACTTTTATACCCGTCAAGACTCCACTAGGTATTTGAATACCTATCAGGGTCGATCAAGAAAGAAGTTCTCAACCTTCTCGGAGACGTCTTCTTCAGAATCTACTGAAGACTCAGAAGCTGGGTAAGGGTTCCTCAAATAGAAATCCTCAAAAGAGACCTTTTTTAGGACAGGGCCAACAACAGAAGCGGACCAGATTCAAGCCCCAATGGGAAATGACAACACGGAAACATCATTACAAGTCATAACAAAATCCCCTATCATCAATCTTTCCAACAAAGTATTATCAAAAGCTGAGAAAGAGGTTCTGGAACTGGGCCTGTCTTTTGTACCTGGAACATCGATGGACTTTACAAACATTAAGTTAGAAGTGATGGAATTTTTCAGGAAGGTACGCCTTAGATGGTTCTTTAGGGATTCTCCAAACCAACCTCAGACTGAGGCGTCAGGACTAAGGAATAAATCATCTTTTTGTCCTCCCAATCAGAATATTTCCAAGAACATCATTACTTTTGAACGTGTAGTGATGTCATCACTGAACACTCTGGAAAAGAAACGTCCCTATGTACCATCTAACTTAACTAAAGAACAAAAGGAAGCGATCCGTGAATTGAAGAATCAGCAAGATGCAATTATTTGACCGGCTGACAAAGGTGGTGCGGTGGTACTGTGGTCTATGGAACTCTATAGAACAGATGGAAGAAGCCACGTATACAACGAGGAATGGTATCGCCAAATCACACAGGATCCCACAAGTCAAATAACACAGGAAGTCAAGTCTTTGGTGAATGGTGCAAAAGAAAAGGGAATACTGGGCCCCAAAGAAGCAGAGTACCTTGTAAAGAAATATCCTCGAGTACCTCACCTATACTTTTTACCAAAAGTCCATAAAGATGCAACAACACCTCCCGGTCGGCCCATAGTGTCTGGGTGCAACTCTGTCCTAGAGCCAATCTCTCAGTTTGTGGATGTTTTCCTTAAACCACTAGTATTCCAAGTACCATCGTAACTTCGTGTCACAATGGACTTCATTAACAAAGTGGAAGGATTACAGTTCGATCCTGCCAAACAGCTGATGGTGACGATGGACGTTGCGTCACTATACACGCAAATCCCACAACAAGACGGTCTTGATGTTCTTGAAATATACCTGGAGAAAAGGCCACGACCACATCGAGTTCCAACTGAGCTAATTCTATCTTTTGCAGCATTGGCGCTGAAAAGAAACTACTTTTCATTTGATGACAAGTTGTTCCTACAGGTCAAAGGCTCAGCGATGGGCTGCCCTTTCACCCCCGAAATGGCCATCCTGTACATGGGGCAATACGAAGAGAAATTCGTATATAACAACAATCCGTACAAGGTCTATATCCAGCAGTGGCTGCGATATATAGACGATGTGTGGTGCGTCTGGAATGGAACCGCACAAATGCTAGAATCATTCCATGTATGGCTCAATAACCGCAGTCCTGATATCAAGTTCAGTCTCACTTTTGATGCCAAAGCATTATCTTTTTTGAATGTGGAGGTCAAGGCAGCATCTGACGGGTTGGTATGCTCCCTGTATCAAAAAAAGACGGACAAAAACAACGCCCTGCACTTTAAAAGCTACCATCCTCGAAGCCTTAAGAACAATCTTCCCTATGGACAGTTTCTTAGGGTAAGAAGAAATTGTTCAAGAATTCAAGATTTCGATATCCATGGCCAAGCCTTGGTCAAGAAACTTCAGGAAAGAGGTTATCCACGGAAGCTTCTTAGACATTCGATGAAAAGGGCCAGATGGACTCCGAGAGAACATCTACTGGAGAAGAGACAACGGTCACCCACGCAGCGAATGGTCTGTGTATCAACGTTCGGGCCCCACACACACCCCCTCCAGAAGATTATTCGAAACTCTTGGCACCTAGTGGAAGAAGTTCTACCTGATGTCGGACTACCCCTTTTCGCGCTCAAGAAGAACCGGAGTATAGGGGAGCAGATCACATCCACACGACCTCAAAAGAAACGAGATACCCAGAGTACCATCTTTGGAATGAGTCCGGTGAAGGGCCATCGAAAATGTGGCACCTGTTCTGTGTGCAATTTAACAATGGAAGGTTCGCTATTCACAGACGGTAAGAAATTCTGGCGGCATGAGGAACATACTAATTGCAAAACAAAGTATGTTGTATATGCGATCCAATGCCCGTGCCAAAAAGTGTATATTGGCAAAACTACACAGGAGGTGCGATAAAGGATCATTCAACACCGGTCCAGAATTAATAACAAAAACCCTCACTGCCCCGCTAGTGGCTCACTTTTTACAACATAACCACAAGGTTGAGGAATTGAAATGGACTGTGTTATCAGTGATCAAAAGTGGCGGAGGAGGGGACCCAGAAATACGTCTATCCCAGAAGGAAGCATACCTCATACTGAAATTTGATACAGCTAACTCCGGACTGAACGAGCTGTCCGAAGTAAACAACCTATGAGATGTTTCACACAGACATCTGCTGGCCCGCATCCAGGTCAGGTCATGCTCTCTGCTTTACCCGTGTGCAATTAAACAACTCACATGCCGCCCCTGTAACTGGGCGTAAGTGTCCATTGTAGTGTTGGTTCAAACCTGCCCTTCTGACTCTTTATTATGTAAATTGCATCGCGAGTACTCGGGATCTAGTCCCAACCCTGTACCGGTTTCCATTCTCCTTAGTATGCGGACCTCTAATTGTAGTCACACAGCTCGCGGTGTGCTCATGTGAGATGCCGCTCGTGAGCAGAACTACGAAGACCATAATTCCCTTTAGCATGTGGCCCCTTTAATTATATCATCTATGTTCGCGGCGTGCTAATGTTAGACGCTGTACGCGAGCAAACAGAGCAGGTCGCCCGTGAGAAACAGTGAGTAGAATCGCTGTTAACAGCAGCATATACCTCTTTATTCATTCTGCAAAAACTGCCAGATTACTTATATATATATTTTTCGTCATTTCTGGCCAGGTCCGTTTCAAAATCTATCAACAAACTTAGTCGGCGTTTGTTTGAAACGAAGAACAATGTAAAGCGTCCTCCCTTGGATTATACACGCGACACCTTTCAATGCGAAGGTATGCTTTCTTCTATTTACAGTGGCACTTGATTTAATAAGAAGTCTTTAGACTTACAGACATTCTTCGTTATTTTGGGCCAGGCTTGCTTTGAAATTTACTGACGAATCGAGAAGTGGTTTGTTCGAATTAAAGACCAATGAAAGGCTGTTCCCCCTCTGACTAAACGCGATGCAATCCTTTGCAAGGTACGTTCTTTATCAATATTATCTGTTCCATACAAATGTAGTGGCATATAATAGGAGGTCCTCATTGCTATATTTGTCCGGTTACAGAATTCCGCCACTCACGAGGCTACCCATTAACTGCAACGACATATGAGTGACGTACAAGTGCTATGTACAGGTATTCATTTATATCATTCATTGAGTCTGGAGTCTGATTCTTTTAATTCTTTATAAATCTTTATAATATCCATACAATACTTACACCAAATTCCATCATTACTATACACAGCTTCGGCTCCATCCAGTCCCTGTCCTGAGGAGAACCCATAATAATATCGTGGTTCGAAACTCGTTGACCCCAAGCCTGGGACAAAGAAGAAGGGTGCCACTAGGGCCGCCAAAATCAATATGTTCTGTCACCCCTAGTCTGCAACCCTAAAATTCATTACCTCATCCCATGCTTAGTAAGACAGGCAGGCAGCACCTACAAACTGTTTGTCCGCCTGTCTTCGTGTACTTAATATGAAGGACTGGTTCCTAGCGTCAAATATTTGTTAGGCATTTGATTTTGGTGTTCTTTTCCAAAATTTACAGTATTGATTGTGTATATTTTGAACATTTGTATATTTATTGCACATTTTATTTGTTTGCATGTATTTTTCACTGTTTGATGACTGTTTGTTTGATGACATGTACAAATCAAATGATAAAATGTTTTTCTAAAAATAGATAAAAATACTAAAATAAAATAGTTGATCCCCCAGAACTGATAGGCTGGGTGGTATCTAAAACCAAAAAATAAATCTGTCTGGCTTTTTGCTTTGTTGAAGTATGTGTGGAGGGGGAGGGCAGGGTGGGGAATAGTAATGTATGGATGACGGAGTTTTACAGGTAAGTAAACATTTAAATAAATAAAACAAATTTCGTTGCACGCACTGCATCGCATTTGGGGATGCAGTGCACTCAACGAAATTCGTTTTATTTATTTAAATGTTTACTTACCTGGGAAGCTCCGTAATCCATACATTACTACCCCCCACCATGCCCCTCCCCTCCCCAAGTCACCGCCCTGCAGGTACTCCCACTGCCGGCCGCGGCTGATTGGGGGGGGGGGGGTGGGGTACAAAATAAAAAATAAATACTTACCTCCACAATGCGTCTGGAGTCCTCAGTTGTATCTCCTCCGTTGTCCCTTGTTGTCTCTCTGTGGCCAGAACCAGGAAGTACAAAGGCTAGCAATCACAATGCTGCAATGCAGTGTAGTAATTGGTCTGAGTGCCATTGCTCTGTTCTAAGACGGGTAATGGGAGGCTGGGCATGTTCCCCACCAGGCTGTGTTATGTAGCCAGGTGGGGAACATGCAAAGTGTGCATGGCTGTTTGGCAAGCCCGAGAGAGCTTGTCAAGCAGTCATGCCCAGTTTGGAGTGCAGCAACCACTCCCCCTCCCAGACGTCACAGGAGCCCAGCTCCGCCCCGCCCAACCTGGCTGATACTAAACATAAAATGATAACAGAAATAACTTCTGTTATTATCATTTTATTTTTGCTTTTTCACTGCTTCTAGAGCTGTGGGGCGATGCTCCTCTGCCTTAGCAGAGGAGCCGCCACTGGGTGAAGCCTAAAAACAGGTGAACTGCATTTTATTCTCCATTGATCTGACTTTGGTCTACCACAGAACTGTCCTTCATTGTAAACCCATGCTGTCTGTCATGGCTGGGACCCTTCACTGCTCGCTGAGTATGAGAGGACCAAGTGTAGGGCTGCTTTGGTGTACATGAGTAGCTGGGCTACCCTGCTTAAGCATTTTCCTTTTATTTGTAAGCCCAAGAATATAATAACCGTTTGTTGTTGCTGTCCCTTTGCCCCACTGCAAGTTCCTATGTTTCTCAGTCCTCTCCTTCTACCTACACAGGTCATTGCAGTCAAGATTGCCTTGTGTTTACTTTGAATCAACAAACTCTTCAATGGAGCAGAAAGGGTGCTGATGTGCTCACCACTGCGAGTTGAGCAGGCCATTGTGCCACCTGCAAGAAGCCAGAAAACGAAAGACAGGATGCCAATGCTGATATGAATAGTTTAAATAAACAGTAAACCGAACAGAACTCGAAAAATATATTCAAGAACGGGAATTGCTACGTAATAGCTTTTTATTTTTACATTTTTAGAAAGACAAGCTTATATTTTTAAATCATCGGAAGGAACGTATTCAAAAAGGACACATACAAATAGAAAAACAGGGTACTAATCATCAATCATTCACTGCTACAGGCATATCACAGGCATTCAAAAGCTTTCAAACCATTTGGGAAAGGGACTACAGAAACATATAATAAAATCTTTAAAATTTATACAGTCTATACTTCAGGAGAAGCATGGAGCCACAATCTGCGGCCACAATTTTGCAGAAATAACAAAACAAAAGGAATTTTTCAGATGTACATTCTTATTAGATAAATTCAATCTTCAACAGGATAGTTATTAGTAATGTACAAGCGGCGTGAAAAAATTAATTAAATAATCGGGCCGCTCTCGCAGACGTTATGTGGCAAAAAAGCCTACTCGTTTCGAATCCCAATTATTCCCTTGGGATTCTCTTCAGGGCCTCATGTAGTATCGCTGAGTGAAAGCGCCAAGTTTGTAGAAAAGCATGGAGCGGAGAAATCGATAATCTGTATCTTCTCAAAAGATTGTGCTGCGTTTAATCTTTAATCAGGAGACTGGGACAGCGATGGGCCGGTGGAAAACGGCACTGATGGAAATATATGCCTAAATTGATGTTAAACTGCTACTCGCAGATGTAGCGGGTTTCGCGTTGACACAAAAGATCTTAGGATCGCTTTTATTGAATTCGTAGACGGCAGCGGCAGATGAGGATGAATACGTCTTTTGAATTTCCGTCCTGTATACGGACTTTTAATTTACTGGAGTGATTTTGTCAACTGGCAACGCCATGGAGATGATTCAATATTTTAGAAATGGACCGTTGATCCACTCGCGTCTTAGTCGGCACTACCTCTGGGCGCATGAGGTAGTGCCGACTAAGACGCGAGTGGATCACATTTGCAGCCACCTATCCTGCCATATGAGCTCATAATACAGCTTTTGAGGTGCAAATGGCATCGTGAATTGGGCCTGTAGCATTTTCACATCTACCATGGCTTCATCAACTGGCGGAGGCGCTGTTTTAAATTTGTATTCAAGTTTTGATTCCTAGATTTCCAGAAATCTTACTCTGGTATCGGAGATTTGTGCTTGTGTGTAGAGTTCCTCTGCCCAGCCTCCCATGTATGGGAAGCAAGAATGAAAAATATATTTCTCCCACCTACTTCTAAAACATACCGTGTAATTTAAGATTGCTTGTTTTGAGTTGTAGCAGATGACAAAGATGTTTATGATGGAGTGATTTACATGCCCATTTGTTGTTAACTACATCCCTGCATATGTTGTTTGTTTCGGATTTAGTATGAGAACACTGGGTTTCTATCCCATTTTTTTCTATCTTTGTCATAGTAAGCATGGGTTATTGTGGGTTCTGTAGTCACGCATTTTGCAGACATTTTGGTGTTTAATGCAGCAATGTTGTAAGTTTCAGACAAAGCTGGGGTGCAGTTTATACAGCAAATGCACATGTAAATCATTTCACCATGGACATCGTTGCACAAAAACTGCAATCACCAAAATACCACTAGAGAACTCGCAATACATGTATAGGAAAGGTATGAGGTCGAGAAGAGCGCATTTAAATAAGGGCCCTTGACTCTCCTTTCCATAAGAGACTATATAAATCACTGTATTCACAACAATGCGAGTCAAAAACGACACATCCCAGAATGCCGCATATATACATGTTGGAATAGCTGTGGAAAAAACGCAGACAAGAAAGACGCACTGACCAGCCCTGTACATGATCAGTTGGTTGACACGTCAGAGGTTGTAAATCTTTTGGTAAGTGTCTGGAATAAAGGAAGCTTTTCAGTGCATGGGCGTGCTGCTCTCTTCTGTTCGCATTGGATAATGGAGGCCATGGGGTGCCTCCAGTGTGTCCCAGCTGGAAGAGAGCACCAACGCTGCTGGGACCACATTGCTTTACTCCTATCTATGGGGCAGCGCCCACTGTTTCTACAATTGCGATCCTGCACCTGAGATCAGAGACATCGGAGAGCCTGGAGGGCTGCACAGACGGAATTGGAGGATGTCCCCTCAAACAGCCTCCCCCGGTCAGACACCTATCAGCTTAATGACCATTCTCAGCCCTCGGGGACTCTGCTTCCATTTACTTTTTCAGTCTAATTATGTCCCAACTTATATTAATTTACTTTTGATCAAGTCTGATTTGTCCATTTCTGCTGTACTGCACTGAAGGCAGCGAAATCGGCGAGAGGCGGCTGGTGACCTTTAAAAGTGGTGAGGCGTAATCCTTGGCTGGAATTCCAGTAGGCTATCCTGATGCATTCTCAGTGGGTTCAGGAGAGGGGTTCTTTCAACCTCCTTCTTACTCTCCCACTCATTCTCACTCAGTCTTATTCACTTACTCTCAATTACGCTTGCACTCACTCATTCTCACTCTGTCCCATTCAGTCTTCCTTAATTTTTTTTATTTCGATTCACTCTATCTCACTATATCTCACTGCCTGATGCAGTCTTGATCGTTCTAACGAACCCATTCTCACTTAGTCTCACTCAGTTTCACTCACTCTCACTCTGACCCAGTCAGCCCCATTTAGTCTCATTCAGCCTTTATTTGATTCACTTGTTCTTCCTGATTCACTCAATCCCGCTGATTCAGAGTCACTCAATCTCACTGCGACTCACTCAAACTCACTCATTCAGTCAGTCATTCTCTGCCTCACAGTAACTCACTCTTCCTCACTGATTCACTCAGTCCCACTCATTCTCATTCACTCAATATCAATCTGACTCACTCATGCACACTCAGTCTCACTCATTCACCCTCATTTCCATACATCCTGACTGAGGCTATCTCCAACTCATCCAGTCTCACTTAATCTCACTCAGTCTCCCTTAATCTCACTCAGTCTCCCTTAATCTCACTCTGAGTCGCCTAGTCCCATTCAGTCTCACACACACTCAATTACACTCACTGTCATTCTCACTTATACACACTCTTCCTGTCACTTATTATCACTCACTCCTTCACTGACACACTCTTCCTTTCTCACCTGTACACAAAAGCACAAGCTCTCACAGACCCACACTCTCACACATGCACACATAGCATTTAAAAGCTTTTTTACTTACCATGCTGCCTACACATGTCCTGTTTGTGCTCATGAGCTGCTCTGTTTCCAGAGCTGGAGCATGATTGAATTAAATTGGCATTTATATAGAGCTTGCTTGCCCCAAACAAGAGTGAGAGCCCCAGAGTTAGTGGTGACACTATTGGTATTTGGGGTTTGTTTTGCATGCTAAAGGAAACCTTTCCATGCATTTACTCAAGTTTCTTTGTGGTACATGAGTGCCTAAGGAGTAACCTTTAGTGGATGCTATAATAGAAACAATGCTTTCTGGAATTCATAGATATTGTTATGTTACATGGATATGGTTTCACAAAAGAGATTAAGAGAGATAGCCATGTGATTTAGAGTAGATAGTAGTATATACACAGAACAGACATGTCTACGTTAGAAGAGGAGAGGTGCATTGAAAATAAATAAGGGAGAGGAAAATAGCTTAATTCAAAGCTAGTTTTCTATGCAGGATTTTCAAGGGAATATGTCAGGAGGTGATTTGTTTGCAGTAGTTAGTGAATGTAAACCTTTTGAAAGAAACAGTTTATTAAATTCTACTCTACAGGAATTTGGCTTTTCATATTCTTTATAGAGTCACTTAAGGGGTGGCACATACTTGACTCACTTCAAAAAATTAAACCTAGTGCTTGTTGGGATTGGTTTAAAAGCTACCTTGAAACAGTAAAGCATATCAGCACATTCCAGTAACCATAATTAAAATTTGACAACACCATAATTTCCCCACTATATGCAATCTAAGCATTAATTTAAAACCCTGAAATACCCCTATTTGTATCGACTACAGCAGTATATTCAATAGCATAAAATATTGTTACAGTTTACGGAAATCATTTTATACCATAAACTACATATATATTCGAAAAAAAATCTACCAACATGTGCCAATTTAAAAAAATAAGAAGACAGCTGATAAACTTATTGCAGCAATCATCATTAGTAAATTCAGTGCATGTTCTGACTCATTCACTACTGGTTTCAGAAGCCACTGTCCCCTGCATACACATGAAGATCATTGCGCTCCACAGAACAAACATCAGACTATATAGCAGGTTTGTGTCGTATGACCACCATAACTCTCCAGCATTCACCCTACCTCATAGGTGGGTTGTCAAAACAGTCAAATGCAAATGAGATATTTCACTACTGTGCTATATCACTGTTACATCTACCATTCTTCCTTCTGTCGACATAAAGAATCAGACATATTTCAACTCACTTTTGCATGGATCCATATTACTGGGGTTCCTGAAAAACAAGATTATATACTTTATGTGTACTTTTCGGCAGTAGTAGTAGGCTTTCAATAGAAAAGGTCATGCAGACGACCTCCCGGTACATTAACCAGTTATCTCTCTTGGATTTGTGCATGCTGGGTTCGAAGAGTACAATTTTTCAAGTACACTCCTGCCCAGTAACGAAGGGGAAACTTGCATACAATTTTTGGAGACAACTGCCTAAGTCTTATTCTTGCAAAATGTACACATTCTCAACTCAATTATAGAAGACACCTTAATGCACTCCGGCCTGTCTCAGCTATACATTCCAGAATCGTCTTACATGACCTTATGAAGTATTTAAATAGTACAAGTGGATAGACTGGCAGAGATAAGTAATTAGCACAAGACAGGGGAGAAGAGTCAGGTTACAGCCAACCCGGTATGTTATGTCACCGAGAGCATGCAAGAGTTTGTGCAAAGTGCTGAATGTGAAACAATTGATAAAGGCTTATGCCAACAAAAAGCGTGTTACAAGAATACAAAGTGTACATTGAAACAGAAGTACTGTAAAATCCTATGGAGGAATAGTGGAGGCTGCCAGGACACTCTGCGACACTAGTGCTTGTTGCACCCCTAAGTATTTGCACCAGTTTGTTTACCCTGTGGCTGAGATCAGGAAAGACGTAGTCATGCACATGAGTTAAGTTTCAGCACCAGGTATCCAGCAGTAATATCTCGCACCCTGCCGGCCCAGGACACAAACACACAATTATAGCCGGTAAGGGACCAGTCAGGGACAACCGGTCATTCACGTCTCACCTCTAGGGTGATAGTTTTCCCGGTTAGTGTCTTCACGACAGTCTGCATGGCGCTAGCTCCATCTCCTTTCAGTGGAAAGATACTGAAACTTGGGAGGGAAGGGGAAGGGGGAGCAGACCACAAACCAAGAGATTGTGTGTAAACGGCCGATTTATTGAAATAGGTGCACATAATAACAATTCCCTGGCAACTGCCTTACAAAATAAAAAACCTCACTAAAACAACCACATAACTGACCCCCGCCCCTAAGATTTCTTTGAACCTGCCCCCCACCCATCCATTACAATATTATAAAACAATACAAAGAATTGAAATAAACTATAACCCCATTAATTCAGCACATCCCTTAAACAACCTCCCCTGTCTGCTTCTTTACAACTGTAAATCACCCAACATGTCCAATCGAACTCAAAAAATAACCTGCCTACCCTTTCCCTGTCGATAACCCAACTTCATCAATGACCAAAACACCCCTGCCAACCCTGGCAAAGTTCCAATGACCCCCGCACTGCACCTGCTCCAAGCGACAATACATAACCAAGCCCCTGCTCACCTGTCCCAAGGAAAAGACGCCAAACAAAACGGGAAAGAAAATCCTGCACCCCCAAAAGCAAAAAAATTAGGGAGGGCAAAAACTAAACTGCGACAACGCTCCCAGCCACCAGGTCACCAAACCTAAAATAGTGGCTTCGAGCAAGAGCCCAAAGAATTTATAATTGGGCTCCATTTGGGCTATAAATAAAAATAGCCCAAAACAAAATGGCTGGCATAAAGCCCGCCCCACTGCCCCTCCCAAACTGTCCGGGGGGGGAGACCTCCCTGTGGTCGGCTACCCTCCCAAACCCCCCTTGGGAGGGAGGGGGAGGGGGGCAGACCACAAATTAAGAGATTGTGTGTAAAAGGCAGCTTTATTGAAACAAGTGCACATAACAATAAAAATTCCCTGGCAACCGCCTTACAAAACTAAAAACCTCACTAATATAACCACATACCTGACACCCGCCCCTAAGATTTCCTTGAACCCCCCATCCATTACAATATTATAAAACAATACAAAGCATTGCAATAAACTATAACCCCATTAATTAAACACATCCTTTAAAAAACCTCCCTGCCTGCCTCTTTACAACTGTAAATCACCCAACATGTCTACCCGAACTCAAAAATACCCTGCCTACCCTTTCCCTGTCGATAACCCAACTTCATCAATGACCAAAAAACCTCTGCCAACCCTGGCAAACTTCCAATGACCCCCGCCACCCAGAAAGTGGGGGAGACAAACTACCCCCACCTTTCTGCCCCCCAAATAGGAAGCCAGCATACTCTCTATGCGGAATGTTTCTGGACGTTCAGACACCTCGACAAAACCTCCTGATTTCCAGTAAATAAAGGTCCATGCCGATCCTAGATAGGTGCACCCCTTCATCTCTAAAAAAATTCCACCGATTTCTTTGTGACTCTCCCAAAGCCCACACTTCAATAAAACCTAGACATTTCCGCATTGACTTTCCGTGGAGCCTTGTCAATAGCACTTGGATTCAAAGCACCCCTCTACACCCTATGAGGCACAAACTCAGTCCGCAACACATGGCATCCTGACCACTGCTCCTTCAATAACGACAAATCCTTCCTTATTGCCCTCATCAGCACCACCCCTTTGCCCATGAACAAGTCATTTTCACCTAGGCAAATCAACAAAACATCCGGACACCGGCCCTGTACCATCCACCTGTTCAAACAAGGTATTAATTCCCTCCAAAGCATACCTCCTTTCCCTTTCCATACAATTTTAAACCAACAGTCATTAAAACCCCAGTGTGCATCAAAATAAATCCTGCATGCCTGGACATAAGCCCATTTGACAAATGAGTGCCCCACTATCCAGATGGTAAATTCTTCTTACTGGGGGCCAGCCACCAAACCTGATAAGGGGGTTGACGCATGCGACTCCCCCGCATCCCATCTAACATAGCGCCGAAAACATTACGACGACCAGTGCCCCAACCTCATGATGTCGTCCTGGATCCAGCCCCTGTTGCTCGCTTCAGTTGCCGCCCAATCCAGAAAGAATGCATCACATACTGAGCCCCATCCAGACCAATGTTGTGTAAGGCCTTCCTCAAAACCATGCATAACTGATATTCTATCACCCTCTGCCCATTTTCGTGTTGAAACACGGCATCTTCCCCAGAACCTCCTGACAAAGATCGCCAACGCCAAGCCCAAAGTAGCGGGCACCTCACCCTTGGCACTGCTGCTTCTAGCCGGACCCCTCTTCCTCTCCCCCTCTGAGATGTTTTAGATTTGGCCAGCCAAATTTGAACCCCCGACTACAATGGAGTCATATCCTGCCACAGACCCCCCACTTCAATTTTGCCCAGAAGTTCATAGACTGCCTGCCAATTTCCCAGTGATGGTAACCCTAGAAAGACCCCTATCAATGAGGTCTAGAATAAACTGAACAACATCTTCAGACTGCCGCAAACCCTCCGCGCGCTGCTGAGCACCTAATGTCAAAAAGACCTTCCAAGCCAGTTGATATGCTGACCAGGTGGCTGCCGACAATGAGCATACCACCAATTGTAGCACCCTACGTCGTCTACGTACCACAGATGAGCGGGCGTTGGCATCGGTGTCCTGTCCGCCTCCTTGACCAGCCCACGGAAACTCCCCCACTACGAACAAGACAAGTCATTGTCCTGTAGTGTAGTTCCTATCATCCCAATAGGCTCTGCGCATTGGAATAATACCTACAGCAGTAAAGGCCTAGACCAGACGTTAACTAGGTCTACTACTGTCGATACTAGACTTAAAGTTTTGGGTTTGCCAGCGTAGCTCAGAGTTCACTAGAAACTTTCTCGAATGTTCAAGGAGGACTTAACTTCCCTGATTAGACAAGAAGGGATTTAGTTTCTGACAACCATAGAACATGACAACTTTGCTCTCCCCTAATCAAGAGTATATCTCGAGAGTCGTGTGAACAAAAGGCAATTTATTTTACTCAGTCAGTACGTGCATTCTTAGTCTCATCAGATTGTAGAGAAAAGGAAGAGACGGGCGTGTTCAATAAAAAGGTGTTATTTATTGATCAGTCTCTTTTCTCATACAAGAGAAATGGATCGATATTATTGCAATACTTATAGTTAAGTAAAGTGCATACATTAAAAGCAATAGTATAAAAAAACATTGATATGGTTTCTAAGCCATAAGATGTTTAAAATGAATAAAATATATTACATACACATATACATTTGACTAAACGTACTCAACTGGTGTTTCTAAATACGCCTACCCCGTGTACCTGACCTAAGTCTAATACGTGGGCGGGAATAGAAAGTTACAGTTTAAGTTACGTTTGTTTTTGCCAAGTGAATAACTAAAGAATTCTCTGTGAGGGGTTATTCAGTTCTGTACCTGGAATCTAGGTTGAATGAGGGATGGTATCTCTCTCTCTGGTCTCGATATTCCAGGCTGCCTGCGAGGGCTACCCGGAAGCGCCGGTGCTGGATCTCTCGGCAGGAGAAATCAGCGCGTCTCGTTCTCAGCGCGTCAGGAAGGCGGGGCTGTGCCAGCGGGGTCTGCTCTGCTCTTCGCTTCGGCAAGTATGGCTGCTCCGTCTCGTCACCACGCGTGTGTTTGCATAGGGCAATATCGGTAATATTTATACCTTTAAGGTGCCGAGATTGACGTAAGGATGGACATAGATACGTCAATAAGGATGTCATACGACTTGCTCGTTAGCACATTCTTTTACTGAAGTTCTCGGTGAAATCAAAACAATGGCCGCAGGGTTTTGCCCAGGTTGTCATAGGTTTGATTTGTTATGAGAACTCCGTATGCCTTATCAGGGGCTGGAGGAATATCGCTTGTCTAATTAGATCGCAAGCGTTATGACCTAATCAGATAACACGTTCCTGTGCCGTAGTGTGACTGCGTCAGATAACGGTATCTGCATCATGGGGGTTTTCTGCCTCATGGGCTGACTGCTAGTTAACTTGTTGGTTTGTTTAACCAGAATAGGGTCAGGAATAGGGGGATCGATTCAGAACCTATAGGAATACATCACACCCACTCCACGCTAACTATGGTCATATTTACTAATCTATGCATAGTATAACATAGTACAACATACTATAGAGTATAGTGTATACCTTACCACCCCAAAATACATAAATGCATTTTGAAATTTTCAAATATACGGAAAAATTGCAGTCATGTGTATTGTATGCACTCAAGCTGTAGAAAAATGCCAAAGTAATCGCATTTGTATACATTATTGCTATTTTGTATATGAGAATTACACATGAAATGGCTCTTAATACAGAAGAAAAGTTTGAGACCATTTCATCACAGAATATAATAACAATGAACATACCAGCGGGCAGCTAATGTCTATAAGCTATGTCTATAAGCTATCTAAAATTTAGAAACCTTAGTTCTTTAAGAATAGTTCTTACTTTAAGCAGAAGATAGTGTCCTGAAAAATATGCAAAAATATTTTGGGGCTGCTGAAAAATTGCTGTCCGTGAACTGGAGGGAAAATTGTTCATGTGACTTTATTTTTAAAGTTGAAGGCCGAATTCAGGGAACGCCGTGTGCGAGCTTGTTCAAAAGTCTCTATTTCTGTTCTGGCGAGAACATCATATCATTTAGGCTTTCGAAAAAACTGTCAACAGCTTCCTGGGAAAGTTCCACTAACTCGGAAATAGGTGTAATCATGCATTCGTGCGCATGATTGTCTCCATTGACATTCTGATTCGCATTGCTGACAGAAGGTCGTACCTGATCGATGCTGCTTTCATCTTGAACTTCACTACCCATCAATCGTAGTGGTGAAGCTTCCACGAATGCCGTCATCAGGATTGGTAGCCTTTGAGGGCAGCACAAAGCATGAACCTTGATCGGGCTCAACAATGTTTCTGCATCCATTGGCGCATCCGATTGTAGCGTCAGACAGGTGTCTAACACGCATTCTTCTCCGCATAGCAGACACCTTAATACAGGTAAAACACATCTTTGCCACATTGGTCGAAATGATAGAAACTAAGTCATGTTCAGGTCTCTAAGCCGGGAGAGTCCCAGGATTTTTGATATCCGGTCCCGGTATCCAATGGCTAGGATTGTTTCTTCCCTTGTCGCAAGCGTTTTGTCTGTGACATGGGTTGCCATAACGAAAAATAAGGACTAAGAATAGGATTCCTGCAATTAGTCCCAAGATCAGGGGAAGTCCGCCAAAAATCGAATGGACGAAATCTGGAAAAATACCCAGTATGGCTTTGAATGGTGTTAATGCCATCGAAAATACTGTCTTAAATACCTTTGAGACCCCATTGGTATCAGAAATATTTAAGATTTCGTTCAGAATTTCTGCGAAATGTATGGGGGAATTAGTTGATAACAATGAATGTATCTCTGCAGTCGTCCTTGCGACTTGTAGATCATACGTTTCTTTTGATGACGTGAGCCTTGTAGGCGTCTGAAGAAGCACTGTTTTCATTCTGCTTAAAGTATCTATTCGAATAGAAGTAATTTTCAAATTGGGCCATGCCCTTGCCTCCCTGTCTGGAAAGGAGCTGGGGAACAATGAGCGTCCACAGCACTTGACCTTCGCAGTCGTAGTTACGAGATAAGGAGTCCCGGGCATAAGACTACAACATCTGCGATCTACAATTAGAATGTAACTCCCATTATAGAGTCTTTGAAAGAATGGTTCTATTTCTGTTGCAGGTGTGCCTTGCTGGTGACATGAAAGGTTGTATGAATTCCCTTCACAGGCTCCATGCAAACTAATTCCGTTACACAGAAGTGTGCCACTTAGTGACATCGCACAATTGTTGCCACTAAGAAACACTTTCTGTCCTTTATTACTGACACATGCATGTGAATAGGGCAGGTTCCATGTTGTTTTAAGGTACCCCTTTCCCAATTTCTCGTACATGCCAGCCTGTATATATTTTTGGCAGTATTGAAACCTGAAGGTTGAGATTGGAATATTTATTATCCCATGTATTATCCATTCACTGACAGGTCGTTCTGACATTGTCACTGGTAATCTTTCGAGTTTTTCAATGCTCAAGATTGTATAATCAGCACCCTTTTGCGCCATACTGATTTGTCTATCAGTAAGGTTAAAGATTTGGAATAGTGACGTTGTGTTGATTAAACGCCAAGGCACATAGCCTGAACGTAGATTTTGTAACGTCCAGCCAAGCTGTACAATAGAGCGCAATTGTGACTGACCGTGTTGTAATAACAGTAAGTCTTGCGACAATATGTCGATTGCTGAAGACACAATGCTGTCCAAAGAAAAAATTCTGGAGGACAGAGTCATTAACCCATTGTCCACTACAGAAAGTGATTTTTCCAAATTAATACGGTCAATTTCCCGTATTCTCTCTGCTGTTTCAATTTGAGTAACCTTCCAGGCCTCATTGTATGCTGCATATACAGAGGCTGCTATGAAACGTTTTTGACGCTGTTTGCGCGGTCCCATAATGAAATCACGCAAGTCAGCACCATCAGTAAGTAAAGTTAGGTGTTGTTTAATTTCTGCCAGTGTGGAAGTTTGTAGCCATTGAAGGCATAATTTGCCCACACTGTAGGTTGTTATTATCCCTGGGTGATGTCTTTGGGGATATCTAGGGTCTGGCCTGGTCATTTTGAACCCCTGTGTTTTGTTCAGGAATCTGTCTTGACAGTTATTAGTATCTGTGGGCCAGATCAACCATTGTTTCCAATCAGGATGTGTTCTGTTTTGGTTTAATACATAATTTACGTCTATCTCTTCATCTGTAGAGCTATTGCTGAGCATTGTTGGCTTTGGAATAGACGGTTTATTTAAGTCTTTGATTTTGGCTAGGCCAAGACAGGTAGTTTGTTGAACAGTGTCATTTAAAAATATCATTTGTTCTGGGATCATGCAGGCTCTAAACAAAGATTCTATACCCTGCACTTGCCATTCTTTTGTACCCCAAACACTTTTCAATTCAACATTTTGTCCCAATAATCGAAACCAAAAGTATTCATTTGTTCATAAAATGAGTCTGAATATATCAATTTTGTGTTGGTTATCATGGTCTTTGTCCCTGTCTTGTTTGACAATTTAAAATAGAATGCTTCAGCATTACTTGTGTTAAAACCTGAAAAGTATGAATATTTGTCATAGAAGGTCCTTGAGCTTCCTTTTGGAGGGGTTGCACAATGTTCCCATTGATTATAATTTAAAACATTTCTAGGTTGTGCAGATCTATGTAAAAAATGGTTACCATAGTGGTTATAACAGTACATACTATCATAATTTGTAGAACCCTGCAAATAATCATGTTTGGTAAATTTAGCAGACATTACTAATTCAGACATCATATTATTAATGCTTTCGAAGTCCCAATCATCAGCAAATGAGCTTGGTTTTGCAAAGTCACTCAAGGAGATCTTAATTTGGTGTGGATATTTCAGGATTTCGACCGGACCATAAATTTCATAGTCAGTGTTGTCCCAGGCTACCCCACCCGGTATCGGATTGGCTGTGAAGTTGACTGAAGAAAGTTCTCTTTTCTCGATGTGTGAAGATGTGTGTGGTTTGAGGATCAAGTTGATTTTCTGACTTGCTGTGTCCATTTTTGCATATTTTCCCTCAATGAAGCGTCCCAAAGTTAGTATCATGATGAGCCAAAGTATGAGGATAAATGCACCAAAACCCACCCAAAATTCAATCCATGGGGAAATCAGATATGTTTCTTTCAGTTGTTTCAAAAGTTCTTTAGCTTTATCTTTAAAGGTTTTTGATGATGGCTGTGTCTTTGATTCACTGAAGCCTTCAGAGGAATCATCGAAGTTTATGAAGTAGCCGGATGCTGTTCTGTCAATTGTTCCAATTGCTTCAGGATTACTGTTTCTTGCATTTTCACTTGGTACTTCATTATAGATTGGTGTGTCTCTGCTAAATGTTTTTATTTGGGTTTTCAGAGGTCTGAGTTCTATTGCATTGTTGCATAGACCTTGTTGTTCTTCTGTAGGCGTTTCGAATGTGATGAGCCTCTTCGTTAGGACCTCTGTACTGGTAGCAAACCTTGGTGTTCTGCTACTTATTGGGAGTCCACTTGGCCTACTGTTTGTTATCGGCCACATGTTGTGGTTTTACCAGGTCGATGGATACAACTCGGTTCTCCTTTTTTCCAGCAAGTGGCGGTAGTACAACTGATCTTGTCCCGTTGACAGACAAGACAGGAACTGCTTTTCTGTAAGAAGGCCCAAATTCCTTCTTTACCGCGATCTTTTCCCTGACTAGATCCCCGACTTTTGGAATCCAGACAGGTCTTGCTGGGACAGGTGGTGGTTCTTCAGTGGTTGTTGGCTGTTGTTTCAACTTTATGTTGCTCAGGTCTTTTCATGTTTTGTTTAAGTCCTGCAAAATAGCCAAACGGTCTTTGATATCAAAGCTTTTTTTCTTTCACCACTGAAGTCTGACTATCAATGTCAGAGATCAACATCCTAGTTCCAAATAATAATTTGTACGCACTGAATCCCTTCAGAGAATTTCTTGGCAAGTTATTTAGACTACGTTGGACACTTATTAGATGTTTGACCCACCCAGCTCCCGAACCTAATATCCTTTCCGCTATAGATTGCTTTATGCCTTGGTTTTTTCTTTACACCATCCCGTACCCTCAGGAAGGAAGTGAGAAGATTTCCGCTGGGCTATGCTCATTTGGTCATGTTTCCCCTCAGGCTGTTGGGCTAGAGTGAAGACAATGGTCAAACGTAGCATGCTCTTAGCGTATATGTCATTTAGACTCGCAAATCTTTGTATAACAGTCCAGACGTCCGCCGAGTGCTGGTGATCTACATTATAAGTGGAACTAGCCTGTATATGTTAATCGCAACCCTTCCTTTTTACTCCTGATTTTTCCTGGAGTAAACCGACGAGGTATTAAACTGTTTCTCTCCCCACTGCGATCTCTGTTGCAGTTTGGGCAGTTCTTTACAAACACGGTGTGACGCAGGCTCATGCCTGGCCACCAGTACCGTGATTGTAATTCTTCCAGAGAATCTTTTAGTTTGAGGTGTCTGAGACCCTCGCCCATATGTGCGTCTGCGATTAACAAGTTTCTCCTGTCCATGTTTGGAATCACCCTATCCCCCACTCCAGGGATTCGAGCAAAAGGGACGGAGTTTGCATCGATTATGTATGTATAATTGAGTGGATAGTTGATCGGTAACGCTGAGCAGTCGCCTTTTGATGACGTTTTCACTGCCAGCACTGTTTCACCGTCAATGTATTTTAATGTATGCTTTTTTCGAACTACGGGAGCCGATTTAGTGGCTGCCGCTGTGGCTGTTTCAGCCAATGAATTCCCTGCAGCGTGAACGCCATCACGCTGATGACTCAGTGAGTGTGTCACGTGAGTCTTTGGTAGTTCTTTTTGTAAAAGAGCTATTTGTTCCCAGAGCAGTTTCTGCTTTATTGGTGCATCTATGTCATCTTTGTAACCGTTTCGAATCCATGTCTGCAAATCCTTGTTATATGATTTGACGCAGTAATGTGAATCTGACACTATAAGTGTCGGGAATTCGCGATCCGCATTATCTAGCGCCATTTTCAAAGCTAATATTTCAGTTTGTTGTTCTGAATTAGTTTCTACTGAGTGTGTTTTTGTTAATAGAGGTTTTAGTTTACCTCCGCGCCACACTTCTTTTGTAATCCCACATGTGGGGTTGTATGCCTGTTCGCCCCAAACGGGGGGTTGAGCATGCCCGTCTGTATAAATTACACAGGCGTAATGTCGTAAAGGCAGAATGTCGATTGGCAGAGGATATGTTTTTTCATATTCTAGATTTTTTAATTCTTCTAGTTCTGGAAGATTGTAAGCCAGGCTACACTTGATAATTCATATCCTACGAACAGGACTGTCAGATGGGCAATTCTGGATTTTTTAAAGTTGAATTTGTAACCCTCTGCAGCGAACCCAAGTATTATGGTGTTCACTCTTTTCAAGTGAGTCTTCAAGTCATCATCTGTTAAGTAAATGTCATCGACATAAGATAATGCTTCATCATCATATAGTTGTAGTAATTCTGTTACTCTCGCTGAGAATACTCCCGGGCTGTTCTTGTACCCCTGGGCTAACCGACAGAATTGTTTTTGAGTGCCATTTATTGAGAATGCAGTTAAATATCTGCTCTCTGGTGCTATGTTTTGACAAAAGAATCCATTAGAGATGTCTAATGTTGTTTTGTATTTTTTGCGCACTATGTCATTCATTAGTGCAGTACTATGTGAGTTTTGCACTGCAAAAGTTTTGCAACATGTGTTAAGGTGTCGGTAATCCAAAACTAGACGGTATGAATTGTCTGGTTTGGAGACCGGAAACAAAGGGTTGTTCATTTGTGAGGTGCAAGTTTCAATCACCCCCTGGTATTCTAGCTGATCTAGTATTTCATTTACCTGTTTTTTAGCTTCTTGCTTAATTGGGTACTGCCTTTGTGCAGTAGGTTGTGATTTTAACTGGATTTTGTGAGGAGGAGAGTCCTCATCCCATCCCACGTGATTTTTATATAAAGCAGGAGCTAGAGCTACTGCCCACTTTCTGGCAAGTGTGTATTTTTTATGAATTGGGATATGATTTGAGAAGGCAGGCATAATTACTTCTTCGCCATGAGGGCACTCCCTGACAAACTCTGGTGGCCAGTCTTTTTCAGCTAGAAGGATATCATAGCCCTTGGAGAGATTATCCCAAAATAGTCCCCTTATTTTCCTAGTCTTATCTCCCTCTATACGCAATGTTATTTCGTATATTTTGTGAGGTTTGCTAATTCTGGTGTCCGCAGTTTCCACTTGAAGATATTCATTCGTGTCCACTGTCTCCAGATGATTCATAAGGACTTTGCGAGCTATGCTCACTTCTGCTGCGCTGTCTAGCATTGTCTGAGCCCATTCTCTGTTTTTCAGTTGTGTCCTCAGTATTCTCGGCATTGTTAACTACCTTGATACTGGCTACCTTCTTTTTTGGAAATTGTAATTTCTTTTTTAGCTGAGCAGGTTCCTTGTCTTTGGACTTGGTGTGCTCTTCTCTTTGTTCTGATCGTCCTCTTCTTTCCGATTTCTGCGAGGAAGTCTGAAAAGATTGAGAGGGACGTGTATCAATGTCTTGATATCTATCAGGTTTTTTAATATTATCCCTATTTCTAAGGTTATATCTTTTCCCAGAGGGGTCACTCTGAGGTGACCTGTGTCTTTGGTTCGGAGATTTTTCTCTTCGCCTAGGAGACCTTCCTCGGGACTGGAATTTCTTTTCTTTAGGATTGGATTGTTTGTTTCCATCCCAGTTCTTTTTTGGTGATGTAGAATTATTATTAAAAAATATTTTTTCAGGACTTTCAATTAGTTGCGGTTTTACTGGTATTCCACCTAAACTATCTCTACCTAGTTCCTCATAGGATTTTTCTATGATTCTGGCAATTTCAGCTGGTTGGTCTGCTATATCTGTCTCTTTTAACCTCCGGCGGATCGCCACGTTTGCTGCTTCTCCTTTTATGTTGGCTAATAGTATAGCCGAGACCTGCTTGAAGTCTTTTAGTAATTTCATACCAAGAGTTAAAGCGGGTTCAGGACCATATTCATCTTGAATTTGTTTTAGCACATCTGGTATTACTGAAATGGATGGAACACCGTGCGTTTTTGTGTAGATGGAAGCAAAGACTGTACCCCAAGTGTCACAGTCCTCAATGTGTGGTGCGATTCCCATTGGAAGACAGATAGTCAGAATCCTGTGTTTTTCTAGCGGGGTGGTGTCTGGAAACACCGCCTCTATTTGGGTGATTTTCTGCGCTAGCCAGAATGGTATTCGTTCCCGTTTAGCCGGTACTTTACCTAGGCAGGACTGGATGTTCTGTGGTGTAATTTTATTTGTGTTCCCCTGGTGAGGGGTCAGCTGTGGGAGTTTAATCGCTGGCTGAATTGTTGAAGTCCGCATCACATATTGGACTAATTGTCTATGTATTTTTATTAATTGTTTTAGCTGTGTTAACAGCTCTGCTGCAGACATCCCATTGATGTCTGGATGTGGTGTGTATCCGGCTAGGACCGGCCACGTTGCTCCTGGTCTACCTAAAGGACCGAGCCTGGTGATGTGATTGTTATGTTTTAGGGCGCCATCAAATAAGAGCAAATGCTCTTGAAATTTGAGTGGTACTTCCACCTCCTCGAAAGGAGTGTAATTTTCAGGAGGTTCCTCTATTTTGTAATAGTGGAAGTACTTTGTTACAGGATTTGCTGCTGGAAAATTTATCCATGAATAGTATACCTCTGTCTGCCGATATTCGTGTGCCTCAATTACGAATATGACTGTACCACCTCTAGGTGTCAGTCCATTTTCTATAAGTTTTATGGTTATAGATTTCCTTTTAATGACCGGGATGAGTATTATATCCGGGTCTGCGTCTTGCATGGTAGCATCAGCTGCTGCGAGTTCAGTTGCTAATCTAACTGCCTCTCTTTCTTCATCACTGTCTCCCATTTTACTGACAGGATGGTTATTTTTTTGTTTGTTTGCAGATCAGGTTTCTTATGGAAACAAAGATTAGATGCACAATATTTTGGAACAGTGTATCCTTCAACGTTGACTTGTACCAAGAACCATACATAGGAGTTCCCTCCTGCGAGGTCTGGCGGATATAACCTTTCACCCACTCCAGACGTCTTTGGAGTATTTGGGAAAAGGGGTCTGAATGAGAAAGCACGACTGAGTTACTCTAAATGTCTTACGTTAGTTTTATCGCCCTTTCCAAACGCGTTGGGCGCCATGTAGTGTAGTTCCTATCATCCCAATAGGCTCTGCGCATTGGAATAATACCTACAGCAGTAAAGGCCTAGACCAGACGTTAACTAGGTCTACTACTGTCGATACTAGACTTAAAGTTTTGGGTTTGCCAGCGTAGCTCAGAGTTCACTAGAAACTTTCTCGAATGTTCAAGGAGGACTTAACTTCCCTGATTAGACAAGAAGGGATTTAGTTTCTGACAACCATAGAACATGACAACTTTGCTCTCCCCTAATCAAGAGTATATCTCGAGAGTCGTGTGAACAAAAGGCAATTTATTTTACTCAGTCAGTACGTGCATTCTTAGTCTCATCAGATTGTAGAGAAAAGGAAGAGACGGCGGTGTTCAATAAAAAGGTGTTATTTATTGATCAGTCTCTTTTCTCATACAAGAGAAATGGATCGATATTATTGCAATACTTATAGTTAAGTAAAGTGCATACATTAAAAGCAATAGTATAAAAAAACATTGATATGGTTTCTAAGCCATAAGATGTTTAAAATGAATAAAATATATTACATACACATATACATTTGACTAAACGTACTCAACTGGTGTTTCTAAATACGCCTACCCCGTGTACCTGACCTAAGTCTAATACGTGGGCGGGAATAGAAAGTTACAGTTTAAGTTAAGTTTGTTTTTGCCAAGTGAATAACTAAAGAATTCTCTGTGAGGGGTTATTCAGTTCTGTACCTGGAATCTAGGTTGAATGAGGGATGGTATCTCTCTCTCTGGTCTCGATATTCCAGGCTGCCTGCGAGGGCTACCCGGAAGCGCCGGTGCTGGATCTCTCGGCAGGAGAAATCAGCGCGTCTCGTTCTCAGCGCGTCAGGAAGGCGGGGCTGTGCCAGCGGGGTCTGCTCTGCTCTTCGCTTCGGCAAGTATGGCTGCTCCGTCTCGTCACCACGCGTGTGTTTGCATAGGGCAATATCGGTAATATTTATACCTTTAAGGTGCCGAGATTGACGTAAGGATGGACATAGATACGTCAATAAGGATGTCATACGACTTGCTCGTTAGCACATTCTTTTACTGAAGTTCTCGGTGAAATCAAAACAATGGCCGCAGGGTTTTGCCCAGGTTGTCATAGGTTTGATTTGTTATGAGAACTCCGTATGCCTTATCAGGGGCTGGAGGAATATCGCTTGTCTAATTAGATCGCAAGCGTTATGACCTAATCAGATAACACGTTCCTGTGCCGTAGTGTGACTGCGTCAGATAACGGTATCTGCATCATGGGGGTTTTCTGCCTCATGGGCTGACTGCTAGTTAACTTGTTGGTTTGTTTAACCAGAATAGGGTCAGGAATAGGGGGATCGATTCAGAACCTATAGGAATACATCACAGTCCACACCAGGTATGTGTAATGCCCTAAAAGCAATGTCGTGCGTAAGGCTTCCTAACACAAAGACCCGCAACAACTTCAGGATTTGTTCATCCCTTGCTGACTATCTATTCACATTCTCAGCCACTGTCATGTTGTCAACTCGAAACAAAACTTTCTTGTGTGCCAGCTCCTTTCCCCAAAGTGTTAATGCCACCACAAAGAGTTCCAGAAAGGCTATGCTCCTTTCCCCATCCTTCCACTGTTGTGGCCACTGCTCAGCACACCATCTACCCTGCCAAAACAGGCCAAAGCCTTCACCGCCCGCCGCATCAGAGAAAATGTTGATGTCCCAGTTGACGTCATCTTCCCTTGCCAATGGCACTCCGTTAAAAGCGTGCAGAAAAACTGTCCTCATGCGTAAGTCCTCCTTCACCTCGCCGTAAGGCGTACATGGTGGTGAGGTAGATGATGTCTGGCCAGAGCCCGCCCCAGTCTCCTACAAAAAGTACCCCTAGCCGTGACCACCCAGCACGCAAAATTGAGATGACCTAGGAGCACCTGTATGTCCTTCACCGTCACTTTCTGTTTTGACAGCATTCTCTCCAATAGTTACAACATTTTCACCTTTTTGTCTGCTGGCAAGTGAGCCCGCATAGCCACAGAATCAATTTCAATACCTAGAAAAGACAGAGCTGTACTGGGTCCCATTGTCTTTTCCGGTGCTAACAGCACCCCAAGGTCACCCATGAGATCATAGAAAGTGTCTAGTGCTGCCTGGCATTCCGTGAACGGACAAAGATAAAATCATCCAAGTAGTGTCACCAAAGTGTGACCCATGTGCTGCGTGAATAACCACTGCAAGAAGGTACTAAAACATTCAATCAATGCATACGACATAGAGCAACCCATCAGTAAAGCTTTGTCCACGTACCATTTCCCTTCGAAATGGATACCCAGAAGATCCCAATCATCCGGATGGACTGGAAGCAACCGAAACGCCGACATTGTCACATTTTGCCATTGCTGCAGTTGCGCCCGCAGTCACCACCAGTGACATAGCCACGTCAACTGAAGAGTATGAAACTGAGTCCGCCACTTCATCAACAAAATCATTGACCGAAGCCCCTTCCAGCCATAAAAGATGTTGAATCAATCTGTATTGACCCTCTTCTTTTTTGGGTACGACCCCTATTGGGAAGACAATTAACTTCTTCATTGGCCAATCATCAAACGGACCTGCCATCCTACCTTCAAGCACCTCCTTGTTCAATTTGTCTTGCACCACTTGTCTGTATTCTGCAGCTGATTTTAGGTTATCCACCCACCGCCTCTGTCTTGGTCGCCAGGTAGCCCAACCGAAACCCCCATCGGAACCCCTCCAGGAGAACATGCCTTGCTCTCAAATCCTCATACCCCCGCAGGCCCTCTTCCAACTTGTCTAGCTTAACTGGCGTATGAGCCTTTGGGCCCAGGATCCTGTGACTCCTTGCCCCCTCTGCTGTTCTGAAATTGCTGGGATTGTCCGCCGCGCTAGTACCCTACTGTTGCCATAGCTGTTTGCCCTGTGGCCGTCCGCCCCAGAAGTTAACCAAGCCAAGTGGGTGCCAAATTTTGAGCACGTGTGTCAGAACATGCAATATTCGCGGGCGCACATGCCCTTATTAAAGTACCAGCAAGCGCCTCCCGCCCCAGACTGAGTCATGGCCAAGCCCCCACCCCTCTCCGGATGGGCTTCTCCTGAAAGGGCCGGTACACTATAGGCAAGCCACTAGCCGTAAATATATTTTTATCCCATTTCGCTCCCCCATTGTATGTTGCTACAGATCCGTGTCCAGTTACCCACATTTGGCTTCCAGGTCCCATACCATTCGGGCCCGAAGCTCCTCATCGTATTGTACCCATGCGTATCCACCCCCAGTGATCTGGGCCGTTCTCATCACATCCATGTATATAAATAAAGCCACGCAGCACTCCAGGAACTTTTCACAGTAAACGTTGGCGTAAATCAAAAACGCCGCCGTCCAATTCTCTATAGTCAATGGCACCTTAGGCCTCTTGGCCAGCTCGTATTCCTCTTCCTTAGAGCCCTCCTTGGACCTTACCTCCCTGTGTAAAAGCTTTAACATTTCCACGTATTCCCCTTTACAAATGCGCTCTTTGGATGCTAACATTAAATGTGCCCCCAGGAGTTTCAACACTCCCATATAAGGGAGTTTTTTAATTTTCAATTCCTTACTCTCCAGAGGTACTTTGCCATCACCGGCAACCTTGTCTGTGTTTGTCCCGCTTTCCACCTTGGTACCACTTGTGACCCCCCTGATCCCAGGTTCTTTCCCCAATATCAATCACATATTTACCTTTCAGTAAGCGCCCTTCACTCACTCTCTGACCCCTCTCCTCCCCTGTCCCCACAAACATTATTATGGGCCTGTCCTGGGCTCTAATGGCCTTACCTGGCACTAAGGAGGGAGCCCGTACATATGCCTTCCACTTTGCCCCTGGCTCTCTCCCTTCCGCGACCCGGGGAGCCCTCACTGGGTGGCTGTACTCTCTCCGTGGTTTCACTGCAGGGGCCTGTAAAACACTAGGTAACACGCGAGATTGCCCCCGCTCACCCTCGTCATCCAGCAATTCCTTTTCTTCAGGACTCTCATCATCATAATCCAACACTATCAGCTCCTCCACCTGTAGCCAGTCATGAGACCAGTCTTTCCCATGGGCCCTACTGAACCACTCTTCCCCGCGGGCCCTACCGGACCGAGCATGCCCTCCTTGCGGAGGAGCCGACTTTACACACTGGTATTCCCCTGAGCATTCCGCCCTCTCCAAAGCACTCCTCGATGGTGCGGCGGTCCACTGAGACCTGCTTGTTGTTGGGGCCAGCGAGGTCGTTCTGGGCCTTTGTGTGCTGGCCGTGTCGGGTTTCCCCGCCGGTACCAGGTGCGCCCGTGAGACTCCACCCTCCCTTCGGTGCCCATGGGCCCCTCCAAACCCTACCAAGTCAGCAGTGCCGCAACGCTCCTTGCCCTGTAACAAAAATGTTTGGACTGATGTGCTGGGTCCCTCACATCTGAACACTGCACCCCTACCCTGCACCCCCCCGCAAAGATGGCCCAGACATACCCCCAGACCTGACTTACCTGCCCTGACCTCTCTACACGCCACCTGGGGGGCAATCCCCCTTCCTCCTCCCCGCTCAACTCCAGCATGGCAGCCACTATGGTTGATGGGGGGCCCAACCCCTGACCCACTCCCACATCTGACCCTGTACCCCCAAGCTCTTCCACAGTCGCACCCCTATGCGCCCCTCCATCTTGCTCCCAGGCCGCCCACTCACCGCCAAAGAGCAGCCCGAGCCAAAGGAGCGCCCACTTGTCCCCCCCCTATCACAGCCCCTCACACACTCCAACCAAGTTGGGAAAATGTCCAGCCCCTCCCAAGCCTTGCTCCCCCACTGACTCTAGCTCGCCCGAAATCTCCTGCTCAGGCCCCTGCCCGCTACCCTTTGCTCCCTCCATGTCTTCCCAGTCCAACATCTCCCATGCCCCCTGCTCGCATCCCCTGCCCCAACCTGCCCGGTCCGAGGGGCAGCCCTGATGGCCCCTTCCATTTCCCCTTGTATATTAGGCACCCCCGGGGTATCTTCCCACCCTTCTAATTG
This sequence comes from Lissotriton helveticus, assembly GCF_964261635.1. Lineage (NCBI taxonomy): Eukaryota > Metazoa > Chordata > Amphibia > Caudata > Salamandridae > Lissotriton > Lissotriton helveticus. The sequence continues at coordinate 496,879,230 of NC_136063.1, forward strand.
TGCCCCCTCGCCATCCCCCTGTGAGCTCTCCCCTCAAAGAACCAGTCTCCACCCCCCCAAAGAGCTACCTCGCATGGCCCGATGGCCCTGCAGCCATATCCCCTAAGGGACCCACAAACGCCCCAGCTCCCGAAAGGCTGTCCCACTGCACGCCCTCCTCCGTGCCAGAAATCTCCCCGCATCCACAAACCCTTCGGCACCCACCTCTGTCCTAAAAAAACAAAGCAATCCGCCCTCCACCTTCTCCCAGTTGCCCCGCTCTCCCGTCACAGATATTCCCTCCTCGCGAGCTGCCATCGGCCGCCTGCCTGCACCCTCATGCGGGGACCCAGGCCCAGCGGACACACAGGCCTTCCGCTGCCTGTCATTCCTACCACCCCGCCCGCCAGCCTTTCCAGCAACCGCGGGCGCTGAGCCCTTCCTTTCACTAAGCCCCGAGGCCATCAACTGCTCCTGGGGCTCCTCAGAAACCACCACCCGCTTGAGCGGGCTCTGTACCTGCACGCTGAGCCCCGTCCGCATTCCCGGCAGACTCGCTTTTTCCCCCCGACGTCCTGGCAGCCTCCCTGCCGCCTGCCTGCACACCAGAAGCAGGGGCCGCCTTTTTGCCACACGGGCGGTCCCTTTCACTCACCAGGGAACCATGACGCCTTTTGGGAGTTGTACATGCGGCCAGGGCCGCCACTACACCCACTGCTGCCTGCCGCGCCAGGTGCGCCGTCCCCTCAGCCTCTCCCACAACAAGATCTATCCTGCCGGCGTCACTGAGAAGCCTCAGAGCCTCCAACACTCTATAATCCTCCATGCCTCACAGTAAGAGAGAAATTATTAATCTAGAAACCCTTCCAATAAACCTGCAAAAGCTCCTAATAAACTAGAACTCCCTCAAAAACGAAACTATGACATCGCTCCCAGCCACCAGGTCCCAAACCTAAAATGGTGGCTGGGAGCAGGAGCCCAAATAATTTGCAATTGGGTTATAAATAAAAATAGCCCAAAACAAAATGTCTGGCATGAAGCCCGCCCCCTGCCCCTTCCAAACTGTCCCGGGGGGAGACCTTCCTGTGGTCGGCTACCCCCCCTCCCCAAGTCCCCCTTCGAAGCTTCGCAGTCGCACATTCAAAGCTTCAATGGCTGCCATTTCAGCCCACCTTTTCCCCACTATGTGACGAGTGGGGAAAGGGTGGGGTGACAGACTGATTGACATGTAGTCAAGGGCAATACAGGGTTTAAGCCTGCAACGCCCATGTCAAACTTTATCTTCGACGCTTTTAACGTCACAGATGGAGGAGGAACTGAGGCGTGCCAGGAGCCTGAGGCCAGGGCTTGGGTTTCGAATAACGGGGTCGATTTAATGCGATTTATTTAAAACATATATGGATTATGCCAAATTACTCAGATGCAAGTCCTGAACTATTAGAGGAATCTGATGTGAATTTTGGTAAAACATGCAAAAAAGAACATGGGTGGGTATTGCTGAACATTAACAAAATGACCGCAGTAAAGCTATGCCTGGAGGGAATCAAAGAGGTCATTTGAGCCAAAACATGTAATGCAAACTACACTTCGAGGATAACGATATAGTAATGTAATTTGACTGTCATTCCTCTACCGCCTAACCTGCTAGAATTCTAAGGAAAATTGTGCAAATTTGTATCCCTAACACTCTAACACATCCATGCCTATCCATTGTGCAACTCCATATGTTTTGTGCCCTTCCACCCCTTAAAAATCTCATCCATGTCAGTGCTCAAGATCTTGTTCCACCCACACTCTCTTCCAATCGTGGATGCACATCTCAGTTTATAACCAGTCTCTGAAAAGGAAGGTGTAATAACACGCTACTCAAATGGAAGTTAAATAAGGTACTTTATCATGTGACCAAGCTCTCCGCGTCTTCCAAGCAACTGGTTTCTCCAACTGTCATTTTTCGCATTCTATCTTCAACAATCCATGTTCTTCTGATGCCATCACTTCCATTACATAACCTCCTCTACACATCTCCACCCTTTTAAACACAAATAAAAACCCTTACATACATTGCATTGAAAATTTACAATCATTGCATTAATACATTTTAAATAGTAGAATTCACCAAATAGCCTATGGGTAAAAATGAAATAATAAAGAAGGTATGCAATGTAGTTCAATTGTTTAATCACAAAGATAATCACCTGACTTCATGGGATGCATAATTAATATTTTTTGTCTTCAAGTCTTCTCAGTGGAAGGCACAGGAATGGAATTCAAATCAATTCTATCTTCTTGTCCCAGGTTTTCTTCACCACCCCTTCCTCTTGTCTACCCCTCTGTGTCATTTTATTGTTTACAACACTCTCTTGGTGCTCTGTAGTTAAGATATCTTTTTCCAGATTGCATAGCCTACCATTTTGTTTCTCTGGTATTTCAGCACTGCATAGTTCAGAGCACACAGCTACATCTTTAAATTCCACACCTTACCATCTTCTAATCAGACTGTATTATTTAACACTTGGTTAATGCATTTAGTTTCAAAGGAAAAACTAACGAACTTGGGAATTATGCCTAGTTTCTTAATTGTAACCACCTATCCAACCTTTAACTTTCTGTGTTTAACCCCCTACTTTTTGTATTATTCTGAGTTGTTTATTATTGTTTTTCTCTGACCTTCCCAAAGACCAGGTTACACTCCTAGGAATGGGTAACCATCCTGGATAAAACTTTGATCGAGCTTTCCTTCCTCCTATTAATTTAAATGCTGAAAACCCTGTTAATGTCACTGCTATCCATTGCTCGCTGCTGGATTTGCTCAGTCTTAGCAGATATAACCTAAGCTGTCAATCTGGCACCTTACTCATCGGAAGTCCACAAACTCATCTGTGGAGTGCTTCAAGGTTCATTGCTCAGACCCATGCTCTACAATGCACACATGATCCCTCTAGCCAACGTCATACGCACATACAACATCAACATCTTCTCTTACGCAGACGCCACACAACGTCTACTCTACCTCTTGGACAAGACCCCCAATACATGAAACAAGTTCACCACCTGCATGTCCGAAGTTGCTAACTGGATGAAAGCCAACTGTCCCAACCCCGACAGCACGGAAGTAGTGATGTTTGGCAAGAACACCTAACCTTGGGACTCCAACTGGTGGCTGGACAAACTCCGGCCCATGCTCAGTAACCACACAGGAACCTCTGAATAAACATTGACAACAAACTGGACATGACTGCAAAAGATAAGGCTGCATCTTGCTGACACACACTGAAGATGCTGAGGAGAATCCTAAAATGGCTCCCAAGCAACACTAGAAAAACTTACAATCTGGTCACTTGCAGGTTGGACTCTGAGATCACCCTCTACCCCGGTATCACCAAGCAACTCACTAGAAGACTGCATGTCATCCAGAACTTGGTAGCCAGACTCATCCTCAACCTCCTCAACACAGAAAGCACATCACACCACAACTTCTGGAGCTCCACTGGCTCTTGATGCACACTCATTTCAAACTCTCCACACACACATTCAAGACACTACACAAATTAGGCCCTACCTACTGCCACAGCCTCATCTCCTTCCACCAACCACCCAGACACCTCCGGTCCGTAAGACTCCTCGCTCATATCCCACACATACACAGAACCTGATCAGGGAGACAGACATTCTCTTACATCACTTCTAAAGTGTGGAATGACCTCTCAATCCACATCATAGCCCTCTCCGCTCTTCTCGAATTCCTCAAGAAACTGAAGCCTTGTCTTTTCAATTAACCAACCAACGTACCACATGCAGGTCTAGGCACACACACCTGCTAAGTGGCAGGATACCCTTGAGGATGATAGTGCGCTTTACAAACCTACATAAAAGTAATATAACAGTAAAACGTAGTAGACATGGTCCTAATATATTACAACTAGCCAATGGTAAACCTCACAGCATACAATAAGTAGTGGCGTAGCAATGGGTACTGTGAGTCCTGGCGCATGCAGGATAAATTGCATACTCGTCCACTGGCTTGGTCCACAACCGAACTATGGCTCCATTGGTACACCAGCTCCCCAGGTCCCTAGAGGAGTCTGGTGCTACTGACTTGCTACCTCTGATATGACTGGTAACCACACTAGTCTTGGCTAATTCTTATAATGCTTTGATAATTTAGATAACTTTGTCTCTTGATGTAAGATGTTCATATATCATGGCTCATTATTTCTTAACTATTGCTGCTGCAAAATGCTCTGCAATGGTGAGGTCAGCGGTATAATACAAGTAATTAAATAAAGAAGTAAAAAGATAAAATATTTGTTGTTGATTTCTGAGATGCCAAAGGTGTTATCTCTTGTGATGTTACCTATAATGTCTGAGATGAGGTGAAGAGCAGTGCGCATGGGATTTTCTGGACTGAAGGTTGCACAACTAAATAATACTGGATCCTAACATTCCTTTAACCGTATTTTGTTAATTAAATATAGAATTGTACATATAGGAATATAGGAGCTATCTATCTATCTGTGTGTGCACCAGCCTCCCTGTTGTAGAGTGGTGAGGCTGGGCCTACCACGTGTATGTATACGCACTGAATAATCACACCAACACTTGCATGCACTTAGCCGGAAAGACCCCGAGCGGTCTTCCGCTTGTTTATTTATACCGAGGGGCGAGCCCGCCCCAAGGTTGCGTGTGCGTGCGTGCGTGCAAGGATACATTGTATGTGAGAGCCCGGATGGCTCTCTACATCCCTCCTTTATTTTAGTCTCTTTCTGCAGACACATTCATAGTCTCTTGCTCATGGAGACGAACAAGCAAAGTCCAACAACCGTTGACTCGGCCTTGGATTGGGCCGCAGGTTGTAGCGACGATCCTGGGTCCGAGGTAGTTCGACAACCCCGGCCGGGGTTGTCCTCGGACCCTCGCTCGCATCTTCGACCCTTGGCTGACTCCGCCCGACCGCAGGGCCTGGTGACACTGGCCTTGGTGGGGTGGCCATTCGCGGCAGAGTAGGTGTTGGACCAGAACAGTTATCAAAGTCCATGCTTTCTTGGTCTCCATGTTCCATTCCCTCGGTCCGTTGACGCACATTGACATTGTCCAGTACCTTCTTGAAACATGAGGCATTCCTCGTCACGGTTTGGCCATTCCTCCTAGCTGTAATCATAGTCCCTTGCACTCGCTCCACTGTCCACACTTCTGGCTCAAAGGGAGTCCGAAACTTCCACCCAGGATGGCGATCCTTGACAACGACAGTGTCCCCCTGCCGGAGGGCTGGTTCTTTGGCATGCCGATGTGCACTCGCTTTGATGTTGGTGGCCTGTCGCCGGGCCTGTATGGCCTCAGCGTCCCTTTCTCCCGGCACCCACGTGTTGGCAGTAGGAATGCCATCCCTTGGAGCTCGCTTGAACAGAACATGAGAGGGAGCACACTTTGTCGTTGAGTGAGGTGTCTGCCGATAGGCTCCAAGGAAGTCGTCCAGGGCGGCCTCTGGGTCTTCACCGTTATCCACCGCAATCCGCAGCGCTCTGTTTAATGTCCGCATCAGCCTCTCGACTTCCCCGTTGGCTTGAGGCCACAGGGGTGTGATTTTCCGATGTTTGATCCGGAGAGCCTCCAAGTAAGCCTGAAACTCTCTCCCTTGAAAGGGGGGCCCATTATCGGACTTGATTTCTTCAGGGAGCCCCATCGTAGCAAACACTCGGTTTAGGACTTTCTTTACCTGCGGGAACGCAGTGGATGCGATGACTTCCACAACTGGGAATTTGGAAAAAGAATCTACCAGCACCAGCATGTGCCGCCCGTCCGGAAAGCTGCCAAAGTCAATGCTGAGTTGAGCCCACGGGGCCTGGGGCGCTTCTTCCGTGAGCACGGGCGCTGGGGCAGGGTCTCCGCCCGTGATCGTGCATGCGTGGCAGGCCTGTATCATGGCTTCCACCTGGCTGTCCATCGCGGGAAACCATACCTTGCTCCTCAAGCGGGCCTTGGTCTTTGCAATCCCTTGGTGTCCCACGTGAGCCAGGCTCAGGGCTCGTTGCTGGAGGCTTTCGGGCATGACGATGAGGTGCCCGCGCAGCACCACCCCCTCATCTCCGACGCTAAGTTCACTCCGTATCTGCCACAGCTGCTGCCTGGCATGACGCACCTCCGGCCGGAGGCACGAAGCGCCATCAAGGAAATGGGCCCAACGATTTCCTTCGAGTGCCTCTCTAACTTTCACCAGGGTCTCGTCCGTCGCAGTGGCGTCGCTAATTTCCTGGAGCGACATGTTCTCGGGGCACGCCGCTTGGGTGACCATGTGCACTATCTCCTCCACTTCATCTCCTTCAGCAGCGAGGGCCGGTGGGGGGGTGACATCCGGATGACGCGACAAGTAGTCGGCAGGGTTGTGTGCTCCTGGCCTGAACACCACCTTGAACCGGTAACCCTGCAGCTGGACAGCCCACCGCTCGATGCGTGGGGGAGCAAGCCGGGATGTTCCCGCAAAGAGGGGCAACAGGGGTTTATGGTCTGTGACCACCGTGAAGTCCTGCCCACAGAGATAGAGGTGAAAATGCTGGCATGCCCATTTGATGGCCAGCGCCTCTCTTTCAATTTGGGCATACCTGGTCTCCGTGTCGGACAGGGCCTTGCTGGCATAGGCGACAGGCTTCCACTCTTCCGGCCCGTACTCCTGCAGCAGCACGGCTCCCAATCCCACTGGGCTGGCATCGACTATCAATTCGGTCCGTCTCCGTGGCTGGAAGTAGGCCATGATGGTGTTGTCAAGCAGACTGGCCTTGACGGCCTGGAACGCCTTGTGTGCAGCAGCAGTCCAGTCCCATTTCTGATCAGCACGGGTGAGGGCACGGAGGGGCTCCGCTAAGTCGGCTAGGTTCGGGATGAACCGGCCACAGTATGTGGCCATGCCCAGAAAACTGCGGACTTCTGTTTGACTTCTAGGCGTGCTGGCTGCTTTAATGGCTTCGGCCTTCTTAGGGTCAACTTTAAGGCCTTCCCTCGTAAAGATATATCCAAAGAAGTCCACTGACTCCTGATAGAAGGCACATTTGGCGCGGTGGAGGGTGAGGCCGCTATCGGCGAGTCTCTGCAGGGTCGCCCTCAAGTTGGCGTGATGCTCCTCTAGGGTCGTTGAGTAAACTAGGATGTCATCACTCAGGTTGATCACCCCTTTTAGTCCGGAGAGCACCTCGCGAATGGCGTTCTGGAAGACCTCGGCGGCCGACGAGACCCCAAAACTGAGCCGAGTGTAGCGACGCAGCCCCACGTGCGTCGAAAACGTGGTGATGTACCTGCTAGCCGGCTCTAGCTCCAGCTGGTGATATCCGGAGTTGAGGTCTAGTTTGGAAAACCATTTCGCCCCGTTGAGGTCAGCTATAATATCGTCCATAGTGGGGGTGATGTGCCGTTCGCGCTTGACAGCGGTGTTGGGGAGCCTCATGTCCACGCACAGACGTATGGCTCCCGGCTGCTTCGGTTTGGGGGCAACCACCAGGGGCGAGACCCAGGGTGTCGGGCCCGACACTTTCTCGATCACTCCCAACTCCTCAAGCTTGCGAAGCTCTTCCTCAACTTGGGGCCTGAGGTTAAACGGTACTCGCCGGTGTCTGAGAGCGACAGGTTTCACCGTCGCATCAATGTGTAGCTTAAACTTTTTACCCTTGAGCTTGCCAAGGCCTTTGAACAGTTCTGGGAAGTCCTTTAACATGAAGTCAGCGTGAGCCTGGTGTACTTGGTTGGCGAAAAACACCAGTCCCAGATCCTCTGCTGTGTGGCAGCTCAGGAGGGTGCCTTTCTTGCCCTCGGTGATGTGGAATCTGGTCACAGTCGAATATTCTCCGTTGACCACTGTAGTTTGAATCACTCCACGAAGAGGCATGGGCTCTGTCCCGCCATAGGTGTAGATGCGTGCCGCGGACGGTGCCAGCGTCGGCTTTGGGGACATGCGCTCATACTGGTCCGAGTCCATGACGTTCACGGACGCCCCTGTGTCTATCAGCGCGTTGACACTCGTCCCGTCCACTGAGACGGAACACATTGGAGGCGGTCGTCTTTTCGTGGATGCCCGGCTCACGTAGGAGATGACATACACCTCATCGTCTTCGTCGTCCTCATATCTGGGCCGGCGGTCTTGAGCCTCCGTGTCGGGAGGGGGTCTCTCCTGGTCGAGAGACAGTTGTCGGACCCGTTGGGTCACAGTTCTGGCGCGCGGGCCTGCTGCCCGGAACTTCCCTCCCCGGCAGACAGCAGCGAAGTGATTCATGCGCCCACACTTGAGGCACGTCTTGCCTTTGGCACCACACGTGGCCGTGGAAGGATGGTCCACACCACAGTACCCGCACTGGCTGTCCCTTGGCGGGCCACCTCGCGGCCTTGCTGGCGGGAATCTTCTTTGGATCGCCTCCACCCGCTCTTCTTTGATGGCCGGGGCCCTTGCCCCAGACGGGGCGATCACCGGGGTGCGCAGTGCGACCTCCATCTCTTCCGCCCGGGCATCCGACAACTCGTGCGACCTTGCCAGGATGAGGATCTCGTCTAGGGTGATCCCCGGCTGTCGGAGGATCAGCTTTCTCAGTAACTTAGATTTGCAGCCGACGATGATCTGGTCCCTGATTTCGTCGCGAGGGTTGGTGAAGGGACACGTGCTCGCGAGCCGTCGGAGTCGAGTGTAGTACATGTCGACTGACTCGGAGTCCAGCTGCCATGCGCGCTTGAATTTGAATTTTTCAAAATCATTGTTCAACTGAGGGTCAAAGTGCGCGTTGAGGGCCGCGACTGCGGCGTCATAGTTGTCCTCGGCTCCAGTGTTCGGGAGCGATTCAAATAAGTCATAGATCTCCTGACCCCCATAGAGAATGAGGAGCGACCTCTTCACCGTACCGTCGGTTTCTCTTGTGCCCCTGAAGTACAGATTGAGGCGTCCGACCCATGCTCTCCAGCGGACGGCCGCCGTTGCCGGGTCTGCTGATTCGCTGAACGGCGGTATGGGTGCTACGCCGGCGTGCTGATGCGCATGGGGCGCGGGTGCGTGAGGACCTGCAGGGGCGCCCGCTCCGGCCTGTGCTTGAGCCTGTGGTTGAGCGGCGGGCGCAGCTGGCTGCTGCTGAAGAGCCGGCTGGGGGGGCTGGCCAGCCCCGTCTTGGACCGCTCCTGGAGCGCCGTGGTTCATGGCGAGGCGTCACTCTGGCCTTGCTGGTGCTTTCCGGGATGGCGGCGGCGTGAGGCGCAGGGCAGGGGCGCAGGCCACGCAGCGTTTCGAGGCGCCTTAGGGCGTGACGCGGGAAGAGTCAGCAGTGGCGATGGATAGGAACCCAGGGACCAGCCGTGGCGGCAAGGACTATGATGCACGGCCTTGTGGGAGCCAATGTGAATTGAGATGCCTTGTTGCATGTGCCAATGCTTGTTGCCTTTTTTTCTTTTGATTGTTTTGTTTCCTTCAAATGTTCTCATTAATTGACTTGCAGTCCGTGAGAACGTCCCTTCGCCCCACGAGGGCAGGAGCACAGCAGGAGGGGCCTGGCGTCGTGCCTAGCGCGCGCCTCTGCAAGGGCGCCTCATGCGCGGCAGCTCCGAAGAGCGAGGGCGGGCCCAGGGCGGGTCGTCACGTGGCGCTCGCCGGGCCTGCAGTCGGCAGGCGCGCCTCCTCCGCGGTGGCAGGCGGAGTGCGGCAGGCAGGGGCTGCGCAAGCGGGGCAGACGAGCACTCACCCGCAGGACCTTCACCCAGCCGCACGTCGGCTTCCGCCGGTCCCGAGTCCCGCCAGCCGAAGGCGCACCCTCACGGGAGACGCGTGGGCGGGTCTCAGGCGCACGGGGGCCAGAGCAGCACAGCGGCAGGCTCCGCCGCGCGAGGCAGACACACGTGGATACAGGTACACCGGCCTCGTCGCCAATGTAGAGTGGTGAGGCTGGGCCTACCACGTGTATGTATACGCACTGAATAATCACACCAACACTTGCATGCACTTAGCCGGAAAGACCCCGAGCGGTCTTCCGCTTGTTTATTTATACCGAGGGGCGAGCCCGCCCCAAGGTTGCGTGTGCGTGCGTGCGTGCAAGGATACATTGTATGTGAGAGCCCGGATGGCTCTCTACACCTGTGTGTAAAGGATTATACTTTTAGTGGCTTAAGGCTATCGTACTGTAGGAATCATGTTGTGCCATCTTTTTGATGGCTTGCTAGCAATTTAGGATTTTCTTTTTTTTTTTTAATCAAGTATGCTGTGGTGAATGCCGATGCCACAGGCGAGCGCCGAACACACTTCAAGCTGCTGGGAGCAAAGCTTTTCCTTTTCTTGTATTGCAAAAGATCCAAATGATATTCTCTGAGCGGAGTTCTAAGTTTCATCAACTCTCTGGTTTCCTCGTGACATTTAATTTAAGGCTTCAGTGATCTTCAAGATAAGTTTCAGAATCTTACACTGCTGGGTTCTGCGAAACCGTGAGCAAAATACACCGATGAAACAATTCTGTCATGCTCCCATTGGACATAGAAAAAAGACCGCTGCGCGCCCTGCATTCTAAACAACAACTACACTTTAGTCAAGGACAGACGGTGGGAGCGGGAAAAGACAGACCAGCTGCGTTGTTCAAGTATAAAATGGAACTAGAACAAAGTGGGGTACTTTCGGCCGTAATTTTATACTCACTTTTTTTATATGGGATGTGGAATTAATTTGGGGTGGTACCGTTTAAAACTCTATTTTCTGGCTGTAATTTAGATACCGCCTTTCTGCAAGATGGTTCTGTCAGCTGCCGAAATAGTGGATTCCAATAATGATGACCATATTCCAATGCCCAGATTTACTCGTTTATCACACAATGCAGTGCAGCAACCGCAAATGCTGCGCTGTGCTGTGTGAGAAGGAGAGCGCAGAAGAGCACCATATTTACAGAAATATGGCACTCTCCTCCCCTCTTCCTAGCACCGGTGCAGAAATGTGCTGTCGTGTTCCACGTACACACCTTTACACCAAAGAGCGAGGGTGTCTACATGAGACTCGCATAGGTTTTGTACTGGAAGGGTACCCTTTCACTACCAAATACTTTGCTTAGACTAACCTTAAAACTTTTCCTACCTTGCATGGGTGCTGTACTATGCAGCAAACATGCAAAGTTGGAAAAGAAAGGAGAAATGAAAGCATTTCTCTGTGACAGCGTCTGGTTGAACTGGGCGCTATTTTTCCGATGCTAAACCTAAAGCACATTTTAAAGTAAATAGGGCTTAACTTCAGAAACCTTGGGTGGTTGCATGGAAACGCCCATGCACCACCCAAGGTATGCCCCTGGGTGCTAAGTAATGCAAAGCAGCGCTGGAAAGTAAATTAGTAAAAAAAAGATTTATTATCGATTTATTATCGATTTGCATCACTTTTGTGACGCACACACGGCGCTAACACTTAGTAAATATACCCTCTAATATTTACCATAGCCAAATAACGACCAACCACATGGCACAAAAGTGTAATTTTACCCATTTACAAAGAATAAGAATATTTGTATTCTGGGATATTAAAATACTGGTCGTGCCATGGAAAAGGTGGCCAGGAGGTAACCCTACCCACTGATGAGGTCAGCAACCATGCAAATGTACACAAGTAACACATTGCAAGTCATTTTCTGAATGAGCAGGGAACTGTCAAGTGAGGTGAAATGCAACAGAGTTGTAGAGCCCTAAGGATACTATAAATTGATACTCTAACAACATTTACCAGGCCAACAGAGGTGAATTCGAGGATCAGCAATGGAAACATTCTGAGGCTGTTGTACATGGATGACTGTGAACTTGAAAGGCAATGCCTATTTTGGCATCCATAAAGCATATAACTGCGCATAGATTGATAATTTAAATGATGTGATTACACAGGCTGAGAATGGAACTTCTAGCCCTGTCTAGCAGCAAGGAGGGAGGAATAATTATACATAAAGTCGTGTAGGCTTGTTAGAAATCAAATAGGGAAAAGTAAAAAGAAAAAATGAAAGCAAAACTTCTGAGCACCACTGAACATGCCCTCTGCCACTTTACCGGCCAACACTGCCCAGTGGTGTAACGAAAGCTGAGGGCTTCCCTCTGCAAAGTACATTGAGGGCCCCCCTGCGGACTCACTCAGGAGCTCTCAGGCCAGGGAACTGTGCTGAGGGGGCCCCTGGAGTTCGGGGGCCCTCCGCACTGGGGTTGCTGCGGGGGCCTTTGTTATGTTACTGATACTGCCTACATGTGCATAGCAGATTGGGTACAAATGGCTACAATATTCCATGCAATTATAAACGTGAAAGGCTCTAGCAACAACTTGGTGGATCAATAATCTAAAGACAAGCTAAGTGATCAGGGCCATCAAAATCAATGCAGGAAATCAACGGAGATGTTCAGGTCTTCGTGGGATGGAATGTTTTCAACTAAAGCGGGTGACTTTATTGTGCAAGGCCAAACTAGTTAAGATAGTTTAGATAAACAAAACAGGCTCGGGATTGAAATCACAGATGAGATTTTATGAAAACCAAAAGGAGTTCAATGGAACAGTGGAATGCATATTCTATTATGGTCACCTCAGTCTATGAAATTACAGGAAGAGCAATGCCTGCGTCTAAGCATTTCTTACATCAAACTACTAAAGGCAGCTGAGAGCAAAAGTGGGGCATTGCCACGAGCAACACTTTTACATGTGAGTCTGACAATCCTTGGATCACATCAACTTTTTGTGTTGTTTCCACCATAAAAGTACAAAAGGAAAATTGCTTGCTCCTGTGGAAGACTCTGGAATTACGAAACATGATGAAATGATGTTCTTCCTACTTTCTGTTCAGAGCCCTGATGTTACAAGGAGAGCCAGCAGACACTGGAGAGAGGGATGGAAGAAGTGACATGAATTCCAGAATCCCAACCAAACATAGAATTGAGATATGTGGCATTGTAAGGAAGAGGCTGTAAGAATAGAGATTACCAGTCTATGGCAGAAAACTCCATTTATCGAACATCGATACTGGGGGACATGAAAATACCAAGATAAGGGGAAAGAGGAATTTATTAAAAGAGTCTTAACCAGAAAGATGAAAGAAATTAGGTCTATGGCCACCAGGAAATACCCTCTTCTGCATGAAAGAGAAGGCATCTTGGGATGCCCTACGATAGAATTGGCATACCTAAGGACAAGTGGCCAGAACCATATTTTCCCCTGTTGGCAACTGTTAAACTTGTCATCATTAAGGGGGGTCTTCCCCCCACAAACATTTTGCCTGTATACCTCCAGTTTTTGCTGTTTCTTTTTGTTGGCCTTAGGACTCTGAGCACTTTACCACTTCTAACCAGTGCTATAATGCCTGTGCTTCTCCCCTAGACATGGTGACATTGGTGTATACCTGATTGCCATGTTTACTTATAAGACCCTTGTAAAGCGGTATACTATATACCCATGGCCTTTTAATCTAAATGCTACAAGTGGGCCTGCAGCACTGGTTGAGCCACCAGCACAAGTAGCCTTTCAAACCTGTCTCAGGCCTGCAATTGCAAAGTCTGTGTGTGCAGTTTCCTGCCACTTTCACTTGCCATTTGAAACCACTTGCCAAGCCTTGAACTCCCCTTCAATTATACATAAATTACCCACTAGGCAGGCCCTAGGCAGCCCTAAGGGCAGGGTGCTGTGTAAGTAAAAGGGGGGACATGTACTTTTAAGTTTTACATATTCTGGCAGTGACAGACCACCTCATTAGTTTTTCACCTCTGTGAGGCCTACTCTTCTCATAGGCTACCATTGGGGATTCCTTAAAACACCTTTAAGCTGTAATTCATGATTAGAAACGAGTAGCTGCATCATGTTTCATATCGTTGGAATGGTAATGATAAATCCTCTTTACTGGTGAAGTTGGATTAAAGCAGTGCTTAATTTGGGCAGGTGCTTTTGGGTGCTTAGCACCAGCACTTAATTGTCAGCACCGGGGCTTATGACTGTCTACCACATGGTTGTGGTGTCTGCCAATTTAGGTACGAGCACAACAACTTCTATTTATAATTTCCATTTCAATTTCGAATTATTAGTATTTGCCTCGAAAGCCATTCTTATAGCTTTGGGGCCCTGTAATAATATGAAGGGTCACACTTTTAAGAGTGTGATGATTAGTAGTGTGTTGGTGCTGTCAATGGCAGTGCTGCCTGGGGCAACAGATGGTGCAAGCTCTAGTGTCCTCCTGTCGAGAGCTCTGGCACTATGAATTTTTACAAATTAAGCACTGGAATTAGACATACCATTTTTGATATTGGACATTTCTCTGCTCTTCCTGCTCTGTGTGCCTTGCAGCCTGTCTCCAATACATGTCTGGGGTAGGTGACAGCTACATTTTGTGCATTTACTCTCGACAGCCACAAACAAAGGAAGGACGGGTGTGTCAGAGAACTCATCTACATTCTGATAGCTCTTCCTGGGCTGGAAGGATGGAGAGCTGACACCCCCCAATAGGTAGTGTCCTGTGTGCCACACAAAGGGATGATTACCCCCCACAGACATCCTGGCAGACAGGACTGGGATGAAAGGAGACCTGTGCTCTTCAAAGGTCTATTTAGAAGCCACCCCCACTTCAAAGGCACATTTGGGTATAAGTACTGAGGCACTGACCCTACCAAGAAGTACACCAGTGGACCTATGAAGAAAGACTGCTGTGCTACAAGGATTTCTACTATGCTTGATTGACTCTTCTGAAGGAACTGCTTTGCTGTGCTGCCCTGCTGCCTGCTGAGGGCAAGTACTGAACCCATCTCACTTGAACACAGAGTGATTCCAAGGACTTGCTGGCTTGCCCCCTGTTCTGGAGTATAGGGACCATCAAAGACTTCCTGCAACCCTGCTGCTGCTGGACTCTGCTATCTGTGAGTCCTCCCTTGCCTGATGTGCCAATCTAATTCTGGGCCTCAGACGGGGAATCTGTAGCTGCTTTTACTTCAAAATAGACTCTGCGCTGACTTTGCATCGATCGGGTCTACCACATTGCCCTTCAACATCGCCTTGATAGAATGCATGGCTTCATGCAGACTGATAGGGCAGCTCTACATTGACGCAGTACCTGCTTCATAAAGGGGTTCAACACCGTAGCCTTCATCGACTGCGTGGGTTGACGCTGATGCTTCGCCTCCATCCACGGGATTGACAACAACGTCGCGCCTCCTCGACTCTTGGCATTGAGCCTTCAACGTTGACGCTTGCTCCATCCATACTTTGTCAGCGGGACCTGTCTAAGTCCTGTAGCCAGCCTTCCATCCGTCATGGTCAGCCTGAACTTTGAATTTATCCGGTCTAGCATGACCCCAAGTAACCCATTAGTGCTATTAACTTCTAAGCACTATTTTATTCTTTAAAAATTAATAACTCTACTTATTGGATTTTTGGTCTTGATTGTCTCATAAAAATATTCTCTGTTAACGTGTGTGGATTATTTGTGTGGTGTTTTCATTGTATTTCTGCCTGTGTGTGTCTGTGTTGCACAAATACTTTACACATTGCCTCTTTAGATAAACCTGTCTGCTCTGTGCCAAGATACCAAAGGGTGAGCACAGGTTATCTTTTAGCGTGTATCTAGCATACTCTGACAGCCAGGAACCCCATTTGTAACATTGGTGATCAACGGTGAAGATAGGACTATCTTTTGGGTAATGACCTTGCGTACACTATCTGAAAGGAAGTGGAGTTAAAGGCTGATGTGGAGAGGTTGGAGTTACCTGATTTGTTCTGTGCAACGTCAAGGTCCATAGCTGCCCAGGATGGGAGTCAAAAAGAGTTGGCACCTGGAACCATGGCCCAGCTAGCTGTTAAAAAGGGGAAACCAGCCCCTAAGTGTCTTCCCAGAGAGATGAACGGGTCACCTGAGGTGGCCGCCGCAGAGCCCACTGAGTAGGGAACTACTTCCCTTGGTGACCTACCTACACTTGGTGGATGGCATTGAGAAGGAGAACTCGCCAAGGAGGATTTCTGTAGGGATAGAGGGAATGCCCAGCCCTTAAGGGCATGATGAAACAAACTGAAGGCCAAGCAGCAGGGAATGCCTTTGGTAGTTATCACATGTACTGGGAGGGCAACCTCCTTTACAGTCAGTCGAAGGCTCCTGTGTAAGGGACAACAAGGGCACTTGTGATCCACCAATGCTACAGGTCCTTCTCACTGTCCTGTGGCACTGCCATTTTACATGTACACATTTCTAAAGTTATCTTCTTTTCTACACGATGATGTTTGACACATATTTGCTTATGTGACAGTGCAGGATTAGTTTCTCTAAAACCACATTGCTTACAAATTCACTTCACATCATGACACCTTGAACATTTAGTACACGGCCTAAACACAACAGGGCTATCACAAAGACAATAAACTATGTCTGCCGGGCTGACACATCAACACAGAATCATGGATACTGTTATTATAAATACACATATTTCTGTGCTTAAATCAGAGGAACTCTCTTCTTTTATTGCAAGGTCGCCGCTATTTCAAAGTCTCAGCCCAGCAGATTCCTGTTTACCCTCTCCGCGGAGGGATGTCCAACTTATGACCAATACATGATCTACATACCTTCCCTTCAGATATGAAGAGTTAGAACATTCAGGAGTCGAATCTTGGCAAAACACCTGCTCTAGGCAACTAGGTTAGGGAGTGCATAGTAGGAGTACACAAACTGAGCACTTATATGCCCGCATACATACACTGCTTTGGGCTTCCAGAGAAGCATGCTTCAACATCCCATCAGGGATAACATGCGATATATAAATACAAACATTTTTTCCACCTCTATCCTTCTGCTATCATTCCAAATCCAAATAACTGACTTGCCTATCCACCACTTAAAAAGTACTTGCATGTTTCACTATACTAATTCAACTCTAATCCTCTATGGGTCTCGGAGTAGCGTGCTACTCGCCAAAAAAGCGTTTTGACGCCTCGTCAGGGGTAGTAAGCACTGTGTAAATGCAATTACAATACAATACAATACAATGGTGGAATAGTTTATCCTTTTCACTGTTCTTATATTGCTAATCACTTTTTTCTGCTTCTGTCTATTAATCATTACAGTGCATGTATTTTTGTCCAGAATCTTAATGTTTCAATAAATATTAAACGCCCCTTTAAGTATTTCTTGTGTATCTGGATCTTTTGCCTCATTTCCTTGGGAGTCAGGGTTGTCATGTTCTGAGTTTGCCCAAACAATATGTTACCTTGCCAGGTTTAGGCGTACTTATGGTGGATTGCCTGAGTATTTCTCTTGTGCATACCCAGAGACCCCTACACACCTCCTACCCAAAGTTTTCCGTGGTGGTATGGATTATCCTACTCAGCTGAGTAGGTAACATCTATATGTATCAAAAGGAGAGGGGGGGGACCAAGGAGCTTATAAGGTCCAGTGTCCGTGCTCCGAAAATCAATGTTTAAACAACAAGGAGGACAAAGTTCCTATGCCAGGGAGCAAAAAGTCACCCATGCATCGTGGTGCAAAAAGTCACCCATACCTAAAAAATTGGAAGAAAAAGAAAGGAAAAAGAGAAAGGGGGATTCCTAGGTGTAAAAGACCCAAAGCTATGAGAGGGAAAGACATTGTGTTTCCTCTGTTGCCCTCACACACCCCGAAGAGTGTCATGCTTCATCATCGGGCGTTTGCTCCTCGTAGGGCCGGCGCTGCAATTCCCTACGGGTCCCCCGAAGGGTCACTTTATCGGAGATCTTTTAGAGGAATGCCGGATGATGCATGTGGGTGTGCGGGTAATGAGTCAGGAGGAGGGTAAAGAAAAATCGTGCCAGTGTGATAGATTGAAATTAAAACAAGGGTAAACATGCAGCGATATGTTTAAAAGTATACCCTTGGCAGTCAATACTGCTAAAAGTTATTGACCCAAGAGGCCTATTATGCCTAGGTGTCAATTGTCAAGGTCAACATGTTTCGCGCTTCCGTTGCCCATAGGTCGTTAGCGCTTCGTCAGGACCATAAAGAATATGTAAAGTGCACGTGATTTAGTGAGTATAAAAATTACCCTCTCATCTCAATCAGGGTGGAGTAGAACCTGTGTACCCTTATCATGGTCACAGCTAATAGGTGGAAGCCACTCCTGAGTGAAGCCTAGGAAATTGAAAAAGAACAAAACAAAGTAATAAGACAGCATCGATGACAACTTGATGCCGCAAAATGTACCACATGTGTGTACATCAATTACACTTAAGCAATAAAGTAGAAAGGCACACAGGACAGGTTGATCGTAACTGGTCAAAAAGAGGGGGGGGGGGGCTTTGTTTAATGTGGTTTTGGCCCCTACCTTACATAGCATCAATATTGAAAAAAGGCGGGGAGGAGTTTAAGTGATCCTCAACCTAGTAAAGTTTAAAATATATACTCCATACGACAAAGCAATCTGTCCTGGTTTGTTTACTTAAAACGGGCGTACAAACTGTAAAGTGATAAGTGCCCAAAGAATATGCTCACCAAGCACTGCGTGTAGTAATCCTACGTGGTCAGAATTATGGGCGCCCGCAAGTAACCGGGCTGTAAAAACAAACACAGAGACAGCAGCATACAGGCACATTAGCCAATCATCTGAAGTGCTGGGCCGAGTGCTCACAGTGCAGGATATTTCATCTTTGAAGTACTTACAAATGAGTGCGGGTGCTGCCTTCTTGCAACCTACCCAAGACCACGCTTCTGCCGAAAGGAGACTCACATCGGCAAAACCGCCAGTTTAAATGCACAGGCCGGGTCAGGTGTGAGGCGGTATCCTTTTCCGGGGAGGAAAGGAATCCTAGTGAGAAGCAACTAAATGCGCATGTGTGAGCACCGGAGATAAACGCGCATGAGCTTTAATCGGGCACACTACTCCCCTGCTCATGCGCAATGGCTCACTACATGATCAAGGAACGGGAATTGTCGAAAAAATACCCAGAAACATACAGGCAATTTGCAAAATGAAATAATTTAAATCCAATGCCCTCCATCGCCACATAATTTACCATAAAGGGGTTGTCTTGATGTCATGACTGGACCGCACTTCGTCCTGCAAGTAATATAGCCCTGTGATACTGCTACCTAATCGTGAGCACTCAAATGGACTCCAGCACTTTCTTAAAATACAATGTGTTAAATTGCTATCTTAAAGGGTTATCCATTACGTACCATGCGCAAATCTACAGTTACGAAAGTGGGGCAAAAAATCACTGCATCGCAATGGCAATGAAGTCCAGGTATACTGTGAAACCAAGTCCCACTGAAAAAGTAATCCTGTCTCGTGTGCCTCACGAAAAGAAAAGAAAGAAAGGACAGAATAAAATTAACGGTCCCACGGCTAAACAGCCGTGCTAAATATATGTATCAAAAGGAGAGGGGGGGACCAAGGAGCTTATAAGGTCCAGTGTCCGTGCTCCGAAAATCAATGTTTAAACAACAAGGAGGACAAAGTTCCTATGCCAGGGAGCAAAAAGTCACCCATGCATCGTGGTGCAAAAAGTCACCCATACTTAAAAAATTGGAAGAAAAAGAAAGGAAAAAGAGAAAGGGGGATTCCTAGGTGTAAAAGACCCAAAGCTATGAGAGGGAAAGACATTGTGTTTCCTCTGTTGCCCTCACACACCCCGAAGAGTGTCATGCTTCATCATCGGGCGTTTGCTCCTCGTAGGGCCGGCGCTGCAATTTTCCTACGGGTCCCCCGAAGGGTCACTTTATCGGAGATCTTTTAGAGGAATGCCGGATGATGCATGTGGGTGTGCGGGTAATGAGTCAAGAGGAGGGTAAAGAAAA
Source organism: Lissotriton helveticus (assembly GCF_964261635.1). Lineage (NCBI taxonomy): Eukaryota > Metazoa > Chordata > Amphibia > Caudata > Salamandridae > Lissotriton > Lissotriton helveticus. Next base: position 496,898,951 of record NC_136063.1, read on the forward strand.
ATCGTGCCAGTGTGATAGATTGAAATTAAAACAAGGGTAAACATGCAGCGATATGTTTAAAAGTATACCCTTGGCAGTCAATACTGCTAAAAGTTATTGACCCAAGAGGCCTATTATGCCTAGGTGTCAATTGTCAAGGTCAACATGTTTCGTGCTTCCGTTGCCCATAGGTCGTTAGCGCTTCGTCAGGACCATAAAGAATATGTAAAGTGCACGTGATTTAGTGAGTATAAAAATTACCCTCTCATCTCAATCAGGGTGGAGTAGAACCTGTGTACCCTTATCATGGTCACAGCTAATAGGTGGAAGCCACTCCTGAGTGAAGCCTAGGAAATTGAAAAAGAACAAAACAAAGTAATAAGACAGCATCGATGACAACTTGATGCCGCAAAATGTACCACATGTGTGTACATCAATTACACTTAAGCAATAAAGTAGAAAGGCACACAGGACAGGTTGATCGTAACTGGTCAAAAAGAGGGGGGGGGGGCTTTGTTTAATGTGGTTTTGGCCCCTACCTTACATAGCATCAATATTGAAAAAAGGCGGGGAGGAGTTTAAGTGATCCTCAACCTAGTAAAGTTTAAAATATATACTCCATACGACAAAGCAATCTGTCCTGGTTTGTTTACTTAAAACGGGCGTACAAACTGTAAAGTGATAAGTGCTCAAAGAATATGCTCACCAAGCACTGCGTGTAGTAATCCTACGTGGTCAGAATTATGGGCGCCCGCAAGTAACCGGGCTTTAAAAACAAACACAGAGACAGCAGCATACAGGCACATTAGCCAATCATCTGAAGTGCTGGGCCGAGTGCTCACAGTGCAGGATATTTCATCTTTGAAGTACTTACAAATGAGTGCGGGTGCTGCCTTCTTGCAACCTACCCAAGACCACGCTTCTGCCGAAAGGAGACTCACATCGGCAAAACCGCCAGTTTAAATGCACAGGCCGGGTCAGGTGTGAGGCGGTATCCTTTTCCAGGGAGGAAAGGAATCCTAGTGAGAAGCAACTAAATGCGCATGTGTGAGCACCGGAGATAAACGCGCATGAGCTTTAATCGGGCACACTACTCCCCTGCTCATGCGCAATGGCTCACTACATGATCAAGGAACGGGAATTGTCGAAAAAATACCCAGAAACATACAGGCAATTTGCAAAATGAAATAATTTAAATCCAATGCCCTCCATCGCCACATAATTTACCATAAAGGGGTTGTCTTGATGTCATGACTCGACCGCACTTCGTCCTGCAAGTAATATAGCCCTGTGATACTGCTACCTAATCGTGAGCACTCAAATGGACTCCAGCACTTTCTTAAAATACAATTTGTTAAATTGCTATCTTAAAGGGTTATCCATTACGTACCATGCGCAAATCTACAGTTACGAAAGTGGGGCAAAAAATCACTGCATCGCAATGGCAATGAAGTCCAGGTATACTGTGAAACCAAGTCCCACTGAAAAAGTAATCCTGTCTCGTGTGCCTCACGAAAAGAAAAGAAAGAAAGGACAGAATAAAATTAACGGTCCCACGGCTAAACAGCCGTGCTAAATATATGTAGCAAAAGGAGAGGGGGGGACCAAGGAGCTTATAAGGTCCAGTGTCCGTGCTCCGAAAATCAATGTTTAAACAACAAGGAGGACAAAGTTCCTATGCCAGGGAGCAAAAAGTCACCCATGCATCGTGGTGCAAAAAGTCACCCATACTTAAAAAATTGGAAGAAAAGGAAAGGAAAAAGAGAAAGGGGGATTCCTAGGTGTAAAAGACCCAAAGCTATGAGAGGGAAAGACATTGTGTTTCCTCTGTTGCCCTCACACACCCCGAAGAGTGTCATGCTTCATCATCGGGCGTTTGCTCCTCGTAGGGCCGGCGCTGCAATTCCCTACGGGTCCCCCGAAGGGTCACTTTATCGGAGATCTTTTAGAGGAATGCCGGATGATGCATGTGGGTGTGCGGGTAATGAGTCAAGAGGAGGGTAAAGAAAAATCGTGCCAGTGTGATAGATTGAAATTAAAACAAGGGTAAACATGCAGCGATATGTTTAAAAGTATACCCTTGGCAGTCAATACTGCTAAAAGTTATTGACCCAAGAGGCCTATTATGCCTAGGTGTCAATTGTCAAGGTCAACATGTTTCGCGCTTCCGTTGCCCATAGGTCGTTAGCGCTTCGTCAGGACCATAAAGAATATGTAAAGTGCACGTGATTTAGTGAGTATAAAAATTACCCTCTCATCTCAATCAGGGTGGAGTAGAACCTGTGTACCCTTATCATGGTCACAGCTAATAGGTGGAAGCCACTCCTGAGTGAAGCCTAGGAAATTGAAAAAGAACAAAACAAAGTAATAAGACAGCATCGATGACAACTTGATGCCGCAAAATGTACCACATGTGTGTACATCAATTACACTTAAGCAATAAAGTAGAAAGGCACACAGGACAGGTTGATCGTAACTGGTCAAAAAGAGGGGGGGGGCTTTGTTTAATGTGGTTTTGGCCCCTACCTTACATAGCATCAATATTGAAAAAAGGCGGGGAGGAGTTTAAGTGATCCTCAACCTAGTAAAGTTTAAAATATATACTCCATACGACAAAGCAATCTGTCCTGGTTTGTTTACTTAAAACGGGCGTACAAACTGTAAAGTGATAAGTGCTCAAAGAATATGCTCACCAAGCACTGCGTGTAGTAATCCTACGTGGTCAGAATTATGGGCGCCCGCAAGTAACCGGGCTGTAAAAACAAACACAAAGACAGCAGCATACAGGCACATTAGCCAATCATCTGAAGTGCTGGGCCGAGTGCTCACAGTGCAGGATATTTCATCTTTGAAGTACTTACAAATGAGTGCGGGTGCTGCCTTCTTGCAACCTACCCAAGACCACGCTTCTGCCGAAAGGAGACTCACATCGGCAAAACCGCCAGTTTAAATGCACAGGCCGGGTCAGGTGTGAGGCGGTATCCTTTTCCGGGGAGGAAAGGAATCCTAGTGAGAAGCAACTAAATGCGCATGTGTGAGCACCGGAGATAAACGCGCATGAGCTTTAATCGGGCACACTACTCCCCTGCTCATGCGCAATGGCTCACTACATGATCAAGGAACGGGAATTGTCGAAAAAATACCCAGAAACATACAGGCAATTTGCAAAATGAAATAATTTAAATCCAATGCCCTCCATCGCCACATAATTTACCATAAAGGGGTTGTCTTGATGTCATGACTGGACCGCACTTCGTCCTGCAAGTAATATAGCCCTGTGATACTGCTACCTAATCGTGAGCACTCAAATGGACTCCAGCACTTTCTTAAAATACAATTTGTTAAATTGCTATCTTAAAGGGTTATCCATTACGTACCATGCGCAAATCTACAGTTACGAAAGTGGGGCAAAAAATCACTGCATCGCAATGGCAATGAAGTCCAGGTATACTGTGAAACCAAGTCCCACTGAAAAAGTAATCCTGTCTCGTGTGCCTCACGAAAAGAAAAGAAAGAAAGGACAGAATAAAATTAACGGTCCCACGGCTAAACAGCCGTGCTAAATATATGTATCAAAAGGAGAGGGGGGGACCAAGGAGCTTATAAGGTCCAGTGTCCGTGCTCCGAAAATCAATGTTTAAACAACAAGGAGGACAAAGTTCCTATGCCAGGGAGCAAAAAGTCACCCATGCATCGTGGTGCAAAAAGTCACCCATACTTAAAAAATTGGAAGAAAAAGAAAGGAAAAAGAGAAAGGGGGATTCCTAGGTGTAAAAGACCCAAAGCTATGAGAGGGAAAGACATTGTGTTTCCTCTGTTGCCCTCACACACCCCGAAGAGTGTCATGCTTCATCATCGGGCGTTTGCTCCTCGTAGGGCCGGCGCTGCAATTCCCTACGGGTCCCCCGAAGGGTCACTTTATCGGAGATCTTTTAGAGGAATGCCGGATGATGCATGTGGGTGTGCGGGTAATGAGTCAAGAGGAGGGTAAAGAAAAATCGTGCCAGTGTGATAGATTGAAATTAAAACAAGGGTAAACATGCAGCGATATGTTTAAAAGTATACCCTTGGCAGTCAATACTGCTAAAAGTTATTGACCCAAGAGGCCTATTATGCCTAGGTGTCAATTGTCAAGGTCAACATGTTTCGCGCTTCCGTTGCCCATAGGTCGTTAGCGCTTCGTCAGGACCATAAAGAATATGTAAAGTGCACGTGATTTAGTGAGTATAAAAATTACCCTCTCATCTCAATCAGGGTGGAGTAGAACCTGTGTACCCTTATCATGGTCACAGCTAATAGGTGGAAGCCACTCCTGAGTGAAGCCTAGGAAATTGAAAAAGAACAAAACAAAGTAATAAGACAGCATCGATGACAACTTGATGCCGCAAAATGTACCACATGTGTGTACATCAATTACACTTAAGCAATAAAGTAGAAAGGCACACAGGACAGGTTGATCGTAACTGGTCAAAAAGAGGGGGGGGGGGCTTTGTTTAATGTGGTTTTGGCCCCTACCTTACATAGCATCAATATTGAAAAAAGGCGGGGAGGAGTTTAAGTGATCCTCAACCTAGTAAAGTTTAAAATATATGCTCAATACGACAAAGCAATCTGTCCTGGTTTGTTTACTTAAAACGGGCGTACAAACTGTAAAGTGATAAGTGCTCAAAGAATATGCTCACCAAGCACTGCGTGTAGTAATCCTACGTGGTCAGAATTATGGGCGCCCGCAAGTAACCGGGCTGTAAAAACAAACACAGAGACAGCAGCATACAGGCACATTAGCCAATCATCTGAAGTGCTGGGCCGAGTGCTCACAGTGCAGGATATTTCATCTTTGAAGTACTTACAAATGAGTGCGGGTGCTGCCTTCTTGCAACCTACCCAAGACCACGCTTCTGCCGAAAGGAGACTCACATCGGCAAAACCGCCAGTTTAAATGCACAGGCCGGGTCAGGTTTGAGGCGGTATCCTTTTCCGGGGAGGAAAGGAATCCTAGTGAGAAGCAACTAAATGCGCATGTGTGAGCACCGGAGATAAACGCGCATGAGCTTTAATCGGGCACACTACTCCCCTGCTCATGCGCAATGGCTCACTACATGATCAAGGAATGGGAATTGTCGAAAAAATACCCAGAAACATACAGGCAATTTGCAAAATGAAATAATTTAAATCCAATGCCCTCCATCGCCACATAATTTACCATAAAGGGGTTGTCTTGATGTCATGACTGGACCGCACTTCGTCCTGCAAGTAATATAGCCCTGTGATAATCTATGTCTTGGCTGTTGGTTGTTCAACCTTGAACTCTTCAGAGGATTTTCCAAATGAGCTACTCTCTCTGAATTCCTTTTCAGATTATGTCTGACACAGAAGGCCCAGCAACACTTAACACTGCTGCTGGGAACTGCAGACATGCGGTTACTTGGAAGCATTTACAACATGGCATCACACTTATGGGTGGAGAAGAGACCTTGTAGTTGAGGTTCACGAAGCAAATAGGACAGAGGTGTTCTATTTATGGGTTACATTCTCAGCAGCAGACCACACAACAAGGATGCTCACGAACCCTGCGGGACCACGGGCACCAGTAATCACAGCGGAAGGAGCCACTAGCCTGCATCACCAGTGCGCCTCCAGGTGCTTAAATTGCAGTCACTCCTCTCGCAGCGCGGGACGCTCACAAGCCCTGTTGGACAACGGGCACCAGCAACCACCACAGCAGGAGCTGCTAGCCAACATCACCAGCGTGCCTCCAGGCACTTCAATTGTAGTCACTCATTTCGCAGCACGGGATGCTCACAAGCCCTGTGGGATCACCGGCACCAGCAACCACCAAAGCAGGAGCCTAGCAGTCACTCCTCCCACAGCACAGGACATGTGCAGGCTGTGCCCGGGCAAAGTCTGGGCAAAAGGCAGGCCCATCTGCGCTCGTCAGAGACTGGAGGAGGGCGCCCCCCCTTGGATTTCTGACCTCGGGCATGGTTGAAGCTTTTTATTCCTTGGCAACCCACTGGTCCTTTCTACTTTCCTAAATTTCTGGAAGTTGGCTTTACCATCACATAGGAATTTGTGGAAGTGTCCATAATTACTAATCAGCAAGCAAGCACGTTCCTGTCTGCTGGCAGGAGGTACTGACTTTTTACTTTTGTTGCTCATTTCTTTTTTAACCAGAGATGTTTGCTGAGCGTTGAACACTGGGATCGTATTGACAGGCTTTGGGGGGAGTATTACAGCTTTTATAGGCCCAATTAGCTAGAGTGGTCATAGGTGATAAGAAAATTGGGGGCTGCAGATCTGTGTCCACTCCCCCAGTAAAAGATACTTCCATCGACCTTATGTTAAAGCATTCAGTGTATGTCATTAACACACAGATTGCCCTTACAGCAACGAGACTTTATTTAAAGTTGTGCTGTGTCCCGAGCCCGAACTTCTGACCTTGTCTCCCTCAGATATAACCACAACGCCAAATGGAGCAAATTCAGATGTCAAGCCCTGCCAAGCTACATATCCCACAGACCATATGAAATCACCCAACTCTACACTCTTGCGGAATTGCGTTTGTACTCCGCTACAACCTAGTAAGTCTAAACGTGGTGCTTTGCCCAAGGAACCTAATAGTATCATCCCCATGCCGCATGAGTTATCTCTGCAGGCTGCTGACTTGGTGGCCTTTAAATCCCCAAATTCATTGTTACTAACAAATATAGAGGAAGGGACCTCCAATTGGAACCAAGATAGTCTGTTGCACCTATTAGAGAGCCATCTCGAGAAGTTCTGATCAGCACTAATTCTGGAAATCTTTCCTCTTGTTCCACGCTGGATTCTATTGATGCTAAAATACCATTATTACAGCCTTGTATGCGTCAGCCAATTTTAACAGCAAGCAATACAGTTGCCCAGTTAAAGGGCCAACACAATTGAAACCAATCAACTCACCCCTGAAAATTTGTATCACATCATTCACAAAGCCAGCACCATCAGGGAGTGTTGTCCCAGTAGAGCAGCCTCATCAAGCTCAACAACCTTGTAACAACCATGGAGCTCCTTCACAAACTTCTAGCTCCACAGAAGGCTCCACTTTGGTAGGCTTGACTAGGAAGGAATCCTCCCTGAATGCCATCGCTGCACAAGCAGTCACCAACCTTCCTCCTGCTGCATGTTCTTAAGTGACTGTTCTGACTGGGGGTCCCAGCTCTTCGAAAAGGTCAACAAGAATCCTATGAGGAACTATTTAACACAACCTTAGACTTGTTAGAGTGTCATAAAGCTTTATCATTCTAAAAATATTTTGTTAGTGTGGAGGTGTGCATGGCTTGGACCAAACCCTGCTGACACCACGGGGACTGTATTGTTGTGCATTTTCGATTTCCCTGGTTGGTATGTAATCTGCTGTTTACCATCTGCCTTACTACGCTTAGAAGTACTATTACTCAGGTCCCCCTAGGATATTTGTATAAACCTCTTCTTCCATCACTTTCCGCCTGACTTAAGGAGGACGAATGTGATATGACACATGAATTGTTTTATTCGTTAGATGTCAATTCACCTTCTAAGAGTTTTTTGACTGTTGCTATTTTCTTTTATAAGTGTACACTATGATATCTAAGTATGTGTATGAACTGATAATTTGTTTGTATTGTTTTTTTATTCATATTTAGCTTTCTTTTATGACCTAAACAGATCAAATATAGATTTATTTGATTGATTGACAAGATAAGTCTATTTCACAACTACAAACACGACAAATTTCCAAACAACTACTCACTATATGAAGAAATAGAAATACCTTGAACATACAAAGAACACAGAACTTGGTTTGATGACCCCCTACAACACACACAACAGAAAATGTTAGACTATGTCCCCTTAGCAATGAGGGAGCAACATAGCCAGTTTTAGCCAGTTACACACCACATCCTGAGGCTGATAATCTATCAGCAATACAATTGTGTAGACTATACAAACATGTAGTGACAATATACCCATGTTTGACACAGTTCGTTATACAAGCAGTAACACTTAATCCTATGTGGACTGCTCAAGCTGCATAACCACAATTGGCTACACGGGGCAAAAACCCACAAACACTAAATGCAGAGATGGGTAAGGTTCCCATCAGATGGGAGGAGATTCCATTCTGGACTGTACAAAAAATAAGTCTGCTTTAAGCAGTGTTTCCCTATATGGGACGGAAGCAAAAACACAGGATATTAACAGTTTGCTTGCTGATGGGGATGGCTTTCCCTGTGGAAGACTGCACCACTTGGGATGTAGTTTTTGCTAGAGTATATATCAAAACACATGGTACCTCTTCATTAACTGTTTGCCGGAAATGCTTAAACAGATCCAGAATGAGTAAGGGGAAGCACCTGCCCTGGATTCGGGAATGGAACTCATGGGCAATTTTGCATCAGTATCTGCCATTATGTCATGTAACATAAAAGGGGGAGCGCAGCATTTACTATATGCCAGCATCTAAGGAATTTAGGTCTGAGACAATAGCAGCATGAATTGCCTAGAGTTATTGCAGAAACCTATGCTACGCTAAGTGGAGATAATTTGGGAGCCACACCTGGTAAATCAAAACTAAAGAGTAATTCCGAAAAGGATAACTCCAAGCAAGCACCCGAGTCTTCTATAAAGAAGAAGTGGGATAATAAGAAAACAAAAACAAAACGTAATTGTGGGGTGGGTCTCCTCAACAGGAAGCCACTGAAACACCATAACCTGTGTAACCATTATAGCATTAGACGGCCTGACAGGTATCTGAGTACTGATACAGGATCATCTTGTTCCTTTCAGGATACATCCGAAAAAACATTCAGAGAGAGTTGGATGGTAAGAGCGCATAACGGAGCGGTACGTGAAAGTGAAGAAGGACTACGAATGCTCTTTTGATCATGTCCCTATCCTAACCTATTAAAGCTTCTCTACACAGGATAGGACATTTTCTTCATCACTTGTCAGCCTTCATGACTGCGAATCACTGGTAGAGGTTGGTTAATCACTTGGAGAACCAAACCCTCAAGTGATTACGACCCAATGATGACACTATCCACCTGACCACACGAGCAGAGAAAAACATATATCATCAGTGTAAAATTGTGGTTGAACCATTCTATGACCTTATTCATGCAGACTTTTCAAGTACACACTGGACCACTGAACATACAAACATACTACATTCAGTACAACCTGACATGCTAGCTTCAAAACACTTATACACATGTGTGAACACAACACACCTGGTGATCAGCGTAATTGCAGGGCTTCAGGGTGCACCTACGTTATATTCAATGAAGGTGACACTGTACTGTTGCAGATAAATCTAATTTATACTCCAATATTGAAATGCGTTTTGCACTGACGGAAATAAATACTGATAGCGGGACAGACTTTTGTGGTGAGGAAGAGAGCACTAGCTCAGGGAAAATTAATTATTGTCATGACCCCGTTCCCGACCTTAGAGGCCATCACAAGAGCAAGCATTCTAAACGCAAAAGCAATACATCCACGTTGAATACAATGGGCTAACTCACTCATCGCAACAGATGTGGACTACAGGTTTGACTCTACACTACAAATGCAAGCCTCTTTGCAATATGAACATGAATATCCTCTTCCTAATGAAATAATATCTCTTTATCATTATGATTCCTCATATATACTGATGGTTCAGCCCAACCTGCTGTAGGGACAAAGCACCATTTAAAGGGGCCCATACAGAATGAAGAATTCTATCCCAAGAAAACATACATGACTGCACTGCGCAGTTGGCTGTACTTTGAGCTCTAATACTGGCACTGGAGAATATGGATCTCAGATACCCCATGCTCACAGTGTCTGATTCATGTTATTGTGTCCAGTCCTACAATGAGTATCTACACTACTGGAGCCAAAATGGATTCTTAGATTGAAAAGAGTGCACAATCCAGCACAATATGCTTTGGGAACAGGTGACAAACCTGAAAAATTGCTTGCCCCGGACTCATGCAATCCACACATTGAGTCATGGGCTGGTTGGTGTACACGTTGGAGAGAGTTCCATGGTTGATGTAGACACAAACATAACAGTGCAAACTGCTGCAGTCACTACAATTACTTGTTCCATTATGAAAATAAGCACTGACATCATGACGGCTGTCAATGCTGCATACAATGAGACCCACTTCCCCAAAGACTTTTCACTAAGGTACTCCTACAAATTAGATGCGCAAAACGTACAATTTGCTCATGATCCTGGAGTGGGGGATAGAGTAATACAAAATTCAGGCCATAGGTTAGGTATAATTGCAGTTTCACATGCAGGTCTTGCATCCGCGCATGCGGGAGTGGCTGCTGCAATTTCATTACTGCAGCAACGCTACTGGTTTCCAGGGTCTTACAAACAGAGCAAGGATTTTGTTCTTAAATGCAACATCTGCCAGCTAATGAATGGTCCCACTGTTGCACATCCACAACAGACACCTCTACTGATTCCAAACAAGCCTCTGACTTATGTTTATCTGGACCATTGCGGCCAAAAGTCATCAAATGGGGCTTCCAAGAATATCTTGTTTGCAGTGGATTCCAGCTCTCGGTTCCTATGGGTATTGCCACAGCGAGTGACTGATGCCTAAAATGTTAAAAAAGGATCTGTGCGTCTTTATCGGTACATACGCAGTTAGCACACTACATTCTGTCCAAGGTCCAGGGTTTGCCTCAAGGGCTTACAAAGATGTCATGGGAAGTTTGAGTGTGACCCTATGGCATTACTCCCCCTACCATCCGGAGGGAAATACGACCATAGAGAGAAAAAAACAGGACTTAAAGCTATCTTTAACAGCTAGGTTACTAGACTCGTGTTGGGTCCATCATCTATATGGGGTCCAGAGGGCACTTGACAATCTGCCTAGAAAATCCTTGGGTGGCCGCTTTCTCTATGAACTCCTGTTTGGGGTAAAGATGTGGGTCCCAGACTTTGACAGTCCCAGCAAAGTGGCGGCTAAAACACCATTTGATCTACAAGAAAATCTAGCTGTTTTACAGCAACTGAACAGTTTCCAGAGCAAACAAAGCAAACCCCAAGTAAAATGCACCACCACTGGTGAAGTGAATGAAGTGCTGGTAGTTCCTGGTTGGATCCCGAAGATTGAGAATCTGGTCAATGAAAAATTTGTGGACAAGAAAGTATTCAAGCCATCCAATAGAGTACCTATACCGGTCCTGGCCATTTAAGGTACCAGAACTGTACTTCTTTCACTCCTTGCCGGATGCAAAAACAAGAGATTTGTCTCCATTGATCTGATGAACCCACACTATGTGGCTGTCGCGAACTTGTAATACCACAGGACTACAAGGAGGGAAATGTGGGGAATGTGCCTAACTCGGACTGGTGGACTGTGCCCTCTGAAAGAGACCCTCTCCTTTCTTTACAGACAGACGACTGAATTTGCACTTCAAGTACCCCCGGGATACCAAAATCCCCTTTTGCGAGGACGGCTCCTTTAAGGAAAACCCTTTCATCGACAGCCCTGCCCAGAGAACTGACATCACTCCCCCGGGGACAATCCCTGGACATCAAGGTCGAGGGAGTGAACGTCATAAACCTGGAAGAGGAGACGAGGAGGCGCGCAGGAATGCCATGGAGAGGATAACGGAGGAGCGTTGCTCTCCTAGATATGCAAACGGTTTGCGGGTTGGGCCGGGAGGAGGGAGAAAGTCGGCCAGTAGAGTGTCCGCCTCTTCTTTTAAACCTCCTGTTATCTTTTCCTGCACGAGCACACATTTATAGACGTCCGAACGCGCACTGGTGGTCCCTCACTCCTTTTCCCTCTTTTCAGGTCAAAGCAATTGCCTTAATGCGTGCCCCTCTTCGCTTCTTTTGTTTCAAGAGTATCTGCCTACCAAAGGAAGAATCAGAAGAAGACGGGAGCTACTATATAAGAACCAGAACCGGATAAGAGGAATTATCTGCCTTTTTTGTGTTTTCTTTCCTTGAATTCTGTCATATTGGAATACACAGGTCTATGAAACAAATAAACCATGTTGAAGACAAGATAGTGTGGACCTTGATTCTTGCCTATACGACAGTCTGAGCCACGTTGACAACCCCGCTTGCTACAGTGGCTAATTCTCAACAACAGGCCACAAGGGCTCCTGGGTAGTTACCTGCCTCCTCTCACTAACATACAAGAGGTTTGAATGGAAGCTATAACTACTGATGAAGCATCCTCTCCCCAATGGGGGATAGCAGTAACCAACAATGAAGTATCTCTTCTACCTGCTACTAAAACTACTACTGTACAATCAGCTAGTACAGAAACACAAATTTCAAGTCGGAATGCTGACACAAATCCAGTTTATATCAATGTCCCACAGATCGAGTCATCTCCCAGTTCTACGAAAGCTGCAGAGCTGCCAGAAATAGATTGGATTGCCTTTGGCTACTTCATCGACTTTGATGACTTTTCCTCTGATTCATTGAATTCACCAGTACCACCACTTCTACTGTTTCAGATGAGTCTTCATGTTTTCTATCTTTGGCTAAAAAAGACATACTTTGTTACTCCAAGGTCACACCTTTGGATTACAATTTAGTTGGTTTTCCTGGTTGTTTGGATTGTTTTTGTGACAGTCTTTTTACTGCTTCTAAATGGACACTATCAGCCTGATTCATCAAGCCGAAATCGGCTCGCAAAGGGCCAGATTCTAAGAATCTGGCCCTTTGCGAGAGCTATTTTTGCATTTGGGATTCATCATCCCAAATGCAAAAATCGGTAATAGCGATTTCGCTATTTTGCGAGGAATTACATTTAAGGAATCTCTATTTGAGATTCCTTAAATGCAATTCATCATCCATTTAAAAATTGCGAATTCGCAATTTCGGCCCGCTATTTACCGCGAGGTCAAACCTCGTGGTAAATAGCGAAAACTTAGAAAAATGCTTTTAAAAGCATTTTTCTAAGTTGCATGTTGCACACACACATGCCCTTTGGACATGTGTGTGCGCAACACCTGTTTCAATTTGCATTTAAGGGGTGCTACAGGGTGTCCTTTGGACACCCCTGGCACCCTTTAAATCGCTATCTTATTTGCGATTAGGTAATTGCTAATCGCAAATAAGGAATACTCCCCATTCATTCCTATGAGCCTTTTGGCCCATAGGAATGTATGGGGAGTTATTCCTTATTTGCGATTAGCAATTTGCTAATCGCAAATAAGGAATGTGTAGGAATCGCAATTCTTTTTGCGATTCCTACATGAATGCCGTTTTGCGAGTCTGTAATAGCGATTCCTTATGAATCGCTATTATAGACTCGCAAAACGGGTCTTTGATTAATCAGGATGTATCTTCCTGATTACTCTGCGGTACTGGTGAACATGATTCTAAAACTACACTCTTCATCACACAAAGAACTAAGAGACTTTTCCCTGGTCAACATTTTGGCTATTCCAGATCCTGATGAGAATGTTTGGGATAGGGTATCGTATGATATGTATGGCCCCACAGAACTTTTATAAATTCCATATTTGTTTAAATTATCTTTGAATGACATTGTCACTAGGGGTGGGCGTAGAATTCCTATCCGCCGGCGGATTTTGCAGAGTTTTGCCTACGTGCAGAGTTTAGAAAAACTCAGCGAAGTGACGCTAGACCCCTTCCTGGCGAGATTTCTCATCACGAGCAATGGTGGCAGCGCGCATGCTCACATTGAGAAATCTGCCATTCGCGTTGAGGAAGCTGCCACTCGAGTAGATTGTCCAGTCGAGCAGCAGAAAGCCGCAGCGCCCGCTGGCACGACACGTAGTGCAGTTCATGCTGATTTTAGAGCACAGGACAAACTCCTGGCACTAAAAATCAGTGTTAACAGACTCCACGGCTGGCAGAACTCTGCGGAGCGTGACAGAGTTTTTCTGCCACTTCAGAGAATTACACGGATTGAAATGCCGTGAACTCTGCCCAGCCTTAAATATCACTCTTAGTACTATCTCTGATGATTAGGATGTAAACACAGTGCATGAAATGATAGAAGATCTAGGACATTCTACTGTTTTTCCATCTGATGAACTGCATAAAGGCACATCTAATTATGATAAAATGTTCTGTTTTGAACATTACAGTGATCATTGTTTGCATACAGCAAGTACTCCACATGCTCTTTTTATTTACGCATAATGGGATCATTGCCCTACACCACCACGGACTAGTACTAAAACATTTACGCAGAAGCGTACTTTTATTTCTGGTTATGATACATTAGACCCAGTGTCTTATTACTCCTAGTCAAGGGGGGTGGGGCACGCCGTGGACATGCACAACGTGTTTACCTTATTGCATCGTGGTAAATTAAGTTTTCATGGTTGCTTGCTTCAGATAAGTGAAGTTTCATGGCCAGTGCCCATATTCCAAGTAAAGTTTCATGGCCAGTGCCCGTATCCCTATACACGTGTTTCAAGTCAAGAAGTCTTTATTCGATTAGTTCATCATAAAAGACATAAAAATACAATAAATACATTTGAACAATTAATAGAATTATTAAATCATTTGACAAGCTAATCAGCTTCTTGAACATAATTATAAAAAATTTGAGTAATAACACACAAGAGACGTTACATCATCAATTAAAATGTGCTAAAAGGACTCCTACTATTTGATATTGTTAAGAAACCTGCATCTAAGAACCCAGGCCCATCCAAGGAACTTCGCAACCCCTACAACAATAAGTTGGTCCAAATTTGTTTTTAACAGTCTGGTTGCTTCAACAGCCAGTCTAGTTCCTAGCTGCCGGCATACGGGTTTTAACCATTTGGCTCTGGGAGCAGAATATAGTGGACACACATACAATAAATGATCCAAACTTTCCCGAGTATCTTTGCATTTAGGGCAGTAACACAACTTTTCAGTACCCCATTTTTGAACAAACTCCCCTATTGGGAGAGAACCGCATCTAAACTGAAAAAATAATTTACGATCCAAGGATTTGGATATAATATCCCAGAACCCCTCTAACTTGGGTGTATCCTTATGTACGAGGAACAGACCAGTGAGGCTGCTAGGGTTTGATTCCATGAACGTATTATGGGTCACCCATTCCCAATAACATCTCTTTAAGTCCTTTTTAGAGGGAAAACTAGCTAACTCGGGCGAGTACCACAGTTCACCGAGGCCCAGGGCTAGAAGGATGGATTTAAGATCTCTGAACCATCCTACACTAGAAGCACCAGAACTATTTTTGACCTCCAGGCATGCTGCTGCATAGTGGTGAAGTTCAGGCGTTGTCCATAAACGACGCCAAAATGCAACTGGCCGGAATCTCGCTTGGGCCTCCACTGGTTGACATCCCAGATCGTAAAGAAGTGGTATAGTTGGAGTCGACTGGGGAAGACCTATAGACAGTCTTAAAAATTTATTTTGGGCAAGCTTTAATGGTTTCAGATTACAACTGCCCCAAAGCTCCGCGCCGTAAAGAATGGCTGAGAGAACCTTACCACCATAAATCTTCAAAAGAGGGGACATTGGCCTTGTGTAAGATCTTTTATGTTCTTTAATCAGTGCTCCGCCCAGCTGTTGGTGTTTCAGGGCCATGAGCTCGATCTGATGGGACCAACTCAGGGTGTCACTGAAAGTGACACCCAGATAGGTAAAGTGCTTGGTTTGCTCCAGGGGGACACCCCCCATAAAAACCCCTGCAGTAACTCGTTTGTGCCCCCTTAAAACCATAAATTTGGTTTTTGAGACATTCACCTCCAGCTCATGGTCGCTGCAGAAACTCTCGAACCTTGTCAGTGCACGTTGGAGACCCTGACGGGTTCTTGAAATCAGGAGAGTATCGTCAGCGAACATGAGCAGGGGGATATTCATGCCTGCAAGGGTTGGTGCATCCGTTGGAAAATTATCAAAATATTTCGTAACTCTGTTAATGTATAGAGAGAACAAGGTAGGCGCTAAGACGCAACCCTGCCTGACCCCCTTGGCCACCGAAAATTTTTCTGTCACTTCGCCCGGTTTGCCCCAACGCACAAAAGCATACGTCTCAGCGTGGAGGTTCACTATAAGGCGCACCAGAGCGGGAGGCATACCCAAATCTAAAAGGCAATTCCATAACCCTGCCCTTGGGACAAGGTCAAAAGCTGACCGTAGATCCACAAAGGCAGCATATAGGTTGCCCTTGCCCAAGGTTACCGTCTTCCAATGCAATAACATGAATCGAAACGCCTGGTCCAAAGTGCTCACACGGGGTCTAAACCCAGCTTGGAGAGGAGTAAGGATGTTAAAATCCTCAATCCATGCCTGGACCCTTATAAGGACAAGACGGCTAATTATTTTCTGGACCGCATCAATTAAGCTGATCGGTCGGTAGTTAGAAGGAACCGACCGATCACCCTTCTTAAATATGGGCAATATTTCAGCACCTGCCCATGAATCCGGGATCCTAGCACCCATGGCCAACGCGTTTGCCAGTCGTACTAAGTACGGTATCCATAAATCATGGTCCTGTTGAAAAAGGTCCGCAGGTATACAGTCGGGACCTGGTGCTTTCCCTCTTGGGATAGCTTTTAGGACTAATTCAACTTCGTTGGCTGTAAACACTAAAGTGTCACAGGAAATAGGCCAGTTAATGGAATCTTGTATGTTACCAAGACAACTGAATTGCGCCTCAAAATATGACACCCATTTGCTTTGCTCAATGGACGCTGGGCCGGGACGGTCATCATGGGACTGTCCCCACCTGAGTAGGTGCCAGAAATGTTGTAAGTTCCTGGCACCACATGCCTCAGCTAAGAGGCACCAGCGCTCCTCGTCCCAAGCGGCTTTGGCCCGGAATTTAACTACTTTATATTCCTTCCTACAATTTTTAATTAGGACTTGGTTCTTTGACTTCAGAGCCTTAAACAAGGATAACTGAGATTTCCGACAAGTTTCATTGTACCAGTTTGCTGGCTTCTTGCCCTTCCCCCTGGCCCCGTGAACAGCAACCATTTTTACAAACAAGGTTTTTAGGGAGAGAAATAAACCAGCATGAATATCTGTGACTTTTGAAAGTGTCGTATCCTGCTTTTCACAGATATCAATTTCCATTAGTGAGTTTGAAACCAAAGACCTAATTTTAGCTCGTGCATCAATATCTACAGCAACCTTTGGCCAGCGCACCCTCCTTAGGTCATTTGTTAATACCACTGCCTCTTGTACAGGGTTAAGCTGTGGATCAACCGGCCCTTCAAAGCTGGAATCCTTCAGTTCCGCTATGAGTGGTTCATGGTCACTTTCTGGACGCGGTTTGATGGACATATCCTGGACTACGTGCCACATTTTAATATCAACTAGGATATAATCGATGCGGCTAGCGTGTCTGCCATTAAAAAACGTTTTGTTTCCCTCCCTATCGGAGTTGACTCGCCCATTAAGGGCACGCAGGCCCCAATTTAAACAAAGACCTTTTATAAATGTAGCTGCCTGGGTCCATTTGACAATAGGGGGTAAGTCGAGTTGGGGAATCCCCCAGGTCTGATCCTCCTCCTCGGTCAATATGCCATCCTCTAAACCTAGGGGTTCAAAACAAGAATTAAAATCCCCCATAACGACCACATAACCCGCTAGTTGTGTGGAACCCAAGAAGCCATCCAGGCAGGTAAGTGTCGAAGAAACTCTGCCACCAGATAGCCCTCTAACATATACATTAATAAGCAGTAAATCCAACCAACTACTAGATTTCACAGTAATTATCAGGATATCTGGACAGTCTATAAAGACTTCCTTCACAGACACACCTGCAACCTGACGAACCCATGTAATAAGCCCCCCCATAGCCCTACCTCTGTGGCCTCTGACTGCTAGTTTATTAAAATTCAGGAAGCCTGGGAAGTACACAGCTTCAGTTGCCCAGGTCTCCTGAAATAACCAGACATCACCCCGTCGAATAAAGTCCACCCAATCAGGAACACTAATACAAGATGCAATGCCCGCAACATTCCAGCAACCCAGGGTGGTACCCTTTTTACATAAAATATCACTCGTTTCAGTTACAACGTTAGGTGTGAACACATCAGACAAAGGAGTGGAAATAACGTGCCCCGATGTAACTATAGCCTGACCACCATTTGACAAACATTTAGGCCCTACATGACACAGAGAGCCGGAACCAACATTTACAATATCCACATCGTCAACCAACACAGGAGGAGATACAGGAGTTGATGTTTCTCGCTCACCACTATAGTTGGAACAGACCTCCGTGGGAGGTTGAGGATGGACTACCATATTTCCGGGTATGCTGGTTAATGTGCAGCATACGTTACCGCCCCCAAATCCCACAGATTCAGGAACTTCAACCCGAGATAAGCGTGCTGGTCAATCGTTTGTCGATAACCAGGACAACGGATCATACAAGTTTTTTAGAGGGATATTCCAGAATTCATGGGGCCGGGTAGGCCTATTTGGGGGGGGATAAACTGACAAGGAACTTAACTGCTGTTGTGGCATTGTCGGAGCAAAAGGCATAAAGGCAGGTGGTTGTTGGATGTGGTTGAGAAATATTTGGTCCGGTGGAGGTGGGGGGCCCCTTAACTGGGTGGTGATCTTAGCCCAGCCTGGAGTCTGAACAGGACAGTTGTAATTGGATTGCATATAAGAGCGATACTGCACCTCGGGGTTAAATTGGAATCCGTGATAATTATTGGAAAAGTTGGTCCATCTGAGAGGGTTTTTAGTTTTGATAGGATTGTTTCCAGATGGTTGGTCTGTCGGATTAATCAGGGTTTCAGGATAAAAGTATGTAAGGTTCTTTGTAGAAATCCCTCCCTCATTACTACCTACATACCAGTCGGACAGATGGGAAACAACCTTATGATCCCTAAAATTAATAATAATTATATCCCCCTCTATGTCCTTGGGGCGGATCCCTACCCACCTGCATCTTCTGACTGTAACAATGTCCCCATTGAGATGTGAGGGGAGGGGCCTATTTGTTTTCAGCCAGAAAATGACTTTGTTTTTTAAACTATCATTATTTTCCCTGTCCCCTTCCGCAACCGGAGGCACACCCGTCATAACAATCACATAGTTAGAAGAATCCGGTGGCAAGTCAACATTGATCTTTTGGGGAAGGGGTTGGGGTTTATTAGATGGACCAGAGGGGTTGACTGTTTTACCCATCCCTTTCCTTGTATATTGTGCCATACCCTTTTCAACAGGTTTATTCAGAACCACCCTGGGCTTTTCTTTCACACTATTCACCACTACAGAAGTTGTAGTAGCTATAGCTGGTACTATATTGGTGTTTACAGTAGCCTTTTTTGAAGCGCTTTTGGTTGGTACACTAGAAGTGGTAGTCAAGGTACCATTACCCTGAGGTAGACCAGGACGACTGGACGACGGGCCAATAGCCATGACCCCACTAGATGCATGGACAGGGTCGGTATTAGCCAATATACGATCTAACTTATCACCCAGTAGCCTAACGCGTTCCAACACAGGAAGCATGTAAGATTTAATTAGCTTCTCAATGTTGGCGTAGGACAGCTCATGAACCTCTTCTCTGGGTGACTCCGGAGTTACCGTCACCTGTGTGTCTGAGACCTCTGAGGCTACAATTAGTGAGGGCCCCAGCTCAATATTAGACTTATGCAGGGCAGGTGAAGAGATCAGGGCATTATGACCTTTCCTTTTGACCCCACCCTTCCTTCGTCTTTTCCTTGGAGGGGAGTGCACAATCCTTTTAGCCTCTTCAGGCTTAAGACTACTATTACATTTACTCGTTGAGGCTGTGGGCACACAAGGATATGTGCCCCCTGATTGGCAATTGGGCAGCGTAGGACATGGATCTAGACCAATTACATTGCCAGTTGGAGAATTTAATACCAAAAGGCTCGAGTGATCCATTGGCAAATGACTAGAGTTTCCACCACTGTTATCAGCGGCACAAAGCGGGGAGATACTTGGAAATCTGAAAATGTTTGGAGATTGGATAATGTCAGTGGTGTCGTCCTCAGTTGTGCTCAGCCCTTGGGCGACAGTCTCATGGGTGGAATTTAGGACTGATTGTGAGTGCAGTGAGATTTTCTTTAACTGCTCAACGGAGCGGCGACGTTCTGCCCTTCTTTCCGCTAGGAGTAAGTCCCTATCTAAATCCTTTAAGGTTTTTTTAAAGAATTTATCCAAAGGACCCAAAGCAGAAGTTCCTACACCAGGAGGGACGGAGTGACTCATGACGGTTCCAATCAATAAGTGTTAAAGCTACAAAACAAATAGTAAACGGTAGCAAAGTCACAACACAGTACCCCGAACCGTTATAAATTGTAAGATGAAATAAAAATAACCTGGCCCAGCCCGGCCTCTATCGGCCCCGGACGGCCACAGACGGTCCCGCCCTTGTCCCGGGCTTCTCCCGGGCTTCTCCCGCGCGCTCCCGCGCCGCGGGAGTAATAGTTCCTTTTAAGGGTTGCACCGAGGGGGCGTGGCCGGCAGGGAGAGGAGCCCAGCTGGAGATGGGCGCGCGGAGACTCCTGGACAATGGAGTCCTCCGCCCTACCCTCGCAGCCCTGCCGGTGTCAGTGTTATTAAATTAAATGCCCCAATGCTGCACAGAGCCTCAAGCCACGAAGCGGGACCCGCGGAGCGGGTCCGGCGAGGCGTGGAGGCTGAAGGAAGGCTGGAGGAAAGCTGTGTCCGGAGGAGAGCGGTCAATGCGCGGTGCGCGGCGTCCAGGCGTAGAATCCACAGATCAGCCTGCTGAGGCTCGTTAAATCCTGCTTGTTGGGGGCGCGGCCGGCAGGGAGAGGAGCCCAGCTGGAGATGGGCGCGCGGAGACTCCTGGACAATGGAGTCCTCCGCCCTACCCTCGCAGCCCTGCCGGTGTCAGTGTTATTAAATTAAATGCCCCAATGCTGCACAGAGCCTCAAGCCACGAAGCGGGACCCGCGGAGCGGGTCCGGCGAGGCGTGGAGGCTGAAGGAAGGCTGGAGGAAAGCTGTGTCCGGAGGAGAGCGGTCAATGCGCGGTGCGCGGCGTCCAGGCGTAGACACGTGTTTCGAAATTCCTTTCTCTTCAGTAGGGAAAAAGTTCATAGGTTCTTGTGCATGCTGCCGTCATCTTATCAGGATTATTACCACTCTCAGCATGCGTCGCGCACCCCTGAGCTCGTCAGCTCGTGGCTCGAGGGAGCCTTTTCAACAGTCAAGGGGGGTGGGGCACGCCGCGGACATGCACAACGTGTTTACCTTATTGCATCGTGGTAAATGAAGTTTTCATGGTTGCTTGCTTCAGATAAGTGAAGTTTCATGGCCAGTGCCCATATTCCAAGTAAAGTTTCATGGCCAGTGCCCGTATCCCTATACACGTGTTTCGAAATTCCTTTCTCTTCAGTAGGGAAAAAGTTCATAGGTTCTTGTGCATGCTGCCGTCATCTTATCAGGATTATTACCACTCTCAGCATGCGTCGCGCACCCCTGAGCTCGTCAGCTCGTGGCTCGAGGGAGCCTTTTCAACAGTCAAGGGGGGTGGGGCACGCCGCGGACATGCACAACGTGTTTACCTTATTGCATCATGGTAAATGAAGTTTTCATGGTTGCTTGCTTCAGATAAGTGAAGTTTCATGGCCAGTGCCCATATTCCAAGTAAAGTTTCATGGCCAGTGCCCGTATTCCTATACACGTGTTTCGAAATTCCTTTCTCTTCAGTAGGGAAAAAGTTCATAGGTTCTTGTGCATGCTGCCGTCATCTTATCAGGATTATTACCACTCTCAGCATGCGTCGCGCACCCCTGAGCTCGTCAGCTCGTGGCTCGAGGGAGCCTTTTCAACAGTCAAGGGGGGTGGGGCACGCCGCGGACATGCACAACCTGTTTACCTTATTGCATCGTGGTAAATGAAGTTTTCATGGTTGCTTGCTTCAGATAAGTGAAGTTTCATGGCCAGTGTCCATATTCCAAGTAAAGTTTCATGGCCAGTGCCCGTATCCCTATACACGTGTTTCGAAATTCCTTTCTCTTCAGTAGGGAAAAAGTTCATAGGTTCTTGTGCATGCTGCCGTCATCTTATCAGGATTATTACCACTCTCAGCATGCGTCGCGCACCCCTGAGCTCGTCAGCTCGTGGCTCGAGGGAGCCTTTTCAACAGTCAAGGGGGGTGGGGCACGCCGCGGACATGCACAACGTGTTTACCTTATTGCATCGTGGTAAATGAAGTTTTCATGGTTGCTTGCTTCAGATAAGTGAAGTTTCATGGCCAGTGCCCATATTCCAAGTAAAGTTTCATGGCCAGTGCCCGTATCCTTATACACGTGTTTCGAAATTCCTTTCTCTTCAGTAGGGAAAAAGTTCATAGGTTCTTGTGCATGCTGCCGTCATCTTATCAGGATTATTACCACTCTCAGCATGCGTCGCGCACCCCTGAGCTCGTCAGCTCGTGGCTCGAGGGAGCCTTTTCAACAGTCAAGGGGGGTGGGGCACGCCGCGGACATGCACAACGTGTTTACCTTATTGCATCGTGGTAAATGAAGTTTTCATGGTTGCTTGCTTCAGATAAGTGAAGTTTCATGGCCAGTGCCCATATTCCAAGTAAAGTTTCATGGCCAGTGCCCGTATCCCTATACACGTGTTTCGAAATTCCTTTCTCTTCAGTAGGGAAAAAGTTCATAGGTTCTTGTGCATGCTGCCGTCATCTTATCAGGATTATTACCACTCTCAGCATGCGTCACGCACCCCTGAGCTCGTCAGCTCGTGGCTCGAGGGAGCCTTTTCAACAGTCAAGGGGGGTGGGGCACGCCGCGGACATGCACAACGTGTTTACCTTATTGCATCGTGGTAAATGAAGTTTTCATGGTTGCTTGCTTCAGATAAGTGAAGTTTCATGGCCAGTGCCCATATTCCAAGTAAAGTTTCATGGCCAGTGCCCGTATCCCTATACACGTGTTTCGAAATTCCTTTCTCTTCAGTAGGGAAAAAGTTCATAGGTTCTTGTGCATGCTGCCGTCATCTTATCAGGATTATTACCACTCTCAGCATGCGTCGCGCACCCCTAAGCTCGTCAGCTCGTGGCTCGAGGGAGCCTTTTCAACAGTCAAGGGATGTGGGGCACGCCGCGGACATGCACAACGTGTTTACCTTATTGCATCGTGGTAAATGAAGTTTTCAGGGTAGCTTGCTTCAGATAAGTGAAGTTTCATGGCCAGTGCCCATATTCCAAGTAAAGTTTCATGGCCAGTGCCCGTATCCCTATACACGTGTTTCGAAATTCCTTTCTCTTCAGTAGGGAAAAAGTTCATAGGTTCTTGTGCATGCTGCCGTCATCTTATCAGGATTATTACCACTCTCAGCATGCGTCGCGCACCCCTGAGCTCGTCAGCTCGTGGCTCGAGGGAACCTTTTCAACAGTCAAGGGGGGTGGGGCACGCCACGGACATGCACAACGTGCCCATATCCCTATACACGTGTTTCGAAATTCCTTTCTCTTCAGTTGTGCATGTCCGCGGCGTGCCCCACCCCCCTTGACTGTTGAAAAGGCTCCCTCGAGCCACGAGCTGACGAGCTCAGGGGTGCGCGACGCATGCTGAGAGTGGTAATAATCCTGATAAGATGACGGCAGCATGCACAAGAACGTATGAACTTTTTCCCTACTGAAGAGAAAGGAATTTCGAAACACGTGTAAAGGGATACGGGCACTGGCCATGAAACTTTACTTGGAATATGGGCACTGGCCATGAAACTTCACTTATCTGAAGCAAGCAACCATGAAAACTTCATTTACCACGATGCAATAAGGTAAACACGTTGTGCATGTCCGCGGCGTGCCCCACCCCCCTTGACTGTTGAAAAGGCTCCCTCGAGCCACGAGCTGACGAGCTCAGGGGTGCGCGACGCATGCTGGGAGTGGTAATAATCCTGATAAGATGACGGCAGCATGCACAAGAACCTATGAACTTTTTCCCTACTGAAGAGAAAGGAATTTCGAAACACGTGTATAGGGATACGGGCACTGGCCATGAAACTTTACTCGGAATATGGGCACTGGCCATGAAACTTCACTTATCTGAAGCAAGCAACCATGAAAACTTCATTTACCACGATGCAATAAGGTAAACACGTTGTGCATGTCCGCGGCGTGCCCCACCCCCCTTGACTGTCTTATTACTCCTAACCTGATATATTCTGCTTCTATCCTTTCCAGGCTGTCCACACAAGGGGTCGACTTTTGTAGAGACACGATTGATCTCAAAACAATTTAGGGGACAAAAGTTTGGCAGGTTCAGGGGAACAGGGCTTTGTTTAGAGCATGCCTTATATCACAAAAAATGATGTCCCTGAACACAACTGTGCAATAAAAATCATGGCTTCGTTGAGCTAAGATAAAGGATTTGAACACACCACCCATTCGCACGTTTTAAAAACTGGCAGCAGTTTACAAAGTGTAAGAAGGAAACACTAGGCATCATGCTACGCAATGACATGTACAACTCACCAGACACCAATTGGAAGTGATGGTTTGTTTGGCCGTTAAATAATAATGAATGTCAAGCATGGTTCCTAGGTATCACCAGGGGCTTAACGATCCGCAGTGTTAACCTGCGTTATATGCTGACAGAACACTTGGAGGTGGTGACCGCTTACAATGCTGGGAAGTTGTGTCTTGAGTGGCTAAAAGCCTCAACATTGTCCCAAATGAAACAACACTTGTCCTTCCTTTCTGATGACTTGGAACTATGGAACTTCTTGCTACGTCCTTGAAAACCAAGTCATAAATGCTTCTTGTATTCTCAGCAGGAAGCAGCTGAAAGACTGCTCAATATTGACAGGACTAACTTAGAGAAGGCTCTAGCCGTAGTTGACAATGGCCTGACAACTTTCTTCTCTAGAATTTACTCCCTTGGTAATATAATGTCGTCAGCAGTAGACATTATACAACATGATATGTCTGCATTACAACATGCACAGTCACAACTTAGATCCATCCTGCTATTGAGTTGTACGCTTCAGACACTTTGTTCTCGTCGCATACCATGGTGACATATTAATGCTACAAGCCTGTTTTCACCTTACCAACTGACTAAACAGCAAATACTCATGAGATGCAAAGATGCAACATACACTATTTTACACATCGAGAAATTAGAGGCTGCCGCTCACTGTTGCTGAAACACCTTTCATTGATTGGATAAATCCTTGTGTTCCTTACTCTGCTGATTTTTACATTTTATTTCCATTATTGCTTAGAACACCATCAAGAGGGCAGATATGAAGCTTTAGGGGAAGTTTATGTACATGAGTATTGGCAATTATCTTTCTGGTATTAGAATAAGGAAACATGGTTTTCTCAGCAGTTCTGGCTGTAAAGAGCACATCTAGGGACCCTAGTACTACCCCCACTGCTCATTCTGCTCTGGAGGAAAATCGACCACATTCCTCAACTAGATTAGATGAAAGAGGTAACAAATCTCTCTCCTCAGCACACAATACACCGATATCCTCTTCATTCTCTCGCAATACTTCTGAGGCCCATACCACTTCTACCCCCACCTCCACTCCCTCTCCAGAAAAAACTCGATTCCGGCATGTACCCACACTCAGTGAAAGAAAGATAAACAACTTGCCACCATTAGTTCACACCTCATTACCTTCCTCTACTAGAGCTACAATGAGTAACAACTTTAGAACTACTCCCTTGATACCCCATTTCCTATCCTCCACACAGCATCAACAGATGGAACAAGACTGTCTCAAGACCTCTTACCGCACATCTACAAACCTTCAAAACGTTATCCTTGAAATCAAAACCATCTTACAACTTGCGGAAAAAGCACTTACTAAACTTAATTATCTCCAAAACTCGCTAAAGACAGCTGACAACTTGACAAACACTGCCTCTAGACAATCGATACTTGCGCATCCGCAATCTCTCCAATTCCATTACGGACCAGGAAATGCAATCTCTGTTACGGCTGTACGAATCTCCTTCCGACCATATCTTAGACAAAGAGGAATACGCTATCCACCTAGTCTCCATCAACCCTTGCAGAACCTCAAATCCTATCCATAGAGGAATAAACAGGAATAATCTTCACTCTATAACCACAATTCAAGATAACCAGGAGCCTAGTCCAAAGAATCCCCCAAACCAGATGTCCTGCCTTCTACTAAATTGCTGCTCAGCCCCTAAACATGCTTCTGATATTGCTGACCTCATTCTTAGCATGAATATGGACATAATTATCCTCACGGAAACATTGCTCAAGGAATCATCCTCTCCATGCCTTGACCTCCTGATCCCCCCAGACTTCAACATCATTAGACTAGACAGACCTCACAAAATAGGTGGAGGCTTAGCCTGCATACATCGTTCTGACCTCACCATCTCAAAATTTCACTCGGAACCCCTGGACTTCTGTGAATACCTTGGGATCTCTGTGAATTCATCTAGCAACCACCCCCTCAAATTACATACATTCTACCATCCTCCTGGTCAAAACATGAAGTTCACAGAACAACTTATAGAAATGATCACGGCAAACTCGTTCCCGCACTTGAATGACATCTTCCTGGGTGATTTCAATCTCCACTGAGAGAACACACTGGATAAGCAGGTCTGCACCCTTAAAACCTTCCTTGATGACCACTCCCTGGTCCAAGCCATTTCAGAGCCCACTCACTCTAAAGGTGCCACGCTAGACTGGCTCATCTTCAAAATAAATACTATTGATTCGATCTCGATTAGCCCTTGTGACTGGTCAGACCATCATATTATCACCTTCCAAATCCTCTCTTATAACACACAATTCCTCCCACAACAAATTAAACATAAACAATGGATAAGAGACACTAAGAACATCAACTGGATCAAGCTAGCCTCCCAATGTGAGAAGGCTCTTATCCCCCCAACAACATAGGAGACGTCACTGCCCTTACTGATCACTATAACTCCATGATGTCCAAAGTTTTCGACCAAGCCGCACCAACAAAACTCAAAAGAATACCTGACAAGGATAAAAACCCATGGTTCAGTGAAGGCCTGAATGAGGAGTGACGCAAACTCAGATCAACTGAACAGAAATGGAGGCTTCGCCCCTCCCCCCAGCTGAAACTACTCTGAAAGGCAAGAAAATCATACAATAAAAGTATTCCAAGGTCAAAAAAAGACTTCTTCAAATCAGAACTAGAGAATGCTAAAAAGAGACCTTAAACACTCTTCAAAATTCTGAATCAACAATCGAACAAACTGGCCAAATCTCCACTCTTAACATCAACCTCACAACTAAGTAGTGATGAATTTTCCTTTTTCTTCACAGCAAAAATGAATTCCTTCCAACTTGAACTCAATATGGCTGCGACAAACTTAGCCGCCCCTTAGCTCAGTCTAGCTACTAACTTGATACTTAATAAGCGATCTTTTCCCAAAAACAATTCTCACTGGTCTAACTTCAAATGTTATGATATCGGTGATATCACCAAAATTCTAACAACTACTAAACTCAACAACCACTTCAAAAACCCTGTCCCAGCAAAGTGCCTACCCCACATCTATCATATCATAGCCCCTCTCTGGACCAAGATCATAAATGCCTCGCTCTCACAAGGTCACATCCCGGACTGCCTAAAATCTGGTCAAGTTACTCCTATCCTAAAAAAAACATGGCTAGCTGCACCGACCCCAACAACTTCCGACCAATAACCAACATCCCTATGTTAGCAAAGGTCTTGGAAAAATGTGTTCAACAACAACTGAACTTACACATCACAAATTTCAATTTATTGAACATTCACCAATCGGGCTTCAGACCTGGCCATTGCACTGAAACAGCCATCCTACATATAGTAGACAAGGCCCTCTACAATTTTTAGATACACCTTTGCTTCAGAAATTAAATGAGCATTAGTTCTCATCATTTCAGCCTGTGCGGCTTCACTGTGTGAAGCCTGTATTCCACTGTTTGCCGTGCACATTTGAGTGTGTCTGGGACTTGTGCCTAGGAACGCAATCTGTTCAACCTCTGGACATGGACACACTGGTGGACCCGCTAAAGGCCCATTTTTATTGCTTTCCTTTTCGTTTGCTGATGCTTCTGAACAGATTCTACAAGCCTTCCAGGGACACTTCTGCTCCTGGTGAGCAGGATCTTCGCTTTGCATCTACGGTTTTTCCACTGACTGTGATCACTCCTTTGGTGGCTGCTGAGGGGGTAGGATGGGAACATGCTTGCTCTATAAACCTGCTATGAAGTGTGTCTCTGGGATCTTCGTCTGCGGTTGCTGGGAACAGAAATGTTTTGTCTACCTCTCAGAACACATAAACAATTGGCTATTCTGTTTGCTGGGAACTTTTTGATACCGCCTGTTTTTAACATCCTAACTTCTTTTTAACCGCTTCCGCGCTACCGCGAATTCCCTCCGTGCGCTGAAATTTGAAAAATGGCTTGATTGTGACAAAGCCAGCTCGTCATGCGCGCAGCGCAGGTAACGCCCATGACGAGCTGGCTTTGTCACCCGCGCTGAAGGGGTTAAGTTTAGTTTTTATTTGCTTTTACAGTTTGTTTTAATAATGGCTTTCTGTATGCTTTGATTTTCAAATTGAATGATTGCCTTTTTTATGATTTTTGCATCTTTTATATAAACATATGCTGTAGTATTGCTCTGTATTGCTTCTTATTATTAGATAGCTTTAGTCGACTCCTATCCGAGGAGTGGGTGTCCTGTGGCAAGGGTAGGCCCAGGAAGAAACACTGCCATTTTACTTGTACACATTTCTTAAGTTGCCTTCTTTTCTACACAATGGCTTTTGACACACATTTACTTATGTGACTGTGGGAGATTAGTTTCACTGAAACAACATTGCTTACAAATCCACTTTGTACTATCATGACACCTTGAACATTTAGTTCAGGGCCTAGACACACATTTTGTAAATGCTGTTTGGGTTATCACAAAGACAATAATCAATGTCAGCCCTCTGAAGCCTTGACACGGAAGCATGGATACTGTTATTATGAATACACATGTATTTCCACGCTTATATTAGAGGAGCACTCTGCTGTCATTGTGAGGTTGTCGCTGTGTTGGAGTCTCAGCCCAGCTGATTCCTGTTTACCCTCTGCAAAGAGAGATGTCCAACTTATGACCAAGACTGGGACCAACATACCTTCCCTTCAGGTAATGGGGAGTTAGATCATCCAGGAGGGGATTTTTGACAGAGCACCCACCCTAGGCAACCAGGTTAGGGATCTCATTGTAGGAGTACATTATACCCAATACTTATATGCCCGTATATATACACTGTCTTACAACAGCAGCGGAATTGTTTCTCCTTTTCACTGTTCTTATACTACTAATAGCTTTTATCTGCTTCTGTCTATTAACCATTACAGTGCACATATTTTATACAAAAAATCACAATGGTTCAATAAATATTGAAAATGCCCTTCATGTATTTCTTGTGTATCTCTCTGAGTAAGCACAAGTGACTGAGAGAAAAGGTTTTAGATCTGTTGCCACAATTCCTTTGGGATTCCTTGGGCAGTCAGGGTTGTCATGTTTTGAGGTTGCCCAAACCATCTGTTACTTTGCCAGGTTTAGGGGTACTTATGGTGGCACTGTGAGCTAGCAGGTCAGTAGGTCAATCCATCATGACGGGTGCGTAGAATCAGTCTGGCACAATCCCAACATTTATGTTGCCTAAAAAACGAATAGTTCCTACTGAGAAAGTGGAAACTGTACAACACTACTGGAGCTGGCTCATGAGATTCTCCTGGCAGGATGCCTGGGCCAAGATAAGACCTTTGCAAGACTTGTCCCACACATTTATTGGTCCAGGAAGAAGAACAAGAATTCCTCAGATGCATTATGCAGGACTTGTCTGAGTTGCCAGGCCAGTGGCATATGATGGATGTTGAGCCTGGATTCGAAACTTGTTTCTCATTTTCACCCCGGCCGCAATGTAGCATCTCATCCCTTCAACTGGTTTATAGTCCCTAACTATACTGTCTATAATAAGTTTACATTTTTAGGGCAAATAATCATTCAAGAGTTTAAGTTTAAAAATGTAGGATTTTCAAACTATGCATTTTTTTTGGAACATGTTTTCCACTAGTCTTTGAGCTGAATGTTATAACACTCTACAAGAGAGCTGATTATGCTTTCTGTTTTTGGTTGGCAGGTTTTTTCTGTTTGAAAATGAAGGGCAGATTTACATGAAACAGATGCATCTCTGTATTTTAGCAGAGATGCGTAAGTTTAATTGCGTCACACAAAGAAACCCTTACGCCACCATGGATGCGTCACATTTACAATTCGGTGCACCATGGCGCAAGGATTGACAGATGAGTCACCCATCTGTTGGCAAAAGGTAACGCATTGCTGAAGTCGTGTCGCAAGCACGACGCAACTCCAGCAATGTTCAGGAATGCCTATTCCTATTGTGCTGCGTCACTCTTACGCCTGCTTCAAGGTTTTTACTCCGTGGTGTCGTAGAAGTGACGCAGTGAAATCTTGTAGATTTCACTCCATCACTTTTACGAGGCTTTCTCGCGTCTGAATGCCCACCCTATATATATTATACCTGAATCAGGTATAATGTGATGCAGGGTTTTACAACGTAACGCATCTCCCTAGATGCGTCACGTTGTAAATGTGTTGCAAAGTGGCACATTGTTTACGATGCCTCTGCGTCACAAAAGTGATGCAACAGCAGCGTAAAAGTGACGCAAGGGGCTTGTAAATCTGCCACTAAGCCTTTTTCTGGGACAGTCTTGCTAGTTTCATTAGATATCCTCGAGCAATCCATTTTTAAATCAAGGCCTCCGAATGTATAAAAATAAATCTTTGTAGAGTTGTTCCTGCATGTAATCATGAAATCCCCACGGGGTAAATTGTAGCACAGCTTTTGCGTTTCAATGGTTTTTCATACAATGAAGAAATTAGCTGACTTTCTTCTTATAATCGAGTGAGGTCACAGAAACTGAACTCCTCGTATTTCACTATATTATCTGGTTGTCGGATCTGTGCTATGATTATTTATATTCAAGTTCCAAAAGGCCCAAAAATGCATTATTGTCCCCCGCAAAAAAATATTATTGAAGCAGAAAATCCATGTAGTTTCAAAATTGGCATAATATAAATTGGAAAGCTCTGGAAGAAATAAACATGTTAACACGGGGGGGTACCTCGAGCACTCTTTGTCATCAAAATAAACATTTTGATATGATCTCTGTGACTTACTCCTTCGAAATGTTTATATGCACTGATCATATCATACATTTTCTAATAATACAATGCAGATGTTGTTGCATATCTGGGCCCATGTAGTACCAATTTTGCAACATTAAAGTGGCGCAAATACAAAAGTGTTTGGGTGAAATGTACTATCTCATGCAAATTAGGATTTGCGTTGTACAGTTCACTAAAGTAATGCAAAGTAACTCTATGTGCTTCTTTGCTCGACTTTATGTCATGGGGTCACTCCGTAGTGCTAATTTGGTTTTGATGCAAATCCACATCGATTAACTTTCATAGACATGGATTTGCACTAAAATCTTCTGCCTCCTTGAGGCAGGCGTAATGAGGAGAAATGTTCTAATGTTATTTTCCCAACTTTACATGTGTGCTTCTGTACCGTGTACAACCCTCATACAAACTGGAAAGACTCTTAAAGGATAGTGTTTGTACAGGAAGAGTCTTTTTCCAGTACAAAACCTATGGACCTGAGTGCAAGAGTATGTGCTAAGGAGCATGGCACACGGAAGAGTGCCAGCGCACAGGAAGAGAAAAAATGTCCCATAGCTTAGTATATGTGATGCAGCTTTTCTCTCTAACCTTGATGCAGTGCAGCAACTTTGGTTGCTGCTCTGACTCACGTCAAATATCAGTAAATTTGAAACCTAGTTTTCAAAACTTTTTTTTTGCTGATCAGATATCATTTCCGAGCTGCGCCTTTTGCTTTTTTCATTCATGCTAACAAGTGTGGACTTTGTGGTCAAATGATATGCAATACAGTGCTTTGCCTAGTTGTTTGAGGGCCTCTTCATCATATTGCTGGTGTTTTGGTGTGTCTGCCAGTTGTAGTTGCCTAACTCATACAGTGCTTGGAGTTCATTATCTGATGTACACGAACTTACATATTGCCATTTTGGTAACGATTTTTCAAGCTCTTGTTAGATATATTTCTCAAACGTTATTTCGTCTGTGAGCATCGCCTCCAAAATGGATCAGCTTCGGCCTATGTCCCATGCAGGGCAGTACTGACATTTAAGAAGCCACTGCCGGGTAAGTATAAACCCATACAGCAGCCGCGCACAGTAAATGAAGCCAAAAGAGACTTCACTGATTTTTGTGCTTAATACTTAAAATAGCTAAAGGAAGAAATCATAAATTAACAGTACAAAAAAAAAAAATGAGCTAATTAAAAGGGGAACTATTCACAGCTATGCTGGTAAGGTCCCCCCTCGCTCAAAGTTAACTCACTTCTAATTTGAATAACAGTTTGTTACAATAAATGTACCATTAGGTATCCTGTATTCTTTGTTTAAATATAAATAAATAATAATAAAAACAAATATATATATATGTATGACACCGAGGGAATTTGCAGCGCAACAAAGCAGAAGAAAATCAATACCCACTGGAGGGTTGTAAAAATTGTAAAAATAGAACATTCGCTGGTGTAACTACAGGTCCCACAAGGCAATTTCTAAGAGGAAGAGATTCCAAATTGGGCGGAACCTTCGGAAGGAGGTAATAAAAAAACATTGTGAACTCACCTGTGGTAAACTGACGTTTGAATCGGAAGAGGCACACCTTGGAAAAAGTTTCATGTTGAAACGAAACATGTTGGTGAAAAAAGCTGTTCTGCATGCAATAAATTAAATAAGGCAAGTTCTTGTGCGACTCGTTTATCTCCTGATGGGGATGTTTGAAGGAATACATGTCGGCTTGGTTCTGCCGAGGAGCAACGCACAGCCATCTTTGAAGCGCCAGGCATCCCCGCACTGAACCACTTTTGTAAAACCGGCAACGGACTGAAGGGAATGCGGTGCTCCCGGGGACTGGACTCCGGTTTTTGGCCCTCTGTCAGCTATCAAAGTTGGCTGACACCGAGGGAATTTGCAGCGCAACAAAGCAGAAGAAAATCAATACCCACTGGAGGGTTGTAAAAATTGTAAAAATAGAACATTCGCTGGTGTAACTACAGGTCCCACAAGGCAATTTCTAAGAGGAAGAGATTCCAAATTGGGCGGAACCTTCGGAAGGAGGTAATAAAAAAACATTGTGAACTCACCTGTGGTAAACTGACGTTTGAATCGGAAGAGGCACACCTTGGAAAAAGTTTCATGTTGAAACGAAACATGTTGGTGAAAAAAGCCGTTCTGCATGCAATAAATTAAATAAGGCAAGTTCTTGTGCGACTCGTTTATCTCCTGATGGGGATGTTTGAAGGAATATATATATATATATATATATATATATATATATATATATATATATATATATATATATATATATAAACAAGAAAAATACATGACACTCTCCTTGAGTTATCAGACTTTTACTACCGTGATCAAGACCATGATGGTCTAAACGCGTAGGAGGATATTGATGGAGTGAATAAAAGTCTGATAACAGACGAGAACACAAGGGAGATCCCCCACGATTTTTTTTATAAATGGGTAATAACTCCACCTCTAAAAATGTCACCCACATAAAAAATTAATTTAACAATTGTTTATTCATCTTAATGTAGAAATTCATTTTTTTGTATAAATATTTTTTAGTGCATTGATATAAACAAACAATAAATAACAACACTCATATATACATTAAATAAATAATCACAGAACGATATAAATACAATTGCCCAAACACACACAAGAGCCCTAAAGTAAAGAATACAAAACTGTAAGAGCTCTACAAATGACCACCTCAACTTCACATAAGAAAAAACAATACAAACATCAACACATCCTATAGAAAAAAGAATATATAACAAACAACTGACAGTGTACAACAAATACAATAAAGGTGCACCACATGTAACAAAAAAAAAAAAAAGGTGAAAGCGCTGACACGCTTTTCGGAAATGCCAATGTTTATGACTTCCTTCATCAGGGCGCAGACTTCTTCAATCTAAATGGTGGGCATTCTATGCCCATCAACATTGATAATACATTTTCCATAATGAAGAAACAGGGCTCTATAAAACATCTAGACGTAGATGAAAACAGGGAACATGGAACCGGTATGAGACATAAATTCAAAAGACGGAATAACATTTCAGCACCAGGGCATCAAAATACGTCTTGACCCGAGTAATCCAGGTGCCTAAGGACAGGGCCGCATTTGAAGCATGTTGGAGGGGAAGATAGTCGGTCCAATCAAATATATTTGGTATTAATATAGTTAAGATAGAGATTGCTATGGCATCCTGTCTTGGCAGGATATAGTGAGAGTTAAAAAATCACCCACTTGAATATGTAGCCTGGAGATAGCAAAATATCAGGTAGTGTCCTCCCCAGGGTCCCCCTTCCGAAGTAAGTCGGGTAAGGTTAAACATGAAGTCCCGTAGGATCCGGTGCCATAAGAATGGTCTGTACTTCTGCTCCCCTATGGTATTATATATATATCTCAACAAGAAAAATACGTGGCACTCTCCTTGGGTTATCAGACTTTTACCACCGTGATCAAGACCATGATGGTCGAAACGCGTAGGAGGAGGAGAGTGATAGAGTGAATAAAAGTCTGATAATCCAAGGAGAGTGCCATGTATTTTTCTTGTTGAGAAGTATTTTGTGAGACCAGTCCTGTCTTGCCGCGAGCACCAGCTGATTTGCGCGCCTCCCGCTGAGAACTGTGTTGTTGAACTACATATATATATATATATATATATGAGGTACGTGGCGCTCCCGAAGCTATAACCAGCAAAGCAATGACAGCTGATCAGCAAATCAGGAACAGCGAGACCCAAGGATGGTGCAAATGTTCTTTTATTTAAATATTAGCCCAGCACCAGTCCGCCATGACGCGTTTCGGCTAGAGATAGCCTTGATCACATGACAAACGTCACGAGGGCTGATCACCCATTTTAAAGTGCAAAATGCCATCACATGGAATGGAAACAAAAGAAATACTATCAGTGTTTCCATGTTTTTACAATTATTACATTACGGCATGAATGCCAGTATTGCACACAGTTTCAAACAGTTGGTCATAGATTGTGGTTAATACAAACAATTATCATCGACCAAACAGTACCATGTTACAGGAATAGATATCTATTTACAAGAGTACGCATGGCAACGGCTACAACAAACTTTTAAAATGATATAAAAGTTAAAAGCCGAATAAATAGTTATATACAAATAAAATATAATATATATATATATTTTAAACCACTCCTGGTCCGCTTATTTCTTCACGTGAAAGAAACCAGAGTCGAGGCCCCAATGCAGTTCACAGTGTTTCAGGTTTATTAGGCACAAAAAACCCTACGCGTTTCGAGATCAGCCGATCTCTTGCTCACGGGTGGAGCTTCGGTGCACTGCCATTCTTTTAAAGTAAACATTAC
The DNA here is from genome assembly GCF_964261635.1 of Lissotriton helveticus. Taxonomy (NCBI): domain Eukaryota; kingdom Metazoa; phylum Chordata; class Amphibia; order Caudata; family Salamandridae; genus Lissotriton; species Lissotriton helveticus. The sequence goes on from NC_136063.1 coordinate 496,934,451, forward strand.
CGTGTTTGAAAGTCACACGTGATCTATAGACATAGACAGGTTCATTTAGTTATTACAATGTCTTTCAAAAAATAAATGAAAATCTATAAATTCATTTAAATCATTTCATGTGTTCTTATTACGATACATGATAAGTAACACTTGTTTAGCCCCAGTGGCACGGCCGATTGTAAACCATCCCAGCATTATTTGCATCATATGATATTTCAGCAAGAGTTCACGTTTAGCCCATGTGGGCAAGTGTCCATTCATAGTTCAAATGATGCATCGCATAATGCCACCTGGCCAAATTTTGCCAAATGTCATTTACAAACGGCCGGCCCACTGGGGCTAAACAAGTGTTACTTATCATGTATCGTAATAAGAACACATTTCCTGAGTGTGTGTTTATTTAATAAATAATGCCTCTGCCCGCCTGATTTCCATGGAGCTTTGCTGCGGGAAGTACGTTTGAACGAACTAAGAAACGCGGCTTTGAAATCAACAGCGGCGTCTTGATCGCGTAATTTTCCGGCACCGTGGTGAGTTGGAAACACCGGACCGGACGAAGCTATTACCAATAGAGCGTCTTCCATTCTCTCGGGGAGCGAGAGCAGCAGCTGGGAATCGAGTGCAATACGGAGAAGTGCAGTGCACACAACTGAATGCCGGCTGGCGAGTTGTGTCAGGAGAAAGGGCTGAAGTACGAAATAACAGGAGGATGGAAGCAGCAGCGAAATTATTTACACGACCTGAGCCCAGTGATGGCGAGGAAACATGGCCACCTGGTAAGAAAATAGACGAACTTAAACAATTATGGGATGCATTATGGAAGATTCTAAAACGTGAACAATCTCGATGGTGGGAAGCGGCTGCTCTCACGAAGTATCTTGAATGTAATAAGATACCGCGAGGTCTAAGAATCTTTATTATACCTACCTTCCAAAATCCAGATCCTGAACTTATCAGTAATTGGATGGACAATAATCATGCATGTTCAGTCAACATGCTTAAAATGCTTATAAATAATGCTGAGAAAGAGTGTGCAAAACTGAATGCGGAGGGTGAAGTAATCATCATGAAACTGAAAGGCAAATACACTGAAAGTGAGTTTGCCACAGAGATGGGTAAAATTGACAAACGCCTAGAGAAAATAGAGGAAGACATAAAAGAGAAAAAACAGAGGAAATTTCACCGGGATGAAATTGATTATAGTAAAGGCCAAATCCTCACCTTCGCAAAAAAAAATTTGACACCATCAGGAACGCCACCAAAAAAACTAAATCAAGTAAAACAGTGGCAACAAAGAAACAATTGCCCAAACAAAACGGAGAAGTGGAAGGGGAATCAATAACTGTGGATGAAGACGGTGACTCAATTGAAAGCAATGTCTCGGAGTCCATTGAACCAACACCGGTAAAAGATTTAATTTTAAACGAGGTTGCCCTGATTGCCAAAGGACGCCAAACAGGCACTCCTTCAAAAGGGCGTGGAAGAGGCGGCAGAGGAGGTGCACGAGGAAGAGGAGGCAAGGCAGCAGAAGCAGTATCAAGCCCGGTGGGAGTCCTAACAAGAGGGAAAGCGGCAAAGAAGTAAACACCATGACTGTGGTAAATTTATCTAAACGTATTTTAACAGCACAACAACTTGAAGTATTGTCCAGAGGGCTATCATTCTGTTCAACATCAAAATTTAATCTGACAAACACCCGCATTGACTTGTTCCGTTTTACTCGCAAACTTAAATTTAAAAAATGGTTTGCGACTAAACCACGATTGAAAAGAGACAAAGTTCAGGATAACCCCAGTATCTTAAATGTAAATGATGCGGAACTTTTGCAAGCTGTTCATGTACAAGCAGGGTATGACGATGTCAGTGACGATCCTCTGCTAAATTTAGTAGACTCTGAAGGTACAATTGAAATGAGCCACTTGAAATGTATTTACAGAAAGGTCTGAGACAACTGGCAGATGAGGATAGTTATGTCAAAACAACTAAATACGAGGATAATGAAATGAAACAAATATACTTGGACAAGTTGAGTGATTGGAAGGCAAGGGGGACAATAAGAGGAGGAGTAATATAATTACCTGCTCTGCAAATATCCACAAATACCTGCACTTTATCTACTGCCAAAACTATATAAAGACCTCCATACACCACCAGGTAGGCCGATTGTCTCATCTGTAGGCAGTCTCTATGAGAGTACCTCCAGATACATAGACCACTTCTTACAACCCTTCGTCCAGACTCTCCCTTCGTATGTGAGGGACACGTCAGACTTCCTCAGAATCATCAAAGACATTGCTTGGAATCCAGAGTATTGGCTGGTGAGCTTTGATGTCACCAGCCTTTACACCAGTATCCCCCAAGACTTAGGGGTAGATGCTTATAAACATTATCTAAAAGAGAGATCTATCTCTCATCTAACACACACTAACATGCTCCTGGATATGATATGGGAATGTCTTACTAACAACTACTTCATTTTTAACAAACAAATGTATAAGCAAACGAGGGGGACGGTGATGGGTACTTGCTTCGCCCCCAGTTTCGCAGGTCTTTACCTGGGCTGGTGGGAGGAGCAAGTGGTGAATAAGATCTCCCACTTTAGTACCCACGTCGTCCCCTGGAGGAGATACATAGATGATATCTTCTGCATATGGAAGGGCACAGTTGATCAGGTAAAAGAATTCCAATCCATCCTAAATGATAATTCCCTAAATTTACAATTTTCCAGTGTTATAGACAAAAAACAACTTGACTTCCTGGATGTGAGACTGGAGGTGAGGGAGGGCATTTTGAGCAGCTCCCTATTCCGGAAAACCACTGCAGGGAACAGCCTCCTGCACGCGGATAGCTGTCACCCCCCCCCAGCCTAATACGTAGCATACCCCTGGGTGAACTCATTAAAGCCAAACGAAACTGTAGTTCCGCTGAAAGTTTCTCAAATAATGTTGAACAGATTCACGGAAATGGGCTACAGTAAGAAAGTTATCAAACAGGCGGTTGAAAGAGTGGATTAAATGGCCAGGAATGACCTTCTTATCCCAAAAGAAAATATAAAAGATGCCAAAATATGATTCATCACAAACTACGATTGCCAGGCATGGAAATTGAGACAAAGTCTAGGAAAGTACTGGGATGTATTAAGGCTGGATAAGGATCTTAGGGAATTTATTCATGAAACCCCCTCATTAACCTTTAGGAAGGCCAAATCCTTAAAAGATGCCCTAAGTACCACATTGATTAAGGAACATCAAAAGTCCAACACAATACAGGGATTTTTTCCCTGTCGTAAATGCAAAGCATGTAAATACAGTCACAACTGTAAAACACTAAAATTATCAAAAGAACGCAGTGCACATAAAATACCTAAACATCTCAGTTGCAATACTGAATATGTTATTTATGCACTACAGTGCCCATGTGATAAATTCTATATAGGATGTACCACAAAGCAGGCTAAATTGAGAATCCTGGAACACCAAAGGGCAATCAAGAATGTAAATCATCAGTACCCAATTGCCAGACATTTTGCGGAGGAACATAACAAAAATCCGAATCTAATGAAGTTTTGTGTATTGGACTGTGTGGAGAATAGAGAGCGAGGAGGTAACAGGTGGTTGGAATTAAGGAAGCTAGAATCAAAATATATAATCAAATATAACACAATGCAACCCACAGGACATAACTTGGGGGAAGAATTAGCAATCCACCTATATAATCAAATTTGTCAGGCTAGAATGTGTTAAGTAGCTGCTGCTTGCTATGTAACTGTATTCTTGAAGTTTTAAAATGATTTTAACGTATGCAGCATGTGATCTGACATAATCTATTATGTTAAAAGAACAATGTCTTTCTTAAATTACAGGAACAGGAAGATTAACAATATTGGAGACATTATTTTGCCCACTGGGGCATGACATTTGGCAAAATTTGGCCAGGTGGCATTATGCGATGCATCATTTGAACTATGAATGGACACTTGCCCACATGGGCTAAACGTGAACTCTTGCTGAAATATCATATGATGCAAATAATGCTGGGATGGTTTACAATCGGCCGGCCCCCTGGGGCTAAACAAGTGTTACTTATCATGTATCGTAATAAGAACACATTTCCTGTTTAAATAATACGTTATAACATGACAATAACGCGATGAAATGATTTAAATGAATTTATAGATTTTCATTTATTTTTTGAAAGACATTGTAACAACGAAATTAACTTGTCTATGTTTATAGATCACGTGTGACTTTCAAACACGGTAATGTTTAGAATGGCAGTGCACCGAAGCTCCACCCGTGAGCAAGAGATCGGCTGATCTCGAAACCCGTAGGGTTTTTTGTGCCTAATAAACCTGAAGCACTGTGAACTGCATTGGGGCCTCGACTCTGGTTTCTTTCACGTGAAGAAATAAGCGGACCAGGAGTGGTTTAATCTTTAGGGGCTGGCAAACCCCGTCGAGTGCCCACCGTCGGAAGCGGCAGATGCACGCCTTCTGAGTGTGTGTTATATATATATATATATATATATATCGTAAGAATCCTTCAAACCTCCACATGCAGCAGTAACAGCAGCGGCGAGAGAAGAGACAGACCCCACGTAGTCCAGGCAAGATGTTGTTTATTTTAAGTGCCTTCCAAAATGTAACGTTTCGAGTACTGACGTATATATATATATATCACCAGTAGGTAGTTATAATTAGGACCTAGTTTCCATAGGAAAAGCATTTTTTGACATGGCTATAACTTTAGCGTCATTTGCCCAATCTGCATGAAATGTCTACAAAAGTGTCCTGGTGGATACTATTGTTATGGAAAGTTTGGAGGTGATGCGTGCAGTGAGGACTGAGAATTTGAGGCATGAAATAAGGCTGGGATTGTAATGTTAATTCCTATAGGAGCTTTTAGCCACACCTATAGTCCGAACCGCTGAAGGGACTTACACTAACTTTAGCAGGCAGGTAGATGTCAGTTCAAGGAAGTGCCTTTTGCTTATTTTGTGTAAATCCATTTAGTAGTTGTTGAGAAATGTAAGTTTAAAACTATAGTTATATCTTTGGCCGTGGATATTTTGCAGTGGTTTCGCGATGAATTACGAATTCACATGCCAACAGGAATGCTCTAATTGGCACAACACAATCTGAATTGAAAGTTGCAGCTGCCATTTTATCTATCGGGAACAATTCCCAGGGCTGAGATTCTGTGTGAAAACTTGCATAAGGGGTCAGAGTGGAGATACTCTGACCCCACGGTGAGAAATGGGGGTGTTAGTGACACAAGTTATGTGTCCAAACTTGTTTTCTTTAATCTCATATGATATTTGCGGCAACACCACAACCGCCAGTGCGGCCCCTTGAGTACCATCGCGAAGATATCGCGACTATCAACGTCCTCACGAATATTGGAGGATATATAAAAAAATTACCAGTGAATCATTAATATGCATTGTTATAGAGATATTGAGATTATGAGAATTTATTTTTATAGATTTATTTATATAGTGAGTTATCTACTATGATGGTTAGAATTAATTATAAAGTTATCATTTTTTAATGTGGTGGTGGCTATTGAATTTCTGCTTTTGCTTTCTGCGTTCGCGACGTAACTGCAGGGATCATGATTACCGACGTTGTTGCGATTTCCGGCCTCACTGCAAAAATGAAAATAGGTTTTAGAGATGGTTGTTCAAGAAATATACCAGCAAAACATGAGTTTGAAGTGTACAGCAATAAACCCCTCGTGTGTAGAATACTGTGAAATTTGTGTGCATCCATGTGTTTTCACTTCATGGAAAAGGCGTGATCGTCGCGGTTAACAAAGTCATCACAACTTTCCAAATAACCGCGTAAACAGAAAAAAGATCTGAAAGATGGTTTTTAAAGAAAGTTAGCGTAAAAATATGAGTTTAACCCTGCTGTGAAAGAAGTATGTATATTGTAATATGTTTAGTGCAATATTCAGAATGGATTTTTTTTACATATTATGTTTGGATATGTTGGTGGCAATTGAATGTCTGCTTTTGTTTTCTGTTTTCGCGACATGCCCAGGAGGATCGTGACATCATTGTGAAGATTGTCAAAAATGAAAGGGAAAAAAACTCTTCAGAAAAAACTTCACAATCATTCGGGTACTAGGGTGGCTCTGACAAGAGCCGTTTTGTTGGTTGTGTGTGCATGGCTGTTATACATAAGACCGGCTACAAAGTTTCACGTTACTAAGAAACACCCTATTAATTCCATGCATGTCAAAACGCATATTGTTGTTCTAGATACAGCTCATGCATTGTCTCAGTTTTATTAACATGTTTACCGGCTTTGTCAATCTGTGGACATAATTGATTTGACCACTTCCATTTCTGTCTTTGGCATATATTAGAGTACACCAATATTTCTATCTTTGGCATATATTAGAGTACACCAAGGCAGTGTGATGGAAAGGTGACATCAGTTCTGCAAAGGATTGTTTCATTAGGATGGCCAGACCTACCCCAGTCAATATGCCTAGGTCATTGCTACCACAGTGCACAATCAAGAAGTGAGGAGCTTAGGAATCCACATTGAATTTAACCAAAACCAGCAACTGATGAAACGTTTACCCTCTCTGGCCAAACTAAGTAATCTGCACATTTGGCAAACCCAATTCCCTGTTAATAACTCTCTTATTGCAGCCTCTTTAGCCCAATAGATACAGCTGTGGCCCACAATCCATACTCTAAGCATTTTGAGGTGTAGGAGCAATAGTAGTAAGGAGAAGGCTGGAGCTGAGTGAGGTATTTTTCCAAAGGAAAAGTAATTAAAATGGAGGTTTAAAAGAAAGCAAAACAAATAGATTTGTCATTGGATGCCGTCAGCATGAAAGTGAATAAAATTAGGTAGTGCGTTGGATGCCTTAGCAAGAAGTCTTATTATTGGCTGTTGTTTAAGAAAAGAATAGGAAATACTGACATGGACATGCTTTTGAATCTGTGGCATGAAGCACACCTGCTGTATCTTATTTAGAACCAGCATGTTCCTACTGGTTCCACTGGGTTGCAAGGTACAGTCAGCTAAAAGTCTATTGGGGGGGAAGGGTGTTAAAGAGACAGAGCCGTTTATAAAAAGTTGGGGAGTGATGACACAATGTAAGTAATGGTAAGTTTTAATTTCCAACTCAGGACTATGTAATAAACTGTTGTGCAGTAAATAAAAAAAATTGAAGCTAAATATTGGTTTGGACTTCCGTTTTATTTTTTGACGGTTACTATGCGATAATCGCAAATACATTGCAAAAACACACTGACTGGAACCTCATTTTAAAAGAGAGGGAAAAGGTTAACAGATACTAATCATCCACAAGTGGAGATGCAGTAGTCTAAAATGAAAGAAATTATTTCATTTCCTGCTTTTCTCATGATGATGGAGTGGGAAGTTAAAGAGGCTGCCATTTTAGAGTTTCTTTTTATGAGAGTGGTGTACCATTCTAGTGCTTAATTTTTACAAATGTTAAGTGTCAAAACTATCCAGAAAGAGTTAAAACAACAATATAATCTACAAACTAAATTCACTGGTATGTATTTAACTTTGTAATTATTTTAAAAATGTACATTAGAAATGAAGATGTATATCGGAGTTTGATTAAAAGGAGTATTACAGTGACGTGCAAAAATATATGAGTGAACTGTATCTATTTGAGGGTATGTGTTTAGGAGATTAGTGGTTAATGGTTTGGGAAGTAAGAGAAACATGAATTAGGGCCTCTTTATTACATTGTGTAGTTTATTCAAAAATAATAGTATAGTCTGGTGGAAAGTTGCAACGAGGAACTAAGAATGTTTTAAATGTCTAAACATGTGCAGAATAGATACATCTATTATTTGCATTCTGGGAGTTTTAGTACTTTCAGTAACATTATTAATCAGGAATAGTGTTGTGAGAAATAAAAGATGAGCACATGTTGTCTGCCTGTATTTGATTTAGAAAGGTATAATACTTGTTAGGTAAGTATTGGGAAGTGTTTGTCAATGTGGTTTTTGCCTAATATGACCGCTTTGCATGTGCTAGGATGGTGAGCTATGGTTTTTGTGCTTCCACATAGCTATAAAAATGGTGAGACGTTTGAGTTTACTTAAAGATGCAGAGCGGTATATATTTTTGGAAAGATGGCTTGAAGGTGTACATCTATTAAGAAATTGCATATATGTTTACAAGGTGATCTTTGTTCAGTAAGGCTGATGAAAATGTCATGTATATGGTGAGGGTTGTGTTTTTCTTTAAACATGGTTTGTTTAAAATTGAAAAGGATTAATAGTGAAGAATGCCTTGAGAGTTCTTGTGCTAGCTTCATATCGAGTAAAACTTTTGTTTGAGATACGCTGAATATATATTTTAGAAGCAGAATGATGTAGGTATGCCATTCGCAAAAGGTTTTGTGCTTTGGAAAATTTCAAAATGTTTTCTGTTTTAGAAACTTACTGGTGCATGTGCACATTCAGTAAAAAAATCAATGTATGTTTCTAGAGAGCCATGTATGCAAATATATATCAAGTGTGATACCTAGATTTCACTCACACATAGCTCAGAAGAAAAGCATATATACAGTAAAGCAAGTAGTTTGATACTGACAGAAGGAGATAACCAATGAGTCAGAGATCTAGTGACTACTGTTATGTATCTAACAGCAATGAAGGTACTTTCACAGTCAGTCAGGCTGTATTCAGGCACTCGTGCAATCACTCAGTCATTACTTTGGCAGTCATCAAATCAGTGATTCACTATCCATGGAGGTATTCAGTTACCCAGGCACTACAGATGTACTCTTGCAATCAGGTAGGCAGAAATTATGTAGACATTGTACTATGTAGGCACTATCCATACATTCATCTAATCACCTAGGTACTATCTATTGACTTATGCAATTAACAATGCTGTAACTATACAAAAAATAAATCTTTATTCAGTAAATAAAATTGCCATAATAGTTGTAATCAAAAGTCAGTAATATCAATTTTATACATCATAAAAACAGACAGTAAAATTACTCATAGAAACAAAAGCACTAATCCGGTCTCAATTTCTTGGCCACCCAGACAGCTTGAAGAAAAGATAAAACAGTAAAAATCAGCCGCTCGGTGGAAAGCATCTGAAGGTACATCAGGGCAGGCCTGACTTGTTTAAAATTCAATGCTTTCAGCAAGGGGATTAAAAAATGCTTTCTAGGCCAGCTGAATTAAGGGCAGAACAATGTGTCTACGCAGGATATTCTCCACTTTATAATAATAATATCCTCATGTGGGTGGGTTTGGTGCCTTTACCTCAGCCCAAACCCACCCACATGAGGATGCCAAAATATGATGCAATTGATTATAACTGAACATGGCCAATAAGAAGCTGTCATGCTGTGAGCGAACCAAACCCAAATGAGGTTCCATCCCCTGCACAGTTTTTAAAAGCATTTGACACCTAACTTCTGGAGTTCTATACCTTCTCTCTCTAATGGGAGCGTTCCAAAAACAACCTTTTGACACTCCCCACTTCCTGGACGGAGAGAAAGGTCGGGTTAGTGAAAATGTTCAGCCTACCTATAGAGAAAAAGGCAGCCTTAACATGCACAAACCAAGGTATACTAGAAACCTGATCCAAAGCCAAGTAGTCCTCAAGAATCAACCCGCTTAACTTCAGCTCCACCCTGCTCCAGATATTCATCCGCAAAAGAACAGTTGATGGACAGAATGCAGAGCAATGTCATACTTTCACCCCAGTACTGAGATCAGGGCCTAAATCCATCTTTTTTTTTGTGCTCACCATGCCATTCCAGTTTGTACCCAGTTATATGCAAATCAGTCTTGACCCCACCCCTAACGGGAACAGTCCAGCCAAACTGCCAGGCTAGGTGGCCTAAACACAGGGTAAACAATGGCAGAGCAGGGGACTCTACCAGCGTAATGAAAGTCAGCTGGTTTAGCTAAGCTACCTTATCTATAGAAAAATACCCAAAGGCAACTATCCCTGGTAAGCCTGATGTTGATCAGGGGGTGGCAGCAAGTAGTTTCCCCGCTAACTAGGGATTGTTAAAGTTAACCACCACACAATTTCCCGCCCAGGGGTTCCTATCCTTACCAATCCAGCTTACCTTCCATATCAGAATAATGGGATCCGCATACTCCTCGTAAAAGAGAGATGTGAGCTAAGCCAATGTATCACCTTATTCTTAATCTCCTGATAAGATTCCCCAGTGGGCTAGAGCAGAGGGGAATATTCCCCAGGACGATGACATAAGGAGTTGTTTCCGGAGGCAAAGTTAACACAATTCCACGGTTACTTGGAGGCGCTGAGCACTAAGTCCTCCTACTCTCATCCAAATGGCAGGTAGGGGCATCAAAACTACCAGAACTGTGAGTAACCACTGGGAGCCCTGGTTTTGATACAGCTTGGGTAGGACCTGCGCCCCGAGGACGTGGGTTGAGGCATGGTCCCTCTCAGTGACAATACGTTCAGCTGGGCCCCCTGCTTTTCTGAAATGCCATGTCCTGGCCACCCCTGCACCTTGCCCTCTCTTTGGTCACCAGGAAAAGTAATTCCAAACCTCTGTAACTATACAATCATTATAACATTTGGGCAGAAACTATGCAGCCATCTAAACACCCACTTACAACCCATGTAGTCGTAGAAATACTGAGGCACACGTATGCAATGATGAAACACTCAGGCTCTAATCACACTCATCTAATTACGTAGAAAGTACCATTGTAGTAAACCTATCACCCATTCAGTACCTACGCAGTCATTTAATTACTGAGGCAATAGTCTTGCACTAGTACAATCACCCCAGCAGTACACTTTCCTCCAATCACTCAAGCTTTAACAATGGAATCATGCCGATACTCACACTAGTCATGCACTCATCTAATTCGACAGGCACTACCGATGCACTTATTCAATTCTCCAGGCACTACCCATGTAGTTATCTAAGTATCCAGGCACTACCTGCTCACTCAACCAAAAAGAAATGGGCAATATCCAATTGCTGAAACACTATTTATCCACTCATCCAATAGGCTTGGTGCTATGCATGGGCTTAAACAATCATGTATGCACTATCCATGCACTGCATGAATCACCTATATACTATGTATGCACTCTTGCAATCATCCAGGCACTAGAATTGCACTCATGTAATCATCCCACCAGTGTCTATGCATGTATTGAATTATTGAAGCATTAGTCATTCAGGCTCTACTCATGCACTCATCCAAACACCCAGATACTAGTGGTATCCTCATGCAAACAGGCAGGCAATAAGTATGCAGATATTGAATGACCCATGAATGCACTACCTATTCACTCATTCAATCATCCAGGGAGTATTGGTGTATTCAACCACAAACTCATGTATTTACTAGTTTTACTGAGGAATTTGTACTCTTTAGACAATATAGGTGATAGGTTTACTACAAGTGTTCTCTACATAATTAGACGAGTGCATGAGTAGAGCCTGAGTGATTCATCAGTGCTCATGTGTGCCTCAGTATTTCAATGATTGCATGGGTTGTAAGTAGGTGTTTAGATGGCTGCATAGGTTCTGCGCAAATGTTATAATTATTGTATAGTAACAGCCTTGTAAAATTTTTGATACATTTTTAAAAGTGTAGAAGAAAGAGAGATGCAGTGAAACAGAAAGAACGAGTTGGGAGAGTAGTTGATAAGGTATTTGCTTTGAAGAGGAAGCTTTTCATTTTGATTCTAAATAGAATGAAGACTCTTGATAAAATAGTGTTGTGCATGAGGAGACAAAACATGAGGAAAAAATTAGTCAATAGAAGTAACTGTTGTACAGATTTTAATGGAGATTAGATAAATACTTCTTGTACAGAGCCTTTCTTTAATGGAGAAAGCTATCTCCAGGATGACAGATTAGCTCATCCTATTGATTAAAGACGATGTTATGAAATGAAGAACGGTAGACCTATAGCAAAAGAGGTGCTGGTAACTAGAAATGTAGAAGAAATTATTGCAGAAGAGGTACAAGAATGGTGTAGTGGGGGTACTGTATACAAATGGAACTGTAGTAGTGTTTTTAGTATTAGACAGCAATCCAATGATATATTAAGAACATTCCTACCTATCTTTCCAAGGTGAAGTTTAAAACACAAAGTGAGTTATACCACTCAACAATGCAAACTTTAGGTAGGAGGCTGTATTATGTGAAAACTCCTGCTTTATGTTTAGGAGAAAGGAATAGAGCACTTTTGCATGTTAGTGTGGCAGACATAGAAAAGGTGTGTGGTGATGTGCAGTTTTGTTTCTTTGGACCTGAGCAGGATTCAAGTGAAAATGAAGAGTTGTTAAGAGAAGAAGTTGCAGAACAAGACACATATATTACAGTTGATAGTTTAAAAGAAGAGATTACAAAATGTAACACTGTATTGTCTAAAAGACCAGAGTATGTTTGTATATGTTGTCTATGCACCTTTTGGAAGATTTAAACACAGACTGTTGGCATATTTAAAAGTACATCGTGATAACTGTCAAAAGTTACCTGTGTATTTATTTGTAGAGTGACAGCTTGACTTGTCTATACAGCAAGTTATATGGAAGTAGTGTAACAATAAATGAGAAGATGAAATGAACAACACATAGATATTAAATACCCATTGTGTAAGATAATAAAATACCTGGTAATGTAGAAAAACTATGAAGGGCCAACAATACAAATAAAGCAACATTTATTATTATTTGCAGCATTGCATGGGGCCACTATGGACTGCTCTCCAGCACTCACTATAACTCCACAATCCATAAAGTATGATGCTATAGGGGAAAACTGTGGAGGCAAAATTTGAAGTTGAGATTGGACTTTTGAATTGATTCTCTGCTTTGGTGTTGTTATGCTGCTATTGAAGTTGAGGGTCCTTTAGTTTTGTGTTGCCTTCTTACTGCTCACCATGAACTTGTCTTATGAAATGTGCAACAAATATAAAAGGGGGAAAATATTATCATGTATGATTTTTGCCAGCATTGCAAATAGATGTAACCTACTGCTCTCCAGGTCTTACAACAACACTTCAGTCCATGCAATAAGTGGCCATTCTTGAAAACTCTGGAGCCATATCTGCTGTAGTAGCCAGAACTCTAAAGGGACTTTCTGCCCTGGAATTGTTGCTGCTGCCACTGATGTAGATGGTCCTCCAGCTTCCTTCTGCTTGATCGGCAGTTGGAGACTTTTTCTTTAAGTTTTAGGATGATATAACATGAACGTCTTCCCACATGAGTGCCAAAAACGTTTCCAGCCAAAACCTACACCTGCTCACAAAAAACTTCTGGCAAAGAAGATTCAAGAAGGAGGAGTAGGTGTATACTTCTGATTCATTTTACTGAAAAGTATATTATCAAATGATATTCCTTACTTTCCCAGTCATGTGATGTTTCCAGATTGTGCATTGCACTAGTTTAGCAGCAGGTTTTAATTCCCCATGAGTTTCGGTAACAATGAGTAGTTTGATTGGTGTTTGGTAGTTATGTTCTATTTGAGTTCAGATGTTGAGTTATTTTTTTAAACTGTTCTTTTTTATAAATGTGTTCTTAAAATAAGGTTAAACCTATATGTTACCTAACAGCTAGACTGAAACTTTGTGTAAAATATGTCTATATATCTGTTTTTTACTTTGCCATTTGTATTCACAACTAATGATGTCATTCCTACCTCCGGTTTTGCTGTGAAGAAGGAAAATGCATTTTTGAATTAGTTATTTCGACAAATGAATACAAAGGGGAAAGTTAAATTAGTGTCTTACTAAATAGCTACACTGAAACCTTATATAAAATAGGTCTATATATGTGTTTTACGCCTTGTTAAAAACCCCCGGTATTCAGTCTGTCCTTGGCAATGGCACTCATAGAATCATACAGGCACTACCTGTGCAATCATCAAGGATGTTCTTTATCCATCACTCTGCAAAAGTGCCTCCTGGCATAATACTTGTTGGTTGATGAAAGCTCCTTGGCTATTGAGGGTATTTGGAGGCCAAGTGTCCCTCTTGTTAACTCCAGCAAGTTCCACAAAATCACTTTGCTTAAAGGTCTTCGGAGGCCACACACCCTTTCTGCACCAGTCTGCAAACACGTCTCCTGGCACACTTTTGGTTGTGGAATAAAGTTGTCTTGGATGCTAAAGGACGTTGGGTACCAAGAAGCCCTCCTGGTACTTACTATAAGTCCTACTCAGCAGGATTTCTGAGAGCTGGTCAGATGCCTGCCCCCTTTCCAAACGATTCTGCAAAGACCATTGCTACTTGAAAAAACATGGAAATTTACTGAAAAAAACAAAGGTTACAGTAAGTTATAGTTAGGAACTAGCATTTAAAAAACCTTAGATATTCACTGAAACAAACAAAGATTGCAGGGCTGTTTAAGTTAGGAAATAGGATTAAAAAAACCTTAGATATACACTGAAAAAAACAAAGGTTACAAGGACGTTCTAGTTAGGCCGATATTTTACTCGTACAAAACCAGAGAAATTCAGCAGTTACAGTTAACTGAGCCAACTATAACTCATGCCCCCGCAATGCACTGCTTATGACCTCACATATTACATCACTTATGACATGGCCAGTGACATCCCTGATGACATCACTGATTACATCATCCAGTGACTGTATTTCTATAATGTTTGAGTGTTAAAAATATATACACCAAGGTGTTTTGATGAATCAGTGGGTGTATGAGTGCCTGCCCTGATTGCAGCAACAGACAGCATCTGAGCTCTACTTGACAAAGGAGAATCTGCTGCCCTCATTCTCCTGGACCTCCCTGCAGTGTTCAACACAGTCTCTCACCACACACTCATCTATCGACTTCGCTAGATTGGAATCACACAAGATGCACTCAGATGATGTCATCATTCCTCAAAGGATGCACCCAAAGAGTCAGCCACTCTCCCTTCAATTTGCAACCCAAGAATACCATCTGTGTCGTACCCAAAATTTCTGCACTTAGGCCTACCCTCTACAACATCTACAGGACACCACTCGCAGACGTCGTCAGATCACACATCATACCTCCCACGGTGATAAGCTGCGCTTTACAAATACTATTTGATTGATTAATATTTTACCCTCTAATCAGTGCTCATACTTTATGTAACACTAGGGTAACTTATAAATATTTAATACAGTTGAGTATCGGTTGTGATGAGCATGAGAAATTAAAGAATGAATGCAAATCTGTTACTACATGTATCTGAAATATTTTGAATAACTTTTCTTTCCAGGACTTTTACATATATAGCACTGAAACTGTTTGCAGGTTTTCAACATGGTGAAAAATCCACACTCCTGCAACTGAAACAGGTGATGTCCATTAGGGACCAAGGCCAGAACGGGTTTAGATTCCCTAAACAATATATGGGAAAAGTGATGATGGTATGGATCTATTTGACTCCCTGTAAACCAACTAAATGCAAAGTACCTAAAGGCTCAGCTCGGGCCTATGTTTATTTCATAAAAGTCACTTTTGGTTTGGAGATAGGAACATTGGGCCATATGTCCTGTGAGAAGTTGGCCTGGCATATGATGTCCACTATTCTAGTGGGCACCTTGGACCAGTCCAAATGACCCATATTGATGGTAGGTTTAAGACAACCTTGATAGAATGCTATCCTAGTGGTAGCTGTGGAGAGCAGCCTTCAGGCTAAGACTTGAAAGAATGTAAAGCACCTTGTTTTACAAGTCTATAATCCCTTGAATAATCAAATGAAAGGAGATCTACACCAGGTATATATCAAATATATATGTATTTATTCTAAACACAACCCCTCTAGACTCTTTATGAGGCTAGAAGTAAAAGTACACTACAAGAACTTAAATAGCACACATAAATTAGCACAGTATACGTTTTGCCCTAGGGGCCTCACAAACCATATACTAAGAAAGTGGTATAAGAACCATGTGAGGGATAGAAGTTCGGCTTAGAGCCTGTAGAACTACTGGGACAACCAGGAACCACCCAAGGTAGGGACGCAGGAGACACACGGGGACGCATGCAGTCTCTAAACACAGCCGCGAATCACCATTGACTTCTATGGTGAAAGTTAAAGTTACAAGAGGGCCCACTAGCTGAATGGCCGCCATTTGGTGAGGCTCCGGCTGCCTGGAATCATTATCCTGAGATTTATCCTTTAAAACTGGACCGTGTTTTGATATTAAGGTGCCGAATTGTGTGTGAGGACGTCCTACACCCTCGACGAAAACTTAAAGGAGATCGACCGATGCATTCTGCAGTTATGCGACATTGAAGTTCTGCCCGAGAACAGCACTGGAGCGGCAGGCTCATACAGGTCGGCGCTGGGCGGCAGGAAAGCTCGAGGACTGGCAAATGCAGTGCAGGCCACATGACCAGTGCCGGTGTAGGCGGAGGACACCACCAGTACGCTCACGCGGTGAGAGGGCCCGGTGCCCTTATAGTGGACCCCCCAGCTAATATCCATGGGCACGTCCTGAGCGGTCCTGAGCAACATCCGCTATTTTGAGAGGGACTGGCCCGGCTGCATAAACGTGTGGACTGTGTGCGCTGAGCCCAGGGTAAGGCCCGCTGAATCGTGTCGCGGAGCTGGACTGCATTCCCTCCCCCGCATGTTCAGGACGGCGTAGCACTGCAGGGATCACAGGGCATGCCCTGGGGGCAGGTTCGACACGCTGGTGATAGGAGTCTGAATGGACTGTACACAGCGCTTGGAGCCGTCGCTGTAAAGTGCAGGTGCCGTTTACTGGCAATATCGACGCGAGGCCTGCCGTTCACAGTGCATATTTGAGTCAGCTGGGGAAGATCGCGCTGGTGCAGTGACGACACGGGGTGTGGATAAAGGTGGCGAAGAGTTGCATAATTGCCCACGGCGAACAACTGGCAGAGCAGTTATATGGCGAGAGGTGCCTCGATGGGCAACACGATCCTGTTTTGGTGACTTGGCGAGGCGCTACATTTGGGGATCTCGCCGGACCTGGCAACGAGCGGCGGAGCAGACCGCAGGCTACCACGTGGAAGGCAGGTTACTGTGCTGAGGGTGCAGCCCGGGGAACGTTTTTACCCAAAGGGGCCCACATGGTGAGGGGGGCTGGAACGAGCTCTTCGCGCCCGGACTTTACCTTGCTTTATTGCGAGTAGGCTGAGGGGAGAAGGTGACACCACCCCGGGCGGGATTGACTTGCTCCCCTGGTGTACAGATCCTAAGGAGGTGTGAACTGCAATACCTGGCCTGGCCAGGCCCTCTGGATAGAGGGACCTGCGCCTACCCCCCACCCCCTCTTTCTCGCAGAGTGGCGTACCGCAGCGGCCATACACTACAGAGCCTGCGGGTGCACTACCAGATTCAGTGGTAAGGAATCAGACCGTGGACATGCGTTGCAGACCCACCGCAGTTGGGCGGCGCGACCGGACCTCTGCCATCATGGGGAAACCGGATACACGCCAGCCCAGGCTCAGCTTCAACTTCGTGGCGAAAAAGGGACCCAAGCAGATTCCCATTGAACAGGACTTAGAGAATGCTACTAACTCGAGCACCAATGCAGCATTAGAGAATGCTACTAACTCGAGCACCGGCACGGCATCCACGGAACTGGACATGAGACAACTCCTTCAGGAAATGCGGCAAGGATTTGCAACGGTAGTTGATAAAGTGGACCGCATGTCTTCTAGAATGGACACCATTGTGCAGAAGGTTGACCAACATGAGGAGCGGCTGAAGGAGACTGAACGGTGAATCTCTGATCAGGACGACACCACTGCTAATCACACGGCACAATTAACGAGAATGGATAAGTTGCTGCGCGTTATCGCCGCTAAGAATGAGGATTTGGAGGCCCACAGTAGACGCAACAACATCCGCGTAACGGGCATTCCAGAATCCACAGATACTGGGCGTATGGAGGACTATATCGAAAGCCTGCTTAGAGACTCCATCGGCGCTGAAGCTTTTTCCGCACAGCTCATTGTTGAAAGGGCGCACCGATCCCTTGGGCCAAGGCCGAAACTGGGGGCGCCTCCGAGATCCATCATTGCACGCCTCTTGAACTACCGAGACCGGGATGTGGCTCTCCGGGCGGCACGGGCGAAGCAGCAGTTGTCCTACAAGGGAGTGTCGTTCTCGATTTTCCCATACTTCACCCCTATAGTACAGGAGGAACGCCGCATGTTTATTGAAGTTAAGAAAAAGCTGAGGGCGGCGCAGATTGATTATGCGTTACTTTACCCGGCAAGATTACGTGTGACACATCAGGGTAAACAGCAATTCTTTACGAATCCGCAGCAGGTGGAGGACCTCCTTCGATCGGTGAAGAGGGCACAACGAGGTGGAACACATCAAGGGGCAGAGTGGCGTGAAGAATACCCTGGCCGAGGTGACGAAGACTAAAGGAGAGTCCTTGTGGTGACTTTAGTACACTGGATTTTTTTGTGTCTGTGGCTAGATGTCCTCCGGAGCTGAGATGGGACTGGAATGGACGGCCTGCTGCACAATATGGAGAGACTGCGACATGTCCGGTAGTAACGTATTCCAGGACCCGAGCCCTCCCTCAGATGGAGCCTAGTGGTGGTACAGGTCAGGAGGCTCGAGGAGAGGGTGGTGATGACGTGGCCCTCTGGCATACCCCCCTATGGGTATTCCCCAGTAGTAACTTTTGTTGTATGGGGACTGATTGTTCTACTGTTTGGTCGTAGGGGAGGGGGGAGGGTAGAGCATGCTGGCAAGTTGGGGATGCTTCAGTGGGAGGGGGTAGGATTGCGAGGAATGGGATGCTTGATAATCGCATGATACGACAGTTTGTTGACAGAATGGGAGGGGTACTTTGGGATTGTTTGGGGGTGGTTAAGGGGGGCGGGGTTGTTCACATGATGCATTTGAAGCATACATTGTTGAGTACTGGCTATTTTAGTAGTGAATGCGTTTTATGGATGCTGGACGGTGCTGACTCACCTGTGAAGCTGTTAGCAGATGATGCATATCATGATCTGTACTGTTGGTTTTATGGGCTGGCTGGGGCACGCGAGCGTAGATATCATTACACAACATACTACTTATGGCAGGTACACACTTGAACCTCCTAACGTGGAATGTACGAGGGCTGGGAGACCCGCAGAAATGTCGACAGGTGTTGTCATACTTGGACCGTAACGCTATGCATATTGCTTTCATACAAGAAACGCATTTGAAACCCCACAATGGTCACACATTTGCGCTAGATGGTCGGCTCATACAGCCTTTTCTTCATATTCGACTTATGCTAGAGGAATGGCGATTCTGGTGAAAAGGGGCACACCGTTCACATTGGTTGGTAGCAAGCAGGACACTCAGGGACGGTACTGTATGCTTTCGGGAAGGCTGGGGCACATGGAGGTCACCCTGATATGCACCTATGGACCCAACACTGATGATCCCCAATTTTTCACTGAGTTATGGGCCACAATTATGAGCACGGACCCTGCTCACATAATTTGGGGCGCGGATTTTAACATAGCACATGAGCCTGCCATTGACAGATCACACCCTGCACCCCACCATTACACTAGAGCGAGGTCGGAGCTGCACACGTTAATCAAGGACTATGATCTGGTGGATACATGGAGGCATCTTAATGCTGATATACAGGAAGGCACGCACTTCACGACACAGGCTCGGTCGTGGGCTAGGCTGGATTACATATTTATTTCTCCGCAACTCGGCCCTGCGCTTGTAGGAGCGCAACACCTAGCCAGGACTTACTCTGACCACTCACCGGTAAAGATCACGTTGCAGGCTGAGGACCTAGGTCCGCCGAAGGCTGCCTGGTGGCTACAACCTACAATGCTTCTGGATGCTGTGTTTCAGGAGGAGTTGAGGGTGGAAACGTTAGACTTCTTTGAGCGCAACAAGGAATCAGTGGAGGACGTGGCGACTATATGGGACGCCTTTAAAGTTACCCTGAGAGGGATGTGTATAGCGAAAGGCTCTGGGGTCCTTAAGAGTATACTGGCAAAGCTGAACGGTCTTGAAACTGAACTCAAAGCGCTTGACAGATCTTTAGCGGAATGCCCGGATAAAATGACCCTAGCTCGGATCAGGGACAAAATTACGGAATACACTGAGGAGGCTGATAGGGAGTCCAAGTTTAGAGGTCGGCATTGGACAGCTCGCCGGTATGGCGAAGGTGAGAGACCTGGGAAGGCCCTTGCTGCGTTGATCAGGATGACGCGACAGCCGAATGTAGTACTGGAAATTGAGGGATCTGATGGAATGATATGTAGGGACACTACGCAGATCCTCAATGCCTTTGTCACACATTACACCACTTTATACACCACCACGAGAGTCGGGAAGCTTCAATTGAATGACTATTTGCAGGATGTATCCTTAGGCTGGTTAAGTGATTTTTAAGTGCTCCGTTTGAAATATACGAAGTACGAGATGCAATAATGCACATGTAGTCGGGTAAGGCTACAGGGTTAGACGGGATCCCAGTGGAGTTCTATAAAACATATATTGACTTCATGGCCCAGGTTCTGCGGGAGGTCTATGAAGACGCACTGGAGGTAGGGTAGCTCCCGCCCTCCATGCGTTGTGCTCTTATTACATCATTGCTCAAACCTGGGAAACCGGCTAATAACTGTGACTCGTATCGGCCCCTGTCGCTGCTGAACTGCGACGTGAAGATACTTGCTAAACTAATTGCAACGCGCATCAACCTCCTGCTGCCCAATCTGATCTTACCTGATCAATCGGGCTTTGTCCCGGGCAGGGCGACGTCACACACCCTGCGCACATTCTTTACCATCATGAATAATGTGCATGAGGACTTACCTATGGCGGGCATTTTTTTGGACGCCACCAAAGCCTTCGACTCCCTGGAATGGGACTATGTGTTCCAAGTGTTGGAGCAAATGGGCTTCCCGATTATTTTTATATCTTGGATAAGGCTATTATATGAATCGCCAGTCGCCAAAGTGACTGTCAATGGGCGGCTGTCTCAAGAATTTCCTATCACCAGAGGCACAAGGCAAGGCTGCCCCTTGTCGCCCTTATTATTTGCGATTGCTACTGAGCCCTTGGCTGCGAAACTGCGGCAGCATCATAAGGAGAAGGCCCTGCAATGTAATCAGCGACAGATCTTAATATCAATGTATGCAGACGATATCACCTTATACATTCGCGATCCCAGCCAAAATCTAAACTTCGTTCTCAGGGAATGTATTCGATTCGGCAAACTCTCTGGCATTCAAATAAATTGGAGCAAATCATGCTTATTTCCCCTCACGGCGTCCACGGTGAAATTTGCGTTAGACTATCCCATTGCCTAGTGTGAGGGAGATTTCAAATACTTAGGAATTCGGGTGACGAGGGACAGAGATGAGTTGCTGAGAATCAACTATCGCACGACCATATCTCGTATTACTGACAATATTACGCGGTGGATCACATTGCCACTGTAAATGGCGGGTAGAGCTTCTTTAATAAAAATGGTTATTTTGCCGCAGTTGCTTTATCTATTCCTAAATGTTCCATCCTATCCCGGAAGATATTTCTTCCGTCAGCTTAAATCGGAGCTCACTCGTTTGGTTTGGGGTGGTAAGGCGCCCCGGCTCCAATGGGATGTTCTCATCAGGCCGTACAACCGGGGGGGATTCGGTATTCCCGATTGTGAACTGTATTATTATACTGCGCAGGCACACTATGCTAATTTTTGGATATATCTGCCTCAGTATATGCCCCAGGTAGCGGCAGAACACTGGCTGGCTCATCCAGTACCTATAGAGGGGGTAATATATGCCCCTTCCCAGGGTAGAGATCGATCGCCGTCCACGGTAATGAGCACTGTGAATGCGTGGGCTCGATTAGGATATATGCTAAACACTGCCATGATGTATTCGCCGTTACTGCCGCTCACTTATCACCCAGACATGCTGTTGTTACAGGAGGCAGTCTTCCATAGACTAGCTAAATGCTTAAATGTTGCGACATGGGGAGATCTGTACCATGAAGGAACAGTTCGTACACTGGACCACCTGTGCTCTGGCACGCTTCTGTCTCCTCTTGACACCTTTCTTTACATTCAACTGCGTCAAGACCTGAAGGAGATCACACCGGAATTTCCTGGTGAACCTCCAGCGTTTGAGCCATTACACCGTATCCTTCAGGATGAGACACCCAAAAAACTAGTCTTGACGATCTACAGAACTGTACATACGTTGAAAGTATCACCGCCGCTTGCAGCCAGGGCCAAATGGGATCAGGAACTCGGGGATGTATGACGTTACAACGCATACTTTTACAACACCTACCTTTACAACGCGGTTTTTACCACGCATACCATTACAACGCATAGCGCTTTGGGGTGCTGGATAGTGAATAGTTTAATTCACTATTCCAACTCCAGTCCCCGTGGATAGTAGGGAAGGTTATTGGATAGTAAATTAACCTATTCTCTATCCTAGAGCGCCCCCCAGCGCAATGCGTTGTAATAGTTTGCGTTGTAAAAGTTGCGTTGTAATGGTAGGTCGTTGTAAAAGTTTCGTTGTAAAGGTTGTATACCGGAACTCGGAGTGGTCCTCACAGATAAACAATGGGAATTTTGCTTACAACAAACAGAGCACGTCTCCTCGAGCAGAAGATTCAAAATGGCACATTACAAATTCATACACAGGCTGTACTACACGCCGGTTCGTATGCACAGGTATAACTTACGTGACACTGACACTTGTGACAGTTGCCACGCTCCAAAAGCTGACTTCTTACACTTGGCATGGCAGTGTGAAAGTGTGCAGGCGTATTGGCGTCAGGTGTTTACTGCACTGTCTAAAATGGTCCACACTGTGGTCATGCCCACCCCACTACTTGCTCTGTTGGGATATGTGGAGCCAATACAAGCGTCATATCGTAAATTTCTTGCGTTAGCATTCCTGGTGGCCAAGAGGAGAGTAGCTTGCAGGTAGGGAAGAGGCAGAGCCCCGAAATTCAAGGAATGGCTGCATGATCTTACATATTGTCAGGAACAGATCGCTACATATTCTGAGCTACTACCGGTTTCCTCCAGGCCGGCAAATATATGGGCCCCATTGCAGTGCTACCTACTGGACAGTGCTGACTCTGATGACGCAGAGCTGACGCATTTGTCCCAGACATAATGCCGCATTGGGGTAGTCCGCTAAGTGCCCTCACAAGTGATAGGACATAGGAGACTTGGGTGCTGTTTGCGATCGACACATAGTCTGAACGATAATACACTATAAATTAATGTGACTGACCCGAGGAAGGTGACCAATTTGGAATGTTGGCTCTTTCATTTGACCCCTGGCTGACGTGTGGAGATGAATGCCTGTGCACCTAACCGACTTGTGACTGTGTGGTGCTGTTTACCTTTTGTTGCCACGCGGCTCTGCTTCAATGTGTGAAAGGGGAAACACAGAGGGAGGCGAGTTTCCACTGCCCTGAGACTGTATTAATATGTCGTTCTTGCCCTGATGTCGGGTCCGGCTACATATACGCATTGATGTTTATATACTGGAATGTATGGATGTAAATGCATCGGTTCTGTTGTACCACTGATAAAAACTTTTTTAAAAAAGTTTTAAAAAAAAAGTTAAAGTTACAAAGTTCAAGAATAAGGACACTTGGGAGTGGACTACTGTAAAAGCCCTGCAGTACTGGACACTTCGAGAGTCAAGACCCACGGGAGCACCGAAGTACTCGTGTTACCTCACCCAGGGAAGCCGGGTGACTAGGTGTCTTTTCGTGTCTGGTTTCGTCGTCGTATTCAATGGAGAGCTGCAAAGAAGTGCTGCAGGCGACCAGGTGAAAAGTTTCTGGATGGATCCAAGGTGGATCGGAGATCTGAAGAACCTGAAAGCAGAGGGGACAGAGTCTGGGTCACTAGCCAGTGACCAGGAAGGCGACAAGAAGATGCCAGCCAATGTTGGGTGCTCTAAGGGGATGTAGATGAAGCTTGACTCTTCAACCAGGAGGACTAGGAGGCTTCAACGACAACCAGGAGCTGGATTCGAGCTGTGCCACTTCGGATGTCGAATGCTGCAGTGTTGGTAACCGGATTGGACCCAACAAGCCTTAGCAACAGCAACCCACGCAAGATAACAAGATTGGCTTTGGTGCAGACCAGAAAGGTCTGAGGGACTTACCCTTTGGAGGAGAGTCAGTGCACATCTGGAGCAACTAGGAAAGCCCAAGAAACAAAAGATTTACCTTTGTGGGGACCCACCAGTCAACGGACTAGGGATCGTGAAGGAGCCTTGAACCGAAATGCTGAAAGCAGGCCCACGGAACACTCGTGGAGGGTTGGCCCACAATCTTCAATACAAAAGGTGCTCAGGGCTTGGACTACAGGTAGCCCAATGCACAACTTCGGGAAAGCTAAGAAAGTTGATGCACTAGCAAATGTGCAGGATATCCCGGAGTTCCGGTCCCACATCTCTCGTGATAGCTACAGGTCTCAGCTTTGATGGAGACTCGTGTCAGCCTTGGAGATGTCTGAAAGTTGGTGTCCTTTGTCGCAGATTCTTTGGGATCCAGCGGGAGCCTCGAAAATGCAGACCGGCAAGATGCTTATTTGGTGCCTGTTTGCACAGGGGAGTCACTCCTTGACTCCAAGGGAGATTTCTTCCGTCATCCAGTCGATATGGACTGTTGAAGGTCCAAGATTTCTGTGTCAGAGTTTCGTCCAGGATAATCTAAAGTCCTAGGGACTGGGTTTCTATACTTATACCAAGTTTAGGGGTTGGACTAACTCTAGGGTCCCACCTACGGGAGGACCTGGGGAGGGGGTGGTTACACCCCTTCCCCTTTGTCCAGTTATGCACCAGAGCTGGGCCTGAGTGCCCCAGCAACCGGTTTGAACTGGGAAATGCACGGGGACACCTTGTGTACCCCAGGCACTGTCTGAAAAGCATTCACTGAATGCAACCCACCCTGCCCCAATATACTAAAGCCTGTCTGGGGAGGTGCTAGCACCTCCCTGGACAGGAAACCTATTTTCCAGGTCTCCCCTGCTGGAGTTTCATCCAGCAGCAGGAGGTCAGACTCGTGTCTGTGGCAGCAGCATCCATTTTGTGATGCTGGGGCTCTTTAAAACTATTACCGGGAAAGTATGTGTGTACATGTCTTCTCCCTCTGGAAGGGTGGAATGCTATCCCCGCCATCAGAACTTGGGGGGCGGGGGGTAGTATTCCAAAGTTTTTGACACCAAACACGACATGTTTTGATAAAGCCATTCCAAAGTTAGCATTAACCGCAAGGATTATAATGCATGTAAGAGTATATGGTATGGCCATATCACAGAACAGCTATAAGGAAGGGATTCTGAAAGCTGCAGAGGGGCTCAGCTCAGGATTGTCAAGGCCTACCATAGGAGTGACTTATAGGTTTATATGTGTCTGTTTTCAATGGTAGATATAGGTATACAATATCTAAGTAAGGGTTGCTTACACCACCTTACCCAGGCTGCAAGTGAAGACCTGTGATGCCATTTTGGAAGGATTCCCAGGGGTGGCATAATACATGCTTCAGCCCCTGGTAGGCCTCTGGGGTACCTATGCCAATGGTACCTAAGGTACCATATACTAGGGACTCACAAGGGTAGCTCAGTAACCAATTTGGAGTGTACCTAATGTACAGGGAATCCATTTTAGAGAGAAAGCAGATAGACGGGGGCCGTGAATAGCAGGATCCCAGCCCAACTAAGTCGAAAACCAGCAAAACACCAGGAAAAAGTGGGGGTAACCCTGTAGTCAGATTCTACCTTCCTACACCCCCCCAAACGAAAGGAGATAAGGCTAACCTTGCCCAGGTGAGCCTATAGTGACTAAGTGGATACATAAGGAAGTACCTGCACTAGCATGGTTACCCCTTGTCTTATGGTCCACTAAGCAATCCCTCACCCTAAGGGTATCAGCGGGTCTCCACCATCGGGAATTACTACCTGGGGGATGTTTTGGTAAAGTAAAAGGCTGGTGTTGGGATTGAGTATTAAAGTGAGGCCCTACTAAGGTTGGGCTCAGCTACCTCAAACCACTGTCCACCATAAATGCCTTTCTTTCCATGACTGAGTTGCACTGTGCTCTCAGGGTCAACCTTTAATAATAATAATAATCCACATTTGTATAGCGCACAATCACCCGTTAGGGTCTCTAGGCGCTGGGGGCCGTCGGGAAGATTAGGCAAGCTATTGCCCAGAGTCACATGGTGCTGGGCTAACCTGCGCCGGAGCCGGGGATCGAACCGTGATCTCCAGATTCCAGCGTCAGTCGCCCTGGCCGCGGCGCCACACCTCCTGGGGTTGGATCCCTTTGGCTGGAACACTGGAGGGACAGGGCGGATTTGGAACCACTGGGTTCCAGGTTTGTCTTGACCCAACAGAGCCCATCTGGGGAGGCCCCTACACAAGGGTAAGGGGGATCCCTCAGAGGGTTGAGGAATTTTCACCTGGCTAGGGTTACTAGACTGGGTGCCCCATATCTGCGGATGGGGGGCTCCTCTGGACAGGGAGCCCTGTGGGATCCACTGACATCCCTGACCTCTGCAGCCCTGGGCAGACTGAGGCAGGGTAGAGAGAGGCAGGTTACCTGCTCCAGACTGGGTGCCACCTTGGAAGGGTTCACTGTCATCAGGGGTTCTGCCAGGCCTGACTACCTCTGGGGCAGTTCCTTCACAAGGGGTAGGGTCAGTTCCCTGAGGAGGCTGACCCTCACCTATAGTCTGATTGGAGGGAGATGTTTCTTCCTCCCCAATGCTCTCTGTCTGAGTGGAGTGATTCATAGTTGCAGGTTTCACCCCACTAACATCTGTCTGGGTTTGGGCTGTGGCCCTCACAGCCCCACTAACCTTTTCAGGAAGGCCTACCATTTTGGAATGGGCCTCTTTTTCTACCTCAGCTCAGGATGAGATCTCTAGATCATTGCCTAGTAAACAATCTACAGGCAAGTTTGGAGAAACTGCCACTCTCTTTGGGCCAGTGACTCCTCCCCAGCTGAGATTTATTACATCCAGGGCATGATCTGACTTGATTCCATCAAAATTGGTCACCTGGTATGTAAACCCAGGTAAAAGCTGTTCTAGGGGTACTAGTCTCTCTGTCACCATGATGACACTAGCCCCTGTGTCCCTATAGGCCACAGCTGTCTGACCGTTGATGTGGGGCTCTTGTCTGTACTTACCCAAGGTATGAAATTGGCAAACCCCATGCCACCATCACAAACTAGAGTTGCTGCAGTAGGGGACCTGGTTAGGCCAGAGTTCACCTGAGTTCCCCAAGAAAACCCAACCACATTTTTGGGGGCGCTCCCACCACCTGGGGGATTACTACTAGTAGTAACAGGAGGAGTTGGAGTATTACTTGGAGGAATATTTTCCTTATTGCTGGCTTTTGGGCAACTGCTGTCAGTTTTCCAGTGGCCAGGTTTCTTACACACATAGCAATAAGGTTTCTTGGTAGGGGAGGAAGGAGTTTGGGACACACCCCCTTCAGAGGATTTTTGGGGCCCAGTTGTGGATTTATCTTTAGATTTATCCCCACCCTTCTCTTGGGACTTGGTAGAATCTTTTTTTCTAGTCACCACCCTGGTTCTTAAGCCTCACCCTGGTTCTGACCCATTTGTCTGCCTTCTTTCTCAATTCTTGGGGAGCGGTCAGATCAGAGTCCACCAAGTACTGGTGTAAAAGCTGGTTTTGACAATTATTAAGGATCTGCTCCCTCATAATCAAATTGTACAATCCTGTAAAGTCCTGCACTTTCCTGCCCAGTAACCAACCTTCCAGAGTCTTAGTAGCACAATCAACAAAGTCAACCCAGTCTTGAGTCTGAGCCTTTTGGGTGTCTCTGAACGTCAACCTATACTGTTCAGTGGTTAGGCCAAACCCATCAATCAGAGCACTCTTCAAGACCTTGTGTCAGCATCCTCTTCTCTTACAGTGAGGAGCCTGTCTCTACCTTTGACTGCAAAGGAGAGCCACAAGATTGATGCCCACTGCTCCTGGGGGACCTTCTGTACTTTGCAGGCCTTCTCCAGTGCAGTTCTCCATTTGTGGATGTCATCCCCAGTCTGATAGGGAGGGACAATCTTGTTAAGGTTTCTATGGTCATAAGACTTTTCCCTACCACTAGGGAAGTTGCTGCCACCATGGGGCTCTAGCCCCATTCTTTTTCTCTCTCTTTCAAGAGTTAGGGTCTCCTGTTTTAAGGCTACTTTCTGTGTCCTTATCCTCAGCTGAGCTTCTTCCATTCTCACCTGATGCTTCCTCTTCCCCTGGGAGGTATTCCTCCTTTGGGCAGAAGACCCTACAGATGTACCAGAATGGTTAGATTCCTGGGAAGGAGATATTTCCCTTCTGGGCACACCACCAACACTACCTGGGGGTACAAAGATAGGTCCATTTTGGCCGTCCTCATCTCCAGGCAGAACTGGATTCTCCAGGTGTAGGTCATTGTCACCTTCCTGGTTTCCATCAGAGTCAGAGTCCTGATGAGGTAACTCATCAGTGTTCTATTCCTCTAGATGTACCCACCCAATTGCCTACTTGTTCAGGATATGATGCTCTCTTAAAGTCATCAAGCAATAACACCTCTCTGAGGTGTTGGGTATTGGGATTCTGTCCTGGACTCCATTTTCTTATTGGCACACAGAGCCCTTAACTCTTGGAAAGGGATTGTGTCATACTTAGATGTCTGTACTTGACTGACATCGGGGATAGACCCACTGGGTCCCTCCTTTGAGGACATCACTAGTGAGGTGTGGTGTGTGCACCTGCCTACACTATTAGTTTCCTACTAACCTCTCTTGAGTTGTGGTGAGGGTGTGCAAGGCCCTTACCACACACAACTCTAAGTTCAGTAGAACTTACTGTATTATAAGCTTGGGTTAAATGTACCTATGGTACCGTTAGTGGTTTTTCAAATGATATTCCCAAGTATATCTGGTAAAACAATGCAAGCTGGAATCCCACATGCTGCACATCAATATGAGAAGTTGGCCTGGCATATGATGCCCACTATTCTAGTGGGCACCTTGTATCAGTCCAAACGACCCTTATTGATGGTAGGTTTAAGACAACCTTTATATAAAGCTATCCTAGTGGTAGCTGTGGAGAGCAGCCTTCAGGCTACGTCTTGAAGGAATGTAAAGCAGCTTGTTCTACCAGTCTATAATCCTTGAATAATCAAATGAAAGGAAATCCACACCAGGTATATATCAAATATATATGTATTTATTCTAAACACAACTCCTCTAGTCTCTTTATGAGGCTAGAAGTCAAATTACAATATAAGAACTTAAATAGCACACAGTAAATTAGCGCAGTATATGTTTTGCCCTAGGGGCCTCACTAACCATATACTAAGAAAGTGGTATAAGAACCACGTGAGGGATAGGAGTTAGGCCTAGAGCCTGTAGAACCGCTGGGGCAACCAGGAACCACCCAAGGTAGGGACGCAGGTGACCCATGGGGGATGCGTGCAGTGTCTAAACACAGCCGCGAATCACCATTGACTTCTATGGCAAAAGTTAAACTTACAAAGTTGAAGAATAGGGACACTTGGGAGTGGACTACTGTAAAGCCCCTTCAGTACTGGACAATTTGATAGTCGAGACCCACTGGAGCACCAAAGTACTCATGCTACCTCACCCAGGGAAGCCGGTGCACAGGTGTCTTTTCGTGTCGTGTTTCGTCGTCGTTTCCAATGGAGAGCTGCAAAGAAGTGCTGCAGGCGACGAGGTGAAAAGTTTCCAGATGGATCAGAGACCTGAAGAACCTGAAAGCAGAGGGGACAGAGTCTGGGTCACTAGCCAGTGACCAGGAAGGCGACAAGAAGATGCCAGCCGATGTTGGGTGCTTTAAGGTGATGTAGATGAAGCTTGACTCTTCAGCCAGGAGGACCAAGAGGTGTTGACGGCAACCAGGAGCTGGATTCGAGCTGTCCCACATCGATGTCGAGTACTGCAGTGTTGGTATCCAGATTGTACCCAACAAGCCTTGGCATCAGCAACCCAAGCAATATGACAAGATTGGCTTCATTGCAGACCAGCAAGGTTTGAGGGGCTCACCCTTTGGAGGAGAGTCAGGGCACTTCTGGAGCAACCAGGAAGGCCCAAGAAACAAAGGATTTGCCTTTGTGGGGACCCAACAGTCAACGGAATAGGGATCGCAAAGGAGCCTCAAGTGGAAATGCTGAAAGCGGGCCCGCGGAACACTTGTGGAGTGTAGGCCCACAATCTTCAATGCAAAAGTCACTCAGGGCTTGGACTACAAGTAGCCCAATGCACAACTTCAGGAATGCTCGGGAATTTGATGCACTAGCAAATGTGCAGGATGTCCAGGAGTTCCGGTCCCACATCTCTCGTGATAGCTACAGGTCTCAGCTTTGCTGGGGACTCGTGTCAGCCTCGGAGATGTCTGGAAGTTGGTGTCCTGTGTCGCAGATTCTTCAGGAACCGGCAGGAGCCTCGAAAATGCAGACCGGCAAGATGCTTCTTTGGTGCCTGTTTGAACAGGGGAGTCACTCCTTGATCCCAAGTGAGATTTCTGACATCTTCCAGTTGATATGGAATGTCGAAGGTCCAAGATTTCTGTGTCAGAGTTTTATCCAGGGTAATCTAAAGTCCTAAGGACTTGGTTCCTATACTTATACCAAGTTTATGGGTTGGACTAACTCTAGGGTCCCACCTATGGCAGAACCTGGGGAGGGGGTGGTTACACCCCTTCGTCCACTTTTGCACCAGAGGTGGGCTGAGTGCCCCAGCAACAGGTTTGACCTGGGAAATGCACGGGGACACCTTGTGTGCCCAAGCACTGTCTGAAAAGCATTCACTGAATGCAACCCACCCTGCCCCAATACACTCTGTCTGGTGAGGTGCTAACACCTCCCTGGACAGGAAACCTATTGTCCAGGCCTCTCCTGCTGAAGTTTCGTCCAGCAGCAGGAGGTCAGACTCGTGTCTGTGGCAGAAGCATCCATTTTGTGATGCTGGGGCTCTTTAAAACTATTACTGGGAAAGTAAGTGTGTACATGTCTTCTCCCTCTAGAAGAGTGGAATGCTACCCCTGCCGCCAGAACTGGTGGGGGGATAGTATTCCAAAGTGTTTGACACCAAACACGACATGTTTTGATAAAGACATTCCAAAGTTAGCATTAACCGTGAAGATTATAATGCATGTAAGAGTATATGGTATGGCCATATCACAGAACAGCTATAAGGAAGTGATTCCAAAGGCTGCAGAGGGGCTCAGCTTATGCTAGGGCACCCTCTCACACAGAGGGTTCCCCTAATCTGTGGATGGTGGTTCCTCTGGACTTGGAGCCCTGTGGGGTCCACTGACATCCCTGACCTCTGCAGCCCTGGGCAGACTGAGGCAGGGTAGAGAGGGGCAGGTTACCTGCTCCAGACTGGGTGCCACCTTGGAAGGGTTCTCTGTCATCAGGGGTTCTGCCAGGCCTGAGTACCTCTGGGGCAGTTCCTTCACAAGGGGTAGGGTCAGTTCCCTGAGGAGGCTGACCCTCACCTATAGTCTGATGGGAGGGAGACTTTTCTTCCTCCCCAATGCTCTCTGTCTGAGTGGAGTGATTCATAGTTGCAGGTTTCACCACACTAAAATCTGTCTGGGTTTGGGCTGTGGCCCTCACAGCCCCACTAACCTTTTCAGGAAGGCCTAACATTTTGGAATGGGCCTCTTTTTCTACCTCAGCCCAGGCTGAGATCTCTAGATCATTGCCTAGTAAACAATCTACAGGCAAGTTTGGAGACACTGTCACTCTCTTTGGGCCAGTGACTCCTCCCCAGCTGAGATTTATTACATCCACGGCATGATCTGACTTGATTCCATCAATATTGGTCACCTGGTATGTAAACCCAGGTAAAAGCTGTTCTGGGGGTACTAGTCTCTCTGTCACCATGATGACACTAGCCCCTGTGTCCCTATAGGCCACAGCTGTCTGACCGTCTATGTGGGGCTCTTGTCTGTACTTACCCAAGGTATGAAATTGGCAAACCCCATGCCACCATCACAAACTAGAGTTGCTGCAGTAGGGGACCTGGTTAGGACAGAGTTCACCCGAGTTCCCCAAGAAAACCCAACCAAATTTTTGGGGGCGCTCCCACCACCTGGGGGATTACTACTAGTAGTAACAGGAGGAGTTGGAGTATTACTTGGAGGAATATTTTCCTTATTGCTGGCTTTTGGGCAACTGCTGTCAGTTTTCCAGTGGCCAGGTTTCTTACACACATGGCAATAAGGTTTCTTGGTAGGGGAGGAAGGAGTTTGGGACCCACCCCCTTCAGAGGATTTTTGGAGCCCAGTTGTGGATTTATCTTAAGATTTATCCCCACCTTTCTCTTGGGACTTGGTAGAATCTTTTTTCTGGTCACCACCCTGGTTCTTAAGCCTCACCCTGGTTCTGACCCGTTTGTCTGCCTTCTTTCTCAATTCTTGGGGAGCGGTCAGATCAGAGTCCACCAACTACTGGTGTAAAAGCTGGTTTTGACAATTATTAAGGATCTGCTCCCTCATAATCAAATTGTACAATCCTGTAAAGTCCTGCACTTTCCTGCCCAGTAACCAACCTTCCAGAGTCTTAGTAGCACAATCAACAAAGTCAACCCAGTCTTGAGTCTGAGCCTTTTGGGTGTCTCTGAACTTCAACCTATACTGTTCAGTGGTTAGGCCAACCCATCAATCAGAGCACTCTTCAAGACCTTGTGTCAGCATCTTCTTCTCTTACAGTGAGGAGCTTGTCTCTACCTTTGACTGCAAAGGAGAGCCACAAGATTGATGCCCACTGCTCCTGGGTGACTCTCCAATTCAGTTCTCCATTTGTGGATGTCATCCCCAGTCTGATAGGGAGGGACAATATTGTTCAGGTTTCTATGGTCATAAGACCTTTCCCTACCACTAGGGAAGTTGCTGCCACCATGGGGCTCTAGCCCCATTCTTTTTCTCTCTTTCAAGAGTTAGGGTCTCCTGTTCTAAGGCTACTTTCTGTGTCCTTATTCTCAGCTGAGCTTCTTCCATTCTCACCTGATGCTTCCTCTTCCCCTGGGAGGTATTCCTCCTATGGGCAGAGGCAGAGGACCCTACTGATGTACCAGAATGGTTAGATTCCTGGGAAGGAGATATTTCCCTTCTGGGCACACCACCAACACTACCTGGGGGTACAAAGATAGGTCCATTTTGGCCGTCCTCATCTCCAGGCAGAACTGGAGTCTCCAGGTGTAGGTCATTGTCACCTTCCTGGTTTCCATCAGAGTCAGAGTCCTGATGAGGTAACTCATCAGTGTTCTGTTCCTCTAGATGTACCCATCCAATTGCCTACCTGTTCAGGATATGATGCTCTCTTAAAGTCATCAAGCAATAACACCTCTCTAAGGCGTTGGGTATTGGGATTCTGTCCTGGACTCCATTTTCTCATGGCACACAGAGCCCTTAACTCTTGGAAAGGGATTGTGTCATACGTAGATGTCTGTACTTGACTGACATCGGGGACAGACCCACTGGGTCCCTCCTTTGAGGACATCACTAGTGAGGTGTGGTGTGTGCACCTACCTACACTATTGGTTTCCTACTAACCTCTCTTGAGTTGTGGTGAGGGTGTGCTAGGCCCTTACCACACACAACTCTAAGTTCAGTAGAACTGTAGAAAGGTAGGGCCGATTTCGACCAAGAACCCTTCAGTATTTGCCCGGCGTTAGCCGCCTCTCATACCATTCGAGACTACCAAACAAAGAGGCAGGCGCTGGAGACAGAAGACAGGAAACAGGAGTTTATTCCGACGGAGCAGAACACGTCAAATCAGACAACAGGGTATCTTCTCGAGGTGCTCTAACCGCATCTCTGAGGCCTGGCCTCTTATACACAAGTTTATGGCTTTATTACATTTATCAATAGATGAGGGGATGCACACCCATTCTTTTTCATTTTGTGTTCGCAATTGATTCAGCCTTTGTAAAGTTCGCGTGCAGAACGGTTGTTCTGGCCTGCCCCTTTGCCATTTAGAAAGATCAACAAGTGAAGTGGAGCTACATTAAGCTCCATGAGCCATTTGCACAGCGTCATGCCGCCCCTGGCGTGCATGTCAGTTTCGAAGGTATTTTAACCATTTTTCTGTAGTAATCCCGATTTTTGTTCTAGTTTTGTCACTTTTTTATGTTAGTTTCATTTATCATATTATTTTATCCAAATCCACGGAACACATTCATATGCCAATTTTCAGTTTTCTTATATTCAAACAGTGCCGATCCTGGCCTCTTGAAAGAATATGATTGATGCTGTGTTCATCACAGGCAGTTTTTATTTAAAATAAAACCCAATGCATTTCGGGCCCTTACAGGGCCCTTCTTCGGGGGTCACTACAAATGATAAAAAATTACCATTAGCACCAATATTTTGCAAATACATGTATACAGAATTTTATAAATGTTACGCTTTTCCTAAATCATTTGTTATTACACATATTTCATCTTACTTTGCATATCCTTCCTTATTTAATCTACCTAAAAGGCTCCCTTCCTTGGATTGTAACCGTCACCCACAGTGGCTCTCCATTCCTATATCTCATGTTGCACTTCCCAGGTGGTCCCAATCACTACGTGTTACTTTCCTGTGCCCTTCCCCCAACCCTCCTGTTATCTGTGAAGCATCCCTCTTTCAACCCGTGCTGACTACCATATTACCGCTAATGTGCAGGTTTAAAGCTTGTAGAACACGCATATTTTTATCATCTTCAAATATTCTCATGATGTTAAAGCAGCAGAGTTACTCGTTCACTTTTATATGCTTATTAAGTCAAACAGCGTGTCTCCTACGCAGCGTTATTCCATACCTGCTGTGATAAAGCTTAAAAGCTGCAGTCCGCTCCTTTCCTCCCCAAGCTGTGATCCCTTGTCTGTTAACACCTGCCTCTTAAATCACACTGCCAAAGAAATTTCCCTCCCAGTCACGTGCACGTTACTAATCCCCACCCCCTTGTGCCTTTTCATTATTACCAACTGCAAGTCCCAAGATGCATGTCCTTAGTTAAGCGCTATATCTCTTCTTGTTGCATGGTGAATAATCATTTATTAAAAGCAATGTCTCAATTCTGTGTTCTGTATTCAAATCACTTCGTGCTTGTTCCATACTGCTTGAGATGAACAGTGTTCTTCCGATGTGTTAGGTGGATTTTTTGAGTTCTTTTTTCATCTTTCTTTTCTTTATCAAATCTTTAAGTGCGGGTGCATTCCTTAAGGGTGGGGCCTTAGTATGAATGTCCAATAGATGAGGGGATGCACACCCATTCTTTTTCATTTTGTGTTCGCAATTGATTCAGCCTTTGTAAAGTTCGCGTGCAGAACGGTTGTTCTGGCCTGCCCCTTTGCCATTTAGAAAGATCAACAAGTGAAGTGGAGCTACATTAAGCTCCATGAGCCATTTGCACAGCGTCATGCCGCCCCTGGCGTGCATGTCAGTTTCGAAGGTATTTTAACCATTTTTCTGTAGTAATCCCGATTTTTGTTCTAGTTTTGTCACTTTTTTATGTTAGTTTCATTTATCATATTATTTTATCCAAATCCACGGAACACATTCATATGCCAATTTTCAGTTTTCTTATATTCAAACAGTGCCGATCCTGGCCTCTTGAAAGAATATGATTGATGCTGTGTTCATCACAGGCAGTTGTGGGGATTAGTAACGTGCACGTGACTGGGAGGGAAATTTCTTTGGCAGTGTGATTTAAGAGGCAGGTGTTAACAGACAAGGGATCACAGCTTGGGGAGGAAAGGAGCGGACTGCAGCTTTTAAGCTTTATCACAGCAGGTATGGAATAACGCTGCGTAGGAGACACGCTGTTTGACTTAATAAG
The DNA here is from genome assembly GCF_964261635.1 of Lissotriton helveticus. Classification (NCBI taxonomy): domain Eukaryota; kingdom Metazoa; phylum Chordata; class Amphibia; order Caudata; family Salamandridae; genus Lissotriton; species Lissotriton helveticus. Next base: position 496,970,268 of record NC_136063.1, read on the forward strand.
CATATAAAAGTGAACGAGTAACTCTGCTGCTTTAACATCATGAGAATATTTGAAGATGATAAAAATATGCGTGTTCTACAAGCTTTAAACCTGCACATTAGCGGTAATATGGTAGTCAGCACGGGTTGAAAGAGGGATGCTTCACAGATAACAGGAGGGTTGGGGGAAGGGCACAGGAAAGTAACACGTAGTGATTGGGACCACCTGGGAAGTGCAACATGAGATATAGGAATGGAGAGCCACTGTGGGTGACGGTTACAATCCAAGGAAGGGAGCCTTTTAGGTAGATTAAATAAGGAAGGATATGCAAAGTAAGATGAAATATGTGTAATAACAAATGATTTAGGAAAAGCGTAACATTTATAAAATTCTGTATACATGTATTTGCAAAATATTGGTGCTAATGGTAATTTTTTATCATTTGTAGTGACCCCCGAAGAAGGGCCCTGTAAGGGCCCGAAATGCATTGGGTTTTATTTTAAATAAAAACTGCCTGTGATGAACACAGCATCAATCATATTCTTTCAAGAGGCCAGGATCGGCACTGTTTGAATATAAGAAAACTGAAAATTGGCATATGAATGTGTTCCGTGGATTTGGATAAAATAATATGATAAATGAAACTAACATAAAAAAGTGACAAAACTAGAACAAAAATCGGGATTACTACAGAAAAATGGTTAAAATACCTTCGAAACTGACATGCACGCCAGGGGCGGCATGACGCTGTGCAAATGGCTCATGGAGCTTAATGTAGCTCCACTTCACTTGTTGATCTTTCTAAATGGCAAAGGGGCAGGCCAGAACAACCGTTCTGCACGCGAACTTTACAAAGGCTGAATCAATTGCGAACACAAAATGAAAAAGAATGGGTGTGCATCCCCTCATCTATTGGACATTCATACTAAGGCCCCACCCTTAAGGAATGCACCCGCACTTAAAGATTTGATAAAGAAAAGAAAGATGAAAAAAGAACTCAAAAAATCCACCTAACACATCGGAAGAACACTGTTCATCTCAAGCAGTATGGAACAAGCACGAAGTGATTTGAATACAGAACACAGAATTGAGACATTGCTTTTAATAAATGATTATTCACCATGCAACAAGAAGAGATATAGCGCTTAACTAAGGACATGCATCTTGGGACTTGCAGTTGGTAATAATGAAAAGGCACAAGGGGGTGGGGATTAGTAACGTGCACGTGACTGGGAGGGAAATTTCTTTGGCAGTGTGATTTAAGAGGCAGGTGTTAACAGACAAGGGATCACAGCTTGGGGAGGAAAGGAGCAGACTGCAGCTTTTAAGCTTTATCACAGCAGGTATGGAATAACGCTGCGTAGGAGACACGCTGTTTGACTTAATAAGCATATAAAAGTGAACGAGTAACTCTGCTGCTTTAACATCATGAGAATATTTGAAGATGATAAAAATATGCGTGTTCTACAAGCTTTAAACCTGCACATTAGCGGTAATATGGTAGTCAGCACGGGTTGAAAGAGGGATGCTTCACAGATAACAGGAGGGTTGGGGGAAGGGCACAGGAAAGTAACACGTAGTGATTGGGACCACCTGGGAAGTGCAACATGAGATATAGGAATGGAGAGCCACTGTGGGTGACGGTTACAATCCAAGGAAGGGAGCCTTTTAGGTAGATTAAATAAGGAAGGATATGCAAAGTAAGATGAAATATGTGTAATAACAAATGATTTAGGAAAAGCGTAACATTTATAAAATTCTGTATACATGTATTTGCAAAATATTGGTGCTAATGGTAATTTTTTATCATTTGTAGTGACCCCCGAAGAAGGGCCCTGTAAGGGCCCGAAATGCATTGGGTTTTATTTTAAATAAAAACTGCCTGTGATGAACACAGCATCAATCATATTCTTTCGAGGAGGAGGAGCTTGGCGGGCATCCGAGATGGCCGCTTGAGCACAGCGCTCTCCGGACCCTCGCCGCTCCCGACATTTTATCCTGGCTGAATCCTGATTTCTTGCAAGAATTCGTGTAGGGGACGTTTGGCTGATTACCCTAGCACTTTTCAGAAATCGATTTGGATCTCGTATTCCTGAGATATGGTGCTCTGAACTTTTGGGCTCCGCCCTTGAGGTGCGCCCGGGACGGGGTGCGGTACTGTAGCCGTCCTGCAATTGAACAACAACGGCAGGAGATCTGGCCTTGTGGGTCCCCCCTTCCTAAGTTTCGGTTTCGATTCCGTTCCGACTTGGGCCACGGCTGTGGATGTCGTGTTGCGACTGAGACTTGGAGGCAGATCGGCTGTTGGGCTTTCATGTGACCTATTTGCTGGTTTGGCGACCTCTACCCGAGTTGTGCCCCCTTTTTCTGTACTTTTGATCCTGTACTTTGGGTGTCGGGCCCGTCGGACCTGGTGGCTTGTCCTGTGACGCATCTTCAAAATGGCGGGCAGAGGGGACAGAGAGACGCGCAAGACGAAAACACCCCTGCGCGGAGCTCCAGTTCAATCAAATGTCATGGACCGTTATACCCATTCTAAGGGGTCCCCCGGAGCTGCCCTGCCTGGTTCTAGTATTGCGTCTGAACGAATTTTGGAAGAGTCGGCGGAGCCCTCCTTACAGGATATCATGGGCGCCATCTCGGGTGTGAGGGAATCCATCGGCCTACAGTACGAGGCCTTGGCCCACAAACTTGACACCGTGGCTATCGAGGTGAATCTGATTCGTGCTGACCTCGGCAAGACGAATGAGAGGGTACAATCACTGGATATTAAATCCTCTAGCCTTACGAATGACGTCTCGGAGCTCCAAACAGAGATTGGAAATCTCCGTCGGGGGAACGACTTCATGACCCGTCGCCTGGAGGACTTTGAAAATAGGGCGCGTCGCTGCAATGTTCGCCTGGTTGGTGTACCGGAAAACCCTGAACCCCACTCGGTGGATCTCCTGGTTGAGGATCTGGTCTTGAACCATTTGGCCCCTTCTGGTCTCACAAAATTTTTCACGGTGGAACGTGCACATCGTGTTCCAGGGGGCAAAGTCAAGCCGGGAGCCCCGCCGAGACCCATTGTAGCGAAGCTTTTTCATTATAGAGACCGGGACGCTATCCTGCAGGCCTCGCGGGTGAAGGGCCCGGTGGCCTTTGAGAATGCTACGGTGAACTTTTACCCGGACTTTTCCCAACAGGTTCAGAGACAACGTATGGAGTTTCGTGGTGCCAAGAAACGTCTCCGGGATCGGGGCCTACGTTACGCCATGCTCTTTCCCACTAGACTCCGGGTTGAATACAATGAACGTACCCTTTTCTTTGATCGGCCAGATGCTGTTAATGACTGGCTGGACTCATTGCCTGACTGTCCTCCTGAGACAGACTCCGCCGCTCACCCTGGCGGTGCCGAAGGTGGTGTGGAGATCTAACTGTTCAGCTCTTATGTCTTATTTTGAATACATCCTCAGGAGTGTTGGCCGGCGTCCCTCTACATTGTGATCATTCTGTCTTTTCGTTTGTTATTTTTGTTCTTGCTGAGGTCGGGGGGTGGATGGAACGGAGACCTTTCCTCCTCCGGGGTCTTTGTGTAGAATAGGGGTTCTTGGGCGACAGGCACACTGCAGGTTGGGGTGGCTCTTTAGCTTTTTGCAGGGGTGCAGGGTGGGGGGTGTTTCTCTTCAGTTTGGGGGAGGGGGGTTGGGAAGTTTTTTCTTTTCTGTGTGTTGTTTTCAAGGCGAGTTGCTCCTGTGTTTGCTGCTGTTCCTGATGTCTAGCTCATGGACGAGGGGTCTTGGCTCGGGTGGTTGGGATGGGGGGTAGAGGGTTGAAATTTCTTTCCTGGAACGTTAATGGCCTGGGAGATCGTATTAAGCGCAGTGTGGTCTTAAAATGTATACGACGTTTGTCACCGGACATTGTTTTCATGCAAGAAACCCATTTGATTGGTAATGTTTGTTATGCGATGAATAGATGGGGCTACCGCCTTGTGGCGCACTCAGGGTTTACCTCCGGATCTAGGGGTGTGGGTATTCTTGTTCGAACCTCCCTCCCCCTGGCTATCGATGAGGTGATTCATGATGACCGTGGGAGATATACTGTCCTGGTGGGTAGATATGAAGGCCGCACCCTATCTCTCTTCAATGTTTATGTTCCCCCGGGTTTGCAGGCCTCTACTTTTACTGACTTGGGCCGTGTTCTGTTGGATCTCCCTGATAGCACTCTCTTTCTTGCCGGTGATTTTAATTCGGTGCTTTCCGGCCTTCACGATCGCCATCCCCCTAGAGATACCCCGCAGGCTCAGCAGTGGTTGGGTGGGTTTTTGGATACCTTTGGCCTTGTGGACTGCTGGCGACTGTTGCATCCTACTCAGCTCCAATACACCTTTCATTCTGGGGCCCATGGCAGTCTGTCCCGGCTGGATTATTTCCTGATGCCCGCAGCCCAATCATCGGCGGTTCGTGAGATTTTACACTTGCCGAGGGGTATTTCTGATCACTCGCCGCTCTGGCTCCGTTTCGAGGTTGGGGTAGAGGCAGCGGGCCGAATGGCTCCCATTAACCCTTGGTATCTTTCCTCCCCTGAGACTTGTACCCTCTTGCTCAAGTCCATGGATGCATATTTCCTGGAAAATGAGGGGTCGGTCTCTTCGGCTGTGTCCCTGTGGGAAGCTTTTAAAACTGTGATTCGTGGACAGGCCCTTTCCTTGATTGTTGAAGCTAAGAGGGCAGGGAGGAAGGAGGTGGTGGACCTTGAGGGGGAGATCTCTGCTTTGGAGGACGAGTTGGAATCTGGTGTCACGCCTGACAAACTCCATGCCCTGGGTCTAAAACAGTTTGCATATAAATCTCTGGTCACTGACGCTGCAAAGGTGATGTTTCGTGAGCAGCAGGGCAGATTGTACGATGTGGGTGACAAGGCGGGCAAACTCCTAGCGTGGTTGGACAAGAAAGAAAGAGTTGATCGTGTGGTGCCCGTGATTCAGTCTGCGAGTGGTGAGAATGTGATTGATCCGACCGCCATTGTTGATCGTTTTGCAGAATATTTCCGTGTGGTATATGCTCCCGTGTCTGTGAGGGATGTTGCCGACTCCCGCCTTCTTCTGCGTGATATCACTTTGCCCTGTGTCACCGACTTGGACCGTATTGCTTTGGACTCCCCTTTTACGAATGATGAGATAGCCAATGCAGTTCGATCGCTCCGTTCGGGCAAAGCACTGGGCCCGAACGGTTTGCCTATTGAGTTGTACAAATTATGCCCCGATAAGGTGGCGCCGTATCTCCGCGCCATGTTTCTAGAATCTCGTGAGCGGAACATGCTTCCCTATGATCAGCGTCTGGCGACAATCGTCGTCATTCCCAAAGAGGGTAAACCGCGTGACCTCTGTTCCTCGTATAGGCCCATATCCCTATTAAATGTTGAACCTAAGGTGTTGGCTAAACTTTTGGCGACCCGTCTCCTTTCGGTTCTTGGGGAGTTGGTCCATCCGGATCAGTCTGGCTTTATCCCGCATCGCAACACTGCTCTGAATTTACGTCGCCTCCACGGCGCGCTGGCGAGGGCGGGGCTTTTGACTGAACCGGCCATTTTGGCGTCCCTGGATGCCTCCATGGCCTTTGATACTGTGGAGTGGCCCTATTTATGGGCGACACTTGAGAAATTTGGATTCGGGTGCGAGTTTATTAGCTGGGTTAGACTGTTGTACGCGGAACCTCTGGCGCAAGTTGTAGTGAACGGTAGAGTGTCGACCCCCTTCTCCTTGGGCAGGGGTACCCGTCAGGGTTGCCCCTTGTCCCCTCTGTTGTTCGCGCTCGCTCTTGAACCGTTGGCGGCCTGGCTCCGTTGGGAACCGTCCCTTAAAGGTATTCGATGGGCCCCGGACTTCGAAGACCGCGTCTCGCTTTATGCGGACGACATCCTCTTGTATCTTACTTCCCCTCGCAAGTCTTTATCTGTTTTATTTGACGTTCTTGCGTCCTTTGGTGCTAACTCAGGCCTCGTCATCAACTGGTCTAAATCCTGTGTATACGTTTTATCTGGTATCTTGCCTCCGTTGCCGAGTAGACTTCCTCTTCAGGTGGTCCGGGATGGTTTCAAATACTTGGGGGTTTTCGTTACCTTGGATCCGTCCCTTCGTTTTGATCGTAATCTCCTTCCCCCGTTGCTTAGGCTCCGTTTGGACGTTGCCCGCTGGCGCAAACTTCCCCTGTCTCCACTGGGTCGGGCGGCCCTGTTTAAGATGATGTCACTACCGCGGTTTCTCTACGCTCTCCAGAATTATTATGATCCTATCCCCAAGACCTATTTTCGGGAGATTGAGAGCCTTCAGAGGCAACTTATTTGGGATGGGCGACCGCGCATTGCTCTCGCGAAACTTTCTATCCCGTGGTACGATGGGGGCATGGCGCTCCCCGATATTAAGAGATACTACTGGGCTTCCCATCTGTCCGCTATTAATCACGCTATGTTCTCTCCGGGTCGTAATCCGGCGTTTGAGATGGATAAACTTCAGCTTCCGGGAGGTGACTTTAATAGAGTACTCTATTCTCGCTCCGCTGGGCGCCATCTTGTGGGACCTACTTTGACTGCTTTGACAGTGTGGCGTGCTGCGAATGTGAGCCTGGGCTGGGAGGATCGCTTGACGTTGGCGACGCCTCTTTATGCTTCGGAACGTCTGGGCGGTCTTTGGTCTTCCAAGGGTTTTGACCGTTGGGACTTGATTGGGATCTCTAAAGTGGGGGATGTATATTCTAAGGGTTCTGTGCGCCCGTTTCAGGCCCTCCAGGCTGACTATGGCCTGAGTGGTCGGGAATTCTTTCGTTATTTACAGATCAGGCACGCTTTGGTTTCGGTGTTTGCTCCTGGTGAGATTCCGCCTGACTCTTCCCCACTTGAAGACCGTATCCTTGACGGATATCTTCCTGATAGCACTATCTCCCTGATCTATAAAAAGTTGATCAACAATCGGACTGACTTATTGGCCCGACTTCGGGAACAGTGGATGGGAGATGGGTTGGAACTTGATGATGAGGATTGGCAATCGGCCCTCTCCTCTCCGAAGGAGGTGGCTATACCGGCTCGACTCCGTCTGGTCCAATTGAAGATCCTTCATCGGGTGTACGTGACGGGACCGCGACTGATGGTGATGGGCTTTTCCTCTGATGGACTGTGTAAGCGTGGATGTGGTTTGCGTGCTACTTTCCTGCATATTCTTTGGGAGTGCCCGATGGTGGCTGCTTATTGGGTGGCCGTGCTTGATCTGATGACTGTGGTGACGGGGATATCCTTGCGACCGGAACCTCGTCGCTGTCTTTTGAATGTTTGGGAGCCCACGGACTATTCGGTGGCACAGACTAGATGGGCCACCCTGGGCTATATGATTGCGAAGCGAGATATTGCGCAACTCTGGGGGGCCTCCAGGCCCCCTGCCCTCGCGCAATGGGAGGATAATATGGACTGGTCCATGTTCCGTGAGAAAACTGTTTATGTGGCCAGGGGTAGACCCAGGGCATGGGTGAAGGTGTGGGGTCAATGGAACGAATACCGTGGCGACATTTGTACTCCTCCCCTTGTGGACACTATCGAGATTACCCTATCTCCCTAGGCTAGCGTTCCCGGAATCTTCATATAGGGACTGAGCTGGTGTCACCGGCTCTTCCCCCCTTCTTCTTCCTGATATCTGCCCCCCTCCCCCCCCCCCCCCGCTCCATACTCCTTAGTGCTTAGGATATTATTACTGCACCTCCGCTGCTGTCCCCCCCTTGCGTCCCTTGGGCTGACCTTCAGTGATACACTCTCGCCTTTTTGTATGTTTGTTCTTTCATATATATAAAACCTGTTTTGGTCCTGTATTTAATGTGGAGTATTGCATTGTTGATTGACGGTTACCTCTGCGGGCTTATGTGATATGTGTCTACTCCTTTGTAGCGGCTGGCCCGTGTGGTTGTAGGCCCATCCTTGTACGTTTCTGCTTGCTCAAATAAAGGTTTTTAAAAAAAAAAAAAAAAAAAAAAAAAAAAAAATCATATTCTTTCAAGAGGCCAGGATCGGCACTGTTTGAATATAAGAAAACTGAAAATTGGCATATGAATGTGTTCCGTGGATTTGGATAAAATAATATGATAAATGAAACTAACATAAAAAAGTGACAAAACTAGAACAAAAATCGGGATTACTACAGAAAAATTGTTAAAATACCTTCGAAACTGACATGCACGCCAGGGGCGGCATGACGCTGTGCAAATGGCTCATGGAGCTTAATGTAGCTCCACTTCACTTGTTTATTACATTTATGACATCAGTGGTATTGCTTTGAAGTACGAAAAAAGGCATCTCTGTAATCCCCGGTTCAGGCCCGTTCTCACACATATCTACAGTAGGGGTCCCCACCCAAATCTCAGCATGATGGCTATCGCGCAGCTGGACATTCCGCTGGGAACAGGAATGCGGGCGATCGGTCGGATCTAAGGGTGTGGAGGCATTGATTAATCCCCGCTCCTTTGATGTGAGGCGAGGTCTTACTGTAGGGGGCAATAAACCGTATCTGTTGGGCTAGGTGATGGCCTGGGATCAGGCCGGACAATCGGGCAGGGAGGAAGAGGTTATCAAAAGGGCCTGTTCTATGAATGAGATGAAAGAGTGAGGGGGTTCAGCACGGGATGTGGCCCGGGGACAGGGTCACGCTGGAGGTGCGTTTATGGCCCAAGCAGGAGAGACCGGGGGCTGTCGGGGCGCGGGGGGTGCTTGCGAGGCCGGGGAGTGAGGGGGAGAGAGACGTGCAGGCTATGCTATTGGCAGTGGGCAGAGAGACCATGGCAATCAAAAATGGCTGCTGCTTACGCGCACGTATGGATTTGAAAAGGACAAGATGGCGCCGATAATGTTTACGCCACAATCCAGATTTTAACAGTCCTCCCTTTTCAACATATCTAGCCAGCTTGTCAATTTATGTCTATCCCCATTATATTACGTATTTCGATGTCATACAAAGCTTTCATGCGTTCAGCTTCGAAGTTCGGAGTCTTAGGGCAAATACAGTTAGCAAACAGTGAGCACAGAGGTGGCAAGCATTGAATACCCAGGCAGATTCCACATATTACGACGATTGGTATCAGTACGATCATGAACAACCTCCATCCCCAGTCTTTTACAGCACTCCAGAACCAACTCCCAAGTGACCATCCGTCTTGTTCCTGATGAACTTCCGAGGAGAGTCTGTGGAGGTGTTCAATGGCTCTGTAGACTGATGGCGAATTGTCTGGTATGTAGGTACAACAGCTGGACCCGATGATACGGCATGCTCCTCCACGGTCCGCCAGAACCACATCTAGAACAAGGCGGTTTTGAAGAGCCACCAGACGGACCGCTTGAAGCTCGGCTGTATTGTTTGTGAGGATACCAGCTGTAATGTTCATCGTTGTTTCGACTGCCTGGGACAAATGCCGAATGGCGCGACTGTTCGCCATCGGACCCCAAAGCGGAACAAGTCCCTGTATTGCATCCAAGAATTGTGCTCCAGTGGAGTCGGCCTGCTCAATGTCCTTTGCTCGTTTTTGTCGGTGATGGTTTGCCGGAGCCACATAGGTCGGAGGAAGGATGAAGGCAATGTAACAGGTACCTCCCCAGCCCTTTGGGAGCCAGGTGTAGGCTTTCGTACCGCAGACGAAGTACATGTTTGGAGAGGTGACAAAAGAAGGCGGGTCGGTTGAGTCCAAAGTTCTGGTGATGCGGCAAGAGCTGTGGCCCACCAGTTGTGTCCCATGGCCTGTGATGCATACAAGGCCCGAGACATTGACGACAGATAGGGCCACAGTCAGTGTGGCAGCCGTTCGTTTCCGGAGGTAGGAGAAGGTGGGTCTGGCTGGATTGTTGAATACTTGCATCTCCACCCTTTCTTTGGCGGGGATGTCCATGTGAACAGAAGCATTGGAGGATAGAGGGCAGAAGGGAGCAGCAGTTCTTCCGGTTTTGTTCAGCCAGACCCCATGATAAAAGTGTGACATAGTTCTGCTGGAAGTGGCATTGTCTCTGTAGCTCTCTTGCAAGAGGATCAGCCAAGCAAGGCAGGAACCATGAACAGAGAAAGGTGAAGGGATGAAGGGGATGGAATGTCCGGTGGCATGTGGTATCAACCCACAGATCCAGCAATTCGTGGCATTGGCAGCAAGGTTGTGTTGGTGCAGCAACTGTACGAAGGAGTTGTTCCAGAACTCCTTACGCCTTTCTTGGATTTGAGGTGAAAGAGAGACCAGGTAGTGTTCTTTCATGGTGGTAGGCTGTGCAGTCATTAGAAATGTCTTATGAGCCGGTGCGGTACGATCCAGAAGGTAGTCATGAGGAGGAGGCAAAAGAGAAGAGCGATCCAGAAGGTAGTCATGAGGAGGAGGCAAAAGAGAAGAGCGATAAAAAGAGCAATAGTCTTTGAGCTGTGCAACCTGTCAGTTTTCGGGTTTCTGTAGTGGGTCTTCGGATGTCCGGTTGCTTCCATCATCTTCGTATCGGGCGCTTCCATCATCTTCAAGGTGCTCGGTAGTGGGCAGAACCACAAACTTCGTTGGGCTTTTCTCCTGGCAGCCTTAGTAGTGTTAGGCCACCAGTCTGAGAATTGTAACTTAGTCGGTGGTCTGCTTAGCCGAAGCTCCCTTCTTTCGTCGCAGGTTATACCCTTCTCTGGATGGCACAGTGGGATCAGGGAATTCCGCCAATTCGAGTGTCTCTGTCTCAGGGTAGCAGCTCAGGGATGGTTGGTCTTTGTTCAGGAGCTCTTCTTGGGTGGTCACGTCTTCGGTCGACGTCAGGGTTGGAGAGATTTTCTTGCAATGATGTGCATGCAGCCAATTTCGCTTCCCCTCCACTCGAAGAGCTGTTCGGTGGTGATCAGGACTTGCCAGGGGCCCGTCCAGCGGGGTTCCAGACTCTTCTCCCGCTGGAAGTTCCGAATCAGGACGAAATCTCCAGGCTGGATGGTATGTCCGGGGTCCCTGGAAGCATCGGGGATGGCCTGCAGCACCTGTTGATGAATAACAGACAGTGTTTTAGTTAGGTTATACAGATAGTCAGACATTAGGACGTCCGGGACGTCATGAATAGATGTCGGTTTGGGTGCAGACCAGATACTCATGGGTCGGCCAAAAACAACCTCGAAAGGGGTCAAGTGGTGTTTGGTGGGGGTGGAACGCATTGACAGCAATGCCAGGGGAAGAGCGTCTGGCCATTTTTCTGCTTGTGACCTAGTCACGTACATGCGAGTCGTCGTCCTGTTCTCAGCTGTGGTTCGGGCAGTGATGTCGGCCAGTGCATTTCCCTGTCCAATGATGTCTGTCACCTTTTTGTGTGCTTGGCATTTGATTACGGCAAGTTGTTTGGGGAGGAGAACCGCTTCAGTCAGAGCAGAGACTAGATCTCCGTGCAGGATGGGTGTGCCATGAGATGTCAGAAATCCCCTCTCCTTCCATAAGGGCCCAAAATGATGAACCACCCCGAAGGCATACTGGCTGTCCGTGTAAATGTTTGCTGTCGTCCCCTTTGCTAGGATACATGCTCGTGTGAGGGCAATCAGTTCTGCCGCCTGGGCGGATCGTTGCGTGATGCGGGCGGTTTCAACTACAGTTCGGGCTGTGGTAACTGCATAGGCAGCTGAGGTGGTGCCGTCGGGCAGTTTAATGCAAGAGCCGTCTACCCATAGCTCTCCGTCAGGGTTTGGGAAGGCAGTGTCTCGGAGGTCAACTCTACTCCTAGTCTGTTCGTCCGTGAGGGTCACACAGTCATGTATTGGGGGCACATCGGGATAGTTTTCAGGCAGAGGCAGCAAGGTGGCTGGGTTCAGTGTGGTGCATCGTTTCAACGTGATGTGAGGTGCGAGCAGTGTCAGTTCGTATCCAGTCAGTCGTGCGCTGGTCAGGTGTTGTGTCTTGGTCTGGTTCAGGAGGGTGTCAACAGCATGAGGCACTAGTACCGTGAGGGAATTCGAGAGTACGATTCCCTCACTTTGTCGGATAGAGACAGCAGCAGCGGCTACTGCTCGAAGGCAGGCAGGCAAAGCTCTTGCTACAGGGTCAAGAGTGGCAGAGAAATAGGCACATGGCCGTTGTTTGGGGCCAATGGACTGAGTCAGGACAGACAAAGCGCATCCCTTACTTTCGTGAGTGTAGAGAGAGAAGGGTTTTGTATAATCAGGGGTTCCTAGGACTGGTGCTGAACAAAGGGCGTCTCGTAGTTCCTTGAAGGAGGATTGGCATTCAGGGGTCCAAGGGAGCGGGAAGGGGACATCTTTAGCCAGTAGGGAAAGTAGTGGTTTCACAGTGAGGCTGAAATTTGGCAACCATTGTCGACAGAAGGAGGTGAGGCCTACCAAAGAGCGGACTTGCTTCGGGGTTTTAGGGATAGGGGTCTCTAGAATAGCCTGAATTCGATCGGGTGTGAGTTTTCTCCCATCTTTGGACAAGAGGTGGCCTAGGTAAGTGACTTGAGGTTGGCAGAATTGCAACTTCTTCTTGGAGACCTTGTGGCCGTTTTCCGCGAGGAAGTGCACGAGTTGGATGGTGGCTGTGACTGCGAGTGGAGTGGTGTCGGCCGCCAAAAGGATATCATCGACGTACTGTATCAATACCACTCCATCCGGGAACTGGACTGCATCCAGCTGTCTCTTGAGGGCCTGACTGTAGATGCTTGGACTTTCAGTGTAGCCCTGGGGTGCTCTGCAAAATCTATATGAGCGGGATTTTAAAGTGAAGCCGAAAAGGTAGCGGCTGTCTGAGTGGATGGGGATGGAGAGAAATGCGTTCTTGAGATCGATTACCGTGAAGGTGGTGGCAGTGGAGGGAATCAGAGTCAGAATGGTGGTGATGTCTGAGACTACAGGGTACAGAGGTACGACTACTTTGTTGACTTCTCGTAGGTCGATGATGAAGAGGTACGCTTTTTCATCTCCCTCACCCTGCTTCTTTACAATGGGTAGGATAGGGCTGTTGCAAACATTGCTAACTACTTCTTCTACCACTCCTGCGTCTACCAGGGACTGGATGATTTTTACCAATGCCTTCTCGCCTTCGGGCGATATCCGATACTGTGGGAGTTTTGGGAGCACTGCGTCCTGTCGAACGGTTATGTGTACGGGGTCTATCATCATGCGTCCTACGTCCGAGTCAGTCTTTGCCCATAGGTACAGAGGTAGGGTGTCGAGTAAGGACAAGTCAGCGTCGGTGATGGAAAACATGCGTCGTGTGTGACAAGATCTGAGCAGCGTTGGGTTGTCGTACAGGATGACTCGAACTCCGTCTTGTGAACACCTAATAGTAGCTCGAAAATGTTTCAACAAGTCAAGTCCCATAATAGCGTTGGGGGTGTTGGAGGAGAGCAAAAACGTCGTGTTAGTAGTGTTATTGTCCAAGTTAAGAGAGATCGGTGTGGACAAGGGATTAGTGGAGGGCGTTCCATCAAAACCTATTGATGTCACATGTGAGCCAGACAAGGGTGCCCTGGGAATCAATCGTTTAGACAACGCGCTACGTGTTGCACCAGTATCTACCAGAAATGGAGACTTGGTACCTAGGACCTTAGCGGTGACATAAGGACCTTGCTGGTCAACATAGAGCTCGACTGGATCCCTTCCTTGCCCTTGGCAGTCCTATGCAAAGTCGTGGGCATTGTCGCAGTCAGACTGTTGGCACTGATTCTGTCGGGGATGGTCAAACATGTTCGGTCTGCCAGGTCTGTCATTGTTGGTGTCGTTTGAGTGCCCTCGTCCCTGTCCTCTATTTCTCGGCCCGCCCTCTACGTCTCTCGTGGCTTTATTTCTGAGTGCTTCTTGCAGCGCTGGACATTGAGATTTCCAATGGCCAAATCCTTTGCAAAACGCACACTGGTTCTCATCGAGGTCTGTTCGTGGAGCGCCGGGTGCGGGTGTGCGGTCTCTAGGGGGTGGATTTCTAGGAGCATTCGACTGGCAGTTCCCTCTATACTGTTCCCTTCCTATAGTCACCCCTTGCAACTGAGCAATCATTACCCTCTCTTTCAAGTCCTTTTTCTTTTTCTCAGTCGCTTGATCGTTCTCGTTCTTTTGTCGCTCATAGTATTGAGCCATCTGAAGGATAGCTGCGGGCTTGGAGGCCGCCCAACTACTCTCGCTAGTCTGTAGTTTCTGCGAGACTTCTGGTGTCAGGCCTTTCACATAGTTCTGGACAAACAAGTGATGTCCGGTTGCAGTGGTCATGTCCTGGCCGCTGTAATCGGAGAACACCGTTTCAAACCGGGAGAAGTATTCTGATACGTCTTCCTGGGGTTTCTGGCGACAGGCCGTTACTACCGACCAGTCCACCTTCCTTTCTGGAACTAAGGTTTTTAATTTCTGCACGATCTTATCTGGTAGGTCTAGAATGGCTTTCATAGGTTTCTGTCCCGGCTCTCGCTGTTTGTCTACATCACCGAGTTGTATCCAAATAGCTCAAGGTGGTCTACTTTCCGGATTTGCTTCCACACATCAGCTGGCAGACATAACACGAAAAACAAATCAATCAATATCCGCTAGGGTCATAATCGTTGAACCCAAAGCGGTGGCTAATTCTGTATAGAAGGCTGTGGGGTTCTTTCGCAGATCAGGCAAGGACTTTCGGAAAGTCAGGATGTCTTGCCGATCCCATGGTTGGTAAACCCAGTTGTAAACTACCCTCCCTCTCGCATCTTGGTGGTTAATATCGTTTTGTGTTCCCTGTCCTCGTGGGGGGACCCAATAGGGAGCGGCCTCCTTTATGGGCATCATAGTGTAAATTTTTTCTACTCTGGCTTCAGTCGCTGCAGGAGTCGTGGTGTTAGTCTCTGGTTTCAGTTCCGTGAGGTGGCGGAAAACTTCAAGCGTATGCGTGAAGAGGTTCGCCACATCACACTCGCCTCCATCTCGGACATCAATTTTCCTATACAGAGTCGTTAGGTTTTCAGGGCCTTTTCCTTGGTATCGGTCCTCGTAGGCATTAAGGGTGTGGTAACAAAGGCGTACGACAAAGTGTTGTCTGTGGCTATTGGCATATGTATTGTACATATCCGTTATATAATCCTCACTTTCCTTTCGCACCACCAGTGTCTTTACAATCTTATCGATCCCAGCTCGTTCGTCCTTACTTAATCTATTCGATCTTGCGGGGTCTTTCCTCCCCGCTTCGGGATCACCTGAAGTTGCTGCTTGTGCTGCGCTGAGTGCAAGGGATTCGGTCGGCGCAGAGGCCGTGAGGACCGAGGCTCCGGCACTACTCTCGCCTGTCGTTGGGGGTTGCGGGTGCTGTGCTAAGGGTTGGGAAGGGGCATATGGAGGGGGCATGTAGATGATCGGGGGACCTAGTAGTAAATCATCGTTTGTTCGCTGTTTCGAAGGTAGCTCGGGGTAAAGTGGAGAGGGTGTCCTGACGGGACACTGGCCCGATGATTCGGAATCTTGTTTTAGCTTGGTTTCCTCTCTTTCTTTTATTTCTTCCTTCAATTTGTTAGCGGCTAGGTGAGCTGCTTTGCGTAATTCCTTTTCTAACCTGACCTCATTTCTCTTTTTCCGCTGTTCTGTTTCTTTGCGCCACATGCCGAAGCTATCGAGCATAGTGGGTGTTGTCTTATTGTTATAAAGGGCTGTTCCCAGCGCGTTTATTTTATCGTTATCGAAGGATCCTATCAGTGGCCACTGATTTTCTCGATCCTTTCTCGTGTATTTATGCCACAGCTTACTATAAGCCACGGCGACTAGTCCATATTTAGTAAACATGTCCTTATTAGGGGTGCCCTCCAGTGGAGCCGGATGGTTCACCTCTAATAAGCGGTCCGGGCTGAACCAACTACCAACGAACGGGGCGAAGACAGGCATGACGGGTTACAAAGGGGACAAAAGTCTGCACTACCTATCCTTCACTATCCGCAAAGACTAAACAGAGTATTGCGACCCTGTGCTTATTTGTGAATAGAGAATAACCCAAAGAGAACCAATTCCGAACGATCAATGTTCGGATAAACAATCAATCAAATGAGGGATAAAAATAGGCACGACGGATTACAATGGGGGCAAAAGCCTGCGTTACCTATCCTTCACTATCTGCAAAGACTAAACAGAGTATTGCGACTCTGTGCTTGTTTGCAAATAGAGAATGATCCAAAGAGAACCAATTCCAAAACAGTAAATGCTTGGATAACAATCAATCAAATGGAGAGGGAAGCAGGCACGACGGGTTACAATGGGGGCAAAGGCCTGCGTTACCTACCCTTCACTATCTGCAAAGAGAGAATACTCCTATTCTTCCCTGTTTGCAGACAGAGAATCTCTCAGAAACAATCAAATGAGTAATACTAGTATTTTCAAACAATCAAACAATCAATTCGCAATTCGTCGTGTTACACGACCTTACCCGGACCGCATGGACGGTTTCTCGTCTTCCACTTCCAGCGCCTGATCGTCCTCTATTCTCCGTAATTGCTGTGGCACTCCTGATGGTTCCTAGTCAGGACCGTAGATCACTCGAGAGAGGTCCGCTCGGAACCGGTGAAGTTCGGATGATCGGCTGCCAGACGAGGGTCTATCGGGCAGGAGCTCTTCCCGATCGTTGCAGTTGTTCACACTGTCGTCGGGACCTCTCCCACTGGATCCACGTGTCGCTGATGGGCCCCACGTTTGGGACGCCAATTGTAGAAAGGTAGGGCCGATTTCGACCAAGAACCCTTCAGTATTTGCCCGGCGTTAGCCGCCTCTCATACCATTCGAGATTACCAAACAAAGAGGCAGGCGCTGGAGACAGAAGACAGGAAACAGGAGTTTATTCCGATGGAGCAGAACACGTCAAATCAGACAACAGGGTATCTTCTCGAGGTGCTCTAACCGCATCTCTGAGGCCTGGCCTCTTATACACAAGTTTATGGCTTTATTACATTTATGATATCAGTGGTATTGCTTGAAGTACAAAAAAAGGCATCTCTGGAATCCCCGGTTCAGGCCCGTTCTCACACATATCTACAGTAGGGGTCCCCACCCAAATCTCAGCATGATGGCTATCGCGCAGCTGGACATTCCGCTGGGAACAGGAATGCGGGCGATCGGTCGGATCTAAGGGTGTGGAGGCATTGATTAATCCCCGCTCCTTTGATGTGAGGCGAGGTCTTACTGGAGGGGGCAATAAACCGTATCTGTTGGGCTAGGTGATTGCCTGGGATCAGGCCGGACAATCGGGCAGGGAGGCAGAGGTTATCAAAAGGGCCTGTTCTATGAATGAGATGAAAGAGTGAGGGGGTTCAGCACGGGATGTGGCCCGGGGACAGGGTCACGCTGGAGGTGCGTTTATGGCCCAAGCAGGAGAGACCGGGGGCTGTCGAGGCACGGGGGGTGCTTGCGAGGCCGGGTAGTGAGGGGGAGAGAGACGTGCAGGCTATTGGCAGTGGGCAGAGAGACCATGGCAATCAAAAATGGCTGCTGCTTACGCGCACATATGGATTTGAAAAGGACAAGATGGCACCGATAATGTTTACGCCACAATCCAGATTTTAACAGAACTTACTGTATTATAAGCTTGGGTTAAATGTACCTATGGTACCTTTAGTGGTTTTTCAAATGATATTCTCAAGATTATCTGGTAAAACAATGCAAGCTGGAATCCCACATGCTGCACATCAATATGAGAAGTTGGCCTGGCATATGATGTCCACTATTCTAGTGGGCACGTTGAATCAGTCCAAACGACACTTATTGATGGTAGGTTTAAGACAACCTTTATATAAAACTATCCTAGTGGTAGCTGTGGAGAGCAGCCTTCAGGCTAAGTCTTGAAGGAATGTAAAGCAGCTTGTTCTACCAGTCTATAATCCCTTGAATAATCAAATGAAAGGAGATCCACACCAGGTATATATCAAATATATATGTATTTATTCTAAACACAACCCCTCTAGTCTCTTTATGAGGCTAGAAGTAAAAGTACAATACAAGAACTTAAATAGCACACAATAAATTAGCACAGTATATGTTTTGCCCTAGGGGCCTCACAAACCATATACTAAGAAAGTGGTATAAGAACCACGTGAGGGATAGGAGTTAGGCCTAGAGCCTGTAGAACCACTGGGGCAACCAGGAACCACCCAAGGTAGGGACGCAGGAGACCCACGGGGGATGCGTGCAGTGTCTAAACACAGCCGCGAATCACCATTGACTTCTACGGCGAAAGTTAAACTTACAAAGTTAAAGAATAAGGACACTTGGGAGTGGACTACTGTAGAACCCCTTCAGTACTGGACAATTTGAGAGTCGAGACCCACAGGAGCACCAAAGAACTCGTGCTACCTCACCCAGGGAAGCGGTGCACAGGTGTCTTTTCGTGTCATGTTTTGTCGTCGTTTCCAATGGAGAGCTGCAAAGAAGTGCTGCAGGCGACGAGGTGAAAAGTGTCCGGATGGATCAGAGACCTGAAGAACCTGAAAGCAGAGGGGACAGAGTCTGGGTCACTAGCCAGTGACCAGGAAGGCGACAAGAAGATGCCAGCCGATGTTGGGTGCTTTAAGGTGATGTAGATGAAGCTTGACTCTTCAGCCAGGAGGACCAAGAGGTGTTGACGGCAACCAGGAGCTGGATTCGAGCTGTACCACATCGATGTCGAGTACTGCAACGTTGGTATCCAGATTGGACCCAACAAGCCTTGGCAACAGCAACCCAAGCAAGATGACAAGATTGGCTTCGGTGCAGACCAGCACGGTTTGAGGGACTCACCTTTTGGAGGAGAGTCAGGGCACTTCTGGAGCAACCAGGTAAGCCCAAGAAACAAAGGATTTGCCTTCGTGGGGACCCAGCAGTCAACGGAATAGGGATCGCAAAGAAGCCTCAAGCAGAAAAAATGCTGAAAGCGGGCCCACGGAACACTCGTGGAGTGTAGGCCCACAATCTTCAATGCAAAAGGCGCTCAGGGCTTGGACTACAAGTAGCCCAATGCACAACTTCAGGAAAGCTCGGGAAGTTGATGCACTAGCAAATGTGCACGATGTCCAGGAGTTCCGGTCCCACATCTTTCAAGATAGCTACAGGTCTCAGCTTTGCTGGGGACTCGTGTCAGCCTCGGAGATGTCTGGAAGTTGGTGTCCTGTGTCGCAGATTCTTCAGGATCCGGCAGGAGCCTCGAAAATGCAGACCGGCAAGATGCTTCTTTGGTGCCTGTTTGAACAGGGGAGTCACTCCTTGACCCCAAGTGAGATTTCTGACATCTTCCAGTTGATATGGAATGTCGAAGGTCCAAGATTTCTGTGTCAGAGTTTTATCCATTGTAATCTAAAGTCCTAGGGACTTGGTTCCTATACTTATACCAAGTTTAGGGGTTGGACTAACTCTAGGGTCCCACCTATGGCAGGACCTGGGGAGGGGGTGGTTACACCCCTTCGTCCAGTTTTGCACCAGAGCTGGGCCTGAGTGCCCCAGCAACAGGTTTGACCTGGGAAATGCACGGGGACACCTTGTGTGCCCAGGCACTGTCTGAAAAGCATTCACTGAATGCAACCCACCCTGCCCCAATACACTAAAGCCTGTCTGGGGAGGTGCTAGCACCTCCTTGTCCAGGCCTCTCCTGCTGAAGTTTCGTCCAGCAGCAGGAGGTCAGACTCGTGTCTGTGGCAGAAGCATCCATTTTGTGATTCTGGGGCTCTTTAAAACTATTACTGGGAAAGTAAGTGTGTACATGTCTTCTCCCTCTGAAAGAGTGGAATGCTACCCCTGCCGCCAGAACTGGTGGGGGGATAGTATTCCAAAGTGTTTGACACCAAACACGACATGTTTTGATAAAGCCATTCCAAAGTTAGCATTAACCGTGAGGATTATAATGCATGTAAGAGTATATGGTATGGCCATATCACAGAACAGCTATAAGGAAGGGATTCCAAAGGCTGCAGAGGGGCTCAGCTTATGCTAGGGCACCCTCTCACACATAACCAAGCACTCTGCCTTCAGGATTGTCAAGACCAGCCATAGGAGTGACTTATAGGTTTATATGTGTCTGTTTTCAATAGTAGATGTAGGTATACTATATCTAAGTAAGGGGTGCTTACACCACCTTGCCCAGGCTGCAAGTGCAGACCTGTGGTGCTATTTTGGAAGGCTTCCCAGGGTGGCATAATACATGCTTCAACCCCTGGTAGGCCTCTGGGATACCTATGCCCTTGGTACCTAAGGTACCATATACTAGGGACTCACAAGGGTAGCCCGGTAACCAATTTGGAGTGTACCTAATGTACAGGGAATCCATTTTAGAGAGAAAGCAGATAGACTGGGGCCCTGAATAGCAGGATCCCAGCCCAACTAAGTCAAAAACCAGCATAACTCCAGGAAAAAAGTGGGGGTAACCATATAGTCAGATTCCACCTTCCTACATCTCCTATATTGCAATTGTAAATGCTGCGATTCGCAAAATAGAAGTATCTGCGACTGCAAAATAGTTTGTGCAAAAACATTTAATGATAGGCATTAAAGTAGCCAGCTGAAACATGTAGCCCACCATTAGAGATGCAGGGCAGCTAATATATTCAATGACATCTAGTACTTGTTTTCATGTTTGTCAGAGGACCCCTAGAATAAGATTCCTGAGATTGGGCATACATCTAGGTAATTACAAACTATCATAATTGTGTTATTTTAGAGGATCCCTTTTTAAGAACAAGATATCAAGAGTTTCCTCTATAGAGAGGTTGAGCCTGTCTTTCTGCATCTATTTTCTGAGCGAGGACTTGGTGATGAAGCATGCCACAAAGTTAGTATGGGTGACAGTCCATTAAATACTTGGGCCCAGAATTGCAAAGAGTTTGTGTCCGGTTTGTTATACTTTTTTTAACACACCCTAATGCAAAGTCTTCTGCTGGGATTTACAAACCAGTGCAAAATAAGGTTTGTGTATGTTTGTACCCCAAAATAATGCAACACATCACAATGTGCCGACTTGTTACTGTGCGTCAATGAGGTGTTCCATGGGTGTTCCATGGATGATCCCACGTAACCATCCACAAGTTTTGAAGCAAATCCGATCTACAAAGAATTGTAGTCAGGTTTTTGCACCCCAATTCTGCGCTCCCTGAGGCAGATATAATAAGGGGAAATGTTTTCCTTCATCCTCTTTGCATGTGTGCTGCCTTCTTGTTCCTGCACAAAAAATATGCAGAGTAAAAGTAAGACCCTCTGCACTATGGTGCAAGGGTGCTTGCTTGGGCATATGGCAGCCACAAGTGCTCCAGCGCAGAGAGAGCAAGAGAGAGAGAGAGAGAGAGAAAGAGAGAGAGAGAGAGCGAGAGAGCGAGAGAGAGAGAGAGCGAGAGGGAGAGAGCGAGAGAGAGAGAGAGAGAGAGAGAGAGAGAGAGCGAGCGAGAGAGGGAGAGAGAGGGAGAGAGAGCAAGAGAGAGAGAGAGCGCGAGAGAGAGAGAGAGAGCGAGAGGGAGAGAGAGAGAGAGAGAAAGAAAGTGTGCCACTTCTAAGTAGATAAAAAGGTCTCTACCATTCATGCAGCACAGCAACGTTACTTGCTGCGCTGGTCGCATTAATTCTATGTAAAAATGCACCTCATTGCCTTTCCTTAAGGGATGCAGCGACCCAAATAAAACAAGTGGTGGGCCATGTATCTATTCAAATTCCTACAGATTCTTGCAGGCCACCTCTCATTGATAATCACCAATCTGAATAGGTTACATTTGCGACCTACTTCATTAATATTCATGAAGTGGGTCACATTCTTTATTTTGAGAAGTAACCTGTTAGTACATAGACCAGTTCACAAAATCTGAATTGAGACACAAATGTCATTGAACGTTTTGCTAAAGCTTGAGTGTCTTTTTTCTAGGAAAATCTCTGTTCGTCTGTACTTTGAAGTGGATAAAAGCCTTATTGAGAAGAGTCAAAAAGATTGCTTCCAAGATAAGCTGATAATTACATTTCTCAAGAATCATCCTTTATGGGAGATGAAGTAAGGAATTAGGACGTAGTTGGTCACTCAGATCAGCATTAGATTTCTTAAGGAGAGGTACGACATTGGAATGTTTCCAGATGTCTGGGAACACTAAAGAGCAAATGGAATGGTTGCAGAGATTAGTAATAGATGTACGAATGATTTCATTACTTATGATAGTATATTTGTAGGACGTGTCCGATGGAGAGCCTGATTTAGTGGCTCGTAGATTGCTTACAACTTCTTCCTGAGAAAGAGAGATCAAAATTAGAGAGGAAGAGGTATTTTTACAAGAAAGTGCTGCAGTAGGGTGCTGCGAGCAATTTTGCTGAGCTGCTGCTTTTAAAAGACACACGGATGCGCTGTATTTACAAGAATACAGTGCACTCCTGTGTTTTTCCTTGCGCTGATGCTAAATAAAGCTGCCTAGTGCCAACACTCTTGCACCATAGTGCAAGAGTGCCTGAGTTGCAGGGAATGCTTGTCTATGTGCAAGAAGGGACACCTTCCAGCACATAAACAATCTTTAAAGATGTTCTCTATGTGTTCAACAGAAAGCAGCACACATAGAAAGAGCAAAAATGAGGAGAAACAAATGGATTTTTCCCCGTTGCGCCAATCTAACACCTGCTTTTGAATGGCATTAGTTTTTAACTCTGCCTCAGATTTACACATACTTTTAAATCTGGGACATCGTCAAAAAGCACTGGGTGTTGCGGTGGAACGCCCACAGCCACACCCATTGCACTGCCCTTTCACGCATATATCTGCGTGAAAAGGTACCATATTTACAAAGTGGCATTATGCCAGGCAAAGTGGCTTAACACCAATTTGTAAATATGGAGCCGGGCATTGCGCCACCTGAACGTCAGTAAAAGTGACACTCTGGTGGCGCAATCCCCTTGTATATATGCCATCATGACTGTATTAGTAGGTGAAATGTGAACATACTTAGACAGTTCTTCTTGAATAGAGTGTTGAGGTTGGAAATTAGATTGCATTTTATTAATTAAAAACTCAAAGTTCCATGCATAGTTCTTGGCAGGCAATGATCAAGTTATTTCGGACAGGGGGTGGACTAAATCATTGGCAATAGAAAAATATATATTTTGAAGCACAGGATGCAAATTCAATCTGAATTGCATAAAAAGTGGCCCGAGCAACTAGTAGAAGATGATGATAATTTATCATTTTTATTGCTTTTGTAGAATGATTTAGCTTGAGTGTCATATGAAAGATTTAAGTTTTTGTATCCCCTTTTTTTGGTGCACAACTCCTCCGTGTGCCGAGACTAAAAAAGGTACTGCAAAATGATCTCCCTAGAGAAGAGGGAAGGGAGTGTCTACTCTGATTAGGCAAACATTAGATCAAGAACATGGCTTCCTTTATGAATTAGGGCCTTAAACAATAGATGAAGACCAAGTGCCTTGGCTGCTTACGAAAAGCTAGTAGCATTAGTGTCAGTGGTGGAATTTAAATTCAAGGTAAGAGAATAACAGAGGCAGAGTTAAGGATCATAAACAAATTCTGTAGCTCATATGGAAGACTCCCCCCTCCCAGAGCAAAGTAGCACAAACTGCTACTTTGCATTACTTTAGGACTATTTTTCAGTGCAAATCATTGGAAAGTAAATTCCAATTCAAACCTTTGTACTGTTTTGTGGCACTTTTTGTGGCACTGTACCGGTACCAAGCATTGATAAATCTGCCTCACAGTTCTATTCAATTTAGCGGGGACCTGACAGGATTTACTTTGTCCACAAATTGAAGGATTTTCAGTTTTTTTCACAAATCTAAATCAGACTCCATGGGTCTGATTTAGAAGAGGGTGTAACACAGAATCTCACCAAGAAGAGTGTAATTTCCGGCATCCAGAGGATATTACACGTAGGGAGGAAATTGCGATGCCAGTGCTTACTATCGGATTAGTTTGTGAACCTTTATTGCAATATTCTGTTACCTCCCTTCTGTAAATCCTTCAATTTCCACCCATGTCTGAACAGACAAAACATGATGATTCAAATTGTATATTTTTAATCCACGGATGATAAATATATATATATATATTTTTATAAGTTGTTAGAATGCCACAGCATATGGAAAGCAGTTAATCCTTTTCACACTTGAGTTACTGCATCAGTCAAGTTAAGTGACTCTATAAAGGAGTCTGTTGTCTCTTGCAATCCCTTTTTCATTAGCACTGAACCTTTTTGTTTCACCCTTGGTCAGCCAGCGTGTGCTTATTGATTTACTTCAACAATTGGATCTGTCTTTCAGGTGTTCACTTCCACATTTAGACTTCAGGGCCGAGATAAAGTCAGATATACAGTGTTCAATCTGTGCCCATGTCTCTGTGTGAGAGTAGAGTGTGGAGAGCTGTCTTCGTTTAAAAACGTCATTTGTATGTCTACTCTCTTTAGATTTATTTATGTGCAGGAATATGAACATACTGGGCCACATGGTAAAAATTAATATTATATTTTCTAATATGCCTCTGCGTGGTTTGAGCAAAAGCAGGGACTTCTTCAGAATGTATTTAGAATTTATGACAAGTAGAGCTATTCATACTTGAAAATTCTGATTATGAACGTTAACACACGAGTGTTTTGTGTGCGTAAGTTTCCACACATGGGTCTTTGCATACATCAGAATGCCCACCAGCGCCTACATACAGGAAAGCACAGTGGCAAATGGTAGAAAATGCTGTTGCAAAAAAATGTACGTGCATGCGGGAACCTTCAAGGCACAAGATCTGCATTTTGGGCGCGATGGCGAGAAATCACATACCCAAAAGCAGTCACCCGTGGAACAGGAATAGCCGTAAAACAACGCCAGGTGTTGTTCCTCTGTAAATGCAGCAACAAGGGGGATTTGGGGGGCAGCCGAGCACTGCGAGGTCTACCCCCTGGGCAGATTTGGGAGGGGGAGGGTGCGAGCAGGGAGCAGCTATTTTGCTGCTTTGGGCTGCCTGGGGAATAGCCAAAAGGCAGCCCAATTTGAAAAAGATAGCCCATGGGTATGAATAGGTGTTCTGCGCTGCCCCAGCCACCATTTTAGGTTCTGGTGACCTGGTGGCTGGGAGCGCTGTAGTCAGGGTTTTTTGCTGGCAGGCCTTTGGCGAGTATTTTTGCTGGGATTTGTTTGGCGTTGGAGCGTGGTGTTTAATAATGGCAGCTGACGACGTGAGAGTTCTTGAAGCCATCCGCCTGCTTAGCGAAGCAGGACGGATGGACTTATTGGTGGGCCATCATGGCGGGGTGCACCCGGTGAGGCGTGCGTCCGCTGGGGTGGTGGCCGCTGTTATGGCGTGCTCGCCGCCCAGGAAAGCGGCGCGAGTGCAGGTGAGGTCCCAGGGCCGTGCGGATGCTGGGGGTGCAGCCCTGGTGGTGGAGTCGGGGGTTACAGGAGGCGGAGTGGCAGGCGCGCCACGGAAGCGCTGGCGGCGGCTCCTCGCCACCGGTGCAACCGGTGGAGGCAGAAGGTGAGGGCGGCCGGGTAGAGGGCGGGAGGAAGCAGTGGCGGGGGAGGGCTGTCGCAGCTCCCCGCCGCCCGTGCAGATGGCAGGTGACCGCCCTGGTCCATCGGGGGCGGTGGAAGTGAGGAGCAGGGCGGGGTGCGTATCGCTGAAACAATCTGCGCGGGCCTCTGAGCGAGCGGCCGGGGGCCCAGGCAAGGCGGCAAAGCGTGCGGCGGGGGGAGGGGGGCAAGGGCGTCCCCTCCCAGCAGGAGCTCGATGCTTCTGGTAGTCCCGGTAACACGGGGGTGGCCGTGAGGAGACAGGTGGCGCACCAGGAGGCGGGGGGAAGGCAAGCCACCAGGGGGGCACGGGGGGGGGCACAGAGAGAGTCCATCTCCATTCAGGAGTGGCATGGTGCAGGATGAGGCCAGGGGGAGGCAAGGGGTCTGGGGGGGATCACCAGGGGCGTGCAGGGAGTGGTTTTGGTGGGCCACAGGTGGATGGGGGGCGGAGGCATCTGTAGGGGAGCTGGGGGTACAAGGGAAGCGTCTGGGGAGGGTTCCGGGGGATGTAGTGGTGGGCAGGCAGCGGTTGGGGGGTGTCCCCTTTGTTGTTGGAGTCTGATGATAGTGGGAGGGAAGGGGAGGGGCTTGATGTTTTCGACACCTGGGAGGAGGGGGTGCGTGAGGCGCTGGGGCGGTGGGGGGAGTGGTGCAATCCGGCGGTGAGGTGGTGGGCCCGTCGTGGCGGGGGGGTAGTTCGGGGTTTACAGGGAGGGGGTGGGAGGGGCGCAGGGAGAGCGGGATTGGGAGGTTGGGGGGCTTCCTCGGATGAAGGGGGGCAGGGGTAGGGGGGCTGGTTTGGAGGGACGAAGAGGAGGGCAGGGGTGAGGCGGTGGGCCAGGTGGAGGTTGGTGGTGCGTGGGCGGTAGGCAGGCGGAGGGTGGGGGGGCGTTGCGAAGGTGGTGATGAGGCTCAGTTTGAGGGACCCAGCACAACGGACCTACCTTTTCTTTTTCAGGACGTCCGCCGCGGGGTTCCTGACTTGGCAGGGCTAGGGACGGCCCCTCGTCGCCAAGGTGAAGGGAGGGCTAAGCCTCCCGCGCATGCCCGGCACCGGCGGGGGAATCCTGTCGCGGCCGGCACAAGAAGGCCGTAATGGTCTCGCCCACCCCTCCACCCACAGGGCCTCTATGGCTTGGGGGCACCGACGGAAGAGGAGCACCGCCTCAGATGTTTTTACTGGCTTGGGAGGGGCACGGGATGTGTTTGCTGTCGCCAGCAGGGTGCAGTTGGTGCCACCAGCCGGGTGGGGTTATATGCATGGCGAGGTGCAGTTGATCGAGGATGAGGATAGCTTGGAAGAAGGGGAGTTGAGGGATGGTGAGAGCGGCGGGGGGTCCTCTAATGGTGTTGGTGGTGTTTTGTAGTTGTCACGGGGTCCGCGGGAAAGGACGGGGGATCGTCGGAGGGGGTGGAAATATGTGGTGGACAAAGTAGTGTGCCCGGATGATGGGGTGGTGGGGCCTGGTGGGAAGGTGTTGGAGGACGACAGCAGGAAGGGGGGTGTGGGGCCCTCGGGGTCGGGGCTTGAGAGCGCTGGCGGCATTGTTGCTGGTGGGGCAGCGAGCGGAGATGGCACGGCAGATGCCGGGGCAGCTGCAGAAGGAGCGGCGAAGCCAGAGAGTAAGGAGCTAAAGATTAAGTGGTTGCCATACATGGGGGTTACGAAACCGTTGTGTGCGCATTTGATGATGTCGACTAAGGAGCGCATATGGAAGGGGAGTATGTTGAGTTGCTGAAGCTTTTACACCGGGAGGTACGGGCGAAGGAGGGGTCCAAAGAGGAGGAATACGAACTCCAGAAGAGGCCAAAAGTGCCTCTCACGATCGAAAACTGGACGGCGGCCTTTTTAATTTTCACCAGCGTTTATTGCGAGAAATTTCCAGAGCCGTCGGGGTCCCTGTTTAAGTACATGGATGTCATTAGGAAGGCCCAGAGGACAGGGGGCCGCGGATCGGTTACGGACCGGGTTTTTGGAAGGATTTTGTTTGGGCTATGAGGGGCCATGGCTGAGGAGATGGGCTGATAATTTGAGGTCTGCCAGGGACCACCCGGAGGTGATGCAGGGCAAATTGGACAAAGAAGTCAGTGAGGGCCGCATGGCGGGCCCCTTTGAAGACTGGCCGTTGGAGGATTTGATTGTGTCCCCCATTGGGGTGGTGCCCAAGAAGGAGGTGGGGCAGTTTCGGCTCGGTCAACGATTACATTGATGAGCGGGAGACTACGGTGTCTTACTCGTCGGTTGACGCTGCCATGGCCTTGGTGGTGGCTGCGGGTGCAACTGCGAAAATGGCAAAGTGCGACATCAAATCGGCTTTCCGGCTGCTTCCGGTCCACCCAGACGATTGGGCCCTAATGGGGATCCAGTTTAACGGCCGCTGGTATGTGGACAAGGCATTGTCGATGGGCTGCTCGATGTCTTGCGCACTTTTCGAGTTTGTATCGCTTTTTGAGTGTTTCTACAGTGGTTTTTTACGGAACGGACGGGTCACCAAAGAGTTACTCACTACCTGGATGACTTTTTCTTGGTCGGACCCCAGGCTCCACGGACTGCCAGGTGGCGCTGGACAGGTTTCAGGAGCTCATGGAGGACCTGGGTGTGCCATTGGCACCGGAGAAGACAGTGGGGCCAGACACGGGACTGTCATTCTTGGGCATAGAACTGGACTCGGGGACCATGGAGGCCCGTTTACCAGTGGAGAAGAAGCAGCAGATGTTGGGGCTGCTGGAGGTCATGTTGGCAAGGCCCAAAGTCACGGTTTGGGAGCTTCAGGTGCTGTTGGGGCACGTCGATTTTGCTTGCAGAGTGCTGCGGGTAGGGCGAACATTCTGTAGGAGGTTGGGCAGGGCCCTGGTGGGGTGGAGGCCTCCTCATCACCACGTGAGGCTGTCCAGGGGCATTCGCGAAGACTTTCGGATGTGGCAGTTTTTTCTGCAGCATTTCAACAGGACCCCATGCAGACGGGGATAACCTGGTCTGGGATGTCCAGATTTTTTCAGACGCGGCAGGGAGCAATGGTTTTGGGCTCTACTGGCAAGGGCGGTCGTGTGCGGAGAAGTGGCCCCCGGAATGGGCGGGGGTGGGAGGAGCATCGCGTTCTTGGAACTTTTTCCTCTGGTGGTGGCGATCTCGCTGTGGGGGGAGGTGTTGGCCCACAGATGTGTGACTTTTAATGTGGACAACATGAAGGTGGTGCAGGTGGTGAATCGCCAGTCCACCAGGGATGAGCAGATGGGTTGCCTGTGCCATGACATTGCTTTTCGAGCGGTGCACGTTCCTGGAATCAATAATGACATAGCGGATGCTTTGTCTCGTTCGCAGTGGGGGAGATTCCGTCGGTTAGCCAAGGACGCAGATCGAGACCCGACATGCATGCCTCCACAGCTGTGGTACGCAGGCAACACAGGATGTTGCAGCTGGTTCTAGGGTCATTGGCGGAGTCGACGAGGACAACGTATGTGTCTGCATGGGGGGAGTTTGTGGCATCCGGGGCACGATGGCGGGCTGCGGGGCAAGAGAGACAGGAAGATGTGGTACAGTTTATACTGTTGCTGATCGCCAATGGCCTCACGCAGGTCACTATAGCGGGCAAGCTGGCCGGGATTGCCTTAATGGGCAAACTCTTGTGGGTTTATGCACCGTCCGCAGGCGAGCTCGGGTCGCGGATGTTGGAAGGTTGGGCCTGGGAGTGTGGGAGGTCGGTTAGGGTTGACTACCTTTGTCGTGGACCTTGTTGGGGAGGGTAGTGGGAGCCTTGCCGTTGGTCTGCAGGGATGGGAGAGAGGCTTGCTTGTTCGCTACCTTGATGGCGTGGATGTTCGCGGGGGTGTTTCGGGTGTCTGAGTTGCTGGGGTCGAGGACAGGTACTGGGGTAAGGTGGTCGGAGGTTATTTTTGGGGGGGAGGAGGTGTGCCTGTGGTTGCGAAAGTCCAAGAGGAGTGTTGGCAGGTGGGTTTCATTGGGGAAGGAGGCTGTGGGGGAGGTGTGCACGGTACAGTGGGGGTTGAAAAGGCGGGCGGCTAGATCGGCGGAGGGGTTGGTTTTTCGACATGCTGATGGGAGGGGGGCGACGGGATTGCATCTGTTGGCAGTGTTGCAGAAAATGTTGGATCTGCTGGGGGTGGATGGGAGGAACTATGGCACGTACTCATTTTGCATTGGCGCAGCGTCGGAGGCGCATAGTTGGGGGTGGGGGCGAGGGGACATCATGCACCTGGAGAGGTGGTCGTCCGATTGTTACAAGCGGTACATGCACAGCGAGGATGCCCAATGATAGCGTGGTTGTTTTTTGTGCACTGTGTGTTGACTCTTGTTTCTCGTTTAAGGTTCTGTGGCTGGTCCCCTCGCCCGTGATATGGCAGTGTGGATAGTGGGCCACTCATTTGTAAAGTGGGCTCAGGTGCAAGCACAGGACAGTTACTTCGGGGAAAATTCGGGACTTAATCCTACTATTTTTAAGGTTCAGTGGTTTGGGAGAGGGGATATGCGTTGGAAAGAGTTGGTTGGTACGCTTAACAAGCTGTTGGTAGAGTGTAGATGCCCTGATGTGTTGGTTCTCCATTTGGGTGAGAACGATATGGTTCAAGAAACGGGGTTGGTCTTGATGAGGGCCATGAAAAAGGACTTGGAAGAAATCAAGAGGAAGTGGTCAGGGTGTACCGAGTTTGTCCCGCGGAGGGTTTGGAGAGGGGCAGGGAAGCCTCGGGCGGTGGAAAAGGCCAGACGGAAGATTAATGTGGAGATGGTTCGCTTCTGTCGGCACTTGGGGTTTTCACGGGTCTGGCACAGGGACATTTGGTACAATGCGCCGGAATTTTTTCGGGGTGACGGGGTTCACCTTTCACACATGGGCATGGACCTTTATTTGTTAGAATTATGGGAGGTTTTGTCCAGGTTGTTGGGTGTACGTCGGGAGTGAAGGACCAAGGGTGAAGGGCATCAGGGCGTTTGTTACTGGGGGCGGGGGGCAGGAAAAGGTGGCAACGGTGTAAGCACCTACCCGTTCGCCTTTTCCTGGGTGGCGGAGTTGTTTTTGAAGTTGGCCAAGTTTGGCTGGAGTTTGGTAGTTTATCGCTAAGTTTGCGGAGTTGGTGAACAGGAGCTGGGAAAATTTAAGCAGTTTGGAAGTTTACATTAGAGGGTCGTTAGTTACAGTTGCAGGAAGGAAAATAGGATTGTAGGTCTTGGGAGGGTAGGAGTTCTAATGTTATGTGATAAGATTGTGTATTATTTAATGTATTGGAAGTTATGTATTGTATGTTGCAGGGTGTTTTTTTTTTATCATGTGGGGATCGTAGGGGTGGGGGAAGGAAATGTCAAGGAGTCAGGTAATTCGATGTTTAGAGAGGTTTTACTTTTGTAAGGCAAAATGCCAGTTTTAATAAAGTGTGATGTGCACCTGTTTCAATAAAGCGGCCGTTTACAAACACAAATGCTGTCGGTTCTGCTTGCCCCCCTTTCCTCCCTCCCAAACTGGCATGGCTCAGACGCACAGTCCCCAGACGTGCCACGGCCGGTACAGGAAGTGTAGGTGGAAATATACGTGGTGGGAGATTGCGATCAGCAGAACAATGTCTCCACCTTACACCTCATCTTGCTTGGCGTGGAGCTGCACGCAGTGGGTGAGATGAAGATGTAGTATGATGACAAAAGATGTGTGGAGTCCAAGGTCACAAGGAGGAACATGGCAGCTCCATCGTCCATGTTAGGTCTTGGCACACATTTTCAACACGGTCTCGAACAAGCTGTGCCAGATCATGTCATGCTAGATGCTACATAGATTGGCATTGCTTTACCTACAACCAAGCAGGCCAAAAACCATTCAGTTCCATGTCTCTGTGCCCTGTCTCTCTCCCGTATGTTCTTGTTTTTATGTCCGAGTCCCACTATTCCGGTCTTCTCATGTGACCCCATGGCTGCATCTGTATATTCCTGTCATTCTGTATCCATAACGCCTGTTTTTCTGTCCGGTGTCCATGTCTCTCCCTACCCACCCTGCCTCTACGTCCATGTCCCCCTGAATCCCTGGCTCATGTCCCCTCTCGTGCTCCAAATTGTACCACCTCTCTGCGCATCTTGTATACCAGTAGCAGACCCACTTGGACAAAGGATATTTTTTACCGGTTTGGTTGCAGACCAAGTAAGCCTAATTGGCATGTTATTTGCACACACATGCATGGCCAAACACTGCCTCTGCATGTGATGATGATCAATGTGTGTGTTACGAATATGTAAAAACATGTTACAGTGCTGGGTTTCAATTTTCCTATTATCCTTCTCTAGCCAGGAAACTCTTAGGAAAGTTCCGAGTACTCTTGAAGTACGCAGGAATCTCAAAAACATCGGGGAACACTCTTTTGACCCATGGATTCCTAGGTTGTCTGCTATTCGGGAGATGGATCCCTCTTCGGCGGTGCCGCACTATGATAACATTCTCACAGAGGCCTTGGACGAACTCGCGCCGGCTCGGACCTGCTATTCAGCCAGGAAAAGACCATCAGCCCCCTGGTTCTCTGAACAACTGAGACTCCTGAGGCAGGAAGTTAGGAGACAGGAGCGGCGATGGCATGCAAGTTGGGATCTCAAAGACAGGGAAGCTCATAAAGCCCTGCTCAAGAGATATAAGTCGGAAGTCATCGGGACCAAACAAGACTACTTTGTGACCCTGACTTCCTCCCTTTCATCGCCTAAAGAGCTCTTCAGGATCGTGGACTCTCTCACATCTCTCCAGGTCCCCGATCCTGTTATTCCATCTCAGGAGCTCTGTAATGACATAGCTCTCTTCTTCCAGTCCAAAATATCGGACATTTACACTTCTCTGGAGTCACAGAGGCTCATAACGGGTGAGCCTCCGGCCATTGCGGTTCCGGATGTTTCCTCGGCGGAGCCTCCTGCGGCCGGCTATTTGGAATCTTTTCCCCCGCTCTCCTTACAAGATCTTGACATGCTGCTTGAGAAAACCAAGTCAGGGTCTCCATTAGATGCTTGCCCGCTTAAGATCTTGAAGCAGTGTAGAGGATCTCTTTTACCCCCTTTACTTGAGATCATGAATGGGGTAATGAGGGAGGGTGTCTTTCCACAGCAGTGGAAAAATGCTGTGGTAAAACCTCTTCTTAAGAAACCCTCCCTAGATCCCGGGGTATTAAAGAACTTTCGCCCCATCTCACTTCTTCCGGCCCCCGCAAAGATGCTTGAGTCCCATTTAAATGGGCATCTAGCTGCCTTTGTGGAGAAGTCGGGCTGTTTGGACCCTTCCCAGCATGGTTTCAGGAGGGAACATAGCACCGAGTCCGCCCTCACCCTGGTCCTCGACTCCATCCGTATGAGTGTGGACGAGGGTCGAACATCCCTCCTGATCCTCTTAGACCTCACGGCTGCCTTCGATACCCTATCTCCCCGCGTCTTAACATCTCGACTGGGTGAGATTGGGTCCGGGGGGCAGCCCTGGGTTTGCTCTCTTCCTTTCTCGATCATAGGGAGCAGAGGATAATGCTGGGAAAATTTCTATCTCCATCCCTGTCTGTGCATTGTGGGGTCCCTCAAGGGTCGGCGCTTAGTCCTACCCTTTTTAACATCTATGTGACCCCCCTTGCTAGACTTATTAGATCTTTTGGGATGGAGGTAGTTTCCTACGCGGATGACACCCAGATCCTCGTGTCTCTCTCCCAGTCAATAGAGCTGACGGCCTCCAGATTTAGATCTTGCATGGAGGCTGTCGACCAGTGGATGATTTACAACTCACTGAAATTGAATGGGGAGAAGACCGAGGTGATGGTGTTCGGCGGAAGGGAAGATATTTGGTCCATGGAGTGGTGGCCTGACTCGCTCGGTCCCTGCCCTAAGCCTACTTCCTCGGCTAGAAACCTCGGGGTGATGATTGACCCTACCCTTGACATGCGCCAACAGGTCAACAGGACGGTATCTACCTGTTGGGGTATAATCCATGTCCTCAGGAAAATCAGGAACTACCTCTCCCTGCAGGCAAGAAGGCAACTGGCTGTCGCCCTTCTGGGGTCCCGTCTGGACTACTGCAATGCGCTGTATGCCGGACTGAATAAGAGTCAGCTGCAGCGCTTGCAGGTAGTCCAGAATGCGGCAGCCAGATTTGTCCTTGATCTTCCCCGACGCTCTTCGGCAACGCTGGCCAGGAAGCAGCTTCACTGGCTGCCGATAAAGGAGCGGATTGTCTTTAAGTCCATGTGTATGGTCTTTAAGGCCTTGGCAAAAAGTAGCCCTACAGGCATTGGCTCCATCTTGACCTATTACAACCCTGGCAGGAACCTTCGCTCCTCCAATCATTTTCTTCTTCACATCCCTCGCATTCGGAAGGCCAGATGGGGTGGTAGGGCTTTCTCCCTTTTGGCTCCCAAATGGTGGAACGACCTCCCATTAGAGCTCAGGTCCCTCCCCTCCCTTCAAACCTTTAGAGCTGCCCTTAAAACTCGTCTCTTTGTCCGAGCGTATGAATTAAGCGCATGAGTGCCCGCTTTTTGATCTTTTTTGTTAGGCGCCTTGACACCTTTGGGTTTTAGTTTGCGCGTTACAAGATGCAAAATAAATAAATAAATAAGAGAGTCATTGTATAGTTCTGATTCGCTTTTTCTAGGTGTCAAATTCCTTGGTGTAAATACATTCTAAGCGGTTTCTTTTTTTATTTTGAAGCTTTTTTTACACAGTTATTCACAAATATCATACTTGCAAGGCATCCTTTCCATTATATGGTTAATGTAACCTTTTGATTTGATGGCCAAAACCTGTTTCTCCCCACATAAAGCCTGACAGGCAGGGTTTTTTTCCAAGGCTAAAAATGAGTATATGCTTTATGAATTTGTACATTCTTCACAGGCTATTTCACCTCTTGTGCTCTTAAAAGAATAGTCATGATCAAAAACCTTTGTTTTAATTTTAGAAGTGCCCTTTAGTCCCTTTTAAAGACCATGTATTCTTTTAGCATGTGAAGAATACAAATAAAAAGAGATGGTGTTATATGTGGATTGTGTCCTTTGACACTGGCACACTAAATTAAATGTTAAATACATCACCTTGACAAAAGTAAAGATGCTAACATCAGATCCTGTATTGCATCTTTATTTGTGATCTGTAGGAAAAGGTTAATGTAGTAGGTATGAGACTACTTGTTAAAGAAGACTCACATGTTAACTACTAATAGCAAAAGAGTCAGTTATTGTTCAGGGTTATTATAGGATGAGATGTCTAGTCAGGGTTTATTTGTGATCACATGCTAAAATGAATTACCATACAACCCATTCTCTGAAGTACAAAAAAGCTTAATCGAGTATCTTGATAAATGGTACAACAAAAGCATCAACATTCCAAAGAGAAGAAAATCCTGTATATAAAATACCCAGTGATGCCTACCATGTTACCAATAATACATATGCCCGGCTTCTTTCCAAAAGGATGGTCCATCATTGCAGGTATAGATTCAATCTGTTTTCTTATAGGGTAATACATGAACAACAAATGAGACTTTCATGAAGAGCTTAATGACCTATGTAAGGGACACAAAATACATACTGCACAAATTGGATAACATCGATTGCTAACCAGATTACATACTGGCTGCACTAAATGTG
Source organism: Lissotriton helveticus (assembly GCF_964261635.1). NCBI lineage: Eukaryota > Metazoa > Chordata > Amphibia > Caudata > Salamandridae > Lissotriton > Lissotriton helveticus. Next base: position 497,005,261 of record NC_136063.1, read on the forward strand.
GTGACCCTTTACACATCAATAAAATACTCTCATGGTATGGATACAGTAATGAAAACACTCTCTACAGGCAGTGTCACTGAAAACTAGACCTAATTCCCCTGTCACAATAGAGGTTGTTTCTTTCTTTCTTCGATATGATTTAAGTAAGGCAACGATGGAAAGACGCTGGAAGCTGCGCCAGCTTATAGATCCATTTAAATCTTTGGGAGGACAAGTTTTACTTCAAGAACCAGCTTGTTTAAAAGTAATTAAGGGCGGTCACACATATTTTTTTTACAGATGATAAGGAATCTGAACAAGCACTCTCTAAACTAACCTAGCACTCTTGCTTAGTATGCCAGAAGCTTATCCAACGTTTTTGGTCTATTTAAGCTTCATTATCTTCTCTGAAGGGAATTGGAACTGGGAATTTAGCTTTATGAAGGCTTATTCAATGGTGACCTGCTCTGCCTTACTCTCTAAATTTTGTTTGCCTTTTTTTCTTTCTTTTTTTTTTCTCCTCTTTCTCTTCTGTTCTTTTTTTAGCTAGTTTCTATTATAATAAACTATAACTTATCCAAAACTGTTAGAGAAACTTACTTTTTTGTATTGATTGAGGGCTGCAGGGGCGGCCTCCGACGCTGCTACTCTGCAGGGCTGCCCAAACAGCGGCAGTAGGATATAGAGGGGTATTCTCCCCTAAGGGACAAGGGGGTGGGGCATGGGATAGGTGGGTTTAGGGGTACTTTTCTCCATGAGGGGGACATTTATTTGAAAAAGTAACAAAATAAGAATGAGGTTTGTTAAATTTGAGAATAGGGAGACAGCCATATGTATGGTTAGAATGGAAGGGGACAACACACCAAGGAGATGTATCGATTGAGATGTTTAGCCTGGAAAGTAGCAGGCCTCAATAGTAGGAATAAAAGACGATTAGTATATGAGGAGCTCAAAATGTATAACCCTCAAATAGTCCTATTATCAGAGAGCCATATTTCCCATAAAGACCGGAAGCTACTGGGGCAACTAGACTATGACGTAATAGTCTGTTCAGCATTGAGCGCCTCAGTTCGAGGTGTTGCCATTGTGAAGCAGAAACAATTTAGAGTAGAAGTTGTTAAAACTGCCCTGGACAATGGGGGAAGATGGGCTATTGCTCAACTAGTTTTGGAAAATTGTAAATATGTTTTTTGTGTTATATATGGACCGTACATAGATGATCCTGCAATTTTTGACCGGCTAAACATTGAATTGTTAGAATGGGAAGGAGAGCGTATAATTATGGGAGATTTTAACTGCATAATGAATTAGACTAGACGGGGAGCTTTTCAACGGATGCGCAGGTCATGAGCCACCATCATAGAATTGGGACGCATACATAATATAAAGGATGCTTGGTGAATAATATACCAGAATGTAGCAGGGTATACTTATTATTCTGCACCACATAAGTTATGCTCACGCATAGATATGGCTTGGGCTTCGGATAGGATCTTAGAAATTAGCACCATGGAGATATACCCAAGGGTCACTTCTGAACACAACCCAATTCTTCTCACTTTTAATATCTCACAAAAAAAGCAGGGCCCAAGGCCATTTTCATTTCCTAGATATTTATTATCAGACACAGAGTTTATTTTACAACTTAAGAAACACTTGACAGAGTTTTTTTAAATAAACATTAATTCTGCCTTACCTATTGTGGTGTGGGATGCCTGTAAGGCCAGTATAAGGGGTTCACGCAACAGTTTGTCCGGAGACAGAATTCAGAGTGTAGGAAAACAACCAATTACGATGGTCACCAACATACTGTCATTGGAAAATCAATTAGCAGGGGCTCTATGTCAAGGCACCCAAAATACGGTCGAACTGGGTTATAAGCTGGTGGATCTCAAATCTGCTCTGAAAGTTACGTTTAAAGAAAAAAGCAGTGTAAAATTGCATAAATATCATCTTTCTCAATATGAGAGTCGTGATAAAATCGGCAAAATCTTAGCATATAAAGTGGCTGACGATAAGGCTAAAACATTAATAAGGACAATAAAGGGACCTAATAACTTGGTTTATAGCTATCCTGTACAGATACTGGAGCAATTCGTAAATTATTATAGAACCCTGTATACTCCAGAAAACCATCCCACTATCAATAACATACAAAGGTATTTGGATGTTAACATAATAACGAATAGCGAAATAGAAGGATTTGATCAATTGATTGAGAATAATACTATGACAGAGATTAGACTTGCAATCGCTGCCCTGCCATCGGGTAAAGCTGCTGGGGAGGATACGCTACCATTAGAACTATACAAAGTTTGTACTGACGAACTACTACCCCTTTTTTGTCAGGTAATTAGTTCAATTGGCACAGGGGGAAAGGCCCCTAATTCGTGGAATACGGCAAAGATTGTATTTAAAAAAAAAAAAAAAAAACCTGCTGATGAGTGTGGGTCATATAGACCAATCTCACTCATTAACACCGATGCAAAAGTGTTTGACAAAGTTTTAGCTACACGATTGGCTCCTTTTATCCCGAAATTAGTAAACCCCCAACAGCACGGATTTGTCATGGGCAGAGACACAACAGCCCATGTAAACATGGCCATAACAGCATTTGATGTCGCAGAGATAAACTGCACCCCACTCGGTATGGTACTGCTGGATGCTGAAAAAGCTTTTGACCGAGTGGGGTGGGATTATCTCTGGGCAGTAATGACAACCCTTGGCTTTAAAGGTCAATATCTAAAGTGTATACAAGCTTTATATGACCATCCAACTGCTAAAATCAGCTACGCTGGGATGACATCCTCTAATTTTACAATAACTCGGGGTACTCGGCAAGGGTGCCCTTTGTCTCCCTTGCTGTTCGCACTCTCTATTGAACCGTTTATTTATGCTTTACAGACCCAATCCCGAATAGTTCCTTTTTACTTTGGCCTGAATTTGTTCAAAATTACAGTTTACGCCGATGATATCGGGATATCTGGTTAGATTCATAGCTCAGTTTCTCTGTCCATATGAAAAAGGTTGCTGCCACGTGTTTTGGCATTCTACGCAGCCTTAAGCCAGTTTTGAAATTCTTCGACCCCGCCACCAGACAATTCATTGTTCAGTCGACTGTACTTTCAAGGCTGGATTACGCGAGCTCGCTACTTATTGGTGCTAACAAGGCGGAAATTACCCGCCTTCAACGGAACCAAAATTCTGCTGCTAGAGCATTAATAGGTTTACCACGTTTTAGTCCAACATCGGCCACTATCCGGAAACTTCACTGGCTTCCTGTGGCTCAGCGGATACAGTTCAAAACCTTGTGTATCGCTTTTAAAATCATTAGACTATACACTCCTAAATTGCTGAGCCCACTGCTTAATCTGTACATGCCCACGCGGTCTCTGCAGTCGGCAGGACAAAATCTGTTGGTTGTACCCCGGTTTAAGTGCAGTAGAGCAGGAGGTCGTTCCTTTCGGCTCCTGGCGGCTAAGCTTTGGAACTCACTTCCTGTTCAAATTCGAGAGATAAAGGATGTTCTGCAATTCAGAAAAGCCATTAAAACGTATCTATTTCCGGAGAAATAGTGTTTCTCCGTTTTTTCTCTCCTCAGCTATGTTTCTTCACTTGGGATTAGCGCCGGGACGCCCCTTTGCTGGGGCAGCTGTGCGCTTAATAAACTGTATAACATAACATAACATAACATAACATAACATAACATAACATAACATAACATAACATAACATAACATATATTCCACAGACGTGGTAGAAGCTTTACATGGGATAATTGAAGAAGCCAATAGGTTTGGGGCAGTGTCCGGATACAAACTAAATACAAATAAAACACAGATAATAATGAATTATAAAGCCCCGGCCCCAGTACAAGGGATATGTAGAACAGCTACATATCTAGGTGTTTAAATCTCTTCTAAAATAAGCGAAATAGTCCACTCAACTATGAGGCTCTACTAAAGGAAACAGTTGCTACACTGATAAAATGGCATAAGGTGCCGCTTAGCATCATTGGTCGGATTAACCTAATCAAAATGAAGGTATTGCCTACATTTCTTTATCTATTTAGGTCCATCCCATTACGGGTTAATAATTTTTTTTTCAAAAGTCTAGACGGGATTTTTAGCAGTTTTATACGGGGGTATAAAAAAGCACGTTGATCAATTGCTTTACTTGAGCTTCCATTAAATAAAGGGGGGCTTAACTTTCCTGATGTTAGGCTATACTTTCTGGCAACTTTTCTTGGTCTTCTCCATAGTTTATTTAACTCAAATAACCACTATTACTTTCATAAATTCATGATGGATGAGGACTCTAATATGTTTTTAGCTAAAGTGAATGACCCCAATTACTTCCAAAGGGTCAAGTTCAAGACTGTTAAAATTTGGTTTTTGATTCATACTATGTCAAACTTCGTTTTTTACATCCTAAACTTCTTTTGTGGGGCAATCCGGGACTTCCTGATATTTTTCATGATGGATTTGGTAATATATGGGCTACTTCTGGAATCAAAACTTTAGGGGACTGTAGTGACAATGTACAATGAATTAGTACACATAGAAAGTCCTTGAAATAAGTATTTATTAATACAAGAACTTGCGGGGAGGAACAGGTGACCGACAGGGAAGAAGGTGAAACTGTCAGTCTTGGTGGAATGCTGACGTCATATTTATACACAATAACAACACTCAGCTGCGCGAGCCGTGTGGCCAATAACAAGAGGTCTATAGGAAAATGACTAGACCTACAACATCTCCCTTTCTGAAGAAAATACTAACTCACATCATAATCTTTGTACATACTGGGTAATTTAGCAACCCTGCCAGACCTAGTACATGTTCCTTGCCACCCTCCATGAATACAATCTTCAGTGGAAGAATTTGCTATCTCTATACCAGGAACATTACTGTACTCCTCATCACTGGCATTACTTTGGTCAATGTTTTCTTCGTCAATTACTGGTTCATCTACAACATCACTAGTATCACGAAAACTGTGACTTAATTTACTCATGCAACCATTTAGATCATCATATTCAGAATTATAACCGACTGCGTTGTTATTGGACAGTTCTTCCTCATTGCCATTTAACGTGTTCAACCATGAATACCCTTTGCTGTAGTCTGTTTTATCAATTTGATCTCTTAACCAGATATCAGCCTGTTGTTTGCTTACTCGGATTACATCACTTCTATTACGCCAACCTGCATGTTTAAGTCGAACAGCACTTTCTGAAACCTCAACTACTTCTTCGGGGGCAAAATACTTGGACTCTCCCTTAACTTGGTGACCAGGCTTGGTGGCCAATGCCCAATCACCTTTAAAGAACTCTTTGTATATTGCCCTATGCACCTTGTCATGATACAATTTGCTTTTCATTTGACACTCAGTTATTTTTTTCTTAACATGCAACCTACCATCATCAATAACAACAGAGGGAGGCAAATCCTTCCCTGATGAAGTAAATTTGGGAACAACATCATGATCACATCTCCTTCCCCTCAACAGAAAGAACGGAGAGAAACCTGTAACTGAGTTCTGGGTTACGTTGTAAGAAAATACCCTTTCTCTAATGAAGTCTTTCACTGGTATGTTAGAAGACAAAGCAAGCTGGATACCTTCCTTAAGAAACCTGTTGACACGTTCAATTTGTCCATTCGATTTAGGTGAATACAAAGCTGTTTTCTCCTGGATAATACCACGAGAATTGAAAAATTCTGTCATTTTAGTTGATGTCAGTTGTTTACCATTGTCAGAAACAATGATCCGTGGATTGCCTTCAATGTCAAAACACTTGCGTAAGAAATCAATGACCGTGTCAGAGTCTATAGTGCTTACAAATTTGTGGTATATCCACTTTGAGTAGTAGTCACTGGCTGCGATAATAAATTTCTCGTTCTGTCCCAACAGATGGAATGGTCCCGCCATGTCGATGGCAATCTTACACCACGCTGTACTAGGGATAGACACCAGTTGCATCTCATGAGTTCTCAATTTCCAATGTTTATCCGACTTAGTGCAGGCTTCACATTTGTCTACAACTAAGTTCACGTCCATATCCATGCCAGGCCACCAGTAATGTTCTTTGATGCGTCTTTTGGTCATGGTGGCTCCCAAATGAGTCTTGTGTGCAATGTCTATTATTCTGTTTCGAACACTGGTGGGAGGAATTAGTAAATCACCTCTTCTAATGCATCCCTTAACTATGCTCAACTCATTTGCCACTTGTACAAATGTTCTAAGATCTGAAGACAAGTTACGTATAGGAGGCCATGCAGTAGACATATAATTCTTAACCTTAGACAAAATTACATCCTTACTCATTGCTTCAAACCATTCTTCCTTAGAAATGGTCATATTGCTCTGTTGAATTACATCTACAGTAGACACTACACACTCAGTTTCTTCAACTATTTGTTTATCGTGACACTCTGTAGGCAATCTGGAAAGAAAATCAGCTCTGATGTTACACTTGCCTGAAATATGTTTAATATTGAAATTATACTCCTGGAGTCTAGCCAACAATCTCACTAATCTGGATGAAGCTCTCCCGTTGCCTCTACCATAACCATCAAATAAAAATATGAGTGGTTTGTGATCAGTGATCAACTCGAATTCCTTACCCCAAATGTACATTTTTAGCTTCTCAACCGCCCACACACAAGCTAGTGCCTCTCTTTCAATAGTACTGTAATTTTTTTCAGTATCGTTAAGTCTACGCGAAATAAATGCAACTGTGTGAGTTTGCTTACCAATTTTCTGGGTAAACACTGCCCCAATTCCTACAGAACTAGCGTCGACAGTGATGACATTATAACCTTGAGCATCAAAAGGTTTCAATGTGGGAGCCATAACAATAGCTTCTTTAACTTCTTTGAAAGCCACGTCATGTTGCCTCTCCCAACTAAAAATCTGTCCCTTGCGTAACAAAGACCTTAAAGGCTCTACCATTCTGGCGTAACCTTCAATGAATCTAGAATAATACTCACTCAGGCCTAAGAAAGACCTGAGTGCGTCCTTATTGTCAGGATTGGGGGCATCGGTTATAGCCTGTACAAGATTAAGTTTAGGTTTGATGCCTTCATCACTGAGAACATGACCTAGATACTCAATTTCAGTTTTCAAAAATTTACATTTATCCTTTGAAACTGTCATACCTCTTTCCTGTAATTTGTGCAATACCGTATCCAAGATCTCGTTGTGTCTGCTTTCAGTCTCAGCATGAACCAGAATGTCATCCTGGAACTTCTGCACACCCTTGATCCCGCCGAACATATTCTCCATCAACTTCTGAAAAACACTTGCAGAAGAAGCCAACCCAAAAGGAAGGCGAACATATCTAAATGCCCCCAGGGGCGTGATGAAGGTAGTTAACGTTTTAGATTCTTCATCTAACTTTACCTGGTGGTATGCCGATTTGAGATCAATTAAGGAAAAGTACTTGGATCCTGATGTGCTGGCTAAAATCTCTTGAATTCTAGGTAATGGAAAACAATCTACCAATATGTTCTTATTCAATGATCTCAAATCGGCACATAGACGGTACTCTCCATTTTTCTTCTTAATTAAAACTACGCCCGAAACCCACTCTGCAGAATCAGCAGGTTCAATAACTTTTTCCTTCACAAGTTTATCCAATAGTAAGCGTAATTCTTCCTTAACTGATAAGGGTAACGGTCTTACTTTGTGTTTTACAGGGGAAGCATCTTTTTTTAATACAATTTTATGCATAAATCCTTTTACACACCCTATGCGTTCTTCAAACAACCTTTTATACTTACTCAAAATAGTGGATAATTCTCCTTCTGATTCTGAATAACTTAAACTTTTGCACTTAGTAGGTAAAGAAATGAGAGAGACAAAACCCTCATCTAACACGATGGGATCCTCAGCACCAGGTTTGAGAATAATTTTTAACTTTGCCAGATCTCTCCAACCCACTATATCTCTGCCCCTCTCCGCTTCGTAAATCTTTGTTTCAATGCATCTCCCTTTAATGTTTAAAATGTCAAAAAAATACCCAAACATGTTTATGTCATGTTCACCGAATGCCCTAGGATTGACATCTGGAGCTAACAAATCTGTATTGGGCCAGTACTTCAAAAATTTTATATCTGAAACAATGGTAATAGGTGACCCAGAATCTGCCATGATACTGAGTTCCACCTCACCAACATGTGCTGTACCTATGGGACCTTTTATGTCAGGGTCAACGTCACCTAATGCTAATATAATATTAGAGCACATATCCTCTTCAAATTCTTCTATAACATTTACTTTTGCTCTTTCTACCTTTTTATGGCCAAAATTTCCGCACACACCGGCAAAGTGCCCTACCTTCTGGCATCTCGTACATCTTTTTCCTGTAGCTGGACAACTCGTAGAATCTGCCTTGTGGTTGTGTGAACCACATCTATAACATACAAAATTCACAGGATTAACAACAGAATTAGATTTGACATAACGATTACCATTATACTCCTTCCTTCTTCTATCATTGACATATGAAATACTGGTATTATTTGTACCATTCGATCTGGCCAACTCTCTCCTACCCTCTAATGAACGCTCGATTCCCTTAGCGATGTCTATGACTTCAGACAACGAGGGGTTTTTGCAAGCTAGTAACCTTTCCTGAATTTTGATTTCATGACAATGGAACACGAACTGATCGCGTAAATATTCATCAACTCTGTCACCAAATCCACATTTAGCAGCTAACACTCTCAAACTGCCTATATATTCCTCCACGTTCTCAGACTCAGTCTGTTTCCTCATTACGAATCTGTGTCTCCCCACCATTATATTTTCTTCTTCATCAAACTGTCTTTCCAGTCTCTTGATGGCCTCTTGAAACTCATCCAAAGGAATAAATTGTCCTGGTTCAGGTTCAAATTCAGGCAAACTACTAAACATTTCTTGGCCAGCAATACCTAATAAACCATAAAGAATAGCTTTTTTGCGTTCTGTATCGAATCTTTTACCATTAATTGCCACCAAATAACTGTCAAATGCCCTGTACCAACTTTTCCATGGCATGACTGGCTTGCCTGGCGTTTCAAGAAAATGTGCTGGAGCACTGAAATTGCTTTCATTAGCCATTTGTGAAATACCTTCCTCAAAAGTCTCGTTTTTAATGAACCACGCAATTTTGAAATCGAAATTACTTCTGAATCTTATTACAATTTGAAACAAATTCGTTAAATTTATAAATACCTGACAATCTTTGCTTCTCTGTTTTTAATGGAAATAGAACACGCTAACAAACACTGCCGATAGTGAGGAAATGAATTGCTCAAAATGGCGGCACGCACACCAACGAACGTAGTGACGTGCACACGTTGACTAGACTCTATCAGCTGGTGCCGAATCTCGATACCGCCAATGATTACGTGCTGACGTCAACTTGCTGAAGACGGTTGACAGAAGACAGTTGGTCCTGTCAACCGTTTCCTCACAGGCGCGGCATTACCTCAAGCTGACTGAAAAGCAGGAAACAAGAAAAACTGTGTTACATTCCGCGCATTTTCCACGGTAACGAACAACATCTGAACTTGCCTGGAAACTTGATACGTTCAGCTGCTTCTGATATGCTCGGCTCCGACGGCTTCGGTTCTAGTTCGAAACTTCCACTTAGCTGCCGCAAGGCTTCACTGGAATCTTGACATACTTTCAGACATAAAATAAACTACCGTTACTATCAAGCAAACTCTCGTGAAATAAAGAGTATCGAAGACTTGCCTGAGATAACGGAACATCCTCCGCAACTACTCCTCCGCAAGCTCTTTCATTCGTCCCGCACTCGTCGCCAAATTTGTAGTGACAATGTACAATGAATTAGTACACATAGAAAGTCCTTGAAATAAGTATTTATTAATACAAGAACTTGCGGGGAGGAACAGGTGACCGACAGGGAAGAAGGTGAAACTGTCAGTCTTGGTGGAATGCTGACATCATATTTATACACAATAAAGACACTCAGCTGCGCGAGCCGTGTGGCCAATAACAAGAGGTCTATAGGAAAATGACTAGACCTACAACAGGGACCTTTATGGTAATGATGGCTTTATGGACTTTGAAACAGTAAAGGTTCTTTATAATTTGACTGAAGCTATGCGGTTTAAATACCTACAAATCTGTGACTTTTTTATACGTAAGTTGAATTTTAGGAAAATCTTAGACTCAGATATTTGGGACTGCTTTTATTCAGCTAAGACTAAATCGTTAATTAGTGAGGGCTATTAATGTCTTAACTCTTATAAGGCTGATGATTGCGGGAAACTAGCTGAGAAGTGGAGTATAAGATTGGGTATCAATATAATTGCTAATAAGATTTCTGACGCTTTTCGCAGTATCAATAGCTCAGTACAGTCCTCTAGTTTAAGGCTACAACAATACAAAACAATATGCTTTCTGTACTATACACCAGAAAGAATATCAAAATGGTCCCTAAATAGTGATAGAGCGCGCGAGGTCACCCAGCCAATAATTTCGCCGTTTCCAGCTTCGGGCCCTTATACTTTCAATTCACAATATTCATTGACAGGGTGACTTCACGGGCTGCTACCAATTTGTGTGAATGCCCTACTGTTATTACTCAGTGTACCCGACTTACCATCTACCGACACGGGTACCTATGACCACAACGGATCAGGGAGCTAGCTGTAAAAGGAAAAGCAGCAAAATACCAACCCAAAATGACATTCAATACTGTTGTAAAATGACCACGGACAACTGGAAGTTTTAAAAGCTTTATCTAAAGTTCGTTTTCGTTGAGCATTAAGTTTACAAGAATAAGACAATCAATAATCAAGATAACGAAAAGTACATAACTATAGAGAAATAAAGTCAGGGTAATCATGGAAATGCTAATATGGGGTGCAACAGAAAACGCTATGCATTTAAGGCAATAGTTCTTTGGAAAATTTAAGTAAGGCCGTTCTAGACCATATCAGGAAATGACAAACTGCAATGCAAAATATGATTTCTAACAGGTAGGGTAACATAGGAACAAGTTATGAAAATATGCAATTGACTTTATGTTTCACTAGTTGCGGCAAAAGCATGGAAAAAATCAACATATGCACAGGTGTCTCTTTATTGAAGCAAAAGACAGAAAAATAGAAAGGTGCAAGTTTAAAGAACTTAGAGCAATATTTACCTAGACTGGTGTGGAAACCAAACCCTGGCCACGGGTCAGTTAAGGACAGGAAACCCTCAAGGAAGGATACCCCTCAATGGACAGCAGGTGCAGAATGGACACCCAGGACAGGACAGGATACCCTCAGATTAGGAATCAGGACAGGACCTCAGGACAGGGCAGCAAACCCTCAGGACAGGACCGCTCAGGACAGGACCGCACCCGCAGTTTGGAAGCAACGCCTGCGCTCCACCCTCTCTGCAGCTATCGATCAAGACCCCGATTGGGTCAGCGAACTCCCAGCAAAGTGCTTCGCCAGCACTTTAAGGTTCAGTAGAACCTTAGTCTATGGTCAATTTCGGACAGAGTGCTCCGCAGCTCTCTGTATCTTTAGTCACCTATTGAGTACGATGGGTCAGTGACAGGTCAGCTAAACCAGACAAGTCGGACAATTTCCCTAGGTGAACCCAGGGTAGATATACAGTTTGGGGACGGTGTACCACCCCCAAATGTTGCAAAGTGTCAGAATCCCTCAATTTGGATTGGTCCTAAGATAGGATTTGGGTAACACACCAATCAGAACACACTATTTGGAGGCCTTATTTACATCTCAGGGCACCGCCTAGCAAGATTGGGGTTCCCATGAGAAAATTGCGCAGAATACAGGCAAAGAATACATTTTTGCAACATAATAGAACAATATCGTGACGCTGCGGGGCGAAGGTGCTGCTTCCCAGGCTTGCTTCTGGTATCAACCTTCTTTGGCAGCCATTCAATGACAAGATGCTGTTTTCGAGTCTGCGCACAAGTACCCTCCAAGATGGCTTTCGGCTCAGTCAGACCCCCATTCCCCGCGGTACATGAAAGGTAAGCGAGAACAAATTAATACATAGAAATAACGTTATGAAAACACATCACAGGGTTTGTACTTTCAACTTATCACTAAGAAATATACTTATGCAGTCTAAATGTTAGCTACATACATACGAGCACAAGAGCAGTGGCACGAGCAGTACCACGTTACTGGCAAAGCTATGCATTACGCATGCGCAACTATTTCCCTCCAAACCTGCAAACACATCAGGACACGTGAGTGTGACTGACGCATGCGCAGACACTTACTTCCAAGCAGCGGCCATTTTTAAAGACTCGAATTAATTATTTTAGTAAAACACATAGGCAAGCTTCGGGGAACCTCGTTTCAACATAAAATAAACGTTAGTAAGACGTACAACTTATTACGTTATTACACATTAACGAGGTTCATGACAAAAGCACGTCGCAAATGCGAAGCTTTGCTTCATCAATCCCCTCTTTGATGATATTTACTATCATCACAAAAATAAATGGAACCAGATGCCAACTTATCACACCTTATACATCTCTATCTCTTCCAGCAAACGATTCAATTTCTCTTTTTCATCTTTGGTAGGGTGAGAATTCTTCACCCTTTTGTATATCTGATTATTCATTTCTTCCAATTCAAGCTCATCCACACTTCGTTTCACTCCTCTCGCATTCACTTGATGCTTTCCGGTGTGTTTACGACCCTTGCAACAGACAAATATGAAAAATAGGATAAGCCCTATGATTCCAATTGGCATCAGTACCTTGAACAATAAGCCTTTACCTAAGCTAGCAAACCAATGACCTACATTTGAGAGACCATCTACCAGTCTCTTCCAGGCACTGTCAACCTCGAGTGGTTTAAGTTCCCTTTCCAAATTAGTAATGTTTTTCACGTATCTTTTGAGCTGTACACTTTTGTCCGGAATATAAGTGCAACAATGTTGCGCCTTCAACATCCGGCAGACTCTGCCCTCTTTTGCTAATAAGGTGTCAAGAGCAAGTCTGTTCTGCAAAACCATTGATCTGATCGCAACCAGTTCGGTATTGACCAGCAGAAATCCATGAGCTGTGTCAGTAGACAACACATCCACTATAGTAGACAATTTGCAAATTCTGTGAGTGTTCAGAACCACTCCCACTCCAGGTATCAGTGCACTGAAAATACTACCCATTATTTCACCTATGCTTTCTCTTTTACTACGCACTAAGCCATTAGTATTTTCCCTGCTTCCAGCAACTCCATTCACATGGTATATTTTCAGGAAGACAATGCCAAAGTAGCAGCTTCCATACCAGTGATCCGGCAATTTGAAATAAGCCTTGTCCCCACAAATATAATAAATTCCAGGACACACAGGCTCTGACCCATTTTTGAAACCCCAACCTCCAATTACCTTGTAATTATGTTCGCATTCACTGGAACCAATGAAAATGTTATTATAATAGCTAGTCTTCTCGCGGTGAAGACATAGCTTGCCTTTCTTTTCAAAATCCAGCAACAGAGCAGGACCCGCTCCACCATTAGAGGTGCCTTCCATGTTCTCTGCCCACCTTGGTCTTTTCTGACTTTCGTCATTTGCCTTCTTTTGTATTTTAATTCTCCTTTTCTCTGCCATGTTCAGGAACATCTTTTCCTGCTCACGCAAAGAACAAGTCAAGTTATCTCTGTGTGCGTCACCTATGTCGATATCACCAATAGTCAGGAAATAGTCTCCCATATATCGTATTACGTCGCTTTTGGTATGTACAGGATTCAAGTTCCCACGTATGGGAAGTTCAGAAAAGATCACGTCATTGTTAGAGTAATAGTACTGTAACGGTCCTCTTTTGTAAAATAAACTAGCTAAAATGCTACAGGAGATTCCGTATGTCAGCGGCAAGTGATGGTATGTCACGCCTTCAGCTACAGAGGTAGGCAGCTTCATGCAGACATAGCAATCTTCAATTTCCATAGTCTCTACATAGTGTATTAACAAGTTTGCGAAAACATTTAAGCGCGTCTTATTTTGAATTCCATGATAATGTAGTTCTCCCTCATCTGATGCTTCTAAGTCTTGTTTTGTTTGTCTCAGTGCTCTCTCATGTCTGGCTACACTCTGTGTTGTCAGCTCCTCACTGTCAGTATTTACAATTTCAGTAGGGACAATATTAGTATTTTTGCTCACCGCAAAAGGAATGAAAACTGTTAGTCCTATCCAGAGTAATATCAGTATAACTATACTACATACACATACCTTGCAGCATGTTTTGCAACGACTGCAACTAGGTCTACCATTCACGTTTGAATCAGACATTTTGGCTCAGAAGAAGTTTCTCGACCCCTCTTTGTGTCTTTACACCAGTAGCTTACTTTGTGCAAATTCACGGTGGCTCGTCTTCTTCTTCGGCAGAATACTCAGCGACTGGTTCTCCGTCGCTCTCGTCAGTTAGATCAAGATCTTCAAATTCTTCCAACACAAGTGTCCATTCAGGTGACTTGTACTTTTTGTTTTGTCTCTTTATTCGATCACTCCTTCTTTTGGAAGTGTCTTCTGGTTGTTCTGCTATGCGAGCACTTCTCCTTTCTTCTGCACGTTTTTCTTCTACCGTTTTTATTCTCAGTCTCAATTTCTTTATGTATCCAGGCTCAATGTGCTTTCTTTTCTTAAGTCTTTTAGTTGGTACTTGGACTTCGTTTTCTTCTCTTGCCCTCTTGTTCTCCTTAGTTTGTGGCAATTCTGTTTCAGTTTCTTCCTCTTCTATCTGACTGTTTCCAGGGCTAGCATCTATTTCTTCTGCCTGGTTACTAATCTGGCCTTGTTCAGGACAGGTTTTGGTTTGTTTTTCAAATGTCTCTGTTTCTGTTTCCTGAACACGTTCTGCTAATCCTATCTGATCCTGTTCAAGCACTTCGATCTCTGGACTTTCTTCTGCTCGAACTATTACGCTATGTCTAGTCTGTCCCTTCCCGACATCAGGAGTCAGTGGAGGAGTATCAATCACTTGCTCTGTATCCTTCACTTGTTCTGTATCAATCACTTGCTCTGTCCCTGTCTGACCTTCTCCTTCCTCAGTTTTGATGTGAATCTCAAGATTCTGAGGTTCTTCGCCTGTGCCTTTCTTTTCCTCTCTAGTCCACTCTCTACCTTCCCAAAGTCGCTCACTTGTTCGAATGGGGTCTTCGGTGAGATCAATCAATGGTATCCACTCCTCTGGCCATATGCTTGGCAGCTCGTCTTCAGCTACTTCTGGCTCAGCTTCTTGGACCCCTTCAGCAGGCTGGGCTCTTGGTAGTTCGTTATCAACTATTCTTGGGCCATCGTCTGCTGATTCTGCAGCTCGACTGGTACTGGGCTGTACGTCGTCAGCTACTTCTGGTCTGGCTCCTGCAGAGTCCTCCACTGGACGCCCTTCTTCTTCAGGCTCCTCGTCTGGTAATACCTTCTGGGTGTGGCTGGCGTGTATCCAGCGTGGAACCCCTGCACACTTTACTGCTGTGGTAGTTACCAGGATCACCTGGCGTTTCTCTCCCCACCTTGGCTCCAGGCAGCTCTTCCGAGTATGCTTCTTTATCTTGACCCAATCTCCCGGGACCAGTTTGTGGAGAGGAGTCGTTGGATTGAGGATGGCGTCTTCTCCGATCTGGCGAGAGATAGAACGCACTTGGTCACCCAATCTCTTGCAGTATTCAAGCACCAAATCATCAGTAATACTCAACAGTTTGCTTCCTGGCACCCATGCTTGTCTCATCACTCTTCCCATAATGATTTCATGGGGACTTAGGCCTGTCTTGCGGTCAGGAACACTTCTGAGTCCCATCAGGACCAGGGGCAGGGCCTTCACCCAGGTCATCTTAGATGCATCACACAGTTTTGCTAGTCTGTTTTTGATAGTTCCATTTATTTGTTCCACTATTCCAGAAGCCTCTGGACGGTATGCGCAGTGAAGCTTTTGTGATATTCCAAAGGCCTTACAGAGTTCGGCGATCACCTCATTCTGAAAATGTGAGCCTTGATCTGATTCAATAGTGACTGGAACCCCGAACCTAGGTATCAGTTCTTTTAGTAAACACTTAGCTACTGTTTTTGCGTCATTTTGGGGAGTAGGGAAAGCTTCCACCCACTTCGAAAATAAACAGACCATGACAAGGACATATCGCTTCCCTTCACAACGGGGCATGGTGATGAAATCAACCTGTATTCTCACAAAGGGACCCCCGGACCTCCCAATTTTCCCCAGTTCCACCACAGTTTTCTTCCCTGGGTTCATCTTTTGACATGACAGGCACCTCTGGCAGAGGGACTCTGCTACTTTCCTGAACTTTTTACTGTACCAAGTCTGTTGGAACACTAGAATCATGGCGTCCCTACCAATGTGTGATCCTTCATGTATCAATCTCGCCATTGTGCTAAGTAAGTGTCTAGGTAACACAGGCATACCAGTTGGACCTAAGATGACACCATCCACACGTCTTGGTCTACACCCATCTTCTTTCCACTTCTCTCTCTCTTGCCAAGGTGCCGCCTGCTGCCACTCTTTCACTTCATCCCATGTAGGCACTTCTTCAAACACCTGAAGTTGGCAGCTGGTTCCTGGCCCCCCTCGTTTTGGATTTACGATATACCGATCTCTGGCGCACCATTGGGCCACTCGATCAGCAAAATCATTTCCCAGTGATACAGTGTCCATGTCCTTCTTATGAGCGACACACTTTACCACTGCCAGTTCCTTTGGTAACTGGATTGCCTCTAAAAGGTCTTGAACCACTTTTCCATTTCGAATAGGGGTACCTGATGAAGTCAGGAACTCCCTCTGTAGCCATAACTGGCCAAAGTCATGCACAACCCCATAACAGTACTGACTGTCAGTATACACTGTTATGCGTAGGGTTTTCCCAATTTTGCAAGCTTTTATCATAGCGATCAATTCGGCTACTTGTGCAGACTTTATATCAAATAGATAACCTGCTTCTTCAATTTTGGTTAAGGAGACTACCGCATAGGCAGCACTCAGGCCTCCTTGTTCATGTCTTAGACATGAACCATCTACAAATAATTCCTTGTCATGCACAGGCAATGGTGTTTCTTTAATGTCTGGACGTGGCTTGGTATTGAATTCTGTTAAATCAATGCAATCATGCTCATCATCCACCCCACCTTCCATATCCATTGGGTCGGGGAGTAAAGTGGCAGGGTTCAATATACTGCACCTAACAATGTTTACATTTGCAGCACCCACAAGAATCCTCTCGTATTTAGTCAGCCGACTAGGGGTGAGATACTGAGTCTTTGTTCTGGCCAGTAAAATTACCACTCCATGTGGGACATACACAGTTACAGGATGTCCCATGACAATGGACTCACTCTGCTCTAAACTTGCGCAGGTAGCAGCTACCGCTTTCAGACATCCCGGCAATCCAGCCGCCACTGGATCCAGGGTGACAGAGAAATATGCCACAGGCCTTCTGGTCGTGCCATGTTCTTGAGTTAGGACTGACAAGCGCAATTATCGCGAGTGTCACAGAATAGGGCAAACTCTTTAGTATAGTCTGGCATTCCCAATGCAGGGGCTGTACACAGACAATCTCGCAGTTTGGTGAAGGCTGTTAAGCTTTCATCATCCCATTCTACAATATCTGGTGTTCCTCTCTTGGTCATTTTTATCAAGGGCCTAGCTAGGACTGCAAATCCCAGAATCCACTGCCTGCAGTATCCTATCACTCCCAAGAACATTCTGATCTCTTTCTGAGTACGGGGTAACTGCATATTTTGAATTATTCTCACTCTTTCTGATGTCACTTTCCTGACACCTTTCTCTATCTGGTGCCCCTGATATTTCACTGATTTTGCACAAAACTGTAATTTGTCAGGGGCCACTTTCTGTCCCTTCTCACTCAGGTGGTTCAGTAGGGCAATGGTGTCAATTACACAATCCCTATGACTTTTAGACGCCACCAAGAGGTCGTCTATGTATTGCACTAGGACAGAGTTCCCAGGTAAGACCAAAGTTTCCAAACATTTTTCCAAGATCTGATTAAAGATAGAGGGGCTCTCTGTGTACCCTTGAGGGACCCTGTTCCAGACATACACGTGACCATTGAAGGCAAATGAGAAAAGAAATTTGCTATCTGGATGCAAGGGAATGGAAAAGAATGCATGACATAGGTCTATCACAGTGAACCACTCAGCATCCCAGGGAATCTGATACAGAATCACTGCTGGGTTCGGGACAATAGGGCAGCAGGGGACTACTATCTTGTTGACTTTTCGTAGGTCCTGCACTACTCTGTACTTGCCACTAGGTTTCTTGATACCCATAATCGGTGAGTTACATGGGCTACTCATTACTTCCTGTATGATGTTTCCTTCTAGCAATTTCTGTATTTCCAGAGTGACACCTGCTCTCACTTCTGCATTCATCCTGTAGGGTTTTGTATTGGGGTATACTGCATTGTCCTTGATTGCTATCTGTATGGGGTCCACGTTTTTCATTAACCCTACATCTTTCCCAGTAAAGTCCCATACCTCTGGCTTCACTGCTTCTTGGAGTTCTTGGGGCAAATCCTGCATGGTCATTCGTTTAATTTCTGAGTCAGGTCTGATTAACATTAATTTATAAATGCCGTCTTCATCTGGGGTCTGAATTTCAACACCCTTTGGTGTGCAAAAGATGGTACAGTTCATTTTGCACAGCAAATCACGTCCCAGTAAGTTCACTGGACTGGTGTCGCAAACGACAAATCTATGCATCTCCTTAAAGTTTCCAATTGAAATCTCCATGGGCTTGGTAACAGGAGTACTAATTAATAGATTAGATACACCTACTACTTGGATGGCTTCTCCCGAGAGGGGTAGGTTTGGAACGTCTACTGTTCTCACAGTAGAACGGGTAGCACCAGTGTCCAACAGAAAAGTGACATCGTTTCCGTCAACCTTTCCTTCAATGTATGGTCCGGACTGGTCTACCGGCAAGGAGGCGCCAAGTACGCACTCCTCGTCCTCCCCTCTCAGGCCCCGTCAGTACTGGTCATCACAAAGGAAGGTATCGTTTAACAGATACTGCGAAGTTGCTGCATTTCTGTTCTCATTGCTTTCCCAGACTTCTATCTCATCACCCTCTGTGCCTTTTCCCTTATGTACTTGCTTTGGAGCTCGGGGCACCTGAACCGTTTTTACCTGTGGTTGAGTCTTTCTTGGTCTTTCTTTCTGCGTCTGTGGAGTTAAATCAGGTGTTTTGGGGTTATCGTCAGGCAAATAAGGACACTCGTTACGCCAGTGTCCAATTTCTCCGCACTGGTGACAGGGAAATTTCTTCATAGCCTCTTCCCTGCTCATTTTGGGCCGGGGCTTACCTCCTCCCCCACCCCCAGGACCTTGGTTCTGAGTGCCTTTAACCATATTACTCAACTGCTTTTCCTGCTGTTCTGCGAGCTTCACTTGAGCCCACATGACCTTCTCCTTGAGCGCCTTTTTCTTTTCTGCCATCTCGTCCTCGCAGTACTTTGCGTACCGCAGGACCTCGTCTATCTTTTTGGAGTGCCAACAAATTTTGTTATCTTTTATCCACTGACAAATTTCAGGCCTTAAACCGTTTACAAACCTGTAAATGAAATGCGTCATATCCTTCATCTCGATGTTATCTATACCACTGTATGTTTTAAACACCTGCAACAGCCTTTCATAATAGGAGTGCACTGTCTCGTCTCTCTCCTGCGTGGTTCTATCTATCCTGGTCCAATCAGTTTCCTTTGCGGGCACCTTATTTTTCAAATGCAGCATTACTTGTTCGTATTTTTTCATCACTTCAATCGACGGCTCCCCTGTGTTAGAGTCCCTCGGGTACTCCTCACTAGGCCAGCCTATGGCTATTTTACACTCGGTCCATAGATCTACCGGGACCACAATATCGAAAAATCCATCCAGGTCTTTCCACAGGCATTTTTGCACCTTTACGAACCTTTCCACCTGCCGGTACCAGTCCACTGGCTTTTCGCGCAGTTTCGGGAAATCGTTAGTAAAGGACACAATATCCTGTCTGGACCATGGAACGTGCACATACCTCCCACCTGGCACTTCACGCATGGGGCATAATGTTTTGGGCTTGTCTACTTCTCTCAAAGGGAACTCAGGGGTGGCTTGTCTGGATCGAGCCTCATCTTTCTTTCGTGCCCACCTGCTTTTCCATTTTTCCACGTCTCCCCATTTTTGCAAAACTGCAAGCAACTCTTTCATCTGCAACTTTTTCCCTGACACATTCAAGTTCTCTATATCTTTGTCTGAGAATTCAGCTCAGTATGGTTTCTGCAAGGGCTTGGATCTGGAAATATCTACCCCCATACTAGCTGCGGTGTCTGTCAGCTTTTCGTGGAGCACTTGGGTACTTCTGGTAAGGCTTTTACACATAAACAGCAACTCTTCTTCAGAGTAGGTATTTAATCTGTCCAATCCCACATTTCCTGCCATTAATTCCTCTATTTCTACCCTCAGTTTGTAGAGGTCTAAAGGTTTCGTTTGCGGAGTCTGTTTTTCTAATTCACGACTCCAATTTTCAATTTCCTCCGGAGTTACCAAAGAAACACTCCTGGTACCTGACGTTGATTCTAGTTTAATTTCTTTCGCATTAAAAGGATTATGCCTCTTCTGCACTCCCTTCCCGGTCTGTTTGTTTGGCAGGTCCAAGAACACAACTTCGGACTCGCACTCACTGGACTGATCGTCTATCAGTAGGGGCTCTTGCCTCGGCGGGACCATGATTGGGTTCATAACTGGAGGGTTTGGACTTCCTTGATTATTCCCATACAACGGAACCACTGGTCCGATTGTTACCGGAATAGTCAAAGCCTCAGGACTGGCATTTAACTGGGAGATTTTCTGAATTATTTCTGTCCTCTGTCTAGCTATGGCTTCTTGCTCCCTTTCATCTAGTACTCTTCCTAAGGTTCGGTCAGGTATTATCTGTGGGGTCAGGTGAGGGGTAAAACTCGGGGCAGTAGGATGCGTTTCACTTGGTCCTCCACCATAATTTGGTTTTGGGAACAAAGTTCCTGTGCCAAATGACCTGCGCTCTTCCCCATATGGAGGCTGCAAAAAGGGCATTCCTGAACTTAATGGCTTCTCTTCGTTTTCATAAAGAGGTCCGGGGAAAAAGGCTCTTTCACGGGAATATTTTTCCTCTGGGCTCACGGGCACTCTAGGATATATATCTCGTACCTCCGCGGGTCCGGGATTCTCAAAATAGGGCAGTACCTGGCCACCTCCCCCCCTACTTAGGGATCTGTCCTCCTCCTTAATAGATGGACGCTGGGGATTTTCTCCTGTACTGGAAGGTCGGGCTCCCTCATTATAAGGGGGCGGACTTCTCGTAAAAATGTCATCTAATAATTCATCGTCAGACTCCCCCAGGGCCCCCCAATGTTTACTCTTTTCTGTCCTTTTCTCTCCTGCAGAAGGGGTACCCGCTGGCATCATGGGAAACAGACCCTCAACAATCATGCTCTGTCTCCACTGTTTCATCCTTTTGTCCCTGGTCTCTTGTTTTAGCCTTGGGTACCACTTGGTCAGACCTTTGTCCAACCGGGGTTTCTCTCTTTCAAAAGCCTCAATCTCCCATTCCTCTAATGCCTCATACTGCGTTAGTCTTGGTCTGGGATGCAATTCGTTCATGCGGGTTCTCAAATTAAATAAAATCCTGCCATTGAAAGTACCGTCTAACGGAAAAGCCAATATTCCGTCATCTTTTGTGTACTTTACCCAATTTTCCAACCACACACAGGTATTGTACCCTCGGTCAAACATCATGAACGAGGCGGGAGTATTCGGTGGCGGGACAATAACACCTTCTCTGGACTTAATTGGTTTGTCCGTTTTGAAATAATTCTTTACCCTATTTACAAGGGACATTTTTCTCTTAGTTCCGTACATAATATCGTATCTATTGGCTTTCCACTGATCCCTTTCAAACCCTTGGTTTCTTGGATCGGGTCTAGTCTCTGGACAATACGAGTGCCACATACGATTTCTGCGCTTAACTCTGTTTACAAAGTCACCTCCAATCAGAACGCGTCTTGCGATTCTGTGCGACCAATGGGGTGCACGCGTTCAAATAATCTCGGCCAATGGGTGCGCGGTCCCTTCGTGAGACTGTCCTCACGCTCCGGCGCTTCGCCCCTCCTTTACAATTTCAGCCCCGCTACCCGCCCGCTGCTTCTACCAATCCCAGCGCGGCACGGAGTGACGTCAGAGACGCTTCGCGGCTGACTCCCTCCCTTCACAAGGTAACGGAAACTTTCTTTCTTTCTAAAGTGCTAGTGCTTGGTTATTTTACAACGAATACACATTCGCCACAGTGCTCAAGTGTCTAGACAGGAAAGATTTCTTTTACTGCAAGTAAACTACTTCCATTTACTTTTCACACGCTGCGGGTAGATCTCTTCCGCCCACCCTTCACTCTAGCATCGGTGAACCTGTTATTCCCCTAAACTCATCCACTTCTCTGGGATATATCCGAGTCTAAGGTTTCCCAGCGGACCCCTCTGCTTTCACCCTAGCTCCGAAGAACCTGCTACTCTTCCGATGTGACCCTTACTAGGTTACGCCACTATGGGAATTTTGCCAATGAACCTCGTTACTGACATTTATTCACACACGTATTCAGAAAAAACCCTAGTTAGTGCTTCCCGGTTATCCTAACCTGCACCTAACTTTCCTTAAGCCTGCGACCTCAAGACAATGGATTCTATTCACCACTTGCCTTTTCAATTCCCCGGGGAGTTCGGACAACAATGAACGAGACGGTTTACAAACGCATGGATTAATACATATAACAATATAAGAACAAGAATAACAATGATAACACAATTCATGAATTTCAAAGCAGCGTATTCACAAGAGATTGATCAGGTCCCTCGGAACGGCCGCTCTTATAGCAGCATTAATGTACTAGCAGCTACCGACTTAACTAGCCTGACTAATCCTGCCTAACCTTCAACTAGTCCCTAACCATCCTCTGCTAGCCAGAAAAACTGATAGAGCGCGCGAGGTCACCCAGCCAATAATTTCGCCGTTTCCAGCTTCGGGCCCATATACTTTCAATTCACAATATTCATTGACAGGGTGACTTCACGGGCTGCTACCAATTTGTGTGAATGCCCTACTGTTATTACTCAGTGTACCCGACTTACCATCTACCGACACGGGTACCTATGACCACAACGGATCAGGGAGCTAGCTGTAAAAGGAAAAGCAGCAAAATACCAACCCAAAATGACATTCAATACTGTTGTAAAATGACCACGGACAACTGGAAGTTTTAAAAGCTTTATCTAAAGTTCGTTTTCGTTGAGCATTAAGTTTACAAGAATAAGACAATCAATAATCAAGATAACGAAAAGTACATAACTATAGAGAAATAAAGTCAGGGTAATCATGGAAATGCTAATATGGGGTGCAACAGAAAACGCTATGCATTTAGGGCAATAGTTCTTTGGAAAATTTAAGTAAGGCCGTTCTAGACCATATCAGGAAATGACAAACTGCAATGCAAAATATGATTTCTAACAGGTAGGGTAACATAGGAACAAGTTATGAAAATATGCAATTGACTTTATGTTTCACTAGTTGCGGCAAAAGCATGGAAAAAATCAACATATGCACAGGTGTCTCTTTATTGAAGCAAAAGACAGAAAAATAGAAAGGTGCAAGTTTAAAGAACTTAGAGCAATATTTACCTAGACTGGTGTGGAAACCAAACCCTGGCCACGGGTCAGTTAAGGACAGGAAACCCTCAAGGAAGGATACCCCTCAATGGACAGCAGGTGCAGAATGGACACCCAGGACAGGACAGGATACCCTCAGATTAGGAATCAGGACAGGACCTCAGGACAGGGCAGCAAACCCTCAGGACAGGACCGCTCAGGACAGGACCGCACCCGCAGTTTGGAAGCAACGCCTGCGCTCCACCCTCTCTGCAGCTATCGATCAAGACCCCGATTGGGTCAGCGAACTCCCAGCAAAGTGCTTCGCCAGCACTTTAAGGTTCAGTAGAACCTTAGTCTATGGTCAATTTCAGACAGAGTGCTCCGCAGCTCTCTGTATCTTTAGTCACCTATTGAGTACGATGGGTCAGTGACAGGTCAGCTAAACCAGACAAGTCGGACAATTTCCCTAGGTGAACCCAGGGTAGATATACAGTTTGGGGACGGTGTACCACCCCCCAATGTTGCAAAGTGTCAGAATCCCTCAATTTGGATTGGTCCTAAGATAGGATTTGGGTAACACACCAATCAGAACACACTATTTGGAGGCCTTATTTACATCTCAGGGCACCGCCTAGCAAGATTGGGGTTCCCATGAGAAAATTGCGCAGAATACAGGCAAAGAATACATTTTTGCAACATAATAGAACAATATCGTGACGCTGCGGGGCGAAGGTGCTGCTTCCCAGGCTTGCTTCTGGTATCAACCTTCTTTGGCAGCCATTCAATGACAAGATGCTGTTTTCGAGTCTGCGCACAAGTACCCTCCAAGATGGCTTTCGGCTCAGTCAGACCCCCATTCCCCGCGGTACATGAAAGGTAAGCGAGAACAAATTAATACATAGAAATAACGTTATGAAAACACATCACAGGGTTTGTACTTTCAACTTATCACTAAGAAATATACTTATGCAGTCTAAATGTTAGCTACATACATACGAGCACAAGAGCAGTGGCACGAGCAGTACCACGTTACTGGCAAAGCTATGCATTACGCATGCGCAACTATTTCCCTCCAAACCTGCAAACACATCAGGACATGTGAGTGTGACTGACGCATGCGCAGACACTTACTTCCAAGCAGCGGCCATTTTTAAAGACTCGAAATAATTATTTTAGTAAAACACATAGGCAAGCTTCGGGGAACCTCGTTTCAACATAAAATAAACGTTAGTAAGACGTACAACTTATTACGTTATTACACATTAACGAGGTTCATGACAAAAGCACGTCGCAAATGCGAAGCTTTGCTTCATCAACAGCCCAACCAGCGACCCGTCTAAATGTCCCAAATGTGACTTAATAGCGGCCGATGTAGAACACATGTTATTTTTATGTCCAGAATGGCTGAGTTTTGGCCAGGAGTTGACCAGGTTCTGAATCAAAAACTTGCTAGGGTTTTCTCCTCTTACTGCTTCACTGGTATTATTAGGGGTATAGGCTCTGAATGGTTCCATGATGAAATATCGATTACTAAAACAACGACCTACAGAAATATCGCCACAAATACATCGTCTACAATAATATCGTAACCATATACTTAAACAAGGATTTACACAAATATCGATATTTTTTATCGACTACTCTAATATCGTTAACAATTATATCGACTACATAAATATCGACTACTACATTATCGACAATATTTAAAATAACATTACCTTCTACACTAATATCGACAACACTAATATCGACTACCTTTCTACTTATATTAATATAAGAAAAAATCGTAATTTTCTTTATAACCTTATATACACATTACCTTTCTGTTATTCACTTTTTCATAGTTATTTAAATTCAAAAAAAGCTTTTCTAACATATATTTATATACAATATGTATTATTTATGTATATATAATAAGAAAAAATACATTAGTAATATAAAGTATGTATGAAGTTACAACACATACTTTTACAACGCATACCTTTACAACGAAATTTTTACAACGCAAAAACCATTACAACGCATGTATTTACAACGCATATTTTTACAACACAGGTACCTTTACAACGCATACCATTACAACGTAAGTATTAGTAAATATATAATAATTTTTTTAATATAAATTAATTAAAATGAATAGATTTTAATTAAATTTAATTTAATTTCATTTAATTTCATTTAATTTATTTAATTAATATATTAATTTTTATTTTTTACCCTGTACCCCTGTACCCCAAAAACACAAAACTGAGCCTGAACAATAAAAATACCCCTTTACCCAAAAACTAAAAACTGACCCTGACCCCTTAAAATACCCCTTTACCCAAAAAGTAAAAACTGACCCTGAACCCTAAAAATACCCCTTTACCCAAAAACTGAAAACAGACCCTGAACCCTAAAATTTCCCCTTTACCCAAAAACTGAAAACGGACCCTGAACCCTAAAAATACCCCTTTTCCCAAAAACACAAAACTGACCCTGAACCCTAAAAATACCCCTCTACCCAAAAACTGAAAACTGACCCTGAACCCTAAAAATACCCCTTTACCCAAAAACTGAAAACTGACCCTGCACCCTAAAAATACCCCTTTACCCAAAAACTGAAAACTGACCCTGAACCCTAAAAATACCCCTTTACACAAAAACTGAAAACTGACCCTGAACCCTAAAAATACCCCTTTACCCAAAAACTGAAAACTCACCCTGAACTCTAAAAATTCCCCTTTACCCAAAAACTGAAAACTGACCCTGAACCCTAAAAATACCCCTTTACCCAAACACTGAAAACTGATCCTGAACACTAAAAATACCCCTGTACCCAAAAACGTAAAACTCACCCTGAACCCTAAAAATACCCCTTTACCCAAAAACTGAAAACTGACCCTGAACCCTAAAAATACCCCTTTACCCAAAAACTGAAAACTGACCCTGAACCCTAAAAATACCCCTTTACCCAAAAACTGAAAACTGACCCTGCACCCTAAAAATACCCCTTTACCCAAAAACTGAAAACTGACCCTGAACTCTAAAAATTCCCCTTTACCCAAAAACTGAAAACTGACCCTGAACCCTAAAAATACCCCTTTACCCAAAAACTGAAAACTGACCCTGAACCCTAAAAATACCCCTTTACCCACAAACTGAAAACTGACCCTGCACCCTAAAAATACCCCTTTACCCAAAAACTGAAAACTGACCCTGAACTCTAAAAATTCCCCTTTACCCAAAAACTGAAAACTGACCCTGAACCCTAAAAATACCCCTTTACCCAAAAACTTGAAACTGATCCTGAACCCTAAAAATACCCCTTTACCCAAAAACGTAAAACTCACCCTGAACCCTAAAAATACCCCTTTACCCAAAAACTGAAAACTGACCCTAAACCCTAAAAATACCCCTTTACCCAAAAACGTAAAACTCACCCTGAACCCTAAAAATACCCCTTTACCCAAAAACTGAAAACTGACCCTAAACCCTAAAAATACCCCTTTTCCCAAAAACTGAAAACGGACCCTGAACCCTAAAAATACCCCTTTTCCCAAAAACACAAAACTGACCCTGAACCCTAAAAATACCCCTTTACCCTAAAAGCCAAAACTGACCCTGAACCCTAAAAATATCCCTTAAAAAACCCCAAACATATTACATTTTAAATATAATTATATACTTACCAATACTTACGTTGTAATGATATGCGTTGTAAAGGTACCTACGTTGTAAAAACATGCCTTGTAAATACATGCATTGTAATGGTTTTTGCATTGTAAAAGTTTGGTTGTAATGGTAGTACGTTGTAAAAGTTGCGTTGTAAAGGTTGTATACCAATATAAACATTACCAAACACTATCATACACTCTTATCGGATTACTTTAAATCACATTTCACTAATTTTAACATTGTAATAAATATTTACCATTAAAATAAAACACATATAATACATTTGGTAATAAAAATCGAAAACAATTATTGATGCTACTAACTCTTTACAAAATAACGGCTTTCAAATTCAAACTAATGTTGTCAGCCAATGAATTTAAATTATATTTAATTGAACCAATCAAATATAACCATTAATTAACTCACTACTATAAATACAATTACAAACTTAACTTAAATTACAATTTTTTGGCCAAACTTGGAGGGAAACGGTTACCTTGCTGAAAAGAAGAGAATACACACCTACTACAACGACTACAACACAGCATACTACAACTCAAGTAAGTCAAGTCCCATTTCATTTATCATATAAACCTGTCGAAAAGTAGCTAAACTCCCTAAACTAAAAACATGGTCTTTATATTTGTTTAACACCTTCCGTGCGGTGCAGATTTACCCCCGGTGCTGGGCCCCAATGTAAATGGGTGTGGTCATGACGGAACTGTTCCGTCATGAGCACAGCTCGACCGATGCTCATGACGGAACCGTTCCGTCATGAGCATCGAAAGGGTTAAATATAACTACAACATCCTATCAACAACCACCACAAGATAATAATTAAATGAAATTATGAACTGCCTTATCCATGTCTACTTAGAAAGCTTTTAAATAATTTTAAAAAGTTGCAAAGTAAAGTTGCAAAAGACTTGATATGTTATTACCTACTAATATATCCTAATACAATAAATAACACAAATTAACTTTCTTTTACAGAATATACAAACTTCATCTACCAATCTACAACTAAACTAACAACATCTTCTACTACATTAAGTAAGTATACCCACTGAGTCTATTAATAATCAGAAAGAAAAAATAAACAACTATAAAACGAAATCATTTTTTTTTATTATTCTTTACCACAACTACAGAACATTAAAGAGTGAAAATCTACATATAAGAACAGAAAACATAAAATTAGCAGGAAAACAACATTGTAAGTACGTTTTTGCACTTTTTCCTTTTAACGTACACATCTCAAGAAATGTTTTTCACTTTTACTAAAAAAACATATATATGTCTTCACAGATCTACCTTAGACATGGCAACAGGAGCTACTTTTATTACTTCTCAAAAAGGGAAAATAATGCTGAGCTACATGGGTTACACCTACACCCAAGAAAGAATAAAAGGGAATAAAACTTACTGGAAATGTAGTAAATATTACTCAACTGCATGCTATGGTAGAGCAAAGACTGTTGATAACAATGTTGTAAATGTACATGAGCATAACCACCCACCCAATGTAACAGAAGTCGAAGTAAGAGAAGCACTAGAGACATTGAGCGAAGCTAGTACAGGCTCACAAGAAACAAGCACCACTATTTTGAAAAATGTTTTAAGCAAGGTGCCAGAACATGTCACAGGACAGTTACCTTCAATACCCAACTTGAAAGGATTAATTGCTAAAACAAAACGAGATTCTGATCCAACTCCACCAGCACCTGAAACCTTTCAAGACATTAAAATATATCCTGAATATACTATTACACACAATGAAGATAAATTCTTAATGTATGATAACCACAGTCATGATAAAAGAATTTTACTTTTTGCAACAAATAGCAATTTGCAAAAACTAAAATCGTGTGAAACCTGGATGATGGACGGAACTTTTAAAGTATGTCCCAAACCTTTCTATCAACTTTACACCATCCATGGTGAATACCAAGAAACAAATATCCCTTTAATTTATACACTGCTGCCAAATAAAACAAATGCTACCTACGTAGAAAGTTTAACAACTATCAAAGATTGTACTGATAATTACTATCCACAAAGAATAATAATAGACTTTGAAATAGCCATGATTCAAGCTATACTTAAAATATATCCTCACACATCTATACAAGGGTGTTATTATCACTACAACCAAAGTATATGGAGGCACTTACAAAAATCTACTTTAAGCATTGAATATTCAACAAACAGTAACTTTGCTTATCAGAATAAAAAGTTAATTGCATTGGCATTTGTACCAACAACAGAAGTTGCTAATTATTACAATTTACTACTTGACAGCCCTTTCTACCGCACCAATGAGAAAAAATTAACTCCCTTCTTAGACTATTTTGAAGATACCTGGGTGGGAAGATTACATCGTTCTGGCCACCGCAGACAACCTAAATTCCAAATTCCATGGTGGAATGTGTATGGTAGTACTATGACACAGAAAGCCAAAACTAACAACGCGGTCGAAGGATGGCATAATGCCTTCCAAGCCACAATAGGAAGAACACAACCCACACTTCATAAACTAATCCAAAGCATCAAAAAAGAGCAAAGCTACCAAGAACTAAGAATAGAGCAATCTCTATCTAAAATCGGCCCTAAACTAAGTAAACAAACATTAAATATGTACGAATACCTACAGCAAAAAATAAGAATGTACCCAAGTATCGAAGGTCTTGAATACTTAGAACTAATAGCCAAATCTATCCTTTAACAAGCAACACATAAAAACATTTCAAACAATAAATAAAACAAACTTTTTTTTAATGTAGTTAAATTATGTCATGTAAAAATAAATGTAATCCATTATTACAAGACATAATAAAACGACATTTAAAAAAATTGCACAATATAGCACAATCCACCCCAAACAAAAATATAATAATAACTTAACTGTTCTGCAGCTGTAGAATGTGTTCCAAGAACATGGTTTCAAGACGATTAGAACCAAAATCAATCCACATGTTTTAAAAAAATCCCCACAAAATGCAAAATATACAACTGTTTTATAAGGGTCCCACGTAGCAATACTCTGGAGAACGGAACCATAAAAAACCCGAAAAATAATCACGATAAAAACGCTCCAAAATCCTGAAAAATCAAGAAATGTAGTGAAACATTTACCTGTATTTTACAAAAAATACGAGATAAAATCCATCTGCTCACCAAAACGAACACCTGTAAATAAATACAAACAAAACCCACCCACAATAAATACGAAAGCCAGAAAGCCTAAACATAACATATAAAACATAGGAAAACACCTGAACTAATTCATTTACACAATACATAAACCTTAATTTCATAAGAAATATCTAAGAAAGTACGTTATCAATAACGACCTTAAATAACACTTATTTTTCACATAAACTGTAAAGTACAACACATAGCAACACGTACACACTACAACTAGCTCTATAATGTCTTAAAATGTAGTTAAAATTTATGTAAAATAAACTTACATTCACCAACACGAAGCAGCTCCCAACCGCGAGGTTCCGTTTTCTGAAATGACCCAAACAACGATGTAGATAGACTAAAAAGTGAGGTTCAAAAAACAAAATGGCAGCACAATAAAAATAAAAATAGGACTAGATCCCCATTATTAAAAATAAACAATAGAGATGAATAGCAATTTATTTTCCATGTTTTGTAATAATTTACTTATTGTTTGTAAATAAACATATGATTAATGTAAAATATACAATAATATATTTAATATATTTATATATGAATTAATTATTGTATATTAAAAATATGTTTTTGATTGTTAAAAAATATTTTTATATGTATAAAACTGAGCACTATTTTATGTACATACTTTAGAAAAATACAATTACATGTCAATTAATTACCATATTAAATTTAAAAAAAGAAAATTTAAAATTTAATATACTAATTAATGTAATATAACAATGTATATATGACTAAAATTGCAATGTAAAATGTAAACAAATAATTGAAAAAGGTGTATTAAAATTATGTAAATGTTTGCATCAACAAATGAAAGTATGAATAAAAAAATGTGTACAAAACTATATTACTATTGTACTTAATAAATGTTGACACTTGTGATATGTATGTAAAAATGTTGAAAATATTCATATTTGTTTATTTATAAAAATAATATTACAACATTATATATAATAATAATTCTAAAAAAAAAAAATAATAATAATATTTAAAAACAATTTTATAAATAAAAAAATATAAAACATAACTCATAGAAAATACTTAACAGTAAGCAACAATAAATAACTATTTTAACTCCAATCATACATAAGTCAGATAAAGTGCTGGACAGAAAACCATAATAAATAACTATTCTAACTCCAATCCTACATAAGTCAGGGAAACTGCTGGACAGTAAACCATAATATTTGTGATATTATAACACATAAACATCACTTTATATATATTAATAACAACTCTTATCTATTATACTACAAAATAGAATATTAAATGACAATCACAAAATATGTTTTTTTTAACATAACAATAACAAATTTTTTTAACCAAAATTAAAATTTCAAATTTCGAATTTTCTATAAATTTTTACATAATTTTCACAATTTTATAATTTTTAACCCAAACTTTGTTTTTTAGTTTTTCGAATCATTCTTAGCATATATTATAAGAAATACACAAACATAAAATATTACACACTTGACTTATTTTAATATAATTTAAAAATTAATTTTCTAATTTCAAATTTCAAATTTCAAATTTAAATATTGAAATTTCAAATTTCGAATTTTTTATACATTTTTACATAATTTTCACAATTTTATAATTTTTAACCCAAACGTTGTTTTTGTGTTTTTCGAATCATTCTTAGCATATATTATAACAAATACACAAACATAAAATATTACACACTTGACTTATTTTAATATAATTTAAAAATCAATTTTCTAATTTCAAATTTAAAATTTCAAATTTAAATATTGAAATTTCAAATTTCGTATTTTTTATAGCAATTGAATTTTTTATTAAACACTATATAAATAAAACCCACACTTAATTGCAAAATTATTATATAATACATTCAATTTCAATTAAATATAATATTTTTTCGTATTTAAATTTATAATTTTTTTAAATAAAATTTACATTTTATGAAACATATTTTAATATACTACCCACCCTTATCCCCTATATCACCAACAACCCGCTACTAAATCTTTTTAAAAACCCATTAAATAAATAATTCTGTTATTTAAATTAAATTTCAAATTTCGCCATTCAAAATAAAAAATTAATTAAAATTTTCTAATTTTTTACCATTCTATACATATTATTTACACTACTTTTTAAAATTACTACCCACCCTTATCCCCTATAATACCAATAACCCGCTCCTAAAATATTTACAAACATTTAATTTTTTTTTACATTTTGATCCCTATAATAATAAAAATAGACATTTAATTAATAATATTTAAACATAAAACAAATTTTTCTACACTTATATAACACATTCAATTATTTTGTCGATATTATATTCAACGATATTTCTCTAAACGATATTCTATACAACGATATTTTATTTTGACGATATTTTTGTCATTATACAAAATCGATATTTACAACAACGATATTTACTTCAACGATATTTTTTAACTTCGATATTCTTACCTCGATATTTATGCTAGTCGATATTATCCCGTCGATATTCCTGCTTTATACCGCTCTGAATAGCCCACAGAAAGATCTAATAATATCTTACTCTCTTGTGCTAGACTGACTATTACCCGGGTATGGATATCTCCAAAACCACCTTATATCATGGAATGGAGGTCTTTGGTCAAAGAAACCTATGCTATGGAGTCCTCATTAGCTAAAATAGGAGGAGCACGATCATTAATGAAGGTGGAAAAAATTTGAGGTACTTTTGTTTAAGATCTGTATTTTGTCTGTAAGTGTTATTTCTGCCCTGCTACTGATCGCTTTTGTTTGGAAAACTAATTATCTGTTTTGATTTGTAATTAGTCTTCCCCTTTCTCCATTCTTGGGGGTCCATTAGGATGTTGGGCGGATTGCTACCGCCAGCCTGGTGGGGGCAATCCGCCCGACATCCTTCCCTGAATTCCCCCCGCCATATTACAATGGCGGGGGGGGGGACCGCAGTGGACCAAAATACCGCCGGCCACTTTTCCGCCCCGGTCGCCTTGCGGCCGGGGCGGAAAATGTTTAATATGGTGGCGGTGTCTATTAGACCCCGCCAGCCATATTACAATGGGCAGTGTTAGATGCCTTTCCGCGGCAGCGCTGCCGCCATAGAGAGGCATGCAGTCTTCACTCTGGGGGCCCCCTGGGGGCCCCCAGAGTGAAGTACAGGTGGGGGGTGCACATGGGGGGTACCTGTGGTACCCCCTTCATTGTCATTTGCAAAGCGGCAGGCACCGCGCGGTACCTGCCGCTTTGCAAATGACAATGTGAAATTGCATTTTCAGCATTGTGGCGGGCGGTGCAAAGAGCACCGCCCGCCACAATGCTGAAAATACAGGATGTGCCTGCCACTGTGGCGGGCACATCCTAATGGCACCCCCGGGACCCCCGCCCTTATGGCGGGCAGTCCCGATTTACGATAGGATGACGGGCGGGCAAAGTCCGCCCGTCATCCCCTTGGTCTTTTTGTTTTTCTTTTTTTTCAATCCCTATTATACATATATCTGGAATGTATTTTCTCGTGTTGTTAATAAAAAAACTCTTTGAACAAAAAAAAAGATAATATGAACGTGTGCATATTTTCGCACAAAAAAAACAACACTCGCTACAAGACCGGCACACTTTTTATAAAGAAATCAGATGATTTAAGAAATCATCTGATTGCAAAATAATTTCTGTATTTTCAATGGCTCAATTTTCCTACAACAAGAAGGAACTGCCATGAGGGCCAAATTCACTCCCCCGTATGCCTGTATCTTCATGGACAAAATTTAAAAAAGTTTGATTTGAAATTAGAAATATGAGGGATTAACCAACAACATAATCTGCTGGGCAAGATATATCAATGATATATTGATGATTTGATCAAAACAAATTGCACAGTTGAATACATAGAAAAAGAGCATCCACAAACACCATCTTGCATGCCACAAGCTGCGATCCCAAGACCTCAATTGACGATTTACCCAAACGAGAATATAACATACCATGTATATTTATAAAGGGCACATTCAACTAGAAGGGCCTCCTGGTGCAGAAAAATAGATGTTTATATAAGAGAACTAGAGGAAACCTTAGTGAAAGGGAAGTCTATAAACAAGAAGCAACTGAACGTACCAGTTGTCTGATAGTATAGTGATAAGACGAAAAGTATCTATATAATACCATGCGTGAAACCGCTCTCCTGGACAGAAATCAACTTCTACAGGATCGACATAAGACGGAAACAAAAACATAACAATTCAGTTTATTACAGAATACAATAATGGTCATCACCAAATTAGAAAAACCTTGAGAAAATACTGGTGCTTTCAACACATCATACACAACTACAAAAAGGGATCAAACCTTTCCCCCAAATCAGCTTCAAAAGAGCACCAAATCTAAAACAGATGTTTTGTCACTCACTCTACCAGGAAAAAAGAAGGAAGACAACCACCTTCTTGGAGAAACCCGCGGGTTTCTAAACCAGCAGAAACTGCTCTATCTGCAAATTAGAGCAAAATAAACTGTAAAATGTTCAGTAAACATTCACAAATTCGGGACTGGATTAATTGTGAGAGAACATACAGGATTCATAATATACCCTGTCTATGTGGAAAAAATTACATCGGCAGCACAATCAGACCCTGTAAACATTGAATTCAAGACTATTTATTTTTTAATAAACTTTATTGGTTTAAAGGGATATAACATAGCCAATACATGACGCAAGAAGTCCATCTCCAGTATCCCGACATCTCTGGATTCAAGAGCATCATCTCAACATCCAAAAATCAGACCTGAAATTACCATTGGTTAAACATTTTAAAATATTCCACCTGCGATATATGATTGTCTTCTTCCAAGGGATCGAAAAACTAAACAGAAGCCTGCGAGGTGGTGACATGGAAACCTTCGTAAGTAACATTACTCTGAAATGTAATAAAGTCAAACAAGGACTTAATAAAGATGCTGAACTACACAATTGGCTGATGTGACATGATGATTCAAAACAACACACACTCTTCACAAATACTGAAACGAAACAAGGAGTACCCCCAATATATACTGGTTGATCTGTAATAAAATCAGCAAATCGGAATGAGCCACCAAGTAAGCACATTGATACTAACCACCGTACTCAAATTTTCCCCTTATCATGACATATCTTGACAACATGGTTTAGGGGAAACTATGGAGAACAACTCTGTCCATATTGTGTGTTTTTTTTTTAACTGACCATACATGTTTCTTATGTATAACTGTCTTACTTCCTGCTGTGATATGTACGTTTTTGTTGTATCACTTAATCTCTTTTTTATTTACAATAATGCCTCTAAAGATAGTTTCAGGCTAGCTCTACATAACTAGAATGGGTACCAATACCATTATCACTGGATAAATAAGCTGCTTAAACACATTTTTTAATGTTAAGCGATTATCTAATATACAGGTAAAAGCATGACTATTCCTCTCTAAAGAACATTAGGAATAAAAAACTAAAAGAACGAGAAACAAGTAATCATGCCTTCAAGGCCTTGTTAACTCTTCTGTAAAATGTGGATTCTGTAAACACACTAGTTACACAATTCACCGATAATGAGCTACTTTAAACATACTCAAAACAAAATTGCTACGGGTAAAAAATTTAAATTAAAAGGAATCCTTAATTCTTTTTTAAAAATTTTTTTTTATTCATCATCATTAAGATTACAATTACATTTTCATTATATATTTCCACGAGATAAGAAAATCAAATAACATTCATTATTAACTTAATCCTTTAACAAGTTTATAAATTCGTGCTTGCATTTAATAAATTCTATCCATAATAGATCTTACAAATTCAATTTAGTACCTAAAACAAATTATTAGTTATCTTACTGTATGCTTATAAATCCCCCAGCTTTTGCTTCCATGTTATTATTGGAGCCCATATTCGCCTCGCAACTTCCCTTCTTACCCTTCCCTTTTTTTCGTATAGAGCCTGTTCCAAGGTAAAGATTGCCAGCAACCTAGAAACCCATTGATGTACAGTCGGTGGACTAGGATCTTTCCATAGCGATGCTATACATAGTCTGCTTAATACCATGGCTATATACAAAAACTCATAATGAGGAACAACCACGCAATCCTTAGCAACTCCTAAGATCATAACTTCGTTTGACAGTGTTATATTCATTCCCAGTATTTTCTGAAAGAATTGTTCCATATCCTGTTTATAGCTATCTAACCTGGGACATGAAGCAAACATGTGAATCGTATCGGCTTGGGTAGAGTGACATCTTGGACATATTATCCCACTTGTTCCACCCCACTGTGCCACCCTGTGGGGGGTATAATACAATTCATACAGTGTTTTATATTGCTGTGCTTGCAGATTTGTTGAACTCAGCACCTTATTTGACATTATTAACGACTTCTCGGCCTCGTTCCCAGTCAGCCCTAATTTAGTTCCCCATTTCTCAAACATTTTTTTAGAGTCATCCTTCTTAAATTTACATATTTCAACATACAGCTGCGATATAGAGCAGCCTGACTCCTTTCTCAAGTCTTCCATCAAATCTACTTTTTGCATGTCAGCCTCTCCGCCCCTCTTTCTTGATAGGACTGACCTAATTTGTAAATATTTATAAAAATCTCTTCGCCTTAAATTATAATGCCTTTGTGCGTTTTCGTAAGTGATAATTACCCCTGTAGGACCTACAAGGTCTCCTAAAGTTTTTACCCCTTGCCTGTCCCAATCTTTCATTATGGAATCATGAAATATTCCTGGAAACGATGGATTCCCATATAGTGGTGTATAATAGTTCATTCTACCCAATTTTAGCTTCTTTTTAAGGATAGACCATATTGGTATGGCAGCCCCCAGGGTCTTAAACCGTACCTTCTTGTAGTAACTTTTCTCATCATATTTGAGCAGCCAGCTATCCGAATCCTTGACCAGAAGCTCATATACATCCGGGGTCATATCCCTCCCTCTCCATTTGTCCCTTATATCTCCCCCCAGCATCCCTCTTATAAACTGTAAAACTGATGCCCAATAATAGGTTTTGAAGTCTGGGAGTGTCAACCCACCACGTTCTCGAGGCAACGACAAAAATTTTTGGCTACGTCGCGTTCTTCCTCCTGCCCATATAAACCTGTTTGTTACCCCTTCTAGCTCTCTGAACCATTTATTGTCGAATAGTAGGGGAATGGACCTAAAAAGATATAGCACTTTAGGCAGAAAGGAAATTTTTATCAGGTTGCATCGGCCAATTGTAGTCAAATGCAGGCTATTTAATCGGTTAAAGTCAGTTTTAGCCTTGCGTATTATAGGTTCTAAATTCTTCTCTACTATGGTTGTAATATCGGAGGAGATTGAAACCCCTAAATATATCGCAGTCTCAGTGACTCTTTGATCTGCCAACGTTACTTTGTTATTTATTACAACTTGCGTTTTATCTACGTTTAGCTTATATCCTGATAATCTTCCATATATAGCTGCCTCTGTTTCTATTGCCCGTAATGCAGTTTCAGGATCGCAAGAGGTAACCGCCAGATCGTCCGCGTACCCCAGAATTTTTGTTTCGTGTCCATTCAAGACTATTGGCCGTATGTCTATATTCTGTTCTATTTTCCTAATAAATGCATCTATATATAGGGCGAAGAGAAGTGGAGAGCAAGGACATCCCTGTCTAGTTCCCCGTCCAATCTTTATCTCTTTACTCCATTCGCCCATAATTCTAAGTTTAATTCTTGGATTGACATATAAAGCCCTGATAGCCTTTATAAAACCACTCCCAAGATTTACCTTCTCTAATACTGCCCATAGGAACCCCCACGAGACCCTATCAAATGCTTTTTCTGCATCTAATAATATTAATGACATAGGATCTCGTGAGGCTGTCGTTCCATCAAACAGGGTTACAACTCTCCTGATATGTTCTGTGGTGCCTCTCCCAGGGATGAACCCATGCTGTCTAGGGGATACTATCATACCTATTACTTTCCCTAATCTATTTGCCATAATTTTCGAGTAAACTTTCGCATCACTGTTCATTAAACTTATTGGTCTGTATGACCCTGGATTAGTTGGTGGTTTATTTTTTTTGATGAACACTATCATAGTTGCTTCACTCCATGACTCTGGGGGAGGGATATCTTTTTGTATATTAATTATTAAATTATAAAAATCCTCTTTGATTTAAGGAAAAAAATTTTTTATAAAATTCTAGTGGTATGGAGTCAGGACCAACAGCTTTCCCTGCTGGGAGATCCAAAATTGCTTTATGCATTTCCCCTTGGCTAACCATCGTTTCCAGAGCCCTTTTGTCAGCATCTCCTAGTTGTTCTAAATTAGCTCCTTCCAGAAATTCCTCTGTCTCATACTTCTCAGCCCCTTGATCAGCATTATATAGTAATTGATAGAATTCTTGAAATCTGGCACATATGTCCCTTGGTGCAGTAACCATCCTGCCATCCTGAAGCATTACCTCTGTGATATCACCCTTTGTGGCCTCCTGTCTAGTTCGC
This sequence comes from Lissotriton helveticus, assembly GCF_964261635.1. Classification (NCBI taxonomy): domain Eukaryota; kingdom Metazoa; phylum Chordata; class Amphibia; order Caudata; family Salamandridae; genus Lissotriton; species Lissotriton helveticus. The sequence goes on from NC_136063.1 coordinate 497,044,244, forward strand.
ACGGCCAGTATACGGCCGATCTGTTCGCTGTATTCGTACTGTTCTTTCCTCCAGGCCAAATACTTCCCTGCTGCTTTAGATGCAAGTATCTCCCCCACCGCTGCTTTGGCCATTGCTAATCTCTGTGATATTACAGCAGTGTCTTGTTTAGACCTTATAGCTCCCACTAGTTCTTCCTCAATGTTTGCCACAGTTCCTATTCTTCCTACCATCTCCTCCTTTTCAACCTTGTTTCGTCTAATTGAATATCTGAGTGTTTCCCCCCTTATGCCTGCTTTCGTAGTATCCCATACTATAGCTGGGGGGGCTGTTCCTCTATTGACCTCAAAGAATTCTTTTAACCAGCCTCTCATGTATTCAATATATTTGACATCTTGTAATAGTGCCCTCTCAAATGTCCAGTTTAAGCTTAGATTGTTTTGTGATGCAATTGCAATGTCCAAAATCAGTGGATTATGGTCCGATATGACACGGGGAAGCTTACTAACTTTGCTCATGGTCGCTATTATAGGGGATACAAAAAAATAGTCCAATCTTGCTAATGTTTTATGGGGTGCGGAAAAATACGTGCTGCCCCCCCCACCTTGTGCTGTTGTTCCCAGATATCTATTAATCCATTGTCTTCCATTAACCTTATCAAAGCCGTATGGCTTCTCTTTTTCCTCCCCCCAAATTTTTTCGGGTCTTGTTTCCATAAGCCATTCAGACTATTAATATTAAGATCTCCACATACCACCAGAGGTTGGGGCCAGTTAGCCAGTTGTGTACTTATCAGGTTAAGCATTTCAGGGTCTCAACTGTCGGGGCATACACTGTGCATAGAGTAAAATTAAATCCCTTCACCTTGTATTCCATCAACACCCATCGCCCATATGAATCAACTTTTTGCCTTTTAACATTAACCATACCTTGCCGTGCTAATACCGCCACCCCCCTTGTTCTCGTCCCTTGTGTTGTGTATACAAGCAATTGGAAACCTAACTGACCCAATAAGCCCTTCTGGGACACCTCTATATGGGTCTCCTGTAGACACAGCATATCAACCTGGATTGTTTTTAAATATTCCCTCAGCTCCCTTCGCTTCCTTCCATCATTTAAACCACATATATTCAATGTGCCTATCCGCATTGATAATTTTGTTTTATCCTCATTTCAGCATACAGTTTTTCTACAATTCTTTCGTCTTTTAAAAGATAATTATCCCCTTGTTCCATCTTGTCTTGATGTGATGTTTTTTTACGTTTTTCTCCCCCCCCTTCCCCCTTCCCCCACCCCCTCTCCCCACCTCCCCCCCCACCTGTTAGAGCAAGCAGGCCGCTGGCCTCTGTGATGGAGTCTGGCTGTCGTCTCCCCTTTGCCGACCTGTATACTTAAATTAAATTAGACCATCTGGATTAATTATTTCCCTTAGATTTCCTCTTTTAGAGCCACTTTAACCATTTCTCCCCAAGGAAAGAAAAAAAAAAAAAAAGGAAAAAACCATTTCATTCCATTATGTCCATTTGTCCATTTGCCCATTTTGACCATATCGCCCGTATATCTTCCCCCTGAGATTCGTACTTCTTGTAATCTCTACTCAGATACTAACTCTAGTTACATTTTAACACAGCTGAACCCTTCATGAACCAGCTTTTCTCTTGCTCAACCAGCATGTAAGTTAATGAATATATCCCCTTTTCAATCTTCAAAGTTTGTCTCTAGCTTCACTACTAGTCTCACTGCTGGCTCTGATCATATCCATATATTCTTTCGCTTGAATTTCGGAAAAAAAGACCCTGGTAGAGTTCTTGTGGATTATCTTTAGTTTGGCCGGGTTCATTAAATAGGCCTGCAGGCCCATCTTGTGGCATGGATCCAGTAGCTCTCTCAATCTCCATCTTCTTTCAACTGTGCTATGACAGTAGTCTGGGGTTGAAAAGAAAGATTGGTTCTCAAATGTGCGTTTAGCATTGGGACGAGCTTTTGCGTATACTTCTTCCCTCAGCAAGAAGTTGCCAAAATATATTAATATGGCTCTTGGTCTTGATGTCCCCTCAGCAGTGGAGGTGGTGGAGCCTTTCTTTTTGAGATTTAATGGGAACCTATGCACTCTTTGCACTTCCTTGTCCCAATCCCAATGACTTAATTCCGGGAAGGCTCCCTTGAACATTCTTAGGACATATGCCCTGATATCCCCGCCTTCAACCCCTTCCTCTATACCCAGGATTCTAAGGTTATTTCGTCTTTGACGATTCTCTAAGTCCTCCAGCTTCCACTGGGCGTCCACCATCTGTTTTTCATACCCCTTCAATCTAGTTGAGTCTTTAGCTTGCTGGTCCTCCATCAACCCTGTTCGTTCTTCCAGGTGTGTCATCCTCGTGTTCGTGGCTGTACATATCTTTGCAACCTTCTTTATAGCTCCTTGCAGATTTTTGGTTGCTAAGCGGTTTTTTTTACCCTCAGCTTTTGTAGCATCCTGCAGTTGTTTGATTGAGTTAAGTATTAGCTGCAGAGTGGGTTCCGCCGCCTGTGCCTGTGTCTGTGTCTGTGTCTGTCCATGCGCCCCCCCAGCTTTAGGATCTTCTTTTTCAATCTCAATGTCATTGTAGATTTGCTGTGTATCTGAGTAGTCCCAGTTTAAGGCTGCTTCCGTTTCAGTGCTAGCCGCACTTAACCGTCTGCGGCTGCTGCCTGATTTCTCTTGCGATTGTGTACTTCTTTGACGTCGAGACATCCTTTTCTTCCTTGGCTCTTGATTTAGCTCTTGACTTTTCCCTCTTGGTGAAGATCCACTTCCCCCTTCCAAGCTTGAGTCTGTATTAATGCCACCGTTTTCCTCCAAGCCTGAGCATGTCTCCTCAGACGCATCTGATCCATCTGTTACTGAAAAAAATGTATCCACTGGATCCGCGTTATCCTCTAGCCCGCTCTGACCACTGTTTGCCGTTATTTTCTGTATCAACATTTCAGTTTGTTGTGCTAGCGTTGTTGTTGTTGTCTCTGAAGTCTCTGAGGTCACAATATCCACATCAGGCTGTGTATTTTCCTCTGCGTTCTCTATAATGTCATTAAGGTCCATAATGTTACTCCATTGTATCTCTACTGGAGGGGTGCCAGAAACCTCAGAGGCATTAGTTATAGTATTGGTGGCGCTCTCCTTTGCTGTATTTGTTGCTGTATTTGTTGTGTTCGTGGGGGTGAAATATCCCGTTATACCTTTTGTTTGACCTGAAGGCTGCATAGCATTGATTGCTGCTTGCTTCCTAGTTCTCGCTTTGCTATTAGCCATTGCTCCTTCCTCATTCGTAACTTGTGGGTCCTTATCACCCCCTTATTTTTCACGGCTTGCCCCAGGGCTTGTTTCTCAGCCCCCTCAGGTACTTTCGCTTTCCCTCCACGGACAAGTTTTGGAGCCATTATGACCCCTTTGTCTCCCTTGAGAGCCGCACCCGCCTCAGATACCTCTAGCTCAGCCTCTATGGCCTCTATGGCTAGCTGATGTTGTTTCTGTTTCTGTAAGTCTTTCTGCCCTTTTAAGCCAGGCAGACTCCAATTCAAGCTCAAGTTCAGACTCAGGCGCCCGCTTTGTGAGTAACTTCCTGGTGTGCTCACATTGCCTGATTGAGTAGTAAATGCTTTCACTTTTCTCTCGCCCCCTCTGGCCCTATATGCCGCTTCTGCCTTACCAGTACTTCTTGCTTGGCAGTCTCTTGAAGTGTAGATACTGATACTGAACTCTGAGCAGTGTATCAATATTCCCCTTGTGTCCTTTGGCTTCCTCAGGAGCTGCTGCTGCTGTAACTGCAGCTGCCGATTACACCACGCTGTCTGTCCGTGATGTCTCCGTCGTCTTCCAGCTGGCGTTCGACTCCTCTGACCTCTGCTGCCTCTCCTGCGCTGCAGGCAGCCAGAATCTCCTCGCACTCCGCGAACTCCGCTTCCTCTGTTTCCTCCGCTACTCCGCCACGGGGATTGCACCACAGTTGCTCCGTCCAATCTGCCGTCCAATCTGCCTCCCCTGCTGGGATGTCGAGAGTGTTGTGGGGAGTGCCGTGAAGTTTGCCGGAATCGCGCCTCAGCTGTTGGTATCGCCGAGGCTGTCACTGCTGAAGCAAACGCGATGCCAATCTCCATTTCTCCATAAGGTACAGTGGGGGGGCAGCGTCTTTTGCTACAGCGAACTGGAAAATCAGCTGGAAACTCAGCGCGTAGCTACTGCTTCCTAACCTGTAAAACTAATCCATAAACTTAGAGAATGAACAGGTCGGCGTCGGAGCGCTCTCACCAGCCGACTAGCCAGACGCCATCTTGCTCCCCTCAGTTCCTTAATTCAATAAAATTATTTTTATATAGTACGAATAGATGTAATTGGGTGTACATTCCCCGTAACAGGATTAGTCACCTTAGCAAATTGCCATACTTCGCCTTTCTAAGCACAGACGTGGATCAAATTGTAGATACCAAAGTAAGACTATCTATCCTGAAACCGTATAAAAATGGTGAATAAAGTAAATGCCACCGACTGCATCGACATAGGAACCAAAGTAACAAAACAAACAGGACAACAGAGACTTTTCACTTTTCCTAATAAACTACAAATCCTATGGAAGGATACATTTTTGTAATCATGGTGTGGGCTTGGAAGCACTGCTCGCTCACGTTTGGGACTTTCCCTATAATATGTACATGCTACCTGAAAAGAAGACGAAGTCGTGGTAAGTGAACAGCTCTTCTTTATTCGTGTAGATGCGTGTCTCTCTCGGCAGCAACTGCCAATAAATCAAACATAGACATTCCAGCACAGAACATGGAATTCCTAGAGATGTCCCGTGCATGCTGGCACACAGGACAACGCTAAAGATAACATCTTTACACATCCCCCTTTCTACACAGCAAACAAGGAAATGAAACATTCCCAGAAGAAAATACAAAATAACACAAAGATTAACAAAATGCAAAATTCCTTAAAACTAACCCTTCCCCCATCCATAATAAAAATAACAAAATGAAAAGAAAGAGAGAAAAAAAAAAAAAAAAACCCAAAGCAGGATGTACATATAAGATAACAATTCAAGATACAATAAAATCACGATACTTAGTAGGCATAGACTTAGTTCTTGACGACCTCCGCAGAAAACTAGAGCTGCGAGCAGTGGTGGCTGCAGAAGTAATTGGATTCCTATCACAAGAGGAATCAAGGGAATCCAACCAAATTTGTTTCTGACAAACTCAAACTTAGATTTGGGTACAATAGAAATGCACGACCTCTTTGACCTGTACAGGAGGGGAGAACTTGGCATGCCCTTTGCGTATCAACACAGGTTTCTTAATTCTCACCCAATCACCCTGACATACAGGAGAAGTTCTTACGCTTTTTTGTGCATATTTTGCCTGAGCAGCACTCCTAATATCAGCTACACTCCCAATCTTGGTAACGTCAATGTCTTTTCTCAACATCCCATCCTTATTAAGCTTGGAACCAGCTACTCTACCTCTGAGCAAGGTGAAAGGTGAAATACCTGTGCTGGCATGAGGAGTGACCCTCATAGCTCACAACATGTCAGAAATCACATGCCTCCAATGAAGACCGTTTATAGATGCTGGTTGTAATTGATCTTTAATAACATGATTCAGGCGTTCTACCAAATCATTGCTACATGGATGATATAAAGAAGTGAGCACATGTTTAATCCCATGCCTTTTAAAATAACTTTCCATCTCACCAGAAACTAACTGAGTACCGTTATCAGATACCAATTCCTCTGGGAAACCTTCTCGCAGAAAAACTTCAGTAAGAAAATTAATAATAGTGGAGGTTGCGGGCTTGAGGCAGGTTCCAATTGCGCAGCTCTGGGATGGTTTTGTGGGTTCCCTCCAAAAAGAAGGCGCGACCAGGGGATACATATAGGGATCGACACGAGCGAAATGACACAGAAGGAACAGATGAGGATACAATGGGCGCGCGGAAGGAGCTGTCCCACCCCCTATAGTACAAACGTGTTCGGAGCGCTGGATGTGTGGCGTATCTAGATTGACAGAGGTTGCCACCTCCCCGACTGCCCGAAGGGACTGGCGCCTGCGCCCATAACATGTCCGACACACTAACCTGTGGGCTGGATAGCTGTCTACCTGCAAACGCAGTGACACCACAAAGGTCCACTGACGTGTCTTCCTGGCCACCTTTCACAGCGACACTCTCTTGCACACGCTCTCCCTCCCCACCCACGCCCCCACCCCCCCTCCACTCCCGTATATTCACCCCCCGTTTGACTGTACTGGATAGTTGCCCTTCATATATAGAGCATGAGCCTGGAGGCATACACGAACACAGAATCAGACATTAGGACAGATGAGGGTCACGTCTCTTCAGCAGACTGACAGGACACACCACCACCTGTGCGAAACACTATACTATGAAGGGATGAAACGAGAGGCTCCGCTGTCCCTTGATGGGCGGAATACCTCGTGGCAAGGGTTGACCACATACGACTGTCAAATACACCCACACTATTGCCAAACACCGGAGGTCAGCATGCATTCATTATAGGTTTCGGACGAACGGCTGCTGACATGTTCCTTGGTGATACAGCCGACAAAATGGGACACACCGATGAGCAATGTCCAGTTTACAGAGTTGAAATGTTTTCTTATGTTTAATAAAATAAGACGTCATGTGAAAGCATATTGTACATAGGAGCACCGGTGGCGCGCAGGTTACTGCCAACGAGCTACGGCTTAAGCCATCACGGACACCCACAAGTTGCAGCCGGCCCTACGGGTTGTAGGCTATGCTATATGTACTGCAACAAGAAATATTAATAAACGTCTTGCAAAAAAAAAAAAAAAAGAAAATTTATAATAGTGGAAGAATTGATACCCTCCACAAACTTCACCTCAGGCCATTTTGACATATAGTCAATCAGAACTAAAGCATACTTAGGGGTATTTCCCAAATCATTGAATGGGCCAACCACATCAAAGGCTAATTTGTTCCAAGGTATGTCCTTCACAGAAATTGGATTAACAGAAGATGGGCAAGTAACTTGAGTTTTGTCACTAAGCACACATGCTCCACAATCCCTAACACAATGTTCGATGGCCCGATCAACGCCAGGCCACCAAAAATCCTCACGTACTCTCCGTTTCATGGCTCGAATTCCTAAATGGCCCACATGAGCCAAGTCAAGCACAGATTTGCAAAGTGAAGTAGGTACAACTAAAAGACTACCTCGGCGTAAAATTCCATTAACTAAAGACAGTTCATCACAAACTCTTTTAAACGGAACTAATTCAGCAGATAATGAATTGTCATTAGGCTAACCCTTTGACAAAAAGTCTATTACCTTACACAAATTCCCATCTTCAGAAATAGCACGCTTCCAATCAGTTTCTGATAAAGCAGCACCAGTGTCAGATACAGAACCCACAGCACACACCATCTCAAATTGATCAGGTTCCTCCTTATGATCGTTGTGAGGAAGAGGTAACCTCGATAAACAGTCGGCAAGATAATTTTTTATACCAGGAACATACTCCAAGTGATAATTAAATTCAGCAAGTCTGTATTGCCATTTGGCAATGCGGGGTGTTGCCCTACCTCCACCCTTGGTTGTAAAAAGGTCCACTAATGGCTTATGGTCAGTTTTAAGAGTTACATGATTGCCCCACAAAAAGTTCCTGAAATATTGTACACCCCACCATAAAGCTAATGCCTCCTTCTCAATGGTGGCGTAAGTGCCCTCAGCACCTCTCAGTGTTCTAGAGGCAAAATCAATTACTTCTTCTCTATTGTTGACTCTCTTTTGCATAAGGAAAGCTCCCAGTCCAACATTACTGGCATCTGTAACAACAATGCATTGGTCGTTCAAATCAAACGATTTGAGTGGGCGTGCCCGCACAGTTACAGTTTTCAACAAGTTAAAATCAATCGTGCACTGTTCAGACCATTCATACTTGGCATTCTTTTTTATAAGGTTACGTAAACAAACAGTCTTGTCTCGTCGCCAGTGAAAAGAAGACGAAGTCGTGGTAAGTGAACAGCTCTTCTTTATTCGTGTAGATGCGTGGCTCTCTCGGCAGCAACTGCCAATAAATCAAACATAGACATTCCAGCACAGAACATGGAATTCCTAGAGATGTCCCGTGCGTGCTGGCACACAGGACAACGCTAAAGATAACATATTTACACTACCGCACCATGCTTTTACTTTCAGGTGCCGTTCGCGCAATTGAAGTCTTATGTTTTAAATGTATTATAGCCTTTGTTTCTGGCCCATAAACTGACACATGCCTTGATCTTTCACGTTTGGTTTAAAAATGTGTGACGCTACCACACAATGTTATCTCTGTGTGTTTAGCAGCGCTGTCAAAGCTTATGTTTTCAAAGCCATTCAAAATTCGGTACTGCCCAATAAACTGACACAGGCTTTGATTTTGCTTCTATATACATTAAGATCTGGTGTCTTGCACAACCTGGCATTTAGATACCTCCCACCATTAGTAATGGTGGCCGCACGGGCCCTTTGACCACAAAAATAATTTATCATTCGCCCCAACTATGAGCACTTTCCACCATTTGGGACTTTCCCAACAATGTGTTAAAGTATATCAGTAAATAAATTCTTTATTGTGTGATTAATAAAATGAATTGCAATCAAACCTCTTCACAATCACATAATTTATAAAAACAGAAAACTCTGTACTGCAATTATTATTAACAATTGTACCAATACATTCATAAATATGTCATAAAATCAAACATGGACTGCATCATGCAATAAATACTAATTCCATTGAAAAAACATTTTATTTTTTTTAAAGTCAATAATTACCCTAGAAAGATATTGCACATATTGAGAGTTAAAGTACCAATGTGCCCTAATTAGTAATTCCATAGTTCAAGGACAATAATAAAGTGCATCAATTAAATCTGTCCCAAGATAGTCTCAGTAATTACCTTTTAATTATTACTTTAATAGCATATACACTTTGTTCTACTAGGTATCAAATGGTGCAGAGGATCTCTTAATTTCAAGTGATACAAATCATGCAATAAATAGTAATTCCGTTGAGGAAAGAAAATTATTTTTAAGAAAACATCAATAATTACTATATCAAGATAGTGCACATATTGCGAGTTAAAGTGCCAACGTGCCATAATTAGTAATTCCATAGCTCAAGGACAATTATAAAGTGCATCAATTATATCTGTCCCATGATCATTTCAGTAAGTTCATTGCTTAATTATTACCCTAATAGCACATACACTTTGTTCTACTAGGTATCAGACTGTGCAGAGGACTCTTAATTTTAAGTGATACAATTAATACATCTCAAACTGGCAATACCAAAAGATTTTCAGCTGCATACAAAAACTTTATCGGCTAGCATATCAGCGGGATCGACTCACCAGATAGGGACTTAATAAGTGCCTGGCGTGCTAATCTAACCCCGATCTTCAAAAATAGGGGTTTTAAAAAATAATGCGCCAAATGGTAATTAATTTAGGACACACGCATAGTATATGAACTAATGATTCTTGTGGCCATCCGCATAATCTGCAGTTAGTATCCACCCACTTCTCAATCCAGGGCTGCATACACTCTTTTGTCATATTTATTCCCATTCGTAGATTTAGAAAGCAATTTGTTATTTTAGCCGAGAAATGTGCCGTCAGATAGGGTGAATACATAACTACTGGTATGAGTTAATCATATACCAAGCATGATTTCTCCCTGCTGATGCAGTTTTATCCAATGTAAGGGGTTCAACTTTAATTTGTTTTTTTAAGATCAACTTATAATTGGGTATTATCAATTCCTGAAGTGCTATTTGCAGACCAATAACCTTTAGGCATGTTGAAATGTGAGATCTCCATTTAACATATATATATATATATATATATATATATATATGAATCCACAAATGTCCGCCAGTCTCCCAGCCACACACGGCGGCGGGCTCGAGTGAGGAGGCGATCCTCGTAATATTCAAAGAAACAACTTATAAATCACAAAGTTGACTCGAGCCCAGGTCCTTTTAGCGTGTTATTTATTCACACACGGAATGCCAAACAACACCCGACGCGTTTCGGTGCAGCCGCACCTTGGTCACGGGTAACGGTGTTTACAGACAATTACATTTTTAAAGTCAAAAAAATATAAACATAAACGTAGGACTACTCGTCCTCACACCAGTGTTAGTTCAACCACAGTTATGGCGGCCATATTTGAATGTGTAATTGGACACAGATATAATATACATTATACAATATGTACAAAGGAAACCGTATAAGGATCGCAGAGATTAATGTAACTTTAAATTAATTTGTTACAATTTACTCAAAGGTTAAACCCTTGTGTCAAATCAAAAAGTTTTTTCAAACGTTTCTCAAGATTGAGCCCAAGTGGGCGAATGTACCCAAGCTCAGATACATAAAACATAGCAATTCCGCCCCAGTGGGCATGACTGCATCATACCAGTCAGTAATCTCAATGTCCTGGAACTTCAACATTTTAGTTGAATTCCAAAGGTTTTCAAATAAACAAATGTATAGTCCTGTGATTCCATCCAATTAAGTCAAATCGGCAGCAACCAGTGGTATTACGTAATCCATGTGCGGCGACACATATGTCTCCTACAAACATAAAAAAATATATAATCACTTTAAAATATACTCAAATAGTTAAACATCCAAGACAGCTTCAAATTCATGTTTTTAAGTGATTACATTACTAGAGTATCATCAGAACGGTGAATATATTACACGGACTCTTTAAATTAAGTTAGGTGGACTGCTAACTCCTCATCCTTATTCAACCCCAGCGGGTGTACAGTGTCATACTTAATTATGAACCTTGATTCAAGCTGGCGTAGTTGTCTCAATCTGTCTCCGCCCCGTTCTGACGGTGGGACTCTGTCTAAAGCACAAAACTTAAATACACTTAGATTTTTTCCATGCAGGTCCTTAAAATGTTTGGCAATTGGATAGTTTTTGTCCTCATTCGTTATTGCCCGCATGTGTTCTAACACACGTTTTTTACAAGGATGTATCGTGCTGCCAATGTAGGTCAATGGACAGGGACATTGCAGTGCATAGACACAGTAGTCAGATTTACATGTCAAATGTTTTGTAATCTTAAAGGGTTTGTTATTTTTAGATAAAGTGATTTCCTTTTTATTGACACTGTTCTTGCAAGCTTTGCATGAGTTACAGGTAAAGAAACCTTCTACCTTCCCGGTATCATCTTTGTCCTTTACCATGTTGCTACATAGCACGTCTTTCAGAGCTGGACATTTCCTGTAGGTAATCATAGGTTGATTCCCCACAGCCTTTTTTAGTGTTTCGTCCAGCTGGAGTATATGCCAAAATTTCTTCAGACTTCTTCTGACCTGCCATGTTTGATCAGAATATGTGGTGATAAATCTAAGAGGTCCCTCTTCACTGTCGCTTGGTTGTTTGGATATGAGAAGATCTTTTCTCTCTACGTCTCTGACTTTGTTACAGGCTTGTTCGACCACTTTGGCCGGATAGCCCCTCTCCCTGAACCTCTCCTTCATGATATTCATTTCCTTGTGAAAGTCTGTGTCGGTTGCACAGTTCCTCTTTGCGCGTAGCAACTCGCCAAAAGGGATGCTGTGAATCAGGTTTTTGGGGTGACATCTTGGCCTTTACCCAGAACGTGGTCCTCTGGGCCAGGTACATAGACGACGTGTTTTGTCTGTGGAAGGGCAGTAAAGAGGCAGCTTTGCAATTCGTCAAAGAACTGAATCAGAACGAATGTAACTTACAATTTACCAGTACTATTGACAAGCAGTCAATTGAGTTTCTGGATGTTTTGGTATCAGTTAACAATGGACGACTCATCAGCAAGCTGTATCGAAAGCCTACAGCAGGCAACAGCTTGTTGCATGCGTCGAGCTGTCACCCCAAAAACCTGATTCACAGCATCCCTTTTGGCGAGTTGCTACGCGCAAAGAGGAACTGTGCAACCGACACAGACTTTCACAAGGAAATGAATATCATGAAGGAGAGGTTCAGGGAGAGGGGCTATCCGGCCAAAGTGGTCGAACAAGCCTGTAACAAAGTCAGAGACGTAGAGAGAAAAGATCTTCTCATATCCAAACAACCAAGCGACAGTGAAGAGGGACCTCTTAGATTTATCACCACATATTCTGATCAAACATGGCAGGTCAGAAGAAGTCTGAAGAAATTTTGGCATATACTCCAGCTGGACGAAACACTAAAAAAGGCTGTGGGGAATCAACCTATGATTACCTACAGGAAATGTCCAGCTCTGAAAGACGTGCTATGTAGCAACATGGTAAAGGACAAAGATGATACCGGGAAGGTAGAAGGTTTCTTTACCTGTCGCTCATGCAAAGCTTGCAAGAACAGTGTCAATAAAAAGGAAATCACTTTATCTAAAAATAACAAACCCTTTAAGATTACAAAACATTTGACATGTAAATCTGACTACTGTGTCTATGCACTGCAATGTCCCTGTCCATTGACCTACATTGGCAGCACGATACATCCTTGTAAAAAACGTGTGTTAGAACACATGCGGGCAATAACGAATGAGGACAAAAACTATCCAATTGCCAAACATTTTAAGGACCTGCATGGAAAAAATCTAAGTGTATTTAAGTTTTGTGCTTTAGACAGAGTCCCACCGTCAGAACGGGGCGGAGACAGATTGAGACAACTACGCCAGCTTGAATCAAGGTTCATAATTAAGTATGACACTGTACACCCGCTGGGGTTGAATAAGGATGAGGAGTTAGCAGTCCACCTAACTTAATTTAAAGAGTCCGTGTAATATATTCACCGTTCTGATGATACTCTAGTAATGTAATCACTTAAAAACATGAATTTGAAGCTGTCTTGGATGTTTAACTATTTGAGTATATTTTAAAGTGATTATATATTTTTTTATGTTTGTAGGAGACATATGTGTCGCCGCACATGGATTACGTAATACCACTGGTTGCTGCCGATTTGACTTAATTGGATGGAATCACAGGACTATACATTTGTTTATTTGAAAACCTTTGGAATTCAACTAAAATGTTGAAGTTCCAGGACATTGAGATTACTGACTGGTATGATGCAGTCATGCCCACTGGGGCGGAATTGCTATGTTTTATGTATCTGAGCTTGGGTACATTCGCCCACTTGGGCTCAATCTTGAGAAACGTTTGAAAAAACTTTTTGATTTGACACAAGGGTTTAACCTTTGAGTAAATTGTAACAAATTAATTTAAAGTTACATTAATCTCTGCGATCCTTATACGGTTTCCTTTGTACATATTGTATAATGTATATTATATCTGTGTCCAATTACACATTCAAATATGGCCGCCATAACTGTGGTTGAACTAACACTGGTGTGAGGACGAGTAGTCCTACGTTTATGTTTATATTTTTTTGACTTTAAAAATGTAATTGTCTGTAAACACCGTTACCCGTGACCAAGGTGCGGCTGCACCGAAACGCGTCGGGTGTTGTTTGGCATTCCGTGTGTGAATAAATAACACGCTAAAAGGACCTGGGCTCGAGTCAACTTTGTGATTTATAAGTTGTTTCTTTGAATATATATATATATATATATATATATATATATATATATATATATATATATATATATATATATATATATATATATATGTATGATATCTACCTATCTATGATAAATATATATATATATATATATACACACATATATATATATATATATTCACTGAAAAAACCATAGGTTATAGACCATATATAGTTAGGAATTAGCATTTACAAAACCTTGAAAATTCACTGAAAAAACCATAGGTTATAGACCATATATAGTTAGGAATTAGCATTTAAAAAACCTTATTTTACTCACACAAAACCATTGAAATTCCATATATAGTTAGTTGCACTAACTATATATTGCGCACCCGCAATCCACTGCTGATGATGTCACATATTACATCATTCATGACATGGTCAGTGACATCACTGATGACATCACTGATGACATCTCAAATGACATCACTGATGACATCACTGATGACAACATCCAGTGACTATGTTTCTGTAAAGTTAAAATATGTCTTACATATTGAAGAATGAGTGGATGTATAAGTGTCTGGACGAAGGATTTAGTAGGTGCATGACTGAATGTATGAGTGAGTGATTAAATGTGTCTCACTGAGTGCATGGGTTAGTGACTAAACTGTCTTAATTTGTGCATCATTATGTCTGTTGTTCTGTAAACTGCTGCATGTGTTGATCAGTAGCTATATGAGTAACTATATGGGTTATTGATTGATTGCCCAAGTATTTGCATGGGAGACTGAGTGTGTGTGTGGCTGGATGGGAGGTGTGTGACTCTGTACAGATCAATGTGTACTTGTATCAATGATTGTATAAGAGAGTAAGTATGTGTTAGTATATGGTTGAAAACGTAAGGTGCTCTATGTTTAACTGTATAGAGTAGAAAATGGAAGTGTGATTGATTCTTTACAGGACTGACTAGGTGTGTGAGTAACTCCATGGATGAGTGGCAGAGTGTGAGTGTCTGTATAGGTGTATGAGTGCATATGATTGTGTTGTAAACATGAGTGATTGTATGTATGAATGATTGTATGGGTGAATGAGTGAATGTGTGTGTAGACGTAGGAATCAGTGAGTACGTATGTAGTAACTAGTATTGGTGTGTCAATGGTTTCAAAAATTATACTCTGTTTTTAACACTGGGTGAAACAGAGGTTATATTAAAATGTGAGGAGATGCATTGTATTGTCACATCAATGATATCATCAGTGATGTGATCATTGATGTCAAGTGAGATGTCATCAGTGATGTCATTTGAGATGTCATCAGTGATGTCATCAGTGATGTCACTGACCATGTCATGAATGATGTAATATGTGACATCATCAGCAGTGGATTGCGGGTGCGCAATATATAGTTAGTGCAACTAACTATATATGGAATTTCAATGGTTTTGTGTGAGTAAAATAAGGTTTTTTAAATGCTAATTCCTAACTATATATGGTCTATAACCTATGGTTTTTTCAGTGAATTTTCAAGGTTTTGTAAATGCTAATTCCTAACTATATATGGTCTATAACCTATGGTTTTTTCAGTGAATTTCAATGGTTTTTTAATAGCAAATATCATAAGCTGTCGAATGTCAAGTACGTGGTAAGAATTTTTTTTTTCGTGTTTATGCACACTGATCTGCTTTGATTGCTGCCCCCCACCCCTCATTTCTATTAGGAGTACTCTCTCTTTGCAGATAGTGAAGGGTAGTTAATGCAGCCCTTTCCCCCTTTGTAATCCGTCGTGCCTGCTTCTCTCTCCATTTGATTGATTGTTCTCTTTGGTTCATTCTCTATTTACAAACAAGCACAGAGTCGCAATACTCTGTTTAGTCTTTGCAGATAGCGAAAAATCGTGTAAAAAAACAAAAGGAATCGAGCAAAATCAGTAGGCCACTAATGGGATCTCTTTTGACCTCGCTAAAATAGAAACATTAGGAACAACCTGTTGAAAATAGCAATGCGTATGTATATAAGCGGCGTTCATTTGTGTTCACAGTACCCCTTGTTGATTGTTTCAATCGAGCATTGAATTGTTCGAAGTTAATTCTCTTAACGATCTTCTCTACCTGCAAACGAGGAAGAATAGGAATATTCTATCTCCCTTTGCAGATAGTGAAGGGTAGGTAACGCAAGCCTTTAACACGTCGTACCTATTTCATTCCTCATTGATTGATTGATTGTCCGAACATTGACTGTTTGGGAATTAGTTCTTTTTGGAGGTATTCCCTGTTTGCAAATAAACGTAGGAAAATCTTTGCAAGTAGTGAAAGGGTACGTAATGCGGACCGTTCTCCCCCGTTGTAATCTGTCATGCCTATCTACTCCCCACTGATTGATGCACCTTTTTCACCCGGACCATTTACTAGAGATACGTCATCTGGCCCGACCAGAGAGCACCCCTAGTGAAAAGGACATATGCAATAATAACGAAGTGATCACTGTATCTTGTTAACAGAAACTTTACCATGAAACAACCTGGAAAGAAAAAAATAGGAAAACGAAAATCAGTAGGCCACTGATGAACATGAACTTTTATTAAACAACGAACAAAGAAACGATAACATAACGTAATGATAAAACCTATTAATGTCCTAGAAACAAGAAAACGTTAAAATATGCCAGTGGTGAGAGACCAGAAAAACAGTAAGAGAAACCAAATCACCCCTCGCTGTCCCACCGCCTGCCACGCCAAAAAAATCGATAGACTAGGGAAAATGCAAGTCAGTAGAACATCCACCCCCACTCTGGAAACTTCCAAGGTGGGGCAGGGTTCCGGCTACGCCCAGCCGGGAGCAGCCCATATAAGGCAGGTTCTGCTGCCACGCCTCGGCCAGGAGATCCTAACGTAGGGTGTAGCCGCAGGAGAGGCCGAGACCAGCGGGACCCGGCCAGGGGATTGCCTTTACAACGCTGAACAGTTGCAGGGGGGGGGAATGTCTCCTCGACCCTCCCCTCTCTCTCCCAGTCCGGCCGCGGTGGCCCTTGAGAGTTGCAGGTAGTCCCGCCACATGCTCTTCCGGTCCGACCACCAACGGTCGGGGGGCCGAGGCCGACGGGATCCGGCTGCAGCCGATAAACCAAGAAACCCGTTCATGGGGCCAGAGCCAGGGGCGTCCGGCCGACATCCACCGGAAGCCCGGCCCGAAGACGGACGGGACACTTCTTTCTTTTATAATGGCTGCGACAACACTGGAGGGGGATGTCTTGCACATGCCTCCGACCCCCCCTCGTCCTCATCGCCTGGTCCGGCCATAACAAATCTCAAGCGAGACGCCGTGGGGTGCACTGGGAGGGAGAGACGGTGCGAACAGGCCTCTCCCGCCTCCCCAGGTGGAGGCTTCCCAGCTGCACCCTCAGCGCTCCAGGCGGTGGCATCCTAACAACTCCAGTGCTGCACAGTTTCGGAACGACCTAGATAACGGTTCTTCCACTGTGGCCATGCTGCAACGTCTCGCCCGGCAGGGTGGAGCCCGTCCGCTCATGTGACCCCGCGATCGCCGGTAGCTGCCGAACTCTCAAAATGGCGGTCGACCTGGCAAGAGCGGGCCCAACATAAAGAAATGGCCCGGTCACTGGTTGACTCCACCACCGTAGTCCTCCACGACCTTGAAGATTCTAGAGGAGCCGCGGGAGTCTCCGACCCCCGATGGGGAATGACTGCCATGATCGCCCGTGGAGTGACGAAACTGTATCCGCGGGACGTCGGCGCTCCCATGCTGGCGCCAGCCTCACTTTGAATTACTACAATCCTGCAGACCTCACTTCCGGTGAAAGCACAGTGTGACCCGGTAGGAAAAATTATTGCACCCCCTCCCCTTTTTGACTGATAGTTCAAACCACCGATCCTTTCCTTTGCCCTTTTAACGGAACTTTGGACTGCCTCCCCCTCTTTTACATTTTCTAGAGAAAACAAAACATTAACCACTACATTAGCATAGCAGTTGACACCAGAACTGTTTTCAAATTGAAAACCAACAACATCTTCAACAGAATCCTTTTTGTTTCTGCTGTGACCCTGCTACAGCACAGGCATTGTCCCCAGCAGTAATTCTGCAATGCCGGTAAGAATAGCTGTGGTGCCTACTGGACTCACTCACCCCCGCGGCGCCCCACGCCGTTATTTGCTGGGCGGCAACTTGCTAGACATCACTTTCGTGCCATCTAGATTTCAGCGCGTTCTGCTGCCTTGGAACTATTCGCACAACAGACCGCTACTGACAAGAATATTTCATTATTGGTGCTGTCAATTTCAATAAATCTATTGGATAATTAAAAAGAAATTGCCACGGTCTCTTCGTTGTTTAAATGTTTTTACTGTTTTTGTTTTGTTGTATATATTTATATGTTATTAAAGTTTTATATTCCTACTACTTTGTTGGAGTGCTATATATTTTTAATGTGACACATAATTGTAAAAACTTTGATGTACAAAGAGTCATTCCTGGAATCTTCCGCTTCAGGCTCGGTCCTCTCCCCAATCACAATACAGGATGGTTTTCAGATAGTAGGAACGCGTGTGCTGTGACGGATCACATCGGGTGTGGGCCTTGATCTACTATAACTCCTTTGAAGAGGGGTGATTCTTTACAGCTGGGGCCATAAACTACATCTGCAGGGCTAGCTGATAGCCTAGGACCGGCCTGGACATTCGGACACAGAGGAAGAGGAGTGTCAGAGGGTGCGGTAGTGAATAGGGCGAAAGGGAGGTGTCGGGCGGGCACAGAGTGTGATTCTCAGGGAAGAGCAGCGCAGATGGGGGAAGGTTTATTGCCCATGCATAAGACAGAGAGCGGTGGTGACCAGTGCCTGGGGGAGATGCTTACGAGGGTGAGGAGCCATGCTACGAATCGACAGCGTGCAGAGAGTGGGTCTGGTCAAGACATCTAAAATGGCTGCCGTGCACGACAAAAGTGTGGCATTTCAAAAAAGGCAAGATGGCGCAGACAATGTTTTTCAACACTTCCTCATTTCCTTCGAATCGAACGTTAACAGACGTTGGGGCATATTACCAAAGTTAAGCGATATTTATCGCTAACGATGCTTACCAACCAATTTTTTACCACTAAGCATCGTCAGAAATTATCGAAGATAAACCTTACTATTATCAAGGTTTATCGCAAATGCGATAATAAACGGCCGCAATGCATGAATATCGCTAAAAACTCAGCGATATTCATGCATTACCGAGCTAATACTCTTAGCCATGTTATCCACCTCCCATTGGATAACATGGCTAAGAACTGCTCAGGGCAGGTGTTACTTTTTGGAGATATTCGCGCTTAGCGCGAATATCTCCAAAAGTTGGTAATAGGAGATAGATATCTTGCATGTTGTAATGCAAGTTATTGTGGTATATGGAACTCATACCATAATCTCTCAGGAAAGCAGAAACTGATCCTTTTGGGACCGCCTAAAAAGGCCTAGGGGGTGAGGAGTACTCTACTTTGCCCCCTTTTCACGTTCCGAACTATTTTATTTTACTCTCTTCTGTAATTACACAAAATACCAGCGATAAGATGCATCGGAGACACACAGTGAGAGAAAGGAGGCCGGAGATGAAGAAGACATGTCAAATACACATTGGAGATAATATAGTGGCAGAAGGGAAGTAAATATGAGTAAACTTACCATGTAACATAAAAATGTTGCACTCTATACTATAAGTCTCATTTTATACTACAATCACTTCGCTACAACCTCATAAATTAAAAATAAAAATAAATAATGTCTCAAACAATTTTTGATTTCTAAATATAAATTTATTCTTCAGAATTTTCTAAATTTGAAACAACTACTAACATGTCCTCATCAGTAATTTCCTCTTCAATCATCTCATCTGGAATCTCCTCATTAAAAGTCTGCAATGATGATTCTTGTAACTCTATGGTCTCCAAACACTCGATAAATTCGCCATCAAGAGATTGATCAAAAAAATCATTCAAGTCATCTCCTCCTTCTGACAATATTTCATTATTGGTGCTGTCAATTTCAATCAATGTAGTGGAATCATTCAAGTCATCTCCTCGTGACAATATTTCATTATTGGTGCTCTCAATTTCAATCAATGTAGTGGAATCATTCAAGTCATCTCCTCCTTGTGACAATATTTCATTATTGGTGCTGTCCATTTCAATCAATCTAATGGAATGATACAAGCCATCTCCTCCTTGTGACAATATTTCATTATTGGTGCTCTCAATTTCAATCAATGTAGTGGAATCATTCAAGTCATCTCCTTGTGACAATATTTCATTCTTGGTGCTGTCCATTTCAATCAATCTAATGGAATCATACAAGTCATGTCCTCCTTGTGACAATATTTCATTATTGGTGCTCTCAATTTCAATCAATGTAGTGGACAATTCAAAAGAAATTGCCACGGTCTCTTCATTGTGAGCCATTTTATTTTGAAATTGCTTGCTGTAAATTGCAGAAAAAAATAATCACTTTCATTTATCGTTTTTAGTAATACATAATATAAAACTAACTTCATCAAGTATTTAGTATAACAGAAGGACAGCAAATAAATAACAGAAAACATTTTTCAAATTATCTTCAAGTGTACAACATAGTTCCCCTTACAAATTAACAACTCACCTTTTTAAAAGTAGCAGAAGTGTTAGTACTGTGTAAATCAAACACCAGAAATTCACCACCAAAAATTCCTCACAAATGTACCTCAGACAGTAGTATCACAAAATGGCTGTGGTTTCCTCTCATTTGACATATATACATAACCAATTAACTTTCATCACACACAAATACAAAACCAAAGTAACATTTTAATTGGTTCTAAATTTCAACACTTTCAAATGTGTTTTCCCCATGCAATTTTCCATAGGACATTTACATACGTCTACAGCCTGAATGGCTGAACGGAATTACACCAAACTTGGCAAAATGGTACATCAAACCTAAGAGGTCAGGAAGGATCTACTATGCCCCCTTATGGTCATTTCCCCCTTCGCTTTGGCCTCCTCTTGTCTCTCAATCCTACCGAGGGACAAGATGGCGGCCGCTACGGACTGTTTGGAATGTTGACAGACGCCGGAGAACCAATCAGCTTCGCAAAGCTCCGTAACGCAAAAAGTACGCGAAGCGGAGCGCTGTTACAGATATATATCTTTTTTTCAACGTTAATTTCTCAAAATCCACTGGAGCACATATATTGAGACCTAGCAAAGGCACATCGGGCTACCAGTCCCTAATATTTTGCCAAGTTTCGTGCAAATCCATTCAGCCGTTCGATTATTATTATTTTGGTTTTTTTTTGCCCCGCGGGGCCCTTTTAAAACCTCCACATCAAACCTAGGGGGTCAGCGAGGATCTACTATGCCCCCTTATAGTTATTTCCCCCTTTGTTTTGACCTCCTCTTGTCTCTCGATCCTACCGAGAGACAAGATGGCGGCCGCTACGGACTGTTTGGAATGTTGACAGACGCCGGAGAACCAATCAGCTTCGCTTCACAAAGCTCCGTTGCGCGAAAAGTCCGCGAACCAGAGCGCTAACCGGTCCGCTGTTACAGATATATATCTTTTTTAAAACGTTAATTTCTCAAAATCCACTGGAGCACATATATTGAGACCTACAAAAGGCACATCGGGCTACCAGTCCCTACAATTTTGCCAAGTTTCGTGCAAATCCATTCAGCCGTTCGGGCTAAAAGTGAGGCCAACCGCCCTATGGAAAACTCAATGTTAAAAACACGTTTTGGGACCCCCCTTTTTTCTCGGCCCCCACTGGACGAACCCCCCCCAAATTTTCAAGGGCTGCTCAGAAACAAAATGTGCCATTTTCCTGAAAATTTCAGCCGATTCCGTCCACAAACGCCAAAGTTATTAGACATAGAATTTTCAAAAAACCCATAGAGAAAAAATCCTAACTATATATACCTACTGGCGACCGCCAGTAGGTAATATATATATATATATATATATATATATATATATATATATATATATATATATATATATATATATATATATATATATATATATATATATATATATATATATATATATTCCCCAAACACCCTCCTTGGAAAAGGAAAGTCGTAGCCGCACACCACAACGGAGTTTGCATCTCTTCATTAGGAGATAATCGGCTGTCCTAACATGTTTCGTTCAATTGTCCTGAACTTTTTCAAAGGGTTGCGCCGCTCTCATCCAGTTAGGCATGACAGAAACTGCACTTTTTTATTTGATTGTCAGTTGTCCAATGGGCGTCACGCTCCATCGCAAGGTTTTATGGTCTGTGTAGTTCCTCATTTTCTATACATTTTTTTTTTTATATTCTCATATACCAAGCATGATTTCTCCCTGCTGATGCAGTTTTATCCAATTTAAGGGGTTCAACTTTAATTTATGTTTTTTTAAGATCAACTTATAATTGGGTATTATCAATTCCTGAAGTGCTATTTGCAGACCAATAACCTTTAGGCATGTTGAAATGTGAGAGCTCCATTTAACACATATATATATATATATATATATGTATGATATCTACCTATCTATGATATAAAAAAAAAAAATATATATATATATATATATATATATATATATATATATATATATATATATAAAATCTATCTCGCAACAGGCATTCTCTCCAGACTTTCACTCCAGGCGAAAATAGAGAGTCGGACCCAAACGGCTCTGGCAGGTAGATGTTTATTTTAACCCTCCTCTCTGCAACGCGTTTCGAGCACGATGTGCCCTTGATCATATATATATATATATATTCTTTACCACACCAAACTTTCCCATTCAAAGAAGGCGCTGACTCCGTGAATCTCAGTTCAAAACGTTTATTCCATGTTCAGTTGCTGCTCAGACGCGTTTCGGCGGCTTACTCCCGCCTTGCTCACTAACATCTGTATTGCTAAATCTTAGCATCTTTATACTTTTTACTCTAGTCATGTGATACACTCCTCTGCCATTTGACTGGCTATTACTCTGTCAAACCTGGACCCACCCAGTTAATTACCATAACTAGTTGATGACTATGCATATTCCATTGTTCTATGTTAGTCTTTTTTCACTAGTTATTATGTAACACTCGAAAAAACCTTTCATAAATTATACAAAGCAATGCAAAAATAATATAAATAAACACATGCCTTCCCCTTGTCACCATTAACATAAACAATTGTTTTTGACCATTTAAATACCAAACTTTGCAATTTATTGTTGTCCCTCACAATATGTCATTAATGCACGAGATGCCTACTCGCATGAGTCTGTTTTCCATATATGTTACTGTGGGTTACTGCATAATCATCCCATGAATTACTACCTAGGCCTATCCAGGCCTCGCAAATTCACCTGACATCACCATACGACATGTGTCGCTCTGTAATTGGATGCGCATAATCGCGCTTCTGCCACAAAGGTTTCTCTGCTTTAGCAGCCCGGTGATTAGTATTTACACTACCCGTGTTGCTGCGACTGCCTGCCACATCAGCTCGAGGTGAGTCTGTAATCTATGGCTTAATGCCCGCTTGTGAGAGCGCGCTCGTAAGGCGGCCTGCATATTTGGTAAATACCTTGTTTTATGGCCGTCTTCAGCGAGTCACTCAGTGTTATGTTGATACACGGTAACTGCTGATAGCGAGTTACCGCCGGGATGGGGGAGGATGTTTTATGCAGTTTGACCGGAGTCGTGCTGATTTAGACACGGGGACCTGTCAAGTAATTGGCGGCGGGAGGCTAATGGGTGTGGTGCCGTGAAGTAAGTACCTTCACTAGCACTGTTTGACAACTTAATACTAGAACGTGAGTGTATATTGCTTGGAGCATCAGATGGTTATGAGTGGTACTCAGGGAAGGGACAGAAGGAAAACTAATCTGTATACAGTTCAAATATGGACACTTAACGCCTCATCCGCGTTCAATCCTGACGGGATTTTGGAGTTTAGGAGAATAATATACCTAGACTCCAGGCGGCGCAACGCCAATTTACGATTTCCACCCCTGACATTCCTGGGTATACTGTCGATGACATAATAAGTGAGGCCTGTTGCATTACCCCCATGCTTCTCGTGTATGTGTCTGGCGACTGGGTAAGTTGGGTCTTCATTAGTAATTGCACGCAAGTGCTGCAAAATTCTTACGTGAACAGGGTGGATGGTAGAGCCCACATATCTTTTCCCACACTCACAGGTGAGCACGTACACTGCAAACTCGGTTTTGCAAGTGTAGGCTTCCCTAATTTTGTACGGGAAACGCCTGAAAGGTACTTCAACATTAGATGTGTTCTTCCCATGGGTGCAGGCCTTGCACTTACTGCATTTTCTAAATCCTTTTTGTGCCTGAAACCAGTCTTGGGGTTTTTTGGATTTCACTACAGGGGCATTGCAGACCAATTCACTGCGCATTGACTTTGCCTTCCTGAACGATACTAAGGGTGTTTTACCCACCATATGACCTATTGTAGGGTCATTGCGGATAAGCGGCCAGTGCCTAGTTAGGATTTTGCGGAGGTTAGCATGATACCGGTTGTATCCTGTTATCAACCTTGGCGGTTGCCTCTCCTGTTTGACCTGCAATTTCTCTGTTTGGTTTGGGAACAATAATTCATTACGAGTTTTTTTGTTACATTTGACTTCTGCACTCTTGCATGTTTTAGAAGTGTATCCCCTTTGTAGTAATCTAGAAAACAGGTTCTGTTTGGCTTCTTTTAAACCCTCACTGGTGCTGCAGTTTCGTGTCATTCTTAGACATTCTGCATAGGGGATTGATTGTTTGAGTGGAGTAGGGTGAAAACTATGGGCGTGCAGGATAGCATTACCTGCTGTTGGCTTGCGGTAAGTACGTGTTTGAATTTTATCATTTTCAACATACAGTTCTAGGTCTTAAAACTGAATACTTTCTCTGCTACTACTGCAAGTAAACTTTAAATTCAATGCATATATATATATATGTATTCACTGAAAAAAACATAGGTTTTAGGGGTGTTATAGTTAGCTGGTCATTTCACTCATACAAAATCATTGAAATTCCTCTGTTATAGTTAGTTGTACTAACTAGAAGTCTCGCGCCCGCAATCCACTGCTGATGATGACTTCACATATTACATCATTCATGACATGGTCAGTGACATCACTGATGACATCTCAAATGACATCACTGATTAAATCATCCAGTGAATGTGGTTTGCCTCTATATTTAAAAAAGTATTATATATATAGGAATCTGTATTGAAGACTGAGTGGATGTATAAGTGTCTGGATGGAGCATTTAGTAGGACTGTCTAAGTGCCTAATTTATAGTGATTAAACTGTGTGAATATCTGTTTCACTCTGTCTCTTGTTGTGTAAACAACTGCATAAGTTGGTTACTACCTATGTGAAACTCTATATTAGTTTTTAATTAGTTAAGTGATTATTTGTATGGGAGAGTGAATGCGTATGTGTTTGAGTGGGAGGTGTGTGACTGTCCAAAGATGTGTAAATAGTTGATTTAGTAGGTATATGATGTTAAGACTGCATGTGGAAACAGTTGTTTGGGTGAGTGAATCTCTTGTGTGTGTTGATGAGTAAATATATTTCTCAATGATACATGTCTAACAATGTTGAAATATAAAAGGCACTGTATGTGACAGTTGGTGTATATAAATAAGTATATATAAGAATCAGTGGTTGTCTGACTAAATGTATGGAAAACTGTAAACGTATAATAGTGATTTTATAACACACTAAGTATGAGTTATTTTCTATATCAATAAATAAAGTTATGTTTGTATAAGTGTATAGCTGAGTAAATGTAAGTATGATTAATTGTTTGCATAAGTGAGTAGGATGACCGCATGAATGAGTAGGATATTTGCTGCTTTGTAATGTTGATATAGATGTATAAGTATATTTAATATTGTTCTATTGATCTTTGTCAGCATGTATGAGTGAATGTATAGGTAGGTGTTTAGATGTGTGTGTAGATCTACAAATCACTGAGTGGGTTTTTAAAAACTTGTGTTGGTGTGTCGATGGTTTCAAAAATGGTAGTTTATATTTTATAGAGAGTGATGAAAGGTTATACTAGTGTATGATGAGGTGTATCTGAGTGACACATGAATGATGTCATCAGTGATGTCATTTGAGATGTCATCAGTGATGTCACTGACCATGTCATGAATGATGTAATATGTGACATCATCAGCAGTGGATTGCGGGCGTGCGAGTTATAGTTAGTACAACTAACTATAACAGAGGAATTTCAATGGTTTTGCACGAGTGAAATGTCCAGCTAACTAGAACACCCCTAAAACCTATGGTTTTTTCAGTGAATTTCTAAGGTTTTTTAAGTGCTAATCCCTACTATAACATGTCTGAAACCTATGGTTTTTTCATTGAATTTCAAAGGTTTTTAAAATGATAATTCCTAACTATAACATGTCTGAAACCTATGGTTTTTGCAGTGAATTTCAAGGGTTTTGTAAATGACCATTTTTAAATGTATTAATTCTTATCTTTATTTTTTATACTGATTTACTACATTTTTTAAAACTATTTATTTTTAGATATTTTATTTTTTAAATTACATTATAATTACATTACAAAATATACTTTCTCAAAATGAATTACTTTGGTTTAAATACTTTGCAAATAGGCAATAGACTTTTAAGTACAGTAGTTACAGTTGTTGCAATGGGCAACACAATTTCAAACACAATGCAATATTGAGCTCAATGGGGATTTCTAGTTAAATGCAATTAGTTACTTTATGGATTACTTTTTTAACCACTGGACTGGATCCTAGATTCAGTCCTGTGACATCTCCTGTAAACAGTTGAGTAAAAGTGTTTTGGTTACAGTAGTCATTTTTAAGGAATATTATTGTATTTTAAAAGTTTACACTTAGAAACTTTTTCACATAGAATCACCAATGTTATCCTATGGGAGGAAATTAACTTAGCAGGTAAGTAGTGTTATCGTTACTTTTTCTTACTCAGTGGTGGATCCTGGATCCAGCACTGGTGCATCTCCTGTAAACAGTTGAAAGAATGCGTTTAAGTCATACAGGCGATGTTTAAGGAATATTTGTAGTTTGTGAAAATTGACACTTAGAAACTTTTCTGGTGTAAACCACACAATGGGTTCCTATGGAAGGAAATACAAGTTACTGGTAAGTATGGTTAGAATTACTTTTCAGGGTCAGTGCTGGGCTAAAAGATGCAGTACTAGCTTCTCCCGTGATAACAGGTGAGTAAATAGGAATTCCTTGTTCGGATGATTTTAGGTGAATATTGTAAAGTTTCAAAACATTTCGAAGAATTTCCAAGTGAAACCAGTCAATGTTAGCCTATGGAAGGAAATTCAAGTTACTGGTAAGTACGGTTAGAATTACTTTTCAGGATCAGAACTGGGCTCAAAGATGCAGCACTGAGGTCTCTCCTGATAACAGGTGAGTAAATCGGAATTCGTAGTTTGGCTGATTTTACTTTGGTCCGCTATATATAGAGCCACTTTCCTACACCATCCCCTCCCTTCACCATTGTCTAAACCCGCACTGTGTCCGTTTTAATTTGGGAGATTAAGTCCCCTTGAATACTGAGTGTCCCTGGGGTCCAAGTAACCCACTAGGTACCTCCAGTAGGCGCCATAGAGCTGCGTTGCAGAGAGGTGTAAAAAGGGGCACGGCATGGGCCACCTCTCTGCAACGCAGCACAGTGGCGCTTACTGGAAGCACCTGGTGGGCTCGTTAGCCCCCAGGGGCCCTCACGATTGAAGGGAAACTTGTTTCCCCAACTTAAAACACACCACAGGGCGTGTTTGCACACGTCACCTGAGGCCCCGTCCCCTCCCTTCACCCCTGTGTACACGCACCCTGTGTCCATTTTAAGATGGGAGATTAAGTCCCCTTGAATCCTGAGGGTCGCGTTTGCAGAGTGGTGCAAGGAGGGGCGTGGCCTCCGATGTGATCCCGTTTAAAAAAAAAAAACTTTTAAGAAGGGAGGCTGTGTAGCCCCCTTCTTTTTCTAATTTATTGGCCCCGGGGACCCCATCTCCCAGGGCCAGCCTAGAAATCGGGAAGGGGGCCACGTGGCCCCCCTCTAGAGGCCATAATTTGCCCGGGAACCCCATCCCCTGAGTCAAGGCCCTTTTTAATTAATATTATTTTGGAGGGGGTCTGCCTTGCCCCCCCTCCTGTGGCCACTTATGGCCCTGGGGACCCCATCCCCCGGGGCTGGCCCTCTCCGCTGGGGGCGGTAGGGGGTCCCCAATCCACCCACGGTCCGAGCCGGCTCCCTGCATCCTGCGGGAGCCGGCATTGCTTTTCCACA
This sequence comes from Lissotriton helveticus, assembly GCF_964261635.1. Taxonomy (NCBI): domain Eukaryota; kingdom Metazoa; phylum Chordata; class Amphibia; order Caudata; family Salamandridae; genus Lissotriton; species Lissotriton helveticus. The sequence continues at coordinate 497,072,091 of NC_136063.1, forward strand.
TGGGGAACAGTTAACATGCTGCTCCCCCTTTGGAAAAGCAATCTGCTTTGCTATTTGAAAGAGAGAGCAGGTTTACTGCGCTCTCTTCCAAATAGCAAACCAGTTTGCTAATTAGCATTGATTGGCAGGATCCGCGCATCCTGCGCTGAGTTTGCCGATTTTATTTTTATTTTTTTATTTTTAAAGAAACCCCTGAACAGGCCTAGGGGGTCAGGGTATTTCTACCCTACCCCCTTTTCGTGTTTGCGCATTTTTTTTCTAGGTTTCTTGTGCCTCGGTTCTACCGAGGCACAAGATGGCTGCCAACACTTCCTAATTTGGAGTGTTGACAGCCAATTAGAATACAGCTTGTGCACGACAGGGTGCGATTAGGATGCGCAGATCCTGTGCGGCCATAGATATATATGTACTTTTAAATGTGATTTTCTCAGGAACTACAGAACGGATTTACACCATTTAAGCAAAAGGCACGAATCTGAAGTAAGGACTGCCTCTTTGCCAAATTTGGTGTAATTCTGTTCAGCAGTTCGGGCTGTAGCAGCGATGAACGGTTACTATGGAAAATTGCATGGGGGGAAACACATTTTGGGAACCCCTTTTTTCTCAGCCCCCGCTTGACGAATCACCTCGAGACTTCCAGAATGGGAGCGGACCGGAGCTGGCCATTAGTTTTGAAAATTTCGGGAAGATTCGTCAACCGGCGCTAAAGTTATTCCAAATAGAATTTTGGGGATTTCCTTTGGAAAAGAGGTCCTAACTATAACTATCTACTGACGACCGCCAGTAGATAATATATATATATATATATATATATATATATATGTTGCCAGTAGGTATAGTTAGGACCTACTTTACATAGGAAAAGCCTTTTTTTTACTTGCCTATAATTTTGGCATTGTTTCCCCAATCTTTGTGTCAAAGCAAGATCTATGTGTCATGGAAAGTTTGGGGCTGATCAGTTCTGTGGGGACTGAGAAATAGGGGCACAAAAAAAGGGTTAATTTGTAATATTGATTCCCATAGGAATGCATTGTTGATCCTACAGCCTTAACCGCTGGACGGAATTACACCAAATTTGGCAGAAAGATAGATGTTGTTACACAGATTGTGCTTTGTGTTATTTGGTGAAAATCCGTAAAGTACTTTGTGAGAAATCTAAGCTGAAAATTATAGATATATCTCTGGCCATGGATATTTCACACTGGTTTTGCGAGTAATCACGGATGAGCGTGCCAACGGGAATGCTCTGATTGGCTGGACTAAATCTGAATGGAAATGGGTGTGTTCGTGACACAAGTTATGTGTCTAAAATAGATTTTTTTTATTTCATGTGATATTCACGACATAAAGTAATCTGCAGCATGGACCCCTGTGTACTGTAATCCGGACATCGCGTATATTGGTGGAAATATAAAACATAGATATATTTGTACACACTCACATGTCACTGTCACACACTCATGTGCGCACTCACAAACTCACTCACACACTTATACACCCATTCACATACCACTCACACACTTCAGTCACATATCCACTCAAATACTCATAAACCCACTCACATACTCATGCTCCCACTCACTTACCCATTCAGGTACTTATGCACCGACTTATAGACTCACTTGGAGAGTGATGCACCCATGTACAGACCCACTCAGAGACTCTTACACTTATTTAGAGACTCAGTCATTGATTCATGCGTACAGTTTCATACCTGGTAAGCGACTCTTACAACCACTCATAGAACAACATCGGCACTTATGCACCCACACAGATACTCATGCACCCACTTACAGACTCACTTGAAGAGTCATGCACCCATGAACAGACCAATCCAGAGACTCATGCACCCACTGACAGACACACTCACACACTCACTTATGTACTCACAGACCCACTGAGACACTCATACACCTATTTACACAATACACTCATATACCCACTCGCTCGCATCCATATATACCCTCTCACACGGAGTCACAGACTCTCTCAGAGACTTATTGACTCAGTCACTCACTGATACACTCAGAAAGTCACCCACCCACACAAACTCATTTAGACATGCAGGCACCCACCCACTCACTCACCCACTCAAGGCTCATGCATCCACTCACAGATCTATCCAGACTCTCGCCCTCCCAGTCAGAGGCCCACTGAGACACTCATGCATGCACCCATCCACTCACCCTCTCGGAGACTTATGCTCTCACTCACAGACCCATTGAGGCAATTATACACCCACTCACAGTCACTCACACACCCATACAGTCACTCACACACCCTTTCACAGACTCGCTCAGAGATGTATGCATCCAGTCACTCATACAATCAGAGACTCACACAAGCATTTGCAGTCCCACTCAGAGACCCACAGACCCACTCTAAGAACCACTATGACACTCACGCTCCCAGCCATAGACCCACTTGGAGATTCATATACTTAGTCACAGACCAACTCAGACACTTATGCACCAACTCACTCACCCACTCAGACAACGACTTAGATACTCCTGTATCCACTCACAGATCCAGTCAGACAGTTACATACTTACTTACAAGTGCACAAAGGCACTTTGTGGATATGATACCAAAACATTATCGGCAGCTGTGAAAAAGGTAGATTAGATAAAGAGGGGAAATCTCCTAGTAGCCCAAAGATGTCCAGGGAGGAAGAACAAACAAGGTTTATCCCTTCCTCCAGCAAACAAGCCAATATATGAGACATATCCTAAAGAAACACCAGCATGTCCTTCATACAGAGGACACTTTATTTGAAAGAAGCTCACAGATTGACTGACAGTCATGCAACGAATCACAGACCCCATGAGACACTGATTGATACAGTCATGCAGTTTGTTACAGAAGCATTGATAGACTTATGCACCGTGTTACAGATTCACTGAAATAGTTATACAGTGAATGAAAGACTTACTGATACAGTGATGCATGCAGTTATAGATTACACTGAAAAAGTTATGCGCACTGTGTTAAAGAGATATTGTTTTGTCATTTCGAGACGTATTCGCGGCATACCAATATCATTGCGAAACCTGAAGTCACTGTGAAAATGGTAAATCAGTTTAAATGTTTTTTATAAAAACTCCCTACAAAAATATGACTTTAAACAGTGCAATAATAAGCCCCTAGTGTCTAAAATACTGTAAAATGTGTGCATATATTATTATCATTGTTATAATTGAATTTATATGGTGCAACAGCTACCCGGAGGTTTCCCAGTACCTACAGACACATGAATAAAAGAGGGAAGCAGCGGGTCAAAGCTCAGATATTGAATAACCACTTTGGATGCTTTTCCGAAATGTAACATAATTTTGTTCAAAACGCAGTGAGGGTGGAAGCGAATTTCATAGAGACGGGGCCAAGTAGGCAAGAAGACTGTCCACCCATTCGGGTAAGTCTAAACCTAGGGACTATAAACTTTGCCTGACTTGATGATCTGAGAAGGCGAGAAGGGGTGTACAGTTGAACTAGTGCATTAAGGTAACAGGGGGCAGTACCGGCATTGATTCTGTGCAAATAGCAAAGGGCTTTGAATTTAGACCGGTTTTCAATCTTTAGCGAGTCTCAATCCTTGAGAGACCCCTGTAATGGGAGTCATTCAAGGTAGCTGACAAAGAAGTCTGGCCGCTGAGTTTTGGACCACTTGAAGCCTCCTGATTACAACTTTGTTGGCACCCAGATATAAAACATTACCGTAGTCCAATCTGGATACGATTAAGGCTTGAACCACTGTCTTTTGAGTCATAAGTGGCAGCATCCATAGGATTTTTTTAAGCCACTTCAAAATTCCAAAGCAAGTAGATGCAACCTTGACCGCTTGTTGTCGCATGGACAATTGTTCGTCAACAATAATGCCAAGGTTGCATACAGATTGCGAAGGTAGGGGAAGGGCACCCATTTGCAGAGACCAGTGCTGCAGGCCCCAGAGAGCTTTGTTTCCACTGAAAATTAAAAGCACTGTTTTTCCTCCATTCAACTTTAATTTATTAGTATGCAACCAACCAGCAATTTCTTGTAGACCTAATTGAAGGGAAGGTGATTTCAAGGAATCTTTGGTAGATAAAGAAAAGATAAGCTGGGTGTCCTCAGCATAGGAATAAATAGTTAGGCCAGCTTCTTCTGCAAGGGACGCTAAACGGCTGATGTAGATATTGAACAGCAGCGGGCTTAAGATAGAGCCCTGGGGCACTCCATAGGGGGAGTAATGGGATCTGGAGCTGGCTGTTGGGGAAAAAACCTGAAACGTTCAGCTAGTGAGGAAACTCGCAAGCCAGTTCAAAGCAGAGCCAGCAATACCCTTAGATTGTAAAACTTGAAGACGGGTCTCCTGGGATACAGCGTCAAAAGCGGCACTCAAGTCTAATAAAATGAGGGCCACTGTATCACCCTTATCCAGTCATTGGTGAATAGTTTCTGTGACTCCTAAGAGCATCGATTCGGTGGAAAAGCCTGCTCTAAAGCCAGATTGGGATGGGTGCAAAATATTTTGAGAGTCCACAAAAGATGTCAATTGGCGATTGATGTGTTTTTCTAAAACTTTGGAGAATGCGGGGAGCAATGAAATAGGACGGAAGTTCAAAAGCACATCTGGGTCAGCATTAGCTTTTTTAGGAAAGGGAGAATCATAGCGTTTTTCCAGGTGGCTGGCACTGTTGCTTCCAAAAGTGAGGCATTAAGAAGTTCCATAATAAGACTAAGAAAATGGGGGTCCAATTTTTTTAAAACGGAAATAGGATAAGGGTCATTGGGGGAGCCAGATATGATACTAGTTAATATATGATTAAATGACACAGTATCAAGGGGTAACCAGCTAGTGAGTAAACCCTCAGAATTAGCCTCTATATATGTTTTGCACCCCCTAGTAAAGGCACGATCATCGCAGTTACCGGACTCTCTATGTAGTCTCGAAAACAGGAAGTAGGGTTCAAACAGTTATAACACAGAAATGTGTGTACAAACATGTTTTCTTAAAGTTAGTAATATGTGCACTGAAATAGTTAGAATTAACTTTTTAAGTTAAATTTTTGGGTGTGGTGGTCGTTGAATGTCTGCTTTTGTTTTGTACTTTTGCAACATGATCACAATCATCGCAACATTACCACGAATATAAAATGTATAAGGATAAAACTGTGCTTAATAATCTAATGAAGAAAATGCAAGCTTCTAAAAATACACCTTATAGGGCCATTTTGTATAGAAAATACAATTTAAATCATAGGTTACATCGTTATAGCTGGGAAATAAATTTGAAAAACCTTAGAAATTCACTGAAAAAGCCAAAGGTTACAGAGACGTTATAGTTAAGAAATAAAATCTAAAAAACATAGGGCCATATTATCAAGATAGGGCGATACAATTATCGACGCTTTATCGGCAGGAAACTGCCGCTAAAGTGGCGATAAGGGACTTGATAATATGCTCTATAGAATTCCAATAGAAACCCAGGTTAGACATCTAACCTGGGCATCTATGGGAATTCTCTAGGGCATATTATCAAGCCCCTTATCACTACTTTAGCGGCAGTTTCCTGCCGATAAAGCGGCGATAATTTTATCGCCCCATCTTGATAACATGCCCCATAGAGATTCTCTGTAAAAACCAAAGGTTGCAGGGATATTACACTTGGAGATTAGCATTAAAAAAAGTAGAAATTCACTGAAAAAATCAAAGGTTACAGAGACGTTATAGTTAGGCTCAAGTTTCACTTGTACAAATCCATAGAAATTCAGCAAGTATATATTTTTTAATTTATTTTTTATTTCACAGAGTTTTATATAGCGCGAACTAGACCCGGATCCGGTATCGGAGTGCTTACATAGCACCAGTTGCATTACATGAGGACAGATTCATTTTTGTTAGGCACCGAGAGATTAAGTGATCTGCCCAGAATCACAGGATGTTCAGCGTCATTGCTGAGACTCAAACCCAGTTCCCCAGATTCGAGGTCGACTGCACTAGCCGTTAGGCCAACTCCTCTCCGGAGCTGATGACATCTCAAATGACATCACTCTGTAATCTTTGTTTTTTTCAGTGAAAATATAGATATAGTTCGTGATCAGGCATGGGGACCAAAATGTGTCAGCACAAACAACTCCAAAATACAGAGATATTCACATGCCCTCCCGACAAGTGGTGGAACCCAATGACGTTTTATGGCAGCAACGCACTCAACGTGTTTCAAGTGTCTTGATCACAAATGACTGTGAAAAGTAAAAAACAAACTTTTAATAGAAAGAATTAGTACAGCAAAATACACAAAGGACTGCAGAGCAGATGAACTAATGAAAACCATATTGAAATATAACCATCAATGCAGTAATTTAACACTGCTGGTAATAGGGTGTTGCATGCCACCAGTAGCCACCCCAGGAGCCTGATTCACAGTATCCCATATGGGGAGCTTATTAGAGCTACACACAGCGGTAGTAATGGCATAGCATTCAAGGGTGAGAAGGAAGTGATGTGGCATAGATTTCGCCAGACAGGATATGATACCAAAACATTATCGGCAGCTGTGAAAAAGGTAGATAAGATAAAGAGGGGAAATCTCCTTGTAGCCCGAAGAAAACGTCCAGGGAGGAAGACCAAATGAGGTTTATCTCTACCTTCAGCAAACAAGCCAATATATTAGAAGTATCCTACAGAAACACTAGCATGGCCTTCATAGAGAGGACACTTAATCCCCCAAAAAATCCTCACACCCCAGCATCACTTTCAGAAGAAGCGGAAACCTGAAGGACATGCTTTGTAAAAACATGATCACCAAAACACATGATGCAAGTGGCAGGATGCGCACAGATTTTTGCTGCGTAGGAATTGAAGCATGCAAATGCAGCAAGAAGGTGCAATCCTTTACTATATCAGACACCAAAAATTAGTTCAACGTTCAGAAAGGCCTGTTGTGCAATTCTGACTTTTGCACCTCTGCACTGAAATGCCCATGCAATCTGTTTTAAATAGGGAGAACTATACATAGTTCCAAACATTTTTTTTAAAGCATATGAGGGCCATTACCCACCTTGATAAACAATACCTGGTTTTGATACAGTTCAAGGAACACCATTCCAGTAACAGTAACCTACTATAATTTATTGGGCTTGATCAGGTCACCCCAACATCTGCGGCGGAGTGTTTAACTATACAGCTTAGAATCAAGATATATTATCACATTGAATATGCCTCATCCTTTTGGATTAAATATGGAAAAGAATTGGCCCTCCATTTAGGCTGATATGCAAATGTATGACCTCTCTGTGTGTAATTTAACTTTTAATTTTCATCCTTTGTGGTCATTGTTTTTAACTCAATGTTATCATTTTCACACATGTGGTATTGGGGATAACAGTGGCGAAGCTACCTGATCATTTGAGCTAAGTGTGCTACTTTGTTTAGAAAGAGCTTGCGGAAATTAAAATAGAGAAATTTATTTTCCAGCTAGTGGAGGTGGAAAGTCAAAATATTCAGAAATCTCAGCAGTAGAATTACGAGACAGGAGCCACCTTCAGTCAACAATAAGGACCAGCTTCATTACCGTGTTGCGCATTACTTTTGAAATGTAAACCCAACGCAAATTATTATGCTGGGATTTGCTTTCCAATACAAATTACAATTGCTTTGTATTCCTTTGCATCAAGAGGGTATTCTATGGGTGGTACAGGAAGGCCTAACAAGGAGAAATGTTTTCTTTTCTCCTTGTTTTTCCTACTTTCCTGCATACAAAGCAGGATAAATGTTGAAGGACGTAATCTGTTTTCCAGGAGAGGAGTTGGCCTAACGGCTAGGGCGCTCGACCTGGGGATCTGGGTTCGAGTCTCGGTAACGACGCCAAAAACCTCCTGTGATTCTGGGCAAATCACTTAATCTCCCTGTGCCTAAAATGAATGCGTGTTCTCATGTAACGTAACTGGTGCTATGTAAAGCGCTCTGATACCTGATTCAGTTTGGGTCTGGTTCGCGCTATATAAAACTCTGCAAAAAAAAAAAAAGACTTCTGTTGATTAGTTAGTAGCAGCATCTACATAAGTGAAGTTTGGGCAGAGTCAGAGTAGATCATTGCTTAATTTGAGCCAGTGGTTTGTGGTGCTCAGTACCTGCACTTAACTCTCAACACTGGCTCATATCACAGTCCACAACCTGGTTGTTTAATTTTAAGATGAGCACTCCAATCAATATTTATTCATTCAACATACATTAAAAATGTAATTGTTGCAGGCAAGACTTTGGGGCCTAATGGGCTCCCAATAGAACTACACACGACCACTACAACTCTGTTTACATCACACCTACTAAAAAAGTACTTGGAGAGGCGGGAGGAGGGAGTGCTCCCCAGGGATCAAAGGCTCGCATCCATTGTAGTCATTGATAAAGAGGGTAGGCCGGCTAAGGATTGCTCCTCCTATAGACCCATCTCCCTCCGTAATGCTGAAGTCAAAATTCTGGTGAAGCTTCTAGCCCTTAGATTGATACAAATTATTACCAAGTTGGTTCCCCCTGGACCAATCCGTTTTAATGCCCGGCTGAAATACGGCCTTAAATCTGCAGCACCTTCATGGTGTGCTAGGGTGAGTCCATTTGATACAAGACAACGCCGCTGTTCTGTCCCTCGAAGCCTGTAGCCGTTCCACACAGTAAGAATGGCCATATCTTTTCACAGTACTGGAACGGATGGGCTTTGGCCCCAAGTTTCTGTCCTGGGTATGTTTCCTGTTTACTGATCCTTTGGCCAGAGTATTCGTTAATGCAAAAACTTGTAGAGAATTCCCCTTGCAACGTAGGACCCAGCAGGGTTGCCCCATTTCACTTCTATTGTTTGCCCTAGGTTTAAAGCCACTGGCGATCTGGGTCCACAAAGACCCATTGATACATGGCTTACTAGGGACTGAGGAATGGGAGGACAAATATCTCTGTACGGTTATGATATCCAATTTTATGTAGCAGCCCTTCACGCCTCCCTGGGTCTCATACTAGATATATTTACAGTCATTGGGAGGTACTCGGGGTACAATATTAATTGGTCTAGCTCCAGACACATTGCTTCAGCTACACCCATGCTGGGAATATGATATTGGAGACATAGTGGATGAAGATTGGCAGGAAGTCTTAGCCTCTCATAAAGAGGTGGCGATTAGATCATGATTTTGCCTGGTGCGATTCAAGATACTGCACAGGGCATATGTATCTTGTAATACATTTGTTAAGATAGTAAGAAGGCTTGATTCAACTTGCTAGCTGGGGTGTGGGGAAGAGGGCACCTTCTACCACATACTTTGGGACTGTCCAGTAATACAGACTTATTGGCCCTTAGTGGTAGCCTGTATAAACAATGTGGGTGGAGGGGATGCTTCCCTCTCTGAGAGGTGGTGTCTTCTGAATGCGTGGGAGACTATCGATTTGGGCCTTGTGGAGCAAATATGGGTCACCTTAGGCCTTATGGTGGCCAAGAGGAATGTAGTAAGACTGTGGGGAGCAGAATCACCACCATATCACAAAGATTTGAAACAAGATATGGACTGGTGTATGGTGGTGGAAAGGGTCATTATGAAATTTGTGATTGTCCCCGTAAGTGGGAAAAGATTTGGGGCCACTGGAATGAATAAAGGGGTGCCTATGCACTGAGTTGTGGAGGAGATACTCTGTAATCGCCATGAAACCCCTGGGTGAACGTGCGCTGTATAAATTCTGGTTAAGATAAGATAAGATAAGATGGGTGGGAGTGTAGCTGCAATGGAAAGTAGTGATGTAGATCTGTGATGCTGTCAAATTCTCAAGTTGTGGGAAATGGGAGACTCTGTTTCTACTATGTGTGTTCATAATAGTCTGACACTACTAATTGGATTGTTACCTCTCTGTCATGTATTCGATTAAGATATGATAAAAAAAGAAAATGTAATTCTTATACATTTAGGTGCCCTGAAATGTTCTGAATTCTCAGACTTGTAGGAGTGGAGTGGTTAGTAGTTGTGCTGATATGGTCATTGGCAGCACTGACAGGGCCGTGGATGGTGCAAGCTGCAGTGGCCTTTTGAGAAGGGCCCTGGTGGTTGAGGCTTTACAAATTAAGCACTGGACTGGAGTAGATGATGGGAAAAGAAGTCATGGCCACCTCACTGCCCTGACCCGGATCTTCTGAGCTAGTTCCTGATGTCCTTGTCTCATTGAGTTGTTCTCTCCATCTCACCATCAGGCATGTGCTGCTTCCATGCTCCAATTAGGGTTAAGGAGCATATAGAGATGAGCAAGGCAGAAATCTAAAGCTCCCAGATTTGGGCTACCCTGTTTGCGACTCAATCTCAAGCTTTGTGTCATGCAGGGAAACTATCAGAATCTCTCGTGAACATCGGCTAACCATCCCCAACCCATTTTGCTGGGTGCACTTTATGACAGTAAGGTGACAGGCTTCAAACAAAAGCACTGCATGTGTGGGCTTTGATGGTAGTGCCAGCTCTGGCAAAGTCAGTGCGGGGCATGCTTGCGTTCAGTATTATACCAGGCCTATCTGAACAGGACAGCAGCTGGGTGTCATCTACATACATTATTTGAGCCTCCTTTCCTTCCTTTGACTTCTCCTGTCAAACAAGCAATCCCCAGGAGTTATTGACTCTTCCCAATTGGAGTGCCACTATACAGGGTCAGTGCTAAGCATAGGCAGTGTGGGCAGCTGCCAACATGGGGACCTGCACCAGTACGCCACAGCCAGGCCACAGCACTCCAGGCCTCTTCCTTATTTAATTGGGAGAAAGGTGTTTTATTGCAATTGTGCCCCAGGGCCTCGATTCTATGGTGTAGCAAGGCAAGGCGTAGGGTAGGTGGGCCCCCTCCTTTGGTACCAGTTGAAGGAGACATAGTCTGCAGGTTTCACTTCCAATCAGGCCTCCTAGCCTGCTGCCCATACAGAGGCACTGCAGGACACCGTTTGTCCTGCAGTGTAGTGCCCCAGCTGTTCTAAACATCTCAGCCTACAAGCAAACTTTACACTTGCAGCCCTTTATGAGCACTAAAAGAGGTCGGTGGATGGGAGGTAGGGACTGCAGCTCAAGAGGGATCTGCATAAAGCAGCTTCAGAAGCAGGGTCATCTATAGAGATGCAAACCACCCTGAATGTCCTATTTTGTATGCAAATTAGAGGGACCTCACACATTCCCTTTCAGCCAGAACCCCAAAATCCTATAACCGCCCCTCAAGCTAGATGTGTGTGGATCTCACAGTCATGTTTTTACATTGTTGATGCAGGTTGCAGGCCTGACCCTTTCCTCATTCAGCCTAAAATGCCTAATTTGTTTGTAGTATTATTATTATTGCATTCTCCGTTCTTTGTGTGGAAAACTCTGTGACACTCCTTATAGTTTGGCCCAGCTACGCCTCATGGATATAAATAGTTACGGTGATGAGTGTCAATTTTCATATTGTCCAAGACAGTTATTAATAGTACTGATTCCTTGTTTCTAGGTATCAAATTCCTTAGTGCAAATACATTTTTTTATGTGTTGAAGCTGTTTATCACAAACAGTTCTTCACATATATAATATTTGCAAGGTATCATTTCCAATATATGGTAAATAAAACCTTTTCACTTGATAGCCAACATGTGTTTCACCCCACATAGGGTCTGTATGGCAGGGGCTTTTTCAAGGCTGCAAATCACCTTATTACTCATTTAGTTATACATTCTTCAGCGAATATTTCATCTCTTGTGAGATGTGGTGCTCTTAAAATAAATATAGTGCTAATGGACTAACATCCTTTTAGTTGTGCTCATGCTCAAAAACGTTAGTTTTCACTTTAGATATGCCCTTTAGTTACTTTTAATTACTTATTATTTGGGCGTGTTAAGAATAACAATAAAGAGACTGTGTTTTATATTGATTGTGTCAGTTACTTTAAACTCCTAGAATAAATTAAGCTAAGTTACGGCCTCTGGCACACTAAATTAAATGTAAATGTATTACCTTGTCAAAAGTAAAGATGCTACTATCAAGTTCTGTATTGTCTTTATTTGTGATATGTATGAAAAGGTTAATGAAGTAGGTATAAGACTACATGTGAAAGAAGACTTCTATGTTACCTATTAATAGCAAAAGAGCCCATTATTGTTAAGGGTTATCACAGGATGAGAAGTCTAGCCAGAGTTAGTACCATGGCTGGTCATTGAGGAGGCTAGGTAAGAGTCCACATGAGTACAGACACAGGGCCATATTGACATACAACTTACCAACACTCATAATGTTTCGCAAAAAATGCTGAACATTACGCCAGTCATAGAACACCATTTATATGAAAATGGAACAAAGTATGAAATTGTAAAATAAGTCACTCTTGGGACTACCAGTAAGTGAGGACGCATGTCCTAAGGTTTTTGGGGTCAAATGCTACAAGGTCTGGCATAGCTCATAGTAATCCAGGGGGCGGCAAAATGTTGGATGTGTACCGTGTATGTATGTGTATGTACGTGAACAAGGCCGTAAGGCTGAAACGCGTTGGTGTGTCAGACTGGGCACTGAATAAATTCTAAAAATCGAAGTTGCAGTGTGCGGCGTCCTTTGTTTGAAAAATTGCCTCTGGCCATTGGTCTGGCCCAACGCCTGCACCCGCTGTTGAGCTATCCTGCCATATATATATATATATATATATATATATATATATATACATACATATATATATCAAAGCTCCAAGGTTCCCACCTGTTGGAGACGCACTCTGACATCCACTGCAGCAACCTTCATGAGGTAAAAGCCGGATCGGCGAGCGGATCCAGTTTACAGCATGCCTGTCGATTCACGCCGGACGCGTCTTCATTGCACTCTTCAGCGGCGCGACAGTCATTTTGGCATAGAGGCCACACCTCCCACTTAAAAATATGAGCCCTCCAATGGGCGACTCAAATGAGTCTGCGTTGGTTTGTGGGTCTTGTAGTGAGTGCCTCAGTTATGTGCCGCTGTCTGAGCTGTTTCAAGCCCACCAATGGGCCTCTACTCGCACATCCGGCTTGTCAATCCTCCATGGATGCCTCCACATTGAGACTCCGTGATTCGGAGCTCCGTGGCCCCAAATTACCGGGTGGTGCATCTCCCATGGCTGGGAGGTAGCGTATAAATCAAAGCTCCAAGGTTCCCACCTGTTGGAGACGCACTCTGACATCCACTGCAGCAACCTTCATGAGGTAAAAGCCGGATCGGCAAGCGGATCCAGTTTACAGAATGCCTGTCGATTCATGCCCGACGCGTGTATATATATATATATACGTATATATATATATATGTATCTCCTACTGGCGGTCGCCAGTAGGTAGTTATAGTTAGGACCTAGTGACCATAGGAAAATGGCATTCTATTCCCAATAACTTTGGCGCCGGTTGACGAATCTTCACGAAATTTTCAAAACAAATTTTTAGTTGATATCAGCTCCTATGTTGAAAGTTTGGTGGTGATTCGTCATGGGGGGGCGAGAAAAAAGGGGGGGTCCCAAAACATGTTTTCTCCATGTTAATTTCCATAGGAAACTTTAGACAAGGCTACAGGTCGAACGGCGGAACTGAATTACCCCAAATTTGGCAGGGAGAAGAGTCTTGGTCTAGAAAGCACGCTTTTGTTTATTTGGTGTAAATTTGTTCAGTAGTTTTTGAGAAATATCACAATTTACAGATATCGATATTTGGGAATTCTGCCATCTGATTGGCTGAGGTGTTACGAGCACAAGCTTGCTGTTGATTGGCTGCGAGCGGTGCGAGCAGTTGCAACTAGGAAGTGTTGGCCGCCATTTTGTGATTCCGTTGAAGCGAGCAAGGGGAAAAAGGGCAGAAAAAAGTGGGAAAGAGGAGGTTAGGAGCACTGTGAGGTCTGTAGGGTGGTTAAGGTGTGCTGTAAAGTGTGAAGTGAAGTATTTACCCCTACCGGTGTGAAAGTGCTGTTTTGTCCACTGTGAGATGGTACTGAGGTAAGGTGCCGGTACACTCCGGGATGAAAGCGTGCGTGTAAACCGTGAGCTGACTGCTGTAAACTGATGTGCTCTGGGGGTGTAGCATACTGGCCGAAGCAAAGTATTTACCCCTACCGGTGTGAAAATGCTGTTTTGCCCACTGTGAGATGGTGCGGAGATGAGGGGCCGGTGAACTTGGCGATGAAAGTTTGAGCCTAACCTGTGAGCTGAGTGCTCTGTAGCATCCTGGCAGAAGCGTAGCATTTACCCTTACCGGTGTGAAAGTGCTGTTTTGCCTACAGTGAGATGGTGTTGAGGTGAGGTATCGGTACAGGCGGGGATGAAAGTGTGTGCTTAAACTGTGAAGTGAGTGCTGTAAACTGATGTGCTGTGGGCCTGTAGAATACTGGCCGAAGTGAAGTATTTACTCCTACTGGTGTGAAAGTGCTGCTTTTCCTACTGTGAGATGGTGGTGAGGTGAGGTGCCGGTACACCTGGGGATGAAAGCGTATACCTAAATTGTGAGCAGAGTGGTCTGTACCATACTGGCAGAACCGAAGTATTTACTGGTACTGGTGTGAAAGTGCTATTTTGTCTAGAGTGAGAAGGTGCAGAGGTGAGGTACCGCTAAACTCGGGGACTCACTAGTACCGGTCTGAAGACTCGGGGATGAAACTGTGAGTGTAAGTCGTGAGTTTATTGTTGTAAAGTGATGTGCTGTGGGTGCTGTAGGATACTGGCTGCTGTAGCTTACCTGTGTAAGTAGTGTTAGTGTGCGTTTATACTATACAGGGAGTGGGAAGCAAACTACTCATCCCTACCGGTCTGTAGAGTTGAATGAAGTGTTTTAGGAAGAAGGAATAAAGAAATAATCGTGAAGAATATAATGTAGAATGTCGCAATGCTACAGAAGAAAAATTGTGAAATGAGGTGTGTCTAAGAAAGTGGATGTGTGTAATAAAGGCATGGAGTTTGCAAAATATATAGAAAGTGTCTTTATTTAAGTGCCATCATTGGACCCACTGGTGCAAGAGCTAGAGCATCCAGCTGATGCAAAGTTGAACCACTTCTTTTGTATTCAAATATAAGTTCCTTCATCAGTGAATTGCATATTATATGTTACAGTTGCATGTGACCTAGCTATTACACTTGAATGACTCTACATTCTATAAGGAAAATAAAGGTAGGATATGATTACCAAATGTATCCATTAAGAAAAGAAAGAAATAAAAAAGAAATTGCAAAATGTAATCATCAAACTTTTTAGGTACCTTGGCAGTGCTTTTTTGTAACACAAAATTATCAACAGTAGAATAGTCAGCAAACAGTTGTACAGTAGATTCAATGCGGTGCGTGTCAGAATTAGTACTAGTTCTACCCACATTGGAACTTTGAGGATGAATACAAACATTGCGCTTCTGAGAAGCACATTCGGCACCTTTGTAGTCAAACCATACATTATTGTCTTCAGCTGTTTCAAAAAAACATTCTTGGGTAGAGAGCTAAGGCATCGAGCTGAGACAAACTCCAACCGCTTCTGCTGTAGTCAAATCCAAGCTCCTGCATCAGTGAATTGCACATTATAAGTAACAGTTCTATGTGACCTACACAATAGCTATTAGACATGGATGAAAAAATTGTAGAATGAAAATAAAGGATAAAGGTAGTTTACGATTTCTATACTGTGCCAACCAGTTCCTAAACAAAGTCGTCTTTTTTCATTTTTCTTGTGAGGTTCTGAGCAGAAGTTGACTTTGAGTAAATTTGTGTGAAAGGGCTTTGTGAAGAACAGGGAAGCAGAGAGGTGTGTGCACAAAGAATAGACGTGGTTTCAAAATGAGTGTTGGGTTTAGGCTAGTTTTGGAAGTAAATAGCGTATTTGCATAGTCCATACATCACCGATCCCTGGTTAAAGTCGAGACGTAAGGGGCAGTCATGAAGATAGAGTTCAAATGTCTGAGTATACTTAGAAAGTTGTTTTATGATAGTAGTAGGATTGAAGTGTATTATAAAAAATTTAAAGGAAAAAGTAAAAAAAGATGGAAAAAAATCCATTCAAGAATAACGTGAGTTTCTTACAAGTCTTGGAGATTCCAGTCCAGAAGTTCTTCAGCGGCCTGAGATACATAATGTTCCAAGATGCTATTGTTGCCATCATCTGAGAAAAGCGAAGCAATCCAATTCATATCCTCGAAAGGGACAGTAATGTTCCTCAAATGTTGGAGCGGCAATTTGAATTGGCATGCAATCTGCGATGTTGTGAAAGGTCCCACGTTGCAGGAGATCTTTCGCGGCTGCGCAGAAATCCCATTCCGCTACGATTCCTTTTTGCATTGCATTCGCCATTGCTCCACTGCCAGAACAATCATGTTCATGGTTTTCAAGATACTGCATTACATGCTAGATATCGGGAGCGATTGTTGGGATGTTGGCAAGGCATAGATCCATTCGCCAATCAAAAGGGCAAGTTTTGCAATCAAACGATGGTTGTACGCATATTGCATAAGTGCAGATAAATGTTATGTTGTAGCTAGCTCCGATAATAGATAGAGGTAGGTAGCCGAAAAGATTTTTTTTTTTTTACAGTATTGATGTAGCTTGGCATAGAGGCGTATTCTGTCGGACATAGTTGTTACCACAGAGAGCGTAGCCATTTCTATAAAGTAGAATTAGTAGTAGGATGGCCGCAAAGAGAGCGAGAATTATGGGCACTGTTCCTGTTATTCCAGAGATGATCAAATGAATGTAGTCTGGTGTTAGAAGAAGAACAGTGTGAAAGCATGTTGGAAGGTTGTAGGAGACCGTGTTAAAAAAGTGTGCCAGACGTTTAGTGTGACATGTTTTGTAAGTTGTGTAACAATTCACACAGTGTAATTGGCGGTTCGTATTTAATTAAAAGGGAATGTATTTTACTTGAAGTTTGTGGTATCTGCAAGAAGTGAGGGAGACTACTGTTCTGAACAAAAGCGCTTTTAGTTTTGTTTGTTTCTTGAAATCTGTTTTCAAAATAAGAATTGAAGGCCAAGTTGAAGTTTGGGAGTTAGTTTCTGTGGGTGGGAATAGACATCGCCACAAGAAGTTACTGAGTTTGAAACAGTAAGGACATGCAGTGTGCCAGCTCACATTCCGTATGAGTGCATGTTAATGAGAAGCAGATAACTGCAGTTAGAAAGCTGTGTGAATGTTAGTCGGATTGTGGGAGTTGTTGTGCTTTTAAGAAAGGTCGCAAGTTTGGGGGCTGTAAGCCTAGAAGCGCCGTGTAGTTGGACATTCTTGGATAGTAATGAATGACTGTCATTGTGGTTGCACTTTTCACCTGTGAGAAAAACCTATGTATGCTCTTTAATACAGCGATATGTAAATGGGAGAAACCACTGCTTGTGAATAAACACGCTACCTAATATAGTCACATATAACATTAAAAACAACATGTGCACCTAGCAGAGACACCAAAACTACATACTGTGGGAAACCTGGCTAGCCATGTACACAAACTAAAGATGGCTTGGCACCTCTTCCTCACAATGCAGAATGTGGGGAGAGATGGAAACAAAGTATGTGAGTAGGTGGTAAGTAATTATCGATTATAAAAGTATATAATGTAAAGTCTTGAGGGGATGTGCCCGACACAGTTGAGTATGCAGAGCACAGACATGTACATGTCAACATACACTGATGATCTATTGAGTGCAGTGGACAGTGGACACAACCATGATAGTACAGTCAGTAGGGAAGATTACGGAATGGTAGCGCGTACGTGCCCCCCCTAAATGTTTAGTGTAGTGGGCTGGCTCGGCGTATGCAAGGCTAGCTTAGGGGTTTGAAGAAGAGGCACGTTTCTCTGGGTGTGGTTCTCTTCCGGATTGGCGAACGTGTCTGCCAGGTCTGCTCAGCTTACACCGCCACGAGGCTGACGCCGTGAGCGAAGGTGGCTGCGTGAATGATGCTTTCAGCGTGCTGGTATCTAGAAAGCGTAATGGAACGCAACGCATATATGCTCCACAGTTCACCTTATGACACCGCTGTATGTGAAAGAGGGCCCACCACGTGCCGGCAGAAGCTCATGGGCCGAGGTCTGCGAGCTCGGAAGGCTCCTGAGATTAACGCTGGCTACCGCGACACAGGCACATAGTGTCCATCCTGAAGCCCAGCCCTGTGGAGTGCTCTGTATACACCTAACACAGTAGTCCGACAGGTACTAACAGTGGAACGGTGTTTTTGATACCGTAGTGGACGATGTTAGAACTGTATCTGAGAGTGGAGATAAAGGTACTCCCTTCGACAGTTGCAACCAACTCTACGTCACAACAGTGGAACTGTGTCTTGATCCCACAATGGACGATGTCCGATATTACCTGGTGCTTGCTTTTCACGGAGCTCCCTCCGTTGAGGTGCATCAAACTCTGTGCTTCAGTAGTTAACTGCTGCACATGATTATTCGGCTTGGTTGACTGCAGTCGCTGGACTACACCGTGGTACAGCAGGTACGAACAGTGAAACGGGGTCTTAATTATATGAATGAGGATGTCATAAGGTAAAGTTTGTGATGATTGTTGTGTACCCTGTCCGATGAGGTGCAAGCAACTCTAGTTCCCAACAGTGGAACAGTGTCGTGATCCCAAAATGGACGATGTTAGAACTGTATCTGAGACTGGAGATGGAGGTACTCCCTTCGACCACCAGCAACCAACTCTAGGTCCCAACAGTGGAACCGTGTCTTGATCTCATAATGGACGATGTTAGAACTGCATCTGAGAGTAGAGATGGAGGTACTCCCTTCGACGAGCTGTAACCAACACTAGGTCCCAACAGTGGAAAAGTGTCTTGATCCCACAATGGATGATGTTAGAACTGCATCTGAGAGTGGAGATGAAGGTAGTCCGTTCAACCAGCTGCAACCAACTCTAGGTTCCAACAGTGGAACAGTGTCTTGATCCCACAATGGACGATGTCCGATATTACTTGCTGCTTGCTTTTCTCAGAAGTTCGTGTGTTGAGGTGCATCACACTCTGTGCTTCCATAGCTAACTGCTGCACATGATTATTGGACTTGGTTGACAGTAGTCGGTGGAGTATACTGTGGTACAGCCGGTGCAAACAGTGAAATGGGGTCTTAATTGTATGATTGAGTATGTCATAAGTTAAAGTTTGTGATGATTTCTGTGTACCCTCTGTGATCAGGTGCAACCAACTCCGTGCTTTTGAATCGAACGGTATGTGGCTGTGAGGTATTAATGACCACTGCATCTGTTCTAGACTGTGGTTCGCAGGGTTCACAATTTAGATTGAGTGATGATTGTTTAATTACAGAATCCAGTTGTTAAGTATTTAGAACGTCTATTGAAACATACACAATATTGTTTTATTAGAACATTGGAATGTTGGGAGGTCCATTGAAAACAATGGAGTAGCTCTATTCTTATAATGCCTTGTATAAGCCTGGAGCTGCAACATTGCAAAGTTTCTTTGTTCACAGATCTGGCTGTGAACAAATGCTTCAGGGAGCTTGAAGGGATTCCAATCCCCTTGTGCTCTCTCAAGGCTTTGCTTTATTTATTAGAACACTCTATCCTCTAGTGGCAGAATGTACAAATAGCCTTATAGCCCTTTGTAGCTGGGCTATAGTGGCTATTAAAGTCGCTCTCCCTTGTTAAAGGCCCTCACCTTCGGCTTGAGCCTTTAATGCTGGACAGGGCCTTTAATAGCTGGTATAGCCTGCTACGGCAGGCTATATGGCTATACTATACTTGGTTTAAGAAGTTTTTTTAGATGAGGTATAGGTTTAGTACAATGACCAAATTAATCTTGCAAGTCGAAAGGAACAGTGAATAGTGTAGACTGTGGACAGATGAAATCCCAATTCGAATTGTTTTTATTTATTTATTGTAGAGTTTTCTGTAATTTATGTTGTTGTATTTTTGTAAAGAGGGAGTGAGAAAAAGTTATGATGATTATGTGTGAGTACTGCCTTCAATTAACAATGCAGAATGTAGTGTTCACAATTCAGATTGAGTCGCTATTGTAGATGATGCAGTCCTGTAAGAGAAGAGATTGCTGTGGTTTGCTCTGTCTGCACCACTTATACGCATCATTGCAGTCTCCGTACACGTTTTGTTTGCTTCGTGTATTACAAACTGTAGAGCTCAAGTCAATGCCAAGTGGCTGTGAGCCCTTGCTGAACGCCCTCTCTGGCCTACACTGCAGACAGCAGTGTTCACAGTTGAGATCGAGTCGTTATTGTAGATGAGGTAGTCCTCTAGGAAAAGACTTTGCTCCAGTGCGTACTGTTTGCACCACTCATATGCATCATTGTAGGCTCTGCACACTTTTTTTTGCTTTGCGTATTGCAAACTGTAGAGCTCAAGTCAATGCCATGTGGCTGTGGACCTTGCTGGCGGCTCTCTGTGGCCTACACTGCAGACAGCAGTGTTCACAGTTGAGATTGAGTCATTATTGTAGATGAGGTAGTCCTGTAGGAAAAAACAGTGCTCTAGTGTGCTCTGTCTGCCCCACTCATACGCATCATTGGAGGTTTTACACTTTTTTTTGCTTCGCGTATTGCAAACTGTAGAGCTCAAGTCAATGCCATGTGGCTGTGGGCCCTTGCTGACTGCTCTCTGTGGCCTAAACTGCAGACAGCAGTGTTCACAATTGAGATTGAGTCGCTTTTGTAGATGAGGTAGTCCTGTAGGAAAAGACATTGTTCTAGTCTGCACCATGCATATGTATCATTGCAGGCTCCGCACACGCTTTTTTGTTGCTTTGCTTACGACACACTGGGCAGCTCAAGTCACCTTATGTAGGTGAGGGCCGTTGCTGATCGCTCTCTGAGGCCAACACTGCAGACAACAGTGTTCACAATTCAGATTGAGTTGCTATTGCAGATGATGTAGTGTTGATGGCAACAGATATTGCTCCTAGTACGGCCTGTCTACAGCACTCATTATTGCTGGCTGTGCACATGCTGAATGCTTTTGATGTGGCTATGTGAGTGCACTAGAACTGATGGAGTGTTTATGATATAATCTTTTTGTGTATTATTTCAGATCTATTGATTGTGTGTCAGTATACCACAAGTTGTGGTTCTTTTACAATAGAAATATTTCTGTATTATTTCACATCTACTGTCCCTACCTTACTGCAGCACAAATTATTGATTCTTTTAATATTGAATCTCTGTGTGTGATGCAATGATTACTGTTGTAGTTGATGCTAGCAGCAAGCATTCCCTGAGGGCTGGTTTACACTCACCCCAAACGCATCCAGCACAGACGTCACTGGATATGTGACCCTGGTAATAAAAAGGAGTCAAGCGCACGTGCCCATACCCACTTCCACTATCTATCTGTGTCCGTGTGTTCATTATCTATGCATGATACTGTCTCTGGGCCGTACTATATTAAGTTGTGCTGTGGACAGCGTATGCAACCATGTTACCTCTGGTATTGGAGAATATTTCGGTAATGTATCTTTTAGTTGTATGGCTATCACAGGTGAAAGGCTACTTTACAGAGCATGAATATTGATGAAAATGATGGTTGCATGTTGTGTGTAGTGTAAGATATGTGTATATTGCAAAAAGTTTAGAACAAAGCTCTCCGAGCAGAAGAAGTGAGTTTCATGAAATGCAGTACTGATATTGACTACAATGGGTGGCGTTTTCGAACTGTTACAATGGGAAATGTTATGAACTAATGAAATGTTTTTTTATGGTCACATGGCAATCACGCAGCTAGTGCGCAATGAGATCGCACCCGATGTGATTTTGAGAAAATATATTTACTATAATATAAGTTTATTACACTTAGAAATATATAACTGTTTAAAATATTTTTAATTATCGCTTGCTCTCCTATACACTTTAAAGTTATTTAGATACAGTTTTGAAAACAAAAAAAAGTGAGGGAATGGCGTATGCGGCACGATACCGTACGTCTATGACGTATCACAGGGTGTGGCAGCGTGCATTCGTCGCATTTGGAACGTGCAGCGCGTGCCACTCCATACGTACATGATGTAATGCGCCAATTGGTAGTGCGTACCGGTCGCATCCCACAGTAGCAGCTGGCGCGACCTCATACGTACATGTTGTTACGCGGGACGCGGTGTTACAAACTCATCGGATACAAAATGTGTTTCATTTAAATGTGGTGGATAGGATTCGCGTGCTGATCGAGTTTGATAGACTGCTGGTACGGGACTGTAGTTTTCTCCCGAAAAAAAAAGTTTGATATGCATATTTTTGAGGGAAGATATAAAACATTACATAATTTTCAAAGTAAAAAAGGATAATGGAGTTGCAAAATATTAAAAAACAATAAGAAAAAATATAGGTTTTATAAATATTAAAATATGAAATTAACATTTAAAAAAACCTTTGAACTTCACTGCAAAAACCATAGGTTTTACAGATGTTATAGTTAGGAATTAGCATTTAAAAAACCTTAGAAAATTCACTGAAAAAATCATAGGTTTCAGGGACTTTATAGTTAGTTGGACATTTGACTCATATAAAACCAGGGAAATTCACCAGTTGTAGTTAGTTGAGCTAACTATAAATCGCGCGCTCGCAATGCACTGCTATGACATCACTCATGACATGGTCAGTGACATCACTGATGATGTCTCAAATGACATCACTGATGACATCATACACATGATAATCTGATGCACATAATGATTACCTAATATAAACTATGATATACACACACTCTAAAATACAGACTACTATTTTTGAAACCATACACACAAGAATGCCAGATACTACATAGCACCGACTATTTCCTAGGTCTATACACACATCCAGTGTCTAACACATACAGTAGTATAATATGTACTGATACACCTAATCATACAGTCACACTCTATCACTCATCCATAGAGTTAGTCACACACCTAGTTAGTCATGCAAAGAATGAATTACATACTCATTTACTCATGTATACAGTTATATACACTAACTGATTTATATATACACACCACATCACTTATTTATGCAGATACTAAGACATACTTATTGTCTTATACAGTCACTGATACAAGCAGATACTCATTTATACACCCACTCTTCAAATAACTTACTGTCACGTATAGTCATTTATATACTCCAACACTCTCATATACTGCCTTAAAACATATGTAGTCACACCCCATCCACCGACCCACACAGACACTCAGGCACTCATACATATACTCAGACAAGAAATCAATAACCCGTATAGACACCTATGTAGCTACTCACCAACCCATGCAGCCGCTTACACACCAACTGAGAGACTAATACAGACTTTCACACAGTTTAGTCACTAACCCATGCATTCAGTAAGACATGTTCAATCACTCACTTATACAGTCAGTCACGCAACTACTAAATAATCCATTCAGGCACTTCTAAATCCACTCATTCTTCAATACACCTTGGCATAGCTATATATGAAAAATATTTAAACTTTCCAGAAACACACATTCACTGGATGATGTCATCAGTGATGTCATTTGAGATGTCATCAGTGATGTCACTGACCATGTCATGGGTGATGTAATATGTGACATCATCAGCAGTGCGTTACGGGCGTGCAAGTTCTTTTTAGCTCAAATAATTATAACTTGTGAATTTCTCTGGTTTTATATGAGTCAAATGTCCAACTAACTATGCATGGTAAAGGTTAGCATGGTAAAAGCATGCATGATGAAGACATGCATTGTGATGTCATACAACCACCTGTACTCTGTAGGTGTAATGCTGTTACCAGTTAAAACATTCCATGATTATTACTGTGAAAGAAAACATTCACTTGGAAAATAAGCAAAAGAACGTTGCATTGGTTAATTTGGAATTCAGCTTTGCCTGGAAATAAAATGCACACATGTGACAAGCAACATGGCAACCAAAGTAAGCCATTTTAAACACTGGCGTACATTGGCTTTGGTCAAACTAAACATGAATAATGCACAGTTAAGACATTTAAGTGTTTACATGTTAATTGTGAATTAATGCTAAAAAATTTAATATGAAGAAAACCCCTTTCACCTCCATAAAGGAGCAGTTTCTGCTCATTATTCACCAGTTGCTGCACTATATATATGTTATCCTTTGTCATATTGTACATGCTAGCCTTACGAGGTACTGTAAAGTTAACAGTGAACAACTCTTTCTTTAAGTACCTTGTGCGGATTAGGCAAGTCAGTGGTGACTACTTTAAGTGATCCAAGCCTCAAACCACTAAGCCACATATTCCAGCGTGGTAGTTCAAGAATAAGTCTGAAAATGAAGAACACCCCGACATGTTTCATCATGGTGCAAGGGTGCCTTAGTTGGTGCTAGGCAGCCAAAACGGCGCCAGGGCTAGGAAAAAGGCAAGAATGTGCTGTATTCTTTTAAATACAGTGCATTCCTGCCCTTTCCCTGTCACACAGCCCAGCAAAGAAACTTGCTGCGCTGCACGACATTCTCATAAATATGCCCCTAAAGCTCTTATGTCGACTGGTCTACAATTTGCTATATTCCATTGGTGCAAACTGTACACCCAGTAAATAGTGATAGAGTGGGGTACAGTATTTCCCTGGTGTGCAATTTGCACATCCTTGTGATTTACACATCTAGGAATGGGGAATACTGTTCTTATAGTGTAACTTATTCTCCAGTCTATTTTTTGTGTGTGGTTCTACTGGGGGCGAAAAATTCTAATCTGTAATTGGTATTACCGCCAGATTGTCAAAGAAGGCCTATGTTTCTGTCAATGAAGAAGATAGGCTTATTCTAGTTTGTGCCTAACCTGGCGCCGTTTGAAAACATGTAATGTTTCTGCCAGTGTCAAGAGCGCCACCCTTGGATTAATAGAGTAAACTAACACATCATGCGTCGACAAAAATATTTATGCACTTTATAATCGACTTGAAGACCATTCATAATTAAATGTTTCTGAGTATATCAGCCAGCACCCCTATGGCCAATAAAAATCACAATGGGGACGAAGTACATCTCTGATGGGTTCCCAACTATCAGAGATTATATTTTCATTTTTTAAAACTCTTGTCAACAGATCAGTGAAGAGCAGTTTATCCTCTTGGAGCTGAAATCAAACAGGCTAATTCCCTCTCTGGGTGTTTTGCTTTGCCTAGATTAGACCTTTGCCGATGTTTTAGCGAAGAAGAAAACAATGCATCATATAAATTATAATCACAATCATTAATCTAAGTCTAGTCTCTTTAGGTTTTAAAGAGAGTTGATTAAGTTTAAAGGGTTTTATTAATCACATCTTTTAGTAGATCATCTTTATTTTATAAATCACAAGTTAATTCATATTTATCTCAATAATCCACAAATGACAGAACTATAGATCAATATTAGTTATCATATAATAAATGCATCAAAAGCTTGTTGCGTAAAGGAAAAAATCCCTTTTCTAAGAATCGGGTAAAATGGAGTTAGTCAAAGCCCATAAAGAGTTCTAGTTTGAGAATGTGAGAGAAAAGCATAAAGCTTCAGCATTTAAATCAACTCAAACATATCAAAAATCTGAAAGCAAAGAACTTCCCATAAAGAGAATTTAAAGAAATTCAGCTGAGTCTCAAGCAAAATGACATAAAAAAGGGTCAGGGAATAATGGAAAAGTGTGGTAAGTGGTCTGGAAAGAGTGTCTTAACCTACTTCAGGAACACACACTTTTATAGACTACACATTTTGCAAAGTATTTGCAACCTGTTGCTCTTCTTGTCTCCTGTCAACCAATCCACGTCCGATGCTCTCCTGAGAACAGGATCACTCCTCTTCTCACACAAATACAATAGCCCTCAGACAGCAATGTTATGTTTGCAACTATTTTATAACACCTACGGATTGACGTGGGGTTTGTCTTGCTCAAGCTTACTTTCTCAACAAAACTCTACATTTTAAGCCTTGTAACATCAAATGTTTAGACAATAGTCCAAGTGGAAATTGAAACATCTATTTTAATGAACAAGAAATAATTTTACAATATCTTCATTGAAGGGGAAAAATAAGTAGGTTAGAAGTCAAGTTCACATTTTAAGCTGACATTACAATGAATGGACTCTTCATTACGCCATTAAAAGCCAAAATGAATCATGTATAAATCAGTGATCTTTGTAAAAGTAGAAACTTTCTGTGGAAATACTTGAAACTATTTAAGTAACTTATCAATTATGCCAAATCATGATCATGGAGAGGTCAAGAATCAAACTTTTTATCCATGTTTACTATTTTCTATTCAAGCTTGCTTTCAAGCAGTTTCCGAGTAGCACTACTTTCATAATTTCTATTAACCATCATACTTTTTCACAATGAGTTCATTCTCTCTCTTAGTTGAGTCCTTTCTCTTTCTTTTCAAACTCTCAAATTGTTTTACCTTTCTGTATTCATCACAAATGTGATCATTTAATTCTAAATCATTTTTCATTCATATGTCCTTCTTTTGTGTTTTCCTTCTCGTAATACAACATTTTCAAAGTTTGTAAACTGCAAGCAAAGTCAGTGTGCAAATCCCTACAATTAATATTGGCACAAATATTGCTGTAATAAATCCTTTCCCAGCTGTCACGAACCAATTTCCAATAACAGAAACTCCTTTGCTTATATTCTCTACAACGCTAGGTGCCACTAATGATCCTAATTAAGACTTCAGGTCAGAAATGTTCTTTGTGGATTCTAAAACTTTCTTACACTCATCAGGTATGTATACACAACAATGCTGAAATTTCAGCATCTGGCAGGTGCTGCCTTTCTCTGCTAGTGAAATGTCTAATGCTAGGTGATTCTACGAAACCATAGATTGAATAGCCACTAATTCTGTATTTACAACTAATAAAGCTCCAGGAGTACTAGTTTCCAATTTATCAACCACTGGTGAAAGCTTTCTAATCTTTTTGTCATTCAATATAACTCCCACTGGTGGTATGATTGCACCAAAAATGTGCCAACTAGTTGGGCTCTATCACTTATACAACCTGTATGTGTATGTGATGGTATACTTGTTAAAGCATCTATAGTATATGCATGATACATCTTAGGGAACACATAAGCTAAATAGCAAATATCCTCCCAGTCAGTTAGCAATTGGAAATCCGCATCCTGTCCACAAATGAAATAGCCATTCCTGGAGTTTGATTCTTCTCTTTGTGAAATTTGCCATCTACCTCCCCTTCCTACAACTCTGCCACTGCTTTGGGTTCTTCTTTTGAAAAACACCAATTTTCCCTTTTTGTCTTCTAATTTACATTTTTGATAAAAAAATGTATTTATGAATTCATCTTCCTCTTTCTTCCAAACGTTTTTCAAAACATCTTCCTCTCTGTTTTTATTATGTGTAATGTTTGTGTTTCTTCCCTCTAATGTCATGATAAATATTTGTTCCAATGGTCTCATTAAACAGGTTACATTTTTTTGTATGCCTTAACACTATCTATAGGTATGAATGATCTAAAATAATACCAAGCTATGTCCACTTCTTTTACTTGTGGGTGTAAGTTCATACTCTTTACTACTCCAACTCTAGAAAATCCAAGTCATAATTTAAATACAAATATTGAAGGTGTTCTCAGCTATATACTAATGTAAGCAGAATACTTTGTTATTGCATATGACTAAAATATATGGTGATAAGTCACCTCCTCTGCAGCCGATTCAGGTAGATGGGTGCAGATGTAGCAATCCTTTGCATCTTGTGCCTGAGTGTATCCTTGCACTAATCTAGAATAAATGTTAGTAGAATAATATTTTTGTTAATAACTCACAAATGAAGCCTTTAAAATTGTCTTATCTACTGTGTGTGTGTGTAAATGTTCTAGTTTATGGCATAGACATAGACTTCTCTGTCTCTGGTGTCAAATAAACCCTATTAATGTTGTTATAATCACTAATACTGTTCTTCACAAGCATTGGCAATCTATTGTGTTTGGCAATTGGGTGAGGGTGGTGAACAGGAGAGCGGGTGGGATTGGTGAATGAGAGGACTCAGCTCTCTGATGCCTACAAAAACAAAAGTGGAAGGGAAGGAACCAGTAATGAGGAGGGAAGTGGAAGTGTGGTGGTGGAGTTGGATAATGTGAAATAGTTGAGGGGTCGCAATAGAGTTGGGTGGGAGCCAGCAGACTAGGAAGGGGCAAAAGAGCTAGATATGCTATACATTTGTGTCTGCACACAGACGCCACATAGGGAGGGCTGCATAATTTTAAATCAGCAGTTGCACATAATATATCTCTTAATGCAAACAATATATCTCTTAATACAGCTGTTTGAATCACACACTGTCACAAGACGAAGTGACGCTCATAACGTGTTTTGTTGAAGGCAACGATCTGCCTTTAATGTACTAACGCTTTTCAATAGCATTTGTGCCTGACTAGATTTCTGTGTGTAATCTCCAAGCCATATGCGCATGTAGTCGCACAGTTACACATGCAATCACACACTCCCAGAAACCATCCTACATATGTATAGATATTTCAAATTGCACATATACAAGCACATACATAAATAAGTCAGTTACTACGTAGAACATACACAAGTAGATTATTCAGGACATCACAATAGAAGCCACACCCATATAATCAGCAGTCTGACACTGCGTAAGACAATCCTTCATTTAAAGGTTACTATGCTTTTTGGCGGCACTCTACAGATAAAAGGTCTATTGGAGAAAAACATAAAGGGGTATACTTGTGCACTTGGCACTTTGAAGTTGGAGGCTGGCAATATATGTTGCAATAAAAAAAGCGCAATACTGGGAAACCATTGGAGAATCAAATTATGCAACAAGAAAACATGTACTGCAAAGAAAGAAGCTAATTCTTGAAAGTACTACTCCTGCACAGTCAACAAGTTCCTTCCCAAAATCATTTATTTGTTTTGTCATTTGATCAATTTAAACATGCTGTGTTTAAGCCTCATGATTTGAATCATGAATTATTTATAATGGACTGAAAGCGGACAGAGTATTTTTACACTGATCAATTGAGACCAGAATAAATAAAAGTTCCCAATGATTCTTTGAATTGTGGTCTGTTTGGCTGTGCTGTGCGAGAGTTGCTTTCAAGAATTAGCACATGTCTGTTAAGTAGATGTTTAGAGTGGTTCGTTTCACCGTCTGCATAACAGGGTAATGGTACACCCTGTGAGCAGAATATTAGGAGTCCCAGAGGACAGTCTTCTGTTACAAGAAAACATATTAATGTTTCGATAAAGTACCGCGTTATCAAGAAATATGTCTACACATTCAATAGACTGAGGAAAAACACATATGGGAGTGCAACATTGCCAGGAATTTTTTAACTATTAGTTTACAGGAATATTGCCCAACTCAGCAGTTTCGGAACAGCCATTTGTGAGGCAATGAAATGGGAAGACAAACGAGTTGCACCTAAGAAGGACTAAAACATTAAAAAAGGACGATTCAATAAAAAAGCATTATTTTCTGTATACTACACATGTATGAGATTGAATTGAATATGTAATGATCACAAATACAATTTGTGATGTAAAATAATCCTAGGTGTATTGCAATAAAAGCCCTTCTTCAGATGAATGCCATGATATTGACAAAGGGAAGAACTGGCGTTCAAGTGTATTTATATATAGTCTAACACCTCTCTGAGAGGTAGAAGTGACACTTTGGCAGAAACGTGGCTTTTTTTCTACCACGGACAAATGGATTTACACAAGCTCATCATTCTGCAGGCAAGCAATGAAGAAGAACCGCTGACATTTTTAAAAGATGCTTTTTCTCTGGTCCGTGCAGTCACATTCTCTAGACCTAAATGTTCTGCGGATGCACACACTGACACTCCACTCCCCCCTTCTAAAACAGATGTACAGCTCCTAAGTGCAACTACTATTCTATGTCTTTGTAATTTAGTTTCCTATAGATTTGTTGCAACTCATCTGGTCTTTTCTAATGCAATAAAAGCAGAAGAAGAAGACTACTTGTGCATGGTAACAAAAATGTAATATAATTAGTTTGAGTCCAATACCATCGCATCAAAGCTGAATACAAAAATCTCTAGTGTATACAATTTGAAATGAGTCCAAGCAAGAATACAATAGTTTGCAATTCCAGCAATTAATTAATCCTTTCCTTGCCCGTAGCATACAAATCAGCACTCCCAAATAAGGATTGAAGTTCCGGAATGTTAATCTTACCTCCCAGCTCCTAAGAGTCGATCTAATAAAACTAGGGGTGTTTTAAGCTTTCTTCCGACTTAAATCAAATTTTCTATATGGGGACCTCTGACTTCAATGAGATGCAATCAAAAATCTACTGCACTTCTGACATTCTAAGGGGCAGTACAAAGAGCACCTTGGCAGCCGTACTTCCTCGCAAAATACAATGATCAGTCACAATTAAAGGATCCTCCTGAGTAAAGAGGCATAAGGAATTGGTTAAACAAGAAAATGCCTATTTTCTAAAAGTGGTATTTTCAAACACACAATTTAAAAAACATCTTTACTAAAAGATGTGTTATTAAATTCTGAGTTTAGAGAGCCTAAACATTATCTCTCCATTTTATCCCAATGGGAAGTTATACTTGTAAAATGTTGCAAAGCACCTTCCATTCTATCCTATGGGACAGATAGCCTTTCTAAAGCGAAAAACAAAATTGGCAGTATCACACTATCAGGACATGTCACACACACCAGAACATGTCCTGCCTTTCAGACACACTGCACCATGCCCGGGGGGTACCTTGGGCCTACCATAGGTGTGCCTTACATGTAAGAAAAGGGAAGGTTATAGCCTGGCAAGTGGGTGCACTTGTCAGGCCGACATGGCAGTTTGCAAACTGCGCACAGACACTGTATTGGCAGAACTGAGATACCTTTTCAGGGCTACTCATGTGGGTGGCACAGTTAGTGCTGCAGGCCCACTAGTAGCATTTTATTTACAGGCCCTGGTGCACACAGTGCACTTTACTAGGGGCTTACCTGTAAATCAAATATGCCAATCAGGGAGAACCAATTATCATCACCATTTATACAGAGAATATGCACTTTAGCACTGATCTGCGGTGTTAAAATGTCCAGAGTCTTAAAGCGAACAAAACAGGTCAGGAAAAATATAGGAGGAAGAAGCAAAATGTTTGGGGATAACCCTGCAAAAAGGGCCCTGTCCAACAGATGTTCTCTGCACCATCTTTTAAGATCATCTTTGAGCTTCAAACACATCATCCAGTTCTTCTGTGATGGGTCTTCTCTCATGACAGTGATTAGCTCTTTGATGAGCTTTGAAGTTCCTTCGTACCGAGCCAATAGGCCTAGTTTAAATGACAGGAAGACTGAGAGGAGTAATCACGGGCCACTTATCCTGGAATGTGGGACAGTGGAGTTAACTGTAATAAAGGCTGCTGCTTGACCTGTATCATATTTACCATAAGAAACACATGGTGTGATGTAGGGGTTTAAACTAAGAGTTTGACCATCTATCCTCTCACATTTGGGAGAACCTGTTTCCAGTATCAGTGAGTAAGGCCCCCTGTGTGGAATTTAAGAGCTCTGGAAACTAGGAAAAGGGCCCTCCCATCCTGGAATACCTAAGAGCAGGGTACTCTGGGACAGTTTTGTTGCAAGCAAGCATGAACTCCTGCAACAGTGGGCTGGGTGGTTTGGGAAATTATTTGAAAATGGTGTTAGCAGTTATAAGTAATCACTAGCTAATGCACAATATAAAACTGCTTCTCACCAGCAGTCCCTTAGAACATGACTGGACCAAGTAAAGAAAGAGCAGAAAAAAGTTCTTTCTGGAATTGGCATAAAAGGACGGAGGTGGGACATGCTCTCTACTTTTAGCCAGACACTCAAGGTGATCTCCCTGGACAAATATGGTTGCCTCCTGTTAACCTATTGGACAGAAAAGATTAAGGAAAGGGCCTTTATGTGTGGAAAAAACAGCTGACCAGTTAGGAGTGAAATTCACCAGGAGTTAATTTTGTAGCAGCTGCAGACAGTTGTCATTTTTTGACTCTTTTTGGACTTGGACATTGTGCCACGATTGCCCAGGACAGGTGTGATCTTGGTGAACAGGATTTCCAGGTTCACCACAATTGGAGCTTTTGCCCTGAAGAAAAAGGCTTCCTCTGATCCTAGTTGAGCTATCCAGCTTCACGGAGCTATGTCCACCTACAGTATTTAGCCTTGCCGGAGGCTTTTGGGCTCCAAAAATGTCATTCAGGGTTTGGCGGACCGGATACTCTGTCAAAGTGTGGCAGATATCCTGTGCGCTGTATTACTGGTGCCATTGACTATATTGCACTTGTAATATAGCAGAGGGGACATTTGCCACATTTGTGACAAAATACCAGGGCTTTAAGTGGGCTGTGTTCTTCCTAAAAAGCAGGTGTTGAGGTGGGTCCCTAGGGGGTTCTCCTTTTTTGCCCTCACCATCAGGGTGAAACTAAATCTTGACTCTGCAGCAGTACCACCCATTACTGCCTTTGATGTAACTTCAAAGAGACTTGTTATAATCTTTCGCAGTCTCATCATTTCAGAACAGAAGCATTTTCAAAATGATTTACGATGAAGCCATAGTTGTTGCTTATTTATCTTATGCAATTAACAACCACTGACAAGGCCAATAGTCCTGGCATGTTGTAGGTGTAATGTTACTTGTATTCTATATCTGGATGCAATGACAGAAGCAGCAAAATACCAGTCGGGTGGCACACCATGCTAAGCACAGATTTTTAACTTACATGTATGTTTTCAGGCAACAGCCTTAAATATTTATATCAGCCACGCGCCTTTGATAGACACCCCAGTTTTTTCATCCCACTTAAAGCCCTTCAAAATCCCCCATCCTCCAAACCTCTAAATAAACCCCTAAATCTAAATGTAAAACTTGGGACAAGGTGGCTAAATTACTCAAGCCACAAAACCACCTTTATTGCTACAGTTTTCATGTTTCTCTCGCCTGTATCTTTTGGTATTCAAACTGAAGACTAATGTGGGAACGCTGATTCGAGTACCCCATCAGCTGCAGCATATTATATTGCCCTGCCGCAGTGACCCATAGTCAGAAAAAGTCCAAGTCCCATGGAAATCATTTTTGATAGGTGCGAATAGATGAGGATATGAGAGCCAGTATTAGAAGACAGAGAGAACTGAGACATTGGGTGCCATTCCTTTGACTAATCACTGTGCAGTGCATGGATGTTTGCAGGTTGAAGTGGGTAGCTAAAGACAAGAAGAGGTAACTTAGTAGCCTGCCATTTGGTTTCTGCATTTATAGTTTTTTTTTTTAAATATATTTTTTATTGCGAAGATAGAAAAAAGGGCACAAAGCATACAGTTATCAATACCACCGACATGCAACTGGTAATGACATGTCGCTCCAAGGTCAATACACAGCCGTATATGGCCCACATCCCGGAGGCTGGGC
Source organism: Lissotriton helveticus (assembly GCF_964261635.1). Taxonomy (NCBI): domain Eukaryota; kingdom Metazoa; phylum Chordata; class Amphibia; order Caudata; family Salamandridae; genus Lissotriton; species Lissotriton helveticus. Next base: position 497,105,411 of record NC_136063.1, read on the forward strand.
GGCGTAGGAGTAAAGCATGCATAAAAGGAGGAAAATTGCATTTGTGCTCTAAGGATATGATACTATCAGTACCTTCGCCATTTTCTCATAGTGCACTCTCATACTACGTAACAGTTTAATAATAACCAATTACCCCATGAATGGTATCACTAAGTACAGATCCGATAAATGTAGGACATTTATGTGAGGGCTAGCTAAAGCGTAGTCATTATAGCGTAGCGTTGACCCATGGGAATCACAGCTATATACAGGCATACATATTAAGGAATATCGGCGTGGCTACTTGGGGCCCCTACACCGGACCCAGACATCTCACATCAGCTCCCTCCCCATCATAGTCAGACTCCGAATCAGCGGGAGTAAATAACTCAGCGCTGGTGGCGTCCGAATCATCCTCCGCCAGCCCCTCCATGCACAGCACTCTCCAAGCGAGCAAATCATCCTGTAGTTTCTCATCTTTGCGAGTGCTCTGCATGTGTGTCTCTTCAGCTAAGGCCCATTCCCTTGCATCCCGCAGCCAAGGGGGAATCTCGGGTGCCCTTTGACCCATCCAAGTGATAGCCACACATCTCCTCGCCAGAACTAACAAGAGTTGCAGGAATTTATAGGACAGCTTCTTTTTTTTGGGCCTGGGTACCAGTGTCAGCAGACAGTGGAATGGATCTAAGAGAAGCTTAATGTGCGTGGCTCGAGTAATGTGGGCCACCACCTTGCGCCAAAAGTCCTGAACCAGGGGGCATTCCCATGCCAAATGCAGGAAACCCGCCCTCCGCGTCCCACACCTAGGGCATTCGTGACGCCTATCCACCGATATGCGATGTAGGGAGACAGGCGTCATATAGGTGCGATGGACAAAATTAAAATGGATAAGCTTAAAACGTGCGTTACAGGAGACTTTACGGGTCAAGAGCCCAATCCGTTTCCGTTGGGCAGGTTCCAGTTCCACCCCTAAGTCCGCCTCCCAAGCTGCCCAAGCCGGTGCCGTCGGGGGGGTCGAGTCTCGGTGCATGGCCGAGTATAGAAGGGAGATCAACCTCTTGCTTCTCCCACAGGATAAAAAGATATCAAGAGTATTGGTGAGTAGAGGCGCTTCTGGAAATTGGGGCCACGTTATCCTGGCCACGTCTTGAAGACTTCTGTAGTGGAGGTATTGCCCGGCGCCCAGTTCAAAGGACTCCATGGCACCCTCAAGGGACACGAAGGAGTCATTCGGGTAGAGGTCCACCAGAGTCTCACATCCTCCCGATCGCCACTCCCGGTAGGACATGTTTTCTTCCAACCGGAGTATCGGGGCCAAGATCCGAATAGGGAGCTCCCTATGAAACGGAGCACGCCTCAACACCCTTTCGACAAACCGCTGCCAAATTCCGGTAGTGTGTTGCACCACATATGGTAGAGTGCTGTTGGCGCCACGACCCGGCATCAAAGCCTTCTGCAGGGCCCTGTCATCTGCCGTACCAGTCAGCAGTGCCAGTTCCCAATTATCATCCTCGGCGAACCACCTTGCGGCTGGGAGAAGCTGCGCTGCATAATAATACAGGTCAAACCTCGGGGCTTCGAGGCCTCCTTCATCCCAATGTAGTGTAGTTCCTATCTTCCCAATAGGCTCTGCGCATTGGAATAATACCTACAGCAGTAAGGGCCTAGGCCAGACGTTAACTAGGTCTACTACTGTCGATACTAGACTTAAAGTTTTGGGTTTGCCAGCTTAGCTCAGAGTTCACTAGAAACTTTCTCGAATGTTCAAGGAAGACTTAACTTCCCTGATTAGACAAGAAGGGATTTAGTTTCTGACAACCATAGAACATGACAACTTTGCTCTCCCCTAATCAAGAGTCAATCTCGAGAGTCGTGTGAACAAAAGGCAAATTATTTTACTCAGTCAGTACGTGCATTCTTAGTCTCATCAGAATGTAGAGAAAAGGAAGAGACGGGCGTGTTCAATAAAAAGGTGTTATTTATTGATCAGTCTCTTTTCTCATACAAGAGAAATGGATCGATATTATTGCAATACTTATAGTTAAGTAAAGTGCATACATTAAAAGCAATAGTATAAAATAATACTGTAAAAACATTGATATGGTTTCTAAGCCATAAGATGTTTTAAAATGAATAAAATATATTACATACACATATACATTTGACTAAACGTACTCAACTGGTGTTTCTAGATACGCCTACCCCGTGTACCTGACCTAAGTCTAATACGTGGGCGGGAATAGAAAGTTACAGTTTAAGTTAAGTTTGTTTTTGCCAAGTGAATAACTAAAGAATTCTCTGTGAGGGGTTATTCAGTTCTGTACCTGGAAGTTAGGATGAATGAGGAATGGTATCTCTCTCTCTGGTCTCGATATTCCAGGCGGCCTGCGAGGGCTGCCCAGAAACGCCGGTGCTGGATTCTCGGCAGGAGAAAGCAGCGCGTCTCTCAGCGCGTCAGAAAGGCGGGGCTGCTGCCAGCGGGGTCTGCTCTGCTCTTCGCTTCGGCAAGTATGGCTGCTCCGTCTCGTCACCACGCGTGTGTTTGCATATGGCAAGATCGGTAATATTTATACCTTTAAGGTGCCGAGATTGACGTAAGGTTGGACATAGATACGTCAATAAAGATGTCATACGACTTGCTCGTTAGCACATTCTTTTACTAAAGTTCTCGGTGAAATCAAAACAATGGCCGCAGGGTTTTGCCCAGGTTGTCATAGGTTTGATTTGTTATGAGAACTCCGTATGCCTTATCAGGGGCTGGAGGAATATCGCTTGTCTAATTAGATCGCAAGCGTTATGACCTAATCAGATAACACGTTCCTGTGCCGTAGTGTGACTGCGTCAGATAACGGTATCTGCATCATGGGGGTTTTCTGCCTCATGGGCTGACTGCTAGTTAACTTGTTGGTTTGTTTAACTAGAATAGGGTCAGGAATAGGGGGATCGATTCAGGACCTATAGGAATACATGACACCCACTCCACGCTAACTATGGACATATCTACTAATCTAGGCATAGTATAACATAGTACAACATACTATAGAGTAGTGTGTATACCTTACCACCCCAAAATACATAAATGCATTTTGAAATTTTCAAATATACTGAAAAATTGCAGACATATATATTGTATGCACTCAAGCTGTAGAATAATGCCAAAGTAATCGCATTTGTATACATTATTGCTTGTATGGTATATGAGAATTACACATGAAATGGTTTCTTAAATACAGAAAAAAGTTTTGAGACCATTCCATCACAGAATAAAATATTTATGAACATGCCAGCGGGCAGCTAATGTCTATAAGCTATCTAAAATTTAGAAACCTTAGTTCTCTAAGAATAGTTCTTACTTTAAGCAGAAGATAATGTCCCGAAAAATATGAAAAAATATTTTGGGGCTGCTGAAAAATTGCTGTCCGTGAACTGGAGCGAAATTGTTCATGTGACTTTATTTTTAAAGTTGAAGGCCGAATTCAGGGAACGCCGTGTGCGGGCTTGTTCAAAAGTCTCTATTTCTTTTCGGGTGAGAACATCATATCATTTAGGCTTTCGAAAAAACTGTCAACAGCTTCCTGGGAAAGTTCCACTAACTCGGAAATAGGTGTAATCATGCATTCTTGCGCATGATTGTCTCCATTGACATTCTGATTCGCATTGCTGACAGAAGGTCGTACCTGTTCGATGCTGCTTTCATCTTGAACTTCACTACCCATCAATCGTAGTGGTGAAGCTTCCACGAATGCCGTCATCAGGATTGGTAGCCTTTGAGGGCAGCACAAAGCATGAACCTTGATCGGGCTCAACAATGTTTCTGCGTCCATCGGCGCATCCGATTGTAGCGTCAGACAGGTGTCTAACACGCATTCTTCTCCGCATAGCAGACACCTCAATACAGGTAAAACACATCTTTGCCACATTGGTCGAAATGATAGAAACCAAGTCATGTTCAGGTCTCTAAGCTGGGAGAGTCCCAGGATTTTTGATATCCGGTCCCGGTATCCAATGGCTAGGATTGTTTCTTCCCTTGTCGCAAGAGTTTTGTCTGTGACATGGGTTGCCATAACGAAAAATAAGGACTAAAAATAGGATTCCTGCAATTAGTCCCAAGATCAGGGGAAGTCCGCCAAAAATCGAATGGACGAAATCTGGAAAAATACCCAGTATGGCTTTGAATGGTGTTAATGCCATCGAAAATACTGTCTTAAATACCTTTGAGACCCCATTGGTATCAGAAATATTTAAGATTTCATTCAGGATTTCCGCGAAATGTACGGGGGAATTAGTTGATAATAATGTATGTATCTCTGCAGTCGTCCTTGCGACTTGTAGATCATACGTTTCTTTTGATGACGAGAGCCTGGTAGGCGTCTGAAGAAGGACTGTTTTCATTCTGCTTAAAGTATCTATTCGAATAGAAGTAATTTTCAAATCGGGCCTTGCCTCCCTGTCTGGGAAGGAGCTGGGGATCAACGAGCGTCCACAGCACTTGACCTTCGCCGTCGTAGTTACTAGATAAGGAGTCCCGGGCATAAGACTACAACATCTGCGGTCTACAATAAGAATGTAACTCCCATTATAGAGTCTTTGAAAGAATGGTTCTATTTCTGTTGCAGGTGCGCCTTGCTGGTGACATGAAAGGTTGTATGAATTCCCTTCACAGGCTCCATGCAAACTAATTCCGTTACACAGAAGTGTGCCACTTAGTGACATCGCACAATTGTTGCCACTAAGAAACACTTTCTGTCCTTTATTACTGACACATGCATGTGAATATGGCAGGTTCCATGTTGTTTTAAGGTACCCCTTTCCCAATTTCTCGTACATGCCAGCCTGTATATATTTTTGGCAGTATTGAAACCTGAAGGTTGAGATTGGAATATTTATTATCCCATGTATTATCCATTCACTGACAGGTCGTTCTGACATTGTCATTGGTAATCTTTCTAGTTTTTCAATGCTCAAGATTGTATAATCAGCACCCTTTTGTGCCATACCGATTTGTCTATCAGTAAGGTTAAAGATTTGGAATAGTGACGTTGTGTTGATTAAACGCCAAGGCACATAGCCTGAACGCAGATTTTGTAACGTCCAGCCAAGCTGTACAATAGAACGCAATTGTGACTGACCGTGTTGTAATAACAGTAAGTCTTGCGATAATATATCGATTGCTGACGACACAATGCTGTCCAAAGAAAAAATTCTGGAGGACAGAGTCATTAACCCATTGTCCACTACAGAAAGTGATTTTTCCAAATTAATACGGTCAATTTCCCGTATTCTCTCTGCTGTTTCAATTTGAGTAACCTTCCAGGCCTCATTGTATGCTGCATATACAGAGGCTGCTATGAAACGCTTTTGACGCTGTTTGCGTGGTCCCAAAGTGAAATCACGCAAGTCAGCACCATCAGTAAGTAAAGTTAGGTGTTGCTTAATTTCTGCCAGTGTGGAAGTTTGTAGCCATTGAAGGCATAATTTGCCCACACTGTAGGTTGTTATTATCCCTGGGTGATGTCTTTGAGGATATCTAGGGTCTGGCCTGGTCATTTTGAACCCCTGTGTTTTGTTCAGGAATCTGTCTTGACAGTTATTAGTATCTGTGGGCCAGATCAACCACTGTTTCCAATTAGGATGTGTTCTGTTTTGGTTTAATATATGGTTTACGTCTATCTCTTCATCTGTATCAGAGTTATTGCTAAACATTGTTGGCTTTGGAATAGACGGTTTATTTAAATCTTTGATTTTGGCTAGGCCAAGACAGGTGGATTGTTGAACAGTGTCATTTAAAAATATCATTTGTTCTGGGATCATGCAGGCTCTAAACAAAGCTTCTATACCCTGTACTTGCCATTCTTTTGTACCCCAAACACTTTTCAATTCAACATTTTTGTCCCAATATTCAAAACCAAAAGTATTCATTTTTTCAAAGAATGAGTCTGAATATAACAATTTTGTGTTGGTTATCATGGTCTTGGTCCCTGTTTTGTTTGACAATTTAAAATAAAATGTTTCAGCATTACTTGTGTTAAAACCTGAAAAATATGAATATTTGTCGTAAACGGTTCTTGAGCTCCCTTTTGGAGGTGTTGCACAATGTTCCCATTGATTATAATTTAAAACATTTCTAGGTTGTGCAGATCTATGTAAAAAGTGGTTACCATAGTGGTTATAGCAATACATACTCTCATAATTTGTAGAACCCTGCAAATAATCATGTTTGGTAAATTTAGCAGACATTACTAAGTCAGACATCATATTATTAATGCTTTCGAAGTCCCAATCATCAGCAAATGAGTTTGGTTTTGCAAAGTCACTCAATGAGATCTTAATTTGGTGTGGATATTTCAGGATCTCGACCGGACCATAAATTTCATAGTCAGTGTTGTCCCAGGCTACCCCACCAGGTATCGGATTGGCTGTGAAGTTGGCTGAAGAAAGTTCTCTTTTCTCGACGTGTGAAGATGTGTGTGGTTTGAGGATCAAGTTGATTTTCTGACTTGCTGTGTCCATTTTTGCATATTTTCCCTCAATGAAGCGTCCCAAAGTTAGTATCATGATGAGCCAAAGTATGAGGATAAATGCACCAAAACCCACCCAAAATTCAATCCATGGGGAAATCAGATATGTTTCTTTCAGTTGTTTCAAAAGTTCCTTAGCTTTGTCTTTAAAGGATTTTGATGATGGCTGTGTCTTTGATTCAGTGAAACCTTCAGAGGAATCATCGAAGTTTATGAAGTAGCCGGATGCAGTTCTGTCAATTGTTCCAATTGGTTCATTGGTTGCATTTTCACTTGGTACTTCATTATAGATTGGTGTGTCTCTGCTAAATGTTTTTATTTGGGTTTTCAGAGGTCTGAGTTCTATTGCATTGCTGCATAGTCCTTGTTGTTCTTCTGTAGGCGTTTCGAATGTGATGAGCCTCTTCGTTAGGACCTCTGTACTGGTAGCAAACCTTGGTGTTCTGCTACTTATTGGGAGTCCACTTGGCCTACTGTTTGTTATCGGCCACATGTTGTGGTTTTACCAGGTCGATGGATACAACTCGGTTCTCCTTTTTACCAGCAAGTGGCGGTAGTACAACTGATCTTGTCCCGTTGACAGACAAGACAGGAACTGCTTTTCTGTAAGAAGGCCCAAATTCCTTCTTTACCGCGATCTTTTCCCTGACTAGATCCCCGACTTTTGGAATCCAGACAGGTCTTGCTGGGACAGGTGGTGGTTCTTCAGTGGTTGTTGGCTGTTGTTTCAACTTTATGTTGCTCAGGTCTTTTCTTGTTTTGTTTAAGTCCTGCAAAATAGCCAAACGGTCTTTGATATCAAAGGCTTTTCCTTTCACCACTGAAGTCTGACTATCAATGTCAGAGATCATCATCCTAGTTCCAAATAATAATTCGTACGCACTGAATCCCTTCAGAGAATTTCTTGGCAAGTTATTGAGACTACGTTGGACACTTATTAGATGTTTGACCCACCCAGCTCCCGAACCTAATATCCTTTCCGTTATAGATTGCTTTATGCCTTGGTTTTTTCTTTACACCGTCCCGTACCCTCAGGAAGGAAGTGAGAAGATTCCCGCTGGACTATGCTCATTTGGCCATGTTTCCCCCCAGGCTGGAGGGCTTGAGTGAAAACAATAGTCAAACATAGCATGCGCTTAGCGTATATGCCATTTAGACCCGCAAATCTTTGTATAACAGTCCGGACGTCAGCCGAGTGCTGGTGATCTACATTATAAGTGGAAACTAGCCTGTATATGTTAATCGCAACCCTTCCTTTTTACTCCTGATTTTTCCTGGAGTAGAACGACGAGGTATTAAACTGTTTCTCTCCCCACTGCGATCTCTGTTGCAGTTTGGGCAGTTTTTTACAAACATGGTGTGACGCAGGCTCATGCCTGGCCACCAGTACCGTGATTGTAATTCTTCCAGAGAATCTTTCAGTTTAAGGTGTCTGAGACCCTCGCCCATGTGTGCGTCTGCGATTAACAAGTTTCTCCTGTCCATGTTTGGAATCACTCTATCCCCCACTCCAGGGATTCGAGCAAAAGGGACGGAGTTTGCATCGATTATGTATGTATAATTGAGTGGATAGTTGATCGGTAACGCTGAGCAGTCGCCTTTTGATGATGTTTTCACCGCCAGCACTGTTTCACCGTCAATGTATTTTAATGTACGCTTTTTTCGAACTACGGGAGCCGATTTAGTGGCTGCCGCTGCGGCTGTTTCAGCCAATGAATTCCCTACAACGTGAACGCCATCACGCTGATGACTCAGTGAGTGAGTCACGTGAGTCTTTGGTAGTTCTTTTTGTAAAAGAGCTATTTGTTCCCAGAGCAGTTTCTGCTTTATTGGTGCATCTGTGTCATCTTTGTAACCGTTTTGAATCCATGTCTGCAAATCGCTGTTATATGATTTGACGCAGTATTATGAATCTGACACTATAAGTGTTGGGAATTCGCGATCCGCATTATCTAGCGCCATTTTCAAAGCTAATATTTCAGTTTGTTGTTCTGAATTAGTTTCTACTGAGTGTGTCTTTGTTAATAGAGGTTTTAGTTTACCTCCGCGCCACACTTCTTTTGTAATCTCACATGTGGGGTTGTATGCTTGTTCTCCCCAAACGGAGGGTTGTGCATGTCCGTCTGTATAGATTACACAGGCGTAATGTCGTAAAGGCAGAATGTCGATTGGCAGAGGATATGTTTCTTCATATGCTAGATTTTTCAATTCTTCTAGTTCTTAGAAAATTGTCAACCAGGCTATACTTGATAATTCATATCCTTCGTATAGGACTGTCAGATGGGCAATTCTGGATTTTTTAAAGTTGAATTTGTAACCATCTGCAGCGAACCCAAGTATTATGGTGTTCACTCTTTTCAAGTGAGTCTCCAAGTCATCATCTGTTAAGTAAATGTCATCGACATAAGATAATGCTTCATCATCATATAGTTGAAGTAATTCTGTTACTCTCGCTGAGAATACCCCCGGGCTGTTCTTGTACCCCTGGGCTAACCGACAGAATTGTTTTTGAGTGCCATTTACTGAGAATGCAGTTAAATATCTGCTCTCTGGTGCTATGTTTTGACAAAAGAATCCATTGGAGATGTCTAAGGTTGTTTTATATTTTTTGCGCACTATGTTATTCATTAGTGCAGCACTGTGTGAGTTTTGCACTGCAAAAGTTTTGCAACATGTGTTAAGGTGTCGGTAATCCAAAACTAGACGATATGAATTGTCTGGTTTGGAGACCGGAAACAAAGAGTTGTTCATTTGTGAGGTGCAAGTTTCAATCACCCCCTGGTATTCTAGCTGATCTAGTATTTCATTTACCTGTTTTTTAGCTTCTTGCTTAATTGGGTACTGCCTTTGTGCAGTAGGTTGTGATTTTAACTGGATTTTGTGAGGAGGGGAGTCCTCATCCCATCCTACATGATTTTTATATAAAGCAGGTGCTAGAGCCACTGCCCACTTTCTGGCAAGTGTGTATTTTTTATGAATTGGAATTAAATTTGAGAAGGCAGGCATAATTACTTCTTCGCCATGAGGGCACTCCCTGACAAACTCTGGTGGCCAGTCTTTTTCAGCTAGAAGGATGTCATAACCCTTGGAGAGGTTATCCCAAAATAGTCCCCTTATTTTCCTAGTCTTATCTCCCTCTATACGTAATGTTATCTCGTATATCTTGTGAGGTTTGCTAACCCTGGTGTCTGCAGTTTCCACTTGAAGATATTCATTCGTGTCCACTGTCTCCAGATGATTCATAAGGACTTTGCGAGCTATGCTCACTTCTGCTGCACTGTCTAGCATTGTCTGAGCCCACTCTCCGTTTTTCAGTTGTGTCCTCAGTATTCTCGGCATTGTTAACTACCTTGATACTGGCTACCTTCTTTTTTGGAAATTGTAATTTCTTTTTTAGCTGAGCAGGTTCCTTGTCTTTGGACTTGGTGTGCTCTTCTCTTTGTTCTGATCGTCCTCTTCTTTCCGATTTCTGCGAGGAAGTCTGAAAAGATTGAGAGGGACGTGTATCAATGTCTTGATATCTATCAGGCTTTTTTATATTATCCCTATTTCTAAGGTTATATCTTTTCCCAGAGGGGTCACTCTGGGGTGACCTGTGTCTTTGGTTCGGAGATTTCTCTCTTAGCCTAGGAGACCTTCCTCTGGACTGGAATTTCTTTTCTTTAGGATTGGATTGTTTGTTTCCATCCCAGTTCTTTTTTGGTGAATTATTATTAAAAAATATTTTTTCTGGACTTTCAGTCAGTTGCGGTTTTACTGGTATTCCACCTAAACTATCTCTGCCTAGTTCCTCAGGATTTTTCTATGATTCTGGCAATTTCAGCTGGTTGGTCTGCTATATCTGTCTCTTTTAACCTCTGGCGGATCGCTACGTTTGCTGCTTCACCTTTTATGTTGGCTAATAATATAGCCGAGACCTGCTTGAAGTCTTTTAGTAATTTCATACCAAGAGTTAAAGCAGGTTCTGGACCGTATTCGTCTTGAATTTGTTTTAGCACATCTGGTATCACCGAAATGGATGGAACACCGTGCGTTTTTGTGTAGATGGAAGCAAAGACTGTACCCCAAGTGTCACAGTCCTCAATGTGTGGTGCGATTCCCATAGGAAGACAGATAGTCAGAATCCTGTGTTTTTCTAGCGGGGTGGTGTCAGGAAACACCGCCTCTATTTGGGTAATTTTCTGTGCCAACCAGAATGGTATTTGTTCCCGAACCATACATAGGAGTTCCCTCCTGCGAGGTCTGGCGGATATAACCTTTCACCCACTCCAGACGTCTTTGGAGTATTTGGGAAAAGGGGTCTGAGTGAGAAAGCACGACTGAGTTACTCTAAATGTCTTACGTTAGTTTTATCGCCCTTTCCAAACGCGTTGGGCGCCATGTAGTGTAGTTCCTATCTTCCCAATAGGCTCTGCGCATTGGAATAATACCTACAGCAGTAAGGGCCTAGGCCAGACGTTAACTAGGTCTACTACTGTCGATACTAGACTTAAAGTTTTGGGTTTGCCAGCTTAGCTCAGAGTTCACTAGAAACTTTCTCGAATGTTCAAGGAAGACTTAACTTCCCTGATTAGACAAGAAGGGATTTAGTTTCTGACAACCATAGAACATGACAACTTTGCTCTCCCCTAATCAAGAGTCAATCTCGAGAGTCGTGTGAACAAAAGGCAAATTATTTTACTCAGTCAGTACGTGCATTCTTAGTCTCATCAGAATGTAGAGAAAAGGAAGAGACGGGCGTGTTCAATAAAAAGGTGTTATTTATTGATCAGTCTCTTTTCTCATACAAGAGAAATGGATCGATATTATTGCAATACTTATAGTTAAGTAAAGTGCATACATTAAAAGCAATAGTATAAAATAATACTGTAAAAACATTGATATGGTTTCTAAGCCATAAGATGTTTTAAAATGAATAAAATATATTACATACACATATACATTTGACTAAACGTACTCAACTGGTGTTTCTAGATACGCCTACCCCGTGTACCTGACCTAAGTCTAATACGTGGGCGGGAATAGAAAGTTACAGTTTAAGTTAAGTTTGTTTTTGCCAAGTGAATAACTAAAGAATTCTCTGTGAGGGGTTATTCAGTTCTGTACCTGGAAGTTAGGATGAATGAGGAATGGTATCTCTCTCTCTGGTCTCGATATTCCAGGCGGCCTGCGAGGGCTGCCCAGAAACGCCGGTGCTGGATTCTCGGCAGGAGAAAGCAGCGCGTCTCTCAGCGCGCCAGAAAGGCGGGGCTGCTGCCAGCGGGGTCTGCTCTGCTCTTCGCTTCGGCAAGTATGGCTGCTCCGTCTCGTCACCACGCGTGTGTTTGCATATGGCAAGATCGGTAATATTTATACCTTTAAGGTGCCGAGATTGACGTAAGGATGGACATAGATACGTCAATAAAGATGTCATACGACTTGCTCGTTAGCACATTCTTTTACTAAAGTTCTCGGTGAAATCAAAACAATGGCCGCAGGGTTTTGCCCAGGTTGTCATAGGTTTGATTTGTTATGAGAACTCCGTATGCCTTATCAGGGGCTGGAGGAATATCGCTTGTCTAATTAGATCGCAAGCGTTATGACCTAATCAGATAACACGTTCCTGTGCCGTAGTGTGACTGCGTCAGATAACGGTATCTGCATCATGGGGGTTTTCTGCCTCATGGGCTGACTGCTAGTTAACTTGTTGGTTTGTTTAACTAGAATAGGGTCAGGAATAGGGGGATCGATTCAGGACCTATAGGAATACATGACACCAACATCTCGTTACGGTGCGTAGAGCTAGCCTGCTGCGCCCACCCGCCCAAAGTAGGGAGGTAAGGAGCGAGTTCAACGTGCGAAACACTCGAGGAGGTAACGGACATAGGGTGTTCTGTAAAACATATAGAACCCTAGGGAGCATCACCATTTTGGCAATTGCCAACCGCCCCATGAGGGAGAGAGGAAGCGTGTTCCAAAAGGCAAAAGGCTTGTGTAGGGCCTTGAGTATTCTGTCAACATTGTGAGTCAGCAGACTCTCATCAGATGTGGCCACCTGAATGCCCAGGTATCGAAACGCCACTCGCTCACAGCGGAGGCCCAAGTAGTTAAGATCCGTTCCCGGGTCTGGGACAGAGCTCGTCAGTGGGAAAACCAGAGATTTGTTAAGATTGATACGTAACCCAGAGGCTGCACCAAATCGGTCCAGGAGCCGCAACAAGGCGGGGAGGGCTTCAACGGGGGAGGTCAGGTAGAAAAGCGCATCATCTGCGTAGAGGAAGACCACATTGGTAGTGTCACCTACCACTATCCCCCAGTTCTGCAGCTCAGTGCGGGCGGAAACGGCAAGGGGCTCAATTGCAAGAGCAACCAGGAGTGGGGAGAGAGGACAGCCCTGGCGGGTGCCTCTCTCCAATGACCACTCATTCGAGCGGGCCGATCCCAAGCGCACCCTGGCTCGGGGCGCCCCATAGAGCACCCGGACCCAATTGCGAAATCCAGGCCCGAACCCCATCTTCTGAAGCACCTGCACCAGATATCCCCAATGTACCGTATCGAAGGCTTTAGCGAAATCAACTGAGACCAACACGTGAGGGCCCTCTCTTCCCTGTACCTCGTGCAGCATGTGATTTAGGCGACGCAAATTCATCGCCGTATTACGACCCGGGATAAATCTGCACTGGTCGGGGTGGACCAGTCGAGTCATGAGCGGGGCAAGGCGAGTGGCCAATAACTTAGTAAGGATTTTTGCATCTGTGTTAATCAAGGTGATAGGGCGGTACGCCGCGGGATCAGTACTGTCACCGCCCGGCTTCAAAATCATGCACACCTCTCCCTGATTCATGGTGGGTGGAAGGGCGCCAGTGTGCAGAGCCTCAGTGTAAACTTGCAACAGGAGGGGGGCCAGGACGTGCCCGAAGGAATGATAAAACTCGGCCGGATATCCATCCCCACCAGGGGTCTTGGCACGAGGGAGGGCGGCTATCGCCGCAGTAATCTCACCCAGTGTCAGCTTCATATCAAGTTCTTTTACCGCAGCCACCGGCAAATTGTGGAGGTGGAGGTCCTCAAGGTATGAGTGATAGACATCCTCCGTAATCAACGGGTCAGCCTCATAAACAGCCTGTAGATGGCCCCGTAGAGCCTCAAGTATATCAAACTCAGAGTGGACCATAATTCCATTAGAGCCCCGCAGGGCTACTATCCTTTCAGGTGCGAACTCACGACGGAGTATCCAGGCCAATAAGCGGCCAGTTTTATCCCCTTCGCGGTGGAGACGTTGCCTGTACTGGCCCAGCGTGAATCTGTCAAGCCGGGTGAGCGTGTCATGTATCAACACCAAGGCATCTTTCTCCGCTTGCTGATCTAACGCGCTCGGATCAGACCGGGATTGGGCGCGTCGGAGCACAACTTCTGCATCGTGCAGCTCAGACAACAATTGTTTCCGGACCCCATACATGAGGCCCATACACTCGCCACGCACCACCGCCTTCAAGGCTTCCCACTTTGTAGAGTAGGGTAGCTCATCTCCCCCCCAGTTGAGCTCCAAATAATTCGACAGTGCCGTCGCTATATGGTCTCTGCCCACCTGATCCTGGAGGAGGTCAGCAGGCAGCCTCCATGTGCGTGGACGTGCAGTTCGATCAGGCCACTGCGCCATGGAGGTCACTGGGGCGTGGTCCGACAGATATCGGGCCTGATGAGTAACTTTCAAGGTAAGAGACAGGGAGAGGTTGGCCGCAAGAACGCGGTCAAGTCTACTATGGGTACCGTGTGTCGGAGTGTAACACGTGTAGAGCTTCTGGGTGGGGTGGCAAGCTCGCCACACGTCTATTGCCCCAAGATTGTGCATCACTTCCCGTAAACGCGCCGTCATACGGGGCTTAGTGCCCGACCTGGGCGGATGACGGTCCAACTCAGGGTGCAATATGCAATTTAAATCCCCAAATCAAAGGAGGAGTGCATCCAAACTCGAAGCCACGAGGTCCTGGATTCGAGAGAAGAAGGCCGGGTCATCAGTGTTGGGGGCATAAGTGTTAAGGAGTATGAGTTCCTTGTCGTCCAATCTAAGCCTCACTAACAGGTACCTGCCGTCCACATCCGCATCAACATATTGAACAGCGCAAGGAATCCCCGGGGTCACCCAAATGAGGACCCCCCTAGCATATGAGGAGAAGGAGGAATGGAAAATCTGGCCCCTCCATTTCCTGGACAGCCGCTGTGCGCCGTCGTCGTCCAGATGGGTCTCTTGCAGACAAGCAACCGAGGCCCCATGTCGCTTAAGGAAGGTGAGGACCCTGTGTCTCTTGGTGCAAGTACCCAAACCACGCACATTCCACCTTAAAAAATTTAAAGCCCATGGCCAATGATCACACCTAGTCGGGCCACAGTATAGGTACAACATGACCCGCCGCCACTCGGTCCCCACTGTATTTAAATCTGGAGGTGTAGCCCTGTCAGTGAGCCATCCACAAATCGGATTCAATATGTACATGATGTCAGCAATACCCTTTTCATGAACCCCATCCCACCCCCCAAAAACCCCAAAACACGGAACTTTTGCAAAAACAGCCTCCCCACCCCCACCCACGAGCAAGAGGATAGCAACAAAGAAAAACGCCACCCTGCCCTTCCCTTGCCAGTGCCAGGACGTACACAGCCACCCCATACAACACACTCAACACCCACTCACTCACAACAAGTCAACCCCACCCACCCTCCCTCCCAGCTCCCCAAGAGACCCAATGACTCCAAGACAATACCCGAGCATGTCTTCTCACCTCCGTCAGTAGCGTGGACACAATGTTGCTCCAGACAACAGTCAGCCCCACCCTCTCCCCCCGCATCCCAGGCCACAGGGGCGCAAGCCCTCCGGCATGTTCCAATATCCAGAATCCCCAACGACAAGGAGAAAGCGTGGTAGCCCACCAAAGTGTCGGTGTGAGGTCGCCCAATCGGAGGACATCCGCACAGAGAAGTACATTCAACTGAAGTCAAAAAGTTATTCCAACCTTGCCTCAGAGAGGGCCGTTTCTGGGACCGCCGGGGCTGTGGAGTCTGTGTCCGGTGGTGTTTCCTGCAAGGTGTCCGGCAACAAAGTTTCACCAGGGGCAGGATCCCCGGTTGAACTCGAACCCGTTCTCATCGGTGAGGTTTCCATATGAATAGCTCCATCTGCCCCTACTGTAGGCCGAGTCTCAGGAGATCCGCGGGAGCCAGACCGGCATCCTCTTCTCCCTCGACGCCTCTTCTGCGGTCTGGTCCCCCAAGTCTCATGTGAGCCACCTCGCTCACCTGGAGGCAGGTCATCTCCTCTGATCTCAAGCCACTCCCATACCTCCGCAGGTGTCTCAAAGAAGTGCGCACGGCCCTGGGAGAGTACCTTGAGTTTGGCAGGATATAAAAGCATATACTGGAGCTTCATTTCACGGAGTTTTAGTTTAACTCCCAAGTAGGATTTTCTTTGTTCCTGTACTTGTTGGGTGTAGTCAGGGTAGATTGACACGCGACTGTTCTCAATCATGAGGGATTCCGCCTCCCTCTCAACCTTCAGGATACAGTCACGATCCTTATAGTTCAGAATGTTAGCAATGAGGGCTCTAGGAGCCTCGCCGGGGCGCGGAGGGGGCACGAGGGCTCTATGCGCCCGTTCCACAATGAAGACGCTGGACAAACCAGTCGGGCACAGCTGCGTGCGGATCCAAGTTTCCAGGAAGCGCTCAGGATTCCTTGCCTCCAATTGTTCCGGTACTCCAAGGACCCGTATGTTGCTCCGACCGGCCCTCCCTTCCGCATCCTCTGCAAGTCTCTCCAATGCGCGGGTGGTAGAGGTAAGCTGGGCGACTGATTTTTGCAAAGAAGCGACCTCACCCTGTAATTGTGTGATATTGCCCTCTGCGTCCAAAACCTTATCTGGCACCTTGCGGAGGTCGGTCCGCAGTAGGTTAACATCGATGGAGACCGTCTCTATCTGTCGCTCCAGGGCAGAGTGGGATCCCTGAATAGCCTTAAGGATTTCAGCTCTAGACGGTTCCGCAGGACCCTCACTCCCGTCGTCAGGCCCCGTCTGCCGTGTGATCCTCTGTGACTGTAGGCGTGGAGTAGTATACTGCACAATTGTGTTAGGTTGGGAGGCCTTCGAGGAGCGATCTTTACGCGTCGCCATAGTTATATCTGCAGCTCCTATCCAGGGCGTTCCACGGTATTCACTCTGGGCCCCACCGTTCAGAGAGGAGCTATTCGGTCGGGCCTAGGCCAGGGACAGCAGGTACAGCGAGGCCACACCAGGGCTCACGGCCAATGCAGCGCAGGCAGTGCTCAGGACAGGCCGGGCGATCTAGCAGCCAGGGCAGAATGGAGGCAGCGTGTACTCGTCACCCCTTCAAAGCCGGGAGCGCAGTGGAGATCAGAGTCTGGCACCAAGGAGCAGGACAGTCGGGTCAGCAGGCACGATCACCAACGCCCTTCATGGCTCACTCCATCCCCAGTCAGCAGCAGTCCAGCTCAGGGGCTTCAACGAGCGCCCCCCCGGAAGGGCGCAGGGCCGCTGTGTAAGTAGGTTCAGCGGTGCACTCCGCCACACGCAGCCACCGTTCCCTCAGTAAGCCGCCAGGGGAAAGCAGTCAAAATGGCGGTCGGGGGTGGGGCGCAAGCATGGACGTATCACCAAGGCGCCTCTTCTCAGGACCCCCGCAGGGATCGAAGTACCAATAGCCCCTAAGATGGGAACGCAATGCTGTCCGCAGTCCGGGGGGGAGGGAGGAAGCAAGGTCGCAGCTCTCGCGGGGAACAGCGGCGGGATCAGGCCGGGCCGACCGCCCAATAACTCGAGACCCGCTCCACAGACTGTACGCCCCGAGTAGGGGCCAGGGCAACAGTACTCACGCTCTCCGCTGGTAATGATAGGGCCTCCGAAGACCAGTCAATCTATCCCCGGCAGTGTCAGCGCCTGGGGCGGAGCTCCACCGCCGAAGCAGAGCGCAAGATGGACGGCGCCTGGATTCCGTCACCCCGATCACTGCAGATCATCGGGCCTCTCAGCCACTTTTCCCCACTTCCTCAAGCTCACATTGGCAGTCGCGGACAGAGCGCCGGGGTCCGCCAAGGACTCGCCCGGCCTGGAGCTCGCTGCACGGTAGTCCCGGGCGGTCCGCCCGCAGCTCGGCTTCGTGATGTAGGCCCAGACTGCGGCGTCGCGTGAATCAGCGCGCCACCGCAGCCACCGGCAGTGTCGTCTTCTCCGCTCACGGAGGGGTGCGGGACCGCTCCTTCAGATCGGGAGGTCTCAACCGGGTCAGAGTGACTTCCGATACCAATATCAGACAAGTTGACAGCCCGGGCAGGAGTTATTTGCAGGATTTTGTAGGTCTTCGGGACAGAGCTGGTGGAGCTCACGTCCTGTCGGCCATGTTGCTTGGCCAAGCCCCCTTCTGCATTTATAGTTAACAGCGATAACGATACACCTTAAATGAATCACTATGTAACCAATTCTGTGTTCTTGATATTAACTTGATGTCCTGAAAATGAAGCATAACAAGAGTAAATATCCATCCAAATATTGATCAATACTCCTTCCCTATTCCCTCTAGCTTAATAACTATGCACTTTCTGATGGAGATAAGTGTAGTTTTCTATTTTGTGTTGTGCAACTAGAAAGTAATTACAGGCTTTAATATTCTGTAGATCCTACTGTTAGCATACTTATATCACGTGCTAAGAACTCCTTGTAGGTTACACACATTCATATGTATATTTAATGTAATAGACCTTATCTTGACATTGGAATTCTTTCAGTTTCCTCACATGATAAATCTAAAGCTTAAATGTAACAATTCTTAAGGCTTTAGCCCTGCTTACAGTAAAATTCCAGAATAGCTCAAAGTTTGTTTCTCAACACAACTTGATTTTCAGAATACTTCTCCGCATTGGAAATGCCCTCCAACTTTCAAGGTGGCAACTACTCTTTGCAAAAAATAATTTCTGATTCAACATAGCAATCAATCAATCAATCAATCAATCTACTTATGAAGCACAATACTTACCCGTGAGGGTCTCAAGGCGCTGAGGGAGGGGGTGCCGCTACTGCTCGAAGAGCCAGGTCTTGAGGTATCTTCTGAAGGCGAGCAGGTCTTGGGTCTGCCGCAGGTGGGTGGGGAGGGTGTACCAGGTCTTGGCGGCGAGAAAGGAGAAGGCTCTGCTGCCGGAGGTTGCTAATTGGATGCGGGGAACAGCGGCGAGGGCGAGGCTGGTGCAGTGGAGCTGGCAGGTAGGGGTGTAGAAGCTGACTCTGCTGTTAAGGTAGGCTGGTCCGGTGTTGTGGAGTGCTTTGTGAGCATGGGTGAGTAGCTTAAAGGTGATCCTCTTGTCGACGGGGAGCCAGTGTAGTTCTCTCAGGTGGGGGGTGATGTGGCTGCGGCGGGGGATGTTGAGGATCAGCCGGGCGGAAGCGTTTTGGATGCGTTGTAGTCGTCACAGGTGTTTGGCCGGGATTCCTGCATAGAGTGCTTTGCCGTAGTCCAGCCTGGTGCTGACTAGGGCCTGGGTCACTGTTCTTCTGTTTTCGGTGAGGATCCACTTGTAGATCCTGCGGAGCATGCAGAGGCTGTTGTAGCAGGAGGAGGAGACGGCGTTGACATGGAGAGGGAGGAGTCGAGAATGAATCCTAGGTCGCGTGCGTGGTCGGTGGGTGTAGGTGCCGGTCCCAGCGTGGTCGGCCACCATGAGTCGTCCAGGCGGAGGGGGTGGGTCCAAGGATGAGGACCCCCGTCTTGTCCGAGTTCAGCTTTAGGCGGCTGCTCCTCATCCAATCTGCGACGGCCTTCATTCCCTTGTGGAGGTTGGTCTTGGCAGTGAGTGGGTCCTTGGTGAAGGAGAGGATGAGCTGGGTGTCGTCGGCATAGGAGATGATGTTGAGGTCGTGTTGGCTGGCCACTTATGCAAGCAGGGCCATGTAGATGTTGAACAGTGTCGGGCTGAGGGATGAGCCCTGGGGTACTCCGCAGATGATGTTGGTGGCTTCGGAATGGAAGGGTGAGAGGCGGACGCTCTGGGTTCTGCCGGAGAGGATAGACGTAGTTGAGTTGACGGCCTTCTCTTGGATTCCGGCTTCATGGAGGCGAGTCTTTAGTGTGCGGTGGCAGACTGTGTCGAAGGCGGCTGACAAGTCCAGGAGGATAAGGGCTGATGTTTCGCCGTTGTCTAGTTGGCACCTAATGTCGTCTGTGGCGGCGATGAGCGCTGTCTCGGTGCTGTGGTTTCATCTGAATCCGGACTGGGATGGGTCTAAGATGTTGTTGTCCTCGAGGTGGCGGGCCAGTTGCCTGCAACTGGTCTGCCAAGGTCCTGGCTGCAGCAACATAATAGCAAGATTGCTTAAAATGGACACGAGGAAAGTTATACCAGCTGTCACCAAACAATGTGAGTATTCGATGACTGTTGCGAAATATTGATCATTGTCAAGGCACTCTCATATAGCTTGTTCTCCACACGCCAAGCTTGACACCAGGCAGTATCCACGCTGTGAACACTTCCAGCCTTTCCTTGTCTGAAATGTACTTGGCTAGATCGGGTTTGGAGTATTACGACTCCATTCTACCCAAACCATCAGATGTAAACCATGGCTCCTGACGCCAGGCTTAACCGGCCCCTGCACCACATGGTTAAATCATGCATGGTTTGCAGTCACACAAAACCATTGACATATTGGTGCTTTGAGTAGTTGGTACTTTTTATTCAAAAACTTAAGCGTATTTTCCCTAAGCGGATTCTGACTATATTATGCCACTTTTCTTATTGCATTTATTTTTGTTACCTTTTTGCTAAATTGATTTAGGAATTTTATTGTGTTGTTTTGTAACATTAACGTCGTTTTGATGCTTTAAATCTAAAACACATTTCTCTTAGGAAAATGTTGTTCCTTTGGCCTGTACTAAGGCTTGTTGGGTCCGTTCGCCTAAATTATTAATTTAAATGTCACGATAGCGCAAACATAATATTACATGTGGCTTAATATTTTGTGTTTGAAATGTTAATAAGTGCAGAAACTTATGTTCGAAAATATTTGCATCGTGGAATAATGTTCGTAAATCTAGGTGTATGACAATTCGTTCATAATTTACATGTGCAAATTGAGTGTAGATTGCTGCATGCCATTATCTACATAACAGTGCATACAGAGGTTATGCAAATTAGGATCATTTGGAAATTTAGCTACACGTGAGGTCGAAAGACTCCAAAGAATGACAATGAGAAGCTTTTGTTTTTGCAAATTTAGTTTCTTTTTATGGACTAAAACGCTTACAGTTGATAGCGAATCGTGTATATTTTCATAAGCCAAGATGCTGATGTTGGGGCGCAAAACGTTTTTTTTCCATACATATTCTAGATAACGTATGAGTTATAGTCGCTCGTCTGTCGGGACCTGCCCCTGTAAGCTCTCTGTAAACTCTGCTATCTGTAAAGGTGTAAAGCCGGTCCCTGCAGTCCCTGTGGCACCAGCCCTTCAGGGGGCGCAGTAGTTAAGAGGGCCCTTTCCAGACCTAGACTAGTGGATATCTGTAAGACATGGGAGACTGGGTGTCCCCTCATATCATTCCGCGGGGGCCCAAATCATTTTCCGTTAAGCCATTTGGCTGTCTGAACCTGTATATATTAAACTGAGCCATAGCACTGCTGTCTACGAACTCGGAGTGTAAGATTTGTGTGTTTCTTTTCTTTGATCACATTCTGTCTTCCAAAGATATTGCCACTGCATCCGTCCCATACTCTACTTGGAAGCAGCAGGATGAAAGAAGTGAATAAACGTGCTGTGAATAATGATAGGCATTGTGAAATTGCTTTTTCTCAACTGCTTGAATCACCAGCTGCCCTTCAGACATTTGTAAGGAAATTGCACTGCCAAACGCACCATTCTGCCACAATCTTCTCCAAACATTCACAGGGAGACGAACATGCAACACCCCATGGATAGGTCAGGCGTTCTTCACGCATCTCGTGAGCACTGAATGTTTTCTTTGAGGGTCTTTTCAGATCATATGACTTATTTAGAAACTTTTTTGTTACCATTTCATTGTAGAATGCTCATTTCTTCTAAAAAATGTTTGGGAGGGCGGTGGGTAGGGGGAATAAAGGGTGTAGAGTGTTCTGGATCCATTTGTGCACGCTCAGGGCGGGTATTTACTTCCCGCTAACCGCCCCCATGCAAAACTATATGTATTAGTCCGAATATGCCGGCTACATGCAGACAATAGCACTGACTTTGCATTGAGCACTTCTGTTTGTGATGCGCCCACATATTTCTCTCCAGCGGTTCAGGTTCACTTGGATTCTAAGGAAATAAATATCAGGCCTGCACTAAAAATAACACATTTTAGCAAGTAGAAGAAGCCAGTTCCAGTCCATCAAAGAAACGAGATTATTATCTTCACAGCAATCAATATGATTGCCTTCCACCAGCCTCAGGAAGCCCAAGGCAGTTCAGGAAATTGAATTTCTTTTCAGAAGCAAGACCAATCTTTCAACAGCTGATATCTTTATAAGTGCACAGTTCCACAAACGAGACTAATGGCTCCTATTTTGTGTCAGACAATAAGTAAAGATGGAAGAGGTAAACATACAGTCACATAAAATATGATTTTCAAATTGTCTTCACAGCACACACTCATCTGCGTGCTCTGCTAGATTGTAGCACTTGAGGAACCCTGGACGCAGCGTTCTGCTAAAAACACATTATTGTCATTATGGCCATATTTGCAAGCGTTGTTATCGGATTAGATTGTGGAACAATTTAATCTACTGTATAATGTTATGTAAGCAATAGAACACAACAGGAGACGTGATAGAATATTTTACATTGCACACAACATGCGATGTGAAACCTGAAGATCAGGGTAAAAAAAAGCCCAATGCGCTTGGCGTGATGTCACAGTTTTGAAATTCTTGTCGGCAAGCAACACTTTGCGTTGTTGTGCCTCATTGTTACATTTGCGCGACAACAAAAAAAAAATCATAGGAAATATTTAAAATGTGATTTTTATAAAAAATACTAACATTGCCGTTGAGGATAGCAGAGCAAGACCCAAATGTATTAAGCACTTTTGCAATTGCAGAGCCTGCTATTCGGTAAGTCACAGACTTTTGGACTCTAACAGCCTGATTCATCAAGCTAAATTGCACTCGCAAAGGGCAAGATTCTCAGAATCTTGCCTTTTGCGAGTGCAATTTTTGCATTTGGGATTCATCATCCCAAATGCAAAAGTCGCTATTTAAGAATTCGCACATTTGCGAGGAATTGGATTTAAGGAATCTCTAATAGAGATTCCTTAAATGCAATTCCTCAACCAATTAGAAATAGCGAAATCGCAATATTTGGTCTCAATTTACCACCAAGTCTGACTTGGTGGTAAAATGCGAAAATAGTGTAAAAAGCACTTTAGTGCATTTTTTTCTTTTGCATGTTACACACACACATGTCCTTTGGACATGTGTGTGCGCAACACCTGTTCAAATGTGCATTTAAGGGGTGCTACAGGGTGTCCTTTGGACACCCCTCGCACCCTTAAAATCGCTATCTTATTTGCGAGTAGCAAATTGCTACTCGCAAATAAGGGATACTCCCCATTCATTCCTATGGGCCTTTTGGCCCATAGGAATGAATGGGGAGTTATTCCTTATTTGCGAGTAGCAAATTGTTACTCGCAAATAAGGAATGTGTAGGAATCGCTATTTATTTCGCAATTCCTACATGAATACCGTTTTGCGAGTCCTCAATAGCGATTCGCTATGAATCGCTATTAGGGGCTCGCAAAACGGCCCGTTGATGAATCAGGCTGTATGGGCCACATGTTTCCAGCAATTTTTGCGTTCGCACATAGGCCAGTTCTCAGAATCGGCGCCCTTTGCAAACGCAACATTTTTTTTTCTCATGTATCAAACATTATTTTGCGATTCGGTAACCTTGCTACCGAATTGCAAAATGGGTTTGTGATTCTGTATTTGGAAGGGGCGTGTTTAGGGCGTCCCTTCCAATTACTGAATGTAACTGTATGTATGAATGATTTGTGACCGTGAATGCGGTCGCAAAGCATTCACATTTTACCACCTACTTCAAGTAGGTGGTAACCCATTTGCATTCGAAGAGAAACAAAAACCTTTTTTAAGTGCAGGCAGTGGTCCCATGGACCACTGCCTGCTCTTAAAAAATGAAAGGAAAACTTTTAATTTTTTTTCCCAAACGCAACCTGTTTTCTTTTAAGGAAAACGGGCTGCATTCAAAAACAAAAAGATTGCTTTATTTAAAAGCAATCACAGACATGGTGGTCTGCGGACCCCAAGAGTCCACTATCCCCGTGATTTTACCAATACCTAGGTGTTCGCAAATTGTGACCTACCTCATTAATAATAATAAGGTAGGTTGATTTGCAACCCCCTACGAATCGCTATATGAAACTCTTGGAGTTTCATACACTTGTAATAGCGATTACCTAATTGCGATACACAGAAAATCGCAATTCGGTAATCGCTATTACAAATGTTTGATACATGTGGCCCTAAAAGTGCGTTTTCCTATGTACGAAATTGATTATGCGAATCAGAAAACTCGCTCCTTTCCTTCTGAGTCACAGATGGAGGGGTGTAAAACTGGCGACCCCCTTCCACTTTGTGATTTGAAAAGTAATGTATCAATGATTCGTGAGTGCTGATGTGGCTGCAAACCATTGATGAGATAGCAGTGCCCGAATCGGGGTGGTGTCTGATTTGCAACGGGCAACTTGTCCCCGTGGCAAAGCTTCACCGTTGTGATGAGCTGTGAGCAGTCCCGGGTGTGGTGTTGACTGTAGGACGGAGTACCTCTGTATACTCCCGGTAATATCTTACCTGTCTGTAAATACTTTTTAATCAGCATCTGTCCCTCTTAGGGATACAAATGGCTGTTAAAAATGCTTCTTGACAGAGAATGTGAATGGGATTGTGATCTACTATTCTTACACGCTTCCAACTTGAGCTTACTGCCTGCCCAGCGGCTCACAACATGCAGGCTTAATATTTATTAGACCTCCTGCGCATAACCATTTTGTGTTGTAGGTAATTATTGTATATCAATCACATCGCAAATTGAGGGGCAGTCTGCAAATCAGTCAGGCCCAGATTACGAATGCTGTCAGGCAATGCAGCACAGCACCCAAAGATGCTGTGCTGCTGTGCGTGACATTGAGGGAGCAGGAGGGTGCCATAATCACCTAGGAATTACTCTCTCCTCCCCTCTCCCTAGTGCCTTCACTGATTTCAGCTGCCGAGCGTCACGCACACACCTTCGCGCTAGGAGGTGTGTGCGTGAGTCTAGCATAGGTTTTGTAAAATAAGGGCAACCTTCCTGTACAAAATATTATGCTTAGTCAAGTGAAAAAGATTGCCCTACTTTGTATGTGCGCTGAACAGTGCAGCACACATGGAAAATCGGAAAAGCATGATGAAAACATTTCTCTGTTTAAAGCATGTTTTTCAGCTGTGTTCATTTTTGGTGCTAAACTCTATTGATGTCTGAGAATTAGGTTTAGACATCAAATAGCATGGGTGTTAGCATGGGTACACCCATATACTGCCCCCTTGATGCAAAGTAACGAAAGCAGCGTTTCACGATGTTTTGCGTTACTTTTCCATACAAATCAACGCAAATGTCACTCTGCGTAGGTTTGTGAATACTAAAAAGGTCTAGCATCAGTTTATCATTATAAAAGTAATGCTAACCCAACGCTGAACCTTTGAGAAACTGGGCCTCACTGTGCAATTTCACATGCTTGTTTGCAAAATGTCCTTAGTGCACCATGCCCCAAGATGCTATGCTTTGTAAATATAAGCCAATTCATATGGGATTCCTCATACTTTTAGGTAGATTTCCAAATTAAGACATCCATAGGTCTGCAAATGAAGATTTGTGTCCAGGCTCGGACTGGCCATTGCGGGCACTGGGCCAGTGGCGTCACTGGGGTTGGTGTCACCCGGTGCGGGTAACTCATGGTGTCACCCCCTCACGACTTACCGCATGGACCACCTCTGTCGGAAATGTACGGCGCTAGGTACTGACTTACTCCCTCTAGCTCCCTCTCTCTGTCTAGTTCACTCTAGCTCCCTCTCTCCGTCTTACTCCCTCTAGCTCCCTCTGGTTCCTTCTCTCTCTGTCTTACTCCCTCTAGCTCCCTCTCTCTCTGTCTTACTCCCTCTAGCTCACTCTCCCTCTGTCTTACTCCCTCTAGATCCCTCTCTCTGTCTTGCTCCCTCTATCTCCCTCTCTTACTCCTTCTAGCTCCATCTCTCTGTCTTACTCCCTCTAGCTCCCTCTCTCTCTGTCTTACTCCCTCTAGCTCCCTCTCTCTGTCTTACTCCCTCTAGCTCCCGCTCTCTCTTACTCCCTCTAGCTCCCACTCTCTCTCTTACTCCCTCTAGCTCCCTCTCTCTCTCTTACTCCCTCTTGCTCCTTCTCTCTCTTGCTCCCTCTAGCTCCCTCTCTCTGTTTTACTCCCTCTAGCTCCCTCTCTCTCTCTGTCTTGCTCCCTCTAGCTCCCTATCTCTGTCTTACTCCCTCTAGCTTCCTCTCACTCTGTCTTACTCCCTCTAGCCCCCTCTCTCTTACTCCCTCTAGCTCCCTCTCTCTCTCTTACTCCCTCTAGCCCCCTCTCTCTCTGCCTTGCTCCCTCTAGCTCTCTCTCTCTGTCTTACTCCCTCTAGCTCCCTCTCACTCTGTCTTGCTCCCTCTAGCTCCCTCTCTCTTACTCCCTCTAGCTCCCTCTCTCTGTCTAGCGCCCTCTAGCTCACTCTCTCTGTCTTACTCCCTCTAGCTCCCTCTCTCTGTCTAGCTCCCTCTCTCTCTGTCTTGCTCCCTCTGTCTCCCTCTCTCTGTCTTACTCCCTCTAGCTCCCTCTCTCTCTGTCTTACTCCCTCTAGCTCCCTCTCTCTCTCTGTCTTACTCCAGCTCCCTCTTACTTCCTCTAGCTCTCTCTCCCTCTGTCTTGCTCCCTCTAGCTCCCTCTCTCTCTATCTTAATCCCTCTAGCTCCCCCTCTCTGTCTAGCTCCCTCTCTCCCTGTCTTACTTCCTCTAGCTCCCTCTCTCTCTGTCTTTCTCACTCTAGCTCCCTCTCTCTCTCTGTCTTACTCCCTCTAGCTCCCTCTCTCTCTGTCTTACTCCCTCTAGCTCCCTCTCTCTCTCTGTCTTACTCTCTCTAGCTCCCTCTCTCTGTCTTACTCCCTCTAGCTCCCTCTCTCTCTGTCTTGCTCTCTCTAGCTCCCTCTCTCTGTCTTACTCCCTCTAGCTCCCTCTCTCTCTCTGTCTTGCTTCCTCTAGCTCCCTCTCTCGTATTCCCTCTAGCTCCCTCTCTCTCTGTCTTGGTCCCTCTAGCTCCCTCTCTCTCTATCTTACTCCCTTCTAGCTCCCTCTCTCTGTCTTACTCCCTCTAGCTCCCTCTCTCTCTGTCTTGCTCCCTCTAGCTCCCTCTCTCTTATTCCCTCTAGCTCCCTCTCTCTCTGTCTTGCTCCCTCTAGCTCTCTCTCTCTCTATCTTACTCCCTCTAGCTCCCTCTCTCTGTCTAGCTCCCTCTCTCTCTGTCTTACTACCTCTGTCTCCCTCTCTCTGTCTTACTCCCTCTAGCTCCCTCTCTCTCTGTCTTTCTCACTCTAGCTCCCTCTCTCTCTGTCTTTCTCACTCTAGCTCTCTCTCTCTCTGTCTTACTCCCTGTAGCTCCCCTCTCTCTCTGTCTTCAGTCTTACTCCCTTTATCTCCCTCTCTCTCTGTCTTACTCTCTCTAGCTCCCCCTCTCTCTCTCTCTTACTCCCTTTATCTCTCTCTCTGTCTTACTCTCTCTAGCTCCCTCTGTCTCCCTCTCTCTCTTTGTTACTCCCTCTTGCTCCCTCTCTCTCTGTCTTGCTCTCTCTAGCTCCCTCTCTCTGTATTACTCCCTCTAGCGCCCTCTGTCTCCCTCTCTCTCTTACTCCATCTGTCTTCCCTGGGTTTTTATAAACAAGAGTGCGAGCAACAGGTGGCACTGTAGTGAAGAGCAAGCTGAAATTATTTCCATTGACAACTGCAATGGCTACTAATGGCCAAAGACCAGCTGCATGTTCACCCTGAGATTTTGGCCACCTACTTTGTAGCTGCCCACCTACCAGCACCATGCAAGCACATTTGAAAGTGGTGTATTTTGTTAAGACAATGTTTTAAGTGCTTCTATGGTGTTTAAATGAATGCCACATATTGTGGAGTTTTTACTGTGCAAATGTTTTCTTGGCACCAATTAACTCTACCCAAACACAGTTCAAAAGCATCAAATAGGGAATTACTTACACTGGCTATTTCTGTGAGGCCTGGGAATAATATCAATCATGCTGGAGTAATCAGACTAATTTAAATTCTGCAACACTTTTTAAGGAGAAATTACCAAAAATAACTAGATTACGCCACTTACGGAATTAAGAGTAATTTAGGGGGGATCCTTAGGTGACAGCACATTTAGAGAATGTGAGCAGCTGCTTGCACCGCAGTTTATGTTCTGTTGCATTTATTGCTATTTTCTTAGCGAAAAATACCCCCTTGCATCCATTTTGTAAGTGATGGTGCATTTTGTGCTAAGAAACTGGCGGTAAATGCCTTGAGTCCTTTGGGGGGAAAATCTTTCTCCACTTTCACATTTTCAAATGGTAGCTCACATTGTAATTAATGTTCTGTTGCAGTTAGTTCTATTTTTAGAGAAAAATGCACCCTCGCGTGCATTTTGAAGGTGAGTGGGTATTTGTGCCTAAAGAAAATGGTGCTAAATTCTAAATTACACTTATGTGATTCTGTGTAATCTCGCTGAATTTTTAGGTAATTCGGAAAGATTACGCTACACAGAATAATGTGAGTTACGCCAACCCCTAATTTCTACATACTTTATCATAGTTACTGAATTCCTTGACAATTGTCCTTCTACAGTGGCCTTGGAATTTTGTATCTGTGCTAGTATTTTGAAAGTTTTCTCTTCCTTGAACTCTGACACTGATGGGTGAAGACTGGTGGATTGGGAGGTCAGTGGATAGATGGTAGAGAGTATTATGCAATTTTTCTCTGACAGCTGTAGTAAGGCGAAAATGTGGGGCAATAACCAGTTCTGGACTGCAGGCTAGCCAACTTTCTCCCAGGTATATTACCTTTATAGTGGGCACGAATGCTGTGGACCATCAACACCTGGCTGGATCAATCAGGGGTGATTTTATAATGAACATTCGTCTCTCTTGTTTCTTGGATTACCGTTGGGCATTCCTTTATACTTGTGGTCACATTTAAGATCCTGGATGACACTGGCCATGGGTAACAAAGCGTGGCCTACATTCTGAAGGAAACCCACTGGCTCCACTTTTAGGTCAGCACTATCTTCAAAACCAGCTGCATCATAACAAGCACCTATGCATATCTCGATAACAAGCGCTCCGTCTCTGGAAACTCTCTGCACATCCGCAACTAGGGCACCATCATACTGAAAGTAAAGAAGTGGAGAGGAAAAAAACAGCCTGTGTTGATCGATCCATGCACTTCGGATATAGAAATACATTCCATATCAATCAAGATCTCCTCAGCTCTGCTTTCATTTTACTAAAGCCCTGTCTACCCAACATACACGTTTGTCTGGGTCGATTTAAAGATTTCATCTTTTCGTGATTCTATCACACACAAAAAACAACATTACATTAAAATCCCTGCACCTTCAAAGTTACAATGTTTGAAACGTAGGCATCTGAAAAGCACACAACTCTGCATTTACATCCGAGGTAGTAATACAATCTGGAGAGGGAGGCCTGGCCATGGTTATTGACATTAAGTGAATGTTTCTATTGAAATTACCAAAGTGTTGACATTTTACCTATCATCATAACTGGAATTACATTTTTCTGCACATAACTGGCGCTAAACACCACTACAGAATAACCCGCCTGCCCGGGCAGACTCCCCACAAAAACGCAGAGGGCTGCCTTCCATTCCAAGCATGGGCGTTTTAGGAATAGTAGTCGTATAGAATGTGGACTGTACAAGTGATGTACGAAATCCACCTGAACGGTCTGTTTGATTAAACAATATTCTACAAAATAAGTTGCCTTTGAATTGTCTTTACATAAATGTAACTTTTAATCTTCATTAAGGGGCCTTGCCTTTAACTTCGTGGGGGTCGAGTCTCTGGCAAAGCAAAGTTTAAAACATGAGGCTTTTTAGTTAGTTTCTTTTTCTTCATGTCCATGCATAATTAAAATTGGACAGGAGTACATCCGGAATACAGAAGGTGAGGCTAGACAAGACAAGTAGCGGTAATGCTGGTGGAGAAGGGAGTGCACACAGAGAGAGACACAGAATCCTAAACCCAGGTCTGGGGATAGGGCAGATTTTCCTCATGTGTGGCAATCAACTCGTTGGACACCACCCACACTAAACACAGCATCTGCAAATACATCGGAGAACTTCTTAACTTCCTAACAGAAAAGGTCAATGGGTGGACGGCTCTGAGATTTACTCCAGCAAGACAATCATGCCCTCCCACCGAACACATGTAGCTCCTTCCACCGGCGCCCTGACATCCAGCACACAATGCTGAGGCCTACTTCCCCCCCTGTTGAAGTAACCCCCAACGACCCTATTCTCCCCATTATTAAGAGCAGCCAGGGGCATGACGCACAATTCAAGTCTGTGACCCCCGTCTACCCACTGTTTCTCAGCCGAGACAGTTGCCCAGACAGACTGCCAAATAAAAGTGCAGTGGAGCTCTTCGAGAAGCCCCTAACAAGCCAGGAGCGCTAGCGGCCCCCTGTCCTGAGCCCTATGCCACAGCCGTAAAACAATCTGTCACAATAAATATACTCGTATCTCATTCCCTGCCAGATATTATTATGGATCTGTCTTGGTCCCAGCGGCGCGCAGGACTTTCGTTCTCCCCGCCGTGACTTTGACCTCAATTAAATTATGAATTTAAATCCGATAGACTGCCCCACTTACCCTGCTGCTCTCCCTGGATGGATGATTAATTAGCGTTGGCCAGAGCTCCCCCAGTACCACCTTAAGGATGAAGAGCTGGCACAGACGTGGAGACAACTGCGCGCCGGGCACCATTTAATTTAAAAAGAGACTGTGTGAGGTGCAACGACGGCGAGCGTAACCACGTAAGTGACGTAACCCGTCACATCCAAGCAAGACTGATGTATTGTGTGTTCTGGCTGCGGAGGGGGGCCCTGGAGCGCTGCCCCCCCCTCCCTCCCCCAACTCGTGGGCTGCGGGGGCCTGTGTTATGCCGGTGGCGACAGTAAAGGTGAGAGCAGACTCGAGGCTGCAGTGCAGATTGGTGTCACCCCATGTGTTGGTGTCACCCGGTGCGGTCCGCACCCCCCCGCACCTCCCTAGTGACGCCACTGCACTGGGCAATCCCCCGGTGCGCCGCAAGGGTGGGGGCCGGTTTGGGGCCCTGGGGGCCGTTTTTGTTACAGGGCCGTTTTAGCAGCATAGCTGTAAAATCGGCCGTGTAACAAAATCGGCCGGAACCGGCCCTGACAAAGAGCTCGGTCGCACCCCTAGGGGGCCGGCCGAGCACTTTGCCAGGGCCGGTTTTGGTTCTCAGTCCGGCCCTGTTTGTGTCACGCACTCACCTGGTCCCAACTGCGGAGATGATACTGGAGCCAATGCTGGACCTTCTATCCCTTCTAAGAACAGCACATGTCAAGGAATGGAAACCTTAGAGCACACACTGTCCACTGGGGCAAATTAGGTTGGGATACAATAATCAATGAGAGACTTGTGATATTGGATCTGCTCGGCAGCTGGGTGATACTGCGTAACCGGATGTTGTCGATCCAGAGACCTTCTGTGACTGCGAGGTAGATATGCACTGGACCAGAGCCTCTGGTTTTGCGATGACGCAATATATTGGATATAAAAAGAGGAGGCAATTACCATCCGCGCACTAGCAGGCCTCAACATACAATGACTATGCATTGACCTCATTCACATACATTTACAATTGCTTGACACCGTCCTGCATGAGAGCAGAATAACAAAAATCACAGATTGGAGTGAAGCACTTCTAAGGACAACACTCGGAACATAGGTTGGGGTTAATAGTACTTCTACGCTAAATTCAGTGCATAAGGTCAGGTACAAGGTTCATACAAATATCAAATACTCAGAAATGCTTTCTCTTGGAAATACCGTTCATTCAGAGAAACACATAATTAAGGGCTTGATTTCGATGTCTGGTAGAATTCCTTCCTGCCGACACCGACTCGGTCCTGGGACCGACCGACTCCTGGTCGGCGGTCCTGGGACCGACTGACTCCTGGTCGGCGGTCCTGACCGCCTCATTAGGATGCGAGCGAACACTGTTTGGTCGCATTCCTATATTTCACTATGGGAGCATGCACTACGGCTGTAAACTGCCCGTTATGCATGGTCCCATAGTAAAATGGGAGGTGTGGTTAACCTTAAGGTGCCTGCCACAGGGTGCTGGCATCAACAGGGGGGCAACATCAGTGCACCAAAGGGAGCCCTTCTGGTGGCCCCTAAACACTATTTCCAACATGGTTTCCATGCTGGACAGGCCACCATGTTGAAAATGTGCATTGTAATCTCAAGGGTGGAAAAGCCCGCGCTTGAGATTACTAGTTGGCTTCTGACTGGCAGACAGGCTCTCCAAGCCTGTCGAAAGCCAGCCAGAATGACCAGCAGGTTTCCTTTCCGACCACTTTCATCATAATGAGGTGATCGGAAAGGAACCCAGGTGGCCCATTTTGATGCAGCCCTGAAGGCTCCGACAGCACTCATGTTTACACACCTAACCTGAAACCTATTCTACTGGCAAGGTTATCACCAGAATAGGTTACGGACATTACATTCCATTTATCCTATGAATCAGGAGGTGGAATTTAGGATACATTTTGGTGCACCTAAAGAATTGTTAGGTGCTTGAAAACATTTATATATTTGATCCTTTATGTTATGTTTTCTGAATATTATGTTGCTGTGTAGTGAGTTTACGTATTGATCTATTGTTAAATGACACCAAATAAAATAGTTTGCCTACATTTTCAGGTTGTATTTTAGGAACAGTAGAAGTTGAAGTTCAGTTTAGTTATGAATACGTCATTATGGGTAACAGATGGGGGATTGCTTCCTTTGCATTTT
This sequence comes from Lissotriton helveticus, assembly GCF_964261635.1. Classification (NCBI taxonomy): domain Eukaryota; kingdom Metazoa; phylum Chordata; class Amphibia; order Caudata; family Salamandridae; genus Lissotriton; species Lissotriton helveticus. The sequence continues at coordinate 497,138,067 of NC_136063.1, forward strand.
GTGTATATCTGCATATGCATAGTTTAAAGGAGAGAAAATGTGTTTGAACTTAAAAAGTGGAATATTTTTAAAGGTAGATAACACTCCACCAGCCTTTATGTACCAACGGTTTTAGTGTCCACAAGTCCATTGATTCAGTAAATCAGACGGTTTGTGAATACTGCAATCCTTTTTGAAATGTACTAACCCCACTTAACAATTCAGAAAGGGTTGTCTGAAAAGCTAAATTGGTTTAGGAAACCATGTTGAATCTGTGCACTAAAGGCACCCCTTCCAAGTAACAATTCCTTGTGGTATTCATGTTTGTGATGGAAATACAGTTGCAAATTTTTCATATTTTACCACCACCTTAAAGGCGGTAGTAACCCATTCACACATGGGGCTCCCAAGGGTCACCTTTCCCTTTGTGAATTTTAACAAAAACATTTTTTAGGAGCAGGCAGTGGTCTATGGGAGTATTGTGCTGCATAAGGGTGACACAACATAATGATAAATATGGCCCATAGTGACTTTGTTTAATGTTCTTAATATATAGCAGCAGAGAAGGACAAGTCTTAGAACATTGAGCATTTGATTAACATTCATGTTAGCCTTTCATAGCTATACAGAGTATTGACTGTGGACTAGCTCTAAAGATGTGCCACCAATGCACCTTGTATATGACTAACTCTGGCCTAGGCCTATGACTAGCAGAAGTGTTTGCCCTTGTTCCAAGCCTATTTCCTCATCAGAGATACAATGGGCATCCTTGATTTAGCACCAGCCCTACTTATCTTTTCAGAAGTGTGTCTGACATGTGACTGGCATGGTAATAGTCTTATTGGCCATTCATGGATGTGACCAACCTGTAATCTATAGACTTGTCAGAGGTACCCCCTATAGGGACCTGGCTTACTTAGAGGCAAGTCTCACATCCATCCTTATTACTCTCCCAAGGAGGATTAATTACTCCGGAGAATGTTGCATAAGGCAGAAAAAGGCTTACATAATTGCCCTTTGTGCTTGTTTGCAACAGAATTATGCAGCATATATTATTAGATACAAATATAAAGGGGGGATTATACCCACATCACCCTCCTATACCTGGGCATATAACATCATAGACGTATAAAGAAAAAAGGCATAGAGGGACCAATCAAACAATTATTTTCATACAAGGTACCATTAATTACCTTGGGGGCATATTACCAACAACTAGCGATAATTATCGCTATGTTGGCTTAGCGGCTATAATTTTATCGCCGTGTAGCGACGATTTTTATTGCTTAGGAGCCTTGATATTATCAAAGTTTATCTCCTAAGCGATAAAAATCGGCCAAAATGCATGAATATCGCTGAAAAGTCAGCGATATTCATGCATTACCGAGCAAATGCTCTTAGCCATGTTATCCACCTCCCATTGGATAACATGGCTAAGAACTGCTCAGGGCAGGTGTTAGCTTTTGGAGATATTCGCGCTTAGCGCGAATATCTCCAAACATTGGCTAAAACGCGACTGAGACTGCGTCAACAGACTTTTGAGGAATCCCATTATTGTGATTCATGTATAAAAAGGAAAACGCCTTCTTGAATAATAGGATTAGAGGTTGAATTCCTCTGGCGCGTAGGGGATTTCCTTAAAGTGTACCACTCAGAATAAGGAGTGTACACTTTCATTGTTTTGTTCATGTTAGAGTTTTTTGTTTACGTTAGTTTGTATATATGTTGTATATGTTGCATATAATGTATATATGTATTATACTATATATATGAATGTGACTTATATGTTTTGTATATATTTTTGCACATGAAGAAACTCGGATTAGATTTGTTTACGTCCAGTCCTGCCATTTGACACTTATATGATTTTGAACTATGGATAAATATAACTCTCTTAAATAAATGAGAAATCAAGGTAATTAATGGTACCTTGTATGAAAATATTTGTTTGATTGGTCCCTCTATCTCTTTTTTCTTTATACGCAGATATTAATAGCGCATTTAGATGTGGTCTTGTGTGATTATAAAAAAGGAGTAAGATTCCTAAAAATGTTTTCAGCTCGGCGAACAAAAAGCAGCAGCACAATACATAGGAAACCGGACTGAACTTTGTATGACGACTCCTAGTACTGCTGCATCCATGAAAGTAGTGGTGCAATATTAAAAAGCCATACCCTTCCTTGGATGCAGGCACACCAGCGATGCTGGTCCTTCTTGACCTGTCTGCGGCATTTGACACTGTGTCCCATCCTACCCTAATCCAGTGTTTGTTTAAGACAGGAAAACACAGTAGAGCACTTATTTTGGCTAATAGACTTTCTGAAGGACAGGACTCAAATAATTACGCTTGATCATTTTCAATGCAAGACCTTAGGAAGGGGTGTGCCTCAGGGCTCGACCCTGAGCCCCACACTCTTTAATATCTATTTTTCTCCCCTGGCTCAGTTGATTAAGCCCTTCAGCTGTGAAATACGTTCATATGCAAACAATACTTAACTGGTGATTGCCCTTGGACCAGAGTTAGAGAATGTCAAAACACGTTTCACCACACGCATGAGAAGCATTGCCACGTGGGAACACTGACATAATATCGAGGGACATAATATCGACTATCAAAAATATCGGCGACAAAATATCGACAGACAGAATATCGACTTTGTATCCACAAACAGGTAAGTACAAAAATATCGAGTAAAAAATATCGCTTACAAAAATATAGTTTATAAAAATATCGACTTTATTAAAAACAATGTTAAATTAAATTAATATTAAAAATTAATTACTAAAATATACTTAAAAATACTTAAATTACCTTATAATAATTAAATAATTAATGAAAGTTATAAAAAAATGTTTTACAATCATATTTGTTAAAACATATATATATATAGTAACATAATATAATTAAATAATATCCAATATTATTACCGTAGGATAGCGGAAGTGTAAAAATTACTATTCCCACTCCAGTGAGTGCAACAGTAGGGAAAGAGTTGGATAGCGTAGGGGTAAAAATTACTATTCCCACTCCAGTGGGTGCAACAGTAGGGAAAGCGTTGGATAGCGTAGAGGTAAAAATTACTATTCCCACTCCAAAGAGTGCAACAGTAGGGAAAGTGTTGGATAGCGTAGGGGTTAAAATTACTATTCCCACTCCAAAGAGTGCAACAGTAGGGAAAGCGTTGAATAGCGTAGGTGTAAAAATTACTATTCCCACTCCAGTGAGTGCACCAGTAGGGAAAGCGTTGGATAGTGTAGGGGTAAAAATTACAATTCCCACTCCAGTGGGTGCAACAGTAGGGAAAGCGTTGGATAGCGTAGAGGTAAGAATTACTATTCCCACTCCAAAGAGTGCAACAGTAGGGAAAGCGTTGGATAGCGTAGGGGTTAAAATTACTATTCCCACTCCAAAGAGTGCAACAGTAGGGAAAGCGTTGGATAGCGTAGAGGTAAAAATTACTATTCCTACTCCAAAGAGTGCAACAGTAGGGAAAGCGTTGGATAGCGTAGGGGTAAAATTACTATTCCCACTCCAGTGAGTGCAACAGTAGGGAAAGCATTGGATAGCGTAGGGGTAAAAATTACTATTCCCACTCCAGTGGGTGCAACAGTAGGGAAAGCGTTGGATAGCGTAGGGGTAAAAATTACTATTCCCACTTCAAAGAGTGCAACAGTAGGGAAAGCGTTGGATAGCGTAGGGGTAAAAATTACTATTCCCACTCCAGTGAGTTCAACAGTAGGGAAAGCGTTGGATAGCGTAGAGGTAACAATTACTATTCCCACTCCAGTGGGTGCAACAGTAGGGAAAGCATTGGATAGCATAGGGGTAAAGATTACTATTCCCACTCCAAAGAGTGCAACAGTAGGGAAAGCGTTGGATAGCGTAAGGGTTAAAATTACTATTCCCACTCCATTGGGTGCAACAGTAGGGAAAGCGTTGGATAGCGTAGGGGTAAAAATTACTATTCCCACTCCAGTGAGTGCAACAGTAGGGAAAGCGTTGGATAGCGTAAGGGTTAAAATTACTATTCCCACTCCAAAGAGTAGAACAGTAGGGAAGGCATTCGATAGCGTAGGGGTTAAAATTACTATTCCCACTCCAAAGAGTGCAACAGTAGGGAAAGCGTTGGATAGCGTAGGGGTAAAAATTACTATTCCCACTCCAGTGAGTTCAACAGTAGGGAAAGCGTTGGATAGCGTAGAGGTAACAATTACTATTCCCACTCCAGTGGGTGCAACAGTAGGGAAAGCATTGGATAGCATAGGGGTAAAGATTACTATTCCCACTCCAAAGAGTGCAACAGTAGGGAAAGCGTTGGATAGCGTAAGGGTTAAAATTACTATTCCCACTCCATTGGGTGCAACAGTAGGGAAAGCGTTGGATAGCGTAGGGGTAAAAATTACTATTCCCACTCCAGTGAGTGCAACAGTAGGGAAAGCGTTGGATAGCGTAAGGGTTAAAATTACTATTCCCACTCCAAAGAGTAGAACAGTAGGGAAGGCATTCGATAGCGTAGGGGTAAAAATTACTATTCCCACTCCAGAGAGTGCAACAGTAGGGAAAGTAAATACTTCTTATATTATTTAAAAAAATATAAATTAATATCTATAAAAAATTAATTAAAAGTAATTACCAATTTAATATAATATAATAATTAATCAATTAAAATTACAAATTACAATACATTTTTTATATTAGTTACATACTCAAATTAATTACAAATTAACAATTAATTAATTAACAATTAAAAATTAATTAACAATTAATTCAAATTAAATACAATTAATTAATTTGAATTATTTAATTATTCATGAATAAATTACTTCACACCCTATTCCCCTATAAACTCACAACCCGCTACAGAAAATAAATTAGTAAAATTAACATAATTAGCAATTAATCAATTAAATAAAATTAATTGCCAATTAAAATTTCATTAATTACCCATAAAAAATTAATTAACAATTCTAAAAAAATACCAATAAATATTTTTACATATTTAATTAATTATAAATAAATTACTTCCCACCCAATTCCCCTATAAACCCACAACCCGCTACAGAAAATAAATTAGTAAAATGAACATAATTAGCAATTAATCAATTAATTAAATTAATTAAAATTAATTGCCAATTAAAATTTAATTAATTACCAAAGTTCTCACCTACTGGGGTGTATAACCACCGCCAGTGAAGTATGTACCCCTGTAGATTGTATGTCTGTGGCCATGGTGGATGAAACTGGAGGAGGTATGGAGAGTCCATCTAAGATTACCAACTCCGAGGTTAGTACACAGCTTGCACATATCCAGCATGGTAGTGGGCGACCACCCTATGGAGAAGGTTTCTGTAGCTGCCATATTGCTAGTTGGAATGTCGCAGGTATCAGGTCTAAATCGGATTGTCTGGGCTGGACAGAATTTTTAGCCTTATTTGAAATTATATGTTTCCAGGAAACTTGGTGCCTGGACTTTAAGGGCTATGACGGATTCGTTTCATATCAGCTACCCGCTATTGGATCTTTGTCAGGGAGAGCGAAGGGGGGTCTCCTGGTTCTGATATCTGTTGAAACTCCTTTGCTGGTTAAAACAATGTAAAAGTGGGGGTGCATTCTCAGATCTTTTGGTTGTATTATGCGGATGGTAGAAACATCCTTTTAATTACTTTTTATAACAATATTTTTGACAACACTAGGGATCAGGCGGTAAAAGCACTATCTAGTGCCCTCGACGATATAATCATAACCTCTAATGTCGTCTTTGATCTGTTTATGGCAGGGGATTTCAATGCTGTCACCTGCCCATTTTCTGACCTCAACTTTTGCGGGGTGGTAAATTGTCAAGGAGAGGGTGCATTACACTTTCAACATAATCACTATGGGGAATCATTAAATCTCTTCCTCCATGGACATGATATGAATATTATGGTTAATGACAAAAATTATTGCGAGGAATATACCCGACCTTCACAGGCCGTGGAGCCTCCTCAGTGATTGATTACATCTGTATTTCCTCGAGCCTAGAACCCTGGATTATGGCACCCAAAGTTGTAGATATGCAGCTTAGTGACCATAATTGCTTGACCGTAGAGGCCCTGTTATGGGAAAACAAAGGGACTCCTAACGATGGGGAGTATTAATAACATCGAACCCCACCGCCCCATTGGTATGAGAATCAGATGGAAAGGAGACAAGGCCGAGATTACGTCTGGTTCCATTATTAAAAGTTGTCTGACAGATATAGTAGGGATTTTAGATGACGGTGATGCCACTGCTAACTCTATAAAACGTTTTATTTACATTAACTCTATAATTGATTCTAAACTTACCATTACCGCCAAGCAAAAGGAAGGTCGCTTGCGGGGATGGTTTAACCAAGCCTGTACATTAGCTCTTAAAGAATTAAAAAAGGCACTAACAACCAAACCCAGAGACAAGAGCTTGGTTTTAAGTCTCAGAAGTAGTTATAAGGTAACTTTAAAACGCAGGAAAGCGGAGCTCCAGCAGGACGCGTGGGATAACCTGGCTCAGGCTGCTGAACTGAACGATTGTACCCTGTTTTGGAAAACAATTAATTCCCCTTTTCTTAAAGATGGAAAAATCCCTGAACTAACAACCACCATTCTTAGGGAAGAGTGGATTTCTCACTTCTCTAAAATCTTTGACTCAGGCAGTGTTAGAGAGGATACGGCGGTCAGATGGCTTCATCTACCACTTAACATCTCCGTTCCAGAGGTCTTAGATAGTATCAGGGCTAGTAAAGGGGGGAAAGCACAGGGTCCGGACGGGGTCCCAATCGACGTTTATAAACTAGTACCCGAGGTATGGGGCCCACTTTTAACTAATATTTTTAATGCTGCAGTCTGCAATGAGGTGCCTCCGACATGGGAAGAATCCATAATTGTTCCAATATTCAAGAAAGGCAATCGTGGGGATGCCAAGAACTATCGCCCGATTTCCTTGCTGGATTCTTCCGTAAAAGTCATGAGCCGAGTTCTCATGGTAAGATTAGAAGAATGGGTGGAGGAGAATGGTATACTGGCTGACAGTCAATTTGGTTTCAGGAAAGATCGTGGTACGATAGAGCAATGTCTTAACCTAGACTTGCTTATCGATAAATATACCCTAGCAAAATCAGGCTCTATCTATCTCTGTTTTGCGGATTTAAGTAGTGCCTTCGATCTAGTGGATCACGCCATCCTGTGGGCCAAGCTTATTGAAATGGGGGCTCCTGAGGGTATCGTATTTTTTCTGGCACGATTGTACACCAAATTACGTGCTTGTGTACGTTACGGTATCCAAAGGGGAATGTACCACCAAGTTTAAAATCGGGCGTGGAATTAGACAGGGATGTGTGTTGGCTCCACTGCTTTTTACTCTTTTTATCAACGAGATAGATCCCATCTTAAAATCTATGGCAGGGGACGCTCCTACAATACACGGTGACCGCGTCCCAGTTTTATTATACGCGGATGACGCGGTTCTAATCTCACGCACCCCCATAGGCCTCCAACGGTTGATGGATTTTCCCTATTTATCAAAGGAAGAAAGCTAGTGATTAACAAATCCAAAACCTTTGTAATGGAATGTGGGAGGAGGAACGGAAAGAAGCCCTTTTCATATTTCATCGATGGGCACAAGGTTCAACTTGTTGATACATTTTCTTATCTAGGGGTTACTTTTTCAAACAATAAATATAACAAATGGTCCAGTGAACACAATAATGTAAGGTCTAAGATGGCCAGGAGTTCAAATGGCATATTTACGTTGGCTACGAAGTTGGGGGACAGGCGTGTCTATGATATGCTTAAAATATTCCAGTCCCGATGCCTCTCTACGGCCTTGTATGGAGCAGGTGTCTGGGGCTATGCCCCGGCGGGACCGCTCCAGGTAGAGGAGAACACTTTTTTAAAGAGACTTTTGTGTCTACCCAGCTCAGTTTCCAACGTTTTAGTGCACAAAGAATTGGGTATTTTCCATCTTTCCGATTTGGTTCTCCTGAGACCACTTATGCTCTGGCGCTCGACATGGATGAAAGAAGAGACGTCTTTGTGTAGATCAATTATATCAGACTGTTTGTCCCTGGATAACTATCGAAGGATTCCTTGGCTAAAGTATAATGTGGACAGTTTTCAGGAGAACTTTGGCCTGGATGTTTTTACTAATCATTGTGGTGCCTCTGATTTAGCCAAACAGGAAATCAAGAATTCTTTTTTAAATCACCAAGCTAACAGACGGCACCAAGACAATGTTGAACTTTCCTCCTGTATTCTATATCATGATCTAAATGACTTTTTGAGCTTTCAACCGTACTTATCGCAGGTGACTTGGAAGGCCCACCGGTATGTGTTGACTAGATTGAGAACTGGGATAGTCCACAATCTTGTGGCCTTCCCACAACAGCGTTCACCCCCTATTGGCCCATGCCCATGTGATAACATTTGTTTACAAAGCACTAAGCACTTTCTTTTGTTTTGTCAACCGTATAAATACTTGCGGATTGCTTATCTTAAACCAGTGTTTGTAAAGTTTGGAGTTAGGACTGTAAAAGACTCCATGAGACTGCTTTTTAACCTTCAACACCCTGATGTGTGTTTTTACACAGCTACCTTCCTTTTAAAATCAATTAATGCTAGGAAAAGTATGCAGTTTTAACCATTATTAACTGATCTGTATAGTTTGCGTTAGTATGGCCACCGCTTTTCTTAACTGTATTTTTCTATGTTGTGCTTTTATGGACTTGTTTCTTGTTCCGAATAAAGCTTTATGAAATGAAATGAATTACCAAATATAAATGAATTAACAATTAATTAAAAATGAATACCAATATATAAATTTGCATATTTAATTAATTATAATTAAATTACTTCCCACCCTATTCCCCTATAAACCCACAACCCGCTACAGAATTAAATTACGCAAAAAATAAAAAAACAAAATTTATTAATAAATTAATTATAACATAAATACACATTTTTCACACATATAATAACATAACAAACACTATAAAAAATTCGATATTATTAAAAATTCGATAATTTTAATAACCTATATTATATACTTCGATATTTTAACTTTCTATATTTTTAACATTCGATATTACATTACTTACCTTCAAAACGATATTTTTGATGTCTATATTCTGTCCATTCGATATTTTGTCCAGCCTATATTTTGTACTCGATATTATGTCCATTCGATATTTTGTAGTCGATATCATGTCTGTTTACCGTGGATGTCCCTAAACTGCCTTCAGTTGAACAGGCAGAAGACTGAGATTTTACTGTTTGGAAAGGTGCAGTCCCTCTGGACAATGGACTGGTGGCCCACGGAACCTTGGCTCAGTTCCCTTCCCCAAAAACACAGCAAGAAATCTAGGCATTTTGATAGATAAAAAACAATCGATAAAAGAGCACATTATAGCCACTTTTGGCTTGTGTTTTGACGTAATGCGCCTCCTTAAGAAAGTATTCTAGTGGGTACTGGTGTCTCTGCAGAAGGCCCTAGTCCAGGCACTCATAATCAGTTGCCTGGACTTTGGAAATGCGCTATTCGCAGCATCCAATGAATCTTTTCTATCAAAACTACAGGTGGTGCAAAATACGGCTGCCCAACTGGTGAATAAACAGCTATCTGGCACTCCGTCTGTTCCCCTGCTCAGGACCCTTCATTGGTTACCTGTAAAGAAAAGAGCAATTTTTAACCTACTCTGTCTGACCTTCAAAGCGAGGTAAGGTATAGGACCAAGATATCTGCAGGATAAACTACTCTCCTACCTTCCTCAAAGAAACTTCAGATCAAGCAACCAGCTCCTTCTTCAACCACGATGTATTCGAACTTTAAAATACAGTAGTCACTCTTTTTCATACCTTGCCCCCCACCATTGGAATCAGCTCCCCTTCCACATTAGGGCATGCATCGATTTTTCAAGCTTCAAAAGACATCTGAAGACCTGGATCTTTTAATGGAATATGGTTAACTGATTTGCTATCCAAGCACCAAGATGTCCTTTAGAGGGCAAGTTGCTGCACTATATTAAGTTATCATGCCACATCATCAGAGTGATTTCTTCACAGAGTTCGATAGAGTCGATCGTCAGACGCTGTGGAGAATGTTACTCCTATTGGGTGCTCCTCCTCACCATCTGAGGCTAATTATTGAACTTCACACAGCCACCTGGTGTCAAATCCTGATGGGAAGAACTGAGGGTTCATCCCGAAAGGTTACAACCCACAATGCCCTAATGCCAGGTTGCCTGTTGGCTACTCTTTTGTTCTCCCCTATATTTATAATTTACCAGGCCATTTAAGTCAGGTGCGGGGGTACCAAAATTTGGCGGCATGTCTATAAGTTGTCTATTATATTCTGATGATGTTGAGATTATGGATATAACCCCTATTGATTTAAAACGCCACTTTACAGCTCAGATGAAGTATGCCGAAGCCCATTAAAAATATATATATATATATCAAAAATTTAACATTTGAATTTTCGCAAGGAGGGCATGATAATAGTGGGGAGGAGTTTAACTGGCACTTAGGGGATGACAAATGGAAAAAGTAGAATCGCATCCTTACCTGGATCAAATGTTCCCTAGTAGTGGGCAGGATGATAATCCTGTAATCCATTGCTCAAGTAGGGCCTTAACCCAGGCAAACACACTCAATAGATTATATACAACATGTGGAAAATGTCAGTTTGGTCATGTTTTGTCAGTCTATCGGGTAAAAATCCCCCTTCTTTATGTTACGTTTCTGAGGTGTTGGACATGAGACTTAGCGATTCTTCGAGGTAATAGAAGGTCACCTTTTTTGTCAGATTTGTGTTTTGAATCCTCTAACAGACCCTCACGCACTTTACTTGGATTATTCTCAACTTTTACTTTTGCAATGCCAACTGTTCGGAGATGGGGAAATTCCCTTCTGGGGGGAAAGGTGAGAACTCTTCACGCAGCACTTAAGTGATACATTTTTGTCCTTCAAAAGGAGAAGAGTGCTTTTTTTAGGTCCTTCCTGTTGGCTGAATAAACTTTTGGGGCTTGTTCCAGTGAAGGCTCTTTTTTGCCTAAATCCCTTCTAAAGAGTTATATTAAAAAAAAACCTTAAACTATAATTCAGGGCAGAGAGAGTGCTCTATGTCAAATAAATCAGCGATATTGGGTAGTACAGGAGGGCCATCTTTGGAATAAACCCCAACTTTATCTAACCTGGAATCTCCTTCATGGTACCCTAAGATCGATCTTATTGTTGAGAATGGATTTGCTTTCCCCTAAGTGTTATCCCAGGTATTCGGGATAATGCCCCAAAAAAGGAGAGATTATGTGAGTTAGGTCACTTTTCTCTACAAGACCTTAATCATGTACTATTCGGATGTCCTGTGTTGCACAATGAACGCTGTCACTTTCTAAGGACAGTGTTTCTTTAAAATTACATTCAACCTGTATCGGAGGTCTGTAAGTGCTTAATATTTACACCTAATGAAATGGTTTGACCGAAGATCAATACATTTGTTCTAATGAAGTTGTATATTACTGTGTTGTACTTAGTATATTGTTTTTTAGAATTTACAATTCATGTTTGTTATCTTTGTATTTTGTATATCTGATGTTATGTTATGTGGACCTTCATCGGCGTTCCATATCATAAAAAATAAATTAGTAGTTGGTGAAAAAAAAAGCCATACCTTATTGATGCAGTGTAAAAGCTGATCTTGCCTTGCTAAAACTTAAAACCTATCTCAACAGTAAAAATATCAATATGCACCTTTCACATGTCTAGAAAAATGACACAGAAACTTAGAAAAGTTGAAGAACCAGCACTGTAAAAGCGTGCTTGACTAGATAGAAACAGCGGGATTAATCAACTAGTGAATTTTATAGGTAATTAAGTAACCAGTTAACTTACATTCATTAAGAGAGATGTCATAAAATTTGATGATAACTCAACATTGCTATTGACTTTATTGCAGAGTGTCCTAACCAACTTGACTTTGATGCAGTTCCTAAACTAATTGTATTAGACGTCTGAAATTTTCAGTATAAGGGCCTAATATGATTTTATTTTATTTTAATGATTTTTAAAATTATTTTCCATGTTGCTACTTTTTGAAACAGTGGCAGTAAGCCATACTTGAAATTGAACATTTCTGTGTAGTCATTACTAACAATACAAAATGAGATAGTCATAGATTATTTTCAGAACATCAGGTGCTATTACTTTTGTTCTGAGTAGCCACAGTGGAGATTTGGTTTGCATGATTCTTGTCAGACTAAACTTCTTTAGGAGGTTTAGTCTACCAATTGCCATACTTTATTTCTATAGCATGGTTTTGAGAGTATTTTACCTAAACCTGATTATGAATTTGTAAGTTGGCTACTAATTTATGGTCCTTAATGGGTAGTTGACAGTTGGACATCCTGTTTCCTCATCCCTCCTTACGACAGAGAAAGGTCCATTGGAGGACCATCGCCTGTTAGGTGAAGTAATGAACCTCAGTAGAAATACTAACCATGTGTTAAAGTTATATTTATAAGAGTAATAGACTACTGCTGCAACATTATGAATTGGAGTTACAATTAAGAAATGGCTGATGAATGTTATTTACAAGACAAGGATGAGCTCAATGCCATTCTCTGTCAGTTGAAACACCATTACATCATCTTACGGCTCGATATCTAGTGTCCGCTTCACCCCACAAAGATCACATTTGTGAGGGACATTACGTTAGCCCGTCAGTTAACGTGACAGTAATATTCTTCTTCTCTCTTATGTTGTAGGGTTTATTAAAAACTGTGATAACAATCCCTTGCATGTGACTGACTGCACTCACTTGAAGTCTTTCATTGCCCCTTTTATGGGGACGCCTTGTCCTTGAAGGGAATGCTGTGTGTGAGCTCAGGAGGAGGGGGAACATGAGTGGAAACATCTATAATGCAGTGATATGCTACAGGCATTCTTTAACAACCTCAGATGCCCTTGGCTGGTACTCTGTGCTCATGCCATGAAGGAGATGGACAGTTGGCAGTTCTGCCAATGAGTCGCTCATTTTTTGCCTGTGAGTAGTGCCCATAATTTGTGCTTTACACCTTCACCCATACTCTGTGGAGTAACTATGGCAGAGAGCATTGAAACTATCAGGGACATATTTATGTAGGGTTTGCATTGCCCTTGCACCATGGAAAGGGGTGCAAGGGTGTTGTGAACCCTAACTAGGATTCATCAAGCTATGCAAGGCCACCTTGCATGGCCCGAGTGGCTTGATAAATCCAGAGTAACGCAACTCTGTGTTGTGTTACTCTGCCCCAGGGAGAAGCTTCGTGGGTGGAGTGTGGATGTTCCCACATATCCACCCATGGATTTTGGCGCATTCACAGATTTACCATCAGTGGTAAACCTGAGAGTGCGTCAAATTGCTACGCCTCCCCAGGGGCAGCATAATGAGGAGAAATATCTTTATTTCTCCTAGTTACTTCCTCTTTTCATGTGCTGCATTATACAGCACACATGGAAAGAGGAAATTGCCTTTCAGGTTTGTTTTCATTCGGGAAGGTGTCCCTTCCGGCCCAAAAACAATCCTGCTTACAACGCAGGCACCCTTGCACCTGGGAGCAAGGGTGCCTGTGTTGGCACCTGGCAGCACAAATGACGTTGCTGCACTGCTGTGCATGATCGGGAAAGGGCAGAAATGTGCCATATTTAACATAACACGGCACATTCCTGTTATTTCTCAGCACTGGCCCACAATGTCCTGTCTAACACCAACATTAACACCCTTGCACCATTTTGCAAGGGTGCCTTCATTGTAAGCAGGATTATTTTTGCTCTGAAAGGGACACCTTCCTGCACAAACTCAATAATGAGAGGCAATTTCCTCTTTCAATGTGTGCTGCAGAATACAGCACACACAGAAAGAGGAACTAACTAGGAGAAGTAAAGATATTTCTACTTGTTACGCCTCCCCTGGAGAGGCATAGCAATTTTACGCATTTCCACCTTTACCACTGATGGTAAATCTGGGAATGCACAAAATCCATGGATGAATGGGTGGGAACACCCATGCTGCACTCATGGAAAACCTCCCTGGGGCAGAGTAATGCAATGCCGCGATTTGCGCTGTGCTGCATTATTCTGGATTTATCGCTCTGGGCCACGCAAGGTGGCCTTGCGTGTCTTGATAAATCTTATTTAGGTTTTGTGTCGCCCTTGGGTCCCCTTGCAATTCTCAAGGGCGACGTAAAAACCACATAAATATGCCCTTTTGTACTCCGCATCAGAGCGGCCATTCTGTAGCACCCACATCCAGCATCCACTGTGCACTGGCAGGGATGACAGTGGAAATGTAATTGGGCCAGGTGCAGAGTGCCATATGCGCTTGGAGCTTAAATAAAACAGGCTGCACCACTAAACCAAAGGGTGTGTGGGTGTGTGTGTGGGTGGGTGTGTGTGTGTGTGTGTGTTTTAATACTACAAAGGACATTTTATTTTTAACTAAAAGCCTACACCTCCCACTTGTGGACTCACCAGACTGCTGTTACCAATGAAATGATGGAATGCAAACAAACAGTAAGATATAAATCATGTAAAAAACATATTCACTGCACTACACAGTAACAAACTCCATACGTGACAGGCATTTAATTCAACAAACTCAGGCAAGCTTTGTTGTTCTCTGGAGTGTGTTGTTTCTCCTCTGATGCACTCGGCGGAGAGCGAAATACATTTCAAGAGTCGGTTATGTTTTTTAGATCTGATGTTAGCCAATACCTCCAGAAATTACTACATTTATATGTATCATATATTAAACTGGTCTGTTGTTGTGTCATTCATTTTTAGGTTCCACCCGTACAGCATACATAATGGGGGCAATTGGTGAGCCACTGGTTAACTTTACTTTGAGTGAATGCATTTTACTATTTCACAATATGCACAGCCACAAAACAAGGTATTTCCCTTCAGTGACAGTGTTTTTGTTTTTACTTTATAAGTACTTTAGTGTGACGGTTGTGTTTAAATCCTGAGGGGAAAGCAAGACTTTTCTACCAGGTGTGAGCACAGACCACATTTCACGCTTTATTGGTTCCTGTCTCATGCCAATGCAGTTATAAATACCTTTTGGAATAACTTTTGTTTATCTGACTGCTGGTATTTCACAGCATGACAGATTGCATCCATTTGAAACTGTTCTGCATTAAATTATCTTCAATGTTATACATGTCAATTCATAAGCAGATAGTTCTTTAGAACACGTTTATTCTGGACTCCATTTCACCAATGTTTTTTTTTTTGGATAATCAAGTTTATTGAATTTTAAAACACACCAAAACTGTACATTGGTAGCAAAATCAAGCACATTACGAAGACTGTATAGAGCCACGCGAATGGAGACAGGGCCTTGTAAGTCTAACTTCAGGGTATTATGATGTCCATAGTTGACAATAAGCTTAAATACCTGCAACCCCTTTAGGATATTCGATTGAACCATTTGCCTCAAATCTTCGTGGAAAGTTCAGGACAGCCCGGGCTTCAAAGAGGGATTCCTCTTGAGTCCCACACCAGTCAACCCCACGTTTGCATTTCCTTACACTAGGAGACTTGGCCTGAGACCAGAGTGCCCTAACATCTCGCTTTGCCACTGCCACTGCCGTTCCAAGGAAGCGCTTATCTGCCCAGGAACCATCTAGGCCATCAAACACGCCCAGGAGCAAGCGCAACGGGTCATGAGGGACCGTCCAACCCAGGGTCAATGTAATTTCCAGCTCCACTCCTGCCCAGAAGGCCGCCAGGACAGGACACTGCCAAACCATGTGGTAGAAGTCTGCAGGGGCGTGATTGCATCGTGTGCAGGTCGGGGAGGGCCATAATCAGGCCCTGTAAAGACGCGCAAGGGTGAGTGGAGGGAGTAGCGCTGCTGCAAGTCTGCAAAGGTTCTGATGTGGTCCCCAACCCAGATATCTCCAAGGTGCGAGATCCCGATGCTGTCCCACCAGTGAAACTCTCGAAGGGATGAGGCCTCTCGCAGCCACGCACCACACCACACGGGCGTCTGTGTGGTGAGTTTTCAGCCCCACTTCGTGTGGCGCAACGCTGTGCGCCAAGGCAATAGAACCATTCTGGTGACAAGGGGGGAAATCCTGAGGCATGGGGGCTTTGTACAAATAGGCCTGTAGTTGCGGGAAGTCCATTGAACGAAGTTCCACCCGGTACGCCGGGTCAGACCAGCCGCCCGTGAACCAATCATGGACCACGATGAGCCTCGTGGCTAGATAGTAAAGGTGGAGGCACATTTTGTGGAATGTACAAAAAACGGGGGATAACCATCATTTTAAAGAGGGCGCTCCTGCCAAGGAGATTGAGAGGGAGGGACTGCCACCTCTGAAGGTCCGCTTTTGTCCTGTTGACCAGGGGCGGAATATTCAGGGCCCTTTCGAGTTCTGAAAGTAGGGCGATCCAAACACCCAGGTACTTGAAGGACAGCCTGTGCAGGGGAATATTCGTCTGTCAATCAAAGCAGTCATGAGACGGGTGGAGAGGTCCTAGAGTGGACCTCGCCGATTAAGTTGCAGGCCCGAGACCTGTTCAAAGGCAGAGAGGGCATCTAGGCATCTAGGCATCCCGGGCCGGAGCTCTCAGGGTCTTCCAGAAAAAGGAGGACATCGTCGGCGTAAAGAACGATCTTGTCGACCTGAAAGGGGTCTCAAGTCCACCCGCGGATGCTGTAGTCTTGGCATACAAGAGAGGCCAGGGGCTCCATTGCCAGCGCAAATAAGAGTGGCGAGAGTGGGCAGCCCTGGCGAGTGCCCCTCTAAATGGGAAATTTTTCCGAAAGCACCCCGTTGATTAAGACCCTCGCTGAAGGACTGGAGTAAAGGACATGGATGAGGCGCTGGAACGGAAGGCCGAACCCCATCATTTCCAACACGTCCTCCAAATAGCTCCTATCAACCGTGTCAATTGCTTTCTCAAAATCAATAAGAAGCAAGGCCAGATGTGGGGTGAGGCGGTGGCGATGCACGAGGGCGAGGTAGAGGCAGGGTAGTGCCTCGGTCTGGCATAAAACCACTCTGGTCCGGGCAGACTAAGACGTGTAAGTGGGGGCGGATACGCTGAGCCAATACAGTGGCAAAGATTTTCACCTCGGTGTTGATGAGGGAAATGGGGCGGTAGTCCGCACAGGCAAGGGAGGGCGGTTGTGTCTTCGGGAGGACCACAATGGTGGCCACGTCCGTTTTGGGAGGAAAAGACCCTGTGTCTACTACATGCTGGAACAGCGCCACGAGGTACGGGACCATCCGGCCCAGGTGTCTTGCCCGAGTGTAGGAGGGAAATGGCCCCTTGTATCTCCTTCGGAGAAAGGGGGAGATCCAGGGTCTCAGAGACTTCCTGGGGAAGGCGGGGCAGCTGGGTCCCGGTCTCTAACAGCACTGTAACCAAGGAGGCCTGGCTGCGTATAGATTGGCATAGTAATCTGCAAAGGCTTGGGCGATGGCCCGCGAGGTGAAATGTCGACAACCAGCCACGTCGCAAACCTTCAGAATGACGCGGCCGCTTTGGGGTACGAGACTAGGTTATGGAGTAGTTTGCCATTTTTATCACCCCAGCTATACACGCGCGCCACTGAGGAATGGCATAGCATTTTAGCGGAGTCTAAGGAGATGTGACAAATTTGCTCACGGAGCAGAGCAAGTTGTCAGGTGGAATCAGGACTATCAGTATCAGCCTGGGCCACCTCCAACAGTGCAGCGCGGACCTCCAGCTGTGCAAGGCGGGCGGCCTGAGCCGCGCATCTTGCATGGACCAAACCCCTAGCCACTCCTCGTACAGTAACACTTCAGTGGGGTTTTTAGAAATTCAGATTACTCAGGCGCACTGCCTAGGATATACGTTACAGGGTGTTGATTGACAATCAGACATGTAGTGCGTAAAGAGCAGGCGGAAAAACACCCTTAACCGTCTAAAAAGTCAAGGGACTAAACAATGTATATACAAGTGTGCTCTCGCTACTACAACAAAGTATCACAAACAGTGCAATGACTGAAAAATATATAAGGAAACAGAAGCAGAATCTTTGGTGTGTTCTTGATACAGCAAGAAGTTGATTTATTCTCTCCAGACTCAAGAGATGTAATGAAAAGCCGACACGTGTTTCGTCGTGTACAGTTGAGTCAACACGACTCTTCAGGGCTTGAGGAATGGTACGTTCGTGGTGTTTATTAATGGATCAGGGCTAATATCCGTGTATTGGACGGTACTTGCCGGAGAGAGACACGAGTCTGAATGTGACTAAATAGAAACGGTCTGTCCCTTTATAATAGTCACGTGGAAGGTACTAGTTACTTGGTATTCTGTATTCAAGAAAGGCGAAAATCTTCGTATTTAGCCACTCTGACTCCTGGTGTGTCAGGAGATAAGCCGGGAGGGGATCCGTCTGTTACTTGACTGGCTCGAGACGAGTACGTCTCTCAAAAAGGCGATGCGCTCTGTTTTAGAATCCCTCCTCCTGTAGTTCCCGGTTGCCGTCTCTCTGTACGGACCGTACTTTCTTGAATACAGAATACCAAGTAACTAGTACCTTCCACGTGACTATCATTCAGACTCGTGTCTCTCTCCGGCAAGTACCGTCCAATACACGGATATTAGCCCTGATCCATTAATAAACACCACGAACGTACCATTCCTCAAGCCCTGAAGAGTCGTGTTGACTCAACTGTACACGACGAAACACGTGTCGGCTTTTCATTACATCTCTTGAGTCTGGAGAGAATAAATCAACTCCTCGTACAGTAGCCTTGCCCGCCTCCCACAATGTAGCCGGTGAGGTGACCGATCCTGTGTTGATCAAAAAGTATTGCCGCAGCTCTTGTTCAAGGGAGTCGACGAACTCCTTGTCCTGCAGGAACCAAGCGTTCATCCGCCAGGTCGTATGAACGCCATCTGGATGAGTCCTGAGACGGAGGGAGACAGGGAGTCCGAGATGCCCCGGGGAAAAATATAGGCCCGACACCAACCGACAGTCGGTGGCCGGCAAGAGGAACAGGTCGATAAAAGAGTGAGTGTGGTGGGCCACCGCGGTGTGGGTGTATTGGTCCTGACGGGGATTCCACACCATTCAAGCATCGCAGAGACCCAGGGCAGAGGACCAGTCAGAAAGTCACTTGGCGGAGGTTAGACGGGAATCAGAGGGAGCGCCTGATGTGTCATGCGGTGGATGCATAATAGCAGTGAAATCGCCCCTGATGACCGCCAGCCCCGGAGGAAAGGAGGAGAAAATGCTTTTGAGGTGCCGAAGGGTAGAGGGCATTATTAAGATGCCCCTCGATCTTGCCGGTCAGGGCCACATGTGTGTCCGTCTCAGCCCGTGACAAGGAAAAGGGAAGACCCTTACGAATCAGTATGGCCACCCCCCGGGAGCCCCCAGACCCTGTCGAACCCATAGCGGGCAAGGAAGGTACAGTGAGTACCCAGAAGGTGCGTCTCTTACAGGAAAAGAATGTCAGGTGCATGGCATTGGGTGCTGCAGAGGACAGCAGTGCGCTTAATACGGTCAATCAGGCCATTGACGTTCCAGGACAGGATATGGAGGGGTCTACCCATGGCAGACAGCATTGGGGCGGGTATGACATCAGGGGACAGTGCGGGGGCACCCCGGTCCCAGGGGATGTAGTCACCCATGGCCGGGGCATGGGGATGCAGTCTGTATAGCGTGGCAAGGCCCATGCCCCCGCCAGAGTCTTGGGTGCTCGGAGAGGTGCTATGAGACACAAGAGACAGCGGCCCATAGGTTGACGAAAAAAATAAATAACCAGGTGACAAGTCTATCCCCCCTCCCATTCCCCTCAGCTCTACCCACCCTACACTAATCGGGGACTGGGGTTGAATTTCATGCGGTCTGTTAAGGCTCATGTCATAGTCGGTGGCGTGCGTGCAAAAAAGGCTACCAAGGAAAACAGGAAACAGCGGCTCGTAAGCGGCCAAAAACAATAAACAATCAGGAGACAACGGTATACCCACCCTCCCTCGCCCCCCAATGCCCCCCACCCTACACTTCCAAAAATGAAGCATCTGGCGCCCTGAAAAGGAAACACCCTAAAACAGCAACACAGAGTTGGAGTGTTAAGCTAAAACGCTTAACAGGACATGAACATGGCAAACAAGGCCCCAGAAGCAATTACAAACAACACTGGGTAGCAAACTAAACAATTAGTCACACAGAGTCTTGGAGGAGGTGGACCCCTCATTACATATGTATGTATCAAGGTTAGCAGCTGCAATTAGCAATAAAAGGCAGGTATGGACCCCAATCTGCTGGGCCTCAGGGGTCAATCAGCATCATCATCCGCAGATCTGTAAAGCACAGGGCTCCTGAACAAGCCTGAGTCAGACACGGAGGCCCGCAACGTTTCGGACGGGTCTGGGATCCGGCCCAAGTCAACCAAGGATCCAGGCAGGCTAGGAGGTCCAGAGATACGAGGAGGTGCAGAGGGAGGGAGCTTCTGGGACATCTCCACCGGGGATAGCGAGCCCCCCCAGCCGATCGTTGTTCTTGCGGGAGCGGGTGCGGCGTCTCTGAGGTTTAGGAGGGGGTGGCTGGGAGTGTTGTGGCCCACTGCGGGCGGGAGAGAAGGCAGGGTGAGTACGTAGAGGGCGTTCCTCCTTGAGCCAGGCCCAGGCCTCTTGGGGGGTATCGATGAAAAAGGTTTTCTCCTGAAAGACAACCTGGAGGCGGGCCGGGAAAAGGAGACCATACCGGAGACCCAGACCACAAAGTTTCTGTTTGACGTTGTCATAGGTGCACTGTTGGGCCTGCACCTCCCTGGTATAGTCTGGGAAAAGCATCATTTTGTTGTTTTGAAAAGTCACTGGACCCTGTGATCTCGCCGCCTTGAGGATAGCGTCCCTGTCACAAACATTGAAGAACCTCATGCTGATAGACCATGCCGGGGCCCCGGGTGGAGGTCGGGGAGCCAGGGAGCGGTGGGCAAGCTCAACCGCGAACCAAGGAGAGAGGGTCTCCTTGGGCATCCAGGATCTCCACCAATGGTTATTTAATAAACGTTTTAAATGCATTTCCTTAATTATTTCTTCCTTTTTTCATTATTCCTTCCTTCTTTTTCTTTCCATCTTTCTTGCTTTCTTTCTCCCTTGCCTCCTTTCTTTCTTCCTTTCTTCTTTACTTACTTTCTTTCTTGCTCCTTTTCTCCCTCCCTTTCCTTCATTTCCTTTTTTTCTTGCATTCTCTTTCTTGCTTTTCTTCTTTCTCTCCTTCATTTCCTATCTTTTTGTTTCTTTCTTTGTTTCTATCTATCCATCTATCTTCCTATCTATCTTTTTTCTTTCATACCTGTGCTCTGCAGTAGTGCTTGGATAAGGAGTTATCCAGAGAGTATGACTTCGGTCATTTGCAAGGTAATTATGTCATTAGGTGAGCATTTGTGTGCTATGTGCTCTATTTCAGTGTATTCCTTTATGTGTGTTAAGATCGTCCATAATGACATATAAAAGTCTCTACGAGGAGCTTGATGCAGTCTGCTTTCTTATGATTCGCTTAAGTTTTGGTCTTTTCCCAAGGCTAATAGTTTACTAAAGGGTCGGTGTTTCTGGCCTTTAGGCCATGTTTGCATTGAAAACATCTACCTGCCGAACCACGCATTTTTCCGCACAACATGGCCTCCATCCACAGAGCAAGGTATCAAATCAGTTATCAGAACACTTCTGCAATTAATACCAGAATACAGCACATATCACCCTTAAAAACCAGAGTCCTGAACCTCTACTCTGCCTCCTTGCAGAACCTAACTGTCGGAGCTAGGGGGATAGGACTCCCTGTTACAATTACTGACTCTCAGGTAGATCTCCACATTCAAAATAAAGGCGCATGCATCTGAAGGTTCTTCAGCAGGCCCACTGTTAATGTTTTGTTAACCCTGGCAGTTACAGCCCATGTGGAGGATATAAAGCAGAATACTTTTAGGTGCGCATCACCTCATTTCTGAATTAAACTCCTAAACATACTCACCACATCCATGCAATACTTATCTCTCCCGCCAGTGCTAACAATACACCCGTCATCTATAATGACTGATTTAAGAGGATAGGAGGGCAGGGAGCAGAGGGAACATGAAGAGAGCACAACTGGCCAGAAATGGTTAAAATCAGGACCACCATCGCCGGAATCGCTGATCAAGCCTGAGGCAGGCTACTCCACAAATATGGACATTATTTTTCAGTGGCTAGGTGCACTCCATGACTTAGTTCAAGAGATTAAAAGTCATTATACAGAATGATGGTCAGGCCATAAGAAAAGGGCTGAAAGTCCTAGCTGGAAAGATTTCTGAAGCTGAACGTGAAATAAGTGTGCTAGAGGGCTCTAGCACATCATCAAAGAAACAAACCAGCATCATTACAACCAAGATAGTGGCACTGACAAAAGAAGTTACTTAACTAGAAGACTACAATCGAAGAGGGAATTAGAACATTTTTGGTAAACAACAAGAGCCAAATGTAATACAAATTCCTGCATAGAATTCCTAGAAACTTGGATGCCAAAAACCCTGGAAATAACCTTCAAAACAGTATTTGAAGGGGGCGTGGCTTGAGCGCGACTGAGATGGAGGCGGGTTGATCTCACTCCTGACTGAGATCGCGTAAAGAAGGAAGGGCGACCAAAAGTACGGCTCTGCGGGGACCTTCACTAGCAGATTTCTCCGTCGGAATGGTTGCTGCCTTTATAACACCTATCTTCACGCTGCGGTGAGTTGCTATTTCGCTGTATTTGGACTTAGTTTTGCTGTTCGCTCCCTGTGTGGATCGCGGCCGCTATTTTGTGTACAGCGCGGCTCTACTTTGGCGCTTCAACTGGGGACATACAGGTATGCCGTGCCCCTTACATAAGCCTCTGAGGAAGAACAGCAATAGAAGGGGTATGCCCAAATGACCCTCCTATACCTGGGCATAAAACATCAAAGATGCATAACAAAGAAAAAGTAGTATGGAGGGACCAATCCATTTTTTTTTTCCTACAAGGCACCATCAATTACCCTGACGCTTTCAGTATTTTGTGCATCTAAATATACATGATTCTATCAAATACATGTGTCATATTACGGGGATGAATACAAAAATCAAGAACTCATACATCAAACGTAATATATACAGGACATCAACCAATACATAAAGTCACATATAAATCACAATCACATATATAATACAGTACATATACACAATATATACAACATTTACAATGACCCTAAAAATAACCTAAATGAATGTACACTCCTTACTCTGAGTAATACACTCTGAGGAAGTCCCCTGTGGGCCTGAGGTATCACACCTCTTTTCTCATTTGCCTATAGGGGTCCTTATTCTAAGAAAAAATTCAAATTAATTAGACTCCTCAATGTTGTCTACTCAACATTAAATATTTCGAATTTCGGCTGTATTTTACGGGCAGGCTTTATGTTTTTTTACCGCGACCGCCATTTGGGATCCCTCATAGCGAGTAACGGTTCTTCCTACACAGCTGTTCTGCATAATGGGATGTTTTGTCTGCATTTATGCTATCCACTATTTTTCAACAACAACGTGAAGCTAGTGTTGTGTAATTGGCTATGATTTTTTGACAGAAATGGGCCTTTCTGCCTTTCACTTCCCCACTGTCTGCTTTATGAAGACATTTTCTGCTGGGAAGTATTGCCCCTCATGGGCAATACTCTTGAATTAAAGGTCATGTTTTTTACTAGCCTCCAACTGATGAAGACCGCTATTAAGTCTTGTTTAATTGAATATGGGATGGATAAACTCCCTTTTTGAGGCTATTCTCCTCTGACTTTGACCTCATAAATCCGAGTCTTTCTATACATGCAACGGCCTTAAAAATTGGATCTACCTAAATACTGTACTGATATCTTTACCTACTTACCACATTGACTTTTTGTAACTACTGAGTCTGTGTATGCACCTGCTCCCTCAAGTGTGACACCTTCTTGTGACGTACCTTGGATTACCACTTACACCTAGTAGCATTTGTCCAATTGGAGTCCACTGGTGCCTATCATTCGCAGTGCTTCATAGTTTTGTTCTTCTGTGCTCTATACATTATGTTTTCTCCAGCATAGGAGGGTTGGACTGAGCTCTTCAGACTCCGAGTGCCTTAGTTAGTAGCAGGCCAATCTCTCTCATTGTGGGACGACCGCTAGTAGATTTGGTTGGTGGGCGAAGGTTCGTTTCCTCGTCACAGTCTCGACAAAGTCAATGACTCATACCAACTGTATTGAGGCTAAGAGTAAAAAATAGACAGCTCTGTACGATCCAGACTTTCTTTTTCTATGCTGCACATTTTTTGAATCTTTTAAGTTCTCAATAATTTCATCTTTATGGAGCCTTCTATTTCTCTTGGTCAGCGAACCATCTCAGCAGGTATGTCTTCCTCTCGTAAGGAACCTAATCCAGTCGCTTCTCATAAGCGTCACTAGAAGGAACCTAATTTGCCATTACCCATTACAATGGAAGACCTCATGGAAGAGATAAAGTTTATTAAGCCCTTTGTTATTGATACCAATGCAGCCCTTCAGAAGCTAGATGAGAAATGGTCTAACCTGGAATCAAGAATGTCTGTTGTGGAACAAAGGATCAGTGACACCTCAAATTCCACCTATGTCTAAAGAGATTGTTCTCCTCAAGACTCGAACAGAAGACTTAGAAAACCGCAGTAGACACAATAATCTTCGAATGTATGGTATTCCTGAAGTAGAGGAGGGGTCTGATATGCTTGCTTTCTTAAAAGTACACATTCCCAAGATTGTTGGTCTCAAAGATGGTACATCTCTTAATTTACAGCACACACATCGCATCCGCCCTAAAAATTCTGGTTCATCTTCATCATCGTCAGCACAACATCCCAGAGGGATAATTGTTCTGTTTTTGGAATATACTGAACTTTTAATGGTCCTCTCAGCGGCAAAGTCAAGGAAGCAGATATTGTGGTCTGTCCAAAAAGTTTTCTTCTCTCAGGATGTGGCCCACGCTACTGCAGCTTGCCACAAGGAATTTCTTTCTCTTCGTCCAGCCCTTCGATCTATGAAACCCAGATAAGGTCTAGTGCATCCCTTCTTCTTCAAAGTTACCTACAACGAGAGGTCTTATTCCTTCGATTATCCTGACGACTTAAGACAATTTATTTCTCGCCACAAAGGAGACGAGATGGACTTTGGAGGTTCCTGATTTGCATTGTCCAATCTGTTTGTGTTTTGTTTTTTGGATATTTCTGTCCTTATTCTAATGTTTTGAAAACTTCCACCCACTATGATGTTGTTGTCTATGGTCTATAGACATTGTTTTTATTTAGTTATTATGACTGGTTAACCCTTTTAATGGTTACTTCATTTTGTAATCCTCCATGTCTTCTTTTTTCTCTTTTATAGCCGTTTATATTATTGTTCCGATCCATTCCCCGGATGTCCTCCTACCCCCTGCCCTTTTGTTCTGACCCCAGGGTTCATGGTTACCCCAAATATTTGGTAAGTGTCACTTATTTAATTGGTTATTCTGGTTGTTGTTGTCTTCCTTTTTATTTTTTAGTTCGTGGATGGTCTCCCTTGATTTGTTCTTATACATTTTACTCCCTTCCTTCTATCTATTTCTATCTATTAATCTTAATTGGCTGGGTCTCACCGGTCTCGGTTGTCTGTGTTGTGTCGGTTCTGCTGTCTTTCTCTTTCTGCAGCTTTCCGCCTCCCAATGCTCTTTTCCTCCCTCTGGATATTTATTCAATTTTTCTTGAGTGAAGTCTCCTGGCTTTCTGTCAACTGCTTGTTTTCTATCACTCATTTCTTTTACTTTTTCTTTTTTTACTTTCTCATCTTTGTCCATTTTTCCTTTCTTTTCTCTCTTTCTCATTTTTTGACTTTTTATCTTCCTTTTCAAGTGTACCTTCATTATTTCTTACTCTTCTCTTCCTCTTTGTAATCATAATTGTTTACCTTTTTCATATTCTTTTTTATGCTCATTTGCTTACTTTTCAATGCATTAACTGTATTGTTTTTGGTTGCCTTCAAATTGACTGTATAATTTTGTTGAATTTTGTGATTTTCTTGTTAGTATTAATGCCTTTTTTGCCTTGTATTGACTGACAATGTTCGGATTATCTCATGAAATGTAAATGGATTACATAACCCAGTTAAAAAGCAAGGGGTACTTTCCCATCTCTCTAAGCTCCACTGTAAAATTGCATTGCTACAAGAAACACACCTTAATGAAAATAATGTTAATTCCCTTAAAGAGCAAAGGGTGGGTCATATTTATAGTTCTCCATCTAAAGACAGAAAAAATGGAGTAGTAATACTCTTTCATAAATCCTTATCCCTTACGATAGAAAAAGAAGAGAAGGATGAAGATGGACGTTGGCTTCTTCTCCATACTCTTATTAACGGATCCCATGTTTCTTTGCTAAACATTTATGGCCCCACAGCAATTGACTCACAATTCTGGCAATCCATGTCACATACTCTTCATGCATGTTCTGAATCTAATTTAATAGTGGTTGGTGACTGTAATCAGGCCATGGACCCTTTCACGGATAGGAAATCCTCCTCTAGGTATATTCCTAATAAAATGCAAAAAACCTTTGCAAGGACCATGTGTGCGAGGGGCCTAGTTGATGCCTGGAGAATATTTAACCCAGATAGTTTAGAATATACGTTTTATTCCCCCACTCATAACTCTACCTCTAGAATTGATGACATTTTCTTAAGCCCGCACCTCCTTTCCAACCTACTGCATGTATAGATTGGCTCCATTCTTATTTCTGATCACACTCCTGTTTGATTTGTTTAGATCTTCCTTCCCTACCCTCTAAATCTCGTTGTTGGCATTTTAATAATTATCTTCTTAAAGATCCCTCCTTTCTTGGACGCTTTAAAGATTTTGTTTCTGAATTCATTCTTCTTAATGCTAGTCCAGATATGCCCTTTCATACTGTCTGGGATGCTTTCAAAGCATCAGTCAGAGGCTTCATTATAGATTATGTAGCTAGCAAAAGGAAACAATATCGCAAGGAATCTGCTGCTTTGCTCTCTTCCATTAAAGAATTGGAACATGCATATTTTTCTCCTAAAAATGGTGATACCTTCAAGACTCTGGTCCAAGCAAAACTTGACTTTAATAGGAAATCTACGGAAGAAGCCTCGGGGACGTTATTAAAAATTAACTCTAAATTTTATGGTGGACGTAATCGGGCTGGTAAACTGTTGGGGAACCACTTGAAAATTAAATCTCAAAGATCTAGAATAGTCAAAATTATTGATGATCGTGATATTCCCCGCCTTAAAGACGAAGAAATATTAATTTGTTTTACAGATTTCGATAAGACCCTTTATACTCCTGAATTTTCTCCTTCAGATGCAAATCTGGACTCTTTTTTTAACTCATTACCTCCCCGCTCTTCCCCTCTTCCTGACTGTTCTATTTGTGAAAAAGATATACATCTTTCAGAGATTACTTATGCTTTGTCCATGTTACCTAAAGATAAGCCCCTGGTCCTGAGGATCTCACTGCTGAGTTCTATTCCTGGTTTTCTCCTATCCTTCTGCCCCATCTTTTATCTCTTTTTCAACATTTTGTTTTTAATGGTGAGGCTCGAGACTCTTTTCTCGAAGCTATGATTTGTCTCATTCCTAATAAAGATAAAGACCCGTCTAGGTGTTCCAATTATCGTCCTATATCTTTGATTAATCTTGATTGCAAACTATTTGCCAAAGTGTTAGCCCTTCATATCAATCAGGTACTTCCTGATTTAATTGGTTCTGAACAAACAGGGTTTGTTAAGAGAAGGCCCGTTGCTGATAATTCCAGAACTTTCCTCAACATTTTACATCTTGCATCTAAGAGCTCCTCCCCTATCGCTGCCATAACCCTTTCTGCGAAAAAAGCTTTTGATCGCGTTCATTGGTTTTTCATGATGCGTGCCCTTAAATGGAATTGTTTTGGTCCTTCTATTTTGTCTCTTATCAATTTGTTATATTCCTCCCCAACCGCTTCAGTTTTTGTTATTGGCTCTCAATCCTCTTATTTCCCTCTACAATGGGGAACTTGTCAGGGATGTCCTCTTTCCCCTTTACTTTTTATCCTCTTTCTTGAGCCTTTCCTTCACTCTTTACAATACACCCCCACCTTCTGAGGCTTTATACATAAAACTGTTGAAATTAAAATTACTGCTTACACGGATGATATTATGTTATAGTAAGTAAATTCCTTTATTCGGCATTATACAAAACACCATAAAAGTTCAATAAAAAATACAAATAACACACATGTTCATTGTCATCTGTACAGACAATTTATTTTAAAAAAAAGGGCACAGCAATATTCATTACAGTTCATTACGGTTCATTAGTCCCCTATCTATCCCCCACTCCTTTACACAGATCCTCTTGTCTCTCTTAGTTTCAATGCAAGCCTTAAAAAACTTGTGATAGAAAGCAGGGTAAAAGGGTCTTGCGCCATTTGTAAATGTAAAAGAGCAACCTTAGCATGTCTGAATTTCATTTTTTTAACAAATTTATTAGATACAGGCGCCTAGGCAGTGAGTAAAAAGGGCAAAGTAATATAAAATGAAGGGTATCCTGCGGAGATCGGTGATCGCAGCCGCAGGGACCCTTTGGATCTACATAATTGATAAAACCTGCTGGTTCGGCTAATAAATAGTGTAAAATGTTGAGCCTAAAACGTGTAATTAAAAATCTATCCTGAGCGTTGTGTGTAAGGGCAAGGTATGGTTCCATTCCTTCACTAGTCCTCACTAAGTTATAGGCTCTGACTGACTGTTTGCCAAATTCCTTTTCCTCTCTGGAGGCTGTTTTATAAGTAGTGAACCTCTTCTTCACACTAGCCTTATTCTGGACTACTCCTCCAGTCGGGTTTGGGACGAGATCCTTACAGCCAACTTTTTTCGCAAACAGCCTTAAGAGACTTTAGCCATGGGATGCCATTCCCTTATCCCTGCCAAGGCAATCCATAATTATTTGCCTGGTCAATTCAGCCTCCGGGTTGTCCCAAATCTTTAGCCATGCTAACAGGGGTCTGACCTGAAACCTATCCTCTATAAAGGCCCCCCCAGATCTTCATGGACAATATAAGCGGGAACACCCTTTGGGACCCTGAGGAGCCTTCTCATATATTTGTTCTATTCTACCTGCAGTTTGTCTAAAATGGCAAATCCCCAGAGTTTTGCTCCATATGGCACCTTGGAGTAGCAGATAGAGTTATATAGATTCATCATTTGCTCTGGGGACCACCTTCCCAATCTGCGGCAAAAGTTCATTATTGCCCCTGTACTTGACAATATCCTATTACAACGCTCCTCAAGTAAAGCTTTAAAATTTAAATGCCCATCCAATAAAATGCCTAGGTAAGAGAAGAATTGCACCTTCTCCAATTTGTGTTCTCCTATTCTGTAATTGAAACTTTTTCTTGATTTTGACTCTGCTTCCATGACATATGACTTGGTTAGGTTGGCTGATAATTATGTTATATGTTTCCGATCCTTCTACCTCTTTGCCCGCTTTTACCAAACTTCTCTCTTCCTATGCGGCCTTGTCTGGTTATAAGTTGAATTTTTCCAAATCTGAAGTGCTTCCTTTAAATAAATATTGTTTAAGGAGTATATTTGCCTTTAAATGGAATACTAATAATATTACTTGCTTGGGGATAAAATACTCTTCTTCCCTTACAAAAACGATTCAGTTTAATTTGGAAGAAATTCTATTAAAAGTAAATAATATGACAGACAGATGGTCTCCCCTTTTTTTGTCATGGTGGGGTAAATTAGACACCATTAAAATGATGTTGCTCCCCGTTATTAACTTTTATTTGTCCATGTTACCAGTTAAACTTCCATTGAAGTTTTTTAAAACGCTTAATGGAATTTTGAGTAAATTTCTTTGGAACGGTCGGAAGGCCTGTATTTCTTTATCCCTTCTCTCTGCTCCTAAGTATCGGGGTGGTGTCCACTTTCCCAAGTTTCAACAGTATCATTCCTCTTCTCTAATTCGCCAAATGTTACCATGTTTATCTACTTCGGGAGGAACTTTCACTTCTGTATGAATGAATGAATGAATGAATGAATATTGGATTTGTAAAGCACGAACTTAGCCCAAGGGCGTTAAGGTGCTATTAGCAGACTGAGGGGTGCAGACCAATAACATACTCATACTGAAGTCTGTGAGAAAAGCCAGGTCTTTAAGGTTTTATGGAAGAGAGAGTGGGACACCTGACTAGAGAGCTCTTCCGAGAGGGAGTTCCACAGCCTAGCCGCAGCCGTGGAAAAGGCTTTACCTCCCACCTTGCCTTTTTAAACCTCGGTACTGTTAACAGGTTTTTATCTAAGGACCGGAGCTGTCTGCTGGGAGCATACAGCTGGAACATCGCCTTGATCCCATCTGGGCCTAAGCCAAAATAGACATCATGAGTCAGGCACAGTGTTTTAAAATGGATCCTACGGTCCAAAGGCAACCAATGCAGTGACCTGAAGGAGGCTGTGACTGAATAGAATTTCGGTAGATTCATCACCAGCCTGGCCGCAGCATTTTGCACCAGTTGCAAACGTCGCACTAGGCCTTTGTTTATTTTTATTTATTTATTTATTTTTATTTTAGGAGTTTTATGTAGCGCTAGCTGGACCCGAGGGTATCAGAGCGCCTCACAGCAAGTAACTTATGTGCAAATAGGCAGTACAGAGAATATAGAAGAACATAGGGGTTCGCGCTGAATATAGATCGAGCAGAAGGAGCATGGAGGGTTCAAGTCAAACAAGCATTACAAGCAAATATAAACACAAAATGTTATATGAACATTTAGGCAACAAATACAATAGACGTTCCTTTACAATGGCATAAAACAATAGTCACAATATCAGTAAAAATGCTCCTATAATGTCTGAGCATATTACAATTCTATCATATTACACAAGATAATATATACAGAGTGTCCTGGAAAGTGACTTACTTATGTAAAATAATAATCCCTATTCCTTAAGTATCCAAAAAGTTTTCTTGATCAAACAATGTGAGTATCCAAAAAGTTTTCTTGATGAGAGTCAGTGTCACCGGTCACATAATTAAAGTTAGATGGAGTGCCGGCTAAGGTACTTCCTTGGCTCCTATCGGTTCGCTTGAGAGCGGTCGAGGAAGAGGACTTTGAGCAGGTTTTTGAATTTTGGAAATAAGAGGATCGTTCTGATGTGGGGGGATGGAATTCCAGATTTTGGGGGCGTTTCCAGCAAACGATGTGGCCACAGTTTTTTGTTTGCAAGTTTTCAGCGGGATGAGTAGCAGCGTGTTGGAGCTCCTGAGGTTCCTGGACTGGCCGGCCCTTTTGAGTTTGGCGTCCAGGTATTCAAGTTTGCCTGTGTGTAGGGCTTTGTGTGTGAGGCAGGCTGTTCTGAAGCTGGCTCGCAACTCAATTGGGAGCCGTTTATTAATGCCCAGATAAAGGGCATTACAATAGTCCAATCTGGACGTTACCAAGGCAATAACATCCTGGTTGCGTGCTTAAAAGGAGAGGACATGGGTGATTTTTCTAAGGATGCTGATGATCCCGAAACATGTGGACACTGTCCTGCTGACCTGGAGGCTAAGGGAAAGTGAGTTATCCACAATGACCCCTAGATTCTTTCCATGGGATACCGGACAGGGGCAGACACCAAGCGTGTCCGGCCACCAGTCACTGGACCAAATCTTCAATTTACTGCTGAAAATCAGGACCTCACTCTTCTCTCCGTTCAGTTTCATAAAGTTTTCCACCATCCAGGAGGAGACTGCCTGCATACAATTCCTAAAATTAAGGGCAGAGTCCCTAATGCTATGAGAAATGGATACCATTATTTGGGTGTCGTCCGCATAGGACAGCACCTCTAACCAAAAGGATCTCTCAACCTTAGCCAGTGGGTCAACATAGATGTTAAAAAGTGTTGGGCTCAGGGAGGAGCCTTGAGGAACACTACATGACAAGGGTTTGGAGGCCGAGTAGAATTGGCTGAATTTCACAGTCTGTGCCCTTTCACTAAGAAAGGAGGTAAGAAGCCTCAGAGCAGAGCCCCCGATCCCAATCTCACTGAGGCGTTCAACCAGCCTCAGAGGAGACAGGGTATCAAAGGCAGCGGTAAGGACAAGTAGAACAAGCAAGGTGGTATGCCCAGCATCCACTTGAGTACGGATATTGTTGAATACAGTGGTTAATGTTGTTTCTGCACTATGGTGACTTCTAAATCCATGTTGTGAGCCATCGAGTAATAGGTGCTCCTTTAGGGAAGCACTGAGATGGGAATTTAGGTAAGTTTCTAGGATCTTCGCTGGAGCCAGAAGTAAAGAGATCAGCCAATAATTCTTCTATTCAACCGGGTCAAGAGAGGGCTTCTTCAGAAGTGGCTTCACCACTGCCATCTTCCACAATGTGGGATACTGTCCCTCTGAGATGGCAACATTCAGAACAGCAGTAAGGTGGGGGAAAATAAACTCATGCCCGATTTTTAGCACCTATAGGGGGAAAGTATCCAACGGTGAGCCTGATTTAACTTGTTCCAGAAGCCGGTCAATCACCTCTGGCAGCATACTGGGAAAAGTGAGAAGCCTGGGATTGTCCTCCGTAAGCAAGACCTCACTTGGGGTGTAGAATGAGCAGGAAACCCTGCATTGGAGTTGGAAGCTTCCAGTAAATATCTGTGATTTTAGTTTGAAAGAAATCAGATATTTCTATCACAGAACTCCTGGGAAAATTCTGAGGGATCCATAATATGGGGGAAATAGGAGAATTGATAACTTTAAAAAGATCCCTAGATGATTTCATTGATCCTGTGATCTTTGAATAGTGTAGCCCCTTTTCCTCCATAATGGCTGCTTTGTAATCTTTTAAACACTGTTTAGGCAGTTTCCTACCCAGAGGCTTTAAATCTGTGTGCCACAGCCTCTCCTTTTTACGGCATCCCTGTCTGGCACAGGTTAGAGGAATCACTGATCTCTCCTTTCTCTTTTTCTCTCTTAGCCAGTTTTACCCATCCTCCTTGTTGTTTTACCTACCCAACGATTTCAAAATTAATTTCAACTTTTCATCCTATTAAGTGTAAGTCTCAAAGCCCTTTATAGATATTTTTAGACTCACCTCTTTGGCATAATAAAAGTATTAAATTGTCCAATTGCACTATTTTTGGGAAAACATGGGCTGCCGAAGGGATCTTCCTGGTTAAGCAACTAATACAAGATTCTCGTTGTCTTTCCCCACAAGAATTCCAGTCCACATTTGACCTACCTGTTTCCTCATTACTTAGAAACAAATCTTTACGATTTCTCTTGACGGATCAGCTTTCTCTGCTTTCTGGATCTCCCCTCCCTTCTCAAGATCCTCTGTTTGAACCTCTATCCACTTCCCCCTTTATTAGAGCCTCTCAAGTTTAGAAATACCACAATTTTTCTTCTCTCAGTCACCGCAAAAGTAAAGTTGAGTTCTTATGGGAATCTGATTTACAGCGTACCCTTTCTGTTAATACATGAAACTCCATTTGGACATGCATACACCACACCTTGTGTAATTCTAGCACCACTCAGACTCTTTATTATTTTTATCAAAGATTATTTTTAACCCAATTATCTCTTTCCAAGTATAGTTCAGACGTATCCCCGAACTGTTGGGTATGTCCTAATACCCCTGGCTCTTTAATGCATTCCTTTTTTCTTAGCCCTAATATAGCCCGATTTTGGTCTAAGGTATGTGAGTCAATTTCCTCTATTTGTGCTATTAAATTTCCCTTTGATATTTACTCCATATTTTGGGAAGTAACCCTGCAAATTGGCTCGGATCTCGCTAGGTGGGAATATTTGTAGACTTGTAAATTGCTTTTGCCTTTCAGGTAATCACCTCTAATTGGAAGGACGCCTCTAGGATTTCTTTCTCCACCTGGTGGAACCTTCTTTGCTATCAGCACAGACTGGACAGAGCTTCTTCTAAAACTTCTCAACAACTTATTAGTAAAGAAGCGTTCTGGTCTCCACTTACCAATTATTTATCCACATCTGCACTACGTAATTAGGATAGCTCCTTTGTGTATGAACCACCAGGAGTATTTTATTCTTTTTTCTATTTTAAGTTTTTATTATGTCAAATGTACAGTTATTATCCTGTTTTTAGGAACCATTATGATTACTATAATATTAAAGTTTTAATATCATATATTAGGTGAATATACTACTATATCTTCATTTTCTTTTTATCTTCATTTTCTTTTCTCTTTCTTTCCCCCCTCCTCTGTTCTTTCCCTCTTTCCTCTTTTTCTTTTCTTCTTTCTTCCTTTTCTAGGTTTTCCCTTCTTCTGCAAAAATTTAAAATGCTATTATGTTTCTAGGCACAATGTTTTATTATTGCTTTTCCTCTTTGGAATATCTCTATATTAATAATAGAATTCTTGTGTCTTTTTTTTTTGGGAATTCTTTTTATTAAACACATAAAAATATAAAACACTTACAATAAATACACTGGGATGCATCTCACACACATTACATATACATATATCCTCCTGTACAAAAAATTCAACAGAAATAACAACATGCGGGTTCAAGGGTCCTCCGACATTACTGGATCTTCCGGTTCTGCAGGGGGAGCGCATATATCACCCCTATAAACATTCCAGGGCCCCCAAATCTTGCCCCATTTCTTGGGCCTCCCCTTAGCCACATACACCGCCCGCTCTCTAAACATGCACCAGTCCAAGTCTTCCATCCATTTCCCGACAGTGGGTGGCTGATTCGCCTCCCACAGTTGAGCTATATTACGTTTGGCAATACCACATGCCAACGTGGCCCACACCTTTCCATGGGACGGGAGATCCGTCGGGTCCCAAACATTCAGGAGGCAACGCCGTGCCTCCAGCTCAAAGCTCACTCCCCACACCTCACGCACCTTGGCATGAATAGTAGACCAATACCCCCGAATGAGGGCACAGTCCCATAACACATGAAAGAAAGTTCCAGACTCTCCACATCCTCTCTTGCACTCATCACTCACAGCTAAACCCATTCGCACCAGCCGTGGGCCAGTCACATAGCAGCGGTGGAGGATCTTCAACTGAACCAGTCGGAGCCTCATTTGGATTGCAACGACCCTCGGAGAGGCCACGGCCTCCCTCCAGTCCTCATCATCTAGGATCAATCCATCCGCTGTCCAATAACTTCTTGTGTCTTTTATTCCATCAAATGTATTTATTCAGCTTGCTATTTCCTTGCTACTTTTTCTTTCGTAAGTATTGTTGTATAGTGTACATATGTTACCAATTACTTCAATAAAGCTCTTTAAACTCAAAAACAAAATAGTATTTGAAATTGAGAGGGCAGGCTGCCGGTCTAAAGAGGGGACCTGCAGGTAGCTATTGGGTAGGAGGGTGGGATAGTGTGTGGGGTGGGGAAGAGGGAGATATGTTCTGGGGTAAAAAATGCATCAGGGGACGAAAAATTTATAAAAATGAGAGGAATTATAAAGCTGAGTTGGTTTATTATAGAGGCCATACAGATAGGGAAATATATTTCATTAAATGCATCAAGTAAAATGCTTAGTATGAAATGTGGCGGGCTTAAATAACAGAACAAAGAGGAGCCTTGTATATGAGGAGCTTAGGATGTACAATCCTCAAATCGCGGTCATTACTGAAACTCACATAGCTTATAAAGATAAAAACTTGCTTAAACAATTAGGATACGATATTATGGTTTGTACTGAGTTTAATGCTTCAATTCGGGGGGTGGCGATTTTAAAGCATAAAAATCTAAAAGTTGAAATACTTAAGACATTAACTGATAAAGCGGGCAGATGGGCAATTGCACAGATAAAGCTGGAAGGTCGAAAATATACAATATGTGGGGTCTATGCATCAAATCAAGATGAGCCAACAATTATTGAGCAGATTAATATGGAATTGCTTGTATGGGATGGGGAATATATTGTGTTGGGTGATTTTAATTGTATTATGAATTATAATTTAGATACCACTAGGAAAAATTCCTTTCAGAGAATGAGGAAAACTAGAGCTGCAATTTTGGATTTGGCAGCAATTCATCTCCTTAAAGATGCCTGGAGATGCCTATACCCTAAATTGGCCGGCTATACATATTATTCTGCAGCACACTATGCTCACGCATAGATATGGTTTGGGTCTCAGACCTTATTCTTGGAACTAGCTCTATGGCTATATGCCCAATGGTAACCTCGGACCACAACCCGATCTCCTTAACTTTTGAGGTTACAACTGTAGAGTCTTCACCTCGCCCTTTCTCATTTCCAAGATACTTGTTCACCGATCTTGGGTTTGTGAACCAACTTAAAGAACACATTAAGGAATTCATTGACATAAATATACATTCTACTCAATCTTTGATAGTTTGGGACGCTTGCAAAGCTAGTATACGTGGATTTACACAACAATATATATGGCGACAAAATAAAGAACGTCGATGTCTAAATGAGAAAAGGCTCGGAGAAATACTCGATATTGAACATCAAATATCAGAAACTCTATCAATTGGGGTAACGAACTTGGATGTATTAAGCTTCAAACTAATTGAACTTAAAGCTGCATTAAAAGATCTTCTTAGGGCCAAGAGTATTAGTAAATTAAAGAAATATCAACTTGATCAATATGAAAATGGTGATAAGATTGGTAAACTTTTGGCCTATAAAGTTGCTGAAGATCGATCTCAGAATATTGTTAAAGAAATTAAAGGGGACAACAACCAACTATTTTGTGACTCTAAATCAATTTTGCAACAGTTTGCGTCATTTTATCAAACTCTCTATACACCTGAAACTGTAGCCTCGGATGATAGTATTAAAAATTATATAGAGTTAAATAAGGTCAAAACTTTAGAGCCGGCACAATCTGCACAACTAGCGGTAGATATTACAGCGACAGAAATTAGGGGTGCTATCAATTCCTTAGCAATGGGCAAAGCTGTAGGTGGGGATTCTATTCCTTTGGGATTATTTAAATGCTGCTCAGAGGAATTGATACTATTATTAATTGATGTGATCCGCGCTATAGGCAATGGGCAACAAGCACCAAAATCCTGGAACCTAACCCAAATTATTTTTTTTTTAAAAAGGGCAAAATACCTCAAGATAGAGGTTCGTACAGACCAATTTCGCTTATCAACAGCGATGCCAAAATTTTTGCAAAAAGTATTGGCTACTAGGCAGGCGCCAGTAATGTCCCAGCTCGTTTCTTCCCAGCAACATGGATTTATTCCAAAGCGAGACACTACAGCGCATATTAATATGGCTATCTCTGATTTTGATGCTGCTCGGACCCAGTCCGCCTCACTCGGTATGATTTTATTAGATGCAGAAAAGGCATTTGACCGAGTGGCGTGGGGCTTTTTATGGGCGGCACTACAGGCATTTGGCGTTAAAGGCCAATTTTTGAGATGGATCCAATCGCTTTATGATAACCCTATGGGCAAGGTATCTTATATGGGAAAATGCTCTTCTATGTTCCCAATTAAGAGAGGGACAAGACAGGGGTGTCCTTTATCACCCCTGCTCTTTGCTTTAGGTATGGAACCTTTCTTAGTTGCACTTCAACGTCAGGCTTTAATTTGTCCTTTTTTTAATGGCTCAAATAAACTTGATATCACTGTGTATGCGGATGA
Organism: Lissotriton helveticus; assembly: GCF_964261635.1. Taxonomy (NCBI): domain Eukaryota; kingdom Metazoa; phylum Chordata; class Amphibia; order Caudata; family Salamandridae; genus Lissotriton; species Lissotriton helveticus. The sequence goes on from NC_136063.1 coordinate 497,175,716, forward strand.
TGTTGCAGTTTTTTCTTCTGATGTGCCCCAAGCCCTGAAGGGTATTATAATAGAAGCGGGTATATATGGCTCAGCTTCTGGCTATAGACTCAACACCACTAAAACTCAAATTATTATGAATTACCAATCGCCAGCCCCTGTTCCAGGAATTTGCTGTGTAGCAACTTATTTGGGGGTTAAAATCTCCTCGGATATTGATTTAATTGTGGCATTAAATTATGAATCATTACTAAAAGAGACTGCTATGCAATTTAAGAAATGGCATAAATTGCCGCTTAGTATTATTGGCCGAATAAAGTTAGTTAAGATGAAAATTTTACCCAAATACCTATATCTATTTCAAACAATTCCCTTACGGGTAAATAATTCTTACTTATATGGGGATATAAAAAAGCCCGGCGGGCTGTCTCCTTACTTAAACTTCCTTTCAATCAAGGCGGACTGGCCCTCCCGGATTTTAAACTTTATTATTGGTCGGCTTTTTTGACTTGTTTTCGTAGCCTCATGGTCTCCGATAAATGTTTGTACTTCCATAGATTTTTACTTGGACAGGATGTTAATATGTTCCTTTACAGGCTAAATGACCCTAATTATTTTAAAAGGGTTAAATTTAAGACGGTACGAGATACAGTTAATATCTGGCGCTCCATTATGGTTAAGTGTAATGCTTTTCTTCTACATTGTAAAACACCTTTGTGGGGTAATCCGGGCTTACCTGTAATTTTTCACGACTCAGCTTGCCCTTTATTTTTAGATTCCGGTATTAGATTTTTGGGTGATTTATACGATCACAAGGGATTCATGGCATATGAACAACTGAAGATGTGCTACAATTTACCGGAACTGGCCAGGTTCAAATGCTATCAGATCAAAGACTATCTAGTGAGGAAATTAGAGCTTACCTCGGTATTAGATTCTGAGGTCTGGGATTGCATTTATAGAGAAGCAGATAAAGCCATGATTAGTATTGGATATAAGATCTTTTCAGGCTTTAACACCAGCGACATTACAAAATTGACCGAGAAATGGAATAGAAAACTGGCAATGAATGTATCATCTGATTTAATTACTCAATCTCTCAAAAGTCTAAATGTATCAGTTCAATCTTGTAGTCTTAAATTACAGCTGTTTAAAACTGTATGTCCATTATATCACACCCCCGAGAGAATTCTTAAATGGGCAACGAATAATAATTTCAGTGAGCGTACGAAATGCCCAAAATGCAATCTAAGTGGTGCTGATATTGTACACATGTTTTTTTCTTGCCCCCATCTTAGTGAATTATGGGAGGGAATAACTAAGGTGGTTTCTGATAGACTTGCTCATCCTATTTCATTCTCATCAATTGATGTGCTGGTGGGTGTATGCGGGGGTACGAGTGTATTTTGTGATTTGTTGAATATCTTAGTTACTTGTGCAAGGCTTGTTATTGCTAGAGCTTGGATTCTAAAAAATCCACCAACGGTTATGGAATGGTGGAGCCTGGTTAAGGAAACATATAATATGGAGCTTGCCCTTGCTGCTACAAGGGGCCTGCAGGCTAAACGAAAAATTTACAGAATCTGGGGGTTAATCATGTCTCAATAACAGTATAATTTTCTTTCTCTCTTTTTTCTGTATGTCCTCTATATTGCTTATGATTTATGCATCTTTTTATTGCAAATGTTAATTTACTGTTCTTGCTGAATCTTCTGTAGACAAATCTTGTTTATTATGGCTTTCTCTTGTTTGTCCCCTTTGTTGCAAATAAAAAAAATATGAAATTGAGAGGGCACATAGAATACCAACAGGAAGGCAAACCAACAATGCAAGAAGCCCAACGTGTTTTCCAAGACCTATGATCTTCAGACCTTAATATAGCATCATGCTGAAGAAATACTATCACACACTAAGAAAGTACAACATGTTCAATGGAATGGTGCTAAGACCAACATTGCACAAGACTACTGAAAAGAAATGGTATTCAAAAGAAAGGGATTTTTTACTCTAAGACAGTCACTAAGAGACCTATCCACACCTTACTCATTTATTGGCCCAGCAAAATATAGAATCCATAAAGCGAGACCTCTGCTCTTAACTGATCTGCTAGACCTAGTCTTTCATTTCTTCATCAACTCAAACCGAGATGGACATACCACCCAAGATGCCGATAAGAAGGTAGTGTGGTCTCCTTAGCTAAGGTCAAGGGATTGGGATTCATGGCTGATCTGTGGTTACCATCAGCTCTCACATTCATACATATAGTTATTAGTTAATTATTAAAGAGTGATATTGGGGTTGAATAGCTTCCATTCCTTATTTGGAATTTTTTGATCTCATACCTTATTATAGCTTACTAACAACATGAACCTCGCTACACCCACTCGGCCATCACAAACTAGTTGAACTTGCAAACTACACATAAGTTCATAGAATCAAACCACATCTTCTAATCACATGCCCTACATCAAACACATCCTTTATGATCATGATTCAATCACACATCTTTCACTCATAGGTTTCCAAACAGAGAGGATTCCAAACGCATGTTGTGCCTTGGGACTCTGACGGGTGAGAAGTCGCGCTTTATAAGATTACTTCTAAAGATATGTCTGTCACACACAGATCTGTCATTTCTGAGACTAGTTGTATTTTATGCCCGTCTGCACTATAAACTACATCTTTACTTATGCTAGAACTGAAATAAATGCAATTAGTGCTATGTTATATATTTGTTTGTTCAATGGTTTAACAGAGATGGATATGGTTGTTCTTGGAGTTTGTGCTCATGGCACTTCACATGCTTGTTTAATGTTTCGATGAAAGGTGCATGCTCAAATCGCCTCAGGGGTGGGACTTGGGGTGGTTTTGGTTTTCAGGGTATTGTGTGTTATTTGCTCCCTTTGGTTGTTTTACACTCCCCCTTACTATTACCTCTTCTCCATTCAAGGGGCTGACATCTTAACACCATATCTTATCTGTATTAAGGGTTCCCCGCTCCGACAATGATTTTACTGTCATACCCACATTGTCAATCTCACCAAGCTGGCTCAGGCTCTTACAAGTCAAGTGCCCTTTGCACATATCACCACATTTTCTCTCTCGTACATATATAGGATTGGGGAAATTTCACTAAGCAAACCCTCCCACTATTTGTCACAATCAGGCAAAATACTACAGAATGCATCATGATGAAGGACCACACTTTCAAAGTTGTTTCATTAACCACTAAAGCTCTTGAACATCCTGTAAATGAAGGAAGATTGTGGACTACTGTAGCAGACCGAAGGGTGACATATTTATGTTACACAATACTGTGACTCGAAAGGCACCACCGGACTCAATGCTACATGGATCGTTGACTCTATTAACTCTCCTGCACATCACATGAGAAGTGAGGTATTAACTGTCATTTCCAAAAGGTCTGGGATCTCAACAGTGTCACACTTACACGACAGCAAGGATATATGACGCATAGCCACAGCCAAGAAAAATTACAAAGTATTCTATATCACACATATCTATGTCCCCACGTACAATTTCATCCAATCTTTGCGATCCCTAGACAAAACTGTGGTACTAGATGGAGCTTTCAACCTATTGGCAGAAACATGGAGGGAATATATAAGAAAATACATTTATACATAACAAATCATACTCCCAGATGAGAAAATTTGGCAGTAACCATATTCTCATAGATCTTTTGTATTTTCACAACCACCCAAGTACGGACTACACACTCCATTCAAACCCCGCCTTACCTTTTCTAAAATTGAGTAGATACTAATAGTTACAAAGTTAGAATCACTAAGTTAAAATCCAAGAATATAACGGATAGTGGTATCTAACCATGCTTGTATCTCCGTGGAAGTAGAAATAGGTGCCAATATACCTCGATCCATACAGTGGAGACTCAATGATTCTCTTTTGGAGGACTCAGCCTCTGAAAACAACGTTCCGGAGGTAATTAATCACGGCTTGGAAGGAAATAGTGCCACAACAACCTCACCTGCAGTCATTTAGGATGCAGTAAAAGTCACTTTAAGAGGAATTATGATAACCCTGATGTCAATCAAAAATAGAGTCACAAATAAAAAGCTTTCAGAATTAGAAACTGAAATAAAAACCTAGAAAGCCAACTAAGATACACAAAAGGCTCAGCACCTTTAACACAATTGGGAACTTTTCAACATGAATATCTAAGGTAAACATCGATTGCAAGATAGACACAAAAATGTTAACTCTCAGACTAGAGAAAGTCCTACACAAACATCCAACCTGCTTAGTAGGGTTCCTAAAAGGGAGACTAGTGGTGGATAACACAATTGTTCTCATGTGATCGACAAAACAAAAACTTAAAATTCACCTGTGATCCCCTCTGACATTGAAGGTAGAGAAGGGCTTTGACATGGTCTCTTGGGCCTTCTTCCTTGTGGCGCTGCAAAAATACTAACCAGGCGGGCAGCGACTTTATTCGCATGACTAGGGCTCCCTACTACAGCACAGAAGCAAGGGTCAGAATCAATGGTCACCTTTCAAATAGGGGAGAGGATGTGGCCTAACGGCTAGATCAGTCAATCTCAAAGCTGGGGAACCTGGTTCGAGTCTGGGGAGGGATGCTCAACTTCCTGTGTTTCTGGGAAAATCACGTAATCATCCCCTGCCTATCAAAATGCAAGTGTCCATCTATAACACAACTGATGCTCATGTAAAACGCTATGATACCTGTTGAGTTCGCACTATACAAAACTCATTAAAAAATGTTTTAATAATAAACTCATCCAAACTAACTCAAAGAACCTGACAGGGATGCCCACTATCCCATTTTCTGTTTGTACTGGTGATAGAACATCCCCTACTGGCATTAAGGGATAACCGTTTTAAAGGGATATAATTTCCAACTGTAGACAATTGGTTGCAGCCTATGCAGAAGACATTCTAATATTTACAGAGGATGCAGAAAGAGCTATTCTAGCTATCATGGGAGAAACAGTACATTTTCTGCATTGTCGAGTTACTCGCTTAACAGGGAAAAACCAGTCTTCCCTCTGGAATTTCATTGCATGCTGACAAGTGTAGGGATTCAGGATTATAGTAGCAAAAAACCCAAATTTGAATACCATGGTACCTGGTTCTCCAACAATATAAAGGACTTTCTGGCTATGCATGAAAGTAAAATGCTATACAAAATCAAGGATTTAATAAAAACTTGGGGTCTCATTTACTATATTTTGACGCAGGGCAGCACAGCAAGCCTTCCTGCTGTGCTGCCATGCGTTAGAATAAAAGGGCAAGGAGGACGCGCGAGCGCGTCAAACAAGATGGCCGCCATTACCGGAGCTCCGTAACTCCCTCAGCCCGACTTCGTTTCAAACGCCGATTTTTGTGTCAGGAAGTCGGCGGAAATGCTGGCGCTTACCTTATAAAGTGCTTCCTGATTTGTGGAGTGATTTTGGGGCGATTTCTTGTGGAGCAAGGTCGATTTCTGGCTCCATGGTTCTTGACCCCGGTCTCTCCTTCAGGTACTGCTGAGTTTGAGTGCTTGGGGGCGGAGCAACTTCTGTGACAGAGCCTGGCTTGGGCCTAGCCACGCCTCCAGCCTAATATAGCTGCTGCACCTGCTGCTTTTAAGAGTTTGTTGCTGTTTTTCGTGATAATTACCTCATTCTTCTTGCATTTTGAGGCTGTTTTTCATCTTTTTATCAATTTACACCTATTGCAGAGCTATTACTAACCTCAAAATGGATTCTAAGAATTCCAATGCTAATAAACGTAAGCAGCAGGTTTCTCCTCCTCCAGCAAAGTCTAAGATGGTAGAGTCTTCAGACCCTGCTTTTGCTCTCATTTTGGAGGAAATTAAAGCACTACGCTTGAATACTGATACAATTGCTTCGGAAGTCAAAAATATCCGCAAAGATATGGCCTCTATGTCAATGAAAATTTCTGACAATGCCATTAAAATTCAGGATAATAAAAACAAACTTGACACTTTTACACCTTTATTGGCCAAAATTGTTCCAATGCATACTCAACTGTTGGACATGGAAAATCGTAATAGGCAATACAACCTGCGTATTTTTAATTTGCCTGAAGAAGTTGAGGGGACTAGCTGTCGTTTATATCTTGAATCCCTTCTACCGGGCCTTTTGAATATAAAATTCGCTGAAAAATTTGAGATTGATAAAGCCCACAGAGTCCCTTCCCATCGAAATCCTAGACATACTAAACCCAGGCAAATGATCTTCAAGGTTCTGCGTCATCATCATTTGGTCCTTATTCGCAAGGCTGCAAGAGAAATTCCTTCCTTATTAGTGAATGGGACCAACATTTTTATTCACCAGGACTTTGCCAAAGAAACTGTTGCTATTCGCAAAGAGTTTTCTGCCTATCGTCCACAGCTGCGACACCTTGGATTTAAATATGGTCTTTTTGATCCTTCAACGATGCGTGTCTGGAAAGACAATGTCTCCAAATCTTTTCAGCGTCCTGAAGATCTTCGTTTGTTTCTTGAGCAACAAGCTCCTCCATCTATGGATACTCAGGATCCTAATACTTGACTTCGAATAGCCTGACTTTTCTTGTCACATCTTTGCATATTCTTATACTTATGGGCTCCAACGGTTTCTGGCCATTCTTGTGGAACGGGTGTGCGTTTCTTTGTCCTTATTTATGTTCCTTGTTTGTCTCCTTTCCTTTTTTGCTTTCTTCCTCTTGTGTCTTTCCTTTTCCTACTTTCTGCATAGAGTCGCTCCTTTTCTAAGGCTGTTTCTCCATTCTTCTTTTTCTGTATCATTCTTCTGTCCTTTTCTCTTAATGCACAATGGCTAATATTCATAATGTTAAAATTGTTTCTCTTAATGTTAAGGGTTTGAGGCATCCGGTAAAACGCACTAAGATCTTAGATTACCTGGGTGCGTGTAAAGCTGACATTTGTTTTATTCAAGAAACGCATGTTGAAGATAAAATTCTCCAATATATGAAGAAAAAATGGGTTGATAATATTGTTTCCTCCCCTGCGCAGGGAAGAAAAAATGGGGTTGCAATTCTCTTTGCAAAACGGTTACATTGTCAGATTCTTAGTAAATTTACAGACTCAGAAGGTAGATATATAGTGGTTAAGGTTAAAATTCATGACACAATTTATTTTTTGCTTAATGTTTATGGTCCTACGGCTGATGACCCTTCTTTCTGGTCTGCTTTGACTTCTGAGGTTCTGAAGTTGGGGCAGGTCACTTTGATTGTTGGGGGGGATTTTAATGTAATTATTGATCCGTTACTAGATAGGCTTTCCACTACAAAATTCCGTCCTCCTAAAGTGTTTCATGCCTTTAAATCTTTCCTTCGCACAACCAAATTAACTGATATATGGAGGTTACACTTTCCTACGGAGAAATGGTTTTCCTTTTTCTCTAATCCCCATAATTCACATTCCATAATTGATAATTTTTTGCTTTCACCCTCTCTACTTCAATCAGCCACCAACCCTGTTATAGGTAATATTGATGTTTCGGACCATGCGTTGATTTCCTTTGTGTTAAATATTTCCTCTACCTATGCTAGGCAAAATCGTTGGCGTATGAACACAAATATAGTTCTCAATGATAAACATAAGTCCAAACTTTTACAAAATATTAAAGACTATTTTTTATTCAACCCAGAAGGTTCAACTTCTATTGTGAATAGGTGGGATGCTTTTAAGGCCTACATCAGAGGTGCCACTATTTCTATTATGGCACATGAAAATAAACAATTTAACTCTAATATTACTTATTTGGAAAAACAAATTGCTAAATATGAACGTTTATTTATTTCCTCTAATGACCTTCAGTACAAATCCAAATTACAGAAGCTTCGTTATGAATTTAATGCTATACTTAGTACTAGAGCAGGAATCCACCTTACAAAATCTAATGCTAAATTTCGCTTTAACACCAATAGATCTGGAAAACTTCTTGCAAACTATTTACGGATCAAGAGGGACAAAACTCAAATAACATCGATTCGTAGTCCTAGTGGTCGAGTTGCTATTTCCCATAATGATATTGAACAAGAATTTTTAAATTTTTATTCTCAGTTATATAGTAAACCAGTACCTTGTGATGACTCTTTAATTGATTCCTTTTTAAATCAGTACAAATTACCTCAAGTCTCTCCTACAGATAGATTAAGTTTAGATTCTCCGATTACTTCTGATGAAATTTTACTTGCTATTAAATCACTTCCCAAGAACAAATCCCCGGGCCCAGATGGTATCCCCGCTGAATTTTATAAAGAATTTCAATCTTACCTTTTACCTTATTTAAGTTCACTTTTTTCCCATTTTGGTTCCTCTGGCACTATTTCAGGCTCCTTTACGGACGCTTTAATCATTGTTTTGCCAAAACCTGATAAGGACCCTACCCTGGTTGCTAATTATCGTCCTATTTCCGTAATAAACCAGGATTGTAAGCTTTATGCCAAAATTCTTGCCACTAGATTAGCTCCCATTCTTCACTCCATTATTCATCCAGATCAATCGGGTTTTATGAAAAATAGGTATTCGGCTAACAATACTAGATCCCTTTTACATGTGATTGAGCAGAGTCCTTATCTTGCTTCCCCTGCGGGAGTGATGGCTTTGGACGCAGAAAAAGCTTTTGATAAAATTCATTGGCAGTTTTTATTTAAAACTTTATTGTCTTTTAATTTTGGTGCCCATTTTATTCGTATGATTTCTGCTTTATATTTTGCCCCTACTGCTCGTTTGTTTATTAATGGTCAAATTTCCGCTCAATTTTCCCTTTTTAGAGGTACTAGGCAGGGTTGTCCCCTTTCTCCACTATTGTTTTTAATAGGAATTGAGCCTTTTCTTAATTATATCTGATGCAATGATAATATTCAGGGGATTGCGATAAATGATGTCATGATTAAAATTTTGGCCTATGCTGATGATGTTTTATTGTTTATTAGTAATCCAATTTCTTCTGTTCCCTCCCTATTAGACATTATTAGAAAATATTCAGTGGTTTCTGGTTATAAGTTAAATGTCAGTAAAACAGAATTTTTTCCCTTGAATGCTTTTTGTACCCCGGATATGCTACCAAACACAGACATTATTTGGCAGAACAGTAAGCTGCAATACTTAGGTATCCTATTTGCCTCCTCGTTGCCTGCTACTTTAAAACTTAATGGTGACTTTATACTAGAATATATTAAGAACAAAACATCCAAATGGTCTCCCCTTTTCCTCACCTGGTGGGGTAGAATGGAAGCTATAAAAATGAATGTTGCACCCAAATTTTTTTACTCATTGGCCATGATTCCCACTCAGTTCCCTCTTAAATTTTATAAAGATATTGACAGATTGTTACCTAAATTCCTTTGGTCTAATAAGGTTCCTCGTATTGCTTATAAGAAATTAAAACTCCCTAAGTCCCAGGCTGGCTTTGCTATTCCGGAATTTTACCTCTACCATAAAGCTTTTATTTTAAAGCAAAGCTCCTTATGGTTTACAACCTCTCATATGGTCACACCCCCAATTTGGCTTGATATTGAATCCTCAATTGTTCGTCCCTTTTCACTGCCCTCTTTGCTATCAATGTCCTCTACATCCAAGGTTATTCATAAATCCTCTATTATCAAATCCTCTAGACTAATAATTAATGATTTGGATTCTAATTTTGAACTGCCCTTACTCTCCACAGTCCACTTGTCTTTATGGCACAGTGCTTTACTTAAACTAAATGGAAACATCAATTTCTGGTCCTCATGGATTTCAAAAGGAATTTTTCATCTCAAAGATGTCTTTTGTGGTACTGCTTTTATTCCTGTTGAGCAACTACGGTTAAAATTTGATATCCCACCATCTGATTTTGTAAAATACCAAGCTTTATGTAATTCAATTTTGGACTCTTTTCCCAATGGTATTCCTTCCTCCACCACTAATGATCTGTTGACTTACCTTGCAGCTGTTACATCATCCCACAAAGCTGTCTCGGTATTTTATAAAAAATTTACTTCTTTCCAGGGCTCCAATGTTGGTACAATATCATCTTTTTGGAATAATGAATTGTCCATTTCCATATCAGATGACATATGGTCATCAATATGGCTTAACAGTATTTCTGGTTGGCATCCAGTGTCTTTGTATCAAACTAATGCTTTTATTTTATTTAATGCCCTATGAACCCCATTTCGATTGTGCGATGCAAAATTGTTACCTTCTGATGTCTGTTGGCATTGCACTTCTAGCTCTGGATCACTTCGTCATATGTTGTATGATTGCCCAGTTATTTTAAAATTTTGGTCGGATGTTTGGATTGTAATTTCAAAAATTTTACCTGTACAAGATGATATTTGTTATGCTATGTTAATATGTAAATCAGTTGCCCTTTCCCATCCTCTTAGTGAGTCAGAAGCTAAGTTATTTAATTTCTTAATGTCAGCTGCTTTAAAATCCATTACTTTTTGTTGGAAAGATGCTTCTTCTCTTTCAGTTCATGCCTGGTGGTCGTGGATTATCTTTACTAGAAAAGGAGCACAGCTGTCTCTTAAAGGCGTTGTTCATAATTCGCAATCATTTCAAACTTTTTGGTCTCCTATTGATTCGTATGTTATGCAATGATTCTTGGGTTATGTAATGCGATGACCTCTAGTTCTATTCTATATTTTGTTACCTAATTTCCCCTATGTTACCGGCCTTTTTAATTCAATTTAATTATGACTCTATTTTGTTGTATTTTATGTTTCTATGATATGTCCCCTACCCCATCCCTTCCTCCCCTTTTTCTCACCTTTCCTATTCCTTGGATCATTGCATTTTATGTTTGCAATTTCATCATTTACGCATATGAGAATTTTCTTTTGTATTGTATTTGTCTGATTTCTTCTGTTTGCATATTGTTTCAATAAAATCATTCTGAACAAAAAAAAAGAATAAAAGCACAAGAATGTGCTATATTTACAAGATATGGTGCATTCCAGTCCTTCTCCCCTGCAGCAGCGCACAAACCGCAACCTTGCGACTTGTTCTTGTGCAGGAAGCAGCACCTTCCTGCACATAAAAAATAATTAAAGGCGATTTGCTCCTTCTAGGTATACTGCAGAATGCGGCCCACATAGAAAGAGCAAAAAATGAGGAAAAATAAAAGTATTTCTCCTTGTTGCACCACTCCTACGCTTCCCCTCGGGAGGCGTAGGATTCTGATGCATTCCCAGGTTTGCAACACTTTGTAAATCTGGGAATGTATCAGGTCACACACAGTTATAAGGGGTGAGAGGAACACCCCACTCAGACCTCTTATAACAAGACTTATCACACACAGGGAAATGGGGCGAGAAAACATTTGTCGCTAAATCAAAGAGGGTGAGTCGACAAGACACACATGGTATAAAAACTGCACTCACCCACAAAAATTTGTGGCATGCTTTATCATAGGGCTGCTGCAGCACCTCCACGCAAGCCAACGTCGGATTTCATGGATGTTGCGTGGGAACACCCATTGAACCCCCCACCCCTTTCACGCAGAGTAATGCGTGAAAGGGGCCCATAATTATAAAACCAAGAAAAGTCACGTAGGGTGACTTTATGTGGCCTTGTGAATATGGGCAGGTACACCGAGCCATCAGAGCATCTAAAAAGTAACACACCGGTGGTGCAATGGGCTTGTAAATTAGGCCATCGCTCCCCAATATACATCACCCAATGCGCTAGAACAATAAACATTCTCTCGCTAGGTTTCCTTTTTCAAAACAGTGGACGAGCTAATTTCAGAATTTCTCTGGAAAGATAAAAAGGCAATAATATCTCTAGTTAAATTCAAAATGAATAAAAACCAAAGGGGGCCTGAATCTTCCTGATTTTAAAGATACCATCTTCTTGGCTGCCCATGGTTCCTGGTAGTTCATACAAGATAAACAAAATACCTCCTCTGGATACAGATAGAATCTCAGTTAGTATACCCCGCGCCTTTGCGCTACACCTTGAACATTAGCCACATAATACTCTTGAAATTGAACCATTCTCATCTCATCATCCAAAACATCATCAATGCTCAACTGGACAAACAATGACCAATACGTTTCTGGGTTCTGGCCTGTGATCTGTCTGCTACAATAAATGTATTACAATGCTAAACAAGTCTATCTTATTGGAGGCGTGAGGCATCAAGTGTGCTACTGACTTCCATGAAACTAAATAGTGCCCTCTCAAAACTGGGTCTGTGCCTTGCACCACTTGACCTCCCTGATTTCCTGGGTAAATGTAAGGAAATTGTTCACTCAGAATCCAGACTATATAAATTATTAGAACCATCAAAAAACGTATGTTTATAAAAACACATGGAAGATAAATGGGGCTTATAGAATCCAGCACATCGTGGTTACATTCTTATTGAGTCAACTTGAAAAAAAGTTGTCAATCTCCTATTGCAAAATTTACCCCAAGTACACTTCTGGTCCATACACAAAACATATTGGACACCAACTAAACTTCATAAACTTGACCTACTCGAGTCAGATCTCTGCTGGAAACGCAACAGTTCTCGAGCTGACATAGAACATGTTTCTCAAATGTGAATATGTCAGCCCCTTCTAGGACAGAGTACAAAACCTTATTCAAGACATGCGTAAGATTTGTTTGATTGCAGATCTATCTACAATTGCCTTGGGCATCTCCCCTTATCCATCCTCATTAAATCTTCGCACATCAGACTTGCTTCTCCTTGATCTGAGTTTGATATTAGGTGACAAAGTAATTCTATTGAAAGGGAAAACGAAGTCCTCAGCTAAGAAGTGGTTACCGTTGTTATATTTTACCAGCAGCGCTGGCAATGCTGTGTTCTCCAAATCACATTTGATGCACAGATCAAGAAAGCTGTGGGACAGCTTTGATAAGTACTTACATAAAAGCAAACCACTAGAGCTATTACTGTCTCCATCATACTTAGGATCAACACAATTTAAGTCATGCTTTGTGAGACCATTCTGCCTCCATCCCAGAACCTGTTAATTGTTGCAAACCTTGTAACACCATCAAGATGCCGACACTCCTGTTGTTACACTGGGACCCCCTACCAGCTCACACTCTAACATCGCCTCACCTGGTCCTCCCACCTATTTCCCTAACTCTATCCTTATCTGTATGTTGCCCCCTCTGGTTCTAGTTTTCTTTTTTTTTCGGGTTATAGAATCTGCCTTTTCTGTATACAACCACTACCTTGGCTGAATATGCATGCTGACATTCTTGCATCTATACAAGCTATCAAGGATGATTGTAATAACGGATCTTTCTACAGTACCTACTGACGTCTAAAGAGGTCGACACTTTTTCTTAACAGTTTATTGCGTGATAGCAGAGCAGTTTTCATGTGATCTTGTTCATCCTTGTGGCATTCCATTATAATCTTCACATTCAATTATAATTGTAAAACATTTCCTGTATCTGCGGTAAACCATATTGTCATGTTGAATGCAATCCCCTGTATGTTCTCATGGCATACCCTAAATCATGTACTGTAAATGATGCATTGTACTGTCTCACAAAAATGGTATAAAAACGTTTTGGAAATAAAACAAAACAATTAACTTGTTACTTTTTAATCCCTCTGGTACTTTACTTTATTCAGTATATCCCATATTGTTAAAAATTAAACAGGTTGGCATGGCAACCTTAAAAGTATGTTTTTCTTTTCCATTGTCAGTTATGCAGAATTCTGAAGAGTGCCAATTTCTGGAGGGCATCTTTAAGCCTGTACAATAACCTGATGATATTTTATACTATTGTTTGTGTAGTACAGTAAAACTCTTCCTGAAAAAGGGATTTCAACCTCATCCAAGGTCTACATTACTGAGAGATCAGACGATTTTCTATCATTATTTCTCTATCACTTTCTCTATATCGCTCTCTGAGGTTTGGAACTCTTCTTGCCTTTGTTTTAGTCGGTGTTTATTCCACATGTTGATCTAAATATGCTCTCAGTCCTGCTTTTTTTCTAGATTAAACGTCTGTTGTTTCATGAATGAGACTGCATCCCTCATTACATATAAAGTACAACAAACAGTATATTTCAGGTTTTCATTCCTCAGGTTACTAATGGTGGTAGTTCAATTATACATTTTCATCAGCATTAAACAAATTATAATGGAGTGAGTACCAGCAGCGTTATAAATCATAAATGGGGCCTATTACGGAGAGTGCCCCAGACACAGCGGGTGTGTGTGCCGCTGTGTGCGCCCCCGGGGCAATTTTGTAGCACAAAAGGGATTGCAGACACTTGTGTGGCCCCTTCTGTAATACTGATAGTTCTAACACAGATCTAGTGGCACTATCACAAGAGGGCTTTTCTTTATTTGCATGGGGGCTGGCACCATGCAAATGAGGGAATCACTTTGCCTGCACTGTATTACTGCCAGGGGCAGAGAGGCTAACATACCCGTAAAAGGCTGAAAGTGTGCCAAAAAAGGTGGACCTGTCATTGTCCCACACAAGGGATGCCCTTTCAAGGGGTGATAGACACTCACTGCACCCCCGCAAGCGGATATCTAATCTCTCTTGAAAGTGCAGACGGGTTGCCACCTGAACATAGAAACACAATGTGCGACTTTTAAACCGCTGCTCTGTATTTTAGTTGAAAGCACTGCCCTCAGGGCAGAGGGAGTTCACTGGTGCCCTGAGGGCAGGACATTCATCACAACAGGGTGTATTTACACTGTTTGAGGCTGGTGCACCTAGTTAACAGTGCTTCGTGCCGTAAACAGGGAAAATGCGCCATTTAAGTAAAACCGGCCCAAGTGGTGAAAAATGAAGCTAGTGGAACACATACTCCAAAGAAGATTAACGACTACTGGTAGCTCCTACCAGACAACTTCACCTTTAAAGAATTCTGCATCATGATGCAGTAACAGTCCACAAACCATCTACCATTCTGTGTCTTTGAATCACCGCACCGCACTGTTGCCTTTCATCTAGGTTCATGCTATATGGATACAATATAGATACATACATTTGTACATACTGCATAAAACCCCAGTTGTCATCCCAAAACTCAGGCCTAGAATTGGAAAGATTTTGTGTTGGGTTTGCGTTACCTTTTTAATGCAGCCCTGCTGCAAAATTATGGTTGGTATTTACAAACCAATGTGAATGGCCATTTTTGTTGGTTTGTAACCAAGTAATGCAAGGCATGCAATGCACTGCCTTGCCTTACTTTAGATTCAAGGGGGCGTTCCATGGGTGGAGCATGGGCATTCCCGTACATCCACCCATAAAATGTTATGCAAATCCATATCTACAAAGAATTGTAGACATGGATTTACAACACCTCCCTTAGGTTGGTATAGCTAGGACAAATATAATTTTATTTCTTCTCGTTTTTTTCTCTTTGCATATTTTCTGCATGATGTAACACATGTACAAAGAATTGTCTTTAAGCATAGTTTTGTGTAGGGGGGGTCTCTATCCTGCGCAAAACTATTCTGACCATAATGCAAACACCATTGTACTATGCTCAAGGGTGCCTGCATTAGTGTATGGCTTCTGACAGTGCACCAGCTTAGGGAGACAGCACAACTGCTCCATGTCTTTGTAGATATGGTGCAGATCAGCTCTCTCTATTTCACTCAGCTCTGAACAGCAACTTTGATTGCTGCCCAGCGTTGCATCAACTCTTTGTTAATC
Source organism: Lissotriton helveticus (assembly GCF_964261635.1). Classification (NCBI taxonomy): domain Eukaryota; kingdom Metazoa; phylum Chordata; class Amphibia; order Caudata; family Salamandridae; genus Lissotriton; species Lissotriton helveticus. Next base: position 497,191,350 of record NC_136063.1, read on the forward strand.
TAGGCCTCATTCAATTCCATTCCATCATCAAGTCACAACATTGCTTCTCTGCCCACCCACCAATGAGAACTTAAACATGTCCTCCTTGATTAATATTTCTTTTCACCATGAATCTAATCATCTTTGGCCCGTACCATATCTGCTCAACAGTTGTTTCAGCATCTAATTTTGTGATCCTCAGAAAGTCTAATTGCTCATATTCTTTATCGCTCACCCACTGTTATACCAATGTTACTCCTTTTGCTTTCGTCTACACCATCATCTATATATATTACTCTTACCAGTTTCTAAATTCTCTGTCAGGATGCAGTGCAGAATGTACTTACCTCTACTTGCTTGCCCTGTGTAATGCAGCTCTTCATAGCCTCTGAACTTGCATGTCTTTAGGAGCAGAAGAGTGTGTAGAATGAGGGTGCTGTCAGAACAGAAGCCTTGCCTCTCAGAAGGACGTGCTATGGTGCATGCCTGAGTAAAGGTGAGAAAAGTGATATGTCCCATTTAGCCACAGAAATCTCACAAGACCTGCAAATGGTGGTGGGAGTCTTGAATGGCTAGGATATAGATTTCTTGCGGCCCATAGCATGTTTGGAAGGCAATCATCATGCAGAATTTCTTCTGCCATGAGTTGCTGGTCAAATTCTTGTAACCTGTTATTTTGAGAAGGTGATGAATTCCCTTATTGGAAATAGAAAAGTATTCTCACACCACACTTGTAAAGGAAATGGACTTGCACTTTGCCCTTTTCACAAGTACTCAATTAGGAATACAAACTCTATTTTTGCACTTCTTTTATTTCCTAAAGAAATCATCCACAAGGAGCACAAACTCTATTTCTGCACTTGTTTATTTGTACAGTGAGTTATTCCTTGAAATTTAGAACTCAATATTCATTACATTACTTTCATTGAGATGAGAAGTCAGTGAAATCAAACTGACACAGACTTGTTATCACACAAGCATGGGTTGACGATATCGATTTGAGTAAGTATACATGTACCAAGAATGTAGTAGACACAATTTTGATATGCATGAATGCTTTTCATATTAGCATTATCAACCTATTACTTTGAATGTTAGAACTACTGAAAGATATTGCATAATATTAAAGGTAGCGTTCTTGGGAAAAGTATATATAATATTGTTTGCGGTTACCACATGAACCTTAATTATATTATAGTGCCGTAGAAAGATCAAGTTTTATTCCTGAACACAGAGGAGAAAATAAAGAGAGGTCAGCAGGTATATCATGCACTATGAGCTGTTAATTGTCAAAGCCAGCAAAATAGCCATACAGCACAATTGCCATACTAAAAGCCTTCTTTTATTTTTAGATAGTAGCTGTCCTGCAGTGCAACATTTCCAACCTTTCAAGCAAGGAAGTGTTACAATGTCCATTGTCTTTGTTTCTTTGTTTTGTTCTAGTCCTCTCTCCCCAGGTCATCTTTTAATCTACAGGGTAGGTTACTTTTGGTATAATCGTGGCACCCGCGCTCTACTTTTAAAATGTTATAAGTAAAGTGCGGGTGCCGCGTTATACCAAAAGTAAAGAAATAGAACAAACATCTATTTCTTTCATTTTGGTATAATCGGGGCACGGCCACGACGTAGACCTTCCTCTTTTTGCCGTCCCACTTGGACAGGCTTGGCCTGACTTCCTTGTGGTGTAAAAGGATTATTATCTTCTTTATTGGGCCATCTGTTTGGACCCATAAAAAAGATAACAAACCTTTTACGACAGCAGTAAGTCAGGGGAGCCAGGCCAAGTGGGACGGCTCTAAAAGAGAAAAGTGTACGTAACTAGAAGCTCTTTTCCAATGGCTGGCCACCGTTTAGCATGAACGGTGACGCCAGCCAATGGAAAAGAGGGGCAGGGATTAAAGCCCGCTAGTGAACCCTCTTGATGACACTAAATCTCGCCAGCGAGACTGCGCATGTGTGCAGTCTTCCGCTAGGCTTCGACCTAAAAAAGGTGCTAAAACTAGAGATGAGCCTACCGCTGCCCCCCTTTTCACACCACTGGCCTCTGCCTTGGGGCCAGCAGTCGAGCCCGGGCTATCTGCAGGGGCTGGCAGTCCCCTACCCCCCAAAACCCTTCAGGCGTGCAGCTTGCTGGACCCAGGGTGAGGGAGATGGAGAGTCTGTGATGTACAGGTGTGTCAGAGTGCGAAAGGATTGCAGCAATGGGAGATGAGCCTGATGGTGCTCCCTGCTTTAAACCTCCCGAGCCTCCCGTGACCGAGCCCGGGTGCCCCCTGCTCTCAACTTCGCAAGACCTCAACGATCGAGCCCTGGTGTCACCTGAGTCTTGCAGGTGCGCAAAGCACTGCGCAGGTTGGCTGCTGGCAAAGGGACTACCATGTGTTTGGAACCACCATGGGTCTCAGAATGCAAAGGAGGACAGCAAGCGGAGGTGAGCTTGCAGCTTTCCCTTGCTCTCAACCTCCCGTGGCTGGCTCAGCCAATACCAGGTGCCGTCTGAATTTTGTACGCATATGAAGCACTGGCCTTAAGGATCATTGACCAAGAAACTACCACCCCCACCTCCCTCAAGCATTTGACCCGCCAGATTCAGGGCCGGTGAGGAGTCCTCCATTGTATCCTGCCTTCAGACTGCTGTCAAAGGGTCTGCTTCCCCATATCTTCCTCAAATGGGCGAATGGCCAGATGCAAGAACAGTGAAGAGGCTTTCACTTCTTTCTTCCTTTAAGCTCCACCGTTATCCCCTTGCGCCAGGCTTCTCGGTGGCCCTCCCTCTGATGGTGCACTGCTAATCTACTCTGTCGTCTTATGTCTGTTTGCTGTCTGCTTACTCTACACCAAGACTTTTCAACTCTGATATTTTTTGCTGACATGTTGTTCTGTGCCTACATGCTTTCTACTCATTTCACGTAATCGCTGCTAACTTAGGCATACACTGTTGCCTAAGTCACCCTAATGTAACTCCCTCAGACCAACATTGCCCGCATTTCCCACTGTCCATCGTATATCTCCTGTATAACAGTCGCGCCCGGCATGACATGGGTGGGGGGCTGGGTCGGGGTCACATGGAGGGGTCATGCACGTTTGTGGTGGGTGGCAGGGGGTTAATTACAATGAAACAAAACGTACCTTACCGGGTCCCGCGCCGGCTAAGCTCCTGGCCTGGTCCCGTGTTTTCCTGCTGAACAGGAAGCAGCCACAGGCAGCGACACTCCCCTCTCCTAAGCCAATCACAACGCTGCAATGGCTGCGTTGTAATTAGTGGGGAAGGCGCCCAGCCGGGCGCCTATGGGGAGGTAATTTTCTCTATGTAGCCTACATGCATCCTACATAGAGAAAAGACAGAGTGCGCATGACTGGTTTGGTCAGCCCCAGAGGGCCGTCCAACCAGTCAGGGCCACAGCATTGGGCAAGTCACTCCTCCCGTCCCGCCGCCCCCAAACAGGCATACCCTTCTGCTTTCTTGCAGTGCGAGAAGCAGAAACATAAAATGTCATTTAAAATACCATTTATGTTTCTGCTTCTCGCACTGCGAGGAAGCAGGGGGGCTACGGTCCTCCGCCCTAAGGGAGGAGCCGCCCCTGTGTATACACTGTTGTCATGTGTCTGTATGTATCTGTGCTTACCTCCTGCAATTATATCTACTTCACTTGTAACCTGTGCACCTGTCACTATCTATCATTTACTCCTTGTTTGTACTGTTACACACACTGTTACCTTAAGTCGACACACCCTACCATAACTATTGTGTATATTTTATATAGAGTGTTGTCATGTATCTGTGCTTATCTCATGTAACTGTATTTACTCGTTATGTAACTCATGCAACTGCTACAGTTTATTGTATACTTATTGGTATATTGTCGCTAGATATCTCTGCCTACTCCGTGTAATAGTACTTACCTTCTATGCTTCCTGCTGCCTATCGTGCCCTTTTAATACACACTGTTGCCATTTACCTGTACTTTCCCCATGCAATGGTATCTTCTCCACATGTAACTCCTGCTACTGCTTAACATATATTTGCTGGTATATTGCTGTCAGATTTTTATGCTTACTCCATGTAATTGCATTTACCCCACATATACCTCATGTAACTATTATCTTGTCCTCTATGTAAAGCGCTCTGATACCTCTGGGTCAAGTCCACGCTTTACAAACTATAAATAATAGAGCTATGATGATATATGGTCTTGTACATTTTATATTAAAACATTAATAAATATATTAATGCATTTAGGAGCTAAACAATTACCATCTGGGGTTAAGAATTACTAGCAGTCAAGAAATTACTTGCAATTACAAATGCCAGTAACAAATTTGGAAACGGCTTGTGAGAATAGGAAACTTTGCTTTAGATGCTAATGTAATCATTTGCATGGTTCTCTAAGGATTTTGCCTGGTGCCAACTCTATTTATTCAATATACGTAAGTGTTGAGAGACTCAATAGAAATTTCCGATGTTACACCTTTTCCAGGAACTCGCCAGAGGCAGCTGTGTATGGTTATGAGAAGGGAGCAAGCTCCTGTTTTCTGCTCTCACCATGTGTCACAACCCCCTCTTGCACCCTCTATGTAGTGGGCCTAGCTTGCAGGGCTCATGTTGCTTTACCCCTATGACATTTTATGGCCCTCTCTGGTATCATGACTGATGTTATTCCCCAGCACCTTCATGACCGATGTTTCCCCAGCACCAGTGATTTCCATTACACTCGAACCCCTGCAAGCATTCCCCACATTCCACGAATCAATGGATTAACTACTCTTGCTGTTCCTAGGGCAATGGCATATTTTCCATTAAATCCCCAGAGTCCAGTGAGCCAATGGCAAGCCTTGCTCTTGCTGTTTCTCGGGCCTTGTTGTTACTTTCCACAATGTTTGCTCGACCGAAAATGATACATCAGTTTCCTGTTATTTGGTTCCGATTAACAAATTGCACCTGCCCATTCTGTAAGGTCATAGAGAGTGTACTAATGCATGTTTTTCCACAAGGTTTGAGAACCTACCAGACAGCCATGCACCCACACATGCATCACTTGATGTAACTAGATCCATTGATCCTGCAAGAGGGTATATAAACCCCCAGTCAAACCTGAATCGTTGCTTGGCCTTGCTCCCTGCAGAAAACGCTTAACCCTTACCACTCACCTGAAGAATACTGCTGGAAACTAAAAGCACTCAAGTCTCCTTAAAGTCCATCCAAACCAGTGGTTCCCGTGACATCCGCTTCCTCAACTTCTTCCTCCTCCCTCCCTCCTGCACAGCTACTCTAGATCCCATGCGTGAGTAAAGACTTCAAGATCTTCTTCAAACTTCAGACAAGTTGAAGAATCAGGCTAAGTACTTGATATCCGGTTAGTGCGCACTAAGCCTCCTACAGTAGTAAACAGGAACGAGTATCCCGTCTTCAAAGACTATAGTATTTTCCTCCCATTCCTCTCTGTGATTTACTCCAGTGCTTCTTGTGTGTTTATACTCCAGACCCTCCTTACAACCATGATGCTAGAACTGTCACCGCTCAAGGATTAAATAATTTAGTCCTGTTTCTCTGATGAACAGTAGTGCCAAGAGAAAGCACTTCAGAGTCTTTGATATACTCATCGACCTTTGTATTCCACCCTGTGTTTTCAGTGTATCCTTAGGAGTGCAAGTCACTATAACCTATGCTCCGATCTCCAATCTGTAATTCAGGTTTATTCCTAGGAGTATCACACTCTAATCTGAGCTCATACCAAGCTGCTGTAGAAACGTGTACATTTGTGTCACTAAACTGAATGCATGTTTGTTGTATGTAAAGACTTGTTAGTGTACTGGTGGTTTGCCCCCTTTTGTTATTTCCACTGTTTTGTGTCATGGCAAAAACAGAGGTTCTGGTCCCAGGCACATCAACCTCACTAACGCAGAAGGTCTCAGAAGTGACAAATGCCTGGCTGAAGAAGGGTGATGCCCTGAAACCGGTCCCAGGATGCTTGTTTCCGGTCCAGGGAGGACCTGGCTTGGCAGTTCGGGCTGGACTGTTCCCACAAGAAACAGGGTCAAGACTGATTTGCAAATGGCTGGGTCCAAACTGGGGTGGTGTGGTGAACAAAAGAATGACGGATTAAACCCAGATCCTTGTGACTGGGGTTGAGTGTTTGCATTGTCCTGCTTCCGTCCATCAACTGTTTCTTTTGCATATGTGGCCCTAAGAGGGAAGGGTATGCCCAGATGCTCACTACACCACTAGATTCAAGCTAGCCTGGCTGAAGAAGGGTGATGCCCGAAACTGGTCCCAGGATGCTTGTTTCCGGTCTAGGGAGGACCTGGCTTGGCAGTTTGGGCTGGACTGTTCCCAAAAGGAATATGGTCAAGACTGATTTGCATATGGCTGGGTCCAAAATGGGGTGGGGTGGTCTGGTGAGCAAAAGAATGATGGATTAAACCCAGATCCTTGTGACTGGGGGTTAATGTTTGCATTGTCCAGCATTCTGTCCATCAACTGTTTCTTTAGCATAGCTCTCAGAAGTGACAGCTCACATTACGTAGTGTCACAAACCCACATAGCATATCCAACACCGCAAGACTCTCTTCTTATTTTATCCCAACCACCCTTCCCCCTTTGGAACAGTGTGTGTTCTAAGGTTTTGATTCCTAGGCATTAACTGTCCTCTGGAGGGATAGGAGGACCAGCATCGGCTCCAGTGCCATCCCCGCGATTGGGACCAGGTGAGTGCATGACTGCATGGAGTGAGAGAGTGTCTTTGGTTCAAGTGCTATGAACACATGAAGGCATCTCAACCATCACTGCTCAGAACTCGTGTTAATTTCTGTAGATATGGTTTCCTGAGAGGAATTTCTGTAGCTTGCAAGGTCGGAATGGGAACCCAAAGCAGCCCTCACAATTATGTTGGACCAGCCCTCGGGGGGTTGGGCATGCTAGAGTGAAGCACGGTTGCTTTTGTTATTGAGGGCCCATAAGTACAGCACTGCTGCAATACCTGCCCCCAGTAGCAAAACCAGCCCACACTCTACCAGCCTCCCGGGGAAATGTCTGATGCCTGCTATGGCCAGTCCGGCCCTGGTAGCTTGTAAAGAGTGCTACTCCCGAGTGGCCATGCTCAGGGCATGGAAGCCTGCAGGGAAAGAGGAATGTCAAACATGAGATTTTTCCTCTCATGCTTGCAAGACTCCATATGTCTGAAGGTATAGGCATGGCTAGTCTTGTACATAACCCTTCCTAAGATGGTGGTTTTTTCCAGTAATTTTTGCCTGACATTGCCTGCCAATTAGCATAGAACTAATATATTTCTTGTGATGTAATTTAGATGGATGCATTACAACACATTTGTTCCTTTATTTTTTCGGCATGTTCATCACCCACTTGGTACCAGTTTTGACCTTGATTTTTGTTCGGCATTGCAGTTTGATGTCTACTTGCATTCCTAGTTCTGGAAGATATATGCTTGGCTTTTTCATAAACTTGGTTCAGAGTATTTTTTGATGCCATGCTTCCCAACACATTTATTAATTAATCATCTTGAATCAAGAACGACAGAGATCGCAAGGGAGGTTTTGTAGCTTTTTTCCTTCTGACTGGGACCCTCCTAAAGGGGAACTTGACACCTTTCAAGTATATAATAAATGCAGGGTGGCACTTGGGCTACTTTGTTTTGCAACATTTATTTATTTATTGATCATTTGACACTGCAAGAGAAGAAACACAAGTAAGAAGAAACGCACCAGTGGTGTAAAAAATGCGCCTTGTTGCACCATATTTACAAAGTGACGCATCTAGGTAGATGCGTCATTTTGTAAATCCCTGCGTCACATTATACCTGCGCCAGGTATAATGTATGCAAGGGGGCGTATTGACGCAAGAAAGGGTCGTAGAAGTGACGCAGTGAAATCTATGTGATTTCACTGCGCCACTTCTAGGACACAAATTCGTCAATTTCTTACGCCTGCCTCACAGCAGGCGTAAGACTGACACAGGCCCTTTCACATGGGGCTTGCCCCATGTGAAAGGATACATTGCTGGAGTTGCGTCACTTTTGTGACACACTCCAGCAATGCGCCACTTTTGCGCCATACAGATACATCAGAAATACTGACGTATCTCTAACTCCTTGCGCAATGATGTGTCATACTGTAAATATGACGCATCATTGGTGGTGCAAGGAGGGCGCAGTGAAAAGTGACGCATCACTGTTTTCACGCAGCGATGCGTCACTTTTCATAAATGAGGCCCCCAGTATGTAAGCGCCCATCTTGCCCCAAGAACAAACAGTGGGACAAATCTGCCTCGTCTCTATGTAGAAAGTATAGGGAGAGAGCACTGAGGGGAGGGACCCCGGAGGGGGCATTGGTGGGAGGGTGTGGTTGGTACATGAGGGTGCGGTGGGTAAAGTCTGTGGGTGTCACCGAGGATCATCTGGCAGGGGAGACGGCAATTCCTCGGTTGCCAAGCAAAACAGCACGTAATGCCTCAGCAATGGGGGTAATCAGCAGTCCGATGTATGTTTATTCCTCAACTGTGGAAGTGGGAGTGAGTGTCATCAAGTGGGCTCAGAACAGGGGTGCAGCGTCGCTGGTAAGAAATTTGCACTGTGGCTACTTAGGGGAGGTGTCCTTTGCTTGAGCAACGTAGAAGCTTGATAGACCTTGACAGCATCCAGTGCTTCATATTGTATTGTATTATTTTTTTTGAGTTCAAAAGAAGTTTATTAAAAGTAATACAAGGTAATAATACAAAATACAAGTGAAGCATTATGAGGGAAAATAATAAGGGGATGGGAAGGGAAGGGGAATCAGAAAAATGGTAAACAAAAAACAATGCAAAGTGAAATAAGCAATTCGAAACATAATAAACTAATCATGGGTAACAGGAAATAAAAAGAAAGGGTACAGTAAATATACAATGAAAACAAATGCAAATATAACTATGCAGTTAAACAGTTTAGCAGATGTGAGGAAAGAGAAAGGGTATCAAGGGGGTTTAGAAACCTCCTGCTGAGCAGGTCTCGGACGAAAGGAGCGAGTTGTACACTTATCTAAATACAACGAAATAGGAAGCCATAACTCAGCACGCTTAGCTGCCAACTGGGCAGGAAAAACAAAAGCAGTATCAAGTCTATGATTGTGACAAACATTATACCACCATGCTTTGAAAGTAATAGTGGATGCAGACTTCCAATTAATAGTAATTTGTTGAAATGCAACAGCCAATAATAAATCAACAATACGAACATTGAGATCAATCTTGTCCCAACAAGGGGATAAACTACCCAAAAAGATTTGGATAGGGGAAAATGGGATACTAGTAGAAAAAATAACATTAATTTGAGCCCAAACTTGTAACCAGAAGGCGCGTTCCTCCTTGCAGATGAACAACATGTGAAACAAAGTAGCATTAGGTAAAGTGCAAGACCAACATGTATCTGGTGTGGTAGGGAAGCGTTTGTGGAGGGTAGAGGGGGTGTGTAATAAACGATTGTAAATAAAAAAAAGAGATTGTGTTAGAGATGCAGCCCTAGAAGTTTTACGAATCTTTGTCCAAATCTTGTCCCAAAGAGAAATTGGCCATGATATGGAAAAATCATTCTCCCAAAGCTCTTCCACCTTGGATTTGGGTCTGGGAAGTGTATGTGCATGAAGGTGTTTATAGATGACAGAGGCTTTAGGAAGAGTACGTAAAGTAAAGTGAAGTTGAGTAACAGGGTCAGGTAAAATGGAAGAGGGGGTAGACTTGGAAAGCTTGTTATAAACTTCCATGACTGACGCTTTAAGGAGGAGGTATTTGGGAGCAAAAGAGAGGGGTAAATCAAAATTGGAGCGAAGAGTGTGCAAGGGCAAAAAAGTGGATTGTGAGAATAATTGCGAAATCCAAAGCAAACCCTTGGTTCTCCAAGATTTCCAGAAAATAGGCTTACCCCGGAGTAGAAGGTATTTATTGTGCCAAATAGTGGAAGAAAGAAAGTCAGCAACACATACAGGAGGAGAAGGATTAGAGGATAAAAGGAGTTTGAGAGTGAATTTATGAATGGGAGTAAGGATTGAAGAGGGCTTGCGTGAAAAGGAGATACACTCAGCAAAGGAGAAAGGGGAGAGGAAAAGGCGCTCAACCTTAGTCCACAAAGGGCAAGGGAAATCAGGATCTTGTAGCCAAAGGGAGGATTGACGCAACAAAAAGGCCTTATGATATGCCAGGAAGTCCGCAAAATTAACACCACCTTCAGAAGCAGGACGGGTGAGTTTGGCAAGAGACATTCTAGGCTTGTTATTATGCCATAAAAAGGAGGATAAAACTGAATTAATTTTTTTTTAAAACTTAGCTGGAATAGAAATAGGAATATTGGAAAGGGTATAAAGAACAATAGGAGAAAGCATCATTTTGATAGTGTCTAAGCGACCCCACCAAGACAAGTAAAGAGGATGCCACTTAGCCGTATGGTCGGATAATTTCTGGATACATTTAGTAAGGCAGAGGGAAATGGTATCAGGGATGGAAGGGGTAATATGCAATCCTAAATATTTAATATGGGAAGAGCTCCAGGTGAAATTGGAGGTGCTAAAGTCAGGCTTAAAGGTGAACTTTGTCAAGGGCAAGATTTCGCATTTGTCGTGATTAAGTTTATAACCAGAAATTGAGGAATAGGTCTGTACTTCCTCAAAAAAAGCGGGGATGGAAACAGCAGGGTTCGAGATGAAAAGTAAAATGTCGTCTGCATAGGCAGCAAGTTTTATGGAGAGATCTTTAGTCTGAAAGCCGTGAATATTGGGGTTTTGGCGTAGTCTGGACAAAAAGGGTTCTAGGGCCAGGTTAAAAAGAAAAGGTGAAAGAGGACAGCCTTGGCGAACACCTCTACCCAAGTCAAAATAAGGAGAAATTTGGCCATTAGCATAAACTGCAGCTCGGGGGCGAGAATATAATAATGAAATTAAGGAAATAAATTTAGGGCCAAATCCAAACCAACTAAGGGTATGAAAAAGGTAAGGCCACTCAACCCTATCAAACGCCTTTTCAGCGTCTAGGGCTATCGCCGCGAGAGGATGTTGGAGATGAGTGGATTTTGTTAAGATGTTAAATAAAAGTCTGGTATTGTCAGTAAGGTAACGACCTTTAACGAAACCTGATTGTTCATCACCTAGGTCAGGAAGCAAATGATCAAGTCTAATCGCTAATGATTTGGCAAAGATTTTGTAGTCAATATTAACTAGGGAAATGGGTCTGTAGAGTGGAGAAGGGAGCGAAGTTTTGGAATCAGTAATTTGGAAAAATGAAGATAGAACTCAACAGTAAAACCATCCGGGTCAGGAGCTTTATTAAGTTTAAGGCGTTGAAGGGCAGTAAGCAATTCTGTTTGTGATACATCAGATTCTAAGGAGGAGAGGTCAAGAGGGAAAGAAGTAGGGGTTTGGATGGTGGAAAAAAAGTGAGCAAGAGACTGAGGAGAAGAGTGGGTGTCGGAAGTATATAAGGTCTCATAGAAATGGGAAAAAGTAGCAAGAATATCAGCATCCTTGTGTTGTAAGCGTGCATTAGTGTCATAAACCGAATCAATGTTCACTTTATTGTGCTTGACCTTTAAGTAATTAGCAAGAATCTTTCCAGCTTTATTCCTACCACCATAAAATTTGGCACTTGACTTAAGTAGATATAGAGAGGCATCTTCAGTAGACTTTTCATTACATTTAATCTTAGCAGCAACCAGAGATGTCAGACTATCTGAGGAATGTGAAGTTAAATAGGCGTGTTCCAATCTCTTAATGTCGTGAAGAAGGGATTTAGTAAAGTGCCGAGCAGTTTTGCGTTTCTTAGCGACAAAATTAATGATGAAGTCACGTGCAGCGACTTTAAAAGCATCCCAGAGAGTGTGTTTTGAGACTGGAGGGACATCATTAAAAAGGAAAAATTCATCAAAAAAGGTAGAGAAGGAATTGGAAAATTTGGGATCAAGAAGAAGGGCATTATTAAAACGCCATCTTTTAGGGCCATCAATTTTGGGGAGAACCTCAAGACTAACTACTAAAGTAAAGTAAAGTCCACATTTGTAAAGCGCACAATCACCCGTAAGGGTCTCTAGGCGCTGGGGGGCCGTCTACAGGAGCATGATCAGAAAGCAATATTAGCCCAATTTCCGCCGCATTAAGCGTTTGGGCAAGTGCGTGGGAAACAAAAATATAATCAAGTCGTGATTGTGAACGATGATGAGGTGAGTAAAAAGTAAACTCTTGTAAAGACGGGTTACATAAACGCCATGAATCGACAAGCTTATGTTGTGAAATAGCTTGAGTAAAAAGTTTATGTGGTTTTGTGGGGATATAAGTGGCATCAGACTTCCTGTCCAAAAAGGGATCAAGAGGGTGATTACAGTCACCCGCAAGAATGAAGTTATCATCCATGAATTGGGTAATGTGGGGAGAAAACTCAGCCCAAAAAAGGGGTTCTCCGTTTGTGGGACCATAAACATTAAGAAGAGAGATTGGAACACCTCTAATCGATAGTCTGACATGAGTCCATCTACCATTACTATCTGAATCTTGGGAAATAACTGTGAAAGGGAGCGACCTGCGACATAAAATAGCAACACCATTGCGTTTGCCATCACCTTGTGAATAAAAGACTTCACCCACCCAACCCCTCTTAAGCTTTTCAGATTCTATATCAGAAAGGTGAGTTTCTTGAAGAAAAGCAATGTCAATATTTAATTTAGCTAGGTGGGATAAAATGCGCTGTCGTTTAATTGGAGAATTAATACCCTTAACATTCCAGGAGATTAAATTTAAAGACATAGTTTATACAATAAGGCAACAGATTGGTAAAATAAGAAATCAAAAATGCAATCAATAAGATTAAGTAAATCAGGAAAGAAAAAAGAAATGGTCAGAAATAGAAGAAGAAAGAAAAGAGAGAGTTGAAGAAGAAGAAAGCAATATGCAAACAAAATATATGCACAAGTGAGAAAAAGACCCAAGATTAAGAAGTAAGAAGTGGAAGAGAGAAAAGCACCGTAGGAGAGTAAATGAGAAAGTGAAGAAAAGAAATGATCAAAAAGGAAAGAAGAGGAAATACAACCTGAAAAAATAAAATCATCATCATTATGCAAAGAAGGAAATCGATTCATGGGGGAAAGGGAAGAGGACAAGTACAAAAAACAAAGAAGGTGCAGAAAACATGAGGGGAACATACCTACAAAAGAGGAAGATGAGAAGAAGTCGAGGGGGGAAGGGGCCAAATAGGTAAGGCAACACAACTGAGGTCGTCCGGGCAGGGAACCGGGAAGACTTCATCAGACAAAAAAGAAGGGGTTCCTGTGGAGATAAAGAAGGGGAGAAACAATAATGTGTTACAAAACAGTAAACTATAAAAAGACCATGAAACAAACATTCAAGAACGCAACATAGGGAAAAAACAACCAAACAGGCGAAAAGACGCCAAAAAGAAGTAACCAAGACGACAAAACGTAAGAAAAAGACAGAGGCAGGCAAACCACAAGTCAGCCAGAAACGTAAAATAAACAGCAACAATGCAATGCAAGAGATGGAATAGTCGAACAAGCGAAAGAACATCAAGGAGGAAAAACCATGCGAAGAAAGAAAGAGAACAATACAAAGACTAGCAAAACTACAAATCAGCCAGGGGAAGAGGAAGAAGGACCAGAGGCATCCATGGCAGAGGTCTTGTGTGCATTAATGAAGCTTTGCAATCTCACTGGGTCCTCGTAGGTAGTTGTTTTGTTGTTGTAGGTGACTTTAAACAAACAGGGATGGTACAAGCCATAACGAGCACCCATAGAGCGAAGGACCTCTCTCATGCCTAGGAAAGCTTTCCTACGATTCGCAGTTGCTTTGGCATAGTCCTGGGCAAAAAACAATGGAGAGTCGGACCAGGTCAATTTAGGAAGAGCCTTGGCAGCTGCTAGAACTTTCAAGAGATCGGTGTACTCCAAGAAGTAGAGAATGACGCCTCTTGGTCGTTGTGACATGGAAAGAGACGAAGGTAGGCGGCCAAGACGATGAGCTCGTTGGATGTTGAGAGACGTACCCTCCGGTAGGTGGAGCAACTTGGGAAGGAAAGATTTAAAGAAAGCAGGTGGGTCCGAGCCTTCAAGTCCCTCCACTAAGCCATAAATGCGAAGATTATTACGCCTACCTCTATTTTCTAACTCCTCCACTTGCTTCTGAAGAGCGCCTACCTGCGAAGACAAATGTGAAACTGTGGCTTGAGATTCTCGAAAAGATGCAACAGATTGCTCAACCGAAGAGACCCTTGTCTCAATTTGTGACCAATTGTCTGTTAGAACCTGAAGCTTGGCATTGGTTTCCTCCATAAAGGGGCGCAATGACCCAATTTCCTCGAGAAAAGGGCGAAATGATCGAATCTCTTCCAGCAAAAGTTCCATAGATACAGGTGTCGATGGCTTAGGGAGCGAAGGAGGGTCTTTTTTCAGTCTTTTAACTGTGGTTTTCCCTGATATTGGCTGAGAGGACGAATCCATGGCTGCCTCCAATCCAGACGAAGCGAGGGAATCCTCTAATTGAGAAAGAGCAGAAAAGACTTTAGAGTTCTTCACAAAAGCCACCTTTGTAGTCGATTTGGACGGTAGGCGAGACATGTGTTTTAGTCGCCCCATAAAAAGAAGCTGTAAAAACAAAGGGAAAACGTGCAGGAAGCGTATTGAAATAGCTCGGGACACCAGAAGAAGGAGACACTGGTTATGGCAAAAGAAAAAGTCACTAGAAGGCAGGTTCAGTTACGAGGTGCCAATCATAGGTAATATGAGGAAATGGATGATGAATGGCGAACAGGAGGTACAATTGACATAATGAGGAGGCATTCAAGTCGAAGATGCAGACAGGGAGAATTCGCAGACTGAAGATAGGTCATGCAGGCAGGACTACCGAGCCGATAAGAGCAAAAATATAATGGCCAGGCTCCTAGGATAAGCGCAATACATAACTTAAATAAAGGTATGTAAAAAATCCAGCTGAGTCAGAAAGGATAACCAAAAAAGCAAAGCCTGCAGTCAAGAGGCAAATAGTTGTAGTAAAATCGCCAACCAATCGAGGTGTAGCCAAGAAGGAAGCCTCTATGACGTTGAGGTAATTTTTCAGGAAAAAGCACATGCTAAGAGGAACGGCAAGTAGTCTACCGCCTCTAAAATGCATTAGAACGCTGACTCAAGGTAATGAAGACCATCATGAAGAAGTAAACAATGAGGCATTTAGAAGAATCCAGGCGTAGCCATTAGGCGCAGAGGATGTGAATTAAGCATGCTGGCTTATAAACAATAGTACATCGAGGTGTGTGCAAAATGGCGGCCGCGCTGGAAACAAAGGTATACACTCACTTGTAGAACCCTCTTGTTGAGTGTGGCTGCAAGCTCAAACTTCATAAAGGCTGCGAGGGTCTCCTAAGGGTCTAGCGACCGTTGAACAGAAGAAGAGAAGCAAGACGCGCTTGTCTGCAGGAGAGGAGCGCTCCGCGTCGGGTCACGCAAAATGGCGGCCGCGAGCAGCAGAGCGCCTTCAGGAGCAAGCAGTGGATTCCGTCTTCTCCCGTAGAAAATGAAATGCCTTAAAGGTTTCAGGGCATTGCGGAGGTATTCCGACGTCGGGACCAAGCCTCAAACACAGGAACCAGGGATGGTGAAAGGCGAGTCTTCCGGTGCCGCGGCAGAGCCTCACTCAGGCGCCGCCATCACCTACGGGTAGGACGCTGCTCTGGAACCCAAGGTTGGTGGTGTTTATTTCAGTGGTTAGTGGGTTTAGTTTTGTTCTCGTATGGAAATCATTTCAAGCATATACTCTAATTTCTATGTGGTAGGTTGCTTTATTTGGAGCTGAGTGTGATCTTTAGTGGGAAGGGTTTGTGACTTCATTGAGTAGTTGACAGCATTCATAGATAAGCTACAGGAGATTAGTTATTATTATGTTGCAGGGGTGTTACTTTTACATAAGAGGTTGTGATTTTTTATTGTTTATGCGGTGTGGGCAATTTCAGAACTACAATGATACGGGTAAGGCAAACGTGTCCCCATAGAGTGGAAGTTTATTAACTGTATACCTGCGGCTTGAGAGTGGGGACCAGATTGAAGTGAGGGAGCATAGGGAAAGGCCCCCCCTTACAAATTCACTGAGGGGCTAGTTAGGAAAGGGATGCTGATTGCTTGTTTTTCCTGAGCATGGCAGGTTTGGTAGATGGTTAGTGTGAGAGGTGAGACTGGAGTTTCTATCGGTCACGGTGAAGACGTTTCTAGTTCGACCTTTCCTTTTGTGTCTCAGATTACTGCTCCTGTAAAGCTGTCACTTGCAGGGTCTCACACTTCATTGTGCCTAGTTGGTCAGTGCTCCAGATTGGAGAGATCTCCAGTGCTATCTGCTGTGAGAAGCATCACTGTACACAAAGCTCTGTCTGGAAAGGGACCTGCGAAGGACAAGCACTACTTGCTGTCATTTAAGTGACATTTATTAGTATTTTCTTGTTACCTGTCTCCAAAGGCCTGTTTATGACTTTTCTTCCCCAAGTCCCGGTGCACTGTTTATAACCACTACAGTGTGTAGCAGACGTAAATCTGTCTTTAGCCACTCCCCCTTCATTATGATGTAAACCTTGCGACCCTTCATCACTACATCAGCCCTTCCCTGTTTTGCCTGTATATCCCTCCTTGTCATGATGTCAGCCTCATACTTCCATAACGGCTCAGCTGCAGAGTGAGCAAACCTTGGATGCCAGAATTCTTATTTATTTATTTATAAAGTTTTGTATAGTGCAAACATAACCCTTTCGGGTATCAGAGCGCTTCACAATTTTGGGTGAGAGGGATACAGTTTTGGGAAGCAAAAACATTTGTTCGTTACATAATTATCCAAGACGCGTGCAAGACTCCTGTAGGTGTCGGAACTCTTCCATTCATATAACTCCAATGCAGCCCTACAAGTCTAATACCCATATTCCCACACATCTCTCCCATCAGCCCACACGCCCTTGTGCAGCACTGCTCACTCTTTAGCCCCTGTACCCTAGGCAAGACCTCATTTGAATATTCATCCCCTTGTGCCTCTCTCCCCTGGTTGCTTCTCTCTTTCCGTTCAACTCTAGCAGTGACCTCTCACGTTCCACTTCACATGATCTTGTGCATCCTCTCCTGCCCGACAGCTCAGGGACGCTATTCTTGTGATTCATCCTGGGCTCAGCCATCTCCCACTTCCCTTTTGTTTAACCCCATGCATTCCTTGAAAAAACTATGCATATCCGGTGAAACAAGATTTGCCAGAGTCTTAATAGGGGGACTACATGGTACAGTATTCACTGGCACCGCCAATGTGTTTTTGATTATATAACTAAGGATACCCACAAAAATAAAAACAACTTCTGTGTTGACACTACTTATGTAATAGAGCTGATACAATTACCTGTCTCAGTACCTGTAAGAACTGGGACCACCAGTTCTCCGGGGGGTAGCTTGGCTCGAGCAGGAAGGCAGCCAGGGGCTTACGTGTAAAGCAGCCACTTAACACACTCATCCACTGAGACACGAAGTGGGCGCAATAATGGAGACCACACCAGTAGTTGTGTTTGGAAATCAAGATCTTTTATGTAGGCTTTAGATCAAAGCAATTAATGCATTAGCAAATCATCAGCGTTACATTAAGGTACCACATTAAAGCGTTTCATGGACGCCTTTCAAAATGCATTTCCACTTCCTAGAATGATGAAACATTTCATTAAATACTTTCAGTAAAGCGGAAAACTTGAAATAACACAGCCTGTCGCGTTATACTCTTCAGCAGGCTAAGAGGGTACTTTCATAATCCATGAACTAGCAATCAGGAGCAGTTATAAGCATTTCCTCTTGTAAATATCAACAGTTTAGTAACCAAAGTCAGATCATCAAAATAGTACTGGAATGAACCACCAGGAATCAGGATTCAACCCCATCAGGAACTGTAGAAGCCCGCCCCTGCAAGAAATTCAGTACAGGGAAAAGTATCACCACTTTTTCAGCAGGCTTGAAAACATATAAGTAAGCATGAGCAATACAGGCCGCATGAACCGGCCACCAAACACCAATAGTCAATGACCTGACCGATCTTGTTACCAAGGGGCTGGAAATAGTTAACTCGATACTTGGCCCCAGCACACCTCCTGCGTGAATCAGGCCTCAGCACTGGTTTGGGCTCAATGGGGCCAACAGGGCCCAGTTACAGCGTTCCCCGGGGGAGGGGCGAACTCGGGGCCTCAAACCGGCCTTCCGCCCTCCTCCCCTGGGGGTTACCTTTGGTCTTCGGCCCTCCGGGGCCCTTGCGGTGGTCTGGTGTAGGCGGGAGGAGCTTCCGCCGGTCGCATGGCTTCCCGCTGCGTCAGCGCGGTGCAAGGCGCTGTCTCAGCGCACCGCCGCCGAGGACAAGGAGACGCACTGCGGGGCAAAGCGGAGGGGCGCCTTCGGCTCCTGACCCCCTCCGCGAGGAGTCGCGACCTGCTCTGGGTGCCGGGCCTTCCTCACAATGCTCGGCAGGGACAACCAATGGCTGAGAGGCTTGGGAGGGGGCGCGGCCGATGAGGCGGCGGCGCTCCCGCTCACGTGACAGGGGCACAGGCAGGCTTCAGGCCTAACGCGGCCTGACAAACTTGATGCGGCGGCCCTCTCCTGGCACCGGGGGCCGCCGAGGGGGGGCCAATGACGCGACACTCCACTGGGGCGCCGGGGGAGTAGAAGGAGGGTGATTTTCGGCCCAGCGCGGCCTGTCACGGATTCCGGCGGCCCTCTCCTGGCATACGGGGGCCGCCGAGGGGGGGGACACACGCAACCTCTGAGGGGATTCCTCGGCGCCTCAGGACGGCGCAGGCGGCTCTGAGCCGTGGCGGTGAGTCAACCTGAGCTGTGCACTTAATTCCCAGAGCGCTACGGGGGCAACACACGCGGCCAATGTAGCGCGTGGGTCAGAACAGCACCGGGAAGCGCTTGAGGCACTCGATGTGGGGGCACTCCCAGTGGCACGGCAGGGCTCAGGGCAATAGCGCTAGACAGTACAGGCAGTCCCAGATACAGCGCTGGACAGGGGGGCAGGAGATAACGCTTTTCTTACAGTTCAGCAGGGAATGCAGGCAGAATGGACAGCAGAGCAGTTCAGACAGGGGGAGACAGGTGGGGCTGGTGGGCCCACTGCAGGCAGGGGGGCGCAGGGCAGCACAGTCCAGTACCTGGTCGATCCCCCAGCAGTCTCTGGTCAAAGGAAAGTAGTCTTCTTGGCGCTTGGATGGTTCTGCACCCTTAGGTGATGGTTTCTTGAAGAGGGGAGGGGGGTGAGTTGGTGGCTGGAGGAGTTTCCCTCAGTCACTACAGATGGACCCTGGGGTTCCCTACCGCTGGGCCAGATCAGGGGGCTAGTCTAGGACACCTCACTCAGCTTAAGAGGCAGCACCTAATTCCTGTCACTCCCAGTAGCATAGGTTCCTAGCTAGGCCCTCCCGCCTAAAACTCCTGCGTGGGTTCCCCAGGTCAGTGATGCCCCAACTGACTAGAAAAAGTTCCCTCCCTTGCTTAAGTATGCCCAGGTCAGGTGACCACTCTCTAAGGCGGCAAAAATCAACCCCGCCTTTCTTCTGGAAGGTTCCAGGAGCTTCCCCACTCTACCTATGGACAGGGGATGGGTGGCTGGCATTGCAACATTGTATGGTGATCCAGCCAGCTCCTGGCAGCTAGGGTGCTACACTAAAAGACCACGCTGCAGTAGCAGGGGCCAGTGGCAGCCATGTTTGTAGTAGAGAGCACCTGCACCTTAACATAGATTAGCCATGAAAAGGTGCCCGAAGACCTAAGGGCCAACAAAAAGAAGGTGGGAAAAATGAGGCAAGAGCGAAAAAAACAGGGAAACACCACCCTAGGGCTGACAGGTCTAACAGTACCTATTTATGGTTTGGCTATATTAAAACAAGCAAGGCTTTTTAGAATACTACACATAGAATAGATTTATAATTGTTAACACTTTAACTTAAGTACAAAAATAAACTATTTTCAAAGCAAGAGAAGGCCCAGGTCAAACCCATCCATGGATACAAATGACAATGCTAGTCTCAGAAGACAAACATTTGGCAAGCAGAGCTTCAATCTGGTATAACATTGCAATGTCGATCAGATTTAGGTAATTGCAATATAACTCAAGGCAAGATTGCTGTCAGAAACGCCTTGAACATTTCTTTTATTACCATTTGAACAAAGAATCCTTTGTTGGGAAAAACACAAAAAACACACATGCTCTGGGTTGATTAATGAACATTAAATAAAGTAATTATTTGGAACTGAAAATACAATCATGTCCAAGTAACGAATTAATTAATTTAATTTGCACAATTATTGGGTCCAGTGTTATATCTTGGAGGTATAGATACTCTGTTTCAACAGAGACAGAGTACCCATACCACCAAAACTGTGGTCTGCCAAGTTTACACGCTGGTGGACCTTAAGTTTGATCACAGCGGAGACTACTCCGCAGTAGCGGCAGTGTCCCCTGCCAAAGTGTGGGTGAGGGGCAGTCGGGGCCGGAGGAGGGAGGTGGGGAGGGTTCGGGGACAAAAAATAAATAAAATAAACTTACCTCAACGTTGCCACAGTCTCCCGCCGCATCAAGCTCTTCCTGCTTCTAGCCCTGGCACAGGCTCCCAGCCTGCCATGCAACCAATCATGAAGCTGCATTGGCCTGAGCGTCAGTAACTTGCACTCAATCAATCAATCAATCATGGCATTTGTAAAGCGCGCTACTCACCAGGGAGGGTCTCAAGGCGCTGGGGGGGATACGTTACTGCACGAACAGCCAGGTCTTGAGTTGCTTCCTGAAGGAAAGGTGGTCCAGGGTCAGCCGAAGGTGGATGGGGAGGGAGTTCCAGGTCTTGGCTGCCAGGTAGGAGAAGGATCTTCCTCCGGCGGTGGCTCTGTGGATGCATGGGACGGCGGCGAGGGCGAGGCTGGTCGATCGCAGCTGGCGGGTGGACGTGTAGAAGATCAGGCGGTCGTTGAGGAACTTGGGGCCCAGGTCGTGGAGAGCCTTGTGTGCGTGGGTGAGGAGCCTGAACGTGATCCTCTTGCTGACGGGAAGCCAGTGCAGGTCTCTCAGGTGGCCAGAGATGTGGCCGTGTCGGGGGATGTCCAGGACGAGTCGTGCGGAGGCGTTCTGGATGCGTTGGAGTCTTTTCTGCAGTTTGGCTGTGGTTCTGGCGTAGAGGGTGTTCCCGTAGTCCAGTCGGCTGGTGACGAGTGCCTGGGTGACCGTCTTCCTGGTCTCGGTGGGGATCCAGCGGAAGATCTTACGGAGCATGCGCAGGGTGCTGAAACATGATGAGGAGACAGCGTTGACTTGTCTGGTCATCGAGAGGGAGGAGTCCAGGACGAAGCCCAGGTTGCGTGCGTGGTCCGTTGGCTTGGGAGTGGAGCCCAGGGCAGGGGGCCACCAGGAGTCGTCCCAGGCAGAGGGCGATGATCCCAGGATGAGGACTTCCGTCTTGTCTGAGTTCAGTTTCAGGCGGCTGTTCTTCATCCATTCGGCGATGTCTTTCATTCCTTCGTGTAGGCTGGTTTCGGCAGTGGCGGGGTCGTTGGTGAGGGAGAGGATCAGCTGCGTGTCGTCGGCATAGGAGATGATGTTGAGGTTGTGTTGGCGTGCGATGGCTGCGAGAGGGCTCATGTAGACGTTGAAGAGGGTTGGGCTGAGTGATGATCCTTGTGGTATGCCGCAAATGACTTCGGTGGCCTCGGATCTGAACGGGGGGAGGCGGACTCTCTGGGTTCTTCCAGCGAGGAATGAGATGATCCACTCCAGTGCCTTTTCTTGGATTCCTGTGTTGCTGAGGCGCTGTACTAGGGTGCGGTGGCAGACAGTGACGAACGCTGCGGAGAGGTCCAGGAGGATGAGGGCTGCTGTTTCCCCGTTGTCGAGCAGGGATCTGATGTCATCGGTGGCTGTGATCAGGGTGGTCTTGGTGCTTTGGTTGGCTCGGAAGCCGGACTGTGAGGGGTCGAGGGATCCATTCATCTCGAGGAAGGCGGCGAGCTGTCTGTTGACGGTCTTCTCGATGACTTTGGCAGGAAAAGGGAGGAGCGAGATGGGGCGGAAGTTCTTGAGGCCGGTGGGGTCCGCTGTTGGTTTCTTCAGGAGGGCGCTGAGCTCGGCGTGCTTCCAGCTCTCCGGGAAGGTGGCGGCGTGGAAGGAGGTGTTGATCATGTCCCGTAGATGGGGTGCAATGATGGAGTCGGCCTTGTTGAAGACGTGGTGGGGGCAAGGGTCGGTAGGTGATCCGGAGTGGATGGTGTTCATCGTGCGGGTGGTGTCTTCGAGGCTGACCGGGGTCCAGTTGCAGAGGGTGGTGGTGGGGGGCGTTGGTTCTATGGTTGGGTGCGTGGTTGGTGCGCCCAAGCTGTTGTGTATGTCGATGATCTTGCGGTGGAAGAACGAGGCGAGTGAGTCGCAGAGGTCTTGCGAAGGAGTGATGTCGTTGTTTCCGGCGCTGGGGTTGGAGAGCTCTTTGACGATGCTGAAGAGTTCCTTGCTGTCGTGGGCGTTGTTGTCCAGTCGTTCTTTGAATGCTGTCTTCTTGGTGGTGCGGATCAGCTGGTGGTGCTTGCGGGTGGCGTGCATGAGGGCGGTCATGTTGTCTGTGGTCTGGTCATGGCGCCAGGCTTTCTCGAGGATGCGGCAATTCTTCTTGGAGTCCTTGAGTTCGTCGGTGAACCAGGGGGTTTTCTTGCTGCCGGGTCTGTTGGGGGGGTTCTTTAGTGGTGCGAGGTAGTCGGCGCAGGCGGTCAGTCACTGTGTGAGGTTGCTGGCTGTTTCGTTGGGGTCCGTTGCGCTGGCGGGCGGGTTCTGGCTGAGGGGGGTGGTGAGCTGCTCGGTGGTGATCTTGCTCCAGCTCCGGCGAGGCGCCTGTTGTGGGTGGTGGAGGGTCGTGTTTCTCTTGAAGCTGAAGTGGACGCAGCTGTGATCGGTCCAGTGAAGTCCAGTCGAGTGGCTGAAGGAGATGTGCTTGCTGGCGGAGAAGACGGGGTCAAGCGTGTGGCCGGCATAGTGAGTGGGGGTGTTCACCAGTTGCTTGAGTCCGAGGTTGGCGAGGTTGTCCAGCAGGGTGGTGGTGTTTCTGTCGTTGTTGTTCTCCAGGTGGAAGTTGAGGTCCCCTAGGAGGATGTAGTCCGTGGAGGAGAGGGCGTGCGGGCTGATGAAGTCTGCGATGTCTTAGCTGAATTGTGTGCGTGGTCCCGGGGGTCGGTAGGTGAGGGTGCCTCTGAGGGTCATCCTGGGGTCAGTGTGTATCTGGAAGTGGAGGTGTTCGGCGGCGGTGAGGGTGTTGTTGCAGTTGGTCGAGATGCGGATGGTGTTCCTGTGTACGATTGCGATATCTCCTCCGGTCTGGTTGACGCGGTCTCTCTGGATGATCTTGTATCCGTCCGGGATGGCTATGGCGATGTCGGGCGCTGAGGAGGCATTCATCCAGGTTTCTGTGAGGAAGGCGAGGTCTGGTGCTGTTGTATCGAGCAGGTTCCATAGTTCGACGGCGTGTCTGTGGACGGAGCGGGTGTTGAGCAGGATGCACTTGAGGTGGTTGTTGCTGGTGCTCGGCTTGTCGGGTGCGGCACTGGTCCGGAGGCAGGTGAACTTGCAGGCATGGCAAGTGAAGGGTCCGTGGGTGCGTTTCAGGGTGGCTCGGTAGCAGGTGGTGTTCCGTCCGGTGTTGAGTGCGATGAGGGTGGCGGCGTCGTAGGTCCGTCGTGAGGTCTGGCGTCGTCAGGGGCCGGGGGTTCGGGCGCTGGGCGCGGGCCAGGCGCGGACGGGCGCAGACGGGCGCAGACGGGCGCAGACGGGCTTGCCTTTGGCGCGCCTTCGGCGCACCATCGGCACGCCCGCTGCGCGTGATCGCTGCGCATACGTGCGGACTCTGCCATAAATGGAGAGTGGGGGGTGGAGCGAGGGAGGAGCAGCTGGGAGGCGGGAGCGGGGTGGCGAGTGGGGAGGGGAGCAGTGAACAGAAGGAAACGGGGGTGGGGCCGTGGGGGAGCAGCTGCAGGGAGCTGAGAGCGGGGTGGAACAGCGGAAGAAAACGGCGGTAGAAGCACAAAAAGAATCAGGGGCACAACAGTAGAAGCAACGAAAACGAAATCAGGGGCACAACAGTGGACGCGAAATACAAATACAAATACAAATACTGGCACAACAGTGAAGCGAATACAATTACTGGCAGCGGAGACCTAGCACACTCAGGATGGGCCACGCGGTGGGTGGAGCGACCGGTTCTGACGAGGTCAGGTCGGTCACAGCTCCCCGCCTCGCGGACACCACCCTAAGTATCCAGTGGGAGGGAGCAGCAGCTGGGAGGCGGGAGCGGGGTGGCGAGTGGGGAGGGGAGCGGTGAACAGAAGGAAACGGGGGTGGGGTCGCGGAGGAGCAGCGGCAGGGAGCGGGGAGCGGGGTGGAACAGCAGGAGAAAACGGCGGTAGAAGCACAAAAAGAATCAGGGGTACAACAGTGGAAGCAACTAAAACGAAATCAGGGGCACAACAGTGGACGCGAAATACAAATACAAATACAAATACTGGCACAACAGTGAAGCAAATACAATTACTGGCAGCGGAGACCGGGCACACTCAGGATGGGCCACGCGGCGGGTGGAGCGAGCGGCTCTGATGAGGTCAGGTCGGCCAGGCAGACTGGGAGCCTGTGCCTGCTCTCTCCAGCCCCAGCAATGCAGCTGGGGCTGGAGAGAGCTTCACTTCGGATGAAGGGGTTTGGCTGGCCTGAGACAGCCGGTAAAATACCTCCTGTGCAGTGAAGGGAGTGTCCACCACTCCCCCCATCAGCAGTGTCACCACCTGGACCCGCACTCAAGACTCGACAGAGTCCTTGGGGCGGGTACAGGGGATTAAAATAAAACAATATTAAAACTGGTTTAAAACCCGTTTTATTATTGTTTTATTTGGTGGTGGCTGGGGGGATGGCACTCCTCCGCTGTAATGGAGCAGCTGCCGCTGCTACTCTGTCTCCACAGTGGTTAAACCCCTTTGATAGCCCTATGGAGTAAGGACCGTCTGAGGCAGACCCCAGAGGCCACCCACCTAATTTCGGTAGGCGTAATTAGAGGTAAATTCTTACTGCTGTTGCCGCCAACAAAACCCTGGAAGTAAGGGGCAGCGAAAACTGCTAAATGTTCTCTTCATCATGTTGATGAGAGCCTTGCACCAAACTACAAACAGCATTGATATGAACTGCCGTGATGGTGATTCCTGCCGATGCTTTAGAAAAAAAAAATCTGGCCCCTGGTTTGGAATTCATGCTGGAGGTTTGCCTCTGCAGTAAAATATTTTTGCTTTTAACATGTATTCTTAGTTCAGCTGTTGTGCTGGGAACATGCAGTCTATCTCGCAGTGTGCTTCTGGAAGCAACAGGTATGATAAATAGACAGGACTGCAATAAAAAGATCATACTTGTTTCCCTGTAATTTTGCAGTAAATAATGCTTTGCTTTTAAGCCACGTGAACCCATAATAATAGAGGAGAAACGTGCTTTTATTCTGCCCACTCTCACAGTACGTTCTCTTCTGAAGCTGTCCTTCCAAGAAAATGCACCAGGCTGTTCCTGGAGTAGTGTAATGTTTTCTTGTCTCTGTTTCTTTCTTCTAATGAAGGCACACCACAGACAAATAATTTCGTAACCACAACCTTGTGTTACTGCAGATCACCAACTTAGAGAAACAGTATCTGTGCTCACTCTTGCAATTGTTAACCTCCTCCAAACCCCCAACAAACTCTCCTCAAGATATGGACATATTTGGTCTCAGGGCCAGGACGTAACTAGTTCAAAATAGATCTCTCAAGATGCCAGAAGATGGCTGTCTTTACCGGTACAGCTGAACAGAAGGAGTCTTTAGTCTCAGTCTCTACTTCCATCGACTTCTTTGGTTGATGACATTTCTCAGTCTCTTCTGGAAACAGAACCTAAAAGCTGCTGCAAATGTAATTTGTAATACAACTATAATGTTGAACAAGTATGATTCATGAGCATCATGCCTAATTTCCAAAATGTTTTCACACATGAGCAAGATAAGCAGGACAGACCTTCATATAAGTGCATTACATTTCCACCATGGCTTCGAAGAGCATGAGAACTAAATCTATAAAGTTGCGCATCTCCAATGTATCTGAATTTACAGTGGGGTGGAAAAGAAATTTGGACGAAAAAGAAAGCAGAGAAGAAAACACTAGGAATACAGCAAAAGAATAACATCAAATGGTATCAGGTGCAGCAGATTATTTATATAAAGCTATTGCAGGTCATTGAAGATTTCCATAACCATATAGAGGAAAGAGGCCAAAGTCGGAGTTCATCTAAAAGGCTATGGAACTCCGAGATGACTTGCAATATTCTTATCATGGGCGGCAGGGGTACTTTATCCCATAAAATACATAGTCATGGTCACACCACCTTTCCCACAAACCACTTAAAACCTTGGTGCATAGCTCTTTCATTTGATAGAACGAGTATGTTTGCGAACATGAAGAATAAAAATAAAACCTCTAGTGCAAAATTAAAGACATCAAAAATCTGATATTAGAGACAGTTCAATACAAGTTAGCTTTAAAAAAAGAGCTGCAGCAGCTCATAATGTGTAGAAACATGCAGAAAGATTCTAGCTGTTCTCTATCTAAGGAGTGAAAAAAGTAAGCATGCTCTTTGCTTACCATTGTAAGCTATTGTGAACCGGCGTGACAGGGAGGGTGTAAGAAAGAGATAGTATCCAGTTTTCGGTGTACGGCATAATCTGAGTACACTCCATAAGAATGACCAGCACACAATGATTACAGCTACTGCACTGACCACAAGCAGTGCAACCCCCTTTATTTATCTGTTCGTCCACACCCAGCCAAACAGATGCGTGTCAACATCACTACCTGTGACGGTGAGCCTGAGTGGCTCACTACATCGCAACCAACATTAGATGAGCTATGATGTCCTCAGCTGGGCGCAAACGAAGTCACAAAGCCTTTGGCTGGGCACTGGGTTTGATCTGAGTCCATACCGATGGCCAAGGCAGGCATTAGAAACAGGTGATCTCAGTTGGCACATCTGATTAGGTTATTGATTTCCCCGATAAAGTGCTTCGCCAGCACTTCAGCTTCCCAGAACCCCGATTGGATTATCGATTCTTCTGACAGAGTGCTCCGCAGCCCTCTGCTCTTGGTCACCTATTGAGTGCGTTGGGTCAGTGACAGGTCAGCTATTCGGACTATTTCTCAAGCTAAACCTACACTAGTTATACTATTTTTCAGGTCAGTGTACCACCCCCCGATGTTGCAAATGTAAGGATCCCCAAATTTGATTGGACAAGGAATGAGGAGAGGTCGTCACACCATACCAAAATGAAACTTTTCTCTGGGATATTCTGTTTAACGTTCCCCCCCATCAATTTTTTTATTTTTCTCACGTTGGTTTTATTCCACCCGGCAGTGAATGTATCAATAATGATTACAATGTAGTCCATAATTTAGTTCAGTTTCCTTCACAGAGGTCAGAAGTTGAATTTCCCAGGAACATCTTCTAGCAATTCGTGCCTTGGCTGGGTTTCAATGACAAATGACATAGCTCCTTCTGGAGTTTGACATGCGCAGTGTAGCTTTTCAAGATGGAATATTAGAACCTCTCGGG
This sequence comes from Lissotriton helveticus, assembly GCF_964261635.1. NCBI lineage: Eukaryota > Metazoa > Chordata > Amphibia > Caudata > Salamandridae > Lissotriton > Lissotriton helveticus. The sequence continues at coordinate 497,218,992 of NC_136063.1, forward strand.
CCCAAAGATTACGATATATGAAAAGTAGAAAAGAAACAATATTAGAACACAGCATAAATGAATGCACTGTATACCACTTATCTGTACTCTATTCCCATTTATTTATTTGTAACTATTGCGTTAAGGTTAAGCAGAAAGAACAACTTAGCAAAAGCAGCAGTGCAAGCTTCATGCATGCTGAAACACATAGCAGCCATCTTAGTTGCAATGCGCAGAAGCGAAAGATTCCCTCCAAAGCTAAGAGTACGTCATGTCACGTGAGTATGACAGATGCATGCGCAGTAGAAAATCCTGCGTAGCAGCAGCCATTTTAGTTGCAAGCGGATTACGGTTAGTAAAAGCACATATGCAAATTTCATCAAGATACCCAAAATGTAGTGTAATGCAATATTAGTAATACAAACATGTTGATTAATTTATTACCGTTATGTTGAGAGGGTTGACTACAAGCAAGTCGTGTTACATGCGAATCCTTGCTCCATCCCTTTGTCATAGGGCTGCTGCAACACCTCCATGCAAGTCAACGTCAGATTCCATGGATGTTGCGTGGGAACACACACAGCAACACACATTGAACCCCCGCCTCTTTCACTCAGAGTAATGCGTGAAAGGGGCCCAAAATTATAAGACCAAGAAAAGTCATGTAGGGTGACTTTATGTGGCCTTGTGAATATGGGCAGGTGCACTGAGCCACCAGAGCGTCTAAAAAGTAACAGTGCAATGGGCTTATAAATCAGGCCATCGGTCCCCAATATACATCACCCAATGCGCTAGAACAATAACCATTCTCTCGCTAAGTTTCCTTTTTCAAATTAGTGGACAAGCTAATTTCCGAATTTCTCTGGAACGATAAAAAGGCAATAATATCTCTAGTTAAACTCAAAATGAATAAAAATCAAAGGGGGCCCGAGTTGTCCTGATTTTAAAGATACCAGCTTCTTGGCTGCCCATGGTTCCTTGTAGTTCATACAAGATAAACAAGATACCTCCTATGGATACAGATAGAATCTCAGTTAGTATACCCCTCGCCTTTGCGCTACACCTTGAACATTAGCCATATAATACTCTTGAAATTGAACCATTCTCATCTCATCATCCAAAACATCATCAATGCTCTGAAACTACTGGACAAAAAAATGACCAATACATTTCTGGGTTCTGGCCTGTGATCTGTCTGCTACAATAAATGTATTACAATGCTAAACAAGTCTATCTTATTGGAGGCGTGAGGCATCAAGTGTGCTACTGACTTCCATGAAACTAAATAGTGCCCTCTGAAAACTGGGTCTGTGCCTTGCACCACTTGACCTCCCTGATTTACTAGGTTAATGTAGGGAAATTGGTCACTCAGAATCCAGAATATATAAATTATTAGAACCATCAAAAAACGTATGTTTATAAAAACACATGGAAGATAAATGGGGCTTATAGAATCCAGCACATCGCGGTTCCATTCTTTTTGAGTCAATTTGAAAAAAAGTTGTCAATCTCCTATTGCAAAATTTAACCAAAGTACACTTCTGGTCCATACATAAAACATATTGGACACCAACTAAACTTCATAAACTTGACCTACTCGAGTCAGATCTCTGCTGGAAACGCAACAGTTCTCGAGCTGACATAGAACATGTTTCTCAAATGTGAATATGTCAGCCCTTCTAGGACAGAGTACAAAACCTTATTCAAGACATGCGGAAGATTTGTTTGATTGCAGATCTATCTACAATTGCCTTGGGCATCTCCCCTTATCCATCCTCATTAAATCTTCGCACATCAGACTTGCTTCTCCTTGATCTGAGTTTGATATTAGGTGACAAAGTAATTCTATTGAAATGGAAAACGAAGTCCTCAGCTAAGAAGTGGTTACAGTTGTTATACTTTACCAGAAGTGCTGACAATGCTGTGTTCTTCAAATCACATTCGATGCGCAGATCAAGAAAGCTGTGGGACAGCTGTGATAAGTATTTACATAAAAGCAAACCTCTAGAGCTATTACTGTCTCCATCATACTTAGGACCAACACAATTCAAGTCATGCTTTGTGAGACCATTCTGGCTCCATCCTAGAACCTGTTAATTGTCGCAAAACTTGCAACACCATCAAGATGCCGACACTCATGTTGTTACACTGGGACTCCCTTATTTGATGGACCCCCTACCACATCACACTTTAACATCATCTCACCTGGTCCTTCCACCTATTTCCCTAACTCTATCTTTATCTGTATGTTGCCCCCTCTTGTTCTAGTTTTCTTTTTTTTCTTTTTTTCCTTTTTCTTCGGGTTATAGCATCTGCTTGTTCTGTATACAACCACTATCAGGGCTGAATATGCATGTTGACATTCTTGCATCTATACAAGCTATCAAGGATGATTGTAATAACGGATCTTTCTACAGTACCTACTGACCTCTAAAGAGGTCGACACTTTCTCTTAACAGTTTATTGCGTGATAGCAGAGCAGTTTTCATATGATCTTGTTCATCCTTGTGGCATTCCATTATAATCTTCACATTCAATTATAATTGTAAAACATTTCCTGTATCTGCGGTAAACCATATTGTCATGTTGAATGCAATCCCCTGTATGTTCTCATTGCATACCCTAAATCATGTACTGTAAATGATGCATTGTACTGTCTCACAAAAATGGTATAAAAACGTTTTGGAAACAAAACAAAACAATTAACTTGTTACTTTTTAATCCCTCTGGTACTTTACTTTATTCAGTATATCCCATATTGTTGAAAATTAAACAGGTTGGCATGGCAACCTTAAAAGTATGTTTTTCTTTTCCATTGTCAGTTATGCAGAATTCTGAAGAGTGCCAATTTCTGGAGGGCATCTTTAAGCCTGTAAAATAACCTGATGTTATTTTATACTATTGTTTGTGTAGTACAGTAAAACTCTTCCTGATAAAGGGATTTCAACCTCATCCAAGGTCTACATTACTGAGAGATCAGAAGATTTTCTATCATTATTTCTCAATCACTTTCTCTATATCGCTCTCTGAGGTTTGGAACTCTTCTTGCCTTTGTTTCCACATGTTGATATAAATATGCTCTCAGTCCTGCTTTTTTTCTAGATTAAACGTCTGTTGTTTCATGAATGAGACTGCATCTCTCATTACATATAAAGTACAGCAAACAGTATATTTCAGGTTTGCACTCCTCAGGTTACTAATGTTAGAAGTTCAATTATACATTTTCATCAGCATTAAACAAATTCTAATGGAGTGAGTACCAGCAGCGGTATAAATCATAAATGGGGCCTATTACGGAAAGTGCCCCAGACACAGCGGGCATGTGTGCCGCTGTGTGCGCCCCCCGGGGCAATTTGGTAGCACAAAAGGGATTGCAGACACTTGTGTTGCCCCTTCTGTAATACTGATAGATCTAGTGGCACTATCACAAGAGGGCTTTTCTTCATTTGCATGGGGGCATGGCACCATGCAAATGAGGGAATCACTTTGCCTCTTTGCCTGCACTGTATTACTGCCAGGGGCAGAGAGGCTAACATACCCATAGGAGGCTGAAAGTGTGCCAAAAAAGGTGGAGCTGTCATTGTCCCCCACAAGGGATGCCGTCTCAAGGGGTGATAGACATTCACTGCACCCCCGCAAGCGGATATCTAATCTCTCTTGAAAGTGCAGACGGGTTGCCACTTGCACAGAGAAACACAGTGCGACTTTTAAACCGCTGCTCTGTATTTTAGTTGAAAGCACTGCCCTCAGGGCAGAGGGAGTTCACTGGTGCCCCGAGGGCAGGACATTCATCACAACAGTGTGTATTTACTCTGTTTAAGGCTGGTGCACCTAGTTAACGGTGCTTCGTGCCGTAAACAGGGAAAATGCGCCATTTAAGTAAAACCGGCCCAAGTGGTGAAAAATGAAGCTAGTGGAACACATACTCCAAAGAAGATTAACGACTGCTGGTAGCTCTCACCAGACAACTACACCTTTAAAGAATTCTGCATCATGATGCAGTAACAGTCCACAAACCATCTACCATTCTGTGTCTTTGAATCTGAGCACCGCACTGTTTCCTTTCATCTAGGTTCATGCTATATGGATACAATATAGATACATACATTTGTACATACTGCATAAAACCCCAGTTTTCATCCAAAAACTCAGGCCTAGAATTGGAAAGATTTTGTGTTGGGTTTGCATTACCTTTTTAATGCAGACCTGATGCAAAATTATGGTTGGTATTTACAAACCAATGTGAATGGCCATTTTTGTTGGTTTGTAACCAAAAGTAATGCAAGCAATGCAATGCACTGCCTTGCCTTACTTTAGATTCAAGGGGGCGTTCCATGGGTGGAGCATGGGCATTCCCGTACATCCACCCATAAAATGTTATGCAAATCCATATCTACAAAGAATTGTAGACATGGATTTACAACACATCCCTTAGGTTGGTATAGCTAGGACAAATATAATTTTATTTCTCCTCGTTTTTTTCTCTTTGCATATTTTCTGCATGATGTAACACACGTACAAAGAATTGTCTTTAAGCATAGTTTTGTGTAGGGGGGTCTCTATCCTGCACAAAACTATTCTGACCATAATGCAAACACCATTGTACTATGCTCACGGGGGCCTGCATTTGTGTATGGCTTCTGAGAGTGCACCAGCATAGGGAGACAGCACAACTGCTCCACTTCTTTGTAGATATGGTGCAGATAAGCTTTCTCTATTTCACTCAGCTCTGAACAGCAACTTTGAGTGCTGCCCAGCGTTGCATCAACTATTTGTTAATCTAGGCCTCATTCAATTCCATTCCATCATCAAGTCACAACATTGCTTCTCTGCCCACTCACCAATGAGAACTTAAACATGTCCTCCTTGATTAATATTTCTTTTCACCTTAAATCTAATCATCTTTGGCCCGTACCATATCTGCTCAAAAGTTGTTTCAGCATCTAATTTTGTGGTCCTCTGAAAGTCTAATTGCTCATATTCTTTATCGCTCACCCACTGTTATACCAATGTTACTCCTTTTGCTTTTGTCTACACCATCATCTATATATATTACTCTTACCAGTTTCTAAATTCTCTGTCAGGATGCAGTGCAGAATGTACTTACCTCTACTTGCTTGCCCTGTGTAATGCAGCTCTTTATAGCCTCTGAACCTGCATGTCTTTAGGAGCAGAAGAGTGTGTAGAATGAGGGTGCTGTCAGAACAGAAGCCTTGCCTCTCAGAAGGACGTGCTATGGTGCATGCCTGAGTAAAGGTGAGAAAAGTGATGTGTCCCATTTAGCCACAGAAATCTCACAAGACCTGCAAATGGTGGTGGGAGTCTTGAATGGCTAGGATATAGATTTATTGTGGCCCATAGCATTTTTGGAAGGCAATCATCATGCAGAGTTTCTGCTGCCATGAGTTGCTGGTCAAATCCTTGTACCCTGTTATTTTGAGACGGTGATGAATTCCCTTATTGGAAATAGAAAAGTATTCTCACACCACACTTGTAAAGGAAATGGACTTGCACTTTTCCCTTTTCACAAGTACTCAATTGGGAATACAAACTCTATTTTTGCACTTCTTTTATTTACTAAAGAAATCATCCACTAGGCGCACAAACTCTATTTCTGCACTTGTTTATTTGTACAGTGAGTAATTCCTTGAAATTTAGAACTCAATATTCATTACATTACTTTCATTGTGAAGTCAGTGAAATCAAACTGACACAGACTTGTTATCACACAAGTATGGGTTGACAATATTGATTTGAGCAAGTATACATGTACCAAGAATGTAGTAGACACAATTTTGAATTTTGAATGAATGCTTTTCATATTAGCATTATCAACCTATTACTTTGAATGTTAGAACTACTGAAAGATATTGCATAATATTAAAGGTAGTTCTCTTGGGAAAAGTATATATAATAATGTTTGCGGTTACCACATGAACCTTAATTATACTATAGTGCAGTAGAAAGATCAAATTTTATTCCTGCACACAAAGGAGAAAAAAAAGAGAGAGTCAGCAGGTATATCATGCAATATGAGCTGTTAATTGTCAAAGCCAGCAAAATAGCCATACAGCACAATAGCTTACTAAAAGCCTTCTTTTATTTTTAGATAGTAGCTGTCCTGCAGTGCAACATTTCCAACCTTTCAAGCAAGGAAGTGTTACAATGTCCATTGTCTTTGTTTCTTTGTTTTGTTCTAGTCCTCTCTCCCCAGGTCATCTTTTAATCTACAGGGTAGGTTACTTTTGGTATAATCGTGGCATCCGCGCTTTACTTTTAAAATGTTATAAGTAAAGTGCGGTTGCCGCGATTATACCAAAGGTAAAGAAATAGAAAAAACATCTATTTCTTTCATTTTGGTATAATCGCGGCACTGCCACGACGTAGACCTTCCTCTTTTTGCCGTCCCACTTGGACAGGCTTGGCCTGACTTCCTTGTGGTGTAAAAGGTTTTTTATCTTCTTTATGGGGCCATCTGTTTGGACCCATAAAGAAGATAACAAACCTTTTACGACAGCAGTAAGTCAGGGGAGCCAGTCCAAGTGGGACGGCTCTAAAAGAGAAAAGTGTACGTAACTAGAAGCTCTTTTCCAATGGCTGGCCAGCGTTTAGCATGAACGGTGACGCCAGCCAATGGAAAAGAGGGGCAAGGCTTAAAGCCCGCTAGCGAACCCTCCTGATGACACTAAATCTCGCCAGCGAGACTGCGCATGTGCGCAGGCTTTCGCTAGGCTTCGACCTAAAAAAGGTGGTAAAACTAGAGATGAGCCTACCGCTGCCCCCCTTTTCACACCACTGGCCTCTGCCTGGGAGCCAGCAGTCGAGCCCGGGCTATCTGCAGGGGCTGGCAGTCTCCTACCCCCCAAAACCCTTCAGGCGTGCAGCTTGCTGGACCCAGGGTGAGGGAGAGTCTGTGATGTACAGGTGTCTCAGAGTGCGAAAGGATTGCAGCAATGGGAGATGAGCCTGATGGTGCCCCCTGCTTTAAATCTCCCGAGCCTCCCGTGACCGAGCCCGGGTGCCCCCTGCTCTCAACTTCGCAAGACCCCAACGATCGAGCCCTGGTGTCACCTGAGTCTTTCAGGTGCACAAAGCACTGCGCAGGTTGGCTGCTGGCAAAGTGACTACCATGTGTTTGGAACCACCATGGGTCTCAGAATGCAAAGGAGGACAGCAAGCGGAGGTGAGCTTGCAGTTTTCCCTTGCTCTCAACCTCCCGTGGCTCGCTCAGCCAATACCAGGTGCCGTCTGAATTTTGTACGCATATGAAGCACTGGCCTTAAGGATCATTGACCAAGAAACTACCACCTCCACCTCCCTCAAGCGTATGACCCACCAGATTCAGGGCCGGTGAGGAGTCCTCCGTTGTATACTGCCTTCAGACTGCTGTCAAGGGTCTGCTTCCCCATATCTTCCTCAAATGGGCGAATGGCCAGATGCAAGGACAGTGAAGAGGCTTTCACTTCTTTCTTCCTTTAAGCTCCACCGTTATCCCTTTGCCAGGCTTCCCGGTGGCCCTCCCTCTGATGGTGCACTGCTAATCTACTCTGTCGTCTTATGTCTGTTTGCTGTCTGCTTACTCTACACCAAGACTTTTCAACTCTGATATTTTTTGCTGACATGTTGTTCTGTGCCTACATGCTTTCTACTCATTTCAAGTAATCACTGCTAACTTAGGCATACACTGTTGCCTAAGTCACCCTAATGTAACTCCCTCAGAACAACATTGCCCGCATTTCCCACTGTCCATCGTATATCTCCTGTATAACAGTCGCGCCAGGCATGACATGGGTGGGGGGCTGGGTCGGGGTCACATGAAGGGGTCATGCACGTTCGTGGCGGGGGGTTAATTACATTGAAAAAAATCTCACCTTACCGGGTCCCGCACCGCCTCAGCCCCTGGCCTGGTCCCGTGTTTGCCTGCTGAACAGGAAGCAGCCACAGGCAGCGACACTCCCCTCTCCTAAGCCAATCACAACGCTGCAATGGCAGCGTTGTAATTGGTGGGGACGGCGCCCAGCCAGGCGCCTATGGGGAGGTCATTTTCTCTATGTAGCCTACATGCATCCTACATAGAGAAAAGGCAGAGTGCGCATGACTGGTTTGGTCAGCCCCAAAGGGCCGTCCAACCAGTCAGGGCCACAGCATTGGGCAAGTCACTCCTCCTGCCCCGCCGCCCCCAAACAGGCATACCCTTCTGCTTTCTTGCAGTGCGAGAAGCAGAAACATAAAATGGCATTTAAAATACCATTTATGTTTCTGCTTCTCGCACTGCGAGGAAGCAGGGGGGCTACAGTCCACCGCCCTAAGGGAGGAGCCGCCCCTGTGTATACACTATTGTCATTTGTCTGTATGTATCTGTACTTACCTCCTGGAATTGTATCTACTCCACTTGTAACCTGTGCACCTGATACTATCTATCATTTACTCCTTGTTTGTACTGTTACACACGCTGTTACCTTAAGTCGACACACCCTACCATAACTATTGTGTACATTTTATATACAGTGTTGTCATGTATCTGTGCTTATCTCATGTAACTGTATTTACTCCTTATGTAACTCATGCAACTGCTACAGTTCATTGTATACCTATTGGTATATTGTTGCTAGATATCTCTGCCTACTCCGTGTAATAGTACTTACCTTCTATGCTTCCTGCTGCCTATCATGCCCTTTTAATACACACTGTTGCCATGTACCTGTACTTTCCCCATGCAATGGTATCTTCTCCACATGTAACTCCTGCAACTGCTACTGCTTAACATATACTTGCTGGCATATTGCTGTCAGATTTTTATGCTTACTCCATGTAATTGCATTTACCCAACATATAACTCATGTAACTATTATCTCGTCCTCTATGTAAAGCGCTCTGATACCTCTGGGTCAAGTCCACGCTATATAAACTATAAATAATAGAGCTATGATGATCTATGGTCTTGTACATTTTATATTAAAACATTAATAACTATATTAATGCATTTAGGAGCTAAACAATTACCATCTGGGGTTAAGAATTACTTGCAATTACAAATGCCAGTAACAAATTTGGAAACGACTTGTGAGAAAAGAAAACTTTGCTTTAGATGCCAATGTTATCATTTGAATGGTTCTCTAAGGATTTTGCCTGGTGCCAACTCTATTTATTCAATATACGTAAGTGTTGAGAGACTCAATAGAAATTTCCGATGTTATACCTTTTCCAGGAACTTGCCAGAGGCAGCTGTGTACAGTTATGAGAAGGGAGCAAGTTCCTGTTTTCTGCTCTCAGCATGTGTCACAACTCCCTCTTGCACCATCTATGTAGTGGGCCTAGCTCGCAGGGCTCGTGTTGCTTTACCCCTATGACATTTTATGTCCCTCTATGGTATCATGACTGATGTCCTTCCCCAGCACCTTCATGGCCGATGCTTCCCCAGCACCAGTGATTTCCATTAAGTTTGAACCCCTGCAAGCCTTCCCCACATTCCACGAATCAATGGATTAACTACTCTTGCTGTTCCTAGGGCAATGGCATGTTTTCCATTAAATTCCTGCAAGTTTTCCCCAGAGTCCATTGAGCCAATGACAAGCCTTGCTCTTGCTGTTTCTCGGGCCTTGTTGTTATTTTCTACAATGTTTGCTCGACCGAAAATGATACATTAGTTTCCTGTTATTTGGTTCAGATAAACAAATTGCACCTGCCCATTCTGTAAGGTCATAGAGAGTGTACTAATGCATGTTGTACCACAAGGTTTTAGAACCTTCCAGACAGCCATGCACCCAAACATGCATCACTTGATCTAACTAGATCCATTGAGCCTGCAAGAGGGTATATAAACCCCCAGTCAAACCTGAATCGTGGCTTGGCTTTGCTCCCTGCAGAAAACGCTTAACCCTTACCACTCACCTGAAGAATGCTGCTGGAAACTAAAAGCACTCAAGTCTCCTTAAAGTCCATCCAAACCGGTGGTGCCCGTGACATCTGCTTCCTCAATTTCTTCCACCTCACTCCCTCCTGCACAGCTACTCCAGATCCCATGCGTCTTCATGAGTAAAGACTTCAAGATCTTCTTCAAACTTCAGACAAGTTGAAGAATCAGGCTAAGTACTTGATATCAGGTTAGTGTGCACTAAGCCTCCTACAGTAGTAAACAGGAACGAGTATCCCATCTTCAAAGACTATAGTATTTTCCACCATTCCTCTCTGTGATTTACTCCAGCGCTTCTTGTGTGTGTATACTCCAGACCCTCCTTACAACCATGATGCTAGAACTGTCACCGCTCAAGGATTAAATACTTTAGTCCTGTTTCTCTGATGAACAGTAGTGCCAAGAGAAAGCACTTCAGAGTCTTTGATATACTCATCGAATCTATGACAAAATATCGACTACAAAAATATCGAGGTACCAAAATATCGCAACAAAAATATCGAGGACAATAATATCGGGATCCTATCTCTAACAAGGTAAGTACAAAAATATCGAAAAATATATATTGATGTCAAAAATATTGTTTTTTAAAAAATATGGTTTTTTTAAATTTAAATAAAATGTAATATTAACAAAATAATACTTATAAATATAATAAACATAGTTAAAACTATATTATAATATTTATAATCAATAAATAATGTAATAAAAACTAATAATAATAAAAATATAATGCATAGTATATACTTAATTAATATTAACTCTAAAATAATTATTTTTATAACTTATAAATAAATGAAAATATAATAAATTACAAATAAATGTATATACATAAAATAATAATATAAATTACAATTAATAACAATGTAAAACTAATTAAAAAAATTAAGTACATTTTGGATTGCGTACGGGTAAAAATTACTATTCCCACTCCAGAGAGTGCAACAGTAGGGAAAGTGTTGGATAGCGTAGGGGTAACAATTACTATTCCCACTCCAGAGAGCGCAACAGTAGGGAAAGTGTTGGATAGCGTAGGGGTAATAATTACTATTCCCACTCCAGAGAGTGCAACAGTAGGGAAAGTGTTGGATAGCGTAGGGGTAAAAATTACTATTCCCACTCCAGAGAGTGCAACAGTAGGGAAAGGGTTGGATAGCGTAGGGGTAAAAATTACTATTCCCACTCCAGAGAGCGCAACAGTAGGGAAAGTGTTGGATAGCGTAGAGGTAACAATTACTATTCCCACTCCAGAGAGCGCAACAGTAGGGAAAGTGTTGGATAGCGTAGGGGTAATAATTACTATTCCCACTCCAGAGAGTGCAACAGTAGGGAAAGTGTTGGCTAGCGTAGGGGTAAAAATTACTATTCCCACTCCCGAGAGTGCCACAGTAGGTAAAATGTTGGATAGCGTCGGGGTAAAAATTAATATTCCCACTCCACGGGGTGCAACAGTAGGGAAAGCGTTGGATAGCATAGGGGTAAAAATTACTATTCCCACTCCAGAGAGCGCAACAGTAGGGAAAGTGTTGGATAGCGTAGGGGTAAAAATAACATACTTATAAATAAATGTTTTATTTTAAATAATAAAAACATTAACTATTAAATAGATATAAACCATTTACAAATACCAATACATAATTATTAAAAACATGTGAACAAAATATATGTAATTAAAAAAATTAATGAAAATACCATTTAATAATATTTAATTAACAATTAATAATTAATTAACAATTAAATAATTAACCAAACAATTAATTAAATAACATTATTACCTAATTACATTTAAATTACTTCCCACCCTATTCCCCTATAAACCCACAACCCGCTACAGAACATATTTATCAATTAATCAATTAATTAAAATTATTTACCAATTAATTAAAAATAATTACCAATTAATTTATAATTACTACTAATTAATAATTAATTTAACATAATTAAATTACTTCCCACCCTATTCCACTATAAACCCACAACCCGCTACAGAACATATTTATCAATTAATAAATCAATTAAAATTAATTACCAATTAATTAAAAATATTTACCAATTAATTAAAATTAATTTATAATTCCTACTAATTAATAATTAATTTAACATAATTAAATTACTTCCCACCCTATTCCCCTATAAACCCACAACCCGCTACAGAACATATTTATCAATTAATCAATTAATTAAAATTAATTACCAATTAATTAAAAATAATTACCAATTAATTAAAAATAATTTATAATTCCTACTAATTAATAATTAATTTAACATAATTAAATTACTTCCCACCCTATTCCCCTATAAACCCACAACCCGCTACAGTACTAAAATACAAAATTTAATTAAATTACATAAAAATAAATTAAAAACATAATAAATACATAATAATATACACAACAATAATTTAAAAATCGATATTAGTAACATCGAAATTATTAACATCGATATTACTGACATCGAAATTTAAAACTTCGATATTACTGATATCGATATTAAATTTATCGATATTACTTACCTTATATATTTTGTCCCATCGATATTTAAACTTCGATATAATTGTATATCGATATTTAAATATCGATATTTTGTCTGCATACCATACTCATCGACCTTTGTACTCCACCCTGTGTTTTCAGTGTATCCTTAGGAGTGCAAGTCACTATAACCTATGCTCCAATCTCCAATCTGTATTTCAAGTTTATTCCTAGGAGTGTCACACTCTAATCTGAGCTCATGCCGAGCTGCTGTAGAAACGTGTATGCATGTGTCACTAAACTGAATGCATGTTTGTTGTATGTAAAGACTTGTTAGTGTACTGGTGGTTTGCCCCCTTTTGTTATTTCCACTGTTTTGTGTCATCGCAAAAACAGAGGTTCTGGTCCCGGGCACATCTACCTCACTAACGCAGAAGGTCTCAGAAGTGACAAATGCCTGGCTGAAGAAGGGTGATGCCCTGAAACCGGTCCCAGGATGATTGTTTCCGGTCCAGGGAGGACCTGGCTTTGCAGTTCGGACTGGACTGTTCCCACAAGGAACAGGGTCAAGACTGATTTGCAAATGGCTGGGTCCAAACTGGGGTGGTGTGGTGAACAAAAGAATGACGGATTAAACCCAGATCCTTGTGACTGGGGATGAGTGTTTGCATTGTCCTGCATTGCGTCCATCAACAGTTTCTTTTGCATATGTGGTCCTAAGAGGGAAGGGTATGCCCAGATGCTCACTACACCACTAGATTCAAGCTAGCCTGGCTGAAGAGGGGTGATGCCCGAAACTGGTCCCAGGATGCTTTTTTCCGGTCTAGGGAGGACCTGGCTTGGCAGTTTGGCTGGACTGTTCCCAAAAGGAACATGGTCAAGACTGATTTGCATAAGGCTAGGTCCAAACTGGGGTGGGGTGGTGTGGTGAGCAAAAGAATGATGGATTAAACCCAGATCCTTGTGACTGGGGGTAAATGTTTGCATTGTCCAGCATTCCGTCCATCAACTGTTTCTTTAGCATAGCTCTCAGAAGTGACAGCTCAAGTTACGTAGTGTCACAAACCCACAAAGCAGATCCAACACCACAAGACTCTCTTCTTATTTTATCCCAACCACCCTTCCCCCTTTGGAACAGTGTGTGTTCTTTTATTTTATTTTATTTTTTATAGCTTTATTCGAGGTTCACTCATAAAAGCATTGAGAATTCCATATATTTCAAGGATACATATCAATTTAAAAATGAAATTAAAATATAATTTACAAACAGATTAATAAAAACACAATCCAAAAGGTAAAATTCATCTCAATTGCTATTTACAAATGACTTATAGATTATAAATACTAATTTTATACATTGACTAACGAGTCCAATATTCCTTTACATAAGAACACAATCAACGATCAGTATCTAAAAGCTTCAATCTAACCACCCATGCCCAACCTAAGTATTTAGCAATAGCTACTGAAATAGGGAATAAAGTGCTAGTGCGTATGATTCTTAGAGCTTCAGAACTACTAGTAGTACCTAAGGACTTACACAGAGGGGTTAACCAGGCTCGCCTTGGAGATTCATAGGGCAGGCAGGCAAATAAAAAGTGGCCAATAGTCTCCTTATGATCTCCGCATGCAGGGCAGTTACTATAAGTCGGACTGCCCCACCTGCCGGTCAAAGACCTAAGGGGAAGGGAACCTGCTCTAAGTTGAAAAAAAAGCTTCCTGTCCCCTGGTTTAGTAATTACATCCCAGTAAGGCTCTAAACAGGGATTAAGCTTTGCTTCTAGGAAACCTCCGGCCATAGTCGTGGAGTCAGTACCGCTCCAATTTCGGAGAGCCACCTTCTCCCAATAAATTTCCTTTAGAGCCATTTTTGATGGAAATGGTGCTGTCTCCGGATTTCCCCATAGCATTTGCAAACCTAGGCCAACTAAGGTGTCTCTAATTTCATTCAGCCAACTTACTTTGTGAAAAACATCAGATTTAATAATGTCCAGGAATCCTACCGCATAATGTAGGAGCTCTGGAGTAGTCCAGAGCCTCCGCCAATATAAGATCGGACGGAGCCTTGCTAGATCCAAAATAGTCTTCCTTCCGAGGTCATACCTCAGAGGAAGCAAGGGAGTGCTCACAGGAAGTCCGGTGATACTTCGGAAAAACTTGTTTTCTGAAATTATCAGAGGCTTCAATTTCTCAAACCCCCACAGCTCAGCGCCGTAAAGCACTGAGCTGAGAGCCTTAGCCTCATACACCTGGAGTATGGGCTTTATTGGCTTAGTTAAGGATCTTTTGTGCTCCAAATTAAGGGCTCCTGTAAGTTGCCTGTGCCTTAGTACCGCCATATCTATATGTTGTGTCCATCTATTATCCTTTACCACAAGAATCCCTAAATACGTAAAAGCATTGACCACCTCTAAAGGGTGTCCATTCATAATGATCTTACTTTTAAAACTACGATGAGGATTAAAAACCATGAGCTTGGTTTTAGCTACATTGACTTTCAAACCATGGTCCGCACAAAATGTATCAAAAATAGATAGGGCATGCTGCAGACCACTCGGGGTCTTTGATAAAATCAGCGTGTCACCTACAAACATTAAAATTGGTGTCTTGATGCAAGCCAAAGTAGGTGCGTCCGTGTTTGCAGATAACATGCGCGCGACAACACCGTTAATATACAATGTAAAAAGCGTGGGTGCCATCGAGCAGCCTTGGCGAACACCTCGCTGCACCGGCAAATCAGAGGTAACCAATCCCTGCCCTCCCCACTGTATCTTAGCGAAGTTTGCTTCATGCAACCTCATCAGTAGTGTTAACAGATCTAACGGTAGGCCCAGATTTTTTAAAACTGCCCATAACGGAGATCTGGGAACTAGGTCAAAGGCAGCGCGTAAATCGAGGAATGCCGCATACGGACTGCCTTTGCCCAGCAACACAGTCTTCTATTGCAGAAGGGTAAACCGAAAAACTTGATCTATCGTGCTGGTGAACTTTCGGAACCCTGCTTGAAAGGGTGACAAAGCACTAGTCTCCTCAGCCTAATCAAGTACCCTATTCACAACCATCCTCCCCACCACCTTTTGGATAGTATTGATAAGGCGTATGGGCCTATAATTACCAGGTTGCGATTTATCTCCTTTCTTAAAAACTGGTATTATCACGGCGCCCTGCCATGATTCCGGGACTGGAGCTACCTGGGCCACAGCGTTAGCAAGAAGCAAGATATACTTGCCCCAGCGTTCTTTGTCATTAAGAAAAACATCCGCAGGCACCCCATCAAGTCCCGGTGCTCTACCACTTGCCACTGTACTAAGGGCCATTGAAACTTCATCAATATTAAAAAAGTTACCTTTATAAAAAACTGGCCTAAGATCTACCAGTGAATTATCCAACTGGTTGTGGGCATATTGAGGTTTAAAATAATTCACCCAGTCCTCCTGTGTGTTCTAAGGTTTTGATTCCTAGGCATTAACTGTCCTCTGGAGGGATAGGAGGACCAGCATCAGCTCCAGTGCCATCCCCGCGATTGGGACCAGGTGAGTGCATGACTGCATGGAGGGAGAAAGTGTCTTTGGTTCAAGTGCTAAGAGCACATGAAGGCATCTCAACCATCACTGCTCAGAACTCGTGTTAATTTCTGTAGGTATGGTTTCCTGAGAGGAATTTCTGTAGCTTGCAAGGTCAGAATGGGAACCCAAAGCAGCCCTCACTATTATGTTGGACCAGCCCTCGAGGGGGTTGGGCATGCTAGAGTGAAGCACGGTTGCTTTTGTTATTGAGGGCCCATAAGTGCAGCACTGCTGCAATACCTGCCCCCAGTAGCAAAACCAGCCCACACTCTACCAGCCTCCCGGGGAAATGTCTGATGCCTGCTATGGCCAGTCCGGCCCTGGTAACTTGTAAAGAGTGCTACTCCCGAGTGGCCATGCTCAGGGCATGGAAGCCTGCAGGGAAAGAGGAATGTCAAACATGGGATTTTTCCTCTAATGCTTGCAAGACTCCCTATGTCTGCAGGTATAGGCATGGCTAGTCTTGTGCATAACCCTTCCTAAGATGGTGTTTTTTTCCAGTAATTTTTGCCTGACATTGCCTGCCAATTAGCATAGAACTAATATATTTCTTGTGATGTCATTTAGATGGATGCATTACAACACATTTGTTTCTTTATTTTTCGGCATGTTCATCACCCACTTGTTACCAGTTTTGTCCTTGATTTTTGTTCGGCATTGCAGTTTGATGTCTACTTGCATTCCTAGTTCTGGAAGATATATGCTTGGCTTTTTCATAAACTTGGTTCAGAGTATTTTTTGGTGCCATGCTTCCCAACACATTCATTAATGAATCATCTTGAATCAAGAACGACAGAGATCGCAAGGGAGGTTTTGTAGCTTTTTTCCTTCTGACTGGGACCCTCCTAAGGAGGAACTTGACACCTTTCAAGTATATAATAAGTGCAGGGTGGCACTTGGGCTACTTTGTTTTGCAACATTTATTTATTTATTGATCATTTAACACTGCAAGAGAAGAAACACAAGTATCATCACTATACAGAATGCCCATAACCGTGTCAACATTCCAGGTGGCAACAAGCATGCAACTGGGTTCTCGAAAGGGCAAAACATCCAGTATGTAAGCGACCAGCTTGCCTCAAGAACAAACAGTGGGACAAACCTGCCTCTTCTCTATGTAGAAAGTATAGGGAGAAAGCACAGAGGGGAGGGACCCCGGAGGGGGCATTGGTGGGAGGGTGTGGATGGTACATGAGGATGCGGTGGGTAAAGTCTGTGGGTGTCACCGCGGGTCATCTGGCAGGGGAGACGGCAATTCCTCGGTTGCCAAGTAAAACAGCACGTAATGCCTCAGCAATGGGGGTAATCAGCAGTCCGATGGATGTTGATTCCTCAACGGTGGGAGTGGGAGGGAGTGTCATCAAGTGGGCTCAGAACAGGGGTGCAGCGTCGCTGGTCAGAAATGTGCACGGTGGCTACTTAAAGGAGGTGTCCTTTGCTTGAGCAACGTAGAAGAAAGCTTGATAGACCTTGATAGCATCCAGTGCTTGATATTGTGTTGTATTAAAATTGTATTTATATAACCTGATGAGACATTTACTTTTTTTTATATTGGGTAGGACGCTGCTCTGGAACCCAAGGTTAGTGGTGTTTATTTCAGTGGTTAGTGGGTTTTGTTTTGTGCTCGTATGGAAACCATTTCAAGCATATACTCCAATTTCTATGTGGTAGGTTGCTTTATTTGGAGCTGAGTGTGATCTTCAGTGGGAAGGGTTTGTGACTTCATTCAGTAGTTGACAGCATTAATAGATAAACTACAGGAGATTAGGTATTATTATGTTGCAGGGGTGTTACTTTTACATAAGAGGTTGTGATTTTTTATTGTTTATGCGGTGTGGGCAATTTCAGAACTACAATGATACGGATAAGGCAAACTTGTCCCCATAGAGTAGAAGTTTATAACTGTATTCCTGTGGCTTGAGAGTGGAGACCAGATTGAAGTGAGCGAGCCTAGGGAAAGGGCTCCCCCTACAAATTTACTGGGGGGCTAGTTAGGAGGGGATGCTGAGTACTTGTTTTTCCTGAGCACTGCAGCTTTGGTAGATGGTTAGTGTGAGAGGTGAAATTGGAGTTTCTATCGGTCAAGGTGAGGATGTTTCTAGTTCGACCTTTCCTTTTGTGTCTCAGATTACTGCTCCTGTAAAGCTGTCACTTGCAGGATCTCACACTTCATTGTGCCTAGTTGGTCAGTGCTTCAGATTGGAGAGATCTCCAGTGCTATCTGCTGTGAGAAGCATCACTGTACACAAAGCTCTGTCTGGAAAAGGACATAAGAAGGACAAGCACTACTCGCTGTCATTTAAGTGGCATTTATTAGTATTTTCTTGTTACCTGTCTCCAAAGGCCTGTTTATGACTTTTCCTCCCCAAGTCCTGGAGCACTGTTTATAACCACTACAGTGTGTAGCAGACGTAAAGCTGTCTTTAGCCATTCCCCCTTCATTATGATGTAAACCTTGCGACCCTGCATCACTACATCAGCCCTTCCCTGTTTTGCCTGTATATCCCTCCTTGCCATGATGTCGGCCTCATACTTCATAACGGCTCAGCTGCAGAGTGAGCAAACCTTGTGTTGGGACGGGAATTCTCCTGCATGTCTCTGGAGAGAGTGCTTCCCCTGCCTTATGCTAATCTCCAGGCAAGTCACTCAAAAGCTACTGTATAGTTTCTAGATCCCTACCTCAGTGAGCATGACAATCATACATGTCCACTAAGGGTCTCCCTGTTTACATGGATTGAGACCCTAGAGTTTGGCTCTGAGGTCGAGGGGGCATGCCTAGTGCACCCCTATCTTTCAGAGAGTGGCTACTGCCCTCTGTATTATGGCTGTGGTAGACTGACAGTGGTGGCAGCAATAAATCTATAGTCAAGAGGGGTGAGTCCCTAGGCACCCTCCCGACCAAGTCTGTGCAGTTTGCCATGCCTGTGGGCCTGTTGCCTTTGTCTGACTGATGTGTGTTTAAGAGCCCATGGGTGTACAGGGGAAGAATGGGGATTTGAGCCAGTGTGAGGAATGTGAGCTGTCCTGCTGGACATCCCAGCTCCCCCGTCCCCCTCCCTATTTTCTTGGAAAGGCCTGGTGGGCTGGGGGAGACACTCAGCTCTTATCTGAGTTTAGCTGCACTAACTGTGTGGAGAGGACCCTCCCCCACTGGTCAGGGCCTCCTGGGCTGGAGTTAATTAAAATTCCTCTCTAGTGGGTTGCACAGCCTGATACCAGAACAGGACCTGCTACATGCTTTACCCATGCATTGAGCACGCAGTGAATGGTCTGTGATTGGAGGTGTATTCAGAATGCAAGGAGCGGCAGACCCTCTGATTGGATGAGCCTATCAATCAGAGGTGATAAAAGTCTGGCCTGAGTGGTCAGCTGTTGTTCAAAGACTGGTGATCGTATACATTTAGTTGCCCGTATTTACCCAGTGACAACGTATCGAACTAGATGTTTACATATGAAATATTTATTTTTTACCCTCTATATCTTCAGATCTCATTGTAAATACTAATCATATTGACAGCCGTCATACAACTTACAGCATCAATTTCAAACCAAATATTTCGAGGAGTCCTCATCTATGAAGATTTAGGTAAATTACTCATCACTGTTTCTCAGTCTTTACCTTTCTCTTTCCTTTTTATTTTTTCCTATTACTATTTACTAATTCACTATTTAGTTACAACTTTGCATTCTCTCGACAGATATCTACCTCACTGTATCACGACCAAAGCGAATAGTCGCCACATTATTTTTACCCTTCTACATCTCAACAGGTATTGGACTTTTTAAGTCATTGTTCCGCATATGGCTAAACGGAGCAACTTTTCATAAAATGCACTCTTATATACCTACTGCAATCTGTTCTCATGTTCCTATACCATCTAACAGAACTACAAATACTATATTTTGTCTACCTATAGATATTCAAAAACCTTCATCTGCGATTGTTCCTCCTCTTGTGTTGCCCCTGAGGTTTTTCTATCCCTACCACATATCAGGTCTCGGTTCAACTTTATTATTGTAAGTATCCTTTATCACATGTACTCTGTTTTATTATTATTTTTTCCTATTTAAGAAAGAGCTTTTTCAATAAATAGTCTTTTTTGAATAACTGCCTTATTATTAAGTTTTCAAAACCTGATTACGTTCTGAGTTGCGATGATCTATGATATGCGATTTTGTGGGTGACACTATCATCCATCCATTATGTCATGAGATGTTCCTATGTTTATAAAAACTGTTTTGTCCATATTCAGGATATACATCATAAAAAAGTTTTCTTGAGTATATCAAAAGCTATGTCACATTCTGATTAGATTTCAAGCTGCGATGACCCAAAATATGTGATTTTTCAATTGACATTATCACCCATCCGTTATGTATTGAGATGTTCCTATGTCTTTAAAAACAGTTTTTTTCGATTCAGTATGTGCATCATTACAAATAGTTTCTTTTTAGTACAGCATCTGTAACAATGGTCATCTATGTTTATCTTTATGAATGTTAAACCACTGACATGTATACAATATATTTGGGAATAAGAAATTCAACTATGAGAGAGATGATACTACGAATGACACGGATATCTATGTTTCAAACAATTTATCAACACTCGGTTGAAATATTTTGATCAACATGTTTATCTTTATGAATGCTAAACCACCGATATGTACATAATATATTTGGGAATATGAAATTCAACAATGATGCATATATCTAAGTTTCAAATAGTTTATGAACATTCAGTTGAAATATCTTGATCATTATGTCCAGGAATGTGCTGCTCCTTTCAAGATCCAAGGCCAATTAACTGTATATTTGTATTTATTCACTTTTGCTTATGTCCACTGTATATATATCTGTTATGTTGCTTTACTGATATATGTTTTTTCTTCACGTTTTATAGAGCAATAGACGGTCACCTGAAGAAGGCTCAAGAGCCGAAACGCGCGTAGTGTTATATGCTATCTACCGCTTTGACTTCATCATATTTGTATAGTTTTAAGTCTATTGATGATGCACTTTTTCTAATGTGTTTTTAAATTTAATGTTACAAAAATGTAATATACGATTTTCATATGTAATACCAACTACTTTATATATTTATTTTTTTTCAAAGATAATCAAAAAAAGAGAGGAAGAAAAAAATATATAAGTAAACAATGAATACAAATTTTGAATATCAATAAAATCAAACATTTAAGTATTTACCTATTGGGGTTTTTTGAATACAGTTGGACTATAAATGTTCATGAAGAAAATTGTTTGACCATATCCAGATAGTAAATTGTTTGATGATTCTGTCACTTAGCTATAGACCTTTTCTAAACCAGTTTTTCCCTATGTATAGCAAGTGAAGGAGTATTATATAGGGGTCCCCTTTTTCTAAAATACAAAGACTGGTCTATGACAGAGAAGATAGCCAGGCACGGACCCCGCAGTGTGAAGACAGGAGATAAGACTGTTCACTGCGGTCTGGAAGGAAGGCAACAGCAACATTAAGGACCAGCTGTTTGTGAGGCTTGGAGGAGCGTTCGCTTTGGACCAAGGAAATTACAGACAGCTGCCCAAGGTGTGGGAAGGAAGCTTGCGGCACATCACCAAAGGTGTGGAAAGGAAGCTTACAGCACATCACAGAGGCTGGTGGAAAGAAGCTTGCAGCACATGACGAGAGCCAGAGAGAGACGGATGCTTGATTCTAGTCTTTGAAGGTGAGATCAAATCCCCTCTAGGCTCCTCCCTTGCGCTGTGGGAGCCTGTACAAGCAGTAACTGGGAAGAGAGGCCAGTGAAGCAGACCCCGACCTTTCTTTTTGTGAACTCTGAGGGTATCAGGGTGAACTGGCACTCTGCCCAACCACTACCCTCCTACAGCTAGCCAGTGACTAGTGGGACTCCAGTAAACTGTGCCAAGACATCCGGCACCTTTGATCATATCGCTGACACCACTAGAGCTGTGTCCTCACTCACAATGGGAGGGCACTTCTGTTTCTTTGGGTGGGGGGTTATGGTGCTAATCATGAACATTTGACTTCACATCATATGCTGAAACTATATCCTTTCAATACAAAGTTTGGTATCAAGGCTCTAGTGAATGAGAACAGCCCTGTGTAACATGATCTGTAATATGCAATGCTTACTGTGTGTTTTCATGTTAACTGTGTTTTTATAGTGCTTGGTGTCTAGGCGCTATAATACTGTTTGGGGTCAGAACTCTGTCCCAGAGCGTTGTAGAGACATCTGGTTTTCACTGTTTATCCTAGTTTTATGTGTAGAATAATTATCTTATGTGTATTAAAGTACTTTTCTTTTATAAAAAGTAAAGCACTGACTGGACATTGAGTTTATCAGCTGGTGGTACGGTTTACGCTGTATTCTGAATGTCTAACCCCACATCACCTCCTTGAGTAAGCCTTGGACTGCTCTGTCTCGCTACCCTGAGAGAGTCAAGTGCTGGAGAGGAGTACTTGGTTATCCAATTTTGGGTCCCTTAGTACTGAGGCCCCAGGACACCAGTGAGGGAACACTCCAGTTGATGCGATTGGAGCGCAGTTACCCCTGAGTGCCCTGGCGCCCAGGAAGCCGGGTCTAACATTGGTGGCAAGCGGTGACGGATCACTAGACTTCAGGCTCAGTGGACACTGAGGCCAGTTGATAATTCCAGCAGATATCCATAAGCTATATGTAAAATGGCAGATGATATTGGAGAGGAATTGGAAGTGCAGAACGTGACTGTGGAGCAATTAAAGCAAATGTGTGCTGAAAGGGGGTGGAAGGTCCCAAGGTCTAAGGACAGGGGGCACTTGATTAGCCACATGACAAAATGCTATGAGCAAGAGGTCACTGTTGTGCAAGAGTTGGAGAGCACTGATACCACAAGCCTGCCAAGTCAGTCAGTGCAGGCTTCTCCTGTACCAGCCCCAAGGCATTCCCCAAGGCTTTCCCCTATGCTTTCCCCTAGGTATTCCCCTAGACCTGCCCCTAGACTTTCACCTCCCCCTATCTCCAGGGCTACCTTTTCCCCTGTCCCAGGATTCGCCTCCTTAGGAGGGACTGAGCTAGCAGAGACCCTTAAACTTCAGCTGAAACTCCAGGAAGCTAAGGATTTAGCAGAGGAGAAAGCAAGGGAGTTTGAAAGGGAGAAGCTAAGGATGGCCCGCCAGGCAGAAGAGGAGCAGCGAAGGGTCAGACAGGAAGAGTGGGCTTGGAAGGAGAAGGAGAGGGAAAGGGAGGGGCTGGAGAAAGAAAGGGAGAGACAGGAGAAAGAGGAGGAGAGGGAAAGGGAGATGCTGGAGAAAGAAAGGGAGAGACAGGAGAAAGAGAAGGATAGGGAATTGGAGAAAGAGCGGATAGCCCTAGAGAAAGAGAAGCTCAAGTTAGTAGCTGATAGAGGGCTTAGCTCTGTGGATGGTGCATCCACTTCAAAGTCCCAGGGAAAGGAAAATACCACCAAGGTACCAAAAGAATTGATACACATGTATGTCCCTGGCACTGATATTCTCAGTTGGATGCGTGCCTTTCATCTAGCATGTAAGGCTCAAGGTCTTAATGGTCAGTCCAAAGCAGCGACTTTACTGAGTCGCCTCCCTCGGGAAGGGACTGAAGTGATTGAAAGGATGCCTGAGAAAGACAGTCTGACATATGATTGCATGAAGGATGCTTTGATTAGGCGGTTTGGGTTGAAACCAGCCCAGTACTTGCAGAGGTTCCGTGAGAACAAGAAGGCAGAGGGGGTTCCTTTTGAGAATTGGGTCCATGACATAGTGAGAGACTGGAATGGAATGAATGGGTGAGAGGGATGGAAGCAAATGATTACCAGTCCCTAAATCAGGTGATGATTGCAGAGCGTCTCCGGGAGGAGTGCTCTGTCCCACTCAGACAGTATTTGTCTGACCTTCCTGAGAGGGATCCTGAGAAACTTGCAGTGATGGCAGATAAGTGGCTTGCCAACAGAGTGAACAGGGGGCAGGGGCAACCCCTTTCCAAGCCCAAGGGGGAGAAGAACTCCCAGCAGGCTGGCCCTAAACCAGAGGGGAAGGGTCAGAACGGTTCCCAAGGCTCTCAGTCAGGACAAGAGTCTAAGGGGAACGGGGCCTCTAGTCAGTACCAGGAGGGGAAAGGAGGTAAGGGTCCTTTCACTCCCATGCTGATTAAATGCTATAAGTGCCACCGAGAGGGACACTTAAAGCCAGACTGCCCAGTGAAGGACGTGGTGCCAGTGGCACCCGTGATAGCAAGTGTGCTTTCAGTGGGGCAGACATGAAGGGAGGCCCAAGTGAGTTTAACCCCTTCGCTGCTAGGCCTTTTCCCCTCCTGTGCTAGGCCTTTTTTTGGCGATTTGGGGTAGTGCGCACATAAGGTATCCACGCCAAATTTGCGTCCTTTTCTTCCAACATCATGTGGATTCCAAAGGCGCCCAGGGTTTGTGGATTCCCTTGGAGGGGTCCCAGAAATTAACCAAAATATAGTGACATTTTTGTTTTTTTCAGAAAAATGGGAAAAACAGGCTGCAAATGAAAGCCTCTGGGTTTTTCCCTGAAAATGTTATCAAAAAAGGGTTTGTGGGGCTGAAATCTCCATTTACTCTGCTTTTAAGGAATGACAGTCTTTTGTCAGAGAACTGACATTTTTCACACAGTTTTGGCATTTTTCTGGGACATAGCCTATTTTTGCTATTTTTAGAGCTTTCCACCTCCTTCCAGTTAATGGTAGAAATGAGTTTGAAAGCAATAATGGATCCTAGAAAGCTGTACAGTTTCGAAAAGTAGACAAAAGTCTGAATTCAGAAAGGGGTCATTTGTCTAAATCCATGAAGGTTTCTTTATAGAAACTAACAGTTAAATGTTGGAATAATTGAAAATTTGTTGAAAAAAAACAGCCTTTTGTCTCAACGTTTTCACCCATAACTTTTTCTAATCTTGACAGCTCTTGGAAAGCAATATACCGTTACACCCGTTAGACCTTCTTGGTTGTGGGGATATATAGGACTTGTAGTTTCACCAAGAACCCGACGAACCCAGATCCAAAAACTGAGTAGCATCTTGCAGTGGTATTTTTTCATTTACTGGGTATAGAGCACTTTGTCTTGGAAAATGTATACATGGAAACATCTGTATGAAAGACACCTATGTATTTCTGAATTGGGTACAAAATATAGAGTTCAGAAACAGTATATAATTGCACATTTTCAAAATTGGGAATACTCATACTAGCATGAGAATTATTGGTCATTTTTCAAAAACATTTTTTTTTACACAATGTCTTTCATTGAAAGGGAGAAATGCATGAAAGCTCAATTGGTAATAACAGTTGATTTACAAATCTGAATTACCCGAAGTCTCCTGATAAAAACGGTACCTCACTTGTGTGGGTCGGCCTTGTGCCTGCGACAGGAAACGGTGCAAAATGCAACATGGTCACACCTCAATTTTGCAGTTACAAATTGACCCTTTTATGGCAAAGTGCCTACCTGTAGTTTTTGCACCCTAGCTCTGCCGGCACCTAGGGAAACCTAGCAAACCTATACATTTGTGAAAAGTAGACACCCACGGGAATTCAGGATGGGTTAACTCGACTGCCTACCACCAGGTTTTGTTACCCAGAATCCCTTGCAAATCTAAGAATTTGACAAAAAAAACACATTTTCCTCACATTTCTGTGGTGGAAAGTTCTGGAATCTGCGTGGATCAACAAATTTCCATCCACCCAGCAGTCCCCCAGGTCTCCCGAAACATATGGTACCTCACTTGCGTGGGTTGGCATAGTGGCTGCGGCACAAAACAGCGCAAAACGCAACGTGGTCGCACCTCAATTTCCCAGTGAAATCTTGTGCTTTTTGGACAAAGAGACTACCTTTTGTTTTTGAGTCCTAGCTCTGCCAGCACCTAGGGAAACCTTGCAAACCTATACATTTTTGAAAAGTAGACACCCAGGGAAATTCAGGATGGGGTGACTCGACTGCCTACCACCAGGTTTTGTTACCCAGAATCCCTTGCAAATCTAAGAATTTGACAAAATAAAACACATTTTCCTCACATTTCTGTGGTGGAAAGTTCTGGAATCTGCGTGGATCAACAAATTTCCACCGACCCAGCGTTCCCCCAGGTCTCCCGAAACAAAATGGTACCTCACTTGCGTGGGTAGGCATAGTGGCTGCGACACGAAACAGCGCAAAGCGCAACGTGGTCGCACCTCAATTTCCCAGTGAAATCTTGCGCTTTTTGGACAAAGAGACTACCTTTTGTTTTTGAGCCCAAGCTCTGTCAGCACCTAGGGAAACCTAGCAAACCTATACATTTATGAAAAGTAGACACCCAGGGGAATTCAGGATGGGGTGACTCGACTGCCTACCACCAGGTTATGTTACCCAGAATCCCTTGCAAAGCTAACAATTTGTCAAAAAAAACACATTTTCCTCACATTTCTGTGGTGGAAAGTTCTAGAATCTGTGTGGATCAACACATTTCCACCCACCCAGTGTTCCCCCAGGTCTCCCGAAAAAAATGGTACCTCGCTTGCATGGGTAGGCATAGTGGCTGCGACACGAAACAGCGCAAAACACAACGTGGTCGCACCTCAATTTCACAGTGAAATCTTGTGCTTTTTGGACAAAGAGACTACCTTTTGTTTTTGAGTCCTATCTCTGACAGCACCTAGGGAAACCTAGCAAACCTATACATTTTTGAAAAATAGACACCCAGGGGAATTCAGGGTGGGGTGACTCGACTGCCTACCACCAGGTTTTGTTACCCAGAATCCCTTGCAAAGCTAAGAATTTGACAAAATAAACACATTTTCCTCACAATTCTGTGGTGGAAAGTTCTGGAATCTGCGTGGATCAACACATTTCCACCCACCCAGCGTTTCCCCAGCTCTCCCGAAAAAAATGGTACCTCACTTGCGTGGGTAGGCATAGTGGCTGCGACACGAAACAGCGCAAAACGCAACGTGGTCGCACCTCAATTTCCCAGTGAAATCTTGCGCTTTTTGGACAAAGAGACTACCTTTTGTTTTTGAGCAAAAACTCTGTCAGCACCTAGGGAAACCTAGCAAACCTATACATTTATGAAAAGTAGACACCCAGGGGAATTCAGGATAGGGTGACTCGTCTGCCTACCCCCAGGTTTTGTTACCCCGATCCCTTGCAAAGCTAACAATTTGAGAAAAAAAACACATTTTCCTCACATTTCTGTGGTGGAAAGTTATGGAATCTGCGTGGATCAACAAATTTCCACCCACCCAGCGTTTTCCTAGGTCTCCCAAAAAAAATGGTACCTCACTTGCGTGGGTAGGCATAGTGGCTGCGACATGAAACAGCGCAAAACGCAACATGGTCGCACCTCAATTTCCCAGTGAAATCTGGCCTTTTTTGGACAAAAAGACTACCTTTTGTTTTTGAGCCCTAGCTCTGCCAGCACCTAGGGAAACCTAGCAAACCTATACATTTCTGAAAACTAGACAACCAGGGGAATGCAGTATGGGGTGACTCGTCTGCCTACCCCCAGGTTTTGTTACCCAGAATCCCTTGCAAACCTAAACATTTGAGAAAAAAAAACACATTTTGCTCACATTTCTGTGGTGGAAAGTTCTGGAATCTGCGTGGATCAACAAATTTCCACCCACCCAGCGTTCCCCCGGGTCTCCCGAAAAAAATGGTACCTCACTTGCGTTGTTAGGCATAGTGGCTGCGACATGAAACAGCGCAAAACGCAACGTGGTTGCACCTCAATTTCACAGTGAAATCTTGCGCTTTTTGGACAAAGAGACTACCTTTTGTTTTTGAGCCCTAGCTCTGCCAGCACCTAGGGAAACCTAGCAAACCTATACATTTTTGAAAACTAGACATCCAGGGAAATTCAGGATGGGGTGACTCGACTGCCTACCACCAGGTTTTGTTACCCAGAATCCCTTGCAAATCTAAGAATTTGACAAAAAAAACACATTTTCCTCACATTTCTGTGGAGGAAAGTTCTGGAATCTGCGTGAATCAACAAATTTCTAACCACCCAGCGTTTCCCCAGGTCTCCCGAAAAAAAATGGTACCTCACTTGCGTGGGTAGGCATAGTGGCTGCGACATGAAACAGCACAAAACGCAACGTGGTCGCACCTCAATTTCCCAGTAAAATCTGGCCTTTTTTGGACAAAAAGACTACCTTTTGTTTTTGAGCCCTAGCTCTGCCAGCACCTAGGGAAACCTAGCGAACCTATACATTTTTTAAAGCTAGACACCCAGGGGAATTCAGGATGGGGTGACTCGTCTGCCTACCCCCAGGTTTTGTTACCCAGATTCCCTTGCAAAGCTAAGAATTTGACAAAAAAACAAATTTTCCTCACATTTCTGTGGTGGAAAGTTCTGGAATCTGTGTGGATCAACAAATTTCCACCCACCCCGCGTTCCCCCAGGTCTCCCAAAAAAAATGGTACCTCACTTGCGTGGGTAGGCATAGTGGCTGCGACATGAAACAGCGCAAAACGCAACATGGTTGCACCTCAATTTCCCAGTGAAATCTTGCCCATTTTGGACAAAAAGACTACCTTTTGTTTTTGAGCCCTAGCTCTGCCAGCACCAAGGGAAACCTAGCAAACCTATACATTTGTGAAAACTAGACACCCAGGGAAATTCAGGATGGGGTGACTCGTCTGCCTACCCCCAGGTTTTGTTACCCAGAATCCCTTGCAAAGCTAAGAATTTGACAAAAAAACATTCTCCTCACATTTCTGTGGTGGAAAGTTCTGGAATCTGCGTGAATCAACAAATTTCCACCCACCCAGCGTTCCCCCAGATCTCCCGAAATAAATGGTGCCTCACTTGCGTTGTTAGGCATAGTGGCTGCGATATGAAACAGCGCAAAGCGCAAGGTGGTTGCACCTCAATTTCACAGTGAAATCTTGCGCTTTTTGGACAAAGAGACTACCTTTTGTTTTTGAGCCCTAGCTCTGCCAGCACCTAGGGAAACCTAGCAAACCTATACATTTCTGAAAACTAGACACCCAGGGGAATTCAGGATGGGGTGACTCGTCTGCCTACCCCCAGGTTTTGTTACCCAGAATCCCTTGCAAAGCTAAGAATTTGACCAAAAAAAACACATTTTCCTCACATTTCTGTGGTGGAAAGTTCTGGAATCTGTGTGGATCAACAAATTTCCACCCACCCAGCGTTCCCCCAGGTCTCCCGATAAAAATGGTACCTCACTTGCGTGGGTAGGCATAGTGGCTGCAACAGGAAACGGTTCAAAACGTACGGTGGTGAATTTACAATACCCTATTGCAAAACTACCTTGATTTTTTTTGGGGGGGCACCTGAGTTTTTGGCCCGGGGCTCATTGGCCATCTTTCGAAACTACCAAACCCAAACAGTTCTGAAAACTAGACACCTGGGGGAGTCCAGAGAGGTATGGCATGCGTGGGTCCCCCAATGTTTTCCTACCCAGAATTCCTTGCAAACCTTAAAATTAGGTAAAAATATCACTTTTCCAAACTTTTTTGCATGGGTTCTCCGTGCCGGCAAAAATGTTCTACCACCCAGCGTTCCCTTGTTCTCCCGAGTAAAAGGATACCTCACTTGTGTGCGTGCCCCAAAGCAGAACAGGCTAAAAATGAATTTTTAAAAAAGTAGTATTTAAGTTTGACAAATTAAGCCCCCCTACCTTAGTCACAGGCCTTTGGCCCACCCACACAAGTGAGGTATCATTTTACTCGGGAGAACAAGGGGAACGCTGGGTGGTAGGACATTTGTGCCGGCAGGGAGATCCCACCCAAAAATGTATGGAAAAGTGGTTTTTTTAATCTAAATTTAAGGTTTGCTGGGGTTTCTGGGTAGGAAAACATTGGGGGACCCACGCATGCCATGCCTCCCTGGACTCCCCCGCGTGTCTAGTATTCAGAACTGTTTGGGTTTGGTAGTTTCCAAAGATGCCCGCCAATCCCCGGGCCAAAAACTCATGGGAACCCCCTTGCAAAACCAATTTGTTTTGAATGAATTAAGTTTTCAGTTGGAGAACGTGCGATTCAGGGGACAAAATCGCATGAAAATTGTGACAGACAATTTCAAGTTTGCAAGAGATTGTGGACAAAAAACAACAATAGAATTCACCAGAAAGACATGACCATATACTTCCATGAATTAACAATAATATCTAAATTTAGAAAGTTATTTATAGCTATAATATACACTATAACTGAGTTACTCAAAAGACAAAGAATCAAGCACGGCTATCTATTCCTCAAAGACACACACATACAGGTTGGATTTGGCATGAGGGCGAGTGATGGTTCAGTACATAAAATTTTATTAACATGATATTTCAAAAAAATAAAATGCTCTGTTAATAAATAAATGCATAAAAACCGAACCAGTGACTCGCAACTCGTGAGCTGTAAAGCCACGACAAGGCACCAACCGTTTTACAGGCCATTCACGCACCTTTCATACCTGATTCAAACCAGACCACTGACACCATCTGGAAGGAAAAGCAACACATTAAAACAATCACAATAAGGGACAAGGTACACCCTACCGCAGAAAGAGAAAAAAAACAAATATTACTGCACAGCCATCTAATCCGCAAGCACACACACATACTGGTTGGATTTGGCACGAGGGTGAGTGATGATTCAGTACATACAATTGTATTCGCAAGTAATTTCACAAAAAATGAAATACACTGCGTATAATTGAAAGTATGATTAACTGAACCACTGACTCACAGCTCGTGAGCTGTAAAGCCACGTCAAGGCACCAACCTCTTTTGGTCATTCGTACACCTTTCGTACGTGTGACACATTCAAAACATTCACACCGCCAGCCGCGGACACATCACATTTCAACACTCACACCAGCAAACAGCAAACAGCGCCATTCAAGGGCCCATCACTTTCACACGCCCGCATTTCTGACACTGCAACTACACAAAATGATGGACTGCGTGGAGTGTCACTCAACTAGCAGTATGTGTAGTGACCAACAGAAAGTAACTACTCACACACCGCCAGCCGAGCGCCAGTCCACCCACACCACCATCCAAGCACCAGACCATGCACACCGCCAGCCAAACACCACTCAGCGCACACCGACAGCCAAGCACAACTCCGTGCACAGACAGCCAAGTACCACTCCACACACACCACCAGCCAAGCGCCACTCCACACACACCGCCAGCCAAGCACCACTCCGTGCATAGACAGCCAAGTACCCCTCCACGTACACCACCAGCCAAGCGCAACTCCACACACACCGCCAGCCAAGCACCAGCCGGCACACACCACAAACACATTTAGAATTCTTTTTTTCAAAATAACACTAAACAAATGGAAATACCTACAAATCAGCTAACACAAATTCTTATACTAAACACTTTGCACTAATGCCAATCCTTGAAACAAAGTAAAAACTTTTACAGAATGCAGACCAGGCAATCCACTTTACAGCTCATTAAAACTCCCAAAACTTCTTTTGTGTGTGGTACGATTTAAAACAAGCTGACAGACACAATCCAGGCTTAGAAGGACAGTCAGGACAGTATATACGAGACTCCTTCCGCACGCCTCTTCGCCAACAGACTCTGCATCTTCTAGTCGGAAAGTCTCTTGCAGTAGTGGAAGGAATAGATTCAGGAAAGTGGCGATCTTTCAATCTAGCCACTTCCTCCACCACTCCAAATCTAGAAACACTTGCCTGCTCCACAAGTACAAGGCTGCCTATTATAGACTCCTGAAACTTAACAAAAGGCATCTTCGTCTCAGGACAAGACTTCTGGTACACAACAAAAGCATTAAAGGATGCCAAGTGGAACAGATGGATAGCCAACTTCTTGTATCAAATGTAAGCATTTCGAAGAGCAGCATAAGGTTCCAACCTCTGATCTACTCTGTCAACACCACCCATGAACTTATTGTAAGCTAAAATGCACACAGGTTTGCGCACTTTAGCACCCTGACCCCAAATAGGCACAGGTTCTGTACTTTCATCGTGGATAGTAGTCAGCATGTACACATCTCTCTTGTGTGAAAACTTCACAGCTAGAAGCTCCCCACATCGCAATGCACTAGACTGTCCCCGCACAAGCCTTTTGCAAACAAGTTCCTTTGGGAAACCTTTACGGTTACTGCGCATTGTGCCACAAGCAACAGTGCCCACTTTGGCCAACTCCTTGAACAACCGCACACCAGTGTAGAAGTTATCTACATATAAATGATGGCCTTTGTTAAATAATCCTCTACCTAGTTCCCACACAATTTTCTCAGTCACTCCAAAAGTAGAAGGACAACCAGGAGGGTTAATGCTGGACTCCTTACCAGTGTACACCCTGAAATTGTAGACATATCCAGTCTCACTGTCACACAGCATATACAGTTTGATTCCATAGCGTGCCCTCTTACTAGGAATGTATTGCCTAAAAACCAAGCGGCCCTTGAACAACAGCAAAGACTCATCCACTGCAATTTCTTTACCAGGGGCAAAGATCTCAGAAAAACGATCTACAAAGTGATCAAGGACAGGCCGAATTTTAAACAAACGGTCACAATCAGGGTGATCGCATGACAACGCTAAACCATTATCAACAAAATGCATCATCCGAAGAAGAAGCATATACCGATCACGACTAATGACTGCTGGAAATATAGCTGTTGCCATCAAGGGACTAGTGGACCAATATGAAGACATTGATGGCTTCCTTAGCAAGCCCATCAAAAAAGTGAATCCCAAAAACTTCTTCATCTCTTCAACATTTGTGGGAGTCCACCGGATTGCTCTAGCATAGGGCTTAAGGCGGGCACTGTTGGCCCTCAAAAACTGTTCTGCATACAAATTAGTTTGATCAACAATCTCTTGCAAAAACACATCGTCAAAAAACAACTGAAAAAAATTTATTGGCAGAAAATTCTCAGTATTCACTCTACATCCAGGAACACCAGTGAACTCTGGCAATGCCGGCTGCACCATGCCAGGGGGAACCCAGAGGCCATCCCTATCAACGGGGGGAGCAGCCACCCCAGCCTGCAGCCCAGAAGCCTCTTGCTGCTGTTCACCAACGGGAAGCCTAACAGCCACAGATACTTCTGGCTGCACAACACCAACAGAAGACATAGCATCCCCAGAGGGCTCTTCCTGCACTACACCAACGGGAAGCCCAGCAGCCTGAGATGCTTCTTGCTGCACTACACCACCGGGAAACCAAGCAGGCACAGATGCCTCTTGCCGCTCTACACCAATAGGAAGCCTAACAGCCCCAGATGCCTCTTGCTGCACTACACCAGCAGGAAGACGAAAAGCACTAGAAGCCTCTTTGCGCACCGCAGCAATGTGAAGCCTTTTGGGCGCAGGCTCCAGCCCACATGCCTCTTGCCGACGTAAAAAGAAAGGAAACCTTGCGGCCCTAGGCAGCAGCACAGATGCCTCTTGGCCCACTACCGGCACATCAATGTCCTCCTCTACCACAGGCCCTTCATCAGCACTAGAAGAAGATTCATCATCCGATGATGATGATTCCATGCGAAGAGAAAACTCACTGCCTGAATCTTCTGCCCCTACCTCTGAGTCTCTCTGCACCATGGTCAGAGAAAGACTCAAAAAGCAAACCAAGAACCTGCTGAGCAGTAATCCTGCGACTAGCCATTATCCTTAAAAAGCAAGAAGACTGCACACACAAGTGAACAACAACCTACACTGTGCAAAGTAAGAAGTAAACAAGGTAAGGCTTTCACAAAAAGATAAATACAATCCAAAACAATTTCACTCTTACCAAATATAGAAACACTCACCAGCACCTACTCTGCTGAGACACAGCAAAAAGAAATGATACCCCACTAGAAAGAAAAAAAGAAATGACAGATTAGAAAACAAAGTGCACATCAAACACTAATGCTGAAAAAAAAACACAGAGCCACACAAACTGCAATAAGTACAACCTTTTTCAAAAAGACAAACATCAAGGGAAAGTAGTACAAAATACATTCACTTACCAAACACAAGCAACTACACAAGCTGCAAACAGACCCGCAACCTACAACAATCCAAACAGCAAAAGCCTGGAACAAGACAAAAATAGAGAAGAAAAAAAAAAATTACTACCACATTTCACAAACAATATAACAATTAAAACAACAACACACAAATTTGCCCCCCAAATTTAAATTCGGCCAGATGGGCCATCAAATAGGGCTTAGACCAATTGGGATTAGATGAGGTTTAACATCAAGACACTGGTTAATTTTTTGAATTTTTTTTTACTGCCTGACCCCTTTGGTGCCAGTCAGTCTTTTGCTCCTACCAGTACCCCCATCACACAGGGGCAGTAAGGACATTCATACACCTTTTGTAAGTGTGACACATACAAAATATTCACACCACCAGCCGCCAGCGCCATTCAAGGGCTCATCACTTTCACACGCCCACATATCTGACATAGCAACTACAGAAAATGATGGACTGCGTAGAGTGTCACTCAACTAGCAGTGTGTGTAGTGACCAACAGAAAGTGACTACTCACACACCGCCAGCCGAGCGCCAGTCCACCCACACCACCATCCAAGCACCAGACCATGCACACCGCCAGCCAAACACCACTCAGCGCACACCGACAGCCAAGTACCACTCCACGCACACCATCCAGCCAAGCGCCACTCCACACACACCGCCAGCCAAGCACCACTCCGTGCACAGACAGCCAAGTACCACTCCAAGCACACCACCAGCCAAGCGCCACTCCACGCTCACCGCCAGCCAAGCACCACTGCGTGCACAGACAGCAAAGTACCACTCCACGCACACCACCAGCCAAGCGCCACTCCACACACACCGCCAGCCAAGCAGCACTCCGTGCACAGACAGCAAAGTACCATTCCACGCACACCACCAGCCAAGCGCCACTCCACACATACCGCCAGCCAAGCACCACTCCGTGCACAGACAGCAAAGTAGCACTCCACGTACACCACCAGCCAAGCGCCACTCCACAAACACTACCAGCCAAGCACCACTCCGTGCACAGACAGCCAAGTACCACTCCACACACACCACCAGCCAAGCGCCACTCCACACACACCGCCAGCCAAGCACCACTCCGTGCATAGATAGCCAAGTACCCCTCCACGCACACCGCCAGCCAAACACCACTCAGCGCACATCGACAGCCAAGTACCACTCCACACACACCGCCAGCCAAGCACCACTCCAGGCACACCGCAAGCCAAGCGCCACTCACCGCCAGCCAAGCACTGCTCCACGCACACCATCCAGCCAAGTACCACTCCACACACACTGCCAGCCAAACACCACTCCACACACACCACCAGCCAAACACCACTCCGTGCACAGACAACCAAGTACCACTCCACGCACACCACCAGCCAAGTGCCACTCCACACACACCGCCAGCCAAGCAGCACTCCGTGCACAGACAGCAAAGTGCCACTCCACGCACACCAGCAGCCAAGCGCCACTCCACACACACCGCCAGCCAAGCACCACTCCGTGCACAGACAGCAAAGTAGCACTCCACGCACACGACCAGCCAAGCGCCACTCCACAAACACCATCAGCCAAGCACCACTCCGTGCACAGACAGCCAAGTACCACTCCACACACACCACCAGCCAAGCGCCACTCCACACACACCACCAGCCAAGCACCACTCCGTGCATAGATAGCCAAGTACCCCTCCACGCACACCGCCAGCCAAACACCACTCAGCGCACACCGACAGCAAAGTACCACTCCACACACACCGCCAGCCAAGCACCACTCCACGCACACCGATAGCCAAGCGCCACTCACCGCCAGCCAAGCACCGCTCCACGCACACCATCCAGCCAAGTACCACTCCACACACACCGCCAGTCAAACACCATTCCGTGCACAGACAACCAAGTACCACTCCACACACACCATCCAGCCAAGCACCACTCCACACACACCGCCAGCAAAGCAGCACTCCGTGCACAGACAGCCAAGTACCACTGCACGCACACCATCCAGTCAAGCGCCACTCCACACACACCGCCAGCCAAACACCACTCCACGCACACTGCAAGCCAAGCGCCACTCCACACACACCGCCAGCCAAGCACCACTCCGTGCACAGACAGCCAAGTACCACTCCACGCACACCACCAGCCAAGCGCCACTCCACACACACCGCCAGCCAAGCACCACTCCACACACTGCCAGCCAAGGCAGTAAGGACAAAAAAAGACCAACCGGCACCTAGGGAGGCGGACAGTAAAAAACAACCAAAATTAAAACCAACATTGGAACAAAACTCAAACCCTAGGGCCTAGTGGGCCAAAAAACAGGAGGCAAAACGTAAAAAAAACCGGGCCGATTTGCCCCAAGGGCGGGCAGAAATTCAAAAACATAATTACTTGCCACCAGGAAGGAAGGGGTTGCTTCCTAAAAACTAAATTTAAATTCCCTGGTGCTAGTGGGCATTTTCTGCCCCCCCCTGGGGGCAAAACGGCTGAAAAACGGGCCGATTTGCCCCCAGGGGGGGCAGAAAAACAAAAAGTTAATTGTGAGGCCACCTGGAAGAGACCCTTGCCCAAGGGGTCGCTTCCTAAAAGCTAAAAACAAAATCCCTGGTGCTAGTGGGCATTTTCTGCCCCCCCTGGGGGCAAAACGGCAAAAAAAACGGGCCGATTTCCCCCAGGGGGCACAGAAAAACGTAAACAATAAAGATGGCCGCCATATTGCCCCCGAAAAACAACCCTGGTGCTAGTGGGGAATTTCTGCCCCCCTGGGGGCAAAACGGACGAAAAACCAGGCCGATTTGCCCCCAGGGGGGGGGCAGAAAAACAAAAACATAATGAGACCCCACCTGGAAGCGACCCTTGCCCAAGGGGTCGCTTCCTATAAACTAAATTTAAATCCCTGG
Source organism: Lissotriton helveticus (assembly GCF_964261635.1). Classification (NCBI taxonomy): domain Eukaryota; kingdom Metazoa; phylum Chordata; class Amphibia; order Caudata; family Salamandridae; genus Lissotriton; species Lissotriton helveticus. The sequence continues at coordinate 497,255,788 of NC_136063.1, forward strand.
TGCTAGTGGGGGCATTTCCGCTGCACGATCGCGACGCTGTGCGCGATTGTGAGGCAGAAATGCCCTGCAAAGAGACATCAGGGGAGAGGAAAATCTCTTTCCTCTCCCCTGATGCCTCTTTGCGGCCCCAAACCCCCGCCGGAGTCCCAAAACCTACCTTCTTCACCGGCGCTCAGGAAGCAAATGGCTTCCTGAGCGCTGGGAATCCCTGATGATGTCAGCGCGCGCTGTGCGCGCTGACGTTATCAGGGATTCCCATGGGGAGGGGCAGGGGCAGCAGCGGAAACTCTTCCGCTGCCGCTCCCAGCAAAACGACCGCGATCGGAGACCCTCGGGGGGAGCGCCAACGCTTCCCCCGAGGGTGGGGCTGATGACGAGCTGGCCTTATCATCAGCGCACGACCGGTGTGCGCCATGACGAGCCCAGCTCGTCATCAGCCCCGAAGGGGTTAACTTAGTCACCAGGGACATCTGAGAACTTGACCCAGAAGCCCTTAAGCATATTCACCCTAACTCAACGGGGTATATGAGTGTGGCAAGTATCAATGGAAGGAAGGTTCCTGCCATTAGGGATACAGGACTACGGTTGAACGCAAATATCTCAAACCTGAAGAGATCATTCCTGGTTCCAAGTGGTATGGACTTGTAGCTAGTGGTGATGACATGGAGTACCCTCTTGCTAGAGTGCAGATAGGGGTGAATGGCAGGAAGGCCATGGTCAATGTCGGGGTGCGAGAGAAGCAGGGTGCTGGGTGCTTTCTGGGGAATGATCTTGTTGAACCCGGGGTGGTACCAGGCCCTGAGGCCTATATGGCCTGGATTTCATCAGCTGTGCTCACTAGGGCACAGACTGAAAAACTGCTTCCTAGTGAAGTGGGGACCGCTCTAGTGGAAGAGACACTAGAGGGGAACAGGCCAGAACAAGAACTAAGGGCAGATTCTGAGAAGGCACCTGTCCTGGTGTCTGCACCTCCTGCTCCTGTTGGAGAGGAGGGTGTGCATCCAGAGGCGGATAAGGTGTTGGAGTCTGGGTCCCTGCCAGAGCTGCAGGAGCTGCTTGTGGCAGGAGGACCGTCCCGTGAGGAGTTTTGTAAGGCACAGGCTGAGTGTCCTACACTTCTTGGCCGGCGGACGACTGCTCAAGAGCGGGTCTCCACTGGAGTAGTCGGAAAGCACAAGGTGGATTGGGAAGATGGACTCCTTTACAGTGAGCCTCCTGACCCAGAACCTGGAGCCAGCAAAAGGTTGTTGGTTCCTCAGGTGTACAGGAATTTCCTGCTGCATCTAGCCCATGAAGTACTCCTAGCTGGGCACTTGGGCATCAAAAAGACAAAGGACAGGTTAGCACCTCTGTTTTACTGGCCAGGAGTAGGTCAGGAGGTGGAGAAGTTTTGCCATACCTGTCTGGTCTGTCAGGCCAGCAGCATGTCTGGTGGCCCAATGAAGGCACCCTTGGTTCCCCTACCAGTCGTGGAGGTACCCTTAGAGAGGGTGGTGTGTCTTCCCAGGAATGACACGGTTTCTTTACTTGCAATGGCTGAAGAGTTAGAAGAGGAGAGTGAGTCCCTCCCTGACTTATTGCAAGGTGATGAGAAGGATGGTTCATTTGAGGGAGTTAAGCTTGCCTCTGAACTGACACCTGAACAGCAGGTGGAGTGTAAAGAGCTGCTGGGGAGATTGTCCCGTCTCTTTTCACTTACCCCTGGGCTGATGCCTGTCTGTGCGCTTGACACAGACACAGGGGACACCCTGCCTGCTAAGAAGCAGCCCAGGAAGGTGATCTGGACTGAAGAGTGTCAGAAGGCATTTGATGAATTGAAGACTGCACTATGCAATGCACCTGTGTTGAAGGCCCCTGATTACAGTCAGACCTTCATTGTGCAGACAGATGCTTCAGACAAGGGAGTTGGGGCAGTTCTTGCCCAGCTCAATGAAAAGGGAAGGGAGCATCCGGTGGCCTTCATCAGCCGCCGACTACTCCCCAGGGAGCAGAACTGGTCTGCAGTTTAAAAAGAATGCTTTGCCATAGTGTGGGCCCTTCGAAGATTCAGGCCTTACTTGTTTGGTGCAAAGTTTGTGGTTCAGACAGATCACAAGCCCCTCAAGTGGCGTATGGCAATGAAAGGGGAGAATCCAAAGTTGCTCAGGTGGTCCATATCTCTGCAGGGACTAGATTTTACAGTGGAACATAAAGCAGGCTTACAGCACGGTAATGCAGATGGACTTTCCCGCCGGTTTATCCAATCAGATGATCGGTCTTCTCCCACTGGGAAGTAAGTACCGGCCATTCTGATCTGGGGAGGGCATATGTTGGGATGGGAAGTCTCCTGCATGTCTCTGGAGAGAGTGCTTCCCCTGCCTTATGCTAATCTCCAGGCAAGTCACTCAAAAGCTACTGTATAGTTTCTAGATCCCTACCTCAGTGAGCATGACAATCATACATGTCCACTAAGGGTCTCCCTGTTTACATGGATTGAGACCCTAGAGTTTGGCTCTGAGGTCGAGGGGGCATGCCTAGTGCACCCCTATGTTTCAGAGAGTGGCTACTGCCCTCTCTATTATGGCTGTGTTAGACTGACAGTGGTGGCAGCAATACATCTATAGTCAGGAGGGGTGAGTCCCTAGGCACCCTCCCGACCAAGTCTGTGCAGTTTGCCATGCCTGTGGGCCTGTTGCCTTTGTCTGACTGATGTGTGTTTAAGAGCCCATGGGTGTACAGGGGAAGAATGGGGATTTGAGCCAGTGTGAGGAATGTGAGCTGTCCTGCTGGACATCCCAGCTCCCCCGTCCCCCTCCCTATTTTCTTGGAAAGGCCTGGTGGGCTTGGGGAGACACTCAGCTCTTATCTGGGTTTAGCTGCACTAACTCTGTGGAGAGGACCCTCCCCCACTGGTCAGGGCCTCCTGGGCTGGAGTTAATTAAAATTCCTCTCTAGTGGGTTGCACAGCCTGATACCAGAACAGGACCTGCTACATGCTTTACCCATGCATTGAACACGCAGTGAATGGTCTGTGATTGGAGGTGTATTCAGAATGCAAAGAGCGACAGACCCTCTGATTGGATGAGCCTATCAATCAGAGGTGATAAAAGTCTGGCCTGAGTGGTCAGCTGTTGTTCAAAGACTGGTCTATGACAGAGAAGATAGCCAGGCACGGACCCCGCAGTGTGAAGACAGAAGATAAGACTGTTCACTGCGGTCTGGAAGGAAGGCAACAGCAACATTAAGGACCAGCTGTTTGTGAGGCTTGGAGGAGCGTTCGCTTTGGACCAAGGAAATTACAGACAGCTGCCCAAGGTGTGGGAAGGAAGCTTGCGGCACATCACCAAAGGTGTGGAAAGGAAGCTTACAGCACATCACAGAGGCTGGTGGAAAGAAGCTTGCAGCACATGACGAGAGCCAGAGAGAGGAGGATGCTTGATTCTAGTCGTTGAAGGTGAGATCAAATCCCCTCTAGGCTCCTCCCTTGCGCTGTGGGAGCCTATACAAGCAGTAACTGGGAAGAGAGGCCAGTGAAGCAGACCCCCACCTTTCTTTTTGTGAACTCTGAGGGTATCAGGGTGAACTGGCACTCTGCCCAGCCACTACCCTCCTACAGCTAGCCAGTGACTAGTGGGACTCCAGTAAACTGTGCCAAGACATCCGGCACCTTTGATCAGATCCCTGACACCACTAGAGCGGTGTCCTCACTCACAATGGGAGGGCACTTCTGTTGCTTTGGGTGGGGGGTTATGGGGCTGATCATGAACATTTGACTTCACATCATATGCTGAAACTATATCCTTTCAATACAAAGTTTGGTATCAAGGCTCTAGTGAATGAGAACAGCCCTGTGTAACATGATCTGTAATATGCAATGCTTACTGTGTGTTTTCATGTTAACTGTGTTTTTATAGTGCTTGGTGTCTAGGCGCTATAATACTGTTTGGGGTCAGAACTCTGTCCCAGAGGGTTGTAGAGACTTCTGGTTTTCACTGTTCATCCTAGTTTTATGTGTAGAATAATTATCTTATGTGTATTGAAGTACTTTTCTTTTATAAAAAGTAAAGCACTGACTGGACATTGAGTTTATCAGCTGGTGGTACGGTTTACACTGTATTCTGAATGTCTAACCCCACCTCACCTCCTTGAGTAAGCCTTGGGCTGCTCTGTCTCGCTACCCTGAGAGAGTCAAGTGCTGGAGAGGAGTACTTGGTTATCCCGTTTTGGGTCCCTTAGTACTGAGGCCCCAGGACACCAGTGAGGGAACACTCCAGTTGATGCGATTGGAGCGCAGTTACCCCTGAGTGCCCTGGTGCCCAGGAAGCCGGGTCTAACATTGGTGGCAAGAGGTGACGGATCACTAGACTTCAGGCTCAGTGGACACTGATGCCAGTTGATAATTCCAGCAGATATCCATAAGCTATATGTAAAATGGCAGATAACATTGGAGAGGAATTGGAATTGCAGAACTAGACTGTGGAGCAATTAAAGCAAATGTGTGCTGAAAGGGGGTGGAAGGTCCCAAGGTCTAAGGACAGGGAGCACTTGATTAGCCACATGACAAAATGCTATGAGCAAGAGGTCACTGTTGTGCAAGAGTTGGAGAGCACTGATACCACAAGCCTGCCAAGTCAGTCAGTGCAGGCTTTTCCTGTACCAGCCCCAAGGCATTCCCCAAGGCTTTCCCCTAGGTATTCCCCTAGACCTGCCCCTAGACTTTCACCTCCCCCTATCTCCAGGGCTACCATTTCCCCTGTCCCAGGATTCGCCTCCTTAGGAGGGACTGAGCTAGCAGAGACCCTTAAACTTCAGCTGAAACTCCAGGAAGCTAAGGATTTAGCAGAGGAGAAAGCAAGGGAGTTTGAAAGGGAGAAGCTAAGGATGGTCCGCCAGGCAGAAGAGGAGCAGCGAAGGGTCAGACAGGAAGAGTGGGCTTGGAAGGAGAAGGAGAGGGAAAGGGAGGGGCTGGAGAAAGAAAGGAAGAGACAGGAGAAAGAGAAGGAGAGGGAAAGGGAGATGCTGGAGAAAGAAAGGGAGAGACAGGAGAAAGAGAAGGATAGGGAATTGGAGAAAGAGCGGATAGCCCTAGAGAAAGAGAAGCTCAAGTTAGCAGCTGATAGAGGGCTTAGCTCTGTGGATGGTGAGTCCACTTTAAAGTCCCAGGGAAAGGAAAATACCACCAAGGTGCCAAAAGAATTGATACACATGTATGTCCCTGGCACTGATATTCTCAGTTGGATGCGTGCATTTCATCTAGCATGTAAGGCTCAAGGTCTTAATGGTCAGTCCAAAGCAGCGACTTTACTGAGTCGCCTCCCTCGGGAAGGGACTGAAGTGATTGAAAGGATGCCTGAGAAAGACAGTCTGACATATGAGTGCATGAAGGATGCTTTGATTAGGCGGTTTGGGTTGAAACCAGCCCAGTACTTGCAGAGGTTCCGTGAGAACAAGAAGGCAGAGGGGGTTCCTTTTGAGAATTGGGTCCATGACATAGTGAGAGACTGGAATGAGTGGGTGAGAGGGATGGAAGCAAATGATTACCAGTCCCTAAATCAGGTGATGATTGCAGAGCGTCTCCGGGAGGAGTGCTCTGTCCCACTCAGACAGTATTTGTCTGACCTTCCTAAGAGGGATCCTGAGAAACTTGCAGTGATGGCAGATAAGTGGCTTGCCAACAGAGTGAACAGGGGGCAGGGGCAACCCCTTTCCAAGCCCAAGGGGGAGAAGAACTCCCAGCAGGCTGGCCCTAAACCAGAGGGGAAGGGCCAGAACGGTTCCCAAGGCTCTCAGTCAGGACAAGAGTCTAAGGGGAACGGGGCCTCTAGTCAGTACCAGGAGGGGAAAGGAGGTAAGGATCCTTTCACTCCCATGGTGATTAAATGCTATAAGTGCCACCGAGAGGGACACTTAAAGCCAGACTGCCCAGTGAAGGACGTGGTGCCAGTGGCACCCGTGATAGCAAGTGTGCTTTCAGTGGGGGCAGACATGAAGGGAGGCCCAAGTGAGTTTAACTTAGTCACCAGGGACATCTGGGAACTTGACCCAGAAGCCCTTAAGCATATTCACCCTAACTCAACGGGGTATATTAGTGTGGCAAGTATCAATGGAAGGAAGGTTCCTGCCATGAGGGATACTGGTGCCCACAGGACTATGGTTGAACGCAAATATCTCAAATCCGAAGAGATCATTCCTGGTTCCAAGGGGTATGGACTTGTAGCTAGAGGTGATGACATGGAGTACCCTCTTGCTAGAGTGCAGGTAGGGGTGAATGGCAGGAAGGCCATGGTCAATGTCGGGGTGCGAGAGAAGCAGGGTGCTGGGTGCTTTCTGGGGAATTATCTTGTTGAACCCGGGTTAGTACCAAGCCCTGAGGCCTATAAGGCCTGGATTTCATCAGCTGTGCTCACTAGGGCACAGACTGAAAAACTGCTTCCTAGTGAAGTGGGGACCGCTCTAGTGGAAGAGACACTAGAGGGGAACAGGCCAGAACAAGAACTAAGGGCAGATTCTGAGAAGGCACCTGTCCTGGTGTCTGCACCTCCTGCTCCTGTTGGAAAGGAGGGTGTGCATCCAGAGGCGGATAAGGTGTTGGAGTCTGGGTCCCTGCCAGAGCTGCAGGAGCTGCTTGTGGCAGGAGGACCGTCCCGTGAGGAGTTTTGTAAGGCACAGGCTGAGTGTCCTACACTTGTTGGCCTGTGGACGACTGCTCAAGAGCGGGTCTCCACTGGAGTAGTCGGAAAGCACAAGGTGGATTGGGAAGATGGACTCCTTTACAGTGAGCCTCCTGACCCAGAACCAGGAGCCAGCAAAAGGTTGTTGGTTCCTCAGGTGCACAGGAATTTCCTGCTGCATCTAGCCCATGAAGTACTCCTAGCTGGGCACTTGGGCATCAAAAAGACAAAGGACAGGTTAGCACCTCTGTTTTACTGGCCAGGAGTAGGTCAGGAGGTGGAGAAGTTTTGCCATACCTGTCTGGTCTGTCAGGCCAGCAGCATGTCTGGTGGCCCGATGAAAGCACCCTTGGTTCCCCTACCAGTCGTGGAGGTACCCTTAGAGAGGGTGGTGTGTCTTCCCAGGAATGACACGGTTTCTTTACTTGCAATGGCTGAAGAGTTAGAAGAGGAGAGTGAGTCCCTCCCTGACTTATTGCAAGGTGATGAGAAGGATGGTTCATTTGAGGGAGTTAAGCTTGCCTCTGAACTGACACCTGAAAAGCAGGTGGAGTGTAAAGAGCTGCTGGGGAGATTGTCCCGTCTCTTTTCACTTACCCCTGGGCTGACGCCTGTCTGTGCGCTTGACACAGACACAGGGGACACCCTGCCTGCTAAGAAGCAGCCCAGGAAGGTGATCTGGACTGAAGAGTGTCAGAAGGCATTTGATGAATTGAAGACTGCACTATGCAATGCACCTGTGTTGAAGGTCCCTGATTACAGTCAGACCTTCATTGTGCAGAGAGATGCTTCAGACAAGGGAGTTGGGGCAGTTCTTGCCCAGCTCAATAAAAAGAGAAGGAAGCATCCGGTGGCCTTCATCAGCCGCCGACTACTCCCCAGGGAGCAGAACTGGTCTGCAGTTGAAAAAGAATGCTTTGCCATAGTGTGGGCCCTTCGAAAATTCAGGCCTTACTTGTTTGGTGCAAAGTTTGTGGTTCAGACAGATCACAAACCCCTCAAGTGGCTTATGGCAATGAAAGAGGAGAATCCAAAGTTGCTCAGGTGGTCCATATCTCTGCAGGGACTAGATTTTACAGTGGAACATAAAGCAGCCTTACAGCACGGTAATGCAGATGGACTTTCCCGCCGGTTTATCCAATCAGATGATCGGTCTTCTCCCACTGGGAAGTAAGTACCGGCCATTCTGATCTGGGGAGGGCATATGTTGGGACGGGAAGTCTCCTGCATGTCTCTGGAGAGAGTGCTTCCCCTGCCTTATGCTAATCTCCAGGCAAGTCACTCTAAAGTTACTGTATAGTTTCTAGATCCCTACCTCAGTGAGCATGACAATCATACATGTCCACTGATGGTCTCCCTGTTTACATGGATTGAGACCCTAGAGCTTGGCTCTGAGGTCGAGGGGGCATGCCTAGTGCACCCCTATCTTTCAGAGAGTGGCTACTGCCCTCTCTATTATGGCTGTGGTAGACTGACAGTGGTGGCAGAAATAACTCTATAGTCAAGAGGGGTGAGTCCCTAGGCACCCTCCTGACCAAGTCTGTGCAGTTTGCCATGCCTGTGGGCCTGTTGCCTTTGTCTGACTGATGTGTGTTTGAGAGCCCATGGGTGTACAGGGGAAGAATGGGGATTTGAGCCAGTGTGAGGAATGTGAGCTGTCCTGCTGGACATCCCAGCTCCCCCGTCCCCCTCCCTATTTTCTTGGAAAGGCCCGGTGGGCTGGGGGAGACACTCAGCTCTTATCTGGGTTTAGCTGCACTAACTGAGTGGAGAGGACCCTCCTCCACTGGTCAGGGCCTCCTGGGCTGGAGTTAATTAAAATTCCTCTCTAGTGGGTTGCACAGCCTGATACCAGAACAGGACCTGCTACATGCTTTACCCATGCATTGAACACGCAGTGAATGGTCTGTGATTGGAGGTGTATTCAGAATGCAAAGAGCAGAAGACCCTCTGATTGGATGAGCCTATCAATCAGAGGTGATAAAAGTCTGGCCTGAGTGGTCAGCTGTTGTTCAAAGACTGGTCTATGACAGAGAAGATAGCCAGGCACGGACCCCGCAGTGTGAAGACAGAAGATAAGACTGTTCACTGCTGTCTGGAAGGAAGGCAACAGCAACATTAAGGAACAGCTGTTTGTGAGGCTTTGAGGAGCGTTCGCTTTGGACCAAGGAAATTACAGACAGCTGCCCAAGGTGTGGGAAGGAAGCTTGCGGCACATCACCAAAGGTGTGGAAAGGAAGCTTACAGCACATCACAGAGGCTGGTGGAAGAAGCTTGCAGCACATGACGAGAGCCAGAGAGAGGAGGATGCTTGATTCTAGTCTTTGAAGGTGAGATCAAATCCCCTCTAGGCTCCTCCCTTGCGCTGTGGGATCCTGTACAAGCAGTAACTGGGAAGAGAGGCCAGAAAAGCAGACCCCCACCTTTCTTTTTGTGAACTCTGAGGGTATCTAGGGTGAACTGGCACTCTGCCCAGCCACTACCCTCCTACAGCTAGCCAGTGACTAGTGGGACTCCAGTAAACTGTGCCAAGACATCCGGCACCTTTGATCAGATCCCTGACACCACTAGAGCGGTGTCCTCACTCACAATGGGAGGGAACTTCTGTTGCTTTGGGTGGGGGGTTATGGAGCTGATCATGAACATTTGACTTCACATCATATGCTGAAACTATATCCTTTCAATACAAAGTTTGGTATCAAGGCTCTAGTGAATGAGAACAGCCCTGTGTAACATGATCTGTAATCTGTAATATGCAATGCTTACTGTGTGTTTTCATGTTAACTGTGTTTTTATAGTGCTTGGTGTCTAGGCGCTATAATACTGTTTGGGGTCAGAACTCTGTCCCAGAGGGTTGTAGAGACTTCTGGTTTTCACTGTTTATCCTAGTTTTATGTGTAGACTAATTATCTTATGTGTATTAAAGTACTTTTCTTTTATAAAAAGTAAAGCACTGACTGGACATTGAGTTTATCAGCTGGTGGTACGGTTTACACTGTATTCTGAATGTCTAACCCCACCTCACCTCCTTGAGTAAGCCTTGGACTGCTCTGTCTCGCTACCCTGAGAGAGTCAAGTGCTGGAGAGGAGTACTTGGTTATCCAGTTTTGGGTCCCTTAGTACTGAGGCCCCAGGACCCCAGTGAGGGAACACTCCAGTTGATGCGATTGGAGCGCAGTTACCCCTGCGTGCCCTGGCGCCCAGGAAGCCGGGTCTAACATTGGTGGCAAGCGGTGACGGATCACTAGACTTCAGGCTCAGTGGACACTGAGGCCAGTTGATAATTCCAGCAGATATCCATAAGCTATATGTAAAATGGCAGATAACATTGGAGAGGAATTGGAATTGCAGAACTTGACTGTGGAACAATTAAAGCAAATGTGCGCTGAAAGGGGGTGGAAGGTCCCAAGGTCTAAGGACAGGGGGCACTTGATTAGCCACATGACAAAATGCTATGAGCAAGAGGTCACTGTTGTGCAAGAGTTGGAGAGCACTGATACCACAAGCCTGCCAAGTCAGTCAGTGCAGGCTTCTCCTGTACCAGCCCCAAGGCATTCCCTAAGGCTTTCCCCTATGCTTTCCCCTAGGTATTCCCCTAGACCTGCCCCTAGACTTTCACCTCCCCCTATCTCCAGGGCTACCTTTTCCCCTGTCCCAGGATTCGCCTCCTTAGGAGGGACTGAGCTAGCAGAGACCCTTAAACTTCAGCTGAAACTCCAGGAAGCTAAGGATTTAGCAGAGGAGAAAGCAAGGGAGTTTGAAAGGGAGAAGCTAAGGATGGCCCGCCAGGCAGAAGAGGAGCAGCGAAGGGTCAGACAGGAAGAGTGGGCTTGGAAGGAGAAGGAGAGGGAAAGGGAGGGGCTGGAGAAAGAAAGGGAGAGACAGGAGAAAGAGAAGGACAGGGAAAGGGAGATGCTGGAGAAAGAAAGGGAGAGACAGGAGAAAGAGAAGGATAGGGAATTGGAGAAAGAGCGGATAGCCCTAGAGAAAGAGAAGCTCAAGTTAGCAGCTGATAGAGGGCTTAGCTCTGTGGATGGTGCATCCACTTCAGAGTCCCAGGGAAAGGAAAATACCACCAAGGTACCAAAAGAATTGATACACATGTATGTCCCTGGCACTGATATTCTCAGTTGGATGCGTGCCTTTCATCTAGCATGTAAGGCTCAAGGTCTTAATGGTCAGTCTAAAGCAGCGACTTTACTGAGTCGCCTCCCTCAGGAAGGGACTGAAGTGATTGAAAGGATGCCTGAGAAAGACAGTCTGACATATGAGTGCATGAAGGATGCTTTGATTAGGCGGTTTGGGTTGAAACCAGTCCAGTATTTGCAGAGGTTCCGTGAGAACAAGAAGGCAGAGGGGGTTCCTTTTGAGAATTGGGTCCATGACATAGTGAGAGACTGGAATGAGTGGGTGAGAGGGATGGAAGCAAATGATTACCAGTCCCTAAATCAGGTGATGATTGCAGAGCGTCTCCGGGAGGAGTGCTCTGTCCCACTCAGACAGTATTTGTCTGACCTTCCTGAGAGGGATCCTGAGAAACTTGCAGTGATGGCAGATAAGTGGCTTGCCAACAGAGTGAACAGGGGGCAGGGGCAACCCCTTTCCAAGCCAAGGGGAGAAGAACTCCCAGCAGGCTGGCCCTAAACCAGAGGGGAAGGGCCAGAACGGTTCCCAAGGCTCTCAGTCAGGACAAGAGTCTAAGGGGAACGGGGCCTCTAGTCAGTACCAGGAGGGGAAAGGAGGTAAGGGTCCTTTCACTCCCATGGTGATTAAATGCTATAAGTGCCACCGAGAGGGACACTTAAAGCCAGACTGCCCAGTGAAGGACGTGGTGCCAGTGGCACCCGTGATAGCAAGTGTGCTTTCAGTGGGGGCAGACATGAAGGGAGGCCCAAGTGAGTTTAACTTAGTCACCAGGGACATCTGGGAACTTGACCCAGAAGCCCTTAAGCATATTCACCCTAACTCAACGGGGTATATGAGTGTGGCAAGTATCAATGGAAGGAAGGTTCCTGCCATGAGGGATACTGGTGCCCACAGGACTATGGTTGAACGCAAATATCTCAAACCCGAAGAGATCATTCCTGGTTCCAAGTGGTATGGACTTGTAGCTAGTGGTGATGACATGGAGTACCCTCTTGCTAGAGTGCAGGTAGGGGTGAATGGCAGGAAGGCCATGGTCAATGTCCGGGTGCGAGAGAAGCAGGGTGCTGGGTGCTTTCTGGGGAATGATCTTGTTGAACCCGGGTTAGTACCAGGCCCTGAGGCCTATATGGCCTGGATTTCATCAGCTGTGCTCACTAGGGCACAGACTGAAAAACTGCTTCCTAGTGAAGTGGGGACCGCTCTAGTGGAAGAGACACTAGAGGGGAACAGGCCAGAACAAGAACTAAGGGCAGATTCTGAGAAGGCACCTGTCCTGGTGTCTGCACCTCCTGCTCCTGTTGGAGAGGAGGGTGTGCATCCAGAGGCGGATAAGGTGTTGGAGTCTGGGTCCCTGCCAGAGCTGCAGGAGCTGCTTGTGGCAGGAGGACCGTCCCGTGAGGAGTTTTGTAAGGCACAGGCTGAGTGTCCTACACTTCTTGGCCTGCGGACGACTGCTCAGGAGCGGGTCTCCACTGGAGTAGTCGGAAAGCACAAGGTGGATTGGGAAGATGGACTCCTTTACAGTGAGCCTCCTGACCCAGAACCAGGAGCCAGCAAAAGGTTGTTGGTTCCTCAGGTGCACAGGAATTTCTTGCTGCATCTAGCCCATGAAGTACTCCTAGCTGGGCACTTGGGCATCAAAAAGACAAAGGACAGGTTAGCACCTCTGTTTTACTGGCCAGGAGTAGGTCAGGAGGTGGAGAGGTTTTGCCATACCTGTCTGGTCTGTCAGGCCAGCAGCATGTCTGGTGGCCCGATGAAGGCACCCTTGGTTCCCCTACCAGTCGTGGAGGTACCCTTAGAGAGGGTGGTGTGTCTTCCCAGGAATGACACGGTTTCTTTACTTGCAATGGCTGAAGAGTTAGAAGAGGAGAGTGAGTCCCTCCCTGACTTATTGCAAGGTGATGAGAAGGATGGTTCATTTGAGGGAGTTAAGCTTGCCTCTGAACTGACACCTGAACAGCAGGTGGAGTGTAAAGAGCTGCTGGGGAGATTGTCCCGTCTCTTTTCACTTACCCCTGGGCTGACGCCTGTCTGTGTGCTTGACACAGACACAGGGGACACCCTGCCTGCTAAGAAGCAGCCCAGGAAGGTGATCTGGACTGAAGAGTGTCAGAAGGCATTTGATGAATTGAAGACTGCACTATGCAATGCACCTGTGTTGAAGGTCCCTGATTACAGTCAGACCTTCATTGTGCAGACAGATGCTTCAGACAAGGGAGTTGAGGCAGTTCTTGCCCAGCTCAATGAAAAGGGAAGGAAGCATCCGGTGGCCTTCATCAGCTGCCGACTGCTCCCCAGGGAACAGAACTGGTCTGCAGTTGAAAAAGAATGCTTTGCCATTGTGTGGGCCCTTCGAAGATTCAGGCCTTACTTGTTTGGTGCAAAGTTTGTGGTTCAGACAGATCACAAGCCCCTCAAGTGGCTTATGGCAATGAAAGGGGAGAATCCAAAGTTGCTCAGGTGGTCCATATCTCTGCAGGGACTAGATTTTACAGTGGAACATAAAGCAGGCTTACAGCACGGTAATGCAGATGGACTTTCCCGCCGGTTTATCCAATCAGATGATCGGTCTTCTCCCACTGGGAAGTAAGTACCGGCCATTCTGATCTGGGGAGGGCATATGTTGGGACGGGAAGTCTCCTGCATGTCTCTGGAGAGAGTGCTTCCCCTGCCTTATGCTAATCTCCAGGCAAGTCACTCAAAAGCTACTGTATAGTTTCTAGATCCCTACCTCAGTGAGCATGACAATCATACATGTCCACTGAGGGTCTCCCTGTTTACATGGATTGAGACCCTAGAGCTTGGCTCTGAGGTCGAGGGGGCATGCCTAGTGCACCCCTATCTTTCAGAGAGTGGCTACTGCCCTCTCTATTATGGCTGTGGTAGACTGACAGTGGTGGCAGCAATACATCTATAGTCAGGAGGGGTGAGTCCCTAGGCACCCTCCTGACCAAGTCTGTGCAGTTTGCCATGCCTCTGGGCCTGTTGCCTTTGTCTGACTGATGTGTGTTTGAGAGCCCGTGGGTGTACAGGGGAAGAATGGGGATTTGAGCCAGTGTGAGGAATGTGAGCTGTCCTGCTGGACATCCCAGCTCCCCCGTCCCCCTCCCTATTTCCTTGGAAAGGCCTGGTGGGCTGGGGGAGACACTCAGCTCTTATCTGGGTTTAGCTGCACTAACTGTGTGGAGAGGACCCTCCCCCACTGGTCAGGGCCTCCTGGGCTGGAGTTAATTAAAATTCCTCTCTAGTGGGTTGCACAGCCTGATACCAGAACAGGACCTGCTACATGCTTTACCCATGCATTGAACACGCAGTGAATGGTCTGTGATTGGAGGTGTATTCAGAATGCAAAGAGCAGAAGACCCTCTGATTGGATGAGCCTATCAATCAGAGGTGATAAAAGTCTGGCCTGAGTGGGCAGCTGTTGTTCAAAGACTGGTCTATGACAGAGAAGATAGCCAGGCACGGACCCCGCAGTGTGAAGACAGGAGATAAGACTGTTCACTACGGTCTGGAAGGAAGGCAACAGCAACATTAAGGACCAGCTGTTTGTGAGGCTTGGAGGAGCGTTCGCTTTGGACCAAGGAAATTACAGACAGCTGCCCAAGGTGTGGGAAGGAAGCTTGCGGCACATCACCAAAGGTGTGGAAAGGAAGCTTACACATAACAGAGGCTGGTGGAAAGAAGCTTGCAGCACATGACGAGCTCGGCGGAGATGGGTAGGTGATCCCACGCGGACACGGGCTGATTGAGCTAAATTGAAGGCTTAACCCCGATGTACTGACCCGCCGACCACTCATGTGGCTCTTAGCCCTTAACCCTTAGGCATAGGACTTTCCACAGAGGTAAAATATACCCACACCACATACATGACACTGGCATGTTTTTGTGTTTCTTTACTTTATCGTTTTCACTTTTTAAGGTCCTGATGAATCGCAGGAGATTTACCCAATTGCGAGAAACATGTTGACCATTTGTTGTTTTTCTTAGCTCGACATGGGTCACTCTACCTAACGAGGTGACACCAAGCGAGCTTGTTTTCACGATTTTAATTGTAGTAGGGGGACCACCAGAATAAAATAGTTTCCGGCACCCCTTGCTGCATTTTAACTATCACACCAGGCTCACTTGCCTTCCCGCCCACACACCCACACTTCACCATAGGGCAGTTGGATACAAAAGATCTCCGCTAAAGTGCCCCTCTTTGAGGTGTGCCCGTCGGGAATTGCACCGCCCCCCCGACGAGGAGCAACCGCCGATGATGAAGCATGACATCCTTCGGGGTGTGTGAGGCAAATACATCCAACAAAATGGATGCCCAAAGGTGTTATATTTACACCTCCGGTCACGCCAGCTTTTCCTAGTCCTTTCTTTAACTTCCCACTTGTTGTAGGAACAGTTCAGCACCTCCTTTGTTGAGCACATGACGAGAGCCAGAGAGAGGAGGATGCTTGATTCTAGTCTTTGAAGGTGAGGTCAAATCCCCTCTAGGCTCCTCCCTTGCGCTGTGGGAGCCTGTACAAGCAGTAACTGGGAAGAGAGACCAGTGAAGCAGACCCCGACCTTTCTTTTTGTGAACTCTGAGGGTATCAGGATGAACTGGCACTCTGCCCAACCACTACCCTCCTACAGCTAGCCAGTGACTAGTGGGACTCCAGTAAACTGTGCCAAGACATCCGGCACCTTTGATCAGATCCCTGACACCACTAGAGCGTTGTCCTCACTCACAATGGGAGGGCACTTCTGTTGCTTTGGGTGGGGGGTTATGGGGCTGATCATGAACATTTGACTTCACATCATATGCTGAAACTATATCCTTTCAATACAAAGTTTGGTATCAAGGCTCTAGTGAATGAGAACAGCCCTGTGTAACATGATCTGTAATATGCAATGCTTACTGTGTGTTTTCATGTTAACTGTGTTTTTATAGTGCTTGGTGTCTAGGCGCTATAATACTGTTTGGGGTCAGAACTCTGTCCCAGAGGGTTGTAGAGACTTCTGGTTTTCCCTGTTTATCCTAGTTTTATGTGTAGAATAATTATCTTATGTGTATTAAAGTACTTTTCTTTAATAAAAAGTAAAGCACTGACTGGACATTGAGTTTATCAGCTGGTGGTACGGTTTACACTGTATTCTGAATGTCTAACCCCACCTCACCTCCTTGAGTAAGCCTTGGACTGCTCTGTCTCGCTACCCTGAGAGAGTCAAGTGCTGGAGAAGAGTACTTGGTTATCCAGTTTTGGATCCCTTAGTACTGAGGCCCCAGGACACCAGTGAGGGAACACTCCAGTTGATGCGATGGGAGCGCAGTTACCCCTGAGTGCCCTGGCGCCCAGGAAGCCGGGTCTAACACCTTGGATGCCAGAATTCTTATTTGTTTATTTATAAAGTTTTGTATAGTGCAAACATAACCCTTACGGGTATCAGAGCGCTTCACAATTTTGGGTGAGAGGGATACAGTTTTGGGAAGCAAAAACATTTGTTCGTTACATAATTATCCAAGATGCATGCAAGACTCCTGTAGGTGTGGGAACTCTTCCATTCATATAACTCCAATGCAGCCCTACAAGTCTAATACCCATATTCCCACACATCTCTCCCATCAGCCCACACACCCTTGTGCAGCACTGCTCACTCTTTAGCCCCTGTACCCTAGGCAAGACCTCATTTTAATATTCATCCCCTTGTGCCTCTCTCCCCTGGTTGCTTCTCTCTTCCCGTTCAACTCTAGCACTGACCTCTCACGTACCACTTTACACGATCTAGTGCATCCTCTCCTGCCCGACAGCTCAGGGACACTATTCTTGTGATTCATCCTGGGCTCAGCCATTTCCCACTTCCCTTTTGTTTAACCCCATGCAGTCCCTGAAAAAACTATGCATATCCGGTGAAACAAGATTTGCCAGAGTCTTACGTGTGGGACTACATGGTACAGTATTCACTGGCCCTGCCAATGTGTTTTTGATCATATAACTAAGGATACCCACACAAATTAAAAACAACTTCTGTGTTGACACTACTTATGTAATAGAGCCTATTTATAGTTTGGCTATATTAAAACAAGCAAGGCTTTTTAGAATACTACACATAGAATAGATTTATAATTGTTAACACTTTAACTTAAGTACAAAAATAAACTATTTTCAAAGCAAGAGAAGGCCCAGGGCAAACCCAACCATGGATACAAATGACAATGCTAGTCTCAGAAGAAAACATTTGGCAAGCAGAGCTTCAATCTGGTATAACATTGCAATGTCGATCAGATTTAGGTAATTGCAATATAACTCAAGGCAAGATTGCTGTCAGAAACGCCTTGAACATTTCTTTTATTACCATTTGAACAAAGAATCCTTTGTTGGTAAAAACACAAAAAACACACATGCTCTGGGTTGATTAATGAACATTAAATACAGTAATTATTTGGAACTGAAAATACAATTATGTCCAAGTAACAAATTTTAAATGCCTGTTTTAAATTTAGCTCCTTTGCACAATTATTGGGTCCAGTTTTATATCTTGGAGGTATAGATACTCTGTTTCAACAGAGACAGAGTACCCATACCACCAAAACTGTGGTCTGCTAGCCAAGTTTACACGCTGGTGGACCTTAAGTTTGATCACAGCGGAGACTACTCCGCAGTAGCGGCCTGTCCCCTGTGGGTTCAGGGCAGTCGGGG
Source organism: Lissotriton helveticus (assembly GCF_964261635.1). NCBI lineage: Eukaryota > Metazoa > Chordata > Amphibia > Caudata > Salamandridae > Lissotriton > Lissotriton helveticus. The sequence goes on from NC_136063.1 coordinate 497,273,264, forward strand.
CCGGAGGAGGGAGGTGGGGAGGGTTCGGGGACAAAAAATAAATAAAATAAACTTACCTCAACGTTGCCACAGTCTCCCGCCGCATCAAGCTCTTCCTGCTTCTGGCCCTGGCACAGGCTCCCAGCCTGCCCAGCAACAAATCCTGAAGCTGTATTGCCCTGAGCGTCGGTAACTTGCACTCCCAGGCAGACTGGGAGCCTGTGCCTGCTCTCTCCAGCCCCAGCAATGCAGCTGGGGCTGGAGAGAGCTTTTCTTCGGATGAGGGGTTTGGCCGGCCTGAGACGGTCGGTCAAACACCTCCTGTGCAGTGAAGGGAGTGTCCACCACTCCCCCCATCAGCAATGTCACCCCCTGGACCCGCACTCAAGACTCGACAGAGTCCTTCGGGCGGGTCCAGGGGATTAAAATAAAACAATATTAAAACTGGTTTAAAACCGGTTTTATTATCGTTTTATTTGGTGGTGGCAACAGGGATGGCACTCCTCCGCTCTAATGGAGCTGCTGCCGCTGCTACTCTGTCTCCACAGTGGTTAAACCCCTTTGATAGCCCCACGGAGTAAGGACTGTCAGAGGCAGACCCCAGAGGCCACCCACCTAATTTCGGTAGGCGTAATTAGAGGTCACTTTTTACTGCTGTTGCCGCCAACAAAACCCTGGCAGTAAGGGGCAGAGAAAACTTCTAAATGCTCTCTTCATCATGTTTATTTATTTATTTAAAAAGTTTTATATAGCGCTGGCTAGACCTGAAGGTATCAGAGCGCTTTACATAAGGTTCCACATAGCTGCAAACTTACATCAGTTACATATTACCAATGATACCAGTAAAAACATTCAAGGAGCATAGAAGAAAAGGAAAATGGAGTGAGAAGGGTAAGGGGGTAGGGGAGAAAGGTGCAGGGTAAAGATATAACGGAGAGACGAAAGGAAGGTCTGCCCAAGGTCCAGCTGGGTAGGTGACGGCCGAGGGGGAATCCACAGCCCATCTCCTCTTCAGCTATCAGGTAGCTTCACTGGGCATCGGTCAAATAGCTAGGCCTCAACAGAAAAACATTAAAGGGATGGAAGGCAAAAAGAAGGGAGCGTGGAAGGGAAGGGGGTAGGGTGAGGGGGTAGGAGGGAGATACGAAAGAACGTCAGCCCAATGTCCGGCTGGGTAGGTGACGGCTGAGGGGGGGGATCCACAGCCCGTCTCCTCTTCAGCTTACAGCTCCACGGGGCATCGGTCAAATGGCAGGGTCTCTACGGTCGAGGGAAAGTTCGAAGAGTACATGTCCTGAACACCACCCATGATTCCAGGTGGTGGAGAGCTTTCTTGTAGAGCCGCAGCACCTTCTGCTGGTGTGTGAGGTAAGCGAAGGACATGTTAGCTTCCTCACTGCAGGCTCGCACCAGGCGCCTGAACCCACGGACGCCTGTTCCTCCCAGCTAATCATGTTGATGAGAGCCTTGCACCAAACTGTAAACAGCATTGATATGAACTGCCGTGATGGTGATTCCTGCCGATGCTTTAGAAAAAAAAGAAATCTGGCCCCTGGTTTGGAATTCATGCTGGAGGTTTGCCTCTGCGCTACAATATTTTTGCTGTTAACATGTATTCTTAGTTCAGCTGTTGTGCAGGGAACATGCAGCCTATCTCGCAGTGTGCTTCTGGAAGCAACAGGTATGATAAATAGACGGAGCTGCAACGAGAAGATTATACTTGTTTCCCTGTAATTTTGCAGTAAATAACACTTTGCTTTTAAGCCACGTGAACCCATAATAATAGAGGAGAAACGTGCATTTATTCTGCCCACTCTCACAGTACGTTCTCTTTTGAAGCTGTCCTTCCAAGAAAATGCACCAGACTGTTCCTGAAGTAGTGTAATGTTTTCTTGTCTCTGATTCTTTCTTCTGATGAAGGCACACCACAGACAAATCATTTCGTAACCCCAGCCTTGTGTTACTGCAGATCACCATCTTTGAGAAACAGAATCTGTGCTCACTCTTGCAATTTTTAACCTCCTCTAAACCCCCAACAAACTCTCTTCAAGATATAGACATAGTTGGTCTCAGGGCCAGAACGTAACTAGTTCAAAAGGGATCTCTCAAGATGCCAGAAGATGGCTGTCTTTACCGGTACAGCTGGACAGAAGGAGTCTTTAGTCTCAGTCTCTACTTACATCGACTCCTTTGGTTGATGACATTTTTTAGTCTCTTCTGGAAACAGAACCTAAAAGCTGCTGCAAATGTAATTTGTAATACAACTATAATGTTGAACAAGTATGATTCATGAGCATCATCCCTAATTTCCAAAATGTTTTCACACATGAGCAAGATAAGCAGGACAGACCTTCATATCAGTGCATTACATTTCCACCATGGCTTCAAAGAGCATGAGAACTAAGGGGCATATTATCAAGGGAGTTTATCTCTGCTTTTTTGGCTTTAAAAGCCAAGAAAGCGGAGAGAAAATTATCTCCCTATTACCAAGCTGTTGCGACAGCTAGTAGGAGATAGCGACCATCTTGGGCCCCGCTTTGCATGTCAGTGAAATTTATCACTAATGACTTGCAAAGTGGGCGTGCCAAGATGTTAGCGACTGGAAACAGTCGCTAACATCGCTATCTCCTATTACCAACTTTTGGAGATATTTGCGATAAGCGCGAATATCTCCAAAAGCTAACACCTGCCCCTGAGCAGTTCTTAGCCATGTTATCCAATGGTAGGTGGATAAAATGGCTAAGAGCATTAGCTCGATAATGCATGAATATCGCTGAATTTTTAACAATATTCATGCATTTCGGCCGGTTTTTATCGCTTAGGAGATAAACCTTGATAATACCAAGGTTCCTAAGCGATAAAAATCACCGCAGCTCGGCGATAAAAATATTGCTGTTAAGCCAACATAGCGATAATTATCGCTAGTTGTTGGTAACATGCCCCTAAATCTATAAAGTTGTGCATCTCCAATGTATCTGAATTTACAGTGGGGTGGAAAAGAAATTTGGACGAAAAAGAAAGCAGAGAAGAAAACACTAGGAATACAGCAAAAGAATAACATCAAATTGTATCAGGTGCAGCAGATTATTTATATAAAGCTATTGCAAGTCATTGAAGATTTCCATAACCATATAGAGGAAAGAGGCCAAAGTCGGAGTTCATCTAAAAGGCTATGGAACTCCGAGATGACTTGCAATATTCTTATCATGGGCGCCAGGGGTACTTTATCCCATAAAATACATAGTCATGGTCACACCACCTTTCCCACAAACCACTTAAAACCTTGGTGCATAGCTCTTTCATTTGAAAGAACGAGTATGTTTGCGAACATGAAGAATAAAAATAAAACCTCTAGTGCAAAATTAAAGACATCAAAAATCTGAAAGATATGTGTGGCAAAACAGATATTAGAGACAGTTCAATACAAGTTAGCTTTAAAAAAAAAGAGCTGCAGCAGCTCATAATGTGTAGAAACATGCAGAAAGATTCTAGCTATTCGCTATCTAAGGAGTGAAAAAAAGTAAGCATTCTCTTTGCTTACCATTGTAAGCTATTGTGAACCGGGGTGACAGGGAGGGTGTAAGAGAGAGATAGTATCCAGGTTTTCGGTGTACGGCCTAATCTGAGTACACTCCATAAGAATGACAAGCACACAATGGTTACAGCTACTGCACTGACCACAAGCAGTGCAGCCCCCTTTATTTATCTGTTTGTCCACACCCAGCCAAACAGATGCGTGTCAACATCACTACCTGTGACGGTGAACCTGAGTGGCTCACTACACCCCATCCAACTTTAGATGAGCTATGATGTCCTCAGCTGGGTGCAAACGAAGTCACAAAGCCTTTGGCTGGGCACTGGGTTTGGTCTGAGTCCATACCGATGGCCAAGGCAGGCGTTAGGAACAGGTGATCTCAGTTGGCACATCCGGTTGGGGATGGGCCCCTCCTAGAGAATGAACCAGCTCAGGACTGGCCATTGGTGAACTGGCTGAGCTTTCACCAGGAGTGACACTATAGTGTGACTCACCAGGTTCCTTCATGCCTGACTTGTCCCAACTGTTCTCATTCTCTGTTTTTTCAGGGTTCATGTTTCGGGCTGGTCTGAAGGAACCACGATATGTTCCAGGTTGTCGTGTCCTGGCCTTGGGAATGATCATTGTGCCTTTTATCACCGTCACTGTCCAGGATCCCTTCTCATAGGGAGTACGAAACTTCAACTTGGGTGACAATCTTTTATTAACACTTGGCCCCAAACTTGCAGTTGTCGTTGCACAGATCACCTGGTCTGGCTGGCTCTTTCATTGGTTTGTCTTCTCCTGGTCTGCACAATACTTTTCCTGAAGGGGGTGGGTTGCCAGCCTGGACCAAAGGGGAGACTAGCTCCGGACTGGCCGTTGAAACATTAGGGTCATGGGTGCACATTTCATGGCAGAGTGTGGTGTGTTGCGCTAGATCCTTAGAAACTTGTGAAGCTCCCACTCATAGTCTTGATTATGGTTTACCGCGCCTCTGAGTGCTTTATTGAAAGTTCTCATAAACCTCTCGACAGTGCCGTTGGCTTGTGGCCAGTGCAGTGTTATCCTCCTGTGTTTCATGCTTAATGTCGAGTGATAGTGGACAAAGTCTGTTCCCTGAAATGGTGGATCATTGTCAGTTTTCATTACCTATGGTAATGCACAACGCTGCAAAGGTTTTTTCCAGCAATGGTTTGATGTGGGTGAATGCAGTAGATGGTACCAGTTCTACTATTGGATATTTTGACTGATCATCCATCATTACCAGAGTCAGTCTCCCATTGGGGAAACTGCCAAAGTCCACGCTGATTCTTTCCCAGGTGGGTTTGGACTACTTTATCCCCTTTGTGGTCCATACCAGGGAACAAAGCCTTTCTCCGGATTCAGGCCTTTGTCTTCTCAATGCCTTGGTGCCCCTCATGGGCCAGGGCACCCACGCGGTCTTTGAGCTCTGCCGGGATGTCTATGGTCCCTCTGTCATGATGGCTCTATCTGCCAATGAGCTAAGTTCGTCTCGTACCTTCCACATCTCGGTAAGCCTAGACCTTGCGTCTGGGTGCCATTGGTTGCGATCTTTCGGGAACAGATGCTTGTTAGTGATGGCCTCTTCCACCCTTTGCAGCCCGTTGTCTCTGGCGGTTGCTTGCCTGATGTCTTCCATCGTAAGCAACGTGGGGCAGGCTGCCTCAGTCACCAGACGTGCGTATTCTTCTACACTTACTCCATCTTCTTTGGCTTCCTGTTCCGTGTGTGGGTGCCTTGAAAGGAAATCCACCAGATTACTGACTCCTGGCTGGTATACACCTGTGAACTGATATGGCAGGAACTGCACCGCCCACCATTCAATCCGTGTGGGTGGGTGAAAATGGTCCCCGCAAAAAGGCTTACCAGAGGTTTGCGATCTGTGATTACCTTGAACTCTCATCCATAAACATACAAGTGAAAATGATGGCATGCCCATTTTATTGCCAAAGCTTTAAAGCACAGCTGGCTAAGGTAAGGGGAGTCCACACCCCTGGCTCATGTTCATGTGTTGATACCACCACCAGTCCTACCAGGCTTGTATTCATCACTAATTCCGTGGCTTTCTCAGGATTGAAATACGTTGTGGTGGCATCTGTCAGGAAGGCATTCTTGATGCTATCAAATTCTTCTTGCTCTGCAGGGCCCCAGGCCCATTTAGCTCCTGTCTTGGTGAGTGCCCGGAGGTGTTCCGACAGGCTGGCCACGTTTGGTAGGAAGCGTGCATAGTATGACGCCATGCCCAGGAAACTAAATATTTCCATTGGATTCTTTATGGCAGGAAAAACTGGCATTTGTCCTTGAGCAATGTCAGTCCACTTTTCAGCAGGCGGTGCAGTGTGGCTTTCATGCACTTGCTGTGTTTCGCCAAAGTGGATGCAAAGATGAGAATATCGTCACTGATATTCATGATGACCACTTCGAACCCTGACAGAGTGTCCCTGATAGCGATTTGACAAACTTGGAGGCTGATGAGATTCCAAAGTTGAGCCATTTGTATCGGCGCAGTCCTAGGTGGGTCGTAAATGTGGTTATGTATCTACAGTCTGGATGGAGCACTAGCTGATGATAGCCAGCATTCAAATCCAACTTGGAGAACCATTTTGCACGGTTAAGGTATGCAATGCTGTCATCCATCATTGGTGTTAGGCCTCTTTCCTTGCAGATTGCATGGTTCGGTAGCCTCATGTCAACACATAGCCTGATAACCCATGGCTGCTTGAGTTTTTCTGTGATGACCAGCGGGGATACCCATGGTGTCGGCCCAGACACCTTTTCAATTACATCTTCTCAAGCTTTTCTAGCTTTTCTTTTACCTGGTATTGTATGTGTAATGGCATACGCCGGTATCTTAGTGCCGTTGGGCGGATTGTCTTGTCAATGAGAAGCTTTGCAGAACCCTAGCCCTGTGAACAGCTCCTGGTAGTGCTCCAGAATGTCGTCTACCTGTGGGGCATGAAATTCCTTTGCGGAAAATACTAGCCCTAAATCTTCAGAGGTGTGGCATCTGAGAAGCTTGCCTTCTCATTCCTCTGTGACATGGATTCAAGCCATCACCTCCTGTTCTCCAAGTCGGACCTGCACATCTGTCAGGCCCACCAAGGCAAGTTGTTCTTTGCTCCCATATGCATATATCCGGGTACTGGTTGGATTGATGGGAGGGCGTGGGCATAGCCGTAGAAATTGTTTGTGTGTCATCACATTTACTGACACCCCTTGTGGATCAGGGTGGGTAATATGGTGCCAGTGATGGCTACCTGGCAGCCCAGCTGGGGCATTCGCCCGTTGCCACTTGGAGCTGTGTATGAGATGAGGAGAACGTCCTCCTCTTAATCGTCCTCAAGGTTGGCCTCATAACCTTGCCACATCTCAGGGTTTCTCTCTGCTGTGTCCAGTCTGTTGTCCACGGACAGTTGTCTGAGCATTCTATTGAAAGTAAGTTGGCCTCATCCTATTTGCACTTTTTTGCCTCCTCTGCATACTCTGGCAAAGTGGTTTGGCTTGTTGTATGTAGAGCATATGCGGCTTACTGCTGGGCATCGTTCTAGTGGATGATTTTCCAGGCCATAGTTCTGGCATGAGGCTTCTGAGGTGGTTCCTACCCTTTGTCGCTGATACACCGGCATGCTCCAGACTGCGTCCACCACTTCAGACTTGATGGTGGCGCTCGATCATAGGAGTTGTCCTTTTTTAGGGCTTCTTCCATTTCTTCCACCCTCGCGGTATATAGGTTGTATGTCTGTGCTACTATCAGCATATCTTCCAGTGATATGCCAGGTTGTCGTTGAATCAGGTGCCTCAATTGTGCGGACCTGCATTCTTGAATTGTCTGGGCTCTAGCCCCTTTATACAGGTCATTGTTGGTGCACGTGCATGCAAGTGCTCGCAGTCGAGCATAGAATGTATCTACCGATTCTCCCTCTCTTTGTCTGGCTTGACGCAATTTCAATTTCTCGAAATACGGGTTTAATTGGGGGTCGAAGTGAGCATGTAGTGCGTTGATGGCTTCACTTTTGTGGAAATCTTTGATGACATCCTTGGGAATATGTACCCTGCCTTCTGAAGGCACAGATGGTGCGCTGCCACCAGAGGGATTTATTTCTAAGCCCTTGGCCTTGATTTCTAACTCCCTCAACATCCTCTCATGTTCCATTCTCGTTCTCTCCCTTTCCAAAGACAACCTATTATTCTCTGTTTCCCTCTGACTCTCCATCTTAAGCTTAGCCAACTCCAGCTTCAGTGCCCTGTCTTCCAACTCTCTGGGGGACAGGCCTTTGGAAGAGATACTGCTGCCAGGTGAAGAGAGTCCCCCTCCCCACCTGAAAACACTGGCCTCTCAATAGGCCCATCTGCAGCCACAATTGGCTCCAACACAAGATCAGGGGCATTTCTTGCTTCTACCCAGGCCCTCAGTGCCTTTTGGTAGTCTTCCTTTTTAGAAATGCCGGTTGTAGCAACTTTCAATTTCATGCACAGATGTTTGAGCTGTTTCACAGTGTGGGTATCCAACCTCTCTTCCTCAAATTCAAGATCCATAGATGCAACAGATGCTGGTTTACTCATGGTATTAAAAATTGGGAGTTTTCAGGAAAAACTAACAGTCCAAGGAAAATGATTCTAAAAAAAAGTATGTGGACGCGTTTGGTCTGCACTCACTAGTAGTGTACACCAATCACTGTATACAAAACACAAATTTAAAGTCCAAATCCTCAAGGCTGACCACCAATGTTAGATCTGGGGGTCTCTAGTTGGCAATGGTAGTCTCCTTTGTCCAAATAGGGACCCTTACTTCTAAGTCAGGATAAGGGGATTACACTCCTTAATAACCCCTGCTCACCCCCTTGGTAGATTGGCACGAGCAGACAGGCTTATCTCAGAGGCCGTGTGTTAAGCATTTGTGAATAGACACAGTAATACAGTGAAAACACTACAGATGGACACAGCACAGGTTTTATAAAAATAAGTATTCTTTATATAAACTTAAAAACAAGACCACAAACGACAAAAATCTACAATACTACACTTAAGATTGTTTTAAAGATGATCACAGTTACTTAGTTCAAGTTGATGATAAATGCGGTAAAGTTCTTAACAAAGTACTTGGATGCGTAATGCAAAGTAAACAAAAGGCTCGCAAAAGGGGAGATGCGTCGGTTCCGTGATCCGGGGAGATGATGCGTCGTGCCTCAATGCTTGCGCAGAGGTGGGGATGCGTCGTACTCCTTACCGGTGCGGAGGTGATGCGTAGATTCTCGGCCTGCGGGCCCGTTGCGGTACACAGATGGCGCCATGATGCGATGCGATGATCAGGGTTCCGATGCGAGAAGATGGTGCCCTTGATGCGATGATGGGATGACGATGCGTAGAGGCCCTGGCAGCCTTACGACGACTCTGTACTTTGGAGCCGCCACGGGCCCTGCGACACGCTTCTCCGGTGATGCGATGGCGACTCTCTCGATGGCGTCACGCTTCTCCGGTGATGCGACAGCAGGCAGCTTCGATGAACACAGGGGAGATGCGGCGAAGGCTCACTTCCACGGCGATGCGACGATTTCAGCTGCCGCCGCGACACGCTTCCTCTCGATGTGTCACGCTTCCAGCTCCCAACGACACGCAAATGTCCGGAGTTTGATAATTCCCAGCAAGGAAATTCAGAGGGGAGCTGGAGATTAATTCTTTTGTCCCTGAGACTTCAACAAGAGGCAAGCACAGTTCAAGCCCTTGGAGAATATTCTGAAGATGATGATAGTCCTTAAAAAAAGTCCTTCTCCTTTCCTTGACAATGAAGCAACCACTGCAGGCCAACCCAGCAAACAGCACACTGGCAGAGGGGCAGTAAAACTCCTGCAGCTTCCATTGGTTTTTCTCCTTGGCAAAGGTTTCTTGTTCCAGTAGTGATCTAATTTCTTGGGATCAGGGTCCCAATATTTATACCCCAACATCCTTTGTTCTCTGAAGGCAGAGAGGCCTCTGCCTAGTCCAAACCAGTTCCTGAGCACTCTGTTTACATGACTCTCTTCTTCCTTTCACTGTGCAGGGCAGAGACATCAGCCACCCCACAGGAGATGGAGCCAGCACAGGGGAGGGAAGATACAGCTCTGGAGCACTTTGTTGACATGATTCCTGTTCTCCTTTCACAGTGCAGGGCATAGACATCAGACAAGCCACAGGAGGTGGAGCCAGAATTGTAGAGGGAAGGCCAAGCCCTATTCAGGTCCCAGGTGCTCCCTCCCATTCTAAATGCAGATCTCTCTATTCACCACTGGGCTGCCCCAGCCTGTCTCCTGGAATCCCCCAGCCCTGTCACTCACAAACCCAGACAAGGAATAGAATCAGAATCAGAATCAGAAACCACTTTATTCGATTATTAAAATCATAAAAGTATACTGTACATAGTTTTTTAAAAATGGTACCAAAATTCATAAAATTTCATTAAAAATAATTTTAAAAAACAGTTTCACAGTAGAAATCCGTTAATCGCTTTCAATACACTTATAGTGACAAATGATCCCTCTCCTGTTGGGCTGCCAGTCTAATCCTCCTACTGCGAATAGATGCGACAAGAAAACTTGCAACACCAAACATGATTACAGGGAATTCCATTAGTTGTATGTACAGTATTGCAGGTTTAGACTGCAGGAATACCTTCTCTTTTAACAATGGAAAAATACATTTTTTTCTAGCTTCATAATACAAGGGACAAAAAAACATGAAATGCATAGTGGGGAGAGTGATCATTGCATTTACAAGGGACCACATCCTCAGGCCTACTCCATCCCTTTGCTTCACTTAATACCAAATGAATCTGGTTAAACCGAAATGCTGTTAGAAGCCATCTATGAAAAGGGATCGTAACGATGGAAAGGTACGATTGCATGGCTAGAGACGAAATGAGCATGTAGTGGGCCCTGACCGTGGGTTTGCTTAACTCTTCCGATTCCCGCTCTAACTCACTGAACTTAATGAAATTAGTTTTAACCCAGTTTGGGTCCGCTTTGCTCAGGCCCTCAGGATTGGAGAAAATCTCTGGGCGCCCCAGTTTCCTTGTTGTCATTTTAATAAAGGACAGCCACTGGATTTCCTTCATTTTCTCTAATTTCATGCAGTCCTTGAGAATCTTATGGTGCAGAGTAAGATTGGGGTTCAACCAGGTTCTAATCCATAATAAGATTGGGGCCATATTTATTGTGTCTGAAATGTAGCCCATCCCAACTCGAGGTGAACCGCAAAAGTCGCAGTCAATTGTGGAAGGCCTAGAAGGGCACAAAGAACTTTATTTTCCTCTCTTTGGATGGAATCAGATTTTGCGTACCCCCATATTGCAGCCCCATACCTAGTGATTGAGATGGTTTTTGCTTTGTATATGGCTAGGATTGCTTCACACGGCTTTCCTCCCAATCTTTTTGCAAAACCTAATATTGCAGCGGCAGAGCTTCTCACAGCATTTACCTTAGTTGAGAGTTGCGGAGCCCAGTGCCCTTTGTCATCAAACACGACCCCCAAATAAGTAAAAACTTTCACTCTTGAGATTGCTGCCTTTGGTGCAATAAAACAATTTAATACTGTTTTTCCTCGCACCCAGTGACATAATGTGAGATTTTCCATTGTTAACCACAAGGTCCAGTGAATTCATAAAATCCCCAAAGGAGTCTAATAGTCTTTGTAGACCATGGGGGGTCTGTGCCAATAAAACAGCGTCATCCGAGTATAGGAGTACAGGAATGGGCGTTCCTCCCATACGCGGAATGTTTTGTGTCGCTGTGGTAAATAAATAATTAAATACCTGTTCTATTTCTGACTAGATATACAATAACAGATAGCTCAATAAATAAGAGTCAAGATTCGAGGTAGCTGGAGTTTGCAGGTTTTAATCAGGCATAAAGGACAGGAACAGGACAACCTGCACGGGAATAGGATGGCAGCTGCCGGGGGCAGGATCTGGAATGATAACCAACCTTTAATAACAGTGCACAAGTATATATAGTTAAACAAAATACATAGCATTCAGTACAGTAGGCGTAGCAGTGGGTGGAGTTCATAGCAGTCGCGAAAGATAAGGCATAAAGTGGGTGGAACAAGAGGCGTATACATAGACATGTGATGTAAACGTAACAGAATATGTCATAAACGGGGCGGAAACATGGAGGGGGCTACCTAAGGAGCCGGGACCTCTGACCTAGTGGTGCGCGCAAGCTGGCAATGACGTGTTACTAGGAGGAACTGGGGGCTATGACTTCTGCGCTAGAAGAGGAGACGAAAGTCTGGAGTGTCAGAGCGACATGTACCTAAACACTATCTAGTATCTGATGTTTAGAGAACATCTTGATAGAATCCAAAAGTTATCAGGGTAAAGGCTAACAGACTTTAAGACTGGTGCATGCATCATTCTATATGTAGTGTGTGTTGAGGAATATTAAATGACCATTAATACAGTATTTCTCTTACATGGAGACGTAAAGGCTAGACGATGACTGAAACTATTGATGCGATTCAGTAGCTTTAGGAATGCAGAGAAGGAGGGCTGGACTGATAACTAGAATCATAACATACTCTTGGCAGACTGGCAGGCAGAGCCAGGCCGGGCCGGGCACTGTGAGGCAGGAAGTAAGTGAAGGGTCAGGGATACAGGTGGGGGCTGTATCGCTCCTCAGCGAGGGTTCAGGAGACAGGAGCTGAATCTGGTGTCCGGGCCCTTTTGAGGCCTAGAAACGGAGACTTTTCAATGAATTAATGTGCACACTGTAAAACGTGGCAACATAACTTTACATAGGCCTAATACTCGTAGCTTTAACGAGAACTGAAAACTGGCATACTAGAGATGGACACAACTAAAATTGCGTCTTTAATCGATCATAAGGGAATACATATGCATATTAATCATGCACATATAACATAAGATGGGGAACACGTAGGGACACAGAACATGGCAAAATTTACTTTTCCACATTCCCTCCTTGTCACTACGTTTCCATCAGGAAACATCAATATTCATGATACCATCTATCATTTCATACAGTATCATTTGCTCGTCTCGAATTGTCTTGGAACGGGACTTAGGACTAGGACTTGGAATACAGGATGTAGCACAAATGCCGCAAATCGCAGGGCCACATTGTAAACAGAGGCAGCAACTGAAAATGATCATTACTGCTATACCTAGGAATGACAATACTTTCCATCCCCAGGCAGAGATTATACTCCAGAGCCAACCGGACCATGTCCAGGTGCCTGGATTCTGGTGTAACTGATGGGCAATTTTATGAAGTCTGGTTATAGCTGAATAAACAGACGGCGCGTTATTAGGAATGAAAATGCAGCAACTAGATCCGATGACTCTACATGCTCCTCCTCTATCGGCCAGTATGACGTCAAGAACGAGACGATTTTGGAGCACGACAAATCTCATAGCAGATTGCTCTTCGGTTAAGTTACCTAGAGCAGAAGTAGTCTCATTCACTACTGCTTCAAGGGTTCTGGTTAACCTACGGATTAACTTACTATTCTGGATAGGTCCTATAAAGAAGAAGAAACCTCTATTGAAGTCTGTATACTGTTCTAGAGCAGTTTCAGTTTGATCGACAATCGGGGACTCAATCTCCCTTCTATGTCTAATGTGTACTAGATGTGTGTTTCTATGATAATCGGATGGGGCTAGGAAAACTGGTGGCAGTAGGAAGGCAATGTAACATGTTCCATCCCAATCGAGGGGCAGACGAACATATGCGGTCTGACCACAAACAAAATAAGAATGACGTGAGGCTTTGAAAATAGATTTCCCACTGTCACTATACTTGACAATAGTAGTACAATCACTATGTCCTACATGTGCGGAACCATTTTTTCGGACACATAATTCGCCTTTGACTGGTAGTACTGAAATAGTAGGTAAATCTGGAGTAGTATCAGACTGAACATTCAGGACCATAAAATTCGAAGAATAATTACCTAAATTATAAACTTCATTTTCTAGGTCTAACCCGGTTCTATGGGTGAGACCTTGCTTGTCTGGAAAACATGTACTATTCAGAAGGGACATATCAGTTGAGGATGACGTTAACGTGGACCACGCTCCACACGAACCATTATGTGAAAACGGATAAGGAAAGAGTGGCAGAACTCCCTTCGGTGTCTGGAAAGGGGGGAGTCGACCACACACCCAACAATTAGTGGCATTGCTGGTCTGGTGTGAATAGTGTAACATACGGATAAATGTGTTATTGCGCATAGCAAGACGATAGGATAGCTCGTGAGGAGGCAGATCACTAAATGTGTGTTCTACTGTAGCATTAGAAAACTTATTTACATGAGAAATTGAAAAACATAAATGCAATGCATAACTTGTGCAAGTAACCATCAAACTCAAAAATAGAAGAAAACATAAAATAACAATACATCTGATGGAGTTTTGACTAACTCTCTCACTATGGGGGTCTATCTCATACATGTCAGAAACCTGTCTAACCGTTTCACCCGAGGGGGACTTAGACAATTAAACTGGCTGACTTATTTTACTAGACCGGAGCTTCTGTTTATACTCCTGCTGCGGAGTTTCCTCTAACAGGGGAGGCTTGGAATCAAAGTTTGTAGCGGGACAGTCCTTGAGAATAGGGCAGTTTTTAGAATTCTGGCAGTCCTTAAAAATGTTCTTGGAAAAAGTTTTTTCTCGGAGTCCATGAAACTTCTTGACGTGAGACAGGTGGACCCACCCCTTGCGGCCTTCCAGCTTCACGGCCGTGCGGGTGGTCAGAAGGACAAGTTGAGGCAGTTTCCAGCGGGGATCCAGCGGACTTGAACGATCAAAATTCCTCACAAGGACTAGGTCGCCTGGAATGACCTCATGTTGTTTCACCTCAGTATTGTCTGGAAATGCGGCGGCAACCTGTGAACGACAAGAGTGTAGGGCAGACATCAAGGAAGCTAGGTAATCTGTCAGCATATTACTGGAAACATCTGTAATACTTCGGGGTCTAGGTGTACCCCACATGTTCGGGGGGCGGCCGAATACGACCTCATAAGGGGACAGACCTGATCTGGAATGTGCGACCATGCGCATATAAAATAGGGCGACTGGCAGAGCTACTAGCCAGTCTACACCTTTCTCTTTACAGACTTTGGCAAGACGGATTTTTAATGTCTGGTTATGTCTCTCTACGAGACCTGCTGCTTCAGGATGGCGTACACAATGAAACTTCCACTGGTACCCTAACAAGAGGGAAACATGTTTCATGAGCTCAGATGAGAATGGCTGGCCGTTATCAGAATACACGACCCTAGGGAGTCCATAACGGGGGAAGAATTCACGAACCAACTGCTTGGCAGTGGTCGCTGCTGTGTAATCTGGAACTGGATATGCTTCTGTCCACCTGGACAAAGCGCATACAACTACAAGAACATACTTGAAACCTCGACATCGCTCCATCTGAATATAATCCATCTGGAGGACTTCAAAAGGGTGGTCAGGGGGTTGGAATCCCCCTTGTTCCACCGGGACACTTTTACCTGGATTGAACTGACAACATATCATACAGGTACGGACTTTCTGCTTGGCTGCAGCTCGTAAATGCTTGTTGAACCAAATGTTCTGGATACTGTCTAACATGGCTTTTTCTCCTAAATGTGCAGGACTATGTGCGGTATTAATAATGACTTGAACCATTGAGTCGGGGAGAAACCATGTGGCTTTTCCCTTCGTCAACCATCCCTGATCTGTCTGGACCCCTCCTTGTTCGGACCATTTCTTGATTTCCTCGGGAGTAGCATGTGACTGGATATCTATGACATCTTGAGTGGGGTCCTTAACTGTCATACATGTAGTCGGATCTGGAGTGTGTGTCAGTGTTGCGTTAACTGGAATGTCTGGAGTCTGGGCTGTAAACTTGGCTGTTCGATCTGCTAGATCGTTACCTTGGGAAATAATGTCAGTGACTTTCGTATGTGCTTTGCACTTCATGATAGCGATAGCTGTTGGTAAATGTATTGCATCTAACAGAGCTTGGATAAGGAGACCATGCTGAATCTTGGTTCCATGAGAAGTCATAAAACCTCTTTCTTGCCAGAGCACTCCAAAGTCGTGTACGACTCCGAATGCATAACGTGAATCTGTGTAAATGTTAACTTTCAGGTTTTTGGCACGTATGCAGGCTTGGGTCAGAGCAACTAGCTCTGCTGCTTGAGCGGACAGAGTGTCAATACGGTGTGTCTCTATAACTTCAGTCTCAGTAGTCACTGCATACGCGGCTACTAGTTCTCCTGTACTTGTTCTCATACATGAACCATCCACATAAAGTGTCAGGTCGGGATCTGGTAATGGAATATCTGTCAGGTCTTGTCTTGGCTTTGTCATGGTGTTAACTACTTCCACACAGTCATGTGTGGCAGGATTTGAAGTAACTGACGGTAACAGTGTAGCAGGATTTAGAACGTTGCAGCGTCTGATTTCTATGTGTGGCTGGAACAGTGTCAATTCATAACCTGTTAAACGTGCAATGGTCAAGTGCTGAGTCTGGGTTCGGTTTAAAAGAACTTCCACGGAGTGTGGAACTTGTACTGTCAGGGAATGTCCTAACACTATGGAATCACTTTGTCTGATAGCTAGTGCTGTGGCTGCAACTGACTTGAGGCACGCAGGCAGAGCCTGGGCTACTGGATCTAATGTGCTCGAAAAATAAGCACAGGGCTTGTATTGTCCTGCTTGATCTTGTGTGAGAACAGATAATGCTGTACCATTACGTTCTGTGACAAAAAGTGTAAAAGGCTTACTGTAGTTCGGAGTAGCTAGAACAGGAGCTTGACATAAAGCTTTCTTTAACTCATTAAAAGCAAGTGTATGTTCCTGGGTCCAAGGGAGGACAGTCGATACGGCTGCCTCCTGTGTCGTTAACTGTATCAGTGGCTTGGCTAGAAATGCATACTGAGGAATCCATTGTCGGCAATAAGAAGTGAGGCCGATAAAAGCTCGTACCTCCTTCTGGGTCTTGGGCTGAGGAAGACTCGCTATTAACTGGATACGGTCAGGTGTCAACTGCCTACCCCTCTTGGACAGTAAGTGGCCTAAGTAGATCACTTGCTGGACACAGAATTGAAGCTTCGAAGGGGACACCTTGTGCCCCATCTCGGCTAGGAAATACAGGACTGTAAGTGACGCACGCTCGCAGGCACGTTCAGAACGGGCTGTGATCAGTAGATCATCGACATACTGGAGCAGGGCAGTGTCAGTTGGCATGTGAATATTGTCTAGTTGTCTCTTAAGTGCTTGACTGTAAATACTAGGACTTTCTGTGAAACCTTGAGGAGCTCGTGTGAATTTATAGCTCCTTCCATTTAAACAGAATCCGAAAAGAAACTGACTGTCTGGATGAATGGGGACACTGAAAAATGCGTTTTTGAGGTCTATGACTGTGAAAAATGTAGCCTCAGAATCAATGGCTGTCAATAGGGAAGAAATATCTGGGACAACTGGGTACTGGGGAATGATACATTTATTAAGTTCTCGAAGGTCAATCACTAATCGATATACTGGAGGTGCATTTGGATCAGTACGTTTCATGACTGGAATGATAGGAGAATTACATACATTGGAGTCAGTTTCTACAACTACTCCTTGAGCAATGAGCTCGTCAATAATTTTGGATAAGGCTGCTACAGCCTCAGGTGGCAATCTGTACTGTCTGATTCGTGGTAACACTACACCTGGTTTGAGAGTCACACGATGGGGTGTGATTTGCATAAAACCAACATCAGTTGGACCTTGTGCCCATAGATGCTGCGGAACATTCAATAATCTTGGATCAAAATCACGTAATACATAGTGACCCTTAAAGTCACGTAAAAACAAACGTATTCCTTCTGGGGAGCAGCAAATAACTGCACCTAATTCTTTTAATGTCTTAATGCCTAACAAATTTTCTGGACATGATTTCGTGAGTAGCAGGTCAGTAGTTCGGGACAATGGACCTACTTCTAGAGTAACTGGTTTGGAAATCTCGTTAACAATTGGCTTTCCTGAAAATCCAAGGGAAACATTTCTAGAGCCTGAGAGCGGAGCCCCTGGAACCTCGTCATGACTGATAGTAGTCCTACTTGCCCCTGTATCAATCAGAAACTTTCTGTCTTTCCCTAATACTTGACTGTGAACATAGGGACCCTCTTGATCTACAGGAATCTCGATGAGAGGCAAGCCTACCTCCCTCTCTAGGCTGTTTCATGAATACGGCTGGTACTCTGGATACTCGGACTGTGCATACTGGTACATCTGCTGTGTAACATGCTGTGTTGCAGCTATAGGCTGCGGTGCTGTAACTGTCTGTGGTGTATTCTGTGGTAACTGGGAAGTCTGTGAAACTTGTTCTTGTCTAGGCGGACGTGGTCTTTCTTTAGTCTTACCAGTGGCTATGTTGTGTTTCAGAACTGCACACTCGTTTATAAAATGACCTGGCTGTTTACAATAATTGCAGGTCCCTTTAACAGGAACTGCAGGATGACTGGCTTGATTTGGACCCCTCTTCTGACTGTCTTGTGGAACAGATTGGGCAACTAATACTTTCATTTTCGTGTCTTTCATACGTCTCCTTTCGTGTTCTTGCTCTTCCCTGATTCTATTCTGGTGATACTGGAGCATCTGGAGCATTTGGGACGGAGTATTAGCTTGCCAGGTACTCTCGACTTTCAAAACTCTATTTTTAACTTGTGGACTTGAATTCTCGACTAGTTTAGTAACAAAAAGATGAGGGTATGACTCACTACTCGTCTTCAAACCACTGTTGATGCTAAAACATTTCTCAAATCTAGAATAAAAATCACTAGTATCTTCGTCTGGTTTCTGTTTACAGGCTGAGATTGCATCCCAGTCTTCCTTTTTCGTGGCTAGTAATCTTGGCAAAACTTGTATTAACAGTTCAGGTAATTCTTTACATTTATCTCCTTGACCGGTACCTGGTACACGTGTATTTTCTTCAGCTTCTAGAGCTGCCCAATCTATCTTTTTCTCTCCCACCTCCCATTCTTTTTCCTTGAGTTTTTCATATATGCCCGCGGGCAACAGGACCTTTAACATTTTAATTATATCTGGATACGTGTATTCTCCCATACGGAGCATGTCTTTTAATTCACGGTGGAACCCTGCTGGATCTTTATCGTGACAGGGAATTAACTTTTTCATCTCTAAGAGTTCCATCTTTGTAATCGGGGTGTAAACAAATACTCGTTGCATTTCACCACCCGCTGTCCTAACTGGGTGTACTTCTCGTAACGGATGCTGTCTGTCTATGTAAAAGGGTTTACTTTCTGGGGGTGAGACGTGAACAAAATGCGGGTTCAGAAACGTTCTATATTTGTGGCGCTGTTCTAGAATGATACTAATTAAGTCGGTACCTAGACCTCTCCATTTATACTGGAGTAACTCGTTCAGAACATCATGTAACGGACCTGGATCGGAATGCTGACCCTCATACAATGTAATGAGGTGCTGGATCATATACATACCCACCAGTCGCTGCTCGGCTGGGGGCAGTTTCAGACACATTTGTGCCACTATTTCGTCTGGAAAAGTGGTAGAATCAGTAGCCCATCGGACTGCTGATCGGGCTAGTTCTTGTTCATGCATGGTACTAAGTTCACTATAACCGATTCGTGATTTCAGAATGTGATCGGTAGCTTGAAATACTTGCTCTAGAGAACCTTGTTCTGGTGCTGGAAGAGGGACAGTTTTCTTGTGTTCTAGACGTGAATGTCGGTCGGGAAGTCTAGCTTTACCTACATACGCTATTCTGGCGGTATTCTCGTCGTCTACCTCTTCAGTAGAAGAGTCGTTTTCCTTCTCGCTTACTTGTGCTGCTTTGCGTTTCTCGTGTAACCTTATTATTTCCTTACGAATTTTCTTGTACATACTCTCTATACAACTGAGCGTCCTGTGTCTTCCCTCGGCTTTATTATCACTCCACCTTGTCAGGACTTTCATTTCGGTCGGATCTTTAGTCGGATAATCTTGTTCCCTTATTAAACAATTAATTAGAAACTTTAATAGCATGAGCTGAATCTCAGCTTTTCTTAGAAACATGACTTCGCCAATACTTTCTGGGTCTGTTCCTGTACGAATGAAACGATATATTCTGTCTAGATCTTCTTTCATATTTGGTAGGGTGTCCAAATACTCGGTCACCCGTCTTACACGTAATGAATATATAACCATACTATCATCACCTGGGACCGGATCATAACGGCATTCGGTAAGAGCTCGTCTGATATCTGCAACAGACTGATGTTTGGGCGTGCGCTGTAACGCACGTTCATGTAACTCGACTGACGTTACACGTTTGTGTGGCGGCGGGGTTCCCGGAGGACCTCCTCCCGCGGCCCCTAAACTGGAATCGTCGACTGATACTCTTCGTGCTGGCAGAGTGACCAGTGTAGCGGGTACTTGTAATGTAGGCTGGACCGGGGGTACCGTAACAGGTGCTGTAACAGGTGCCCCGGTGACTGGAGGAGCAGGATTTACATTATTTACAGGAGCTGGCGGAACAGGATTTGCATATTCTGGGGCTGTGTCGTCCAAATAGGACGAGAGAAAAATATCAGCTGCGGTCGGTTTGTGACGTAGCTTGGTCGGAACTAAGGGTGGCGGAAAATTACTGGATGCCTCCGGGGTTGCTTTTGGCAAGCCCTCGGCAAGAAGAGGGTACATACCCTTAATAAGGGCATTCCTCTGTCTGTCTGACTGTTCGGTTTTAACTCGTTCACCTATTTCGATTAGTTCCCTTTCTTGGGCTCTTTCTGAGGATTCTCTACTTAATTCTGACTTTCTGATTTCTTTTTCGGTTCTTTTATGAGATTCTTTGCGCCATAACTCGATGGCATCTTTCTGTGACTGTCTGGCTTTCTTTTTCCATAATACTTCTTCTACTCGCATGATGCACTCGGCATCCCATGTGCCTGATACAGGCCATCTATATTTCTCTTCTAATTCCTTAGTGTACTCGACCCATAAGTCTAGATATAATATGGCACTTATGCCATGCTTATGATACATAAAATGACCTGGACTGTCCCTAGGTGGGACAGGAACTGCTTCCTCGAGCAGACCTTTTCTAGTTCTTAACTGACGTAATTTTGAGAACAGAGGCATGACGTGAACTGGGATCTGGACACAATACAATACACAATGAACACAATAATGACTTGAGACTGATCACTCATACCACGACATTAAAAACACATTGAAATGACATTTAAAATAACAGTTCGAACAGAAACATTACCTGGAATACTTGAGAACAGAAACACATGAATTTCTCGAGACTAGAACTTACTAGAGTTACTAGATGCACTGCTGAAACAGTACGAAACATACCGGTCTCATAAAGAGACACGTCAGGACCCGCATCCACCTAGGTGGATACTTCGTGTTGGATTTGCGTACCCAAACCCACGGACCAGAGACAAATTAATTGACCCTGTCTAGATACTACCCCAGCAACGGTACTCACCGGGCAGCAAGAACGGAAGGCCTCGGACTGGACTGGACTGCTACGACGACGGACTACGAACTTCGGACTTCAGTTACGGGTGGGCCTCCGGATACCTCGGACCTTGGACTCTCGGCTTGGGCTCTGGTCGGGACTCGCCGCGTTCCTCCACCGCCTCGTCTGGATGCTGGACCGCAACCTCCGTCTCCTCCGTGGGCCTGAGGGATACTTGAAGCAGAAATATCTGCACGTGCACGGTATGGTTCCGTCACGGCTGCAGAGGGTCAGGGGGCTGGCGTGGCTTCTCCGGCGCGTGGGGAAAGGGCAAGTCCCTATTCGGGCGCCATTATGTGGTAAATAAATAATTAAATACCTGTTCTATTTTTGACTAGATATACAATAACAGATAGCTCAATAAATAAGAGTCAAGATTCGAGGTAGCTGGAGTTTGCAGGTTTTAAT
The DNA here is from genome assembly GCF_964261635.1 of Lissotriton helveticus. Taxonomy (NCBI): domain Eukaryota; kingdom Metazoa; phylum Chordata; class Amphibia; order Caudata; family Salamandridae; genus Lissotriton; species Lissotriton helveticus. The sequence goes on from NC_136063.1 coordinate 497,294,702, forward strand.
CAGGCATAAAGGACAGGAACAGGACAACCTGCACGGGAATAGGATGGCAGCTGCCGGGGGCAGGATCTGGAATGATAACCAACCTTTAATAACAGTGCACAAGTATATATAGTTAAACAAAATACATAGCATTCAGTACAGTAGGCGTAGCAGTGGGTGGAGTTCATAGCAGTCGCGAAAGATAAGGCATAAAGTGGGTGGAACAAGAGGCATATACATAGACATGTGATGTAAACGTAACAGAATATGTCATAAACGGGGCGGAAACATGGAGGGGGCTACCTAAGGAGCCGGGACCTCTGACCTAGTGGTGCGCGCAAGCTGGCAATGACGTGTTACTAGGAGGAACTGGGGGCTATGACTTCTGCGCTAGAAGAGGAGACGAAAGTCTGGAGTGTCAGAGCGACATGTACCTAAACACTATCTAGTATCTGATGTTTAGAGAACATCTTGATAGAATCCAAAAGTTATCAGGGTAAAGGCTAACAGACTCTAAGACTGGTGCATGCATCATTCTATATGTAGTGTGTGTTGAGGAATATTAAATGACCATTAATACAGTATTTCTCTTACATGGAGACGTAAAGGCTAGACGATGACTGAAACTATTGATGCGATTCAGTAGCTTTAGGAATGCAGAGAAGGAGGGCTGGACTGATAACTAGAATCATAACATACTCTTGGCAGACTGGCAGGCAGAGCCAGGCCGGGCCGGGCACTGTGAGGCAGGAAGTAAGTGAAGGGTCAGGGATACAGGTGGGGGCTGTATCGCTCCTCAGCGAGGGTTCAGGAGACAGGAGCTGAATCTGGTGTCCGGGCCCTTTTGAGGCCTAGAAACGGAGACTTTTCAATGAATTAATGTGCACACTGTAAAACGTGGCAACATAACTTTACATAGGCCTAATACTCGTAGCTTTAACGAGAACTGAAAACTGGCATACTAGAGATGGACACAACTAAAATTGCGTCTTTAATCGATCATAAGGGAATACATATGCATATTAATCATGCACATATAACATAAGATGGGGAACACGTAGGGACACAGAACATGGCAAAATTTACTTTTCCACATCGCCGTTAACACATTGTCTTCCAGGGAATTTATATATAACGTAAATAACATAGGGGCCAAGATACAGCCTTGGCGGACCCCTCTTCCTGATTTAAAACCTGCGGTGCATTTCCCCTCCTGCGTCCATGAAACCCAAAAAGATTGAGCCCTTAGCAGCCTTCATATATTTGGTTATAATTAAATGTAAATTGAGACATTGGTCCTCCGTCCCTCTTCCCGATCTAAAGCCATGCTGGATGTTGGATAGAATGTCTTTCTCCGTAGCCCAGTCTGTTATTTTAGCTAGAATGACCTTCCCTAAGATTTTGATAGAAGAATCTAGTAAAGATATTGGCCTATAACATCTGGGGTGTCCCCTTTGGCCCTTCTTAAACACAGGGATTATAATTGAACAGGACCATGATTTTGGGAACCCTGATGCAGCCGATGTATTAAAAACATTCGTCAATATTTTCGCCCAGTATTTGGAGTTAACCTTATACATGTCAGATGGCACACCGTCAGGGCCTGAGGCCTTACGCCCTGCCGTTCCCTCTATCGCTTTCTCAACCTCCTCTGCCGTAAAACTAATTGGTGTAAATGGGGGGGTCAGTGCTTGGTACCTCAAAAGTTTCCAGCTCAATATTACTCCCGTAGATATTTTTAAAGTGACTTAACCAGTCCTCCTCTGAGATGTTGACTTCTAATACAGAGTTCTGGGTACCAGTGAACAGAGGGTTATTAACGATTGCCCAAAACTCAGAACTATCTTTCATTGTTGCTTTTTCCATCAGTGCTGCCCAGGCAGCTTGTTTGATTTCATTTTTGCGTGCCTGCACTATTAATGAATACTCTTTCCTAAGCTGAGCTACTAGGAGTTTGTTCCTAGGTATCTTATTAAGGGCCTTTCTAAGTAGATTATGTGCTTTCGTGCATTTTTGATCGAACCAGCCTTTGGCAGGATTTGCTTTAGATCGAGTATTGATTGTGAGTTCTTTAGCCACTTCCAAATAAATTGCTTCGTATGAAGCGATTACATCCCCCCATATTTGAGAGGGTCTGCACATGTATTTAGTTCCGTGCCAACCTTCATATTAATGGTGTGAAAAAAGTCTTCGGGAGTGACTTTGTTCCATTCTAATCTCCTCCCTTGATCTTTTACTTTTACATCAGCTACAACTTGTGTCGTGGCCGTTTTATTCAAGAGGGAAAGACCATTGTCCAATTCTATCACTACCGGGTTATGATCGCTGAAAGTGGAGGGTATGGCATTATAAAAAATTACGTGACTTAAATGTCCTGGGGATACAAATATATAGTCTATTATAGATTCACTGTCCCTTGCTCTGTATGTAGCGACACGGTCACTCCCATCAGAAAACCCCACCTCAAACAAGTCATTATTGGACAAGAGTGCCTCCATTGCTTCACCCTTAGAGCTGTGTTCGAAATGTTGAGGGGTTGTGAAATCGGGGCCATCGCTAACTCTATACTGACAGTTTAGATTGCATAAATGTACATTAAATTCGCCCATCAAAATATAATGAACAAAAGTGGTTTGCTTTTCCTTATACATTTTTTAAAAATTAGACAACGAATGGAGATGCTCGTTTGGGGACTCCCCTTGCATTGAATTATAACAGTTAATAAGAATTAGCTGGATGTTGTTTGCCAAACTTACTTCCAGTACTAGATAATTAGGGGAAATACAATCGACCATTTTAACTCTACCTGCTATGTTTACTGAGACCAGAAACATAAGACCCCCTCTGTCTCTCCCCGCTAGCGAACTCAAAGCAGGTACATAGTATGATGTGAAGCCGTTTAACCAGAAGTCACAGTCCCTGTCCCACGTCTCTTGGAGTGCAACAATATCGTACTGTTTCACAAAGTTTAACCAGACATTATCTTCCCTCTTTGACCTTGGACCAGCAACATTCCAACTTAACATTTTTACCTTTTCCCCCATCCCCTCAGTCATGCCTACACTATTATGTTGGGTATTTAAGATCAAGTTAACAGGATCCTCTAGTCAATCAATCTCCCCTACTTGGGATAAGGGGGAAAATCGATTCAATAAAACCAGTCCCACCCTGGTCTCCTGTCTGGGGGTATTATTAGGCTTAGGCAGCAACCGTGATTTTTGTGTTACCCAGGTGGGTTGGTAAATGGGAAGATTTGGGGTAAGCCTACTATGATTACTGGAGCTCCGAGCCGGATCTTTCCTCTCTCCCATATTACACATGTTCGGCTGCGGGTAGAAAAAGCCCAATGGCATAGCTCGAATACCTCCATCCTCCAGATCTAGTTTAGAGGCATCCCAAAGCATATGTGTTGCCCCGTCAGGATTATTAAAGTTTACAATGAGGCAATCCCCCTTAAGATGTTTTTTGTATGACCCAGCCAACCTACCCGTCTGCCCATATTTATACTAGAAGAGATGTTTTTCCCCCCAGTGTAGTTTTCATTGCACCACTTCTTTATGTTACTCAACAGGACATCAAGGGATTCAACCTCGCCTGCTTTCAGTGGGGGGACATTTACAAGAATAGCAACAAAAGGGGTAGCTTTGGGGGGAAGATTGATAGTCGGCAGGGGTACCGGTGTTCTGTCCCTAATGGGTTCCCTCCTGACTGACAGAGCCCGTTTTGGAGTAGGATGGCTTTCAGGGCCTATTCCCAACAATGAACCCTTTCAATCTGTTCCGGTCCGGGATGACACTGTGTTAATGGAGAGCATTTCTATCTCTTGAGTCCTAGTGGGGGATAATGGTGCACTCACTTCCCTTCTCCCAGGGCTCTGGGATTTAGAGGCCTGGCTAATGGATGGAAAGATGACTGCCGGCTGGCTAAGGGAATGTACCTGTGTTAGAGAAGAAGCGTTTAGACGCTCACATGTTTTCATAATCCCTGCCACACAATCATTCAAGGTGCCAATAATGTCGTTGGATATCTGTATCAAAGTAGATTCCAGTTTCTCTGTGAAAATGTTCTCCACCAAGTCCCGTATGGAGATTTCAAGTTGGCTGGATAATAAGGTTCCTTTCTTTGTCAAGTTGTTAATCGGTGTCTTAGACTTTTTGTACTGCCTCTTTCCACGTTTCTTTACGTCATTATGACCTCCCTCTGAGGACTCGATCACAGTCGGGATGTTAACAGATGAGCCCTGCTCTGGGCAAAGTGGGGTAATAGAGTCAGATGTTATGATACTCTTAGCAGTGTCAAATATAATCCTTGGCTCCAAAGGGATATGCCTAGTGGTGGGGCTAACAACGGGCCCCTGTGACTGAATATCGATGCCTTCCAGACCCAATTCTCGCTCAGTGTTAGCAATTTGGGTTGTTAGTTCCTCCACTGTGAGCTGCTCGAGTGACCGACGCCTCGGAGAATTTTCTCCACCATCGCGGACCAGTTAATCGCCTGGCCGCACTTCCTGATTCAGCGCTAATTCGAGACGCTGTAGGACGGCGATCCAGCCCACGAACTAACAGGTTCCATAAAGAAACAACCAAACCACGCTGCATTCTCTTTTCTCTGAAACAGACTTCTGCAAATCCTATGCAGATACCAAAAACTATGTAAAATACTGCCATAGGACCAGATGTTCCAAGTTATTAATCACAAGACCAGTTATTCTGCTGTCACCTCACCTTGAAACCCCTAAAGATTGGGCTTCACTAATTCGAGCTCCCCTACAGACTGTATCACCACACTCCATGGAACAATTTACCCATTAAGAATAAACGTGGTTGCCCCCCTCGAACTTTCTCATCTGAAGCCATTCCCATCTCAAGTCAACCGCTGGGTGTGGTATATAACTGTGTTCAGGCAACATTATTACACTTGTCCTGATGATGATCCCATGATATTTGAGCTGGGGATCGAAACGTCGACCTTAGAGTAGTTCATACATGTACTTCCCTGATACTATTGGTTGTATGAATGACTCCAGGATACACTGCTAAATGTATAACTTAAACCAGTGACCTGCAAGCTCACACTGTTTGCCTGATAAATTTTCTCCACTTAAATTTTCTCCACTTACCTTTACTTTCCCACCTTTTCCTCCCTTTAAGGCACAGGACTGTGCCCCAATGTAACCCTTATTTCTTGGGTTATTTGTTTGTATTTTTGATATTACAAATCAATTGAACCAATAAATATTCCTTGTCCGGCTGGTCAAGGAATTTTGAACTATATAGAGCTCCATTGTGATCTATATATATCCATTGTTCTCCCTATCTCTCGTATGCTCAGGACCACTTGTTGTTTTGAAAAATGTTAGTTCCCCCACAGCAGAGGTTAAGTAGGATATTATACTAGCAGAGTTTCGTGGGATTTTAGCTTTAACTCCCCCTCCTGTGGGCGATGTTTGTAATTATCGCTTACCCATTGTCCTTTAGCTCTTCGTTAGGGGGGTTGCCCGACCCGACCCTTGCCGACCCCTGACGGCCACAGATGGCCCGCCCTTAGCTCGGGCTTCGCCCGGCGCTCCCGCGACGCGGGGGCTGTGCTGTGATTTAAAGCGCCTCCGGGCGCGTAGGCGTCCTTGGCGGCTGATGTCAGTGCCGCTGGGGAGGCTTGGTATTGTGGTTCCACTCCTCCGCTCCGCTCGGCGGCCGCTGTAGGTATAGCGGCGGTGGGAGGGAGAAGTACCCAGTCAGGAACCCAGAAGAGTGTGGTAGCTACTGGAATGATCCCCCAAGTGAGTGAAGGCAGACAAGGAATACACAACCTAGCAGAGGCAGGCCTGGACAGTTAGGCAAGAAAATTCCTACCTTCTAAAAGTGGTATTTTCAAACATAGAATATTAAAACCAACTTTACTAAAAGATGCATTTTATTATTCTGAGTTCAGGCATACTAAATTCGACTTTCTACCATGTTCCCTGAGTCAGTTAGGATTATAAGAATGTAATAATCTAACTGCCCATTCTAGCCTATGGAGAACGGGTAGCCTTCAATAGTGAAAAATGAAAATGGTGTAATTTACTATGAGGACATGCTACACACATCAGAGCCAATGTCCTACCTTATACTTACAATGCACCCTGCCCTTGGGCGTACCACAGGGGTGTCTAATATGAAGCAAAGGGAAGGTTTAGGGCCTGGCAAGTGGGTGCACTTGCCAAGTCGATATGGCAGTACTAGACTGCACATAGGCCTTGCAATGGCAGGCCTGAGACACCCTTTACACGCTGCTTCTGTGGGTGGCACAACCAGTGCTGCAAGCCCACCAGCAGCATTTGATTTACAAGACCTGGGCACACATGGTGTACTGTACTAGGGGCTGACAGGGAAATCAAATAACCCAATCATGGAATCACCAATTAGTACATCAATTTAACATAGGGCGCACTTGCACTGTGGCACTGAATAGCAGTGGCACAGTGCCCAAAGCATATAACCAGCAAAAACATATTAAAACAGAGGAGGTAATCCATCAAAATGGAAGGGAGACTCACACCAATGATGCCAGGTCTAATATCATTGTTTAGTTATGCCACATGTTTGCAGAGAGACCATTTTATTAAAATGGATGCTGTTTTGGTGTTCTACTCATCTTGCTCCTGCACATTACCCCTTCCAATCAATATTCCGCTGTGTGTCCTTTATCCCCACAGTTTTCACTGGTATTTTTCTCAGTGCACATGTATTGTGAATGAGATTTTATTGTGCTCCTAATGTAACTTTCTGAAGGACACTTCCTCTGGAAGTTCTGGTGCAGGCTTGATAGCACACTGGTGTATGAGTCTTTGTTTGAAAATGTTTTATATTGTGTTATAGATCTCTGACCTGCACTGTTGCGGTCGAAGCTGATAAAAGTTGTCCTCTACCTTAGAAATGGGTAAGTGTTATAATTATTGTGATTATCCTCATTCTGATTTGCTCACTATATGATACAGCTAGTCATGCCATGCTGAATTTGCAGTTTTTGCTTATTCGTAAAATGTGAAGAAAAATCCTTAGTTTTGGGTGTAAACCAGAGCCTTTCTTCCCCCTAGAAATGCTGTCACTGTTCATTTAGACTATGACAAATAGAATTTAGTGAGAGGATTTTCGTTTTCCTCACAGGACATTGTTCAGTTATTTTGATGACTTCCTCATTTCTCTAGGGAATCTGTCCATTTCTCCTATGCTTTTTGTTACCTATTGGGACTTACAACAATCCTGATTTCTGACTATGTACTCTGATCTGAGCCCTTGTGGCACATATATTTTGCATTTCCCTGTACTGCCTATTTAACATTTTATAATACAATCACTATTTTTTTTGTCTACTAAGTTGATTTGTGGGGCTTATGTCGAGGAGGGTGATGATCAATGCTGCAGGAGCCGAAACACCAAAGGTAAATTTTTGGTTGATTGAAATATCAGGGTACAGTAAAATATTCGTCTCCTACAAAAAAGGAAGAAGAGGATGGTTGCATAAAAGAGCCTCCTCTTTGACTGTGGTTCCCCCAAAATATTTTCCTATGATATTTGAGTTTTTGACGTTGTACAGATGTATTATTCATATTTGTAAACACATTTCAAGATCTTTTGTAGTTCATTGGGTTTTATTGGTTGGTTTGGTATCAGATTCAGTGAATTCCAAGATATCAAGATCTATTTGTTTCAATTGTCTGTAATTGTGGTATGTAGAGCGACGTTCCGCTTACACATTGATAGGAATTCTGAACTGTAAGTTTTCTTTTCTAGGTTGCGAGTTTAATTTGAGTTGATGAGTCTTGCTCTTAAGTGCATGGGAGCACGTTTACTGACTAGGGTGAATTACTGCTGGGCGGTAGTCTGCCTAGTGTGATTAGTTAAACTTTTTGAACCACTTCTGGTTTTCTGTTGTTGATTTGGAAATTTTGCTCTTGTTTCTGAAGTTTCATGATTTTCTTTGAATTGTTTTACTTGATTTACTGACTTTTCCTTCCAATCCGAGAGTAAACAAACGTGGGTTTATTTTAATTATTGATTTAACAAGGTTTTGGGATTGTTTTCCTATTCATGAATAAGTCATGTTGTGATTGGGAAGTTCGCCAAGGCACTGCACTGGGACTGGTGATACGTCATCACAAAGCAGTGCTCTGATTGGTTGGTTGCTGATGTAGCTCCACTATGATTGGTGTCTGCTCACTTGCTCGTTTGCTCTGATTTTAAGTTGATTTTTTAGTTTGTTTTAAGCAAAAAGAATGGGAAGTTTGTTAATAAAGCCTAAGGTTACTCTATTACCTAGGGAGGGTCAGAAATTACTGGCAGAGGGGACTAGCCTACGAAATGATGAAAGAGATTGAGTAATATATGTGTACCTGGATTTCAGTTTGGAATAAATATACTGCAGATGATGTTTTGCAATTTCCATTAGAGGATACCTTTAATGTTAGAAAACGAGATTTCTTGAGGCAATCCATGTATGACATGAAGCCCATATCTAGAACTACAGCGTTTGAGGAGTGTAATACATGGGATTGCATAGTGACAGAGAAAGAAAGCAACAAAGCAGGTGAAAAGCTCATTTAAACATTATCTTGCGAATAAAATGGAGCTGCAGAAAAAGCGTCGGAGAAGAGAATATGATTGAATGTGTAAAAACATTGCCTGTATAATTAATAGGAATGATGACAAGGATAAGACAAATAAAAAAGACAAGCAGACTAATGATTCTGAGGAGGATACATACATTTATAAATGAGCTTTTGAATTCTAGATTCCCTCTATACACAGCAAGATCTGCAGGAACAAGTGAGACTAGCTCAGGACCTGATACAGGTGCTGGGGTAGATGGTGGTATAGTTGTGCAGTTCTACTACTAATGTAAAGGTACAGAGTGCACCAACACAGATAGTGATGGCTGCTGTGCCTAGCACAAGTGGAGATTCGTAATTGGGAGTACAACCTAAAGCTGCAGCACCTGTGAAAACAGTTGTGGTTGAAGAAGTTCCAAAATACATTTTTGGGGGGAAATTTGAAGATTGAATTTGACGAGATGCTGCAGGGAATTCATGATTAAAATAGATTGTTGACTTACAATGCTGATGAAATTAGATATTTGAATAAAGAAGCAGCCAGGACGAAGCACATGATGAACTCGAAGAATTGGCTGATGGATTAGAGGGTAACATCTGCATAATGAAGAATGTGAAACCAAATTAATATGACAGATGATGAAATTAAAGAGATGGTTTAATTACATTGAGAGCCAATAATAAAGATGTAATTGAGAAAATGAGGAATTGGAGTGATTTGATGGAATATAGAGAAAGATGGAGAAAAGGGACAGTACATAAAAAGTGAATGAAAAGGTTTGAAACAAAGGTGAGAGGTGTCACACGTGAGAGAGGTTGAGACAGGAACAATTTTGGATTTTCATTTGAGAGAAGTTCATGGAGGGAATTTTGTGCAAGTGCCATGGTCTCAAGCTGATTTGTATGCATTTACAAATAACTTTCCGAAACTAAGAGAGGATCCAGGAAATTCTTATGAAGAGATGCAGACATTAACAAATATTGCCCAGATGTTGTGGGTAGTTTTGAATATGTTGTTTGAGATTGTGGTTCTAGGTGATTTGCGGGTTGAGCATAAGGCAGTTGTGAGATGGGCTACACAAGAACCGGCAAGGATTACTCCTAGTGGTTCTCTTTCTAAAGAGGTGGCTACCCAATAAAAGCATGTGATTGAGTATTTGAAAAGTGAGTTCCTAAAAGGAATATAAATTGGAATAACATTTTGGGTACTTCACAAGAGCTGAAAGAGGCAGTGCATGCCTTTTATGAGAGGCTTATGCAGATTTTTCAAGATATATAGTGGAGTCAAAGGACTCGAAAAGGATGAGGTCTGTGGATTTGTGTCTGCTTTCGCAAATGGTTTGAGGCCAGATAGTATTAATCACATTCAGCAAAGTGAATTTTGCTGGCAGACAAGGAGTATAGATTAGATTTTGAAATTGACAAAATATAGCAGTAAGTATATATATTTTTTTAATTTTTTTTTATTTTTGTAAATTCTTTTTTATTGAGTTTCAGAAACAAAGAAGTACAACCATCAAAAATGGTAATACAACAATACCAGTACATTCCCGCATCCTTCTTCCCAACCTGTAAGATATCGTAAACTCAGTGCCATATTCAATACAGTTCATAAAGTTGCATCAAGTTAGTACATATGCCTCACTTAGTAAATCCAAAGCGACTTGGTGCTCGTGGTATCAGTGTTCATAGAGTGTCGGGGGCATCCAAAGTCTGCAAATAACTCGTCAAATAAGTCCAATAGTCTTTTGGCCTAGACCGAGCTGGCAGCTCCTCCTCATAAGTCACTAGCTGTGTTCTGCAGTGCGCCATATCTTTCATCCACTGTTTCGTGTCTGGTACTCTCGTGCTTCCCCAACATTGGGATACTTGCCGCTTGGCTAAAAGCAGAGAAATCGCACAGTACTTACGTCTCCCTGCTTTGACCCCAGGGAGCAGGCCTAATAAGCACACTTTTATAGAGCATTCAATCTCCACCCCACCATGTTCTTCAGCAGTTTAGTTACTTTTCCCCAGTAATCTTGTATTTTCTGACAGGACCAGGCCAGATGTATAAAGTCAGCGTCCTGTTCCCCACAACGCTTACAGCCAGCATCCTCACGTAGTCCAAATTTATGGAGACGTAATGGGGTATGATATGATTGGTGGAGATATTTTAGATGTAGTATGCGTAAATTACCATTAGGAGTGAGCAACTTAATAAGCGCGCATGCAGTGTACCATTCTTTTTCAGTCAGTGGGTTTGGTAATGCCTCATACCATCGCATCCATGCTTTAGTGGAAGTGAATGGGATCTCGCTCTGGGCTTTTTTGTACAATCGGGAAACTAGGTGTGTCGAATTCGAGGAGGTGATAATGCATTGTAGTGTTTCCAAACAGGGGGGTTCTGCCGGGTAATTCGGGTAAAGATCCGGGACTGCTCTTTGCAATCTATAATACGTGAAACGGAACAGTGTGGTTTGATTGCTGATATAAGACAGATCATCTATGTTCTTGAAGACGCCTTCATGATAGAGGTCCCCAAATGTGTCAATGCCCGCCTGTTTTAGGAGATCCATACCCACCTTCTCGCTAGTGACAGATATCTGGGGATGGTGATGCAGCGGTAACGCTGGCGCATAAAGTGGCATTTTGTGCGTCAACCGGCCAAGTGATCTCCAAGCGGCCGCAGTTGTGTCAACCGTGTTGATGTCTGCCGTGTGCAACGGCGGGCGTTTGTGTGTAAGTACTGAGGTCAGTGGTATTGGAAAGGCGTCCCCTTCCTCCACCGCTGTGTGTGTTAAGTAAGGAACCTCATGGTATCAGTATGTGGCATACTGTGCCTGAGCACAGAGGTAGTACAGATAAAAGTCAGGTACACAAAAGCCACCTCTTTCGTAGGGTAACGTCAGAGTCTGCAAATCTATGCGTGCTTGTTTACCCGCCCATATGAGTTTGAGAGCCAGCGAGGTTACGTTTTTGAACACCGCTTTCGGGGGTGTTATCGGTATATTGTTAAACAGGTACAGGAGCTTGGGGAGGATATTCATTTTCACTATGGCTATACGATCAGCCAACGACAGTGGCAGTTGTATCCACCGGTCGATTTGCCCTTCCATTTTATCCAGTACTCTGCCATAGTTTGTGCGGATAATTTCCACAGGGTCTCTGCTGTACCAGATCCCCAAATAACGGACCGGGTCAGTCTGCCAATCCAATGGGAAATCCGTTGCATGTTTTGTTGTGGTGTTAGTAAGGGGGATTATAGATGATTTCTCCCAATTGCTTTGCAAGCCAGAGTGTCTGCCAAATTTAATGTATTCGCGTAGTACTGGGTTCAAATTTTGTTCGGGGTCTCTAATGTATAGTAGCATGTCATCCGCGTACATGGATATATGCAAATGGCGACTTGGGAAATGTAGAGCTGAATGATTGTGGGACTGTCTAATGATGCAGGCAAGTGGTTCTAATGCAAGCGCAAATAGCAAGGGCGAGAGAGGGCATCCTTGCCTCGTGCCTCGTTTGATATGGAAGGGGTCTGAGATATAGCCATTTACACGCACCCTGGCTACCGGATTCGTATAAAGGAGCGATATCCATGTTATGAACCGTGCGGGAAAGCCCATGCGGTGTAACATATTGAGCAGGTACGGCCATTCAATCGAGTCGAATGCCTTGGCGGCCTTCGAGCATAACCGCCACCGCCTTAGTGTCAGGTGTTAAATAATGGGACATTGCAAACAATGTTCTGGTGTTGTGGGAGGTTGCCCTTGTGGGTATGAACCCAGCTTGGTCTGGCAATATCAAATTAGTCATCAAGGGCTGTAATCTGACCGCCAGAATTTTGGCCAGTATTTTCGAGTCCACATTCAGCAGTGATAGAGGACGGTAAGAGTCACAAAGGTCTGGGTCTTTGTTGGGCTTCAAGAGTGCTATCAGCACAGATTCACGCAGGGATGATGGTAATGTGGCTTGATCAAAGGCACTACCGTACATGGCTACTAGATGTGGAGCCAGAATGTCTGAGTATGTCTTGTAAAATTCACAGGTAAACCCATCTGGGCCGGGTGCCTTACCATTTGGTAGTGAGCGAATAATGTCTGTCACCTCCTCGACCGTGATGGGCATCGCTAAATATTCCCGCTGCCGGTCTGATAGCCAGGCAATGGCAATATCGCGTAAATAGTCAAATGTTTCTTCCGGGGGTGGTGTTTGCTTTGAGGTGTACAATGCGCTATAGCTATCTACAAAGCAGCGGAGTATATCTGCCGGTTGCGTCAGTAGTGTGCCTTCTGCGTCCCGTATCTGTGTCACAGCTTGTGTTGCCTTCCCTTCGCAAATTTTCGATGCAAGCACTCTGCCTGGCCTTCCACCCTCCCCATATTGTTTGGCTAAGGGTCGTTTAGTAACATACTTTAATTCATCTGCGGCATATGTTTGATGCTCAGTGAGTGCTTGTCTGAGGCCCCCCAGAATAGTAACATCCTGCGTCCTTTCATATTCCATTTCCAGAGCTCTTATTTTTACTTCACACTTCTCTATCTGATCTCTGATATCGCGCAATATCCCCACCTTAGCGCCAATACAAACACCCCGCAGTGTCACTTTAAATGCCTCCCATAGTGTGCCCGGATCCTCGACCGATGCTACATTAAAGTGGAAATATTCTTTGATGGCTGTGGTAATTTTATCCGCATATAGAGGATCTAGAAGCGCCTTAGCGTTGAATCTCCAACTAAATGGTGGGGGTGTGTAGTGTGGTATTTGTATCTGTAACATGACCGGGTTGTGGTCCGATATAGTCCTAGGTAGCGTGGCGATATGTTTTGTCCACATCAATACATTATCAGAACCCAGCCAGTAGTCTATCCTGGACCAGCTACCATACATTGCGTTTATGTGAGTGGCATTAGTAACCACCGGGTTTCTGACTCTCCAGATATCTTTTAGGGGGAAAGTATCCATTAAGTCTTGTATCTTACCTCTAGCTCGTTTATGTGGTTCCATGGAGGTTCCAGAACGATCTAGAGTGTCATTCAATGCAACGTTGAAATCCCCCCCCATATGATGTTCGTGTCAGTGAATTCCGTCATATGATTCCAAAGCTCCTGAAAGAATTCAGGGCAATCCACATTCGGGCCGTAGACATTTACCTGTGTTAGGGGTTGCCCACGGAGCATTCCAGATACTATTACATATCTACCATATGGGTCTGAAACGGACCTGTGGATTTTGTACTTAACACCTTTTCTTATCAATGTCATTACCCCCCTGGAGTAAGATGAATATGTGGACGAGTAACAAGATTCAGCCCATCTCGTCCCAATCTTTCCGCACATAGTTGGAGCTATATGCGTTTCCTGCAGTAATGCAATGTCTATGTGCTGCCTATCCAAACTTGCGATGATCTGTCTAGTCTTTTTCGGATTAATTATGCCCCGTACGTTCCAAGTCAACAAATTTAGTTCACTATGTCCAGCCATAACGTAACAGTGATGTGAAATACAACTGTACAAATCTCATCAGAAAATCTATAGGCACATTGTTCATTACAAAACACAGATGATCATAATTGCCTTTGGGAATTAGCGATGCATCTCAAATGCCCTGGCATTGTCGATTTAACAAAACCCCAACTTCCCCCATACCCACCCACTTCAGCAACCCAATTTTGCCGAAGCCATGTAGCCCTAGGAACAACCTCGGAAACCATAACTTTGTGGGGATCTCCCATGTGGAGGTCCGCCGGGGATACACTTCCACCACCCTACTTAAAGGATGGGGGCAGATCAGATCGTATAAATTCAGAGTGTGGGTTGCCAGCTCAAAAAATAATCCAGCAGTAAAACGGATAGGGTGCTTTCGGGATCCCATCTACCCCGAGGCTTGCAACCGTTACCATGTGTGGAAGCCCTGTGGCAGCTGCAATGTACCTCACCGCACCTTTTGTATCAGGCTTTATCTGCTGGTTACCTCAGTGCAAGTCTACACATGTTTCATAGCGGCAGTACTAGGGTGACGATACACTTGTCATGGTTGCAAGATTGTGTTGCGGTGTGTCTCATAAGTTCAGCTCAAACAGGTATTGTCCATTCGTCAATGTTCGCTGAATGTGCATCAGCCTTCCAGTTAACTTGTCTTATTTTGGTGAGGGGGGACCCTCAGCAAGGCATCCAGTGTTCGAAAAAATGCACTTCCCACCTTGCAAAGCAGTAGCTCGACATCTTACCTTTACTCAGGCTCATGTGTGTCCTCCCTGTTGTTCCCCTTTTTACTCTTGGATGCTACCTTTTTAATGAAGTCCATGGCTGCCTTGGGGGTTGTCAGGAAGATCGGCTTCTCCTCCCATGTGACTCTGAGGCGCGCCGGATAGAGCATGGCATATGGTATTTGCAGGTCTCGGAGCTTGGCCTTGGCGGTGTGAAATTCTTTTCTAGCCTGTTGCACCGCGTATGTGTGATCCGGGTAAAAGTCCAATTTATTACCTTGGTAGGTGATGGTGCCTTTATCCCTTGCGAGTCGCAGGATGGTGTCTCTGTCCCTGTAGTTTAAGACACGGGCGATTATAGGCCGAGGAGTTGCGCCTGTTGGAGGTTTGGGCGCCAAAGATCTATGTGCCCGTTCGATGATGAAAATTGGAGACATGGAATCTTCTACAAAGACATCCTTACATAATTGTTCGATATATGTCTCCATGCGTCCCGTGTTGGTCGTCTCGGGAAGGCCTGCGATGCGTACGTTGTTGCGACGCGATCTCGCTTCCAATTCCTCCGCCTTGACTCTGATTACTTCCAGTACTTTCTCCATGCCTGTGCATTTGGTGGTGGTGGCATGTGTGTCATCTTCCACCGTTGATATGCGTTTCTCGGCGTCATCTAGTCTCTCCCCGTGTTGCTCCATTTTGGCATGCATTCTATCCATTCGCCCCGTCAAATTGTCCAGTTTGCCATTAATTTCTTGCAGGTTGGTTTTAATGGCCTTGAGAATGTCCACCATATTGCATTCTTCTGAGCTACCCGATGCCGCATCTTCTTCCACCGGTTCCGCCTGACCTTTCGGGGTTTTACGTGTCTCAAAATTTATTTTTGATAGCTGTCTGTCCGGCTTGCCCATAATTGCTGAATGCAGGTGAAGCACCCGGTGGAGTACAGCTATGCACGGTACTGGTTCTCACTTGTGAATTCCTTTGTGGTTTGGAGGATCCTGTAGAAACGTCAGTCGTTCTCGGACACCCACTAATAATAGTCTGAAAAGCTTATAGGTGGTGAGGGTGGGACAGTGGAGAGCCGCCTTCAGCGTGGATAGCGAAGTTCAAGCCGTGCTACACGTGCAAATTCAGTTCGCGCCACTTGGTGTAGTTAAGCTCTCCTCGCGTGGGATACTTGTTCCTTGTAAGTAGCGGGCAATCTCTCCGAGTCCCAATCAGAGAAGTGGTGGTAGAGCCCTAGTTCAGCGAGCAGGGGCTACAGGGTGATGTCGGAGCTATTGTGAGGGTCTGATCGCGATTCGCCGTTTTCAATCAGCATGCTCGTACTAGGGGAGGGGCAGTGGCGCAATATCGACACTACCAGCCAACTTGAAGTGTGAGGGTAACAGGACCCACTTCTCAGGTCTCCAGGATCATTCAGACATACCAGCCTGGCTTCAGAATAAAACTAGAGCAATTGAAATAGTGCAAGAAACAGCAGCTTGCAGCCAGGACATTACAGGAGGTACGGGCGCCGCCATCTTGTGAGTTGCTATGTTTATGCTGCAGTCACCCAGCTAAAAGTCATATATGTGGTGGCACCGTGTGGGGAGATCTCATCAACTTGCTGCTGTAACATTAGGAGACACATGAGCTACACCGTGGTGCGTGGGACTCCAGTATGCCCTTAGGTGCCTTTGAGAACCGTTAATGGAGCGGTATCGGCGGCGCCATTTTGCGCGCTGGTCATCTGCCTGTCCCTTCTCCTCGCGCATGCATCTATCACAGTTCGTTGTGGCGGGGGTCGTTCGTTATTTACAGTGATATGCCCCAGACGTTTGGCGGTGTAGGTCATGCAGGCACGCGGCGCATTGCAAGTGTACAGACCTCAGCGTCTATCCGGCCGGTCAGCCACCATGTCCTCGCAGGTCCCCCGCTCTCCCACCGGAGCTGTTACGGCTGAAACGAGAGCTCGCCGCTGCTGGTGGAGTCGCTCCGATTGTGCACTTTAGGTTCTCATGCACTCCTGCATGCTTCAAGTTGGAAATAGGTATGTTTTAACAACCCAATTGTTGGTTTGTCTGATCCGCCCGGCGGAGCTGCTCAGTCAGGCAGCCATCCCGCTGTGCGCCCCCTAGCGCCTCCTAGCAGTAAGTATATTGATACAAAACAGAAAAGGATCAAGGAGATGTTGACGATTGCCCAAACTAAGCTATTGGAAAAAGGATCTTGGAATCAAATTGGGTCAAATGTAAATGTTGTTCCAACTGGTATGAATGGAATACATTAGATACAGGTGCAAGGTAGTGGTAGAGGTGATGTTTTGAATATGAGTGTTGAAATGATGTAGAAGAATACTGTTTGTCAATTCTGTGGAAAGATCAGGCACTGGAAGAGGGAATGCAATCGGAATCCTAGCAGAATTCAGAGGAATATAGTACTAATTTCACAGATGCAGTGAAATAAGCAGTGCACAAGCAGACAGCCCTGACTTTTTAAATTTTATCTGCATTACAAGGTACTTTTGTTGATTTTTTACTCCTTCTGGGCATACTATTTTGTTTA
This sequence comes from Lissotriton helveticus, assembly GCF_964261635.1. Lineage (NCBI taxonomy): Eukaryota > Metazoa > Chordata > Amphibia > Caudata > Salamandridae > Lissotriton > Lissotriton helveticus. The sequence continues at coordinate 497,312,002 of NC_136063.1, forward strand.
TTCTTACTTGTTTTCGTTGCTGTCTTCCGGTACACCCCAGTCCTTGGCTGTTTGTGCGGAGAAAGCATCGACTCTCTGATCATTTTTCTTCTGGTTTCTGGCCCCAACCCTTAGTTAGCGTCCAAGGTTGCATGGCCAAATAAACCGATCCTGGCCCGGACATGCAGCGTACGCACCAAAGGTGCGCCGTCTTCGCCAGTCCACGCGAGGACGTCGCCGGGAGCCAGGACCCCTGGTCCGTTGGAGAAAACAGGTGACTTTGTTACTCGAATTCCCTACCCACTCGCCTCACTTTACCAGATTATAACCAGTGTATCTAAACACCAGCCTTCTAAAAATAATTTTCCTGATATCTTGGAGGGCCTGCTGGCTTGCCTCCATTGCCATTTTCATAGTGACGTAGTACCCTGCGTTAACTTCTGTCTCGACACCAATTCCGTCACCCTGAATTCACTTCAACGGATAGGGGTGACCACCCGGTTGTTCCATCCCCCACAGAGCCTACCAATTCACTATCTCACATTCCACATGTCAACTACACTCAAACTTCCACAAAAAGCTTTCTTTGCAATATGAGATCATTAGCTAAACATGCTACTGAAATATGGGATGTCATCATCTCTTTATCCCTAGATATGTTTTTTCACTGAAATATGGCTATTACCTTCTCCATCCTGGACAACTATCAACTAATCAGTTTCGTTGCCGCAAATGTGGTGGACCATTTGCGGACTTTGCACACCTTTCGTGGTCCTGCCCTGAGCTGCATGATTATTGGTCCCAGGTACATAACACACTTAGTGACATGTTACACTTAAAGCTGGTTCCCGTCCCTGAGATTGCCCTTTTGGGATATATGGCCGAATTTCCGAGGGCAGTGCGCAGACTGGCAGCGCTGAGCTTTTTGTTGGCTAAGCGTGAGGTTGCACTGCGTTGGTGTGACCGACGCCCCCCGTTACACAGTTCCTGGCTCCGGAGCATGGCGCACTGCAATGCTAATAGTGCTGAATACTCAGCCATGGTTCTCTCCACATCCAGACCCGTCGACATTTTGGGCCCGTACCGCTCATATATCACTGAAGCCATTGTCGGAAGCCAGCCTACCCCTAACCATGTAGTGGTTCCTGAGGGAATTGGTTGAAGGATTGTGAGGGATCCCACTCTTGGTCACTTGCCTTATATAACACTTCGGATGGTACTTCTGTTTCTTTTGCCCATGCTTCCCCGTTGCTCGGGGAGTCGAGTAATGTATGAATCCAGTAGAGATCAATGTGGGGTTCTGCTACCTTAGAGGGTGACCCTTGATGTGATGTCCCTCTGCATGCTTTTAACCCTGTATCACGACTGACATTTGAGTATGTTTGGAGGATTATGTATTACGTATATATGACTAGAGTGACACCCGATGACTCATCAGTATGTTCTAAACATGTATGCTTACCTTTATTTTTGTATTTCTTTTTGAAAATAATAAAGTTTAAAAAAAAAACTAATCAGGTTTGACGGAGATCATGAAAACTGAGGGGGTATAGCCATTGTTTTTAAAGAATTGCTTAAAGTCTCATGGATTTGAACCTCTTCTTCTGAATCCATGGAATTAAGCATTTTGTTTAATAATTTACCTGCTCCAGAAAGTTGGTTGGGCGCTTTGCTAAATTGCCCACCTGGGATTAAGACGGGCTTTAGCCAACATTTGGTGGAAGCTATAGCCCTCCCAGGTCCTGGCTACAAATACTTTTCTTCTTCTGGGTGACTTTAACTAACATGGAGAAGACTTAGTCAACCCTGAAGTGACTCAGTTTATGGCAGACATGGCATCCATAGGTCTGCACCAATTAGTCACCGGCCCCACTCACCAAGCGGGCCACTCACTTGACTTGACATTTACTAATAGTGAGGCTGTTTTCTGTGAATCATAGGCCTTTAATTTGGACCAATCATTATATAATCCCTTTCCAAATGTAAACTTCACAAAAATCCAAGTTACCAAAAGAAAGGTGACTGGAGAATACCCAGCGAAGTTGCTTTCACGCATTTTCATTGGACTCCTTTAGCAAGGCATTTCAGCTTTATGCTCCTTCAAGCAGTTCTGATGCCAATGCCCTGTTGGGCAATCTTAAAACAGTCCTCACGGAAGCTTTTGACAAAACGTTTCCTCTAAAAAAGATGTGCTCTTCTAATCTATGTGCTTCTGCTCCTTGGTATATGACAGAGCTTAAAACGGAAAAATCGGCCTGTAAAAATCTAGAGAGGAAATGGCGTTGAACTAAAACTCCACAGGAGTTCTATAAATGTGCCCTGGCTAGACATCATTCTAATATTAGACCTACGCACACATTTTTTCTTACCAATCAAATTGAAAATGCAGGCAATACTCCTACGGCACTTTTTAAGATTGTTCTGGAGTTTAGGAACCGTCAGGTGTGCATGCAGCCCTCTTCAGTATCACAGGATCTGTGTGACACTCTTGCTACGTTTTTTCAAGGGAAAATCTCACAGATCTATTTAAACTTCACACCCTGCCTATGAGCAACCTGTGTACCACTTGTAACATGATAAATTTGGAAGGCGCCATGACCCCCTCTCTAATTTGGTTTGAACCATTTTCTCTGGCGGAGGTCCAGAGGTCTTGACGAATGTCAAAATCAGGTTCCCCCCTTGTCACCTGTCTGCCTAAAGTTATGGCTTTACTATCCAAATACCTTTCACTGGCCATTCATGCCCAATTTAATTGTTTGGTGCCCATTTCACTATCCTCTCTGAGTAGAAAGTTGAGAATGTCCAACCGATCCTAAAGAAAGCTAACCTGGATCCCAGCATCCTAGCGAATTACTGTCCGACATCTCTGTTGCCACTCTTAGGCAAACTGCTAGGAGGCCTAATAAATAAACAATTAACAGCTGATCTTGAAAACAATCACCTTCTGGACTCTGGAGTCTGGTTTTAGACAAGGACGTAGTACGGAGATAATAATAATCCACATTTGTATAGCGCACAATCACCCGTTAGGGTCTCTAGGCGCTGGGGGCCGTCGGGAAGATTAAGCAAGCTATTGCCCAGAGTCACATGGTGCTGGGCTAACCTGCCGCCGGAGCCGGGGATCGAACCCTGATCCCCAGATTCCAGCGTCAGTCGCCCTGGCCGCGGCGCCACACCTCCTTTCGGCAGTCACGGAATCTCTGAACTCTCCCTGGATGCAGGAACCCCTACTATGCTCATGCTGCTGGATCTTTCCACAGCGTTTGATACAGTTTCCCATGCTAGGCTGAGAAAGAGACTTCACAAGGTAGGTATTCAAGAAACGGCCCTTAAGTGGTTATCCAACTTCTTGGATGACAGATTCCAAACTATCACCCTTGGCCCTTACAACTCTCATAAGGTTTGTCTGGACAAGGGGGTACCACAGGGCTCATGTTTGAGCCCCACGCTGTTTAACCCTTTGCGTGCGTCGGACGGCCCCCAGCCGTTCGACATCACAGTGGGCGGAGTATGGCCGGGGGTCGTCCTGACCACGCCCAGTCATAAATCACCCGCACTGAGGCGGAATTCCAGCCGCGGTCAACGGGTTAATATCCATATGGTACCCTTGGCCAAGATTGTCGAGCCGTTTGGCTTTGGAATTATATCTTTCACTGACGATACTCTGCTGGCCTTCACTTTTGATGCAGACTTAGCTGTAACCAAAGATCGCTTTGCTAAGGGAATGCTAGCCATTTCATGTTGAATGACCAACAATTGTTTACAATTGAATACAGATAAGGCTGAGATCCTGTTGTTTTGCAAAGCAACCTCTCTGTGGTCCAGCGAATGGTGGCCCTCTCCATCACCTAAGCAATCAGTGAAGAATATCGCAATAAAAATAAACCAGACTCTTTCCATGAAAGATCACGTATTATACACCGCTGGGGTGTGCTACCACAAAATGCACATGCTACGCAGAATTTTTCCTTATCTTCCGACTTCGGGCAGAAGAGCTTTACTCCAAGCCTTGGTAGTAGGTAGACTAGACAATGGGAATTCGCTAGTGGCAGCAGCGCATGTGACTTTGGTTAAAAAAATTCAGGTGGTGCAGAACACAGGAGCTAGACTTATTCTAGATCTTCATTTGGGCACCCAATCAGCTCTTCTCTTGAGAATTTTCAAGATATGCTGTCTCACCTACAAGGCCTTACAAGAAACAGGTCCTAGGTATCTTCAACAGAGAGTTAAAGCCTATGCTCCCACCAGAAGTCTAAGATCAAAGGACAAAACTCTGTTGTGTGTGGCACGCATCCGTTGAGCTAGATGTGGGGGGAGATCTTTCTCTTACCTGGCCCCTGTCTATTTGATTAGGTTTCCGACTCACCTTCGCATCTTCCTGAACCACAGCCAATTAAGGAATTCATTGAAAGTTTGCCTCTTCTAATGTGATCTCCTGTGACAAATGCTGTCTGTTCTATACTGCAGCGTTGAGATGCCTATTTGGTGATTTGTGCGCTATATCAAGTATATATAACATAAAATATTATGGTGCCAAATACGCATAATCCTGAACAAAATGTGCAGAGTCAGAAATCATTTTGAATGCCTATGCCTACAGCCTCGGTGATGCAATAAACATGAGAAACAAGATGCTCTATAGTGCTGCATACCAGCAGAATCCATTGATTCTGAATGATGAGTTGGCAGGGAGTAGTTCACAATGACATGCCAGTGGGGGGAGGAGGATTGCTTACTTGGAGCAGTTCTAGAGGTAGTCCAAAGTCACCCATATGTTGACAGAGAAGTAAATGAGCATCTAATTTCATTTTTGAACAATATAGCGGCTACCCGTTCTGCAGAATTCCAAGTTATTGGGATCGGTAATAAACAAATTGTTAATCAGGTTACAGCAAATGTTCCAGTTAAAATTGGCCAGATTGGAAAATAGGAACCAATTTATTTTGTGATACAAGTCCTGTGAACCTGTTGGGTAGGGACTTGCAAATTAATTTTGTGATTTATTCCATAGCAGATGGTGTTGTCATTGAAACACAAGATGAGGATTCTATGTTCAAAATAAATTCACCTAATTCAAGAATTGAGCTATTTCCAGTTTTAACCAAAGGAGATTGGCCTCTGAATTTAAGGCATACTGTCAAAAATGAGTTATGGGATTTTTCTGTAGAAGAGATTGGATTGATTAAAAAAATAAAGTCAGTCAAAATAAAAGTCAAATCTGATGCAATATTTCATAGAACCAGTCACTGCTGACTTACGAAAGAGGCAGAAGAAGGAATTAAACCAGTGATTGAAAAGGTGATTTAACACAGAATCCTTCTGGAAGTACTCCTTGTAACTCTCCCAAATGGCAAGTGAAGAATCATACAGGATCTCCACAAGATTAATAAGATTGTTGTTTCATGTTGTCCAGTGTTACCGAATCCAGCAGGGAGTTTGTTTCAGATTCCATCAGAGGCAGAATGATATGCAGTCCTCAACTTATGCCAAGCTTTCTTCTCAGTTCCTTTCCATGATGAATCACAATTCCTTTTTGTGTTTCAGTTATTAAATAAACCCCCTTGTCCAGACAAACCTCATGAGAGGTGTAAGGGCCGAGGGTGATAGTTTGGAATCTGTCATCCAAGAAATTGGATAACCATTTAAGGGCCGTTTCTTGAATGCCTAATATTTTGCGTGGTGTAGAATCCCAGCAAGGTATTTCGAAACTCCCTCGATTTTTAGCCAAATTTTGACAAAAGATCTAGAGAGTTTGAAGTTGCAATGCAATTCATTCTTGGTGCAATATATTGATGACCTACTGGTAGCATCTAAGATTAAAAAACGGAGTATAAGCTTGAAACAATTGCATTGTTGAATCATCTATCTGAAATGGAAATAAGGTTTCCCCCAAACTAAAATGCTGTATTCTGAAAAGGAAGTCCTCTATCTTGGACACCATATTGAAAAGGGTATGAGAAAAGTCTCAAAAGAATACATATCAGCAATTCTGAAATTGAATTAGATCATCCCCTGGGGAGAGGTTCAGATGTTTCTTGCAATTGTTGGGCACTGTTATCAGTGGATTCCAAACTTTTTCTGGATTGGAAAGCCTTTAGTAAGGTTAACATATAGTGATGTCCAAGATCCGGTAACATTTGATGATGAATGCATTGACCCATTTGAAAAAAATTGGAAAGCGAGTAAGTCACCCACACTCTGGATGCCTGGTTACAACGTAACATTTTCTCAGTTCTGTCATGCGAGCAATGGATGTGCTTTTTTTTTTTAAACAACTTTTTTATTTTATTAAATCAACTGAGTACATCATTCACAAATCAGAATTACAATAAATTCGACACATTTTTGAGAAGAAAGAAAAATAAATGGAAAAAGAACGTAAACATACCGTTGTGTTAGTATATGCACACTCAATATCTTATGATGCTGTTTCACACAGTTACCGAATAACCTTCTTCCCTTTATTAATACATTCAACACCCAGGGTACTTCCTCCATACAATTTTCTCTTCATTTATATTCCTCTGTACAAATTCCATATGCACTTTTGATTCTTACACAAAAGCATTGATGTTTAATGTGCATAGTGGACAAATATTTCTGGTGTGTTGGATCCAGTAGCTGTAAGTCTCTCTGTTCGAAATTGGTTGCAGCTGTATGCATTGCCATTGAACAGAGTGAAGAGATTGTTATGGAACATACTTTAATTGTTTATGTCCCATATTCAGTTGAAATCCTTTTGACATGAAGAAGAACCCAACATATGATCAGCAGCAAATGGACTCATTAGGAGCAGATAATACTTGCAGCAGAGAACATTTCTATTAGAGATGCAATGTTTTGAATCCAGCAACACTGCTTCCTATTTCAGACAAGAGTTGTGAAGATAGGTAACATGGTGAGATTGACTTTAACTTTATAGAGGTGACTTAATTATGTAGTAAGCCAAGAATAGACATTAAAGGGACACCTTTGGAAATGGTTGATCTGACATTGTTTGTTTATCAATCTTGCTTGAGAGACCAATATGGAGCATTGAGAGCTGCCTCTGCAGTATGTTCCACTTCTGAAACTTTAAAAGCATCTTTCTGACAAACGTAACTTCAGTACAAGTGGCAGAATTGGTTGCATTGACTAGAACGTACTGCTAATCTGAGAATTTGGATGTGATGATCAATACAGACAGCCAATATGGTTTTGGAGTTGTCAATGACTATGGTCAGCTGTGGTCACAGAGGAGTTTTATGACATTCTCAGAAGGCCCTTAAAGAATAGTATTTACATATTGGATTTAGTGAAGGAAATATAGAAGCCATAAAATGTACTTCTGTTTAATGTATAGCTCATAAAGCTGGAAAGGATATGGTTATGCTTGGAAACAAGCATGCAGACCAAGTGGCAAAGTATTTTATATGGTTCACTAAAGAGAGTTGTAGTTCCTGGGGGAGAGGTTTGGGAACTCTTGTTTTTAGAAATTAGAGTAAGTCAGGTAGACTTGTAATTTATGCATTCACACACCCTGAAGGATGTCATGCTTCATCATAGGGCAGTGCTCCTTGTTGGGCCGGTGCTGCAATGCCCTCCTGGTCTCCTGAAGGGTCACTTCGGCGGAGATCTTTTGTTTGTCAAGCCGTAAGGTGGTGCAGGTCAGTATTAATCTGTGACAAGTAGGTGGTAAGTGGTGGGTAAAAATGACGAGGGGGTGTCGAGAGTGAGTAGATTTAATAAAGTGGACCTGCTGTCATAGCTAAAAAACCAATAGGTTAGGTGCTTCTCAGGGGTAATTATGGCCCCCTTAGTAGCAGTAATTGTTTTGTGCTGTTTATAAAAGTTTAATACTGTAGGTCGACATGTTTCACGCTACACATGGTCCCAGGAGAAGATCCCTATCGCTTCTTCAGGACCAAAAAGGAGTGATAAAGGTAATAAGTGAGTGAAAAGTGGCCTCGTCAATTAAAGTAGTGCCACTGTGGGGACCTGAGAGTCGGGCCAATCTATCGTAACTAAGTAGTATGCCCCATGAGTCACCCGAGAGCGTGCTGGTTGTCATGATAGTTTTGTTGCCAGGCACAGTCTCTTGCACCTACCTGAGCTTGTCATGACCACGCCTGTTTTTCAGAACGCTCAGCACCGCGGGGGAATTAGCCACGCGTGTGAGCGCCGCGCATGTCATGACAAGCTCAGCTCGTCATCAGCACACGGCCACCGTGCCTCATGACGAGCTGAGCTCGTCATGAGCATGCAAGGAGTTAACGCCTCAACGCAGCCAATGTCGTTCAGGTAGTGCTTTCAGAGACTTTGAATGGCGGCGGCAGCCAGCGGCCGTTGAACCACGAGGACTCGGTGCCGGTGGTGAGGTGCGGCCGTGCGGGTATGCTGGGGTGCGGCAAAGCAGCGAATGCACGCGCAATCTTAAAAAACTGTGCACGCTACCGGCTGCCGCGCACAGCCCCAACCCCCGCAAAAGACCAAATTCCAGCCCAGCCCAACTCAGTGTCCCGCCCACTTGGCCGGCAACACTGAGCTGCGGCCACTGGGCCGCAAGTGCCACTGCATTGAACAACATTTAGATTGGCATTGAGAAGAACATGAACAGAATAGGAGTCAGAAACAACTTCAACATCAGTCATCAACAACAACACAACACATCAGTACGTAACACTATGTAACAGTAACAGCAGCACTTACGGTAGAGCAGCACTCACTCTGTGCCACTAATTACTATTATATCAAATTACGTGCACTAAATCCGTATTGACACGAACCTGAAAATTAAGTGCCGGTGCTAAGCACCGGAAAGCACCGCCACAAATTAAGCACTGATTGTGCCAGATAACTAAACTCTTATAACGTCCCAAAGGCGAGACCTATTGGTTATGCCAAGTTAAGAATAAACGTCAACCAAATATCACACATCAGGTGGTGCACACGCTGCTTTGATAGTGAATACCTCACTTTCGATCATGTGTACGCTGCTCAAATGCCGACTACCGCACTTTTCATGGTGCAGACTCTCTGGGGCTTATTTAGAATAAAATGGCACAGCGAGGTGCCGAAAGAAATTTAGCTGCACCGAGCTACATCATTTAAAACAAGGACTGTGCGGTGAAAAGTGAGGGGTGAATGCCAGCAGGAAGGGAGGGGGTGTCAAAGCAGCTGGGGTGTCAAAGGATTTTAAGACTGCTTCGGTAGTTAGCGCAATAGCATTTAAAAACCGCTTTTCTGAGGTGAAGTTTCAAGCTCTCGGCATTGCTGTAAATTCGTGGTGAAAAAACGTGAAAGATATGGGGTTTGAACACGGAGTAAGGCTGTGTGCCCAGAGCGCATGTGGCCATGCAGGCAGTAGACAACGAGTGAGGCTGTGTGTCCATAGCACTTGGGGTTACGGCAGCCTGATTATCTACCGGAGCAGGCAGTTAATTCTATATATTATTATTATTGCTAGCAAATGGATTGCCTCGGAGGGAAATCTTCAATTTCAATGGACTCTGATTGAAAAAAAAAGTGTTTAATATGTCACTAAATCTCGCCTCAGTAACAAATAATTTCTAATAATGCTTCTGTCAGTTCAAAGCTTAGGGTCATAATCTTGTTAAAAACATGGCGCATTTGTGAGCTCTCATCCAGTGGACTCGCATTCGATGACTGGAAACACATATGAACTCATAAATATAAAAAATAACAAGCAAACTCTTGCCATTGCTGTAGGGAGGGGGGAGGACAAACGAGAGACACGGCCTGGCGGCCGTGAAAGTGCAAGTACGGCTGGCCGGCCGTGAATAATTAGGGGAGGAGAAATGCCTGTAACAAGAGGCTAACGGGGAGAGTGCGAGGACAAGCATTGCTGTGGGGAGGGGGAGGAGAAATGCGACACGGCCTGGCGGCCGTGAAAAGTGCGAAATTATCCCTTTCAAGTGAAGCTGCTGGCGGCAGATGGCCGTCTTTCATGTGCACGCACTTTTTAGGTCAATGCGCTTGCGCATTGAGCTTGCTTTTCACGGGCACTGCATGGAATCGCCAGTTTGGTTAAGCTCTGGATAAGCCCCTATATTCTCATAAGCTCAATGCGCAAGCACATTGACAGGCGAGACCTAAAAATGAAAAGGAAATTATATCAGCATTATTCTGTAGATGATCAAACAGTTGGTCACGCTCTCGATGTTTTGAGTTTGAAATTAGGGTATCCCGATATTCCAATATTCCATACTACAGCCACTGCAGTGTCTGGCCAAGCAACAGTTATATGATTTAAAAGGCCTGTTCTCTTGCCATAGCCCCATCCCTCAACATTTGCATACCAAAACAATATAATAATTAATAAGAACAATAGTAATGATAATATATGGTTCCTTAGATTTGATTATTAGCTTTGAAATCATATAACTGTTGCTCGGCTGCATGGCTAAGATATTATAATTCCTCAAGTGTCAAAAAGGTTTTTAGATTAATCTACTGCCCCAAATGCTTCGAGGATCCCTGAAGTGAGATACTGCTTCTTTGTTCTCACATTTTAAAAAAATACCATTAAAAGCAGAACATGAATTTCATGGGCATGATGAATCCCTAGCTAGGAATACACTGTTGTATTAATGAATATCCCTTCTGTAGACCACAGAATAACGTCAAAACATCAGTCTAAATGCTAGCAGATGATACCGAGCATGGACCAAGGGGGTTCATTCTTGACACTGAGGGTTGTTAGAAACTCACATTTTCGGAACGGATCTTCCGAAGGCCAAGCAGTCCATATCAATAGTCCAATAAGGTGATGATGCCCAAAGTGCCACAGGCCTGAGTCAACCTGCAATGCTGCAAACTGGAACTCGCCAGTTTCTGCTACCAGAGGCGTGGCTGAAAGTATTGCAGCGGGTACAATGGCATCCGGCCCAGGGATGGGCAGGGCCCCTGCCGCGTAATTATGGCGCCCTGTGACTATTCAAGTGTGAAATCAGAGGCAATTTTCTTGGCTTGTGTTACGGAAAAAGGGCCATTCTTGGTGGCAAAAATGCCTGACCCCAACTCCTTGGCTCCAAGAAATGGCAAACTTTACATCATATACTGCTGATAACTCCTGCTTATGCAAGTCACCTCCTGGAGAACAGCTCTTCAAATATTTCAATATTGAAATCCCAATTTTGTAAAATAATTTAGCCGGCCTCCCAAATGTCATAACAATATTTTCTCTCAGTTTTTAGGTAAAAAGTTACATTTTCTGAACTAACCAACCCACATCAGTGTGCTTTAGTTACATTAGTGAAGCTCAAGGATATTTACTGCCCGAAATACAAAGACTGATATTCAGAAAAGCATTTTAATATCTCACAATAATAATATACGCCATGTTTGACATTGGAAGTGAGTTAAACCTTCAAATGGGAACACGAAATGAAATCTTAAATAAGTTAAACAAAACTGTTGTGTAGCATTTTTCTCAACAACAAATGCAGCACAGCAAATTGGACATACATTAGAAATCAGGGCGTTCAACGTCTTTTGGACTTTGGGAGTACAGCCCCTGTATTGTCCAACACATTATGACAAAAATTGATGCTCGTAGGTTTGTTACTTTAACATATTGAATATTTCAAACATTGCAAAAATGTCCCTTTGTATCTTTTAAAAGCACATTTTGTCAAGATGGCTTCACTCCTCCTCGCCCGAGTCTTGTATACCCCGAAGTCGTGTTTGCACCTTGTCATAAGTTTTGAAGACCGCTACAGAGGTATGAGATTTGGGGTGGAAATGCTGAGTGGTTTTCTGAGGGTTCCTCGCGCAGGTTATGTCATGTTACAAGCATTTGTACAACACATTTTTACCATCAATCCCGCAGTGCTTCGGAGGTGGGGGACCCAATATGGTTCTTGTATTGTCATTGGTAAGTCAATGAGGAAAACACTTCCTTTTGTTATACTTGCATTGTCTCGTAATGAAATATGGTAGGTGGCACTGACTGACTAATGCACTGTTTTGTAGTGATTCATACTAACAGTGGTCAGCTAGATGCTGTCATGTGTGCTCCATGACTATTAAAGTGTGTGCCAAAGGGCTCTGGCCTCATTTAGAAAATGGCAGGCATCCCGTTCGCCCAATTATGGTGCACAGAAATCATTAGCGTCTAACTAGGGCAGAAGGGGCTCTAAACTCTAAATAAGGTATTTGTTTCTTTTTCCTGGGGTGTTTGGTTGCCCCTTGCTTGGTTGAGGTAGGGTGATCAGTCAGGAGGAATCATTAATACATTATACGTTTTTATATAGTTTTGTTGACCGATCTGCTCTGGGGTGGGAATGTTTAGAAATCCACCTACAGGGCATCTGTGCGTTAATGTTAAGTCATTTCTTTGTAGGAGCACACATAGGGCCTGATTACAAGTTTGGAGGACAGGTCCCTCCATCACAAACGTGAGGAATATTCCCTCAGCCCTATTACGTGTTCCATTATATCCAATAGAATATGATGACACTTGTAATATGGCAATCGGGATATGTGCCACGTTTTTGATGGAGTGACCTTTCCTCCAAACTCGTAATCAGGCCCTTAAGGACATATTTTCTTTTCCATGCTGTTATTGCATACTCCTGTTTTTTTACTCCTTCCAAATATTAAGCTTCATAATTACAAGCAAAAGGCACGAATGACACGAAGTTGACTCCTCTATGCTTGAGATAAATAGCATTTCTAGTCACATACTGCAGTGTCTCTGTGGAACTCTTACCTACGTCACATCCGGTCTGAGCAACGGTCTTTGGCTTAACTTGATGGTCGCGTGCCACTGCTGTCACGTTTCCTTGTCCTGCGCATACACCAGGAAGTCCATGCGACTCAGAGAGCTGTCAAAGGTCTTTGCTACATACACCACGCCATCCCCGCCTATGTGAAAGTTGGCCGGACTGCTGGTCTCGAACCGTATGCTACTGTTTTCTTTGCAGGCTGTGAACTTCACTGTAAAGATTAAAAAAAAAACACAAGCAATAATGAGTGCACGGCACTTCTGGGGGCACTTAACGTAATGCCAGTGACAAAGAAATGCGCGCATTTGGTATTCAAATTGCTTTTACGCCGCGTGGTATTTTGTTGGAAAAGCAGAGGGTCGCTGGGGAATAACCGAGGGAGGTCTGCGAGGAATGTCTGAGCCTCTCTAATGGTTGGCCGGGACGCCGTTGGTTGGTGCCTTCGCTTCTGAATATTTTTTCAGTGGAACATGGCTGATGAGGAGGAGACGACGAGCCCATCTGTGTGCTGAGTACAGAAAAATCACTGCAGAGTGCAGCCCTGAAAGCTTTGCTGCTGTCCCTGGAGAGAAGCGCTAGAACATATTGCCTTAATTAGGGTCATCAATCAATCACCAATCTCTTTAAAAGCAAGCGCGCGCCTCGCGCTCAAAAACAAGTTTCACGAGAGGCAGCAGAGGGAGGCCAGGGGAGGGGGCCGGCGCCTGTTTCCCTTGCGAGAGCGATCAGGAACGATATGTTAATTACAAACATATGGTTTCAAATCTCGCTCCTGCAATGGAATCGCCAGACATGCACACGTTGCCATTGGAAGCAATGAAACTCGTGCAAGTTTTTGGCAGCAAAGCTGTGCCGATGGCTAAAGGTCTTTTCCTATGCAGCGCATGCGAGCTGCTAGGCAAGACCTAAAAATGAGTTTTTGCAAATAATCTGAACAGTATTTGAGATCAACCATAAAATTAATTGTAGTTATGGACCACAATCTTCTGGTATTGTAGAGAGAGTGAATTGTACTCTCAAGATCAAACTGGCAAAAGTATGTGCTTCAACTGGTTTAAAGTGGCCGGATGCCCTTCCTCTTGTTTTGATAAGCATGAGAAGGACTCCTGACAGAAAGACTAGTTTATCTCCCTCTGAGATTATCATGGGAAGAGTAATTAGGCTTGTGCTGGATTATTTAAAGGGGCTGGCTGATGTGGTAAAATTTGTCTCATCAGGTGAATGTTGCAACAATAGAGTCGAAGGATATTGCTTGTCATACCTTGAATCCTGGTGATTGGAAGGGGTACTTGGAAGAATGATGGAAGGGGCCATATCAGATAACACATATGTGAAATGCTCTGGTGTGCCACAGTTGAACTACACTGCTCACACAAAGAAAGTGAGAGTAACTGAAGCAGTGGATGAATCAGTCCGTCTAGAGACAACCACACAAAGCCAAGCTGAGTTTCACAGCATAAATGGGGAGAGGATGTAGCCTTGCAGTTAGAGCTGTCGGTCTCAGCAACGACGCTCAACATCCTGTTATTTTGGGCAAATTGCGTAATCTTCCTGTGCCTAACAAAAATGAATGTGTCCGTCTGTAACAAAACGGGTGCTCATGTAAAGCACTCTGATACCCGATGTCTCAGGTCTAGGTCGCACTAAATAAAACTCTTTAAAAAAAAAAAATCCGGAGAGAGGTGAAAAATGTGAAATTGGTGAAAACAACAAGCAAATTAAAGGGGTAGAGTTTCAGGTCAGAGGAAGATCAGGCAAAGAACCTGACATTCCTGAAATTCCAGTTAAAAACAGTGATCAGAGTGATGAGCCGGTACTGGGCAAAAGACAAAGGCATGTTTGGCAGCAATAAGTTGTAGTCTCTGATCCATGCAGTGAAAAGTTGCAGTTGAAGATCAAAGTTACAATGACCCCACCAAAGCAAAGAAGACGTTCACTGAGAACAGAACAGAACAGACAAAGACAAAGCTGATCAAGGTCAAGATCGTGACTGAGCTCAAGTTTAAGTTCCTTGGAGAGTAAAGAAACTGAGACAAAGGCTGTTGCTGAGAAAGTTGAGGAATATATTCCATGGAAGAGAACTAGCGAAAGAAAATCTTGTGATCCAGAAGAGAAACCTAAGAGGCAAATATATTCTAAAACTAGTGGAAGTGAACCCCTGGTTGCCAGAAGAGCCACAAGAAAGTGAGATCCAAATCAAAAATACGCCTCACCTTAATGGGTTTATTTAGCTACAGTTTCTCAAGACAAAGAAGAAGAAGAGGAAACTGCGTTGGATGATTATTCCTGGGTGAATTAATGTCAATACACTTTTGAGAGTGAATCAGAAACTGAGTATGAGATGGAGGAAGAATCACCTTGAATAGATGAATAAAGATTTTTTTTAAATACAATTTTTGAGACTATTGTTGAAAAAAGAGCGCTGAAACCAAAAATGAATCTAAAATTAACTTGTGATATGGACTGTTAAAATGAAGAATACTTTTGAATTTTTATTTTGATTATTGTTTTAATAAAATAAGAAGAAAAGAAGAAAAATATTATTGTTTAAAGAAAACTTTTGTTGATTTTTGGATTTCTACCACAATAAGAGTTTTCTCTCAATAGAAGATGGAATACAGCAAAAGCTGCAAAATTGTAGGGTTGGTGTTAATAATAAGAATATTAGTAGGGGGCGTGGCTTTGGCGCCACCCACGATGCCCCACTAAACTGGGATCTCCATCACTCTCAGGACCTTCTGACGTTCTTCTGGCATCCTGCAATAATTTTCCCTGGGGGAATGTGGATGTCAAGGGAAGTGGAATGTTGGGGATTGCAAAGAATCCCTTTTTACCCAGGTAATGCGCCTCCAAAATTATTTTTGAATACTAATGATTTTTATAATGAATATATTTATAACCAATGAATTATTAATGTTGCACTTGAAATAATTTTATTTAAAGGTTATGAAGTGTGTTTATTAGTGTATTTTAATTATGCCACATTTGCGCAGAGGCACCACTTAATTAAAATATATGCTGTCTTGGTGTTCTGCTCATCTTGCTCCTACTCATTACGCCTTCCAATCAAAGTCCCCCTGCGTGTTTTCTCCTCCCACAGTTTTCGTGGATCACAGGACAGCAGGTGATTTTCCTTAAAGAACATGTATTGGGAATTAAACTTTCTTTGTGTTCCTAATATAGAATTGTGAAGGTCACTTCAGCTGGAAGTTCCAATGTGGGCTTGCGAGCACACTGGTCTTTGAGTCCTAGTTTGAAAATAGTTCATATTGTGTTGTACATCTCCAGAACCTGATGGAAGTTTTCTTCTACCTTAGAAATGGGTTAGTGTTCTACATTATTGGTACGATCTCCATTCAGGTTTTCTCAATATGTGTTCTGACTAGTCATTATATGCTGAATTTGTAGTTTTTGCTTGGTTGTATGATGTTACAACGAATTCCGTTGCAACGCATGCCTTTACCACGCATGCGTTACAATGGAATTCCTTTCCCACGCATCTCCTTTACCACGAAAATGCCTTTAACACGCACGTTTTTACAACGTTTTTCGTTGTGAAACTATGCATGTTATTAGCATTTTTATGTTAAAGGATATCTCCTATCACTGTAAATTATCCCTTATATTTTTCCCCTGTGAAACCACCCCCTCATTCCTCCTTACCTCTCCACTTCCTCTTCTTTCCAATCCCTGCCGCGGTGACGTTTCACGTCATTAAGAGGAAACGGAAATGTCTTCCCGTTTCCTCTAACGACGCCGATTGCCTCCACATTTCTACTCTTCATTTTTTTCATCTTTCTGAATCAGGTGAGTTTCTTTTTTTGGGGGGGGAGCCCCCCCCAACCCCCTTTATTAAACCCACGCTGTTTTTTTGTGGTGGGGGAGACCCCCCAAGCCTCCCCTCTTTTCTTTGTTACCTTCTGCACACATGCCTTTACTACGTATCTCGTAGTAAAGGCATGCGTGGTAAAGGCTTTTCGTGTAACCACGCATGCATTGTAATGCATGCGTGGTTATGGCTACTTGTGGAAATGGCCGCGTTGTAGTGGCCGTTTCCCTTTTTGCTTATTATCTATTTGTAAAACATGTATAAAAACCCTTTGTTTTCAGTGTAAGCCAGAGCATTTCTTCTCCCCCCCCACTAAAGAATTTTTCAGTGTTCCTTGTGAATCTGACAAATAGAATTTACTGAGAGACTTTTCGTTCTCCTCACAGGACTTTGTATAATTATTTTGATAACTTCTCTTATCGTCTAGAGATTCTTTCCATTTCTCCTATGATTTTTGTAGCTTATTAGGACAATTCTGATTTATGTCTTTGTACTCTGATCTGAGCCTTCATAGCATATATATTTTTTGCATTTCTCTGTACTGCCTACTTGATACTTTTTAATAAAACTCTCTAACTTCTCATTGATCTAGAGCTCAGTTATTGAGTGGTCCTAGTCACTATTTTTATTACTATGCTAAGCTGATGTGTGTGGCCAAGTGTCAAGGAGAGTAGTGACTCTCATCACAAGATCAAAGGTGCAGGAGCTGAGTGGCGAAAGTAAATTTGGGGTGATCAAAATATTAAGGTACTGTAAAATATTGGGGTTTGGCTCCCACATGTATTTGTGTCAGAGCTTTGGAACATAAATAGTATGTGCCCTACAAAGTAGTGCAGAAGTTATCTGATTTGAACTACTTGGTGGGCACATGTGTCATAAGGGAACCCAGAAGAGCGCTTCACCTGAACTAGCTTAAACCTTACCTCCAGAGACATTACACAACGAATATCATAGCTATGTCTGTGGGAGTTGAGGAAGATAGTGAGCCTCTTCCTAACTTGTTGCATTGTGCCAAGGATAAGGGCAGGGTGGAAGGGGTACATATAGCTGTTGAGTTAATGCTTGACCAGCAGAAAGAGAATAAGGAAGTTCTGGGGAGTTTGCTCACCTCTTCTCACTGATGCCAGGGTTAACACTTGTCTGTGTCCATGAGATAGAAACAAGAGGTAGTCTTCTTGTCAAAAGCAAGACTTCTCAATTGTCGAACCGCATCTAGGAGAGCATCAAGACAGAGGTATTCAAGTTGTTGGACTTGGGGTGATTGATTGCTTGCACAGCCTCATGGCCCATCTAGTGGTGCTTGTGGCTAAGCAAGGTTTTAAGGACTTAGGATTCTGTGTGGAATACCAAGGCCTCAATGACATCTGAGCTGATGAGCTTGTGGAAAGGTTGTATGTTGCAAAGTAGTTGAGCACCTTTGATCTGACCAGCAGTTACTGGCAGATCGCTTTTGTAATGAGTGCCAATAAGAAGACCGCATTCTCAAAACCTGAGAGATTGCGGGTTGAATAATGCTCCTCCCGCTTTCAATAAATGGTGAACAATATTGCAGGGTTCAAATAGTTCAGTGTGGGCTATCACAATTACATTACCACATTCAGCAATTCATGGGAGTCCATCTGAGGCACTTTGAACAGGTGTGGGACAGAAGGCAAAACTTACAATTAAAGCAACCAAGTGCGAGATGCGGCAGTACACTGTAGTCTACCTTGGGCATCAGGTAGGGAAAAAGGACGATTCACCTGTGGGATGCATAAATACAATCTTCGTAGGAGTGGGAAGTGCCAACTACTCAGACAGAAGTGAGAGCATTTTTAGGACTCTCTGGGACATAGTTACAAGCCCCTATCACCACCAGAACTGCACTTTTTTGACGCTGTGGTGGCGACACAGGCTTTGCCTTATTTACACAGCAATGTTAAGCCACTTAACATGACTTAACGCTGACTTGTAAATAAGGGACCCTTTTACGCTATACTTAGCGTGAAAGGGGTGGGCAATGAATGTTGTGGTGGACATTCCGTCGCAACACCCATTGATTTTGACACTGCCCCATATTTACAAGAGTGGCGTAAATATGGGGTAGTGCCAACATTAAAACTAGGGAAAACCTGATATTAACAGGGCGCAATGAGGAGAAATGCTTTGTTTTCCCTCGGTTTTGCTGTTTTTTTTTTTGATAAACAAATTTTTATTGATTTTGCTGAAAGAATACACCAGCCATTCAGCACTACAGCATGAATATCTAGGATTACATAGAAGAGTTTGTGCTACCCAGTTTACAGACACTAGTAAAATCAAACCGCATGAGTTTGGAAAATCCCTTTATGACTAAACCACACCCCTACCCATTTCCCCCAGACTCTATGATATTTCTTGGGACACCCACGTGCCTCATAAATGACTTTCTCCTGTGTGGCGCACCAGTACACCCAAGTCTGCCATCGCCCAACATTCGGTGGTTCAGGGCATTTCCAGGAGGCCACAATGTCCCTCTTGGCAACTGCCATAGCTGTAGTGTAAAACAATTTCTCATTCCGAGACCCATCCAACCCATCATTGATGCCCATGATCGTGTGCTTTGGGTCATGGGGGGCCTCAGACCTGGGGTAGTACTTCCTCGATTTCTCCCCCAGAACCGCGTCAGGCGGGGCAGGTCCATACCATATGGAGGAAGTCAGCTGGGTCATGGCCACACCTAGTACTAGCAGAGGTCGGGCTGAACCCCGACCGATAAAGGCGCACCAGGGTGAAGTATGTGGCATGTAAATAATAGAGCTGCACCAAGCGCAGCCTAGCGGATTCGGTGACCGATCTGGGGGCCATAAGGGCCCACCCAATCCTCCCACTGAGCCCGCGGGTAGTCTAGGGAAGTAGGGGTATTGTTGGTCAGTGTACGATAAATGCGGGAGATGCCACCCTTCCCCAGGTTCCCGAATATAATCTGAGCCTCTGGCGGGCTGTGATCAGGAAGCTGTGTACCTGTTGTAAGGTGCATGTGGAGGGCATGTCGCAGTTGCGTATACCTATAGAATTGTGATTGATGCAGTGAGTATCTGTTCTGGAGGTCACCGAAGGAACGCATGTGGTCCCCCACCCATATATCTCCTAATTGTAAAATACCTGTAAGGTTCCAAGCTCTGAAGTCCTGCAGCTCATTATCCTCTTTTTGCCAGGTCCCCTGCCACAAGGGTGTACATTGAGTCAGTGTGTGTGGCCATTTGGTGTGCCGCAGTGCAGCTCGCCAGGCCATTAACACAGAGCATGTCACCTCTGGTAGAGGAGAAAGAGAAGGGGCACCGTACCACATGGATTGAATCCTGGCGAGGCCCAATTCCCCCAATTCGAGCCTGTAAGCCGGGTCAGACCATCCCCCGTTGAACCAACCAAGTATGGAGAGAAGTCGCGTGGCAAGGTAAGACAAATAAAGGTGAGTCATCCCTAGACCCCCGTTGAACGAGGGAATCCTACACACATTTAGCGCCAGTCGGGACCTAGCCTTCCCCCACAGGAACTTGTTGGCCATGCTATCCAGTTTGCGGAACCAGGCCCTGAGAAAGCACATGGGAGTGTTTTGGAGAACGTTTAGGAATTGGGGAAGCACCATCTTTTTAAAGAGGGCAACCCTCCCCATGGAGTTCAAGGGCAAGGACTGCCACTTCTGGAGGTCTGCCTTGGCCCGTTTCACCAGGGCAGTCACATTGAGGGCCCAACTAAGCTCAGGGAGCAAGGTCATCCATCTTCCCAGGTATTTGAAGGATTGACAGCAAAGAGATATATCGGATTGCCAATCAAAACACTTGCAGGATAGGTGGAGGGGAACTAGAACCGATTTGTCAGGGTTTAACCGGAGGCCAGAGGTCCGTTCGAAGGAATGCAGAATGCGGAGACAATGGGGGCCTGACCGGGTGGGATCTGCTAAATAGATAAGGACGTCATCTGCATAGAGGGCAATTTTGTCTGGCTCGGTGTTGGGCCATTCCCATCCCTGCATGTGTTCACATGACCGCATCAGGGACGCCAAGGGCTCCATCAACCAAGCAAAGAGCAGGGGGGAAAGGGGACAACCCTGCCTAGTTCCCCTGCAAACCAAGAAGGGCTCTGACAGAACACTGTTCACCAAGACACAAACCTGAGGGTGGGCGTAAAGAACCTTGACCATGGCCCGAAAGTTGGGACCGAGTCCCATCTTGTCAAGGACATCTGCTAGAAACCCCCAATCCACCGAATCAATGGCCTTCTCACAGTTTACAAGAAGAATCGCAAGATACGGGGTGAGTAGATGGCGGTGGGCCAAGGCTGATTGCAATCTACAGAGACAATGCTGGGTGCCGCTGGAGGGCATGAACCCACATTGGTCGGGATGAACCAGCGTGGACAAGTGGGGTTTTAGCCGCTGGACGAGGATTGTGGTGAACAGTTTAACCTTGCTATGAATGAGGGAGATAGGGTGGTAGTCTGCACATCGTGACGAGGGCAGCTGGAATTTGGGAAGAACCACAATGGTGGCCATGTCCGTCTCCTGAGGAAGGAGCCTTTTTCAACAGCTTCTCGAAACAGTTCTGCAAGTTGGGGGGTGAGAATATCCCGGTAGTGCACACGGTATTCTTGAGGGAGGCCGTTCGGACCTGGTGTCTTGCTGGAGGAAATAAGGGCAATCGCTTCCTCAATCTCCTCACGGGTGATGGGACGGTCTAGATCAGCTTGAGTAACAGGGTCTAAACTCAGAAGGCAGCCACCCCCGACCTCCAGCAGGTCCGCAAGAGAAAGGGTTGGAGTTTTAGCCTCGTATAGTTGGTGGTAGTATGTGGCAAAGGCACGGGCCATCTCCGCTGGGGAACGACACATCGAACCATCCTGCGCCACGATCTCGGTAATTATACGGTTCGCCCTAGGGTAAGTGGCAAGGCGGTGGAGGAGTGAGCCATTCTTGTCGGCCCAACCATATACCCTGGCCTCAGAGGAGCGCCAAATGAATTTGGCCGCTTCCTGCGACAACTGCTTGATCTCTGAGCGGAGCCGGGTAAGAAGTCTCACATCGGAAGCGTCTGGGGAGCTGGCAGAGGCACGCTCAAGGCAAAGGGTATCACTTCCCGTGTAGTAATTTGTTCCAATTGGGCCTGTCGCTGGAGCTTGAGTTGGCCCTTGGCCACCCCTCTAATCATGGCCTTGCGCGCCTCCCACAGGGTGCCCGGGGAGGAGACAGTTCCGTCGTTAGAAAGAACGTAGGGCCCGATTCACAGAACTAACTTAAGACAAAATCCTAAACTTACTACCATTTTGGTATTCACAGAAGGCACTTACTCATTTCGGTATTCACAGAAGTTAGGAGTCCTAACTTTAGGACTCTTAAATGCCTTCTTTGAATACCAAAAGTCTTAAAGTTAGGATTTTTCTCAATTTAGTAGTAGTAAAGTTAGGACTCCTAACTTTAGGACTCCTAAATGCCTTCTGTGAATGCCGAAAGTCTTAAAATTAGGATTTCTCTCAATTTAGTAGTAGTAAAGTTAAGACTCCTAACTTTTGGACTCCTAAATGCCTTCTGTGAATACCGAAAGTCTTAAAATTAGGGTTTTTCTCAGTTTAGTAGTAGTAAAGTTAGGACTCCTTACTTTAGAACTCATAAATGCGTGCTGTGAATACCGAAAGTCTTAAAATTAGGATTTCTCTCAATTTAGTAGTAGTAAAGTTAAGACTCCTAACTTTTGGACTCCTAAATGCCTTCTGTGAATACCGAAAGTCTTAAAATTAGGGTTTTTCTCAGTTTAGTAGTAGTAAAGTTAGGACTCCTTACTTTACAACTCCTAAATGCCTGCTGTGAATACTGAAAGTCTTAAAATTAGGATTTTTCTCAATTTAGTAGTAGTAAAGTTAGGACTCCTAACTTTCGGACACCTAAATGCCTTCAGTGAATACCGAAAGTCCTAAAATTAGGATTTTTCTCAACTTTACTACTCCTAAACTGAGAAAATTCCTAATTTTAAGACTTTCGGTATTCACAGAAGGCATTTACGAGTCCTAAAGTTAGGACTCCTAACTTCTGTGAATACTGAAATGAGTAAGTGTCTTCTGTGAATACCAAAATGAGTAAGTGCCTTCTGTGAATACGAAAATGGTAGTAAGTTTAGGATTTTGTCTTAAGTTAGTTCTGTGAATCGGGCCCGTAGTGTTTAGGTTCCCGCCCCACCACCTTCCGAAACACCCTGTCCTGAAGGAACCAAGCGTTTAGCCTCCATGTTTGCCGCATAGAGGCTAGGGGGGCCTGTCCAAATCATTACCAGGGAATGGTCGGAGATACCACATGGGAGGAGTGCGATATCCTGAATCAAGAGGCAGTCCGTCGATGGAACGAAGATGGCATCAATCCGTGCCTGTATGTGGTGTGCCGCCGAGGTGTGTGTGAATTGTTTACAATGTGGGTGCCATATACGCCATGCATCACAGAGACCCAATGATTCGGACCAAGTCATCAGCTGTTTTGCCTGTGCGATTCTACTAGGGGAAGGGGGACCGGTCGTATCAAGGTCAGGTGAGGAGACCGCATTAAAGTTGACCCCGAGGAATGTGGGACCCAGGGGTAGGGATGCCAAGAGGTAAGCGGATTTGGTTAGGGTCGCCGAAAACATCGATGGAGGAGAGTAGAGTGACACAAGATTGAGGGGGCTACCATTTAGCGTGCCACTAAGGGCCACGAAGGTGCCCTGGGCATCAAGGATTGTGTGCACAGTCACACGGGGAAGGGAGCATTTCACCAGGATCCCCACCCCTCTGGATCCCCGAGTGAACCCCGAATGCCAAATCCTGTCGTAGCATGCTAAAAAGGGGCAGTGATTACCCATCATGTGTTTCTTGTATCAGTAGAAAGTCCACCCCAAGGCATTGGGCAAAACGTAGGACAGCTATGCCCTTCAAATGGGCCAGGAGGCCATTAACATGCCAGGACATGCTGCACGAAAAGTGCCTAATAAAGGTGAGTCAGGCATTGTGGCGGGTGTGGCAGTGTGGCAATAAGTCCCAAAAGGGGAGGTCTGGTAGTGAAGAGGGACGTCACAAGGCCCAGTGAGGTGTCCAAAGGGAAGTCTGTGTGTCCCACCGGGTGCAAAATCAGGGGGCAATGTAAGTGCTGGTGCGGCAAAAATAAAGTACAAACGAAACAAAACTAAAGAAAAAACTTGGGACAACGGCCCCCCCGTCCTCACCCCCACTCTACACTTCAGGAACGGAAGCATCTGTCACCCTAACAATAAACAAGTGAAAGAACAACCAAACTAAAATGCTTGGGAATGAGAAAGCAAGGAGGACCCCTCCCCATGACAGGATGTGCATAAACGAGTCCATCAGCAAGAGAGTCTAAGCACGCCTCTGGCTGCGGAGCCAAGCATAGCAGGCAGAGAAGAGGTCAATCAGGGTTTCTCAAGAGCATCGGGCTACGTGAGAGGTCCGTGTCCAGGAGATCAAGTAAAGAGGGCCGGGTCATAGCACCTCCACGGTTCAGGTGGCCGGATGAGCCAGAGTGCCTCCCGGCCAAGGATTCTTCAGAGAGCAGTATTGGTTGTCGGGAGTGGCCCGGTTGGGAGTCGGACCGGGCCTGCCTCTACCCGCGGCACCTGCGGGAGCGGTTGCATTGAGGCTGGGGAGCAAAAGGTGTGAGATTGACGGGTCCACCATCCGCCCCCCCAGGAGTGGAGTTCGGTCATCAATTCCCGTAGGGCGATCCTCTGTCGCACAGGTCCAGTACTCTGTAGGAGTGTCAGAGAACAAGGTCTTGTTAGCGAACACCACTCGCAGGCGTGCCGGGAAAAAGAGCCGATACTGGATGTTGAATGCCCTCAGTTTTTGTTTAACTTCACCGAAGGAGCAGCGCTGACCCTTGACCTCACGGGTATATTCCCGGAGTAAATGATTTTCGGAGTGGAGCCGCTGCTGTTTGCGGGCTTTAGACAGGATGGCATAGCGATCCTTGAAATTAGGAACCCGCATTATGACTGGTTGGGGGGCCGTACCCGGTGGTGATTTAGGGAGAGGGACCCATGGGCCCGCTCAATTGCGAAGCATGCGGCCACTGTGCGGCCAGCTCCGCTCCCTCCGGGAAGCCCACGAGGCGGAGATTGTTGCGCTGGGACCTATTTTCTACAATGCAACTCCTGAGTGTGCGACTGGAGACAGGCCACCTGTCCCTTAAGTTGCTGGAGGTCATCCTCTACAGTGGAGATTCGGTTCACAGTCTCCTTGATCTGGGCTGTGGCATTCCGGAGGTCCTGCCGGATGAGAGTCATGTCCACTCGCACCTTCACAATCTTGCCTTCCACTGAGGTTTGTGAGGCATGGATGGCTTGTAAGATAGTGGACAAGTCCGCGGAAGGGGGTGAAACAATCCATTTTTGTTTGGGTGGCAGCCGTCTTTGCCAATCTGTCCGTTCTGCCCATGGTGACACTCCGTGGAACAGTGGAGTCTTGGAATCCCTCCATGTGGACTCCTCAGTGAGGGGATGACAGATCTCTTCAGATGGCTATGATTAGGCAGGGTGAGCAGCCAGCATGAAGGTGTGGTTCGAACCAGTCCACCACCGCCCAATACGTGCGGCCAACTCCGCTTCTCCGGGCTGGATGGCCCTTCAGGAGCAAGGAAGGGGGAGAGGGAAGGAGGGAATCCTGAACCAGGGCCACAGGTAGGTCCCCGCCCACCAGGGCCACAGAGCGCCCTGCCAGGGTGGTAGTAGGAGAGCCAACAGACAGCTTCACCCCTTTAGGCCGCAACTCCAGTGGGCAATGTTATGGGGAGGGGGGCCACTCCAGAACCACAGCTCCAACAAGAGGAATACAGGACAGGGGCCACCGATGGAGACCATCACACCCAGTCGGACTCCGCTCGATGTGTGCGGCTGAAAGCCCCTATTGTCGGGTCCACGGTAGAGGGTGTGATCAGCGTGAGACCAGGATGTAGGGCACAGCCACAGAGGGTTCCCACCCTCTCCAGTGCCGTTCAAACAAAGGGTGGTAGGCCGGAGGCCAAGGAAGCGGATGAGGCGTCCAGTCACGGGCCACCTGCCGCTCGATGTACGGGGCCAAAGGCCTTCCCCGGGCTATCCCCAGCCCTGGGACCACTGCGCAGCATGGAGCATCGCCTCCTCGGGGTACTCACAGGGCTCGGGGGAACCGGTCCAGGTATCTCTCGGCCCGGGGAAGGGAAGGGAGACCCGACCAGGCCAGATGCTGGACATGGCCACCTGGGGCCAGCCCCCACCCCAGTTAGCCTCCCACGCGCACGGGGGGCCCCGAGCAAATGTCCTCAGACCCCCACTGCCGCCGGGACTCACCCGCTCTGTAGTTCCCCACACCACAGTCCCAGGGTCATCAGAGGCTCCTCGCGCTGTAGGAGGTGGCAGCTGCTGTCCTCCTGACCGATGTAGCAGCCGGTGTTGTGGGTGCTTTGCTGGGAGGGCGGGGGCACAAGCATGACTCTTTTCACAGGAGTAGGCCGCCAGATCACCGCACACTGTGCCCACCTCTCCCAGAGCTGGCAGGGGAGACCAGGAGGTAGGGAGAAGGAGCCGAGCACCACCCCGGGCCAGCAGTCACTCTCGGGCTAGTCCGCAGCAGAGGAACCTCCCCGCTTATCCTGAAGACCGAATACAGGGCCAGGCGGAGCACTCCAAGGGTGGCCAGCGTCGCAGTCATTTTGAGGGAGCCACCATCTTGACTGAGAGGCACGGCGGGTCAGTCCGCAGCAGCGGGACGACGAGGTACAAAGCTCTGCACTCCCAGGGACTCAGCCAAAGATACTGCGCCGGGTGAGCAGCAAATTTCAGGGCGGGATGGCTCGTTTAGTGTGAGGATTACGGGCAGATGACGGAGCACTCTCAAGGTGCGTCCACCATCTTGGCTCGGTAAGCCACGCCCCCTCCCAGTTTTGCTGTTTTTATGTGTGCTGCATTGTGCAGCACACATAAAAACAGCAACACGCCATACAAGATTTTTTATGTGCAGGAAGGTGTCCCTTCCTGCACATAAACAATCATTTCAAACATGACGAGTTGCAACTTCTACTTGTGCTACACAAAGCAGCACACTCAGAAGTTACAAATCGCCATTTAAAGATTAACACCTTCCTGCACATAAACAATCATTCCCCACAATGCACAAGGGGGCCTGCATTGGCGCTAGGCAGCTAAATTTAGTGCCAGCGCAGGGGGAATTCCATAGGACTGCACCATATTGTGGTAAATATGGTGCAGCTGTGCATTTCAGAAGTGGTGGAACGCAGCGTTAAGCCAAGAAGCCTAACGCCGCACTCAGTCACTTCTTTGTAAATGTGGCCATCTGATTTCTACAGAAACTTTGTAGCTAACTATGGCATTGCAGTGGACCCTTCGACTGCACTTACATCTAAGAAACAGCCCAGGAAAGTGATCTGGACTGCAGAATGTCAGAAGGCATTTCTGGAACTGAAGGGGGCACTGAGCAAAACACATTTACTAAAAGCACCTGACTACAGTCAACCCTCTATAGTAAAGACTGATGCTTCAGATACTGGA